>NC_136462.1:91838200-93088200 GCF_902686455.1 Sciurus vulgaris
GTGCTACCTGACAAAAGATGGACTTGACAAAAAGATCTTTTGATAACTCCCTTTGACTAATGGCTCCAAAAACTAAGTTTTTGCTAACTTTAATATTTCCAAAATAAAAATACTCCCAAAGTATTCTAAGATTTAAATAGGTTGATCTTTGTAGAGAGTGGCTGCAGTCTAGTTCTTAATCAAAGGTAAGGGAATTGAGGCTAAATGCATCTCTTACTTCATAGGACTTTGATTTCAGCATCCTGTCTTCACTAAATTTCGTTACTCCTTTCTGGTTCCTGAATCAGGATTTCTTCCATTCAAGTTTTGTTTCTAATGATTTGGATTCCCCCTGATTTAGGCCACTACCAAATCAAGGAATTCTCAGGAATTAATCGCTAATATAGTCATCTTAAATCCTATTTGGAATAAGGTGGGATATAAATTTTAAATGTTACCATGTGTAGTGTCTTCTTTTTTTAAAATATTTTTTGTTGTAGATGGACATGATACCTTTTTTTCATTTATTTTTATGTGGTGCTGAGGATTAAACCCAGTGTCTCACACATGCTAGAGAAGCACTTTGCCACTGAGCTATAGCCCCAGCCCGTGTCTTCTTTTTTTTCGTAAGAATTTCCCTTCTTTAACATGTTATAATTTGTCCCATAATTTCTATTATGTCTTGTATTAGCTTACTGTGATTTTATGTTGAATTAATACAGAGCTTAATTTTTCATGGGAGTTAATCCTTTAATCAGTTTACTATATGTTTTAATGTATTGATTCCTCCTTAATTTTGGATGTTTATAAAAAATTATGAAGACAATGATTAAGTGCTGAAAAAACAAACATGTGATTCCTACCCTTTGTTTTTTGCCTTTTTCTTTTTCCCTGTAGCTTGATCATCCAAAACACATACTCACTCACTCATGTTACAATTGGTAATATTTAATCCTTTTCTCCTCAATATGAAAGAATAATAGGTAATATTTAGCCTGGTTTTTTTTTTTTTTTTTTTTTTTGCTATTTTTGTTGACAACCAGAACTAGAAAAAGAAAGCGTTAACATTTTTGTGCTCATATCTTGATAGTTACTGTATTTTCTGCTTTCATAGCAGCTTCCTAAATGAAGTAATATTTCAGATCCTTTTTTCAAACTTGCTATTCTTAAATGAGACATTTAAATGAAAGAAAAAGTGATAGTTAAAGGTTATTAGATTCCAAAGAAGTGACAAATCAAGTGTAAATCTAATTTACCAAAGTTCATTTTTGGTTTTTGGTACCAGTGTTTGAACCCAGGAGTACTTTACTTCTGAGCCACATTCCCAGCCCTTTTAAAAATATTTAGAGACTGGGTCTCAATGAGTTGCTTAGGACCTTTCTAAATTGCTGAGGCTGGCTTTGAACCTACAATGCTCCTGCCTCAGCCTCCTGAGTCACTGGGATTACAGGTGTGCACCAGATTGCCCAGCTCCAAACTAAGTTCTTAATCTCATTAAAATTTATTACATAGCTGGGCTCAGTGGCATATGCCTGTAAATCCCAGCAATTTGGAAAGCTGAGGCAGGATGATCACAAGTTTGAGACTAGCCTGGGTAACTTAGTGAGATCCTCTTTCAAAATTGAAAATAAAAACTCTAGGGATGTGGCTCAGTGGTAGAGTACCCTTGGATTCAATCCCTAGTACCACACACACAGAGTTTATAACGAAGTTGATTAAGCATTTTATCATCATGAAGGCTAATTTCTTCACAGAAGGGGCTGCAAATCTTAGTTTGCAAAAGAATTCTATTACAGGTCAGAACCATTCTTTCTTAGTGTGTACTAAAATAACCTAGATGTTTTTCATATAGCCTATTCCAACTTTATTCAGCTAGCTGTAGACTTCAGAGTTAGGGTGTATTGGGCCAAAAAGTAAACATGCTAGTTGTTAATCTGTGGAGTTGTAGTCATGAACTATTAACTCACAGTCTAGTTGAAGTTGAAACCTGGGTAGACCAGTAGCCCATAATTTCTGTCCCAATCTAGTCTTCTTTCTGTGCTGAGAGTTCAAAACATAGTATCTCATTAGTCACCTTTGAATTCACAGTCTGACATCCTAATAAAAGTCCCATTTATTTTACCTCAATTAATACTTCTAGTTATTGGACTGGAAGTATAGCTCAATGGTAGAGTTCTTGCCTAGAATGGGGGATGCCCTGGGTTCAGTCCATAGTACCACATAAAACAAACGAAAAACTTATTAGCTTTCTGATAAACTATTATATTGATATTTTGTGTACTATTATTCTGCTCTGGGACTTACTATTAACAAAGAATATGTGTAAATTGGTTCACTAAACTGTCAGTTTTATGAAAATATTCATTTAAAAATTGTGTATCCCACCTTATTCCAGCAAAGATTTAATATGATTGATTAATAAACATACTAATAAAATAGCATAAGTAGGAAATATGAGAACTTAAAGTGGAACCAAGAAAGGCACTTTCAGGGTTGGGATTGTGGTTCAGCAGTAGAGCACTCGCCTACCACTGGGATGCTGGGTTCAATCCTTAGCACCACATATAAATGAATGGAATGGAAGTGTTGTATCTATCTGCAACTAAAAAACATATTTTTAAAAAAGGTACTTTCAGTGTTCATAAATTGTATCTTTTGCAATGCCTTGTGGAAAAAAGGTAGTACCCTTTCTGTCAAATTAATAATGTCTAAAATCCAATTCTAGGTTTGCCAGAAATTAATCCTCACATGCCTATTAAGGAAGGAGCCATTTTTCCATAGAATTTCTTTTCTGCTTTTGCAAACTTTGCAATTGTGAGACTTCCTCATTGTGAATGAATCAGATATTAGTATTATAGGAATATACTGCTTTATTTTTTGTTTCTATAAAAGTAAAAACTAAAATTGAGTAAAAGTTTGTATATAGCCAAATTGTGAAAGTTTTGTGTCACTTTTTTGAAATAGTCATTTAAAAGCCACTTTCCTATCTTTTACTTGATAATTGCCCCAGTTTGAGTAGTATATCCCATGGCAAAATTCTGGCGATGACTAATTTTGGCTATCTCAATTTGACCTAAAGCATATGCTTTTATTTTTAAGAGTCCTAGACTTAGGATTTTTTTTTTTTTTTTTTTTTTTTTTAAACAAGAAGGAAAGGTAAACTCCTAAATAAAAAAAAACCCTCAATTTGTAACTGGCACCAGTGTGGCAAGGTGGTTATTTATCAAATGATTGTCCAATTTGGAAATAACCTGTGCCTGCTTTATGGCATTTTGTTTGTTTTGTTTTTTAAATTTTTTTTTGAAATTTTCATGTAAAATAAAAGCACATAAAACTGATCAGCCAGAACTACTCTGGTCCAGTAAGAAGGAGCAAAGAACAGGGTCAAATTATTGCCTACTCAGTGGACTTACTTTGTCATCCCTCTTCAACATCTCAGATGCCTCCAAGCAACTTCTTAAGGCATCTAGAACACTTTTCCTAAAGTTTTTTTTTTTCCCCTGGCATCCATTAATCTCTTTTCTGGGAAGTGCTACAGACTGAGGAGCCTGAAAAATCAAATAATTGCATTTTGCTACTTGCTGACAGCTTAGCAGATTTAATAGTAGTAGTATTTAGACCTTTTAAAAATTATTTAATGGTAGTGGGTTTACATCGTTAATCTTTATCATATCTTATATTACCATGGAACATAGTATAGATAATCTAGATTTAGCTGTTTGCAGCTTTTCTGCTAAAGGTATTAGGGTCATCTTTAAGGTAACTAGCACTAATAATCACAACCCTTCCTCTCCTGCTGTTTGGTATGTTTCTGAACTCCTGATTCTCATATAGGACGAAGAACTTTGAGTCTGGTAAGGCCTATAAGGCAACATGGGGAGATGGTGGAGACAATTCACCTAGCAATGTAGTATCTAAGCAACCAGGCCGAGTAACAAATGGTCAGCCTCAGCAACCAACTTCAGGAGCAGCCAGTGGTGGATACATTAAACGGTATGCCAGCTCTTCCTGATATTTGTATACCTTTCCTAATGAATGACTCACTTAGGAGATTGGGTGTAGTTGTATAGGAACCCTAATGCTCCAAACAGAAATAATATTTATTCCACTTTAAAAATGCATTTAAAAATCTGTCTTCAGACAAAATGTTGACTATGGTTGTTGTTCATGGATGATGGGATTCATTTCTCTATATTTTTCAGTACTTTCCAAATTACTGAAGTAGACATTTACTTCTCAAATAGGATAAGTATGTTACAGAATGTAACATCTAGAGCAGGGGTTGGCTAGATTCCTGTAACGATATCTATAAAGGACTGGATGTCAGTAAATATTTCAGACTTTTCAGTCTGTGTTGAAATTACTCAGCTCTGTCAGAGAAAGCAAGCAGAGAAAATATGTAAACAAATGAGCATGCTGTGTTTAAATAAAACTTTATTTATAAAAATAAGGTACCAGGCCATATTTTGACCTTCATCCAGTGTTAAACCACTGAGCCACACCCCCAGCCCTGTTTTGTATTTTATTTAGAGACAGGGTCTCACTGAGTTGCTTAGTTCCTCACTGTTGCTGAGGCTGTCTTTGAACTCAGGATCCTCCTGTCTTGGCCTCCCATGCTGCTGGGATTACAGGCCTGTGCTACCACGCCCAGCTTCCAATCAGTTTCAAAGCAGTGGTTCTTAATGGAATCTTAATGGAATCTCCTGAGGGTTTGTTAAAACATAGATTGATGTGATATGGTAGCATGCATGCCTGTCCCAGCTACTCAGGAGGCTAAGACAAGAGGATCACTTGAGCCCAGCACAGAAGGTCAAGGCCAGCCTGGGGAACATAGCAAGATCCTATTGGGGGTAGGGGGAAAATAAAAACAAAAGCACAGATTGCTGGGCTCCAAATATAGTTTTTGATTCAGTAAATCTGTAAGAGTGTGAGAATTAATATATTCTTGTGTTTAACAGGTACCTGGGTGATACTGGGAATCACACTTTGAGAAATGTTGTTCTAGAGTTGTGTCTTAATCTCTTATGTGGCTTTAAGGCACTTCTGTTTTTCTCCCAAGGATAGTAACCTGTATTCCCTTGGATCTAACGCTTGCTGAGCATAATATTAATTACTTACCATTTTTTTAAATCATTTTTTTTGATTACTCATTTTTATGAAAACTAAATCCAGACTTGGTTCATTGCAACTGAACAAAAAATATTAAATTAACTCTCCTTTTGTGACAGTATAACTAATGATGCCAGAGAAGATGAGATGGAAGAGAACCTGACTCAAGTGGGCAGTATCCTAGGAAATCTAAAGAACATGGCTCTGGACATGGGCAATGAAATTGAAGCTCAGAATCGACAAATAGACCGAATCACAGAAAAGGTAAAAGCCTTTCCTGGCCATAACAAAATGAAACATGCAGTTTGGTAATTGTTTTAGTAAAGGACATCTGTGTTAGATACTTTGGGGGAAAACAATAGATTAAGATCTGATCCTTATAGGATTTACAGTTTTAATGAGGTGGCAGTTCTAACACATCAAAAACAAAGGTCAAATCCTATCTTGCTCATGGCATTTGGTTCATTTTGAAACCACAGCCTTGGGATAAAATTGTTTTACTTAAACCTTCACACATAAAGCTTAGACTCTATTCTAACCTTTTGAGTATGTTTCCCTTCTCCCATAGATATTGCTTTTATTTTATGAACTTGTAGCATATAGTCGTATGAGTAAAGGAAAATTGTGATTCCTTTTTTTTTTTTTTAACATTATATGATATATAAAAGATACTGAAAGAGAAAATGTTTTCAGTATTTGGGTGTCAAATCTAAAAGCCATACTTGATTAACATTCCAGTGTACTTTAGAGGTTGGCCACTATTTAAGCTTGGCTGTCTGTTGAATTTCTCTTTCTTTTTTGGTGCTGAGGATCAAATCCAGGGCCTTGTCCCATGGTAGGCAACTGCTGTAACAGTGAGCCATATCCCCAGCTTAGTGAAGCAAATACTGCTTCATAAGATACTTTTAATACTATTGTCTGGGTTTAGGGTATGTATTAACCATGATTTTAATTTAAGTGTTACTGTGGTGGTAATATATCTGTTCCAAAGATCTTTTTCAGTTTCTGTAGGTTAGACCTAGAGTAACCCCATTGAGATGTGATTCAGAGAGCATTCTTACCATATTTCATTGCATCAAAAATGCTGTCAAAGGGGCTGGGGAGATAGCTCAGTCGGTAGAGTGCTTGCCTTGTAAGCACAAGGCCCTGGGTTTGATCCCCAGCACCCCCCAAAAAAATGCTGTCAAAGATCTGGGCACAATGGTACTTGCCTATAGTCCCAGCTACTTGGGAGATTGAGGCAGGAGGATCACTTGAGCCTGGGAATTTGAGGCCAACCTGGGCAACATAGTGAGACCCTGTCTCAAAAAAGAAGAAACTGCCATTGATTGTAAGATGCATCCTAGTTTCAGACATGTTGAACTATGAAAAAATATGTAGTAGAATTGATGAATACTAGCAAGTTCTTCTGTGTGTTAGGGTTTTTCCAGATGAATTTTATATTTTGTCACTTCTTACCTAAAATTATTTTTGTAATGTGACTTAGTGTTTCTTGAGTTTTATCATTGATTACTCCAAGTGTACAAAATTTAACTTTTCTTTGGGTCCTGGGAATTGAACCTAGGGACTTGCACTTGCAAAGCATGTGCTCTACTCCTGAAGAACATACCCAGCCTAAAATTAACTTTTATTAGAGTAGCTTACATTGTGAACTAATGCTCATGTCTTTTTCTTTTTTTCAGGCTGACACCAACAAAGATCGTATTGACAATGCCAATGTCAGAGCAAAGAAACTTATTGACAGCTAAAGTTACTGCTGTACTTCTCTCTCATTTATTCACTTCTTCAGTTCCTCCTCCTAAATCATTACCTTTTCAGAGTTTGATATTTTGGTTCTATACTCTTCTAATCTGGAGATAGTGTGGAAGAAGGGCCAGAAGAATAACAGCCTACCTGATATTTTATTCCTGTTTGAGGGTAGGCTGTTGCTCATCCTTCCCTCTAGGATTTTCTCAGTTCATACTCTTAGATTGGTTTTTATACATCACACATAGTGTTTTCATCCTTCATGTTTATTTGTGCAGTTTCTTTTGTTTTCAAGATTTTGAAGCATTGCCAAAGACGGCCATGAAGAAGAGAGCTGTAGAGGTTTTTTTTTTGTTTGGCTTTGGTTTTGTGGTGAGTGAAAAACAAGAAGTGAGAAGTCATCATTTCAGTAAAAACCTGCAGGCCACAATCAAGTTGAATAGCCACAGTAAAGATCTAGTTGGGTTTAGTTTTTGCCAGTTAGGGCTAATGCTTAGTTTTGGAGCTTTTATATGCAGTATTTTTGTCAGACATCACTGTTTTTGCAACCTCTGCTCCAAAAAGTATAATGAATTTTAGTTAAAGTGAGCTCAGTTTCTGAACTCTTACTGATTCACACACACACACACACACACACAGATTCCATGATCTCATTTCATATTGCACATTCAGGAAAACTTTGTAAATGAGTGGCTTTTTATTTTCATATTATTAATAGTATCATTGTCCCATTACAGGCCTATTAATCTCGTAAATTTATCATTAGTCTTTGAAGAAAAAAAATATGTAAATATATATGTGTAATATGAGAGTTTCTCTCAAAAGCAGGGCTTAAATTTTTTGTGGAAGTTTGATAAAGTATATCATGTGAATTCAGATTTACCTCAATGCTAAGAATTATGTTTAGATAGGAAAAAGGAAATTTATGTTGATCTCAGGTGAAAAAATAGGTTGCTTTGAGTTTTATATAGCTTTAGACAGTTATTAAAAGTTAGAATTTATTCTGTCTTACTAAAAGTGATTTGGAAAATTACATTTGGTTTAATTATTAATGATTGCACTTGTCATTCTTTTAACTTTGTGTATTGAACTATGTCCAGAATCAAGTTGATGTAAATCCTGAACAGTGTTACGAGAATCTAATTGGATTTGTCAGCATTACTTAAAAACTAGCCTCTGCACACTTCAAACCTATGGATATGGATAGGTTAGCCACTGCTTGATTCTTGTAATTAAACTTTGTAACTAACTAGTGGTATTGTTCTTTAAGCTAGGTAACATGTTTCTATGACTGTTATTTTGGGGGCAGTAATTTCATCAGCTGCTGTCTAACAAATTGAATAAAGCAAAGGTCCATAAGTCAAGAAGCACTCCAATGGAAAGCTGCTGTTAGCTCTTTTCTAATTTCTATTAGAAATATTAACGGAACTTTCCTTTCTGTGATGCATTTATTTTAATCATTACTAGTCTCATTCACTTGCACTCACATATACCAGTGACTGAAAGGATGATGTTTCTGAGTAAGAACAACCCACTACTGGAGAAGACACAACTAACTTTCAAAGGGTGGAGAGGGAAATATTTAAATAAAGCAAGACTCAATTAGGCCCTCTGTCATAGAAATGCTCCATGTCAGAAAGAGTAGTTTACCAGGTGAAGGTAAATGTGTAAAGTAAGGTGTAAATCAGTGGAGATTGTACTATACTAAGTGCCCTTCTCCTAAAAGCACTTAAACATTTTTTTTTTTTTTAAACACTGTTGGCTGAAGGAAATAATTTGAAGGATACCACTATACTGCCCTCACAGTATAATTGGTTAGAAGTGCCTGTTAAGGCACCAGATTGTCTGGATTTACACTTTAGCTCTTGCTGGCTTTGGTGACTATAAGCCTGTTTTTGTGCCTTAGTTTCCTTTTCTGAATATGGAGAGTAATGATTCCTACCTCATAAAATTGCAATGCCTAGAGTTGTAATGCCTTTAAAGCCCTTACAATAGTGCTTAGCAAATGTAGGAACTTAATAAGTGATTGCTGCTATTTTCTCTAGAGTGGAGCTCTTTTTGGTCAAGGATCCATTTGTGAATTTGATGACAGAAACCACAGCCCCTCTCCCTAGAGAGGTAGACACATGAATGTGAATCATGCAGATCCTGAAAACCCATTCATGGATCCCAGGTTACAAACTTTTCCACAGCTTCTGCTACTGAGAAAGGTGAGAAGTAGAGTCCTAGAAATTAGGCCCATAATGAATTAGAAATGGAAGCTATTGGCTTAAAGAGTTTTCTGGTTTTCTTCTATAATGCTGTCTGGAAACTTTTTTCCATTACTCTTTGCAGTGCTGGGGATTAAACCCAGGACCTTGGTGCTTGGAGGCAAGCATTCTACCAACTGAGCTGTATCCCCAGCTCAATTTTTTCCATTACTTTTGAGAAGTACTGACAAGTGGTTAACACAAGCTGTGGAGTGTGACCATCTGAGTCCAAATTTTGATTAAATTATTTACTAGTTATGTGGCCCTAAACATAATACTAATTTATAATTATATAGGGAAAAAAAAAACAGTATCCCCTACTGAATTTAATTTTTTTTTAAACAGTAAGCTCCTTCAAGTTTCCAATCTTATAATAATGACAGATTTTTATCCTCTACCACTGGGCATATTTTTCTTTCTTTAGTTTTAATTCGTCCTTTGTTTCCATGTTCGAACTGTAGATCTTTCTTTCCACGTCACATATGGATTGATCTGTTAAACATCTACATCCCAGACATATTATACTCAGGTGCACTTAGAATTAACTTCTAATTCACAGGGTGCAGTAGCGCATGCCTGTAAGTCCAACTACTCAGAAGGCTAACAGGAGGGTTGTAAGTTTAGGGCTATCTTCAGCAATGTAGTGAGACCCTTAACAACTTAGGGAGACCCTGTCTCAAAATAAAAAATAAAATAGGACTTGGGATATTGCTTAGTGGAAGAGTATTTTTGGGTTCAATCCTCAGTGCTTTAAAAAAAAAAAGTTGTTTTCTTTAGTTTACTTACTTGCTAAAATTCTAGATTATCCCAGTTTATTACTAATCAGGTATCTATCTATCCATTCATCCATCTATCTGAGATATATATATATATAACTCAGGTTGATATTCAAATGCCTTATCCACTAGTTATTTTTTATCTTTTTAATGGCAGCCTATTCCTGAACAAATTAAATTTTAGTTTTATGCCTTGTAGATAAAACAAATGGCATGATTCATTAATTGCTTACTCTGTCGTGGGTACTATACTATGTGCTTTTATGTATATTGTAATGCACATGAGAATTAGGATATTGCCTATATTTACAGATGAGAGTAAATTGCTCAAAAAGCTAAGAAATGGTAGCCTTTTATGGATTCAAACTTGAATTAGAAATTTTTGACTCCAAGGTCCATAATCTTACTCAATAGACTATTGACTTCCAAATCACGCTCTAAAAACTATTAAGTGATTTAAGGCTGGTAGCCAAGCTAGAATCAGGATCTTTGACTATAAATCAGACTACTTTGTTAGCTCATATTTTAGTCTAAATCTTGGTCACTATTAACTCTGGGCATATTACTTTATATATCCTCTGACCTCAAGTGGTTTAGTTTAGCAAGAAAGATAAATATAGAATGTGAGAAATGCTATAATAGCAGATGGGGGAACAGTTAATAAGACTTAGAGAAGAGGCTCAGACATAGAGAAGAAGGAGCATGATAAGGGCATTCCTGACAGAGTGAACAACATAAAGGTAGGAGAGAGACAATGCACCATGAGTTTAAGGAGCAGAATGATCTGATAAGATTGGAAAGGCAAATTAGAGTGAAGAGAAGGTATCTGAAAAATTGTGAAGGGTGGTTGTCACTGATTCTTAACAGGGGTGGAGAATGCTAATCATTAAATGGGTACATTTAAGTTGTTAAATATAAAGTATTTAGAGAAACATTAATAATTCAGTGAATCAAAGATTAATAAACATTAAAGTTTAGGAAAAAAGACTCCTCAATTGATACTGATAAACTTGGCAACCCCTATCCCTCCCCAAACTGAGAGAAATTAACATATAGGAAATAGAGAATATCCAGACCAAATTTAAGGTTAAGGTCAGAGACACTGCCTCATAAATAGTAAGCTCTTGTGATTTCTTGCCTTTAAGCAAGTTTTAACCATTACTGAAAACTGCCTATATATCCATGACTAAGATAAAACTTGAGAAAATGACCAAAATTGTAGTTTTCCAAATGTTCATGTCATTGGCAATCCGAGATCTATAAACTTCATGTTCTCTTTTTTTTTAAGTATTTTTTTAGATGTTGATGGATCTTTATATTATTAATTTATTCATATGTGGGGCTGAGGATCGAATCCCATGCCTCACACGTGCTAGGCAAGCGTTCTACCACTGAGCCACAACCCCAGCCTCTCATGTTCTCTTAATAAACATGATTCCAGTATCCCAAAATGTTACTTATCAATCACATAAAGGCATTTCACTACTTATGAAACCTGAACAAGAACATGAAACATTTCTACCTAATTAATTTACTTTCAGAGTGGCCCTTTACATGTTAGAGCTGCCTTCTTCCTTTAAAGGATTAAACTTGCTTCCAAAGTTCATTAAAAATTCTTTTATTTAGTATATTCTCTCATTCAGAGAATAAACTTGATAAACATAACTTGTTTTAAAATACCGTAGCAATGTTTTTTTTTTTTTTAAGGTAATTTGATTAGTAGAGTTATAAATACAAAAAGGGGGAAGATTACAGAAAAAAGACATAATTTTTAACAAAGCTTCAGGAAAATCTTGATTATTGAAATCACTTTTAAATCATATAAGTGTTGCATATACATTTTTAGCTCTTTAGAGCCCTCAATCAATAAGGCACGTGCAATAGTAAAGGATTTGCTACTGCAGCCTTGGGGAACATCTCTTAGTGTTGTGTTGGTGCTTCGCTAACAAAGCACAATTTAATCAAGACAGTTATGAACTTATGTGCATCCTAAATTCTAAGTATAGACAGCTAAACTTACGGACTAGAATAAAACAATAAATCCTTAAAGTAACCATAGCAACTCAAATATGAATTTGATAAAAATATAAAGTGTTTACACATAGGTGGAATGACAACTGACTTTTATGGAAGCTCACACTTTGAAACTAAACATAATCTCAAGCTGTGGTGTGGAGCTATTCTGTTACCAGGCAGCACCCCCTCACCATATAAATAGCAACTAGCTACTGGTTTCTTAAAGCCAAACTAATGGTGGTTTTGCAGATCAGCATTGTCCATTGCCCTATCCATGTCTCAAAATGGAGGACTCTTCCTGTCTCCTGACTCCTTTTTCTTTTAGCTTGTTTGAGATAGCCCTGAAAAGGAAAAAAGATCATTGAGTGAAACATAATCTCCTGGAGTGTCATCTCCTTACTGCAGATATTCTTTGACAACAACAGGAGTCTTTGCTTCAGCCAGATTCCAACAATTCCATGTCATTGTCCAGTAAGGTTCCCATGGTCCTGGAGAACATCATGCAAACTTCTTCTTGGTGGCTGTGAACCTCTCCATGTACTAAAAATCATGAAAGAATAATATATATGTGGTATTTTGGCATGAGCAAATATAAGTTTATCTGTTAATATTTAAGTTTTTACATGGATTTGGTCCATTTCCTATAAAAAGCCTACCTAATTTAAAGCACATAGTTTAAATTTTTTTTTTGTATTTTAATAGGAAACATCAGAAGATGATTTATAATAAGCTGTCTATAAAGAAAGCTATCTTGGCACAATATCATGTGGCCAGTTCTTAGAACCACCCCGAAGAGGGGAAGAACAAAATATTCATGTGGGTTACCTGAGCATTCTCTGGGGGAGTAACTAGAAATGCAGAAGTACGCTACAATGCAAATAAATACCTTATCATAGCCTTCCAGTTCCCGAAGTTTCTTTATTTCAAAAAGATTGCCTTCCACAGCAAGCAGACAGATCTGGGAATCGCTGAGGATACTCTGTGGAAGCATGCTGAGCTCAAGACAGTTCTCTTCCAGGCGAAGAACTTTAAGGCGAGGACAGCAAGATATCTTTACTGAGATCTGAGATATCTATTGAGCAACAAAACAATAAAAGGAAAAAGCATAAGCCCTCTAATGGTCCTTTTTACTACATTACGAAAACAAAAACCTTGACTATTTGTCCTAGTTCTTTCTTTTACCGCCTCCATTTTCTCACTGCCTACTCACTACAGAAGCCTCTGTTACAGACCTTCTGTTACTAGTCCTCCACTTTAAAAATAAAATGCTTTTTTGAAGTTACCAGTGGCTTTTGGAAACAAAAATTTCTGATTATAAAAGTACTCCATGTTCACCACAGAAAATTTTGAGAATTAAACAAGTCTAAAGAAAAAGTTTACTTGTAATGTGCCCCGTGGAAATATAACTACCATTTTGGTACATTTACTGCCAACCTTTTATGTGTACAAATATACCAACTACTTCACTGCCAAAGCCAAGAATCTATCATTCTCATTATTGCATTTGACTGCTCAACTTCTTGTACGTAAGTACATGGTTTTTCTTCCCATCTTTTTTTTTATTAAAAAATCATAAATTTACATAGGGCAATGTTGTTTGATTCATTCTGTATCTTCCCATCTTTTGAATTACTTCTAATTTTTGGCTTCCCTTGCTCCTTATGGACATTTTCAAACAGCCATCCCTAATACTTCAAATTTCATATTCTCTCTCAACTTTCTCCTAGAAAGTTCATTCTTGAAGTCATCACTTATAACCTCAAAATTTGTATCTACATTCATATTTACTCATCTCTATGCTACTTTTGTTTCCAACTTTCAGCAGAACGTCTAGTTAGATGATTCACCATAATCTACTCAGCATGTCCACGCAATTGCACCACTATTCCTTTAGGCTCTCAAGCTCAATACCAAACAATTGTCTGATTCATTCACTGTTAAGTCCATCAAGTACTGAAAGTCACCAAATTTCTTATTTTCGCAGTACTGAAGTTTGAACCCAGGGTCTCACCCATGCTAGGCAAGTGCTCTACCACTGAGCTACATTCCCATCCTGTCACCAAATTCTATTGACTACGGTATTCTACGGTATTTCAGGCCATCACCTGGAATCTTAATAGAAATGCCAGTTCTTATATCTCATCCCATACTTCCTTAATCAGAAACACTAAGGATGAAGGCCCAGTGATCTCATTAAACAAGCTCCCCAGGTTACTATAGTGCATATTAAAGTCAGTGTGTCTAAGATATTATCTAAGGCATCAGCAGAGATCAATGGGCAACAAGTCCTCAACGAATACCTGTAGCTTAACTGATTCATTTTTCCCCCCATAATCTCAAGGAAAACATGAAATCAATTTCCTCAAAGACTGATTCATAATATCAACCACTTGTAATAACCAAGTGATTAGGAACCTACTATATTGGACTGCAGATCTAGAAGCACAGATGCCAGAAAGCTAAAGGTCACCCAATCTCAGTGTTTAATGTTTTAGTACTTGTGCCTATGGTTAGGACAAAGATTTCTTCTCCAGACACAAATGTTAGCCAAAATGCTTCCAAAGTAATGGATACAAATTTCTAACATAAAGCTGTCCAATAATAAAATGGGCTATCCCCAGAAAGCCTATCATTTAAGGTTTTCAGCAAAAGTACAATACACACTTAACAAAGATGTTAAAAACAAACTGAACCTCTGCTGTCCAACTCAATCGAGTTTATACCTCACCCCCACGCTGTATGTCTGGCATAGCTCCTCACTAAATGGTTATAGGGGTATACTTGAAGAATATTCAAAGAACTCTAAGATTTGTGGGACTTTCAGTAGCTTTATTCTTCTTTTTGGTACTGTGGATTGAATCCAGGGCCCCATATATACTAAAAGCATTTCTGCCACTGAGCTACATCCTGACCACCACCATCCCTCTGTTTAAAAAAAATCTTATTTTGAGATAGATAGGGTCTCGCTAAGTTGCCCAAAATAGTGGCAAATTTGTGATCCTCCTGCCTCAGCATCCTGAGTTGCTGGGATTATAGGGATATGCCACCACATCAGGCTAGTAGTTTAACTTTTGAAATTATCCTTACCCTGTTACCTAGTACACACTCCCCAAAACATCTAGACAGCAAACATTCCCACTAATTCCATGGCACTTTGGGCTTTGAAACTGGTTAAGTTTATAGAATACATCTCTCTTCTAGCCTTTAATAGTTAACCTGATGATTACAGTTTAGTGACCAACAGTTTATAAACCCAAACATATGCTAGAAAAAAACCCTTAAGTTCTAGACCTGGTTCTGGTTGAGATTGAGTTCGATGACCTGCAGCTCCCCCACGATGTCAGGTATACTCCGAATCTGGTTCTTAGAGAGATCTACCACATCCAGGTGCCGTAGGCTACAAAGTTGGGGTGGTAGTGCTCCCAGTTGGTTCCCAGATAGGCTCAGGGTCTTGAGGGCAGAAAGCTGCCCAAAGGTAGATGGCAGCTCTCTCAGATGATTGTTGTTTAGGCTTAGAGTCTCTAGTTTCTTTAGATTGCATAACTCATCAGGTAGAACAGCTAGCAAAGAAAAAAAAAAAGTAAAAATCCGAATCCGATAGAGCTGAAAAACCACCTTTGATGAAGATTATAAAGGCTCTGTCAGTCTGCTTCACTTCTTGTTAATACATATAAAATTCCCACCTGCACCACTTTTAGATATTACATTTTATTAACAGTCTTCAGAAGGTGAGTGCGCCATCAAAATGCAGCACTTCTGTATATAATGTGCTCCTTTTACAAAGTGGATGAGGCACAATTCCACAGCAAATTTTGTGAGTTTTGGAAGAGCCTCCCTTTCCCATTCCATTCCCCCTTTCAAATTAGCTACTTTGCTTACATCACATCCCAAAGATCAATCATCATATAACCCAAGAAACCTTGCAGTGGAGGTTGAAAGTTTCAAGGACTCTGACATTGTGCATCCTTGAGCCCTCTGAACAGTTTCATAATGATGACAAAAATCATATTATAAGAGAAATCCACCCTTTTAAACTTCTGATCACTAATAAAAGCTTCCCAGGAGCAAAAACCATACTTAGTTTGTTGTTGTTCAGGGAGAGGCTCTTCAGCAAAGTGAACTTCCCTATCAGCAGAGTCGGTAGGCTCTCTATCTTGTTGTTGGACAAGTCGATGGTCCTAAGGTTGCTCGTCAGTTTCTGCAACTCTGAGGGGAACTGGAGAAACGGTTCACAGCGTGGAGACGCCCTCACGGATTAACTTCTCCGCCCCTGCAGTCCCTCTCCCTGTAAATCCCCTGGTCTTAATGGTCCCACTCTCACCTCGGTCAGACCACGGTCCTTAAGCTGAAAGACACCAGTTTTCTGCGCCGTTTCTACATGAGCGCGGAGAGCACTGTTTCCCATCCTACCACCAAGACTCAGGTCCCTGCGGGAAGGAAGCGCAGCGATCAGCGACCAACCTAGGCACACAGTCACCCCCGTCAATCTCCCTTTGGGTCTCCGGCCCCAGCTGTCACCTCCAGCCGAGCCCAGGATTCTGGGGGCCAGCCCGAGTGGCAAGGAAGAAAGAAAAACAGACCACTAAGTCCTGCTGCTTTTGCAGCTGTGCTAAGGCCAGGCGTTCCTGAGAGCCTCTGGAGGACCAGGGAGCCCCGGACTCGCCTCCTACAGCTCAGTAGAGAAAAGTCTCAGTAGGTGAAGACCAGACACCCGCGCTAGCCTGGGATGCGCTCCCAGGGCTTCCGCCCGGGCGGGAACGCCCTGTGATGTCATCGAGCCGCGCCGACCGTTCGTCCTGCCTTTAGCTCACTCCCGGCGCCAAGCGGGGAGGTGTGGTAGAGCCATGGCTGCTGCCAACCCTTGGGACCCGGCTTCCGCGCCCAACGCCGCAGGGCTACTGTTGGGCCACTTCGTGGCTTCAGGGTTGGTCACTGAGGTGAGTGGGGGCAACGACGGCGTCATCAAGGCGGGTGTCCATGGTGGCGACAGAATTTGGCTGTGAGGTGATTGGTGGTACTGACCGCGGGAGTGTTGAGGGTGCTGGTTGGGGTCTGTACCAAGGTAAAGGTTGAAAGAGCGTCTTCCAGTTTGCAGCCGTGACTTTTGTGCTGTGGATTCTTTGTAAGCGAGGATCTGAATAGGTGGTGTTTCGAGTAGACTGCCAATGAATTATGCCAAATCAGTTTATGGGGGATAGAACAGTGTCGCCTTGCTTATTTTCATCCAGTGATACCGCCTCTAGAGTGTAGTATGCAGCGGGGTTGAGAAGTAATAGTAGATAATTGAAAGTAAACTTTCCCAACATGCTTATTTATGGAAAGTATTGAAACGTATTTGGGGCAGGAGGGGTTGGGTACAGAGGAGCCCCAAGGAAAGTTCATTTGGGGTATCTTTTAAGGAAAAAAAAAAAAGCATTGATGAAAAAGACATAAAGGCCTTTGAAGGGATTAACTTTGAGGAAAAAAGGGAGATTAGCCCAAGGAATGATGATTTAGGTTGGGCAAGAAAAGCATTTTCATAGCCCAAGGAGAAGGAGCCAGTAGAGGGAGAAATTGAACATGTCAGGGAATGCAAGTGACAGGAGAATGAGGCAAGTGGGACCAAATGCATTGTGATTAAGGGAAACTTTGATATAAAGAGGAATTTCACTAAAAAGAACATTGAGAAAAGCTAAGAAGGTCAACACATCTGCAGAAAAATAGCAATACAAACATGATGGAAGATACATAGAAAATCTCTCTTTTTTAATTTTGCAACTGGAGTGGTCTACCTTGAGCTACATCACCAGTCCTTTTTTAAAATTTTATTTTGAGTCAGTCTCTATAAGTTTCCTTGACCAGTCCTTTTTTAAAATTTTATTTTGAGTCAGAGTCTCTATAAGTTTCTATAAGTTCAGATTTGCTATTCTCCTGTTGGTAGCCTCCTGAAGAGCTGGAACTACAGGCCTGTGACATATACCCAGCTAAAATATATAACTTTTTATATTCAGAAGATTTGTTAGAGAATTCTAATACCTTAAGGTGATTTGTTTGTTTGTTTGTTTTTGAAGTGCTGGAAATCAAACTCAGGGTCTCTTTCTTGCTAGGCAAGCATTCTATCATTGAACTACACCCCCAGACTCTAGTATTTTCTTTTAAATTAAGAAACTAAAGCCTAAATGACCTAGTAACTTGTCCAAGGTCATTCATCCAAAAAGGTGAAATTAAATCCCAGAGCTCTCCTTTTTCTGACATTATAGTATCTCTTAAGGTATTGTGATAACTCTTTTTTTTTTTTTTTTTTTTTTTTTTTTTTTGAAGTACTGGGGATCAAACTCAGGGCCTTGTGCTTGAGAGGCAAGCACTCTACCAGCTGAGCTGTCTCCCCAGCCCTTGTGATAACTCTTGAACAGAATTATTTTTCCCTTCTGTACAGGGGATTGAATCCAGGGGTGCTGTACCTCTATGTTACATCCCCACCCTTTTGTTTCTTTTTCTTTTGAGACACAATCTCACTAAGTTGTCCCTGCTGGCCTCCAATTTACAATCTTCTTCTTTCAGCCTCCCTAGTGCCAGGGATTATATATAGATATATAGGAGTGCACCACTGCACCGAGCTTCTTGAAAGATTTTGAAATTTCTGTTAAAACACAGTGTTGTGTTTTATTTATTTCTTTTTATGTGGTACTGAGAATCGATCCCAGTGTCTCACACATGCTAGGCAAATGCTCCACTATTGCACTACAATCCCAGTCCACCCAGTGTTGTGTTTGAGGATTTCAGGTAGTGCCAGTACACCAGCTATTCCAAGGACTACCATCACACTCTGCAGTTTAATCCTTTCTCTCTTCTCTCCTGTGTTTTCTTTTTACCAAGTTTGCCTAGTACTCTCACTTGTATTGCCCAGTTCTTCTGTCACAAAATAATTTGGTAAACTCATAAGACATTTGAAACTTAATATCCCTTTAGAAAGTGTTAATAGGAGATATGAATGCCTAACCGAGAATTTAAAAAAAAAAACAAAACTTTTTACTTGTATATAAACACAATACCTTTATTTTATTTATTTATTTTTTTGTGGTGCTGAAGATCAAACCCAGTGGCAAACACTCTACCACAGAGCTACAATCCCAGGCCCTGTTGAGAGAATTTTAAGCATTGATGGGTGAGTTCCCATTTGGGATAGTGGTGGTTTTAGGCGATATCATCGTACTGTCTCTCAAGTAACACTCAATAGACAGTAACTTCTTTTAACCACAGTGAAGATCTACCATTCCATAGTGCCTTAAGACCTTAAAGAATCTTACTGTACACCTAGTCCCAATAAAATAACTATTTAGAGACTACAGGTTGACTTTAAACAAACAGTATATTTGAAAACTTATTTATTTATTTATTAGTCATAGATGGACACAATACCTTTATTGTATTTATTTATTCTTTTATGTGGTGCTGAGGATCGAACCCAGTGCCTCACACATGCTAGTTGTCTACCACTGAGCCACAACCCCAGCCCTGAAAACTTACTTTTATTAGAAGGATTTAGCATTAGTTTTTTCAAAATGATTTGTCATGTGATCTCTCTAAACAGTCCATCCCTTTAGTGAATATCATTCATGTACATTAAAAATTAAGAGGGATGGATGGGGGTATATGTAATCCTGTGGTAAAGAGCTAGCTTGGCATTCCTAAGGCCCTTGGTTCAGTCCCTAGCACCACATACAAATTCATACACACACTTTAAGAGTAGTACCTAAAATTTCTTGTAGGAAATATGTTTGAACTTTGTTCTGTTTTGATCTATCCATGAAGGAATGATCTGGTGAAAGAAAGGTAGGGTCGGAATGGGGATGTGGCTTAGTGGTAGAGTGCTTGCCTAGCATACATGAGGTCCTAGGTTCGATCCTCAGCATCATGCAAGAATAAAACACAGGTATTGTGTCCATCTACAATTAAAACAAAATATTAAAAAAAAAAAAAAAAGAAAGGTAGGGTTAACTGTAGCATAATGAGGTATTTGCTTTAGTTTATGCCCCAGGACTGCTTTAGTGGTCTTACATTCTAGATATTTTTCCAGCAAGCTTTAGTGAGTCAGAGTCTTGATCAAGGTTTCCTCTGTTGGCAGTGTATGAGGAGCTGGACCTACAGAACTCCTTAGAATCTCCTTAGAATCTCTTTTCTCAATCTGTGTCCTGCCTTTCTCTGCACCCTGACCCCTATTTGATAGCCTCTGCTCTTAACGTCTTTACTATACTGGCTCCCTTTTAATGCCCCACAAATGAAATACAGCAGGAAGAAGGGGGAAAAAAAAAAAAAAAAAACAGGAAGAAGAAGGCAGGTAATCACTTGGTTACAAGTTTATACATACAAATGTACACAGTCTTTGAATCCAGGGATTCACACATGCTAAGCATGCACCCTACCACTAAGCTCCACCTATAGCCCCAAAGATTTTATATTAAACATAAAGGTCCCGCATTTCAGCTTCTTGTGCCTAGTAACAAAGTAAACAATAATACCATAAATAGACTCCTCTTTCTTAGGATCATTTCATTTTCAGGGTCCCTTTGCCCTGGTGGCATGAAAAATATGTAATAAAGCAATAACTAAAAGCAAACACTTCCTTCTGTAGTTGTGATTTTTATTTTCTTGGGGAATTTGGCTGCTCTTTCTTTCTTTTGTTACCCACTTCTTCAACATTCTAATTTTCACTCTGGTTTCTCTTGCATATTCTTAGCTAAGCATCATTACCCTGTTGTTGAACCCAAGAGTTTACTAGTTTGCCAAATGAGCAACTAAGCTTATTGTATACACATGGAATGATGGAGATATACCAGAGTGAGTGAGTTACATGATACAGATGATGTTTTACTTTCATTTACCTTTTATTACCTAAGAGAGAACATAAAGAAAAAGTAAGAGATAGTGAATTAGATGTGTTCTCATTTCTGCTCTGACACACATTAACAGTGTGAAGTTGGACTCATACTTAATCTTGCTTGTCCTCAATTTTGCCTCCAGAAAATACCTTGGGTTATCTGCCTCAATTAATGGCATAATTATCTTTATAGTCACCTGAAACAGGATCACTGGAATCAGTATTGACTTTAACTGTCATTCACTATATCAATTATGACTTGTCAGTTTCATTTTGACAGGTACTCTTATTTTTGTCTTCCCTTTCCTTTTAAACTGTTTGGACCTAGTTATACATTCTCCTCATCTTACCTGGAATATTATAGCAGCTACCTGTTTAAATAGTCAACATTAAGCCCATCTTTCCACTTGTGTTTTTGTTTTATGTTGATGGCCAATTGTAGGAATTTCTTCTCTCTCTCTCTTTCTGTGGTAAAATACATATAACATTTATTACATTAACCTTTTTCTTAAAATTTTTTTTATATATTTATTTTGTTTATTTAGTTTTTTTATGTGGTGCTGGGGATCGAACCAAATGCCTCAGGTGCACTTGGCAAGTGCTCTACCACTGAGCCACAACCCCAGCCACTTCTTAATTATTTTTATTAGTGCATTATAATTAATTTAATTATAATTAAATTGTGTCATTACTTTTGACACAATTTTACATGCATATATAAAGGTGGAATTAACTGTGGTATATTTGTACATGAACATTACTAATTTTATCAAATTCATTCATTTCCTTCCTTTTTCTATTCCTCCTCTTTCCCCCTCATTTCCTTCCTCTACTCCACTGAGTTTCCTTTTATTTTCATGAGATCCAATGCTTTTAATGGTATCCTTTGCCATGCAGAAGCTTTTTAATTTGATGCCATCCCACTTATTGATTCTTGATTTTTATTTCTTGAACCTTTGGATTCTTGTTAAAGAAGTTGATGCCTGTGCCTCCATGTTGGAGTTTTAACCTTTTATTTTCTTCTAGTAGTTGGAAAGTTTCTGATAAGATTCTTAAGTCTTTGACCCACTTTCATTCGACTTTTGTGCAGGATCTAGTTTCAGTCTTCTACATGTGAATATTATTGGGGATTGAAACCAGATCCTCACACATGCTAAGCAAGCCAAGTGTTCTACCACTGAGCTACACCCCCAACCTTTGAATCTTTTTTTGTGTAAGTGTATGTCTGGGGATTGAACCCAAGGGCATTCTACTATTGAGCTACATGTGCAGCCCTTTTTTATTTTAAAAAACAGCCCAGGCTGTCCTAGAATTGTTGATCTTCCTGCCTTGGTCTCTTGAGTAGCTGGATTATAGATGGGTGCCACCATGCCTGGCTATTTTAACCATCTTAAAACGTATAATCCGGTGGCATTAAATACATTCACAATGTTGTGCAGTCATTTCCAAAACTTATTACTCTCATTACTCTGTATGGGAAACTCCATATTCATTGAGCAGTTACTTCCCATTCTTTCCTTCCTCTGACCTCTTGCTCTGTTTTTTTTTTTTTTTTTTTTTTTTTTATAGTACTCACTGTTAAATTTCTAAAATATATATTTTATATATGACCATGTTTCTGCTTCACCAGAAAATGTTCAGTTGTTCTCATTTTCTGCATTATGATTATTTGGTATAACCCTCAATGTTTTTATGATCATATAGGAAACTACGTTTCCAGCTTCATCTTTTGCCTTCTTACATGTAATTTGATACCAGTTGACAATTGTTGAGCATTTATGTTTCATTCTTTCTGTCTGGACACCTTTTCCTCCACATCACATCCATCATGAACTTTTTTTTTTTGATACTGGGATTGAACCCAAGGGCACTTTATCATTGAGCTACATCCCCAGTCCTTTGTTTTTCTTTTTTAATTTTGAGACAGGATCTTGCTAAGTTGTACTCTATTGCTGAGCTGACCTCAAACTTAGGATCTTCCTACCTCAGCTTTCCGAGTCACTGGGATTACAGGGGTACACCATCATGCCTGGCCTTATGAACCTCTTGAAGGCAAATAGCTTGTTTGATTAATCTTTGTATCATCCATTGTCTACCTTAATAATTGGTTCTTAAATTGATTATCATCATTCAACAAACTTTTCCTATAAATGGCCTAAGAATAAGTATTTGAGGCTTTATAGGCCATATGGTTGCAGCTATTCAACTAGGCAGTTATAGTGTAAAAAATATATGTGAATGAGATAAGTTGAATTCCAATAAAATTTTATTTCTGGACCCTTAAATTTGCATGTCATATAATTTTCATGTGTTGTAGAATATCATTTTTCTTTGCTGCACCCCCCCCCCCAATCCCTGGCAATTTGAAAATATAAAAAACATTCTTAGTTCAAGAGCTGTAAAAAAAAAATAGGCAGTGGGCTTGCATTTAGTTTCCTAGTCCCTGGCCATTTATGATTTCTAAAGTTCTTTCCTCTGTTCCCTCTTCCTTACCTTCTTTCTTTCTTTCTTTCTTTCTTTTTTTTTTTTTTTTTTTTTTTTTTTGATATGTAGTCTTGTCATGTTGTGTTGCCGAGGCTGGGCCTCAAGCTTGTGATCCTTCTGCCTGAGTCTCCTGAGTAGCTGGGATTATACCCATGGGTCATTGTGCCTTGCCTCTGTGCTAACATTCTACAAAAGAAGAAGATATAGAAAATTATGGAGGAAGTTGGGTGGAGGCAAACAAAATAACATCTATATTCTGAGATAAACTGCACTTAAGAGGGCAGAGTAACAGAATTACAGAATTAAAGATAAAAAAGAAGTTGCCTTTAGAGAAAAATCATTATGCCTGGACATAAATACTCCTTTGTGTAAGAGAGTACATGTGAACAGAGATGATATGAATGACTTGTATGCAGTTAACATCATTAAATGAATCAGATAAATATTCCATGTGGCAGGGTTTTTGATTTTCAATCTAAAAGGTCAGAGAGATTAGGTTTGGTTCATTTGGAAGGGCAGAGATGAGTTTCCAAAAACCTCAGCTTATCTTCTAATAAGTTATTAGTAATGGAAATCTATTGAATATGGACCTGTTGAATATGTATGAAGTGATTGTCTTCTTTCTTTCTCATTTTTAAAATATTTGTGCAAGAGATTTCTAACAGTGAAGTTTCTAAAAACAGGAAATACACATTACTACTCATTTTTCTCTACTTTATGTTTAGGGACTGTGTTGGACATAATATATTATCAATTTTCAGTCCCATGGGCATGTTTTTCCAATGTACACAGGAACTGTTTGTGACATACTCCTTTTTTCCCTGTTCATTTACCAATAGGAGATGTTAAATATATCTAAGAAAACAGTTCCTTGTTTTGAGAAATTCTCCAGGCTACAAGAAATCACAAATATTCAAGCTGAAATCTATCAGGTAAATTATTACTTTTATTTTTTTTAATTATTATTTTTCTACTTATACAGAAAAAAGAAAAATTCTAGGTGGAGATGTAGTTCAGTGATAATGCAGGTGCTTAGCATGTGTGAGTTCCTAGGTTCAATCCCCAGCATGCACCTCCCCCAACAAAACCTAAGAAACCTTAATTGGTTCAAACAGCAATTCCCTTGCACTTAGAACAGCATGTAGCACATAGTTGGATAAAAGTTTATTGTAGTAGTTAATAGAAATAGTAGTAATCAGTAAACAATTATAGTAAACGTAACAGCCAGAGGGCAAGAACACCAAAATGAAAAGCTTTAGTAAATTATCTGCACTTTTATATATATCTATATCATTCTCCCAACCCCTTAAAGAATATACATCTTGTAGCTTGTTCCTGAGTTAAAGAGTGTCCATTTTTGTCCTTTTAACTTCAGGATGCTTTCTGAGTAAATTTATGTTACTTTTATTCCTAATGTAGAAAAGCCTGGAAATTGAACTTCTGAAACTAGAAAAAGATGCAGCAGATGTTGTTCATCCTTTCTATTTGGGTAAGTGGTTTGGTTAAGTGGGTAATCATTGGAATTTCAACTTTTTCTTAGATTATTGTAAATAAACACCAGGCGGCAAAATTGTGATGTGCCATAGTTTTTCCAGCCCTATAGCTAACTAACTACATCTTCTTTTTCTGTGCTCAGATACAAGTCCTGTATCTGACTAGTCAAGTCCTGTATCCTGTAGACTTGACTAGTGCAAATAACATTGAAAGAAACTAAGTTGGCTCCTTTATTAGTTTTTTTGTTGCTATAGTTTGTTACTGAGGCTCAGTAATATATAAAGAAAAGAGGTTTATTTAGTTCATAGCTTTGGAGATTCAAGGGTGTCATTGGCTTGGCTCTGATTAGGACCTTATGGTGGATGTCATCACAATGGCAGAGCACTTGGCAAGATGAAGAGATCACATGGTAAGATGGGAAGCCAGAGAGTGATTCAGGGGTCAGTCTTGCTCTTAATAGTTTCAAGATAACCACCAGTAATGACTTAAAGTGACATGATAACTAAAGTACTATATGAATGGATTGAATATTTGATCAAAAATTTTTTTTTTTTTTTTTTTTGCTGTAAAGGACATATTGGGATAATTGGTGAAGTTTAAATATGGACTATATTAAATATTGGTAACATTGTATCAGTGTTAACTTTTCTCAAAAAAAAAAATCTCTGAATTTGCTAATGTACTATAGTTAGGTTAGGAGTATGTAGCTGTTCATGGGAAACACTTTTTTTTTTTTTTTTTGCTGTGCTGGGGATTGAACCCAGGGCCTTGTGCTTACGAGGCAGGCACTCTACCAACTGAGCCATATCCCCAGCCCAGAAACACGTCTTTTTAAGGGTAAAAGATCATGCTGTCTGCAATGAGTCATTTTGAGAACAAAAGATAGGGGTGTATGTGTGTTGAGATAGAAAAAGGAAAAAAAAAAAAAGAAAATGTAGCTAAATGTTTTTTTATTTTTTTATTTTTTTAGTTGTAGATGGACACATTACCTTTATTTTATTTATTTATTTTTATGTGGTGCTGAGGATTGAACCCAGTGCCTAACACATGCCAGTTAAGTGTTCTACCACTGAGCCACAACCCCAGCTCCAGCTGAATGTTAATAATTAGTGTCTAGGTAATATGTACATAGGAGATTACTGAACTTTTAAAAAACTTTTCTGTAATTCTGAATTTTTTCAAATTAAAATTTTATAAAAGGGTCACTTGGCAGCCGTAAACTGAATTCTGGGGGAAAAAATTCTGAACTAATCAGTAGCAGTTTGCAAGGTGACACCCTCTCACCCCCCTGTACTGACATTGAATCCATGGGCACTTTGCCACTGAGATACATTCCCAGCCCTTTTAATTTTATTTTTCAAATTTTGAGACAGGATCTCACTAAGTTGCCAATGCCGGCCTTGAACTTGTGATTCTCCTTTCTCAGCCTCCTAAATCACTGGGATTATAGGCAAGCACCACCATTCCCAGTTTACCTCTTCCTTTTTTTCTTCATTGAAGACTGGGTCTCTATGTTGCCCAGACTTGTCTTGAACTTCTGACCTCTAGTGATCCTCCTGCCCCAGCTTCCTGAGTACTGCAGTTACAGTTGTGTACCACCGCACCTTGGCTTGGATTAATTTTTGGTATTAGCAAATGGAAGTAGAAATCATTAGTGATTTCAAAACTTACTTATCCTATTGCTAACTATAAATAACTTTCTGATTTTTGTAGCTCAAAAGTGTTATGATCTACAAAGTATGAATAATCATCTGGAAGCTGTGCTAAAAGAGAAGAAGTCCCTCAGGCAAAGACTGTTGAAACCCATGTGCCAGGAAAACTTACCTATGGAAGCTTTTTTTCACAGGTTAGACTGAGAAGAAGAAATGAATAGTTGTACATGTTTTCCGAGGGTAATTTTCGTTTAGCAGTTATCTTTAAAGCATAATTCATGAAACAATGTGTTATTGATGTATTTGTTAACATTATTAATGTTGATACATTAAATGAGAAAGAAAATTCTTTTCTCTAAAATAAGTATTACTATGGTGAAAAGAAAGAACTTCTTTTGCCCATTGGGTTTTGGGAATTATAAATTATGATTTTAGTGAAAACAATTAGATCCTTAACATGTGGCAAGGTGGATAAAAATTGGTTTTATTACATATAGACTGTTTTCTGTGAAGTAAATGTATTGTTGAGTTAAAGTCACCTATACATAAAAAATCTGTTGAGGGTATTTAACATGGACAGAAAAAAACATTGTCAATTAAGAAAGGAAAAACTGGATTCTGGTCTCATCTCTACTGAACAAATGATATCAGTTTTTGCTTCAGTTTTCCAGTCTGCAAAATGGGGATTATTTCTGTTGCTGTCTTTCTTATAGAAATATTGTAAGTATCAACTTGAATGTCTAGCATATGATTAATAAATAATAATACAATAATAAAGCCAGCATCTAGGAATCTGATTTCTTTCTCTACCACTGCCTCAATAGCTGACCCTGAGCAAATCAGTATCCCCTCTCCTTTTAAGATGGGTTCTTGCCATGTTGCCCATGCTGGTCTTGAACTCACTACCCTCTTGTCTCAGCTTCCTGAGTAGCCGGGATTATCTTAAGTGGCAGAATTTTTTTACTTTTAGTAAAATAATAGACATTCAAAACCCCATTCTTTGTGGCTGTATTCAGTAACTAGCCATTAATGTGTATGTTATACTACTTTAAAGAAGAGCTAATGATTTTAAGCATTTAATTATTTTAAGCATTTATTAGCTTAATGTGAAGACTGTTTCAATGTAGTATAGTTATCCTTATTGTCTTCATTGAGAATGAATAGATTGAAATGGAATGAGATTTTATCTAGGGAAATTCCTTCTGTGAGAACATTACTATCATTGAGAGTTCTTAGGGTGGGTTCCAGATATGATGATTAATGTTGTGTTTTTCTGTTTTTCTATTTGGATGACAAGTTACATGTTTTTTCAAGTGAAAGAGAAGGACCTTTCTTTATCACTGATATTTCCAGGAATACAGAAAGATTGTTATTGACTCATTAGGTTGATTATAATTCTTTTATTTCAAACTAGGAGTCCTAATTAAAGAAAAAGAAGGGAGACACAAAATAATTAAATTTTAAAAATAATTGAATTTTTTTCTCCCTCTTTCAGATATATGGTACATTTGCTGGAGTTGGCTGTGACATTCATTGAGAGATTGGAAACCCATCTTGAAACAATTAGAAATATCCCTCATTTAAATGCAAATCTAAAGAAAATGGTGAGTATTCATATAGCTTTCTTTAGTTCTCTTATACTTGAATATCAAATGTGTGATCTCCTTTTTAACCACCCCCCGCCCCATGGTACTGTGGATTGAACCCAAGGCTTGTGAATGCTAGGTAAGCACTCTACCACTGAACTACGTTCCCAACCCTTTTCTAAAATTTTTAATTTTTATTTCTTATTTTGATGCAGGGTCTTACTATGTTGTCCAGGCTGGCCTGAAACTTGGGATCCTTCTGCTTTCACCTGGGAATTACAGCTGGGATTACAGGCCTGCATCATCAAGTCCAGCTCCTTGTTTAACTTTTTACTGACTAATATTGTGAGCTAATTATTTTTTTACACCTAAAGGTTTATTATTGAAAAGCCAGCCAGGCTCTGTGGTGCATGCCTGTAATCCCAGCAGCTCCAGAGGCTGAGGCAGGAGGAACTCGAATTAGTGAGACCCTAAGCAACTGAGCAAGACCCTGTCTCTAAATAAAATATAGAAAAGGACTGGAGTTGTGGCTCAGTGGTGGAGCATTTGCCTGGCATGTGTGTGGCCCTGGGTTCCATACTCAGCACCACATATAAATAAATAAAATAAAAGATCCATTGACAACAACAACAAAAAAAGAAGAAAATAAAATTTAAAAATCCAAACTATAAAATTCATGACCTGCTATTATTACATCACTAATTTTAAAAAAGAATGTTTTAAACAGAGGCTTATATGATGTTGATGAAATCATCTTGCTTTATAAATTCATAAATATCCATGCATACTTTTACCGTGATAGCTACAGGAAGAATGATTACTTCTAAAAGCCAATTAGACAGATACCTTTCCTTTTTTTTTTTTTTTTTTTGTTTTATACCATCCTGTTTTTATTTCAGTGCTGATTTTTTTTATTGTTTCATTTCAAAGTTCTTTCATGATTTTTTTAAAATTTATTTTTATTGTAGACAAATGGGATACATTTTTTTTTTTTTTTTTTTTTGTGGTGCTGGGGATTGAACCCAGGGCCTTTTGCTTGTGAGGCGAGCACTCTACCAACTGATCTATCTCTCCAGCCCCAAATAGGATACATCTTGTTTCTCTGTATGTGAAGTAGAGGCATACCATTTGTGTAATCATACCTAGGGTAATAGTTTTTGATTCATTGTTATTTTTTTCTCCCCCCCACCCTTCCCACCCCTCTTTTCCCTCTATACAGTCCCTCCTTCCTCTATTCTTGCCCCCCTCCCACCTCCCATTATGTGTCATCATCTGCTTATCATCATCAGCGAGATCATTCGTCCGTTGGTTTTTTGAGATTGGCTTATCTCACTTAGCATGATATTCTCCAACTGCATCCATTTGCCTGCAAATGCTATAATTTTATTATTTTTTATGGCTGAGTAATATTCCATTGTGTGTGTGTGTGTGTGTGTGTGTGTGTGTGTGTGTGTGTGTGTGTATCACAGTTTCTTTATCCATTCATCAATTGAAGGACATCTAGGTTGGTTCCACAATCTGGCTATTGTGAATTGAGCAGCTCTGATTTTAAGTCCTTTGGGTGTAGGCCAAGGACTGAGATAGCTGGGTCAAATGGTGATTCCATTCCAAGTTTTCTAAGGAATCTCCACACTGCTTTCCAGAGTGGCTGCACTAATTTGCAGCCCCACCAGCAATGTATGAGTGTACCTTTTTCCCCACATCCTCGCCAACACCTATTGTTGCTAATATTCTTGATAATCGTCATTCTAATTGGGGTGAGATGGAATCTTAGGGTAGTTTTGATTTGCATTTCTTTTATTACTAAAGATGTTGAACAGTTTTTCATATATCTGTTGATTGTTTGTAGATCTTCTGTGAAGTGTCTATTCATTTCCTTAGCCCATTTGTTGATTGGATTACTTGTATTCTTGGTGTAGAGTTTTTTGAGTTCTTTGTATCTTCTTGAAATTAGTGCTCTAACTGAAGTACGAGTGGTAAAGATTTTCTCACAGTCTGTAGGTTCTCTCTTTGCATTGCTGATAGTTTCCTTTGTTGAGACAAAGCTTTTTAGTTTGAATCTATCCCAGTTATTGATTCTTGCTTTTATTTCTTGTGCTATGGGAGTCCTGTTAAGGAAATCTGATCCTAAGCATGTTGAAGTTTTGGACCTACTTTTTCTTCTATAATATGCAGCAGGGTCTCTGGTCTAATTCCAAGGTCCTTGATCCATTTTGAGTTGAGTTTTGTGCAGGGTGAGAGATAGGGGTTTAGTTTCATTCTGTTGTATATGGATTTCCTGTTTTCCCAGCACCATTTGTTGAAGAGGCTATCTTTTCTCCATTGCATAATTTTGGCACTTTGTCTAGTATGAGAAAATTGTATTTATTTGGGTTTGTGTCCATGTCCTCTATTCTGTACCATTGATCTACCTGTCTATTTTGGTGCCAATACCATGCCGTTTTTTTTTTTACTACTGCTTTGTAATATATTTGAAGTTCTGGTATTGCAATACCCCCTGCTTCACTCTTCCTAGACAGATATCTTTTCATTCCAGCTGCCTCTCCCAGGTGTCTTAAGAGTTGCTGTGGTCACTGTCACATTCATTTCAGCCTCCTTATTAAAGCCTGTGTCCCATGATGAAAATGTGATACATGTTATGCTTTAGCTTTGATCTTTTTTCATTAATTCACTTCCAATAGTAAACAGTGGCAGGTCTTCCACTTCAGTGCTACCAGCCATTTCCATAACCTTGGCTAGAAGGTCTTTATTATTAATTGCAGCCCAGGAAAAGATGGTTGACCCAGACCTTGGAGAGGGACAGCAGCTGGTCTAGGTAGCCGCCAGTGGTAGGTGGGTCATAGTAATTCGACTGGTGGTGTAGGATGAATTCCACGTGGGTCTTCCATTTCTTGCTCTCTGAGCAGAAGCAGAAGCTAGCCACCTTCTGTACCCTGTAAACCAGCTTCTCCACATGGTGGCTGCCTGGCCACTCAAAATGGCTTACACTTCCCTGAGCTAATTGTTTTTTTAAAGTCAAGAAGTGTGGCATCATTTTTCTTTAGAAGTCATTTTAATTCTTCCAACATTTAATAAGTTTATATTGTCATCATCTTTTAAGGGCTATGCTACATGTATTATGAAAAATAGATATGACTGATCACTGTTCTCAAATTCTCAGTTCATTGAGACAACTAGAAGATGCATACTATTTTATAGGATTATATTTGCATAAGTTCAGCATAAAATTCTGAAGAGATGCTATCTATTGTACACAGAAAAGGGAGGGATTACTTCCAGTGTAGGGGAATTGATAGCAGAATAGGGTATAGGAAGACTTTAAAAAGATTTATATAGGAATTAGTACAGAACTGAATCTTAAAGAATCTATGAAATTTGGACCTGCCACAGAAAGAATCATTTGACCAAAGCAACAATATCTCACATGAAAGAGAGCACCAGTAATTGGGGGAGAAAATGATAGTCTACTTTGATTGGTGTCTAAAGGTGTCAGGGCTGGGAACCATCAAATGTATTGTTTTGTTTTGTTTTTTAGTGAAGGGTCCAGAAGAGTGACTTCGTTAGAACAGTACCTAAATCACGTAGAAAATATTGAATAGAGTCTACTGAGCCTTGATACTCAAATTATGGGCAGCATCAGCTGGAAGCTTATTAGAAATGCAGGGGCTGGAGATATAGTTTAGTTTGCAGAGTGCTTGCCTGTCAAGCCCAAGGCCCTGGGTCCAATCCCCAGCATGGGGGGGGGGGGGGTAGAAATGTAGAATTGCAGTGTTGGGGATTAGTTCAATGGTAGAGTGCTTACCTAGCATGCATGAAGCCCTAGGTTCTATCACCATCACAGAAGGGAGGAAGGAAGGAAGGAGGGAGAACAGTAGACATCATTCATTTCAGAATCAGAATCTGGATTTTAATAAGTTTTTCAGGGGATTCCTGTATATATTAAGATATGATCTGCTCTGAATTAGAGGAATAGCCAAGAGAAACTTGGGGACTAAATGTAGCCATTTACATAGAGGATTTAAAGCACAGGAATACAAAGGATTATATAGTTGTGGTTTTTTTTTAAATTTAGATTTTTGAGGTCACATTTCTAGATCTTTGCTACTATTTGGAAAAGGGACACATCCAAGGTAATGAAGTTTTTAACCTGGCTGATTTGAGTAGGATTAAGTATGAATTAAAGACGTTAATGAGGGTGTGGTTTTTTTTTTTTTTTTTAATGTCTTGCACATTTAGTAAATGTTCAGTTATTGTTGAACTGCAGTTAAATTGAGTTTGAGAAATTGTATATCCAGATGAAGATTGCCAATGGCCTTAAACATGGGTCTGCATTTTAGGAAGGAGGTAGGTTTAACTACTTAGATTGAGGGTCATTGACTTGGTTGAGTTGATTATTGAGGACAAAGGACAAGGGAACTCACAAAGAGAAGGTGGGTACTGTAAGATGGAGTGAGTGCAGTTTTAAGGAGCTTTTGCAATAAGGGATTGGAAAAAGATCAAATGTTAATTTTTGGTATAATTGTTTTTGATCTTATGATAATGAATTAATGACAGACATGATTTCTATTTTCCCTTTCTTTCAAATGTTACAGAGCAAGGCTTTAGCCGAGATGGATATTTTGGTGACTGAGACAGAAGAACTAGCAGAGAATATACTCAAGTGGCGAGAACAACAAAAGGAGATTTCCTCTTGTATCCCCAAAATATTAGCTGAAGAAAATTACCTTCATAAATCTGATATTATAATTCCTCCATTACCTTTTACTTCTAAAAGTCATACCCAAACGACTAATGTCAAGTGATCATCAATTTTATTTTCCCTAATTATATGTTGTCATATAAAGTTCATTTCTAGTTGATTGTAACATACGAATTTAAAGGCTTTTCTGCTAGCAATACTGAACCAGCCCTCTGTATATTGGAGTACCAAGATTTCAAATTTATTAGGACCAAGCACTTCTTTCTGATTAAAAGACTGAAAAACTAAACTTTATTTGGATACTTATTCAAACAAGAGACTGTTTTAAAAAGACAGACTTTCAAGACAAAGAAACCCGAGTATTTGATGGTCTTAAGGAACTTGGGTGTGATAATGGTATTGTGGTTATGTTGAAGACACATACATATTTATGATAAAATAATGTTTAAAATATAGACTACTGTTAAATCAAGTTCTCTAAGCTGAAAATAGAATTATTAATGTATCAGTTCTTTTCACTGCAAAGCACAGTGAATAGAAGCCAGCCAGGATACCAAGGTTCAATTGAGTTTGAATTATAAACCAGTTATCCCAGTACCTTAGTCTAGATAGATTTTGAAAAGGGGGACTGACATAACTCATGTTCTGCTAGAGTACTAAAATAGCCACCTGATTGGTCTCTCTGGGCTTATACCCTTCCTCACTTCTCAAACTAGTCTCAAAACAGCAGCCAGAGTAATCCTTAAAAACATAAACCAAATCATTTTGCTTGTTTCCTCCAACATTTCTAATGGTTTCCCAGCTCTTTGAGAATAAATCCAAAGACTACCATGCCCTCATGCTACTTCCATGATTCTCCACCTCTCACTCCATTCTACCTGCCCTGGCTTTCTTCTATGGTCTTAACATTTCAGTCTGTCTCTAAGCTCAGGCCTGTCCCTGTGTCTGCCTTTCTTCTGGATAGTAGCCCAACTCTTTTATATCCTTCATATTTTTCTTAACTGTCACTGTTATTGAAGTCTTCCCTGGTCATATTATCTGAAGTTTCATAGCCCATTCCTACTCCCTATCCTGATTTATTTTTATTCTTAGCTAATCTGATATACATTTTACTTAAATTGGTTTACTTATCATTAGTCTCTCTGTCTCAGCTCCATGAGCTGAGAGGTTTTGCCTATTTTCTTCACTGTTTTGTCCCTAGTGATTAGAACAATGCCTAGGAGCTTACTTAGGATGTATTTGTTAAATAATTGAGTATCTGCATGACTCCCTCTCTTGTATTCTTCAAATCTACTCAAATGTCCCCTTATTAGTGAAGACTTTCCGGAAGATCCTATGCATAATAGCACTTTTCGCCCTTCATATACACAAAGACTATTAGTTTTCTTATTTGTTTTTGCGTACTAGAGATCGAATCCGGTGGGGGCGCTGTACCACTGAGCTACATGCCCAGCCCTTTTCCCTTTTTTTTTTTTTTTTTTTTTTAATTTTGAGACAAGGTCTTTCTAAGTTGATGAGCGAGGCTAGCCTTGAACTTGTGATGTTCTTGCGTCAGCCCCCAGAGTGGCTCGGATTACAGGCGTGGGTCACCGCGCCTGGTTCCCCATCCTGTTTTTTTCACTGTACCTAGCACCATTGGTATGTTATATATTTAGGTATTTGTCTCCTTCTCCTTCCTTGCAGATTCTAATTTCCAATAAGGCAGGGACTTTGTTTTGTTCGTCACTGTATCTGCGCCTTAGATCAGCGCTTGACACTTTGTACCTCTGCAAATTAACTAATTCTGATAAGACAGTACTTCCTCTGCTACTACAAACGCTGCCAAGGTGGCCGTGAGGTTCCGGGACAATGGAGGGAAGCTCAACACTTAAAATTCTCTTCATATACCAAATACTCCTTGCTGGAAAGCGGTTTCTGCCCATTTCTTTTTTGCCACAGCACGGACAGCTCATACCAACACAGTGAACAAAAATACTTAGGTTATAAACGTTTGAACATTAATTAAAATTTAACAGATTTACTTTATGATATAGTATGGACACCAAGTACAAGAACAAAGGCTAGCGCGCAGTGGGGTCCAGTCTGAACTCTGCCGGCACCGCCTGCTAGTTGCGGCGGCTCGCGGGGTGGAACGGGGAGGGGCGGTCGACTGTCCTCCCGCCTGCCTGGCTCAGGATTGGATGAGGCTCAGCCGGCACCGCCCCTCTTGGGCAGTGGCGCGGATTTGGGCGGGGGCGTTGCGGGAGGCGCGTGGGGCGGGTGGGGTCGGCTGGGGCTGGGCTTGGCCCTGGCCCTGGCTAGACTAGGGGTGCATAGACTGGAAGGACCTCCGGGGTTTGTGTCGTGACCGAGGGATGGCGAATGTGCGGGTGGCCGTGAGGGTCAGGCCCCTCAGCAAGCGGTGAGTTTGTGCAGGAGGGGGCGCCTGAGGCATCAGAACTCAGAGGAGCGCGAGGGCCCCATTCCCTCTCAAGGAGATTCTGGCGCGGAGAAATAAGACACAGAGTGACCCAGGGACTCAGGGTCCGGAAGCCGTAAAGGCTTGGCGGGACAGGGCCTCGAGTCGAACTTTCGCGTCGTGATCTGCAGGAGAGCAGTTCCCAGGCGACTTCAGGGAAGCCCCGTGTTGTGTGCGCATTGCTGGCGTCCTGCCAGCCAGGGGTTTCGAGGGACCATGGCTTAAGTCTCGAGGCTCAGGATTGGGCCTTTCTCATTCGATAGATTGTGAAGGATTTGGAGAGGAGTGGGCAGTCTCTCTTCTTGGTGTCCCTGGAATAACCCTTAAGGACTGAGACAAAAGGGTGCGCATGGTTTTCTGCTGCGAGGATGTGGAGAAAAGCAGATTGTAAGGGCTTGAGAGGAAAATAGAGGGCCAGAGAGATTGTGGTTTCAGTTTGCGCTCAACAATTGACCTGATCAAAGAAAACTGAAGTAAAGGAAGTTACTCTAACCCTTTCCTTCCACATCCTCAGCTCCTCAGGAGTGAATCTGATCTTGCAACTTTAAAGCCCTTGAGGCATCCTGTGTCCAGCCACATATTTCCTTCTCTTTTCCACTAATTTTTCACTCAGACCTTTGGGGAGTCAGGTAAGACTTTGCAGAAGAGTTGGTGTTCAAATTGTTTTTTTAAAGATCTTTTAGTTTGCTGACAGGTGGAAAAAGTGCAGAGGGCCCTCTGCTGGAGTAAGAACACCAAATGAAAAGGATTTAGGCTATTAGGAAACAGATTAGTTTTGGTTGAGAGAGGGTTTGCAGGGAGGGAGGTGAGTGATAGGCAGTAAAACTAGCAGAGTGTGGTTGGAAAGCACATATTGGAATTATCTGAGAAGTTTAAAATTTTCGAGGACATAAGATAACTTGATAATTGTACAGAAAAGTAAAGAAAGGCATTGTCTCAGGCTGGGAATATAGCTTAATGATAGAATGGTTGACTATCATGTACAAGGAACCAGATTCAATCTCTAGCACTGCAAAACAAAACAAAAAGAAAGACTGTCTCCCATAACAAAATTTGGTATAATTGGTTAATTACGTTGGTCCTCATATAGAGGTGATTGACTTTGAAGAAAAGTCTTCTAATTGACAGAATAATTAGGAGAGTAATGAGATGCAGGAAAGAGAGAAAAGAGAATAGGAAGAAGGCAAAAGAGGTACTATACAGAAAGAAAAGCAGCAGGTACCTAAACTGCTGTGTTTTGATTGGTAAATGGCTTATGACATCTGCCTTTTGCATAACTAGATGTGGTGACTTATGACTAGGGATTCATAGGTATAGCTGCTATGCTGGAGATCGCCTGTGGCAACTCCTCTTTTTCCAAAACGGTTCTTTTAGGATTCTCAGGATAACAACACTGACCACTCCTAGCAGTAATTTCTTAGTTCTTTAGGAATTACGAATTTAAAATACCATGGATTAGATTAAGAAAGTGGTGTTGAAATTGGATTTGTTATTTATAGCATGATAGAGAATAACATATCTTCATCCAACAAAAGTAGAAAGAAGAGCACAAGAACTTTTATTTACTTTTAGTTCAAGTGAAGTCCCTTGAGAGTAAGTGGTAGAATGCCAAGACTGCTGACCTTCAGTTGTGAGCAGATTGTAGCAGGCTGGAGTTTCAGGACCACAGATTCAGACACAAATACAGAAAAATCCAGTGCAACCCCAAATAAGAACCTAGATGACTCCCCTCTTCCCACAGAGTCCTGCAGAGATTTGCTCCAAGGTATTAACTTCCACTGTTTTCGTCAAGACTGTTCTGCATGTGGGGTGTATGCTGATTGTGTAGTTTGTTCCAACCTTCAAATAAGTCATTGGCACAGATTCAGTTAACAAAGTCATTGTATCTTATGTTTTTCTTGGGAAGAAATTTTGGAGATCATCTGACCCAAGTTTATATTTTTTGTTTTTCCAGATGAGAAAATGGTGGTGTTTAAGGTTTAAAAGCAGATAAAACCAAGATAGATTTACTAAACCACTTTGCTGCTTCCTGAGATTACAGGAAAGTTGTACTTCTTTCTAAAATGCTCCTCTACTCATTAGGACTAGAACCAGCCCTGAATAAAATAATGTAGGAAGTGATTTCGATGTCATTCCCTCTACCACACGGTTGTTTCCCATAATCAGAAATTCTCTTTCTCATTATGAGATCCTACCCCTTTTCAATCTAAAACCATTCAGCATTGAATGGTTCTGTCAGTTCTGTAGACTCTGCAACAATTCACCCTGACCTGTGAAAAATTACTTCTCATACACTATATAACTTTTCTTTTTTTTTCTTTTTAAAATCTATGAAATAGGGAGAGCCACTTCATTTTTTAAATGAAAATTAAATTAAAGAATACATTGAAAATACTTAGAGCGTGGCTCATTTTAAGTGCTAATAAAGTGAAGCTCTATGAGTTTTAGTGACTGTTTTTATTCATCTGGTCCCTGCACTTAGCTGTGTTTTCTTTTTTAAGTTTTTCAAAGGAATAAATATCAAGTGGTAACACTTTGGTTCTGTTCCTCTCTAGAGCAGTGATTACCAGATTATAGTATACATAAAAGCACCTGGCGATCTTGTTATACTGTAAATTTGTTATTCCTGCCCCCCAACCACAAATTTGATTTAACTAGGACTTCTCCTAATCCCCCATAATTTTGATGTAGGCAGCTTATGGACTTATTCAAAACCTTTAACCTTAAGGAATGAACAAGAGTTAGTGTTAGCAGTGTTACCACATAAGTGCAACATAGGAAAATTCTTAAGGATTTTGACTCTCATTCTGCTGTAAGAAGATCTAAGGAAAGGATTTGGGAACTATGTTCTCAGTGTCTCAACAGAGAGGACTTCCACACCTTTTTCATACCTATACTCAAAATCCCAGAGAAGATGAAAGATGTTATATGTGGGGCCAAGAATACTTTCTAAGGTTTCCAAGCCTGATTTCTGAGCTATAGTTAAAAGCTCAGGTTTTGTGGTCAGACAAGTCTGGATTTAAATCCTGGTTCTGCCCGTGCTAGTTGTGTGACCTTCCACAAGTAATGTAATTTCTCTAAGCTTTAGTGTTTCATCTGTGAAAGTGAAAATACATTAAGTTTTATCAGAAGAGTAGAGGATAGGTAGGATGAAGTACAGTATGTCATGCACCTAATATAATACCTTGCACATTCAGGCATGTGCAATAAATGGTGACTATTAACTGTCCTGGAGTTAAACTGTAATGATCTAGGGAAGCATACCATCTACGGGAGTCCTTGATAGGATGCTTAGAGCTTTTTTATGGAGAAAGGCATTTGACTTATAGGGAAAAGTTTTGTTCCCCTAATGCTGATCTGAGCTTCTCTCTTTGTGATTTTTTTTTAAAGCAAAAGTAATGTTTATTCTCATATGGTTTGGGGTCTTGTTTCTAGGGAGACCAAAGAAGGGGGAAGAATTATTGTTGAAGTTAATGACAAAGTGGCAAAGATCAAGAATTTAAAGGTAAGCCTGAAATTGTTTTCCATTTACTTTCCACTGAGGACTTAAAATTGTTACAGAGGATTCTGGGGTGAAAATGTATATATGGATGTATTTAGAGTGAGGAAGGGAGGAGCAGATAAGGAGAATTGTAGGAAGAACCTGGACCAATCATAAAGCAAATTTTAAAATAAGATGAAAAGGGCAGGGAATGTGGGCTACTACAGCCTAGGTTCTATCACATAGCAAATAGAGGTGGGCATGGTGGTGCATGCTTGTAAACCTAGCTACTCAGGAGGCTAAAGCAGGAGAATCACAAGTTTGAGGCCAGCCTGGGCAACTTAGGAAGACCCAGTCTCAAAATTTGAAAAATAAATAAAAAGGACTAGGGATGTAGATCATTGGTGAAGCACTTGCCTGGCATGTGTAAGGTTCTGTATTCAATCCCCAGTACTGGCAGGGTGGGGGGAAATATATATATATATATATATATATATATATATATATATATATATATATTTATTTATACTTATTATATTTATATAACATACACATTATATACATATGTATATGTATATACATATATACATATAATGTGTATGTTATATATACATTATAACACATGCATTATACACATGCATATACATATACACACATATATATTCGGTGCAGCCATTTTGGAAACTGGTAACTGCTTTGCAAATAAACACTGAGGATGTTATGGAGACCATGATTAGCTTAAATCATGCCGGGGCAATCTGTATGTCTCTTTTGCTCATCTGACCATTAGTGAGACTTTGTCTCAAGCCTCTCAACTGTTATCATTGTATTGGAGAGATATTATTAGGGATTTTAGAATGCACCTGATAATGCAGGATTTACTTTTGCCATACTGAGGTCCAAGTAACAGCCTTCAGATCCCAGAAGGGAGTCAGTTACTACCCTGAGTCTTGTTACAGGTTTTCTTTCACAGATCTGACTGAACTTTGAGTCACAATTGGACAGACATGGGAAATTCCCTTCCTCCCCGCTTAGCCACTCCTAGAACTAATTTCCTCCATCCCTTCCAGTGTTTATCAGAGGAGCAAAAAATGGAAGGGTTCTTCCTTTGTGAACTTTGAGGAGTGGAGATTGGGGAAGTTGACCATGTGACTACTGCTGTAGTCAGCTTGCAAGTGGAAGCCAGCATTCCTAAGAGCTGAGGAAGTTGAGTGGCAAGTATGAGGGTTATCTGGATCCCAGGCCTTAGAACCATGCCCACTTCTGTTATTCCTGTGATGTGATCTGTTTCCCTTGTCAGTAGCTCCCTGCTAAAAGAGAATGGGACTGTCAAACTTTCAACGGAGCTCCCTGGAAACAAAGGACCTTTTATTTTATTCTTTGCTGTCTCTTATTTATACCTCTGTTGCCTAATCACTTCAGCTGTTTTGTTCTAAGATCTCATATTTTTGGTTCTTAAGAATAAATCTCAGCCAAACTCAAACTTTAATCTGCCCTCTGAACACCTCCTCTGGCTGCTTATTTCCCTAAGGTCAGTTATACACTAACAATCTCTTACTCATTCTGATAACCTCATTCTTCTGCAGTGTTTTGTTTCGTTTGTTTGTTTTTTAAGTACTGATGATCGCCAGCACTTTTTATTTTCTATTTTGAGACGGGGTCTCACTAAGTTGTCCAGGCTGGCCTCAAACTTGCAGTTCTTTACCTCAGCCTCCCAGGTTTCTGGGATTACAAGTGTACACCAGTGCGCTCAGTGCTGCTTCTGTAGTTTTTGATGGTTAATGCCAGGGTTCTTTCCCTGTTCAGAGTTTGAATTTTAAATATTAACACAAGGTATTTCTGTGAACAATACATTCTCCCCAGTATTCAGTGTTCAGTGCAGTTCCAACTCTGACTTTGCCTTGGGCTGTTGGATTGTTCCTAGCTCTTCTTTCCAACATGGTTTCTAATTTCCTAGGGGTGGGTACCCCAGGAACCTCAGGGAAAGCTCCAGGTTGATGGAATCTGCCAGGTGTAGAAGCTGAACTACTCATGTACTCCTAGTATCCTCTGCAGAAATATATAGAGAGGAAACGATAGTGGTGAAGCTGCCTGGAGAGGGAGAGACTTTTTCTCTTAAGCTGTCCTATGTCTCCTATGGTTGTTGCATATGAAGACAATACATGATGGTTTGATATGTATATTTAGTTCTCTGGGGCTTTATTTATGCCCATTGAGATGGAGATAAAAGTTACTTTCTTCCATTGACAATAGCTTTCATAAACATTCCATGACTAGTCCAGGTCTCTCTAGTTATAGTGTGGAGTAATCAAGTGCCACTGGCCTGTGTCTGATATTATAGTAGAGAAGACAATGGATTCTATGTTTGATTTTAGGTGGATGATCGACCAGACAGCTTTGGAGACTCCCGGGAGAAGGTTGTGGCATTCAACTTTGATTATTGCTACTGGTCAGTCAACCCAGAAGACCCTCAGTATGCATCTCAGGATGTGGTAATGTCATTTGTCACTTTCCTTTCTTTAGTCCCTCTCTTTTAAAATGTTTATTATAAAGATATTTGTCATGGTCCTAATGGCATAATTGCACCAATTGTAAATACTGAAATGGCACTTTAAATTTTAATACATACTGATGGATTTTCAAAAAGAAAAAACTCTAGTACATCAAAAAGCCATTGATGGGCTTGAGTTGCGGCGCAGTGATAGAGTGCTTGCCTAGCATAGATGCTCTCGCTTTGATCCTCAGCACCAATTAAAGCAAATACACAGAAAAACCTTAATGTTTTCAAGTAATAATTTCTATGGTAGTGTTAACAAAAGAAACTTATTTCAAATGCAGAAATCTCATTGTATGTCTCCTCAGTTCTTCATAACTGGATGATAGTAAATTAGCATGGAAGATAATTTGGTCAGAAACTAATGGTGTTTTGGGCTGAGAATGATAGTAAGAGGCATCAGGTCTAGAAGGAACAAAGGAAGTAAGAAAAGAATACTTGATCAGGGCATGAAAACTGGCTGGTATATTTTTAGGCTTAGGCCTCAGCATGATTTAGGTGGGTATTAATTAGCTCAGGGGGTGTTTCTATCCTATGATAAGTAAATGGTGCTCACGTTAAACATGGCCTTGACTTGTTTGTGCAACAGAAGGGCCCGAGAATCCAAGGGGCTAGTGTCTTCTTTGAGCCTTAGGATTATACTTGTGCTCCTAGGCAGAGTGTGAAATGGTGGACTGCTAGTTTTTGAGCCTGCAAGGTATGTAAGAGGCAAATCCTATTGATCTATTATCTGAGAATTGAGAGGACCAGCCAAATCTTTACCAGCTGAGCTGTTACCCACTCTTCCTATGCCTCATAGTCCTTGGATCTCTCAATTTTCTAAGACAGCTGGAAGTCTGGCAGCAGGTCTATAGGATATTTTTGTTTCTGGGAAGATACAGCATGCTATTGCTTTGAGCAGCCGGTCTATGGGACATTTTTGTTTCTGGGAAGATACAACATGCTATTGCTTTGAGCACCATTGAAGGCCTCTCTTCAGTCCCCATTATGATCACCAAGCCTTGCCTCTTTCAATTCTGTGACCACAGACAACAACCATAAGGTTCTGTGTGAAAGTCTATCCCTAAAATTAAAAACAACAGCATTTATTTGGCCTTTCATGGTTTGGTATAATACATATGAAAGAAAAGAACACTATAGGAATATATCCTTATGAAGTACCATTGGTAATAATTTGAGGGGACAACCATTGCCTTTGAATAAAAAGTCAGAGTCTGTTTTCTACTAAGTGTTTATCTTTTGTGAAACTTTTTATACTCATGCCAAGGGAGCAATATTATCAAATTTGAGTTACTCAGGGGAGATAGTACTGATTTTCAGCTAATGCAGACTGCTAAAAGTGACTGGATAGTTCTAAATCATGGAAGTGTAATTGTTCCATTCTTCCCTTCTGTGGGGAGCACATGGAAACAAGACCCTATGTGCACTATTGGTTTTGTTATCTCTTTGAGCCCCTTGTTATAATATGAGTATCTTACCTGTGTATCAATGTGTTTGCTGTAAATACTCAGGAGAAAAGTGAACATTACTTAATCCCTACCAGGTTTTCTCTGTCCTTTAGACTGTGAGGACACTGGCAGGTTCATGCTTGTCTTGTGGCCCTTGATTTTTATTTATTTATTTATTTTGAAAATTATAACATTTAAAAATTTTTTTTGTAAATTATTTAGTTATACGTGACAGTAGAATGCACTTTGACACATCGTACATATATGGAATATAATTTCTCATTCTTCTGGTTGTACATGATGTAGAATCACAACAGTTGTGTAATCATATATGCACGTAGGGTAATAATGTCAGATTCCTTCTACCATCCTTCCTGCCCCCATACCCTTCCCCTCTCTTCACTCCCCTCTACCTAGTCTACAGTTACTCTATTCTTCCCTAACCCTGCCCCCTATTGTGAATTAGCATCTGCACAGTAGAGAAAACATTTGGCCTTTGGTTTTTGGGGATTGGCTTATTTTGCTTAGCATGATATTCTCCATCCATTTACCAGCAAATCCATAATTTCATTCTACTTTAAGGCTAAGTAATACTCCATTTTGTATGAACCACATTTTCTTTATCCATTCATTGGATAAAGGTTGGTTCCATAGTTTAGCTATTGTGAACTGAGCTGCTATCAGCATTGATGTGGTTGTAGTATGCTCATTTTAAGTCTTTTTGGTATAAACTGAGGAGTGGGATAGCTGGGTCAAATGGTGGTTCCATTCCAAGTTTTCTGGGGAATCTCCATACTGCTTTCCATAGTGGTTGCACTAATTTGCAGTCCCATCAGCAACGTATAAGCTTACCTTTTCCCGCGCATCCTTGCCAACATTTACTGTTGCTTGTATTATTGATAATGCCATCTCACTGATTGAAGTGAGATGAAATGGTAGTTTTGATTTGCATTTCTCTAATTGCTAGAGATGTTGAACATTTTTTCATATGTTTTCTGACCATTCATGTTTCTTCTTCTGTGAAGTGCCTTTCAGTTCCTTTGCCCATTTATTAATTGGATTATTTGTTTTTTTTTTTTTTTTTTTTTTTTTGCTGTTACGTTTTTTGAGTTCTTATATATCCTGAAGATTAATGCTCTGAGCTGCATGTGGTAAGGATTTTCTCCTATTCTGTAGGCTCTCTCTTCACATTATTGATTATTCCCTTTGCTGAGAAGAAACTTTTTAGTTTGAATCCATCCCATTTATTCTTGATTTTTCTTCTTGTGCTTTAGGAGTCTTGTTAAGGAAGTCATATCCTAAGCCCACATGGTGAAGATTTGGGCCTACTTTTTCTTCTTTTAGGTGCAGGGTCTCTGTTCTAGTGCCTAAGTCTTTGATCCACTTTGAGTTGAGTTTCATGCAGGGAGAGAGATAGGGGTTTAATTTCATTCTGTTACATGTGGATTTCCAATCTTCCCAGCACCATGTGTTGAATAGGCTGTCTTTTCTCCAGTGAATGTTTTTGGCGCCTTTGTTTAGGATGAGATAGCTGTATTTTTGTGGAATTGTCTCTGTGTCTTCTATCTTATACCATTGGTCTATGTGTCTATTTTGATGCCAATAATGTGTTTTTATTCCTATGGCTCTATAGTATAGTTTAAGTTCTAGTATTGTGATACCTCCTGCTTCACTCTTCTTGTTAAGGATCTGGGTCTCATTTTTCCAAATGAATTTCATGATTACTTTCCCTTAGTTCTATGAAGAATGTCATTAGGATTTTAATTGCAACTGCATTGGATCTGTATAACACTTTTGATAGTGTGGCCATTTTGACAATATTAATTCTGCATATCCAGGAGTATGGAAGGTCTTTCCATCTGCTAAGATCTTCTTCAATTTCTTTCTTTAGTGTTCTGCAGTTTTCATTGTAGAGGTCTTTCACCTCTTTTGTTAGATTGGTTCCCAAGTATATTACCTTTTTTTTAGGTTGTTGTGAATGAGGTAGTTTTCCCAATTTCTCTCTCAGAGGATTCATCACTGTTGTATAGGAATGCGTTTGATTTATGAGTGTTGATTTTATATCCTGCTACTTTGCTGAATTCATTTATTAGTTCTAGAAGTTTTCTGGTGGCATTTTTTGGATCTTCTAAATATAGAATTGTGTTGTTGGCAAATAGTGATAGTTTGAGTTCTTCTTTTCCTATTTGTATCCCTTTAATTTCTTACTCCTGTCTGATTTCTCTGGCTGGAGTTTCAAGGATGGTGTTGAATAGAAGTGGTGAAAGAGGGCATCCTTATCTTGTTTCAGTTTTTAGAGGGAATGCTTTCAATTTTCCCTTTTAGACTGATGTCGTTTTTGTGTTTAGCATATAAAACTTTTACAGTGTTGAGGTATGTTCCTACTATCCCTAGTTTTTCTAGTGTTTTGAGCATGAAGGGGTGCTGTATTTTGTCAAATACTTTTTCTGCATCTATTGAGATGATTATATGATTCTTGTTTTTAAGTCCATTGATGTGATTAATTATGTTTATTGATTTTCATTAATGTTGAACTGACCTTGCATCCCTGGGATGAACCCTACTTGATCGTGGTGCCCTATCTTTTTAATATGTTTTTGTATGCAAGTTGCCAGAATTTTATTGAGAATTTTTGTGCTGTATTCATCATGGATATTGGTCTGAAGTTTTCTTTCTTTGATGTGTCTTTGGTTTTGCCATCAGGGTAATATTAGCCTCAAAGAATGAGTTTGGAAGGGTTCCCTCCTTTTCTATTTCATGGAATACTTTGAGGAGTATTGGTATTAATTCTTCTTTGAAGGTCTTGTAGAAGTTGGCTGAGAATCTGTCCGGTCTGGTCCTGGGCTTTTCCTTTCTTTCTTTCTTTTTTTTTTTTAATTAAAATCTTTTTTATTTTTATAGACTGCATTTTGATTTATTATACACATATGGGGTACAAATTTTCATTTCTATGGTTGTACACAATGTAGATTCACACCATTCACATAATCACATATATACATAGGGTAATACTGTCTGTCACATTCTACTATCTTTCCTTCCCCCACATCCTCCCACCCCATTTTCCTCTGTACCATCCAAAGTTCCTCCATTCTTTTACTACCCCCGCCACCCCCATTAAGTATCATGATCCCCTTATCAGAGAAAACATTTGGCCTTTGGTTTTTTGGGCTTGGCCCATTTCACTTAGCATGATATTCTCCAACTCCATGCATTCACCAACAAATGCCAAAATTTTATTCTTCTTTATGGCTGAGAAATATTCCATTTTGTATATCTACCACATTTTCTTTATCCATTCATCAATTGAAGAAGTCTAGGTTGGTTCCATAATCCAGTTATTGTGAATTGGGCAGCTATGAATATTGATGTGGCTGCATCACTGTAGAATGCTGATTTTAAGTCCATTGGGTATAAACCGAGGAGAGGGATAGCTGGGTCAAATGGTGGGTCCATTCCAAGTTTTCTGAGGAATCTCCATACTGCTTTCCAGAGTGGCTGCTCCAATTTGCAACTCCACCAGCAATGTATGAGTATGCCTTTTTCCCCACATCCACGCCAACACTTAATATTACTTGCGTTCTTGATCATAGCCATTCTAATTGGAGTTAGATGAAATCTCAGGGTGGTTTTAATTTGCATTTCTCTAATTACTAGAGATGATGAGCACTTTTTTCATATATTTGTTGATCACCTGTATATCTTCTTCTGAGAAGGGTCTGCCCATTTCCTTAGTCCATTTATTGATTGGGTTCTTTGTATTTTTGGTGTAAAGTTTTTTAAGTTCTTTATAAACTTTGGAGATGAGTGCTCTGTCTGAAGTATATGTGGAAAAGATTTTCTCCCACTCTGTAGGCTCTCTTCACATTATTGATTGTTTCCTTTGCTGAGAAAAAGCTTTTTAGTTTGACTCTATTGCATTTATTGATTCTTGCATTTATTTCTTGTGCTATGGGAGCCTTGTCAAGGAAGTCTGGTCCTAAGTCAACATGATGGAGATTCGGGCCTACTTTTTCTTCTATTTGGTGAAGGGTCTTGGGCCTAATTCCTAGATCCTGATCCATTTTGAGTTGAGTTTTGTATAGGATGAGAGATAGGGGTTTAACTTCATTTTACTGCATATGGATTTCCAATTTTGCTAGCACCGTTTGTTGAAGAGGCTGTCTTTTCTCCATTGTATATTTTTAGCACCTTTGTCTAGTATGAGATAACTGTACTTCTGTGGGTATGTCTCTGTGTCTTCTATCCTGTACTATTGGTCTACCTGTCTATTTTGGTGCCAATACCATGCCGTTTTTTGTTACTGTTGCTCTATAGTAGAGTCCTGGGCTTTTCTTGATTGGTAGGCTTTTGATGGCTTTTCTGTTTCATTATTTGTAATCCATCTGTTTAAATTGTGTTTGTCCTCTGATTCAGTTTGCATAGTTTGTATGTCTCTATAAATTAGTCGATGTCTTCAAGATTTGCTATTTTATTGGAGTATAAATTTTAAAGTAGTTTGTAATTATCTTCTGTATTTCAGTAGTCTCCATTGTTATATTTCCTTTTCCATCATGTATTTTAGTAATTTGAGTTATCTTTTTCTCTTCATTAGCATAGCTAGGAGTTTATCAGTTTTATTTATTTTTTCAAAGAATCAACTTTTTGTTTTGTCAATAGAAACATAGCATTTTAATAGATGAAATAAATACACCAGTACATGCAGTGTAATAACAACATTGGAGGAAAAAAATCACTGTATGATGTAAATTAAAAATAAAACATGGTCACAGTAGCTTTCTCCCCATTTGCAAATCACATGGCAAGATCATACTCTTTCCACACCAAGTGTACTCCTAATTCAACATGACTGCTAAAATAAAAACAACATATAAAAAAAAAAGTACTACGTCATGTCTAAGGAGTGAAAACTGAGGTAACCTTTCTTTTAATTAAAATAAAAAAGAAGAAATTAATCCATGACCTTCTTCCTGCCCAATTAATAATAAAATTCAGTTGAGGGACAGGGATATGGTAAAACCACAGCCTGCAGATTACCCATTTTCCATTCCCTACGCCTTGTGAACTGCTTGACACCTGAGCTCTGATGCATGTGAGTTGTGTGCATGACCCTGACTTCTGGAAGATTCTTCCTGGGCATTTAACATGGGGAAGGAGTCACCTATGATTTCTTTGGTATAAATGGAGAGGAAAAGAGAATGTATCTTCCTTTATCCTGCAAGTGGCAGAAGGGGTATGAGATGTGGAGTTGCTAATTCACAAAATTGGAATTCATTGGTGGTCAAGTACTGGTGAAGATCTCTCAAAGTCTGAGATAGCAGGGTGCAGCTTTCAGACATGATACAGGCTGAGTTCCTCAGCCTCTTCCTATGGTCTGACATCTTGGTGCCCCAGTCTGGGTGCTGCACCAGATCCCTGAGGATTTTTGGGTCAGAAGCACGCAGGCTGACACCATGGTCATGGCACCACCCAGGATGATGGTCTGCACTACCTTCCTTTCAGCACACACAGCTGCCAGGTGACCCAGGAATTGCACAGCTTGGTGGCCATGCCCACCAGCGCACTCACAGCCTGCACCAGGGACCTGCTAAAGAGCATGCAGTGGCTGCTGGCCAGTTCACTGGGTGCCACCTTCACCTCGCATAGGCAAACCAGCACCGTCGCACTTGTGCTATTGCACTAGATGCCCAGCTTGAGTTGCTCGTGCCAAAAGCGGTCCTGTGACACAAGCCCTGCGACACCTCCAGCAGCAACTGTGGAGTCATATTGGCCTGTGAGGGGCTTGTAGTACCTGTGATAGCATGTCATGAGGTAGGGGTCCACCAGGCCTTGCTGCGCAGGTTGAGCACCAGATGTGGCCACTGCAGCCAGATAGGTGGTGTGGGCTGAGCCCTCTGTCAGTGACACCACCAGATCACCCAGCTCCACTAGACTGTCCCTGGCCTCTGCAAAGTGGCCCCTGTTAAGCTGGCTCTGCATGTTGTGGGTGAGGATGGAGAGCCTCTTGGTACACATGATGATGATGTCCTGGCTGTGTTCAAAGGACTTTGTGCCAGCATAAGAGCACCAGCTGAGCCTTTCTGAGCAACAGAAGCAGATCGGCCACAAGCTGCATCTTGCCCTTGACACCAGTCTCTTCCACGACTGAGCTGACCCCATGTACCATGCTCACAGCAGCCAGAGAAGCCACCTTACTAGTGACTTCCCAGCACTGCCCCTAGCCATTGTGCCTTGGGAGCACTGGCCTGCAGCTGGGGACCCCACTACCACCACCACTGCTGTTGTGGCCCTTGATTTTTATCCCAGCACTCAATGTGGGTAAGATATCTAGTTACTGATATTTGTAACTTTTCCATTGGAATCTTCCAAGAAGAACCAGGAAAGGAACTGATTCTCAGTAAGAGAGGATACAATTCCTACATCAGTCCACCATAGTGACTGTATTTGTGGCAAAGAAAATAGTGGTCTAGGGGCTGGGGATATAGCTCAGTTGGTAGAGTGCTTGCCTTGCAAGCACAAGGCCCTGAGTTCAATCCCCAGCACTGCAAAAAAAAAAAAAAAAAAAAATAGTGGTCCGTTAGCAGAAAATAACATTCCGATAGCTGTTTCAGAGCTCCCTGGCCATAGTATACCTATGGTCAGTAATGTACATACATAAGAATAATAAGCTATTTTATATAAAATGTGATAAATCAGTAATCTTGGAGCAGGTATATATGTGTTAAAACGAAACTTATGTATGTATATTAGTATCAGTAAGCTTGGCTATGGATTTTGTGTGAGGCTTAATTTACATTTACATGGTTTAATTGTATAAGTATCTAGTGGAAGCCCAAAAGACCATGGAGGAGAGGAATTCCTAAATGATTCTTCCCTTGCCCGATTTGAAAGTTAATGGAAAGATCAAATGGAATCCAGACAGGAAGCCTGTGCAGAGAGATAAAACCTGTGTCTCCTGAGGTTTATTCTGGCTTATTTATTAATTATCTGAGTCTCTCACTGGTCCCCAAACCACACCCAGCTGGAGATATAGGAGAGAGAAGGAAGGGAACTTCTGTCAAAGGCTGGAGTAGGGCCAGAAGTGCTAGAATGGTGGCAGGACTCATAGCCTCATGATTCACTCAAGAGTCCTCATTGCTTTAACACAGAAATCAGAGCCCCGAGTTAATCCTAATTACTATGGCTTTAAAACCATGAGGGGTAAAAGAGGCAGAATGTCATAAAGTCACAGGACTTGGGAGGAAAGAATTTAGATGTTATTTATCTCATCCTCTCTCCAGGATTTGTGATCACATTTGGTGATGAGAATCATTGAAGTATAATTTATATGCAGTAAAATTCACCTTTTTAGTGTACAGTATACAACTATGAATTTTAATAAACACGAGTATGTAACCTGTATGTTAAACAATCAGTATGTTAAACAATCCGTCATCCCAGAAATTCCTTCATGCCTCTTTGTAGTCTTATCTTTCCTGTCCCCAGCCCCTGTCAACTATTGATTTTTTTCCTGACTACAGTTTTGTCTCTTCCAGAGTACCATGTAAATGAACTCATGTAGTATATAGTTATTTGAGTTAGGCTTCTTTCACTTAGCATGATGTATTTGAGGTTCATTTCTGCTGTTGTATGTATCACATCTTCTTCTGACTTTGATTCAGACTTATTTAAATCATTTGCTCACCTAAATGAACTCTTAAGGATTTGGAAACCCTGATTCCAACTACAAAAGTGAGGGACCAAAGTCCCCCGGAAACCAGTGCCTCTTTCATTCTTGGGCTTCTTCTTGGTGTGAAAGAAGGACCGTCATCACCCTTAGAAATGTAGTATGGATTTGAGATATCCAAATAACTGAGGGAAATATCCAGGGGATATTCCTTGTGGGAATTTTGGGCAACATTATAGATGTTGACAAGAATGTCACCTGTTCAGTATTGGTGCTGCCTTATCATAGTCTTTTAATTTTTTAGAGATTGAAGGGAATTTAGTAGTCATATATGCCAGGGTTTCTCAAGCTCAGGACATTTTGACCAGACAATCCTTTGTTGTGAGAATATGTCCTGTGCATTGTAGAATGTTTAGCAGCATTCCTGGCCTCTACCCACTAGATGCCAATAGCAATCCCTCAACAGTGACAATCAGAAATATCTCCAGCTGGGTGTGGTTGCACACACCTGTAACCCCAGTGGCTCAGCATGTTGAGGCAGGAGGATTGGAAATTCAAAGCCAGTCTCAAAAGAAACTTAGACCCTGTCTCAAAAAAAAGGGCTGGGGATGTGGCTAAGTGGTTAAGCACCCCTGGGTTCAATCCCTGGTTCCCCACCTCAAAAAAAAAAAAAAAAAAAAAAAAAAAAAAAGATCTGCAGACATTGCTTATTAATCTAAGCAATCCCCTCAATTTATCAAAGTAGCTATATAATTTACAGGGGGTTTTATAGGCAGTTAATGCCCAAGGAGGGCTGGATCCATGCTTCCTTATGATGGTCTCTTCATCGCTTTATATTATTCTACCTCCCCATGTATATTTATTTTATAACCTCAAAAGATAGGTTAAAGGTTAAAATTCTGTAGTACTTTGTCACTTTCAGCTCTTGGTTGTAACATAACCTGAGTAAATAGATTAGGTGTCAATAAATATGGACCACTGGAGTATCAGATACTCCAAAGTTCTGCTGTGAGGCAGTTGTAAAATGCCATTGATGACCAAGTGTAATTTAAGTGCTTATCACATCATTTACTTTCAGTTAAATCTGTATTACTTACTCCATTATAAACTAGGAAACTGAGTCACAGAAAGGCAACAAAATTTGCCCCAAGTCACATAGACAGTAGGTGGTAGAGATCCAGGATTGTCCAACTCTAAATTGTTGTCATTTCCACTAAGCCTCACTGATGCTCAACTGTACTCACCCCACGAAAAGAAAAAAAAAAAAATCCTATTTAGCCTACTTGTGACCTGGTCATCTCCTTACACATTATCTGATTTAATCCCTTCAACTTCCTTAAAGAGTAGAAGATTTTATGTCCCCCCACTTTTTTTTTTAATAATTGAGAGGAAATTTAGGTTTAGAGATGTCACATGACCAGCCAAAGTGACACAATGAGAAGTTAGTCCTGGGGCAAGGTGTGGTGGAACACATTTGTAATCCCAGCTACTCAGGAGGCTGATGTAGGAGCATCACAAGTTTGAGAACAGCCTAAGCAACTTAGCAAGATCCTGTTTCAAAATAATTTTTTTTAAAAAGGACTGGGGATGTAGCTCAACTTGGCTAGCGTGTGCAAGACCATCAATTTGATCTTTAGTGCAACACACACAAGTGAGTCCTGGATTTGAACATTGAACCATCATGCAGTTTTTCTTCATCATCTTCAAAGTTCATCATCTTCACTATGCCAAAGTATGTGAAGGAAGGAAAAAAGAATACATGGGAAAAGAAAGAGGTGGATGGTTGGGTGGGAGAGATAGATAAACTGTGGGACTACAGTGGATGGACAGTGGTATGGAATCATACTTCCTGTCTTGTGCATTACCCCTGGACCCTGGTAGACCCTGCTATCACCAGCTTCCTTTTTTTTTTTTTAATAATTTTTTTAGTTAGTAGCCCTTTATTTAATTTATTTATTTGTGGTGCTGAGAATCATATCCAGTGCCTCAAATGTGCTAGGCAAGCACTCTGCCACTGAACCACAACCCCAGCCCCAGCTTCCCATTCTTAAGGCAGGTCTCATTGGTCTAAATTGTGTTTCTACTCTTTTTTTTTTAGATGTTGATAGACCTTTATTCGTTTATTTATATGTGGTGCTGAGAATCGAACCCTGTGCTTCACACATGCGAAGCAAGTGCTCTACCACTGAGCCACAACTCCAGCCCCGTGTTTCTACTCTTTATTAGTATTTGGACTGTAGCCCAAGCTTTTTTTAAAAAAATTGGCTGTATTTTATCTGACTTGATCTATTTTTAAGTCAATCTACTTTTCTGAGGTTATACCTGGGTTTGAATTCAGGTATAGCTACTTATTAGGCTGATGTTACTTTGAACAAGTTACCTAACCTCTCTGCATCCTAGTATCATTAGTGACAGTAATATATGTCTCAAAGAGGTTTATCATGAGGAAGAAATTAAATAATTATGTAAAGTGCCCATCACAGTGCCTACCTAATAAGTACTGAATTCTCGAGTTTTGTGACTTTGATCTCTGTTGTAATAAACTTTATCATAGAACAAGAGAAACAAGAGTTGAACTAGATTTGAAAATCTCTTCCCTGAATCTGTATATGATCCCTTCTGAGACAAGCATGTTCTACTTGGAAAATTAAAATAACTACCCTTTGTCCTGATGAGGAACATCTGTTGGAGCAGGAGTCCTCTGCTCAAGTGTATTGTGTTCAGTTGACTCTATGTGTAAAACTTTCCATGAGGAGCATTAGCTCAGTTTTACCCGCCAAGAGACTGTAACTACTGAAAACAAATCCAGACTGAGTCAACAAAAAGCTTGTGCAGGAAGACAAAGCTACCTAGCCCTTTGTGAAAATCAGTTGCTCCTATTCTCCTGGGAATCTCGATGTTAAAAATGGTCTGTTATTTGACTAAAACTCTTGTTAACTTTTCCAGATTAAAAACAAAAATCATGTGTGTGAGCAGAATTTCTCCACACAACCACTGAATCTAAAACTAAAATTATAGCGTTAAAGATGATTGCAGTTGTTGTGTTTATATTTGTTTGGTCTCCGAAGTACACTGAACACCCAACAACACACAGAGTGTACCATTGCCTACCCTCTAAGAGCCTTGAGAAAGAGAAAGTTACAAATTCTTTGGTGAATATTATCACTAGTTCTGTATTTAAGCATGAGGATGTCAGGAACTTGGAGAGGCATCAGAGGGAAACAACATACACCCCAGAAAGTGATTAAAGGACTGGACTGCAGGAATAAAGACAAAAGCTTCTATTGGTGTAGTGTATCTCACATGCATTTGACAGAGTTATTTAATGAAGGAATGTTGGTCCAGAGATGAGAAGAGAGAGAGACAATAACACTCCCTAAATACAGAACATGATGAGTTTATGGAGCTTGAGAACCAGCTGGTCTTCATTTCCATTAGGATAAAATAGAGGATTTTAATTAAATTGCAGAGAATTTTATATAATTAGGACATGAAGAATAACATGTAAAATTTTTGAATCCTGATATATGACTGCTAAAGAGTTTGACTTTAGAATTCCAAAGTGTTAACATTAGAAACACTGAAGACAATTCAAGATAATTTATTCTAAAGGTGAAGGCTTCAAGAGACAAAGTAATAGTTGTAGATTTCTTTCTTTCTTTTCTTTTTCTTTTTCTTTTTTTCTTTTTGGCAGTCCGGAATTGTTCTTGAGGTTGCAGGGAAATGCCTGTTTAGTCTAGTGGTATATACCATGAACTGCAGCACAAAGGTCCCAGCATGGCTGTTAATGTGCTGATAGCAGAATCCTAAGGAAAGATCCTGTTCTTTAGATCAGACCTATAACCCATTCTTTATTCATTTGAGATAAGGAAATTGCACTCTCCCCTTCTAGTATTATAGAGGAGTATTGCCTGTTAAGGGTTTTCCAGTGTGACCAGGCTGTGATTAGATACTGCTGCCTCAGAAGCAGCATTTCTGTCTGGGAGCCTCCATCTGTTACAAGATGAAGGAAAGTAATCTATTATCTGCTGCCTCCAGAAAGTAAGTAGGGTAAGGTGTGGAGAACTGTGACCCTTACTTCTTTGGCACCTTCTGTCTGTTCTATCTATTGAAATTGGACTGTGAATGAAGGCTTTGGTGAAAATGATACTGCTCTTCACCGGTGACGAGTTCTGCTCCCTCTAATGTTGAAGTTTGAACACTAGAGAAGCGCACCAAGGCAAGCATATTAAGCAGGTTTTATTTAAAAGTAATAATACAGACTTCTCCCAGGAGGGAGAAGGGGGCCATGGCTGATGTTCTAAAGTCCCAAGAAGTGAGCGCACCCTACATCTTTTTTATATTAAGGTCTCTTTTGTTCTCCAGTTCTCTCCCCCCTTATCTCTCCTTCCTCCTATGTGACTAGGCCAGGTTTTTGCAGGTGAGATGTAAACAGTGAGAAGCGGATGGGGCAGGGGAGGGCCAAAGTGATTCAACTGGGCAAGGGCCCAGGGGGCATTAATTAGCAGCTCCTTGCTTGCAGTCCTTGATAAGGGCAGGTAAATTTGGTAATCAATGGGCTCCCGGAGATCCTTGACATTCTATTCTCCTAGGGGCAGTCTCCAACTTCCAGAGGCAGATGACTTTCATGGCCTTCATTTGACCCAATCCCCTATTCTGCCTGTCTCCGATTTTGGCTTCAAAAGGATAAAGTGAGTGGAAGAGTTATTTAAACTGAAAAGGGACCTTGGAGGAGCAAGAGGAGAGGGAAACATAAAGAAGAAATTAAGGTGAGGAGGAATTTGAGAGCTCACAGAGGAGTAGATACTGTTAGGATTATATGGCTTTTTTTTTTTTTTTTTTAAAAACAGTAGATGTAATCTTCATTTAAGGGATAAGAACAGGCTCAAATGCTTAAGGTCACACAACGGATTGGTGGAACCAGCAATCAGAATCTTGACTGTGTGACTCCAGAATCCAGGCTTTCACACATACACACAGCTCTATTCCTCTATTTCCAGTGCTACCCATCTGAAATTAATGATCAGTTAATGGCTATTAATTATTTAATGATCTGTCGGATAACAGACAAGATAGGACTCTGCCTTCTAAAGTGTTTTTTAGGTTTTTTTGTTTGCTTATTTTTGTAGTGTTGGGAATGACTTTGTGCATGCTAGGCACATGCTTGGCACATGCTCTGTCACTGAACTACACCCCCAGGTCCTACTTTTTGAATCTTGCTGCCTATTTTGAGATGCTTTACCAGTTTGGTTAAGTTATAGAACCACATAGAGTCTATAAGTTTCAATGTGTATCTCCTTTCCCTGATGCATTTATGTACTAGGAGCTGGGGAGTGTGGGTGTGTTAAAGCATTTCCTTCATGAATATTTGCAAATCTTTGTACATTCCATCTCTACTGCTACTTCATTCCAACCGATATGGAGACAGAAGTAGAAGGAAGAGAAGTTTATAAGAAAAAGGCTTTTGTGCAATAATTGGATGGGGCTCTGTGGGACTGAGTGGAGGAAGGGAAATTACCATTAAAGTTTTCAGTATGTTCCTTCTGCCAGCAGCACAGCTGCTTAGCTCCGTAAACATATCCATGGGCTGGGTTTTAAAGGAATAAGATCATCCTTTTGGCTTCAACTAACTTCTCTCTGTAAACTTGATTTTTTTTTTTGGTAGATGAATGCAATTACAATACCTTTATTTTACTTACTTATTTTGCTTGAAAGATACGGAAAAACAACCCCCTGGGAGAAGAGGAGGACAATGGGTCCCAGGGAGGGAAGGAAAACAATGGGCTCTGGAGTTTAACCATTTCCCAGCAACAATGGGCTCTGTCCTAATGCTTTCATTTTGCTTTCAGTGCTGAGGATCAGCCCTGTGCCTCACACATGCTAGGCAAGTGCTCTACCACTGAGCCACGACCCTAGCCCCACTTGATTGAATCTTTATAGAGTAGCTTTCAGACTCATAGAAACATCTGAAGGACATCTGAAATCTGTGAAACTTAATGCTTGCTGCTGGTGCCAAATGCCTACACAAATATGAACAGTGGAAACTAGAACATTCTTTTCCATTATTTTATTTATTTATTTTAATGTGGTGCTGAGGATTGAACCCAGTGCCTCACATGTGCTAGCCAAGTGCTCTACCACTGAGCTTTAACTACAACTCTAGAGCATTCCTTTAAAATGCAAAAGTTTGTTTGGGCTCTTTTCCCCTGTGAGCCAAGAGTAGTAGGAATTCCTGGGAGTAGCTGGAGCCCTTGAGATCTAGGCTGGAGAGGGAGGTTATCTGCAGGGTAGGTATGCTGAAAGCCTGATAGTCATTTGCGGACCTAAGAACAAATACAGAGTTCTTGAGGCAGTTGTCCTGATGTTACCCACAAGTTCTCTTGCTTACATTTGCAGTGCTGAGAAATTGCCTTTTTCTCCCACGGTACCCCTTCTACTTGAGTTTGTTATGGGGTTTAAAGGAATTGTCAAGGACTGGGGATTAGCTCAGTAGATGAGCCCTGTTTTGCATGTACGCGGTCCTGGGTTCAATCCCCAGTACTGCACAAAAAATAAAATAATTGATTGCCAATTAATTACTTGAAGAAGAGACATATGATGGTAATGATTGTTTTGAATTTTGGAGAAAAACCAGTTTGCAAAATCATTTAAATAAGAGGTACCCCTTTATTTATTTATTTGTTTGTTTATTTATTTTTCGCAGTACAGGGGATTGAACCCAGGGCCTTGTGCTCGTAAGGCAAGCACTCTACCAACTAAACTATATCCCCAGCCCTAAGAGGTGCACCTTTAAACAAAAGATCTGTACATCCACCAAAATAAGCATGTACAGGCAGACTGATAACAGTAGGTTTGTCCTGAGGAAGGCCCCTGGTCAGCCTTGCCAGATGCTAAACGTTTTTCCCACATACTTGCACAGTAAGCCTGGTCTAAGCACCCTGCCACATTTCAATAGTCTTCTGTTTGGGAAACCAGTGCAGGGGACCAACAAAAGGCCCTTTCTAAAATCCAGTGCTCAGAGAAAGTATGGGGAAAGAAATGGGACTGGTTTTTCCCTAGTTTGGTGCTCAAATAATGGCATAAATCAAAGTGTCACCTAATTAATTAGTTTATTAAAATATTTTGCTGTAAAATACAAGCTAAGGGACTGGGATTTGGCTCAGTGGTAGAATGCTTGCCTAGCATGTATGAGGCACGGGGTTCAATTCTCAGCACCACATATAAATAAATGAATAAAATAAAGGTCTATCAACATCTAAAAAATATTTAAAAAATACAAGCTAATTGTAAAACATTCAAACAATACAGAAGAGTACAATAAAAAAGTTTAAAAGCCTTCCCTTCTTGGAAGGCAGCAGTACATGCCTGTACCAGCCTCCAGGTACCCAGGAGGCTAAGGCAGGAAGATCACAGGTTCAAGGCAAACTTGGGCAATTTAGCAAGACCCTGTCTCAAAATAAAATACTGGGGATGCAGCTCAGTGGTAGAGCACTTGCTATCATGTATAGGCCCTAGGTTCCATCCACAGTATGGAGTAAGGAAGAAAAAAGCCTTCCCTTCTATACTGCCTTGCTAGTCTCCTTCTCTAGAGGTACTCTAGAGGTAACCACTATCTATCTATATTTGGTATCTTCTGACATCATCTTTTTCTTACTTTTTTTTTTTTTTTTTGCAGTGCTGGGGATTGAACCCAGGGCCTTGTGCTTGCAAGGCAAGCACTCTACCAACTAAGCTATCTCCCCAGCCCTTTCTTACTTATTTTAAGAGGAATTAGCATATTAAGAAATTGACCTATTTGTGATAGATATTGAAGATATTTTCTCTTTTTATACTTTTGTTTTAATTCTGTTTATGATTGTGTATTTGTGTGTGTGCATGCTTATGTGTAAATTAAAAAATATATAGTAAAATTTATCAACCTTTCTCTTTGACTTCTTGGCATGTTAAGCTTAGACATTCCCACTCTGAGATTATAAACATATTTTTCATAGCTTTTTGTATTTTGTTTTTCCTGGTACACTAAGGGGTTTATCTTTTTAATACTTAAATATTTGTCCATTTGGCTTTTTTTTTTTTTTTTTTTTTTAATTTTGTGATGCTGGAGTTTGAACTCAAGGCCTTATACATGCTAAGTAAGTGCTCTAATACTGAACTTGAACCCCAGCCCCTGAAATTTTTTCAATAAAAGGGATGAGGTAAGGCTTCAACTTTTGTTTTCCAAATTGCTAACCAGTTGTCCCAATACCCCTTTATTGAACAACTGTCCTTTCTCCAATTCATGAAAAGCCACTTTTATTATTTAGTAAATTCCTATATATATTTCAAGTCTCTTTTAAAACTATTTTGCCAGGTGTGGTGGTATACACCTATAATCCCAGGAATTCAGGAGGCTGAAGCAGGAGGATTGCAAATTTGAGGCCTGCTTCAGCAACTTCACAAAGCCCTAAGCATCTTAGTAAGATCCTGTCTCACAATTTAAAAAAAGGTCTGGAGATGTAGTTCAGTGGGTTCACTCCCCAGTACCAAAAACATGCAATAACCAAAAAACTATTTTTTCCATCTATCTGTTTATAATTTAGTAATAGAGCCATACTGTTTCAGAAACTTTCAAACATATATACCCACATATGCATGTGCACAAACACACACACATATATAGACACCTACCATATTGTTGTGCTACTTTTTAATATTGGCATTTCTTTTTCCAACAATTCCAGTTATTTTGGTTATTGACTTTCCCCAAAATTCATGTATTTTCTTGATGCTGTTTGGGCTAGTTCCTAGTATATAATATTACATCTAATTTCTCCATTTTCTACCATTCAAAATGGTGCTTGTTCTTCAAGATCTAATTAAAATGATACTTCCTCCTTGAAGTCACCAACCCTTGAATTCTCATATCTTGTTACTCCCTGTGACACTGTGTTTCTTAATTAAACTTAATGCTTTTTTGATACATATTATCTTAGTAGGTGATCCTTGAAGGCAGACTAGGTCTGATTCATCTATGAACACTCCATATTCCACAGCACAGGCATAATTCATTAATGGATACGCACATTATTCTGTGACTTGCTTTAAGTAATATATATCTCAGAGACATTTCCGTATCTACATAAAACCCACCTCACTATTTTGATCACTGCTTAGTTAGTCTTCTGTGTGGAAACATACTTTTTTTGCTACTATGAAATTTTAAACTATTTGTCTTTGTATCTTCAGGGAATTTTTTATATAGCATATATGAATTTGGGTCTTGACTTTTTCCCCAGTTTCACTATTTCTGCCTTTTAATTGGGGTTATTTAGTCTATTTAAGTTTAATAGCATTTTGATATAGTCTATCTCATTTTCTTTTTATCCTATTTATTCTTTTTTCCTGTTTCTGTATTTTTCTGCCTTTTTTTAGGTTGAATATTTTGGGTTATTTTATTTTATATTCTCTGTTGACTTATTAGCTATAATCCTTTGTTTTGTTAGTGGTTACTTTTCTAACTTATCACAGTCTACCTTCAAATGACAATATATCACTTTCTGCATAAAATAAGATGCACAAGAATACTTTTGTTTCTCCTGTCTAGTCACTATGCTATCAAGTCATATATTTTATATCTGTTATTTACCCCATAATATATTAATACTTATGTTTAAACATTGAATTATCTTTTATAGAATTTAATAGTAGCAGTAATAATCTTATACCATATTTACCCTTTGGTCACCAGTTGTGGTGCTCCTTTTTCCTTTTTGTAGATCCATATTTGCATTTAGTACATTTTCCTTCTGTTTGTTAATATATTCTTTTGTGGGGTATACTAGGGAGGGAACCCAGGGGCACACTACCACTGAGCTATGTCAAGTAGTCTCCCTTCACCACTTTTTTTTCATTTTGAAGTTACTTTATTTGAAAAGAATAAAGCACAGAGGACTTCCTTTCCATGCCAGGAAAAACTGACCTATTCGGGAATTTGACTTTCATCTTTCTCCTGATTTCTCAGATCTGATATACTTAGTTTCAGGCTAGTGACCTGGAATGTCAATAGAGCCTAGTGACTCTATTTTACCTAGTGCAGGAGCTGAGTCCAAACCAAAGGCCTTCTGTAAATTTTTTTCTTTCTTGCTATGTTGAACAGTCTGACCCTTGAACTCCTGTGTTCAAGTGACCTCCTGCCTCAGCCTCCCAAGTAGCTTTACCAGCCCTTTAAATTTTTTATTTTGAGACACTGTCTGTCTCAGTTGCCCAGGTAGCTTTGAATTTGTGATCCTCCTGCCTCAGCCTCCCAAGTAGTAGGGATTACAGGCGCATGCTACTGTACCCAGCTGTCAGTATGTTCTTTAACTTTATTTCAGCTATCATATTTTAGAAACTGTGAAGATGGAGAGTATATTTGATTTATATCCCATAAATTATATAGCATTCAGCATATGATCCTCAGTGGTCTGGTTTGCTTTATGGACTCTATAGCAAATCTTAATTTAGCATTTGTTTTCTAAACCAAGGGCAGTTAGAGGCTTTATCAGGCATAATGGTAGTATGCTGTGACTTCTTTATATGCTAAAGCCAAACTAAGAAATTAATAAATTACTCTGAAACATTTTAGAGCATTTCAAGTTGTAGGTCTTGCATATATCCAACATGAATCCTTGCTGCTACTTTCAGCTTTTTCTGAACTGCATTTTTTTTTTAAATTTTTTTTTATTTTTTTTTCGGAATTCAGATTTATTGATTTCCACCATACTGACTTTAAAAATGGTATGAAGCTGACTGCAAGAAAGGAAATCGGTGATTTTAAGTTAAAATTAAGCTAATGGTGAAAGTACATCACCTCTGGCTTCAGTCACCACATCACCTCAGATTGAATAGAGATTTTTGTGTGTGTGAACAAAGTTCCAGAACTCTGAAATCTAGGGATGCTGCAGGCCTCTCCCGGCAATGTCCTTCACTTTGGGTCAGTCTCCTGGGCCAGAGGTGAAAGTGCTTTCAAAAATACTGCCATTTGCCCAGCACAGTGTCTTTGATTGCATCCACATATTGAGTTGGAACCCAGTACACCCAGTAGTAAGAGGCTTCCGTGGGGCCCAACTGAAACGCCATCATGTGGTAGTCTTCGTGTCCTTCAATAGGTTCACTGACAACATTTTTAATGGAGCCCATGGGCAGTTTCTCGGTTCGCTCTTTAGTGCCAATCCACAGCTGGTCTTGTTCTAGCTTAAAGGTGAGTCTCACTTTTCCTCCAGACTTATTATACATGCCGGACAAGGGTACTGTTGGCAGGCGCTCCTGGGCCCCCTTCACAGACGGCATCACATCTTCAGGTTTTCCTTTATCCAACACTTTCCTGTGTTGTTTCTGCCTACAGAGAGGCTCCTTCTTGTTCTCTTCGGCCTTTGCATCCTGTTGCGCGGCATCTTTGGGCGTATTTACTGCTAAAACATCATTTATCGTGGAGCCAACCACCATGATCTTGGCTCCACTGGTCACTTTTATTTCTCTCAACGTCTTATCTTCAGGGACAAGTCCCTTATACATGACCTTCTGCATGGCAGGTGGGAGACCTGTAATCGAGTGAATCTTCTGCTTTAGCTCCGAGCCTGTGCTGTCCAGAGGGACCTTCACGTCGTGCTTGGTCTTGTTCCAGATGATCTTCAGGTCCACCAGCTCCCTGCCCGCGCCGCCGCCCGCGTCCTCGCCGTTGCTGACCGAGGCCTGCACCGCGGGGTCCCCAGGGGGCTGGGCCGGGGCCGGCTGCAGACTGCCTCGCGTCGCAGGAATCCTCGGCCGCCGCCCCCGCCGCGGCTTCGGCCTCCATGCAGTTGAGGGGCTGCGCGGGCGCCTCGGTGGCCACGGTCTCGGCCTCCGTGTCCATGCCAGGTTCCTCCATGCCATCCGGGGCCCCGGCCGCCGCCATGATGATTGTGTACAATACCCCTGAACTGCATTTTTGTGACAGGATTTTGGCCTACATTTTATTTTCCAGTGTCTAAAGTTAGGGTTGGTCCTTATAATATAGTGGTTCTACTTTATTTACATACATTTACAAAAGCTTAGTCTTCAGCAAAAATAGTATTTTTATAATGTGAGCAGATGTGGGGATGAAGAGGAAACAATTTGTTTATGTAATTTTTCTGTCTGTTTCTATTTGGTTGACCCCCTTTTTCTTGCCTTTCACTTAAATCAATATCAAATTTGATGTTTCTCTTAGTTGTGAAAGCACATTAAGTTTATATGATATGGAATTATCCTACATTGTTCATTCATTTAGCATATGTTTATTAAACTATATGCCAAAAATTGTGCTAGGCATTGGAAATAACCAATAAGAATTAGACATTGTACTTGCCTTTTATAAACTAATAGTTCTTTAAATATATAAACATATATAAAGAGATACTTCATAGTCTGGCATATATTGTAACAACTATTTTAGTCAAGCTTTTGATGAAACTTAAAGAGGAAAGTAGGTTGGTTTTGTCAGGGAGAGGAGATTGTCAGAAATCTAGTTTGTAATATTATTACTGTGGTCAACATTAAATAGGATTTAAATCTGTAGATTTTCTTCCAAAGGTGAAAGGGACATTTCTTCTTAAGACTAGAAGGTTCTGTTTCACATACTTAGGTTTGACCTCAAAGTACCATGAGTTTACAAAAAGATTAAAGACTTCTCAAAGCATATGAATCATTTGCTAATTCTAACTTGGAGGCCTCTCCTGGGTTCATTCTATATAGCATTTAGTTCTATCATTAATGAAATAGGTGTATGAATCATTTGACCGAGACTGGCTACTTAGTATATTATTTGATATATGATCATTAGGCAAGCAGGTGGGTTCAGATGTTGAAACTTCAGTGAAAACCTCTTCTTTCTTCAGGAAAGGCATTTTTATAGTGTGGGCTATTTATAGATTCACTTCCCCTGACTGCACACAGTAGAAGCCTGAAATCAAATGGTAACCCATGCATCTGCATCTCCAGTCTGGATTTAAAAAAAAAAAAAAAAAAAAATTTAAGTTGCCGATGAACCTTTATTTTATTCATTTATTTATATGTGGTGCTGAGAATCGAACCCAGTGCCTCACACATGTGAGGCAAATACTCTACCACTGAGCCTCCACCCCAGCCCCTCCAGTCTGGATTTTGAGGTTGTAAAAGCCAGAGCCCCTGGGGAGCTGATGTCAGACAGAAAACTCAGGCCCTAGGAGCACTGTCAGTATTCAAGCAGCCCCTTAAAGCAGTCCTCAAGAGTGAAAAAGGCAAGAAGAGTATACTCAAACTCACTTTTCTTGCACCTCTTCCTAGGTGGAAGATTATTTCTTTGTTAGTCACTCCACTGCTCAAGTCTTGTCTCTGTGGTAAGGCTATTAGACAATATACAAATTCTTTCTAGGAGTATTGGCTGAAATGATGTAGGAGGAAGAATAATAAATTTTCCATGCAGTTGGTAAAGACAGTGGTTCTCTTGAGATGAGAAGAGCTCTTGACAGGAATAGAAACCTGTAATTACTTTTATTTTTTTACTATTCTTCCCCCTGTTAAACTCACCCCAAATTATTTGTGGTGGTGTTGTGATGTGTAAAGCACAAACATAATGGTTTCTGTCTGGTAGTGTTTTTCCTTTTCTCCCACATAAGAGATTTTAAGAAAGTAAAAAAAACTTCCTCCTCCTACAAGCATCTGGAAACATTCCCATGGAACTTTCAGGGATTGTAAAAGTTGTACTCAATTCTGGAAAATGTTCTCATAACCAGCTTGCTTCAATGGGCAGGGAGAAAAGAAAATAGCATTTTTATTTATTTTATTTTATTTTTTTGTGGTGCTGGGGATCGAACCCAAGGCCTTGTGCTTGCAAGGCAAGCACTCTACCAACTGAGCTATCTCCCCAGCCCTGAAAATAGCATTTTTAGAGAACCTTCTCTGTTCCAGGTATTGAACTGAGTATTTGGCTTATTCCTTTTTCACAGGAAACCTGTAAAGTGAGTCATTTATCATCTGTTTTACAGATATGGAAACTAAGGTTCAGAAAGTTTAGGTAAATTGTTCACAGTCACACACTAAGAAGTGTAGCTTAAATTTAAACTCAGGTTTGCTGCCTACAGAGCTCTTATTCTTTCCACTACACATTGCTACCTGCTGTGTGAACTCAGGCCTTCTCTTCACTATGTGTTTGCCTCTGATGTTTGAAGTATGATGTGAACTACCTCATAGTTAGAAGATATTGAACAGTTAAGTCTCACATTTACTATTGGAAAGGACCAAGAATAAGGAACATGAGTTTTTAAGCCTCCCTGTTTATTCCTCTCTCTCTGGGAGATGTGGAGAATACCGCCTATTTTTAACATATAGTATCCAGAACAAATTCTTATCTATGGTGCCATTGGGGTGCTATGATTTAAATCTCCCAAACAACCCTAATTGACCCATCTACTCTGTAAAACACAAAAAATATCTTACACTTTCACCCTTTCTGACTCATGCGCCTGGTTTTGAAGTGTACTTCAGATGGGACCAGAGGTGCTCGTGAAGGAGTCCTGTCTGTGCATCAACCCGGTAGCTATTGTGCTCTTTTTCCTTCCCAACCCAACTCAATATTTCCTGGTATTTCTTTCTTTGAGTAGGTTCTTCCTTGAAATAAAGCATCCTAGGGTGTCCAGTTTCATATTAGGGAAAGAATGAATGCAGGACCTCCAAATTGAGTCCAGAGAACTCTGTATGTGTGTAATTTTTTTTTTTTTTTTTTTTTTTTTTTACAAAAACAGAAGCATGTTTTATTTCAGTCCTTTGAGGGAGTGAATTAGTATGTTTTTAACTGAATAAAATTTTATATGTTTTTTAGGTTTATCCTAAATTTTACCTTTTTTAACTTCTAACTTCTAAGTATTTATTTTTCAGCAAGTAGAAATCTCTTCTAATCAGTGTCTTTCACATAGACAACAGAGCAGATAAATCTGTTATTTTTTTGTTAGCTCTATTAACAAACTGAGAGATTTACTATCTGTGCTTCATTGAAAATCAGTCTTAAGCCAGGGGCAGTGGCACATGCCCTGTAATCTCAGTGACTCTGAAGGCTGAGGCAGGATTGCAAGTTCAAGGCCAACTTCACCAATTTAGTGAGACCCTAAGCAACTTAGCAAGACCCCGTCTCAAAATAAAAAAATAAAAATAGCTTGGAATGTAACTTAATGATAAAATGCCCCTAGGTTCAATACCAAAAAAAAAAAAAAAAAAGGAAGAAAGAAAATCAGTCTTAAGTTTCTGACTATTCAGGTCTGTGGTTTGTTTCAGTATTATCTTTCAGTTGTCACCAACAAGTAGTTATTAAACTGAGTGCTCACCCACCTCAGGGCTCTCTTCCATCATCTTATATTTTGTCTTTTGCATGCACTTTGGTAAGTGACTGAGAAAACTTTACACCAAAAATACAAAACCCAATCAATAAATGGACTAAGGAAATGGGCAGACCCTTCACAGAAGAAGATATACAGGTGATCAACAAATATATGAAAAAGTGCTCATGATCTCTAGTAATTAGAGAAATGCAAATTAAAGCCACCCTAAGATTTCATCTAACTCCAATTAGAATGGCTATTATCAAGAACGCAAGTAATATTAAGTGTTGGCGTGGATGTGGGGAAAAAGGCATACTCATACATTGCTGGTGGAGTTGCAAATTGGGGCAGCCACTCTGGAAAGCAGTATGGAGATTCCTCAGAAAACTTGGAATGGACCCACCATTTGACCCAGCTATCCCTCTCCTCGGTTTATACCCAAAGGACTTAAAATCAGCATTCTACAGTGATACAGCCACATCAATATTCATAGCTGCCCAATTCACAATAACTGGATTATGGAACCAACCTAGACTTCTTCAATTGATGAATGGATAAAGAAAATGTGGTAGATATACAAAATGGAATATTTCTCAGCCATAAAGAAGAATAAAATTTTGGCATTTGTTGGTGAATGCATGGAGTTGGAGAATATCATGCTAAGTGAAATGGGCCAAGCCCAAAAAACCAAAGGCCAAATGTTTTCTCTGATAAGGGGATCATGATACTTAATGGGGGTGGTGGTGGGGTGGCAAGAGAAGAATGGAGGAAGTTTGGATCGTGTAGAGGGAAATGGGGCAGGAGAGGGTAGGGGAAGGAAAAATAGTGAACTGAGACAGACATCATTACCCTATGCACATGTATGGTTACATGAATGGTGTGAATCTACATTGCGTACAACCATAGAAATGAAAAGTTGTACCTCATTTGTGTATAATGAATCAAAATGCAGTCTGTAAACAAATTTTTAAAAATCAGTCTCAAGTTTCTGAGTGACTATCCAGGACTGTGGTTTATGTCGGTATTATCTTCTAGTTGTCACCAGCAAGTCATTATTAAACTGAGTGCTCACCCACCTCAGGGCTCTCTTCCATCATCTTATATTTTGTCTTTTGCATGCACTTTGGTAAGTGACTGAGACAATCTTAAAAAGCATCTTTCCTAGGAATATTGGCTAAAATCTGAGTCAGGTTTTGTTTTCTTGATTGAAGAGACTTGACAAAAGGGACTGAAGTGGAAGAAGTGGCACAAAACAAATGTGGTTAGAGGGGCTAGGGCTGTGGCTCAGTGGTAGAGCACTTGCCTGGTGTGTATGAGGCACTGGGTTCAGTTCTTAGCATCACACATAAATAAATAAATGAATCAATAAATAAAAGTTCATTGGCAGCAACAAAAAAAATACTTAAAAATTTTTTTTTTGTCGCTGTAGGTGGACAGAAATGCCTTTATTTCATGTTCATTTTTTTATGTGGTGCTAAGGATCGAACTCAGTGCCTCACACATGCTAGGCAAGTGCTCTGCCACTGAGCTACAGCCCCAGCCCTAAAAAAAATACTTTTAAAAAGTTTTTTTAAAAATGTGGTTATAGATATTGTGACTCTAGCATGCATACCTTTCCTTTTGTAAGCAGTCTGTAGGATTGGAGGAGGCAAGTGTGCCCTGCCAGTGGGATGCATGAGGCTGATGCTGTTCAGATCAACACAAAATTAATCTCTTTAACCAGACTTTGGATTGCTGAAAATGATATGGACTTCAGCTGGGCTGGCTGAACCCAGCTATAAAATTAGAACTATTTTTGGGACCCAACTCACTTGCTTCTCCAGTATTAAGACTGGTCTCAAGAGACCCATTCAGACTAAACAATGTGAAAAACAGGAAATTTGCTCCAAGCAGCATAGTTACCAGAAGACATTTCCTGCACATAGGCAGGAATGAGGAATGAGTGTTAGAAACTCCATCTTTTAAGTTTTTTTTTTTTTTTCTTATATAAAAGTATAGCAACTCAAATGCTTGAAGCAACTTTGTCCTATTTGTCCACCTCTCAGGGTGCTGTCTGACAAAACCCATTACAAAAAAGTGGCAAAGAGTTCTCATGAGTACACTAAAAAAATAGGAAAACAGTGTTATGTGAAAGATACTAATCTGGTGATACTCACTCTGACTGAAGATCAAATATCTAGAAATTAGTGCAGGTAGGATTTAGGGAACAAACATAATTTTATTTTATTCAATGCACATTTATTGGGAGCATTCCAGGTTCAATGATCATATATTCATTTATTCAGTGGTAATTAAATGTGCATTGAGTGTTTTGCATCCATGCCGTGTCCCATGTCAGCCTTAGATGTGTGATATTCTCTGGAGGACCTCAGGGGCTTGTTTGAGTTTGCTTGTGATAGTCATCCCTAGATCCAGGGATCAAAGTCCTGAAACTGCTACTCTTTGGCATGGTTTGCTGCTGAAAGCTGAGAAAAGAGGACATTTTGGAAGAAGGGAGAAGGGCAAAAAGGAGGCTCAAAGCTAGATAGAAAATTCACTTATTTTCTTCCTCCCCTGCTGTGATATCAATTTTCCGTATATAAATTCAGTGTTGCCAGCGTTTTGGAAGCCTTCAGAACATGACCCAAGCTTTCTCTGTAACCTGGGCTCAATAAATGTGTTATGAATAGACTTCTGCAGTAGAAAACACGGTGTGCTTCAAAGATTGTTTAGAAGCCCCACGTCCTTGTCAGGTAGGGTGGCACATGCCGGTGATCCCAGCAACTTGGGAGGTTGAAGCAGGAGGATCCGAAGTTTAGGGCCAACTTGGGCAGCTTAGTGAGACCCTGTCTCAAAATAAAAAAGTCTGGGGATATAGCTAAGTAGTGGAGTATCTCTGGGTTCAATCCCCAATACCAATCAATCAATGAGACCTGCGTCTTTGTGTGTGTGAATGTGTGTGTGCCTGTGCATGCACATGCTTGTGATAACACTGAACTATTCCTAAAAACTTTTTATGAAAATATATAGAATATGCATACACATATGTATAATATGTATGTACATATGTATGTATAATATGTATACAGTACAATGAATTTTCACAAGCTGAGCATACCCATGTATCCCACATTCAGAACAAGAAATAGAATATTAGGACTGGGATTGTGGCTCAGTGGTAGAATGGTTGCCTGGCATGTGTGACGCCCTAGGTTTGATCCTTAGCACTGCGTATAAATAAATAAATAAAATAAAGGTCCATTGACAACTAAAAAATATATATATATAAAATATATATGTATATATATATATAAAATGTATATATATATGTGTGTGTGTACATATATATATATTAAAAAAAGAACATTAGCTCAGAAGTCCTGTTTGTACTCTGCTAAAATGAGACTTTGGGAAAAAGTCCCAGAGACTTTTTCCAGTGAGTGCTTTGTAATGTTGAGAGCTGGGCTGTTTGTGGATGGATGGGTCTTTTCATCTCAGATCAAGAGTGAGTGTCATCATGCTGCTTCCTAGCAGACCTTGCAGAGGATCTTATAAAAATGATTTGAGGACAGTCTCTGTCTGTAGTGTGCTGAGAGGCTGAAACACTGAGGAAACTGCAATATAGACCCAGGAGACTTTAGGACTGTGTCCTAAAAGTGCCTAAGGGTAATGTGGATAGGAAGTTTAGACTTAGGTATCCCTTTTACCATTAACTTCCTATGTGACCTCGAGCAAATTACTTCTCTCTGTACATCAGTAAAGTCCCTGTATAACTTGTTAACCTCTTAATGTACAATAGGACAGATAAGCCATACATGCTCCCACCAGGCTTTGTCTTCAGCCTTCCCTTCTTTTTATGACCTCAAGAATGGTGTGGGGGCGCTGGGGATATAGCTCAGTTGGTAAAGTGCTTGCCTCACATGCAAAAGAATGGTTTGTGGACTCCTCAAACCTTTTTCTAAGATCTGAGTCCCAAGACAGTGCCCCTCTTTCTCTGTTCATATTGTACTTAGTTTATGTAAGATTTTAATGCAATTAGGTTGAAAGCTGTTAATATCTCATTAACCTCCTTACATTCCACCCAGGGCTAGTTTCTAGCTTGGAGATATATTTTAATTGTCCTTCCTTTATGTTTTATTTATAAAATATTCTGAAAGTTAAAAATTATATTTCTTTAATAAATCTATATGACATTCAGCAATCTTCAAAATAGTGTAAATCAATGAGGTTTTACTATGTTTTCTATTTATCACCCTTTTAGTATGTTCATGTTGACTACTTGCCATATTTGGTAGTTTCATGTAGGATTGATTGTATTGCAGCCCAGCATTATTAGCTATTAACCACATCCAGACAAAGCAAGTATCAGGCTTCCAGGGGAGCTGGGTGTGTGTTTTAGGGTGGCTCCAAGCTTGATTCCCCTAAGGAATGGGAGGTGATAGGTGTATAAAGGACAGCCAATTAGAAGAAAGATTGTGGAGTTGGATTTTTCTTTTTTTTTAAATTAAGGGGATGGTAGAGCAACAATAGGTGAGAGAGAGAGAAATGAGGAATGACAATTACTGGTTACAGAGTGGTTTGGAGGTGATGAAAATGTTCTAAAATTGAGTGTGGTAATGGTTGTCCAACTCTGAAAATAATAAAACAATTGGAATATACTTTAAATGAGTAAATAGTATGTTATGTGAATTATATCTCAATAAAGTTTTTTTTATTAATTTTGTAAACTGGGCAGGATTTTAAAAAATCATCCATGTTGGGTGTGGTGGTCTACATCTGTAATCAGCAACTTGGGAGGTTGATGCAGGAGGATGCAAAATAAAAAAAGAAAATAAAAAGGGTTGGGGATTTAGTCAGTAGTAGAGAGCTTCTGGATCAATCCCCAATACAAAAAAAAAAAAAAAAAAAAAAAAAATACCCATTATGCAATGTAGTGCAGCTTTTGGTTAAGGTGGTGAACTACAAAACCAAACTGCCTGAATTTGAATCCCACCTCTTCATTTACTAGCTCTGTGACTCTGAGCACTTTCTTGATTTCTCTATGATTGAGTTGCCTCATTTGTAAAGTGAAGATGATGACAATGGTATCTACTTCATGAGTTATTGTGAGAAGCAAAATGAGTTAATGCATATGAAATGCTTTGCACATTACCTTGTACATTGTAAATATTAAATAAGTTGTTCTTGATATTCTAACATGTATCATGACACTGGATTGGCAACTATTTGAACCTCTTTCACTAAAAGCTTTCTAACATCACACGAAGGGATCTCCCCACCCACCACCACACAGTCTTTCAGGTGATTGTGATGCATGATGAAATATGACAACCAGTCTTCTATTGGTTCTACTATTTTAAAAATTTACTATTTTAAATTTTCTACTATTTGTTGACAAAACTCAGTATAGTTATAATTACAAGTTGGGAGATAGGTTGTTCTGTGATGGAAAATGACTGTCCTAAATTAGCTAAATTCTTTGTCTAGTTTACAGAGTGCTTCACATATATTATTACATTCATATATAGTTGATTATCCCTGAATTGTTGTGACAGTTGCCATTATTTCTATTTCCTTTATTTTGGTTGCTGAGATTTGAGCCCAGGGCCTCTCACATGATAGGCAGGCATTCCACCACTGAATTACATTCATGTACCTCTACATTTTAGAAAGGTTGTTAGAGGCTGCCTTTATTTAATAAGTTACAGAGCTGGAGCTGTCAGTTGGAGTCTTCTAAGTCCAAATGCTTCGGCTTTTTCTAAGCACCCCACAACTTTTTATTCTAAAGCTGTGATGGACAATTTTCAGGTTGGTTTCTGCAGTAACAAATCCAGAAATTAGAAGTTGTATGAAAGTAATTTGCTAGGATATATTGCCTGGGGGGAAAAATGGATAGGTAGAATGAGGAAGTGGGACCAGCGAGGGAGTGAGGCCAAGCAAAATTTCCTTGGAGAATAACTTTGGATCATTTTTCATCCAGGTAACTTACAGCGTGTAGAATTTTCCTCATCAAGAATTTCTTCATCAGATTTTTCCTGTACCCATCAGTCATTGGTTAAGTCTGCTCCATAGGAGTCTGGCCTTCCAAAGGCTTTCTAGCAACCTGAGCATGGTCCTCTGACAGACTCACAGGCACTGACTTGGAAGTGAAAGCACATCAGCCATCTTGCATTCCTGAGAATAGTAAAGGGACTCAAATGTATATAAGCAGAACACTGACAGCATCTGCTATTGCATCAAAGCTAATCTAGAAGACTGTAGTGGGAACTAAGGAGTTCCCCCTGCCCTGGGATCTTTTTTTTTTTTTTTTTTTTAAATTTATTTGTTTTATTTCTTTTAAAATATTTTTTAGTTGTCAATGGATCTTTTATTCTATTTATTTATTTATTTATATGTGGTGCTGAGGATTGAACCCAGGGCCTCACACATGCCAGACAAGTGCCCTACTACTGAGCCACAACTCCAGCCCTGGGATCCTTCATTATTAGAGAAACTTCCCAGAGGCTTTGCCTCAGTTGTTGGAAACATCTTTGTTCTTAGAAGGTCTACCTGATGGAGTAAAAGGGCTTCTCCTGGGTCTCCACTGTTCCTTTACAGCCTTTAGGCAGGGACACAATTTAACCCTCTTTGGTTCTGCCTATGATAAGGCAAAGACCCTGATAATCAGACTTTCAAAAAAAAATTAGTAGGTAGACACAATACCTTTATTTTTATGTGGTGCTGAGTATCAAACCCAGGGCGTCTCGAATGCTAGGAGAGCACTCTACCACTGAGCAACAACCTCAGCCCCAAACTGTCTTTCATATTGCCATCATCCTTGTTCTGGGCAGCTTCTGGGCAGACTGCTAACAAGTCCTCTTCTTATGCAATGACTGTTCATTGTTTCTGCTTTGTGTTTGTTGCTACTCGTTGTTAAATTTGTCATTGTGATTGGGCCTTTTCAGGCTATAAGAAGAGATGTGATTAGTTTAACACACATGGTAGGTCATGAATGGAAGGCTATGTGGAGAACTAAGGAGACTAGAAACTGTCAGCAGTCACAGCCAGGCCAAAGGACATAGGAACATTTGTTACTGCTCAGCATTCAATAGTAACTACAGGAGGCCAATAGTAACTCTCTGTTTCCTGTTAAGAACTTCCCAAGAAAGGTGATTATGTCAGTTAATCCTTATCCAGTTGTGCATACCCTTATTAGCCTTCTTGTTTGTGTCACCTAACAGCTGACAGTCTCTCATATGCCCATACTAAATATGCTGACCTTTGCTTGAGGTTCTGTTAGTGAGGGCCTGGAAAGTGGGGTCAAATGACAGGAATACAGCAAATTATGACCAAGAAATCATTTTTTTCTTTTCAGAAAGGGCTGTGAAAATTGCAAAAAACTAGTCTTCTGTTCCAGTAAAATCATCTTTCATCATTTTTTAGTGAATCCTACCCAATGAATCTTTTTAAAAATTTTTATTAGTTAATTATAGCTATATATAATATTGAAGTTCATTGTAACATAATCATACATTCATGGAATATAATTTGCTCTACTTCAGTCCCTACTACTTCCTTTTTTCTCCCTCATCCCTCCCCTTCTTCACCTTCCTCTACTCTATTGGTCTTCCTTCTGTTTATTTAGAGTGTTGTTTTGTTTTAATTGGTGCTTTATAGCCACACATGAAAATAGTAGGAGGAAAGCATTAAAGCTAGATATCTGTCCTTGAATGCTTTGCTTATGTCTGAAGAGTAGGATAGCCACATATGGAACTTACCAGATCTCGCATGTCACTTGGGCAGTTATCCATGGGAACATTCTTTAGAAAAGGAAAAAAAAAAAAAAAAAAGAAAAGAGAGCACTTTTAGAAATAGCAAATCCTGTATAAGCAAAGAAGTATTTCTTTAGTGAGCTCAAAGCTCAGTTTTCTGGTTTTTTAGGAACTAAGGACTTTAGCTGGAAATATGAATCTATATCTATGTGCATGAATATGTATCTGTATTAGTTTGTGTATGTTTTGCCTCTATAAAAGGTCTCACTGCTATTACTTTCATTTTCTAATTTTTCAGAAAGGGAAATTTTATATAAAAGGGACTAAGGGACTGGCCTAGGAACAGAATGAATTCTCATTATCATGTTCTAATGAATGTGATTAAAAAAAAAGTCACATTTAGCAGAGAGGAGATATTTTATAATCTAATATCAGGGAGACTCTAGACTTTGCTGCCCCAACCATCTTCTAGGTGAAAAGTGGTCAAGCGTGGTAATTAAAAGTATGGTTTATTTCCCATGCTTATAGCTTACTGTCTATGATATTGGGCAAGTGCCTCAATTACCTATAAAATAGAAATAATGATAATGTGTCAAAGGTGTGAAGACTAAATTAGTAAATAAATGAAAGGACTCAGAACAGTGCTTAGCAGATAGTAAATATTATATGAATGTTGTCTCTTGTTGTCATTGACTTTTCTAATATATCAGAATCAAAATTTTATCCAGTATACTATAATTTAATTTCTCCAATCACTTTTCCATTCAAAACAATGTAACCCTGATGTGATGTCTGTGGCAGTGTTTCAATCGGCTAAGAGTTCTTCTGCTTAATTCAGATAGAAATCATGAATAAGCAAAGTGCAGCCTCTTTTGCCTTGGCAGCTCTAAGCTTTGAATGCCAGCAGCTTCCAATTGTTAGTGTTAACAGCTCTCCTCGCTGCTCTCCTGGCAGCCAGAGCCAGCAGCTATAAGGACTCTCTGGAACTCTTTCATCAGACTGAACTAGTAGCTCCTGGAAGCTCCCCATAGCTCTCTTGCTCTTTCTCTCCCTGTCATTCTCTCACTGCCAGCTGCCCTCAGTGTTACCAGCCTTCACTGCTGGCCATTTTCACTGTAAGCAGCCTTTACCAATTCTTAGTGTAACCAGCTCTGTCTGCTCTAGTCCAGATAGAAATGACAGAGCCAGGCATACTGTCTCATGACTATGATCCCAGGACTCAGGAGGCTGAGGCAGGAGGATTGCAAGTTTGAAGCTAACCTGAGTAACTTAGCAAGACCCTGTCTTAAAAAATAAAAAGGGCTGGGGATGTGACTCAGTGTTAGAACACCCCTGGGTTCAATTGTGAGTACTACAAAGGAAAGAAAAGGTAATAAATAAATAAATAAATAACAAATAGGCAAGATAAAATCATCCAAAAGAGATTTTATTAGGACTTTTGCTTTAGCATTGGAGGAAACAGTACACAGACTGTTCCAGGAAGGGTGAGGAAAAGGCTTTTTTTATATTTGCTTACACAAGTGCAAATATCCTGCTAGCTAACCACAGACTTTGTGCTTAGTCATGGGTAAAGTAGGCACTCCTTATGGACTAGACTGGGGACAGCTGAAGTGCCTGCAAAGTGATAGAGTCATCTGGGATGGACCTGCTACTGAAGTTTATTGCAGTCTAAGCAAAAGTCTCTGAATGGCCTCTGGCCATTGGATATAGTTGCTGCCCTGGCTATCAAAAATGGAAAGGGGGGTAAATAAAGTACCACTTTGGGAACATCAGACCCTTCTCTTCTGTCTCAGCAATAAATATATAATAGTTCTGGTAGCCTTTGTGTTTTAACAGAGCACTTGGAAGGTATAGCTAACTCAGGTTGATTAATAGAATTTCTAGTACTCTACAGGATGGTGGGGTACGTCTTGTCAAGAGGTTGAAGAATCAGGGAAGATCACATACATAAGGGATAACCAGAAAGATCTAAGCTTGAAAGTGTCACTGCTTGTTACCAAAAGCTCAGTCCTTGTCCCTGGTGTCAATCAAATAATGACACAGTTTTGAGGAAAAGGAAAAAGAAGTTTTATTGCTTTGCTAGCACAGGGCCTCCTGTGCCAAGTCTGTGATTATAACCATCAGGGAGAACAGAGAGCTCTTAAAGAGGCAATTTAAAGGCTACATTCCAGGTGTGTCTTGTCAGGGGCTATAATTCAGAGATAGCTGTTTCTTAGGTCTTCTGGCACCAACCTGAAGTCTGAATTACTTCATTTCTTTGGTGTATGTTTGCTCAAGGACAGATAACTCAGCCTAGGATGGGAAGAAGGGCAACCTTGTTTTCCTCTTAAGTTTAGGGAGGGGAAGAGGGAGAAGATGGGAAAAACAAAACAGAAAAACAGAAACCCGTGTCAGGTGTTTTTTATTTTTTATTTTTTTAGTAACAGGGATTGAGGGCTCTCAATCACTGAGCCACATCCCCAGCCCTTTTTTGTATTTTATTTGGAGAAAGGTCTCACTGAAACTGGCTTTGAACTTGTGATCCTCCTGCCCTCAGCCTCCTGAGCTGCTGGGGTTATAGGTGTCAGCCACTGCACCAAGCCCGGTGTGTTTTAATATAAGCCACAGTGTCAGAGCAGCAAGGGTTATGTTCAAAGCGTGAAGTGCATCCCTGTTACAAGCTTCCTTCCATAGCTAGTCCAAACTTTTCTTAAGCAAAGAAGCTACTGGGATCAGCTAGGAATCAGGACCTAGGGAGTACATGGAAGGCCTGAAGCTTTCCTGTAGTTCTAATTAAGAAAGCTGGTATAGGGCTTTGTGCAGACCTAGGGACTATTTGGGAGTTGCCAAAGGCAAGAATTGGAACGTATGGATCTTAAGAGATCTTGGTACTGTCACTGGTGAGGCCCCAAGGAGATCCTGTGGAGGGAGACCACAACTCAGAATGAGAGTTCTTGACAGACATCATAGAAAATAGTTTTAAGGATAAACATTTATTTAGGAAAGCAAGAATTAAGCACTTGAAGGGAAAGAGAGCAGGTTATTTCAAGAGTGAGGAGCAATGCCTTGGTCTGGGATTTTAATATTTAAAGAGGGACAGTAGCTAGGGGATGAACTAGAGTTGGAGTCAGGGCAGAGTTATACAATTTTGTTTTTCTTGCACTTGCTTCTTGCCCTTACATCATTCTATTACTTTCTACAGTCAAGGATGTGGGCTAAGTTGTTTGTTTTGCATTCCAACAGTTCATGGGTGTTTCCTGTATTCTGCTGGTCCATGGTGCTTCTCTTTTGAGATTCAGGTTTTTTTTTTCCCCCCACCCTCCCTATCCCCAAATTCCTATCTCAATACAATATGAGAATAAAGTTGACATTGGTCAATGAGTTAAAAACTTATGTCCACACAAAAATATGTGAAACATATTTTTAGCACCTTTATTCATAATTGTCAATTTGGAAGTGACTAAAATGTCTGTCCTTCATTAGTGAATAAAGTATGCTACATTCACACATAGATTAATATGCAGTGATAAATAAGTTATCAAGCCATGAAATGACAGAGAAACCTTAAATGCATATTGTTAAATGAAAGAAGCCAATCTGAAAAGGCTACGTATTATATGATTTCAATTATATGACACTCTGGAAAAGGCAAAAACCAAAGAGACAGTAAAAAGATGTGTGTGTCCAAGGGTTCTGGGGAAGGGAGGGAGTGATGAATAGATGGAGTACAGGGAATTTTTAGGGCACTGAAACTATTCTGTATACTATAATGATGGATATACATCATTGTACATTGTACAATTACAAGTCAAAACCTGTGGAATGTGTAACACAAAGTGTGAACCCTAAAGTAAACTATATACTTTATAATGGTAATGTATCAGTATTGGCTCATCAGTGTAACAAATGTGCCACACTAATTTAAGATGTTAAAAATAGAGGAAACTGGGAGGTGGAAGTACTGAGAAGGTTATACAAGAACTCTCTACTTTCTGTTCAATTTTTCTGTAATCCTAAATCCACTTAAAAGAAGAGGAAGAAGAGAAGGAGATGTTAACTTTAAAAATATCATTAGACTTGAAAAAACATTCACAATGTATATGACAGATAAAAGGCTGCTGTTTATAATAAGACTTTCAAATGGACAAAGAAAAACAGAACTAATAGGAAATTAGATAAAATATCTGAATAGTCACCTCATAGGAGGGCAAATCCAAAAGGTCAAAAGGTATTAAGTTCAAACTCACTGTTATTATGGTAACAAGATATGAATTTGTAGTGTTCAAACTAAAAACAGTTAAAAAGAACTATATTTTTTAAAAAAAGAAACTATTACTGATTGTTGTTTGGAATATGCAGAAAAGGGTTCTCTCATGCATTGTCAATAGAATGTAAATTGTTACAACCTTTTAGGAAAGCAATCTGGCAACATTTATTAAAATAAAAATTTAATTTTTGTCCTATGAGTACCATTAAAATATCAGTTCATAATATATATTGTTCAAGAATATTTATTGAAACAGTGTTGGTAGGGATAAAATAGTACAAAGTGATTGCTCATTCCTAGGGGAATGGTTGAAATCAATTTTGGTGCATTCATGCCATTGAATATATTGCAGCTGACTTGGAAGAATTTCTGTGCAATGGTATGACTGAAAAAAACAAGGTGTTTAATAAAATTCCATTTTTTAAAACCCGTAAATATGTAAGAGTGTGTGTTTATGATAATGACTATAGGAAGAACAAAAAAGGGTGCCAATTGTTAACATGTTACCGGAAGTGGGGATTAATGTAGGAGAAAGAGGAAGCAGTGAAGGCAGAAAGGAACTAAAAACACAACATCTCCCCATAGCATGAATGCTGTCTTAGTTACTTTAAACTCTATTTGTGCATCTGTAGTTTTGTATGTACACATGAAAATAGTGAGAGTTATAGCTCTAGCTAATAATGTAACCCATAAGTCATGATATATGATAAAAACAATTTACAGGTTGATGTGTATTTCATGAATCTATATCAGTGAAAACAGAACTATATATCATTGTATATGTGTAAAAAGATATGGAAGGTACTTTTTGAATACTTCATTGAGTGGGATTAGGGTAAGTTTTTTCCTCATTGTATTTTTTTCCCTAGGAGTAAAAAGTGAGTATTCTTTATTATTTGAAAAATAGCAAAGAAAAAATATAATTGTGTCAGTTTCTAATAACATTTCAAATTCTGATGAAGTAGTAATGCCTATGTGAATGAAACTTGGGAATGGATTATAATTCTCTTCTTGTGCTAAATAAAAAAATTTATGGAACAAAAAGACTCCAGAAATGATCAAGAAATGGCTGTAGGATTGAATTTTATTGCTTTTGGCCAAAGGCCATTACAAAACATTAGTGAAACTTCTATTCATAAATACTGAGAGGGAGACAGAGTAAAGTTTGTTCCAGTGCAGATTAAAATAACAGGAAGTAAGAAAACCTTGAAGAACAATTTTAAATTGTTAGGTAATAACTTGGAGTTCAACAGATAAGATTTGCCTTTCCTAATAACTCTGCCAGCAGTTATTTTATAAGCTACAGAATTAGCTTGAGAGGAAGGACTTTATGTCACTTCACTATCCTCATGTGAAAATTAGAGAGTAATAGTAACTCCCTCAGAGATGTTTTGTGAGGATTAAATTAGTTGATATTTAAGATGCTAAAAACTTAATACAAAATAATTGCTTAGTAAATGTCATTAGCTTTTTGGTTCTAAAACCCTGGTTTTGAATAAAACATTTCTAATGAAGTATTCATTGTGCAAACTAATCCTAACAATTCACCTTAAATAGTAAGATCAGTTCCTGGCATTTGCTTTTTGTTTGTTTTGGTGGTACTGGTAATTGAACCCAGGGGTGCTCTACCACTGAGCTACATGCTATATTTCCAGCCATTTTTATTTTATTTTTTAAAGATAGGGTTTTTTTTTTTTTTTTTAACTGAGGCTGGCCTCAGAATTGCAATTCTCCTGTTTTAGCTTTCTGAGACTCTGTGATTACTGGTATATGCCACCAGGCCCAGTTGCCTGGCATTGTTATTTTGCTTTTAGAGACACTATAAATACTGATTGAATAAATAATTTTAACTTCTTTTACATAATTTTATTAGTTTCTGAGTATATTAACATTATTTCACATTTCTATTTGGTCTCAGAAAATTAAAAGGAAAAGTACATCTTTAGGTGATAATTTGGGTTAATCTTAATTAACAAATTAAAAAATAATAGAGACTTTTGTGTACTTAAATACACACAGCTTTCAGTAGGGGAATGTGAAGTTACTAATTTGTACTTTAAAAAGTCACTGTTAGCTGGCTGTGGTTGTGTATGTCTGTAATCCCAGCAACTCAGGAGGCTAAGGTAGGAGGATTGCAAGTTCAAAGCCAGCCTCAGCAATTTAGTGAGGTCCTAAACAATTAAAAAAAAAAAAAAACAAAAAAGGGCTGGGATATATAGCTCAGTGTCTTAAGTGCCCCTAGGTTCAATCCCTGGTAACCCCCCCTCCCCCCAAAAAAGTGTCATTATGATGTTCAACAATTATATAGAAAAAGATTCTGCTAAACAGTTTTGATTATTATATTACTATTTGATTATTAAATTCTTTTTTCTTGGTTACTTTTTTTTTTTTTAAACCAGGTACTGAATCCAGGGGTGCTTAACTACTGAACCACATCATTAGCCCTTTTTTATATTTTATTGAGAGATATGGTCTTGCTGAGCTGCTTAGGGCCTTGCCAAGTTGCTGAGGCTGGCTTTGAAATCATGATCTTCCTGCCTCAGCCTCCTGAGCCACTGGGATTACAAGTGTGTGCCACTGAGCCCAGCTTGAAAAGTTACTCTTCTCTCTGCTTTGTAATTAATAAATATTTTTGTTGGAGCCAGGCATGGTAGTGCATGACTGTACTTCCAGCTACTTTGGAGGTTTATGCAGGCGAATTGAAAGTTTGAGGCCAACCAGGGCTACTTAATGAGACTCTGTCTCAAGATGAAAACATAAAAAAGGAGGGGATATAGCTCAGTGGTAGAGTGCCACCGGGTTCAGTCCCCTGTACTGAAAAAATAAATAATAAAAATTTGTGTCCAGTCTGGATCCCTGTGAGAAACATACTCACCTGTCCAAACCCCAAAAATGGACTAAAAGACATGAACTATAGCAAAAAGCGAGGTATTTACTGACAGTCTTGCAAGAGATCAGGTGTCTGGGTGAGCCAGTATACCCAAAGGAGTTACAATCAGCATTTTATTTCTTAGTGTGCAAGGTCCTCCCCTGGTTCCTCATTGAATGAATACTGTGAGGTGTACAGTTTTCCCAAACCTCTCCTAGGTTTTATTGCCTCCTGTGGGTTATTTAAAGAAGTATGTTTTTTAGTTGTCCCTACCTCCCTTTCTTCTCCTCTGGCAGGAAGGTCCTTCTGGGATTGAGTACCTTTTGGCACTATAACAGTGGTCATCACATGCTTTGAATGTAATATCCCTTGTTATTCTGCTACTGAGGCGTATTTTAAAATGGACATGCTTTGTTTTCATGTTCTTCCTCTCCCAGTCCCTAACCTGGAGGCTGGGAACAGGATTGCCTTATCCTAATCCTAGGTCAGAGTTATCTGTCTGATCACACACCTACCACAAGAACCACGGAATTCAGACTTTGGAGATGATGCCAGAAGATCTAAGAATTGACTGTCTCCCAAATTAACAAGTGAATCACAACTCCTCACAGGGAACACCTAGAATGAATCTCTTCTTTAAAAACCCGCTGTTCTCCCTGATGGGTAGAATCAAGGCCTATGGGACAGGAGTACCCTATGCTATTTCTTTGCTACCAAAGCAAGAAACTTCTTTTTCCTTTTTCTCAAAACCGTGTCTTTGTTATTGAATTGGCACAGGGACAGGGACTGAGCTTTTGATAATAGCACATGTGCAGTTCCTACTTCTTTACTTAAGTTACTATTTCTTTCTTTTTTTTAAAGTGGATTATTTATTTATTGTTTGTTTGTTCTATTTCGTTATACATGACAGCAGAATACATTTTGATTCATTGTACACAAATGGAGTACAACTTTTCATTTCTCTGGTTGTACACAATGTAGAGTCACACCATTAGTGGAATCATACATGTATATTGGGTAATGATGTTTGTCTCATTCCACCATCTTTCCTTCCCCCCAGTTCCTCCCCTCCCCTCATTTCCCTTTATACAATCCAGTGTTCCTCCATTCTTCCCTTACTCCCTTCCCTCCATTATGTATCAGCATCCACTTACCAGAGAAAACATTCGGCCTTTGGTTTTTGGGGAATTGGCTTATTTCACATAGCATAATGTTTTCCAACTCCATCCATTTACCTGCAAATGCTATAATGTTATTCTTCTTTATGGTTGAGAAATATTCCATTGTGTGTATATTGAAGAGCATCTAGGATGGTTCTACATTCTAGCTGTTGTGAATTGAGCCGCTATAAACATTGATGTGACTGTGTCACTATAGCATGCTGATTTTAAGTTCTTTGGATATAAGCCAAAGAGTGTCTTTGTCTGGTTTTGGTATAAGGGTGATATTAGCCTCATAGAATGAGTTTGGAAGGGTTCCCTCTTTTTCTATTTCATGGAATAATTTGAGGAGTATTAGTGTTAATTTTTCTTTGAAGTTCTTGTAGAACTTGACTGAGAATCTGTCTGGTCCTGGACTTTTTTTGGTTGATAGGCTTTTGATATCTTCTATTTCACAGCTTGAAATTGGTCTATTTAAATTATGAATGTCCTCCCGATTCAGTTTGGGTAGATTATATGTCTCTGGAAATTTGTTGATGTCTTTGAGATTTTCTATTCTGTTGCAGTATAGATTTTCAAAATAGCTTCTAATTGTGTTTTGTATTTCAGTACTGTTGTGATAGTTCCTTTTTCATCATAAATTTTAGTAATTTGAGTTTTCTCGCTTTGTTATTGTGGCTAAGGGTTTATCAATTTTATTTTTTCAAAGAACCAACTTTTTGTTTTGTCTATTTTTTCAATTTTTTCTTTTGTTTCAGTTTCATTGATTTCAGCTCTGATTTTAATTACTTCCTATTTTCTTCTACTTTTGGTGTTCCTCTGTTCTTTTTCAGAGCTTTGAGATGTAATGTTAGGTCATTTATTTGTTGACTTTTTTATTCTTTTAATGAATGAACTCGATGCAATGAAACCCTCTTAGTACTGCCTTCATAGTGTCCCAGAGATTTTGATATATTGTGTCAGGGTTCTCATTTACCTCTAAGAATTTTTTTATCTCCTCCCTGATGTCTTCTGCTATCCATATATCATTCAGTAGTGTATTATTTAGTCTCCAGGTGTTGGAGTAGTTTCTATTTTTTAGTTTATTATTGATTTCTAATTTCATTCCATTTTGATCTGATAGAATACAAGGTAGTATCTCTGTTTTTTTGTATTTGCTAAGAGTTGCTTTGTGGCATAACATATGGTCTGTTTTAGAGAAGGATCCATGTGCTGCTGAGAAAAGTGTATTTGCTCATTGATGGATGGAATATTCTGTATATGTCTGTTAAGTCTAAATCATTGATTGTATTGAGTTCTGTGGTTTCTTGGTTCAGTGTTTGTTTGGAAGATCTATCCAGTGGTGAGAGTGATGTGTTAAAGTCACCCAGTATTATTGTGTTGTGGTTTAATTCCTGAAATTGAGAAGGGTTTGTTTGATGTACATAGATGTTCTATTGTTTGGGGCATAAATATTTATGATTATTATGTTTTGTTGATTTATATTTCCCTTAAGCAATATGAAATGTCTTTCCTTATCCCTTCTGACTAACTTTGGCTTGAAGTCCACTTTATCTGATATGAGAATGGAAACCCCTTGCTTTTTGACTAAGTCCATGTTCATGATACATTTTTTTCCCATCCTTTCACCTTCAGTCTGTGGATGTCTTTTCTTATGAAATGAGTCTCTTGAAGGCAGCATATCGTTGGGTCTTTTTTTTTTAAAATCCAATCTGCCAGTCTATGTCTTTTGATTAATAAGTTTAGGCCATTAACATTCAGGGTTATTATTAAGATATGATGTGTATTCCCAGTCATTTTGGCTTATTTTTGGTTTTTAACTTGATTTGGTTTCTTCTTTGATTAACTTTTCCTTTAGTGTAGTTCTTCCCTTTTTTGACTTTCATTGTTGCTTTTCATTTCCTCCTCATGGAATATTTTGCTGAGAATATTATGTAGTTCAGGTTTTCTAGTTATAAATTCTTTTAACTTTTGTTTATCATGGAAGGATTTTATTTCATCATCAAATCTGAAGATTAGGTTTGCTGGATTAGGTTTGCTTGGTTGGCATCCATGTTCTTTCAGAGGTTGAAATATGTTGTTCCAGGCCCTCCTAGCTTTTAGGGTCTGGGCTGAGAAATCTGCTGATATCCATATTCATTTCTCCCTATATATAATCGTATCTTTTTCTCTCACAGCCTTTAAAATTCTATCTTTATTTTGTAAGTTAGGCATTTTCATTATAATGTGTTTTGGTGTGAATCTGTTGTAATTTTGTGCATTTGGTGTTCTGTAAGCCTCTTGTACTTGATTTTTCATTTCATTCTTCAGGTTTGGGAAATTTTCTGATATTTCATTGAATAGACTATTTCTATCTCTGTGCCTTCCTCAGTCCCAATAATTCTTAAGTTGTTCTTTTCATGTTATCCCATAATTCTGGGAAATTCTGTTCATGAGTTCTTACCATCTTCTCTGTTTGGTCAACTTTATTTTCAAGATTAAATATTTTGTCTTCATTGTCTGAGGTTCTGTCTTCCTAGTGATTTAGTCTGTTGGTGATGCTTTCTATTGAGTTTTTAATTGGTTTATTATTTCCTTCATTTCAAGAATTTGTTTTTTTCTAAGAATCTCAAAATAATCTTTAGCTTCTTGCATTTCCTCTTTTTTAAAAATTTTTTTTAGATTTTGATAGATCTTTGTTTCATTCATTTATTTATATGTGGTGCTGAGAATTGAACCCAGTGCCTCATGCATGCTAGTCAAGTGCTCTACCACTAAGCCACAACCCCAGCCCCTGCATTTCCTCTTTTAACTGTTTATTGAAGTGATCATTCATTGCCTCCATTTGCTCTCTTAGATCATCCTTTACTTCACAGATCATTTTAATTATGTACATTCTGAACTCCTTTTCTGATATTTCTTCTATGTACTGTCAATGGATCCTATTAATATAGCATCTTGGTTTGTTTGGGGTGCTTTCTTACTTTATTTTTTCATGTTGTTAGTGTATCTTCCCTCTAGCAGTACAGATCTGGGGTATTACAGTTTCCCCCTATAGGGTTATAGTGTCCCTTCAGGTTTCTAATACCTCACCTTTAAGGAGGAGATTAATATTAACAGCACCCAATACAAACAATATGCAGCCTTAAACCAAATAGCCCCTTATAAGACATTAACAGTATTGCTGTAATGATGAGTTCAGTTATTATCTACAGCATATACAACAGGTTTGCAATAAGGTTTGCAGTTTCTAATGGTGGACAAAGAGGATGGGGGAGGGGTGTAAGATGTAATGTTAATGAGGTAAGAAGTGAGAATGTGAGAACTACTAGATCATAGGAAGAGTGAAAGCACAATCAGAAGAAGTTGGTTGTTAGCATGAGAAAGGAAGAAAGAGACTTTGAGGAAACATAAATAAGAGGAAAACAGTGACAAAAATTTTAAAAATTAAAAATTAAAATTAAATTTAAAAATTTATAACAAAACTGTAATATACTATTTAAACCTCCCTGTCTTCAGTAGTCTGGTGCATCAAGATTCTTGACTTCAAAGATGATTGGGATGTAAGAGCGGGAAATGAAAAAAGAAATAAGAAAAAAAAATGGGGAAAAGGGGAAAAAAAAGTCTTGAAGGAAAATTGAACAGTTGTTTCTGTTGGAGTTCAGTATCTTCTCTGTTGTCTTTTCTGGTAGGCGGGGTTATCTGGAGTTTGCTGGTAACCCCACCCTCAGGATGATGACGGTTACTAAGATGGGAGGATTAGACTTGGAGGTGGGACTCCTAGAGGCAGGTTAAATCACTTGCCAGTCCCTTTGGAAGACTGCACCCCAGGACTCTCCTTTGGGGTCCACTCATATGACAGAGGAGCCTGGTCTTAACTCCTGAGGGTTGAGTACCAGGACCTGTGCACCTGTCTTGGAAAGTTGTTCTGTATTGGGCAAATCAGGACTAGACGTTGAAAGCTGTGTGCCAGTCACATAGCTGCATTCACTGGGCCAGTTGGTGGCCAGGGCAAGGTTGGGAGACTAGGGATTGAGGAGTTGGAGGGCCCTGTTGGTTGCCAAACTGGTGGGACCATGTACTCAGTAGAGTTGTGGACCAGGCTGATATTGGGTCCCAACAAGTGCTCCCGAGTTGTCTCTGGGATCTCAGTGGGTACCTGACTGGTTGGCTAGACAAACCGGGATCAAGATGCCCTCACACCTTTTACCCATCGACTGTCCTTTTACAAGGCTCCCTCCTCCCTCTGTAGCAAGATGGTGGCTGTTAGCACACCTAGCAGGGGTACCTCAGATGCATCCAAGCCTGCAGGACCCTTGGAGATGATCTTTCAAGACTTGGCTGATATCCCTGGTGTAAGTGGCTACATCCCGAGTTGGTGGCTGCACCAGCAGCTAACCTGTAGGTACCTTGATAATGAGCTTCTAGTCTCCAGCAGGTGTCCCAGGATGGAAACTGCCCCAATAAAAATAGTGGCATTGGCATTGGGATAATTCAATATAGCAATAGAGGCTTCCCAATGCGTTGGTAGATGGGAAGTCACAGCATGGTGCTATAGATCCACGCCGGGCTGTTAAGTGGATTTTTAAAATGATAATTTTATTTTATTTAGCTTTATATGTGGTGCTGAGGATAGAACCCAGTGCCTCACATATGCTAGGCAAGCTCTCCACCACTGAGCCACAATCCCAGTCCCCTGTTACTATTTCTTTTTTCTTTTCTTTTTTTTTAGTTGTCAATGGACCTTTATTTTATTTATTTATATATAGAACTGGGAATCGAACCCAGTACCTCACACATCCTACATAGGTGCTCTACCACTGAGCTACAACTCCAGCCCAAGTTACTATTTCTTAACAGAGAGATTTCTATCTCTGTCGATCAGAATGCCCCTTCCTCCTCTGCTTCTGTTTGTCAAGGGACTGTTTAGGTTCATGGACTTTGAACCTGCCACATCCATAGGGTATGGTGCTATTATGTGAGTTAATTGCTTGTAACTTACCATTCTGCTCTATTTCCCCTCTGGCTACCTTTTTTACATTCCCGTTTTACATTTAAGGTCAAATACTATGTTCTGAAAATAGACAAGTGAACTTTCTAATTCTCATAGTCCCTTTTGGGAACTCTGTACATAAATGTCTCCTGCCTTAGGCTAAGATTAATGCAGTTCTGGGACCTGCATGTCTCAAGGCTGGTTTCTTTCAGAATGACAACTGTTCTTTCTTTCCATTGGGTCTGGCACAGGTTTCAGTTGACTTTTGTTCATATTCACCTGCATTTCAAAATTTCTGTTGTAGGTTCTCCCTCCTTTGGTTCCTTGGAAACTGTTTACCAATTTCCATAGTATGCACTACATGGATAAATATACTAAAACACAGGAGATAAAGTTCTCTGTAGTTCATAGTATAAAATGGAGAAGGCAAATAGGAAATCTAGATTCATCTGTTCAAGTCAGATACAGGCTGTTTCTTGTTTCCTCTGGAGAAATCTGTACAAAAGACTAGAGATAGTATCTGGTCTGCACTTAAGCCAGGTCCCAAATTATGTCTGTTGATCTCTAGCTAGGTTCATGTAGCTATTAGAGAAAGAGAAAAACCATTCTGAGCCCTTTCACCAACTAAGGCCCAAGTAAGTTTTTTTTTTTTTTAATTAATTAATTTATTTATTTTAATTTATTTTTATTGTAAACAAATGGGATACATGTTGTTTCTGTTTGTACATGGAGTAACAGCATATCATTTGCATATTCATAAATTTACAGAGTAATGATGTTTGATTCATTCCGTTATTTCCCCCCCCACCCCTCCCACCTCTCTTTTCCCTCTATACAGTCCCTCCTTCCTCCATTCTTGTCCCACTCCCACCCCCCATTAAGTGTCATCATCCGCTTATCAGTGAGATCATTCCTCTTTTGGATTTTTTAGATTGGCTTATCTCACTTAACATGATATTCTCCAGTTTCATCCATTTGCCTGCAAATGCCATAATTTTATTATTCTTTATAGCTGAGTAATATTCCATTGTATATATATACCACAGTTTCTTTATCCATTCATCAATTGAAGGGCATCTAGGTTGGTTCCATAGTCTGGTTATTGTGAATTGAGCCGCTATGAACATTGATGTGGCTGTATCTCTGTAGTGTGCTGATTTTAAGTCCTTTGGGTATAGGCCGAGGAGTGGGATAGCTGGGTCAAATGGTAGGTCCATTCCAAGTTTTCTAAGGAATCTCCACACTGCTTTCCAGAGTGGCTGCACTAATTTGCAGTCCCACCAGGAATGTATGAGTGTACCTTTTTCCCCACATCCTCTCCAACACCTATTGTTGCTTGTGTTCTTGATAATCGCCATTCTAATTGGGGTGAGATGGAATCTTAGTGTAGTTTTGATTTGCATTTCTCTTATTACTAAAGATGTTGAACATTTTTTCATATATCTGTTGATTGCTTGTACATCTTCTGTGAAGTGTCTATTCATTTCCTTAGCCCATTTGTTGATTGGGTTATTTGTATTCTTAGTGTAGAGTTTTTTAAGTTCTTCATATATTCTGGAAATTAGTGCTCTATCTGAAGTATGAGAGGCAAAGATATTCTCCCACTCTGTAGCCTGCTATTTTGCTGAATTCATTGATGAGGTCTAGAAATTTTCTGGAGGAGGTTTTTGGATCCTCTAAATATAGAATCATGTCATCCGCAAATAGTGACAGCTTAAGTTTCTCTTTTCCTATTCGTATCCCTTTAATTTCTTTAGTCTGCCTAATTGCTCTGGCTAGAGTTTCGAGGACAATGTTGAATAGAAGTGGTGAAAGAGGACATCCCTGTCTTGTTCCCGTTTTTAAAGGGAATGGTTTCAGTTTTTCTCCATTAAGAATGATGTTGGCCATGGGCTTAGCATAAATAGCCTTTACAATGTTCAGGTATGTTCCTACTATCCCTATTTTTTCTAGTGTTTTCAGCATGAAGGGGTGTTGTATATTGTCAAATGCTTTTTCTGTGTCAATTGAAATAACCATATGATTCTTATCCTTAAGTCTATTGACATGATGGATTACGTTTATTGATTTACAGATGTTAAACCATCCTTGCATTCCAGGAATGAACCCCACTTGATCATGGTGCACAATTTTCTTAATATGTTTTTGGATATGGTTTGCCAATATTTTGTTAAGGATCTTTGCATCTATATTCATCAAGGATATTGGTCTAAAATTTTCCTTTCCTTGATGTGTCTTTTCCTGGTTTGGGTATGAGGATGATATTAGCTTCATAGAATGAGTTCAGTAGCATACCCTCCTTTTCTACTTCCTGGAATACTTTGAGAAGTATTGGAATGAGTTCTTCTTTGAAGGTCTTGTAGAATCGGCTGAGAATCCGTCTGGTCCTGGGCTTTTCTTGGATGGTAGATTTTTAATGGCTTCTTCTATTTCATGGCTTGATATTGATCTGTTTAAATCGTGTATGTCCTCCTGGTTCAGTTTGGGAGGAGCATATGTCTCCAGAAATTTGTCAATGTCTTCGGTACTTTCTATTTGTTGGAATACAGATTTTCAAAGTAGCTTCTCATTATGTTCTGTATCTCAGTGGTGTCTGTTGTGATATTTCCTTTTGCATCATGTATTTTAGTAATTTGAGTCTTCTCTCTCCTTCTCTTTGTTAGTGTGGCTAAGGGTTTATCTATTTTGTTTACTTTCTTAAAGAACCAACTTTTTGTTATGTCAATTTTTTGAATAGTTTCTTTTGTTTCAATTTCATTGATTTCAGCTCTGATTTTAATTATTTCCTGTCTTCTACTACTTTTGCTGTTATTCTGTTCTTCTTTTTCTAGGGCTTTGAGCTGTAATGTTAGGTCATTTAATTGTTGACTTTTCATTCTTTTCTGGAATGTGCTCCATGCAATGAATTTTCCTCTTAGTACCGCTTTCATAGTGTCCCAGAGATTTTGATATGTTGTATCATCATTCTCATTGACCTCTAAGAATTTTAATCTCCTCCCTGATGTTTTTTGTTATCCATGTTTCATTCAATAGCATATTATTTAGTCTTCAAGTGTTGGAGTAATTTCCTTTTTTTACTTTGTCATTGATTTCTACTCTCAGTCCATTATGATCTGGTAGAACACAAGGCAGTATCTTTATTTTTTTGCATTTCCTAAGGGCTGCTTTGTGGCATAACATATGGTCTATTTTCGAGAAGGTTCCATGTGCTGCTGAGAAGAAAGTGTATCCGCTCGTTGATGGATGGAATATTCTATATATGTCTATTAAGTCTAGGTTATTGATTGTGTTATTGAGTTCTATGGTTTCTTTGGTTGGATTTTGTTTTGAAGATCTATCTAGTGGTGACAGCGGTGCGTTAAAGTCGCCCAGAATTATTGTGTTGTGGTCTATGTGATTCTTGAAATTGAGAAGGATTTGTTTGATGTACAGGGATGCACCATTGTTTGGGGCATAAATATTTACTATCGTTATGTCTTCCTGATTTATGGTTCCCTTAAGCAGTAGGAAATGTCCTTCTTTATCCATTCTGACTAACTTTGGTTTGAAGTCCACTTTATCTGATATAAGGATGGAAACTCCCGCTTTTTTACTAGGTCCATGTGCATGGTAGGTTTTTTCCTATCCTTTCACCTTTAGTCTGTGGATGTCTTTTTCTATGAGATGAGTCTCTTGCAGGCAGCATATTGTTGGGTCTTTCTTTTTAATCCATTCTGCCAGTCTATGTCTTTTGATTGATGAGTTTAGGCCATTAACGTTCAGGGTTATTATTGAGAAATGATTTGTATCCCCAGTCATTTGGCTTATGTTTGGTTTTTAAGTTGGCTTGGTTTCTCCTTTGAGTGGTTTTTCTCTAAGGTAGTTCCTCCTTTTGCTGACCTCCATTGTTGTTTTTCATTTCCTCCTCATGGAATATTTTGTTGAGAACATTCTGTAGCACAGGCTTTCTATTTGTAAATTTTTTAACTTTTGTTTATCATGGAAGGATTTTATTTCATCTTCAAATCTGAAGGTTATTTTTGCTGGGTATAAGATTCTTGGTTGGCAACCGTGTTCTTTCAGAGCTTGAAATATGTTGGGCCAGGCCCTTCTAGCTTTTAGAGTCTGGGTTGAGAAGTCGGCTGCTATCCGTATTGGTCTCCCCCTATATGTAATCTGATGCTTTTCTCTCGCAGCCTTCAAAATCCTATCTTTATTTTGAATAGGCATTTTCATTATAATGTGCCTTGGTGTGGATCTGTTGTGATTCTGTGCATTTGGTGTTCTGCAAGCCTCTTATATTTGATTTTCCATTTCATTCTTCGGGTTTGGGAAATTTTCTGATATTATTTCATTGAATAAGTTGTTCATTCCTTTGGTTTGTATCTCTGTGCCTTCCTCAATCCCAATAATTCTTAAATTTGGTCTTTTCATGATGTCCCATAGTTCTTGGAGATTCTGTTCATGATTTCTTACCATCTTCTCTGTTTGGGCGACTTTATTTTCAAGATTAAATATTTTGTCTTCATTGTCTGAGGTTCTGTCTTCCAAGTGGTCTAGTCTTTTGGTGATGCTTTCCATTGAATTTTTTATTTGGTTTATTGTCTCCTTCATTTCAAGGATTTCCGTTTGTTTTTTTTTTTGAGAATCTCTCTTTGTTGAAATGATGTTTTGCTTCCTGCAGGTGCTCTTTCAGCTTATTGGTATTATCATTCATTGCCTGCATTTGCTGTCTTATCTCATCCTTTGCTTTGTGAATCATCTTAATCATGTATAATCTGAAGTCCTTTTCTGACATTTCTTCTAACATACTGTCATTAGATTCTATTACTATAGAATCTAGATTTGTTTGGATCATTTTCTTCCCTTGTTTTTTCATGTTGTTCATGTATCTTCCCCTCTAGCGCAGCAGATCTGGGGTATTGCAGATTTCTCCCTTTTAGGCTTATAGGGGCCCTATAGGTTTGCAAAACCCTTTCTTTAAGGGGAGATCAATATTAGCAGTGCCCAAATCAGACACTATGCAATCCTAGACCAAATAGCCCCTATGGGGACAATAACATCATGTAAATAAGGGAGAAAGCGACTCTGAGGGAACAGGTAAACAGAAGGAAAAGAAAGCAACAAATGTAAAGAAATAAAAACTTAATTTTTTTTTTAAATGAGAGAAAAGAAAATCTACTGTATAATAGTCATATACTAATGAAACCTCCCAGTGTTCAGTAGCCTTATGTATGAGAGGTACCTGACAATGAGCTTCAAGCCTCCAGCAGGCGTCTCAGGATGGGATTTGCCCCACCCGAAGATCGGAGCTGCGGCTTCCAGGATTATCCAAGATGGCTGCTCTGGCTTCGAAATGTGTTGGCAAATGGGGAGCTGCAGCTCAGGGGTGGATGTGGTCTCCTGGAGGTCCTGGAGACAGGATGCAGTTGGTCCTACAGGGGTCCTGGAGGTCGGGTGTGTTTGGTGTGGTTGTGGGATCCTGGAGGCCGGGTGCAATCAGTTGGTCTAGGTTCCCGGTGATAGGGCGCAGTCAGTTGGTCTGGGGGTCCTGGTGGCAGAGAGCAGTCAGTTGATGTGAGGGCCCCAGAGGCAGGGAGTGATCGGTCGGGCTGAGGGATCCTGGAGACGGGACTCAGTCAGTCCGGCCAGGGGTCCTACAGGGCCTGGCTGTTGTCTCAAAATGGCCTTTTAAATTTATTTTTATCTTATGCAGATAACTCTGACTTCAAATAAGTGGTGCTGAAGTCTCCTTTTCTGTACTATCACAAGAGGAGATGGGTCAGTAGATACACAGATAGTATCAACTTTACCTCATCATCTCCAGTGATGAGAAGTGTAGGTATGTGCCACTCAGGGTTCCTTAAATTTTTTTTTGTTTGTTTGTTTCAGTACTGAGGATTGAACCCAGGGGAATTCTGCTACTAAGCTGTGTACCCTGCTCTTTTAATTTTTAATTTTTAGACAGGGTCTTGCTGAGTTGCTAAGGCTGGCCTTGAAGTTGTGATCCTCCTGCCTCAGCTTCTCAAGTAGCTGAGATTACAGGTGTGTATCACTGTTCAATATTTAATTATTTTGAACATTTTGTCACCTTAAGTTGGAACTGTGTGATTTTGTATTGTTATTTTTTTTATGAGTCTACTTGGGATAGAAAACAATACATAAATGGAAAGAACTATAAACCTACCCCAAACAAACCTATCAGTGAAAAATTCCTTTAGGAAAATATAAACCTTAAATAGTCATGGAATCTCCAGAGGTGAGGTTCATTCTCATTGGATTTAAGAAGGGTTTGCCTGATTATGTTGCTAATATCTCTCCAATAAGCAGGGCGTTCCATTCCTTAAGATTTATCTTGTTGAACCTATTTTTTAATGGACTATTTTTAAAGCAGTTTTCAGTTCATAGCAAAATTAAGCAGAAAGTACATAGAGTTCTCATATACCCTCTACCCCCTTGTGTAGAACTGCCTCCACTGACAGCATCCTGCTGCCACAGTATACATTTATTACCAACTGTGAACATACATTAGCACATCATTATCGTCCAAAGTCCATAATTTACCTGTGGGTTCACACCTTTTCATATATTTGCTATGTATGTGTCTTCTTTGGTAAGATATCTTTTGAAATATTTTGCCCATTTTTTATTAGGTTGTTTCTTTTGTGTATTTTGGGTACCTAGTCCTTTATCATATATGTCTTTTGCAAATATTTTCTCCCAGTGTGTGGCTTGTCTTGTTCTTTTGAAAACTTCTTTAAAAAAATCCCCATTCCTAGATTCAGTCGAATTTAGGATATTGGGTATTGCTAGGCTTTTGGTTTGGGCTTTAAGTTCTAGGAGTCCTCATACGGCAGCATCTACTGGACTGTCACCTATTTAGCTAGTACTTTAAAAAATTGAAAGTGCTTTATTACATTCATTCTGTCTAATGCTTCCTCCTACTCATACCCCAGGAAAAAATAGACTGCCCATTTCTCCTGAACTGTGACCCTGCATCTTCAGATTCCTGTTCAGTGGCTTCTTTTAGCTTTCAAATTGTTCTTGGTGTTCACAGTGAGTTATTTCCTTCTGTTTCACTTTATTATCATGGGGAGAGTGGAACATGGTGCTATCTGGCCCCGAGATACTCTATCTCAGGCTGTGGTTTTTCTAGGAATGTTTAATCAGCTCTTCCCCACAGTTCTTAAAGAATAGTTGGTATATCTTGATAGTTTCTATGAATCTCAGGTTTGCAACCTAGTGATTTTGACTGTTAACATCTTTTACACTGAGGTAAAATTGTCTCTTCAAAGATATTTACATGAAACTTGCAGGCAATTATTTGAATTTGAATAATGACATGGACAAAGTAACATTATTTATTTTTTCATAATCCTTACTTTGTGCTCAGCTGTGCATGAGCTATGGGAAGAAATAACACTGAGATCTAGATGTGGCCTTGCTCTGTCTGCTCCTCTGTTCCCACCTCCTGCTGGGGCACTAGAATTAAAGGGGGAGTTTTATGAGAAATTTTCCAACCAAATAAATGGACAGCAACCAATTTACATGGTCTGTTGCAAAGAAACATACCCCTCCTTCTTCAAACTGTGGAAATTTCACCCAGCCAGATTTCAGGAGGCAAATGACCTTACTAAATGTTCAGCTTTGCTAACATAGAGTTAGTGAGTAGAGAGGACTGCTAGCAATATGGGGGGAGGGAGTGGGAATTATACAAGGTCCAAGTCTTTCACTGCACCCTGGATTCTTTTGGCCTTATGCCAGAATATTGGAAGCATTAAAAAAACAAACAAAACAAATAGTTCACTGGCCAAGAACCATAACTGCAGCTGCTAAAACACAGAACCAGTAGCGTTATCTTGACTTAGTTAACTCCTGTGTTTGTGCCTGTTGTCCCTGCTTTCATGTATGATCTCACTTAATCGTCACGATTTTTGTTATATAGGTACAAAATATCTATTTTAGAGCTAGAGGAACTGAGGTGTACAGTATTTAAGTAACTTGCCAAAGAACACACAGCTTTGAAGTGAAAGAATCATACTACAATTTGGAGATGTATCAGATAATTCACAGAATTGAAAGGAAAATTGGAAAAATGGTCAGGAAAACCTGGGACCCCAGGTAGCAGGGAATCCAGGCAAAACCATAGCACAAAATAGTCTGACTGAACACCACACTAGGCACTTCTGCCGCTGTATGTTCAGCTTCATGCACTACTGTTGAACTCTTGGAGATTTATCAATTACTGCTTTGTTTTTGCATCTTTCTTTCAAAACTCATGTGGGAACATCTACATAGTTGGTGAGCCTCATTTCATGTGCCAGTGCTCTAGCTGCCAGAAAGTGAAGAGCGTTATCTGGCTTGCTTAGCTTTTGTAGTAGAGGATTGGGCCCCGCTTGCCACTAAGACTGACATATTCAGAGAATTCCCCCCAGATTGGAAGAGTATTTCAATGCTGAGCAACAACTATACAAAGATCAAGGTCAGCTCTACCAGGTGCTGGTAGACATCCATGTGCATACTGCCGTAGAAAGGTTAAACTGGGAAACTCTGCCTTCCTCATAAGCCTGGCTGTTTTTTCCTGAGACCAGGGCTCCTATTTGAATCCAGTAGGACCTTCAGTCAGTACACAAAGTTCACTGAGTAACAAGAACTGACTATCATAGAGCTAAATGACCAACAGAACCATCCAGCTATCCGGGGTAATCGAGGAGAAAACATGCAGTGAACTCATGGGGAAAACCCTAATTTCTGAGTTTAACTGAGACTTAGAGTGGTGTCTTTAGACCTTGAATTTACATGTTGCTGGGTAATGTTTCACTGTAGATTTATCCACTTAAGCATAGCAAACATTTTCTTGTCATGAGAGGGCAAAATAATTCTTTTGCCAGCATGTCTTTTACCTTTTTCTAGACTCTTTTCCTTAAGACTAGGGATCATGGCCAGGTGTGATGGCACACAACCTGTAATCCCAGTGACTTGGGAGACTGAAAGAGGAGAATTGCAAGTTCATTGGCAGCCTGAGCAACTTAGCAAGGTCCTAAGCAACTTAGCAAGACCCTGTCTTAAAATTAAAAATAAAAAATGGGGCCTAGGGTTGTAGCTCGATGGTAGAGCACTTGCTTAGCACATGTGAGATCCTGGGTTTGATCCTCAGCACCTCATAAATAAAATAAAGGTATTGTGTTCATCTACAACTAAAAGAAAATTAAAAAGTAAAAATAAAAAAGGGCTGAGGATAGATCAGTGGTACAGCGCCCCTGGATTAAATCCCCAGTATAAAAATATAAAAATAAAAATATTTGAATGACTGAATTTTCCTTAGCCATCTTTATTCTAAAGTTGAATTGATTCTTGTGAAATGGTGGAAATTTATATTCAGGTGTGTTTGAAATATTTTGTAAATTTTTAGATTAAAAAATAATTTTAAATCTGCTATGGGTAGGACCAATGACATGCTCTGCTTTTGTTGCCATAGGTGTTTCAGGACTTGGGAACTGAAGTACTCTCTGGAGCTGCCAGAGGCTACAACATATGCCTTTTTGCCTATGGGCAGACAGGCTCTGGGAAGACATATACCATGCTGGGGACCCCAGTGAGTATTAGTATTGCAATGATGTTTCTAAAGTCACGGCAAACCTATATCTTGTGTCGTCCTTGCAAATGTGAAATAGAATGTGATTTCCTTTGCTAGTCATCTTTAAGAAAATTTGATGAACCCTTTTCTATACTAAAAATGTATTTTAAAAAATTTTTTATAGTTGTAATATGGACAAAATGCCTTTATTTTTATGTGGTATAGTCTCAAACCCAGTGACTCACACATGCTAGGCAAGTGTTCTGCCACTGAGCTACAGCCTCATCCCTTTAAAATGGATTTTTTTTATCACTTTAATTGAAAGATAAACTTTGATTAGCCTGTTTATTCAACCCTGAAGAATCTTAGGATTTTACAACTCCCTTTGACAAAGGTGTCCTTGTCAGTCCTACTGAATTTGTTATATTATTTCCAAATTCATTGCTTGAAACTTTTTATCACCCTTGTTGTCACCACTAAAAGGCTACTGGTGTTAGATCTGTGTATTAGAAGGAAGCAGGAAAACTAGCTTCTGGACTAGGGGCTTTAAAAATATTTAGGTTTTAATGAGTACTTTGCTTTATTTAGGAGGGCAGCATTCGCTAAGAATACCTGTGCTTTAGAAGAATCCCAGGGAGATGAACTTGTGTAAAGCACGACAGATAATATTATACAGGGACATTCTCTGAGATACTATTCTCCTGAAAGATTATCCTGCTGCCTTAGGCCTGATTCATCCCTTAAAAATGGATGAATTTTCATCTGTGTTTAGTGTGTTTTCATGTATTTGAAATTAAAAGAAGAAATTGTCCACTAAACCAAAGGATATGAAGCCCTTAACCTGAATATAAGATGAAAAAAGATGCTGCTTTTTTCTAGATATAGATGTATGTTTTGGACACCGAGGTTTTCTAGTATTCCCATATAGGGATATCCTGTATAGGAATCTAGGAGGTAGGGGTCTAGGAGGGACCACATTAGTAAAGTGGGTATATGCAAGAAGGACGTAGTCTTTATTGCATGAAAGCACATATCTAAGTTTGCCAGTTCTTCTTTTCTTCTTTCTTATGGTGGGGTCTGACTCACTCAGTGCATTCCTCCCTTTAGGGTCTCTTGATGACAGGGATGCATAAGTTTTCTATATTCTTCTAGTGAAACTGCCTAAAGTAAAGAGGCTAACACAAAGATTCCATGTGCCCATCTTCCATGCTGAGTTGTATTCTGGGGTATTGGGTGGTAGAGAGCATTGCCTGGAATAAACAATAATTCTTCCCTTTCTTCTGTTCTTCAGGCCTCTGTTGGGCTGACACCACGGATATGTGAGGTACTGACTCTTTTAACTGGATTCTCTCAAAGTAGGTCTCCTTTGTCTAATCCTTTCAATGAAATCCCAACCCTGTGGTTTGTGCAGGGTCTCTTCACCAAGAAAGACTGTGCCTCATTGCCTTCTTCCTGTAGGATAAAAGTAAGGTAAGAATTTGTCAGTCGCCAAGGACCTAAAATGTTCTGTCATTTCAAATTTTGGCATGTTCAGCTGTCCTCTCTTTGCTTCCAGAGTCACCATAGGATGGAGCGAAGCCAAAGAAGACCCATCCTGTAGAAGGGAGATGAGAAACAATTAGGTTCTTAAGTTATAGAAAACTTAATTCCCTACCCTTGAACTTAATAAGCAGGCATCTCCTTCTGTGGCTTAGCTTACCCTGGCTAGGGTTCTAAGGTTTAATACTAGATTTTGAGATTTCTTTTTCCAATCTTCTACTGGATGGTTTTGCAGGGACGTGATTCTCAAACTCTAGTTCTCAGACTGAGACCTTCTTTTCTAAGATAAAATTTTAACCAATTTGTAGTGATATGTTGATGTAAGGTTACCAATTTCTGTTTAAGTTTCATTTAAACCTAGTTTGCTTCCTTCCTTTATTCCCTTATTCTATGTTCAGTGTTCTTTTTTAAAAAAATTAAGATGCAATTCACCTACCATAAACTGCCTGTACCATAAAATTTTGAAGTATATAGTTTAGTGATTTTTACAATATTTCTGAGATTATACAAGCATCACCCACTAGTTCTAGAACATTTTCATCACCCCTGAAGGAACAAATATTCTTTCTTAATAATTAAGTGATCATGAGTGTTATTTTTATTTTTTGGTACTGGGGATTGAACACAAGGGTGTTTAACCACTGAGCAACATTCCCAGCCCTTTTTTTATATTTTATTAGACACAGGGTCTCACTGAGTTGCTCAGCATCTCACTGTTGCTGAGGCTGGCTTTGAACTTGCCATCCTCCTGCCTCAGCCTTCTTAGCTGCTGGGATTACAGGCATGCACCACCGCACCCAGCATGAATGTTATTTTTAAAAATTATAAGTGTACAAAATAAAAATTTACAAACCTCTTAAGTGTATATTTACATATGAATGTACACATACCCAGAGACACACCCACATTTTACTGTTCATTGTCCATAACATCTGGGAACAGCTGTGTCAAGAGATAACTGGAATTCCTATGTTTAGATAAGAGAATGTTAAGGAGAAAAAATTTATGGGACAAGGATGAATATAGTTCAGCTTTGAACTGAAGCCTCTCTTTCTGACTCCACAGGCAATCATCTATGATCTGATGAGAAAGATCTTTCTGTGAGAAGGATACTTTCTTGTTTCATAAAATCTTAACTGTTTTTCTTTTCTTTCCTTTTTTTATTTGCCTTTGGTGCTGGGGATTGAACCGAGTAGCTCTTTGCCACTGAGCTATATCTCCAGCCCTTTTTATTTATTTATTTATTTATTTATTTATTTATTTATTTTTTGAGACAGGATGTCACTAAGTTGCCCAGACTGGCCTGAAATTTTTGATCCTCCTGCCTCAGCCTCCTAAGTCACTGTGATTACAGGCATGTGCCACTATAACCAGCTCTTTACTGGTTTTAATCAAGGATTTTAACTGCTTTAAAAAGAAAAACAGAATAAAATGCCAGTAGATAGAGCATAACTTATATGTAATCCCAGTGTATAAAACAGATGGGAATTGCCCTACTTAAAGCAGAGATAAGAACTGGAACCCTTCCTTCCTAATTAGTTTCCCTCACTGATCAACAGTGGCCCCTGGGATGCCTTCATAGAACAATAGAAGGGTCACATTTCAAAATCACTCAAGAAACATACTCTATAGATTGTGTGCCATTGAGACCTGATCAGGGCACAGTCTAGTGGCCACGTACTCTAGAAATCATGCTGAAATAGTGCCTCAAGGGCTAAGCTCAAATAAGCACTGATAATTCTAAACCTAAAACTGTGAAGTGATGAAAGCCATCGCTCAAAACTCTATCGTAAGCATGTGGAAAGACACACGAGGAGGAGCCCTGGCTTGATCAAAGGCTTAGATTGTCAGAGGCATAGCTGGAAAAGGAACCTAAAACATTCTGATTTTTGGCTTAGTATTTTTTCCTTCTTTTTTCAAAATCTAATTATGTTGCCTTTCTCTCCTTGTCTTTAGTTTTCTGGAAATCTATAATGAACGGGTGCGGGATCTGTTAAGGCAATCTAATCAGAAGAAGTCCTATACCCTGCGGGTCAGGGAGCATCCAGAAATGGGGCCCTATGTGCAAGGTGAGCTATTGTGGTCCTGGAAATCAGAAATCACACTGAAGTCTAGGAAGCTCTCCAAATGTTCACTATTTCATTCAACCTATTTGTAATAAAAATTTACTATATGCCAGTTGCTATATCTAGTAGGCACTGGATATATAATGATAAACAGAAAAGACATGGTCCTGCCCTCACAGATAAGCTTAAAGTTTAGTGGAAGAGAGTCAGAAAACAAACACTTAATTGCAAGTTGTGATAAAGGTTAATAAAAATATAAGTAGATGAGTGATGGAAAAGAACCTTGGGAGGTATAGGTGACCTACCTGTATGAGTGGTCTGCAAAGCTTCTCTGAGGAGATAGCACTAAAACTGAGACCTGAAGGGAGCATAGGAGCCAGTCCCATTGAGAACCATGACACAAGGAGAGATGTGTTTCAGGTAGGGACAGCAGTGTAATCTATAGTTCTGTGAGGCCACTTGGTGTTTTCAAGGAGGCCAGAGTGGCTAAAGCATGGTGAATGAGGGGAAAGGACTCTGAAATAGGTTAGGTCTGCAGGTGCCAGATCTGATAGGGCCTTTACTAGTTCCTGGGTCTCCTTTCCAGAGTACTTTCTCTTCCATTGGTGATGATCCCTGGGAGGATGGGAAAGATGAGTAGATGTTGGACATGAGACAGCACTGAAGTTTAGTACCATATGTCTTATTTCCTTAGGTTAGGTCCTGCTGATAAGTAGGAAAATTTAGGTTCTTTAGTGGAAGAAATTTTTATACTTTAGGATGCTTATAAGAAGTAACATATAAATGTTAAATTTCTAGTCTCATAGTAGTATGCTAATTTAAATCCTGATAAGGGACATGAAAGATCAATAGCTGTCTCTTCTGGTCAGGCATGGCCAATAAATGACCAAGCCAGTGTGACAGTCACTGATTCTGTGTTTGTCTTTTCCTGAATGTTTCATCATAAATGGCAGCCTGGAAATAACAAAAACATTTACTTTGCTAAGAGCTACTTTGTGAACTTCTGTGTAAAGTTTCATATAACTTTCTATGTAAAGCAATACTTTTCAAGGCAAATCACAAGTTGATACAGAATGTCATAATGTCTCGTCTCAAAATATCCTTTTATTTTCTAGTGGGAGTGAGCAAGCAGAGGAGACCTCAGATACAGTACAAATGTCCTTGTACAAAAGACAAACTATGTAAAAAGTTACGAGACATTCCCAAAGTTACACTGCAAGTTGGGGCAATGTTGGAACTAGGAACCTTACTTAGGACTGGAATATAGGAATGGAACTGTATATTGGGAACCTGGCAGGAGACCTAGGATCATAGATTCTTTGATTGGCATAGTTCCTGAAACCTAGAAAACATATGAACTCATATAAAGTCAGAGCTTGAGTCACATACCCAACAATGACAGGATCTGGACTAAAATCTCAGGGCTCCTGATGCAGAGCACAGGGCTCTTTTGAGAACATTTTATAAAGTGAACCCTTGGGAGAGGGAAGGAGTTTTGGTAGAAATTAAGTTCTCCAGCAGCAAAGAGTTTTAAGTCCTTTAAGTTATAGGTCTCTTAAAGTCACTTAGGACTTTCTGAAACCATTACAAATATGTGAACATGGACTGGGGTTGTGACTCAGTGGTAGAGTGCTTGCTTAGCATGTGTGATAAACTGGGTTCAGTTTTCAGCACTGCATATAAATAAGTAAAATAAAGGTCCATTGACAAGTAAAATAATATTTAAAAAAAAAACATAGGTGAACATTTCTGCTATTTTGGGGGGGTGGTTTTCCTGGAGCTTGAACCCAGGGGTGCTTTCCCACTGAACTACATAACCAGCCCTTTTTATTTTTTATTTTGAGAAAGGGTCTCACAGAGTTGCTTAGGACCTCACTGAATTTGTTGAGGCTGGCCTTGAACTTGTGATCCTCCTGTGTAAGGTTCTTGAGTTGCTGTGATTATAGGCTATTTCTGCTACTTAGTGAAGGAGTCATTGGCTCAAAAATAGCAGAGCCAGAGGGCTGGGGATATAGCTCAGTTCGTAGAGTGCTTGCCTATCAAGCACAAGGCCCTGGGTTCAGTCCCCAGCTCTGCAAAAATAAATAAATAAATAAATAAATAAATAAATAAATAAATAAATAAATAAATAAATAAATAAATAAATAAATAATATAGCAGAGCCAGCCTTGGAAGCTGAAGCCATTAGTAGTCACAATGAATGGTGTCATTTCAATTACTAACCTCTGATGACATTTTATCCAACTTTGTATTTTTAAAGGTCTTCTTTCTTCATATATTATCTGTCTCTCAAATTCACACATTCTGTGAATATGACTCCAAAGTAGAAAGTGGTAGTTTGAGACCACTTCTTTGGGAATTCACTGAGTACCTACTAGATGCCTACATTATTCAGAGTGCTATGGGAAGTGAGAGAATATAAGGTCCTTAAATTGTTGTTCCACTACAGAATTGTGAGATGGAACATGATAGTTGCCCAAATTCAAGAAAAGAAAAGGAGTAGCCTGTCACTTTTCAATAAAATTTATTAGGCTGGGCATGGTGGTACACACCTTTAATCTTAGTTACTTAGGAGACCGAGGAAGAAAGTGTAAGCTCTGGGGCACAGTTAGCAGCCAAATAAAATCGGACAGAAAGTGACTGAAGCAAGCTTTATTGGAATTTGGCTATCTGGCGAAATTCCCCGACCCCCGGGGTTCAGCTCAAGTAGGGACCCGGAGAAAATCTTGCATGGCCCTGGCTGCCCAGGGTTTTTATAGGCTGCAATGGGAAGGGGTCCTGCTGAGTGACAGGTAGATGTTAAGGGTCAGTGGAATTTTCTAGCCCACTTGATCGGTCAGTTTTTGGCGGGCTGACCTTTGTTTCAGTTGCTCTCCTCTGCCCCCTACAGTTGCCTAAATTCCGACCTAACAGAAAGATCAAAAGTTGAAGACCAGCCTGGGCAACGTAGTGAGACCCTGTCTCAAAATTTAAAAAATAATTAGATAAGAAATTAAATCAAAGTCTGAAATGTATAGAGCCCTGTCCAAAGATCACTTAAAGGCTAGTGGGTATAGCATCTAAAGTGATAATTTAGCGAGACCAAGACAATATCATATTTTTTTGCTTTAACCTTTCTTTTATTATAAAGGAATGGGTACAAAGCAAGGAATGTTGGTGATGGGTCATTGGGGCTCTGAAAAATATGATTTTGTATTTTCTATGTATTCAATCAGAAAAAAGAAACACAAAGTCCCCTGTAATTCTTCTCCCCCCCCCCCCCCTTTTTTCTTTTCTGCACTGACTAGAACTAGTTCACTATTAAATAAAAGTTATAATGCTAGTTTGGGGGCTGGGGCTGTGTAGCTCAGTGGTAGAGCACTCGCCTAGCACATGAGGCACTGGGTCAAACCTTAGCACCACATAAAAATAAATAAATAAAGGTATTGTGTCCATCTACAACTAAAAAAAGTTTTTTTTAAAAAAGTGGTGAAGGACCAGTTTTTTGTTACTTTTTTATTTTAATTTTTTTTTTTCTTTTGCAGTGCTGGAAATCAAACCCAGAGCCTTGTGCATCAGAGGCAAGTGCTCTACCACTGAGTGGCACTGCCTGCCCCCGCCACAGAATAGATCACTTTAAAAAAAAAATCCAGCTCTTGTTATATCAGTACTTTATAAACTAAGGGTGAATTACTAGAAAAATTAAAAAGATATCTTGGTTATAAGCTCTGACTTATCTTTATTAGATTCAACAGATATGAAATTATTTTTAAAAATTTTTCTTTTTTTGTTATATAAGTTTCTTACACTCTCCATTTCTGTACTTATCTCATTGCATACCACTAAAAACTTGAGGACTAGCCCTAGTCTGTGGACCATCTTTGAGTAGCACTGCCATAGCAGATTAAGAAAATTCTCTTTTTAGTTTTGAAGAGTTTTAATTTTTTAAAAAATTTGAAACAATTCAAACTTACAAGAGAGTTGCAAGTACAAAAAGAACTTTTATCCTGAGACATTTGTCAATAAATTTCCAACCTGATGCTCTATTTCTCCTGAATATTTTAGGGCATTTTCCCTATAAACAATAATCTCCTACATAATTAAAAGAGAACCAATGGAATCAGGAAAATTAACATTTTTTAATTTAAAAAATGTTCAGGTAATATTTATTGAATACCTATGATAGGAATACATTATTTTAAAATTTTGTTTTAATTAGTTATACATGACAGTAGAATGCACTTTGACACATCGTATATATATATGGAATATACTTTCTCATTCTTCTGGTTGTACATGATGTAGAATCACAACAGTTGTGTAATCATATATGCACGTAGGGTAATAATGTCAGATTCCTTCTACCATCCTTCCTGCCCCCTTACCCCTCCCCTTCCTTCACTCTCCTCTACCTAGTCTAAAGTAACTCTATTCTTCCCTAACCCTGCCCCCTATTGTGAATTAGCATCTGCACAGTAGAGAAAACATTTGGCCTTTGGTTTTTGGGGATTGGCTTATTTTGCTTAGCATGATATTCTCCAACTCCATCCATTTACCAGCAAATCCATAATTTCATTCTACTTTAAGGCTAAGTAACACCCTATTTTGTATGAATCACATTTTCTTTATCCATTCATTGGATAAAGGTTGGTTCCATAGTTTAGCTATTGTGAACTGAGCTGCTATAAGCATTGATGTGGTTGTAGTATGCTCAGACTCGTGTCTGTTGTGATATTTCCTTGTTCATTCCGAATTTCAGTAATTTGAGTTTTCTCCCTCTTTCTCTTTGTTAGTGTGGCTAAGGGTTTATCAATTTTGTTTATTTTTTCAAAGAACCAACTATTTATTTTGTTAATTTTTCCGATTGTTTCTTTTGTTTCAATTTCATTGATTTCGGCTCTGATTTTAACTATTTCCTGTCTTCTACTACTTTTGGTGTTGGTCTGCTCTTCTTTTTCTAGGACTTTGAGCTGTAGGGTTAAGTCGTTTATTTGTTGATGTTTTTCTTCTTTTATTGAATGCGCCCCATGAGATAAATCTTCCTCTAAGTACTGCTTTCATAGTGTCCCAGAGATTTTGATATGATGTGTCTTTGTTCTCGTTTACTTCTAAGAATTTTTTTATTTCCCTCCTGATGTCCTCTGTTACCCATTCATCACATAATAGTGTATTAGTTAATCTCCAGGTATTGGAGAAGTTTCTGTTTTTTATTCTGTCATTTATTTCTAATTTCAATTCATTATGATCTGATAGAGTACAAGGTAGTATCTCTATCTTCTTGTATTTGCTAATAGTAGCTTTGTGGCATAAGACATGGTCTATTTTAGAGAAGGATCCATGTGCTGCTGAGAAGAAAGTGTATTCGCTCTTTGTTGGATGGTATATTCTATACAAGTCGGTTAAGTCTAAATTGTTGATTGTGTTATTGAGATCTATGGTTTCTTTATTCAATTTTTGTTTGGACGATCTATCCAACGGTGAGAGAGGTGTGTTAAAATCGCCTAATATTATTGTATTGTGGTCCATTTGATTTCTGGAATTGAGAAGGATTTGTTTGACTACATGGATGAGCCAATGTTCGGGGCATAGATATTTATGATTGTTATGTCTTGCTGATTTATGCTTCCTGTAAGCAGTATATAATGTCCTTCTTTATCCCTTCTGACTAGTTTTGGCTTGAAGTCCACATTATCTGATATGAGGATGGATACTCCAGCTTTTTTGCTGTGTCCGTGTGCATGGTATGTTTTTTCCCATATATCTGTTGATTGTTTGTAGATCTTCTGTGAAGTGTCTGTTCATTTCCTTAGCCCATTTGTTGATTGGATTATTTGTATTCTTGGTGTAGAGTTTTTTGAGTTCTTTATAGATTCTGGAGATTAGGCTTAAAGTCCACATTATCTGAAACGAGGATGGATACTCCAGCTGTTTTGCTGTGTCCATGTACATGGTATGTTTTTTCCCATCCTTTCACCTTTAGTCTGTGGGTATCTCTTTCTATGAGATGAGTCTCTTGCAGGCAGCATATTGTTGGATCTTTCCTTTTAATCCAATCTGCCAGTCTATGTCTTTTGATTGATGAATTCAGGCCATTAATATTCAAGGTTATTATTGAGATATGATTTGTATTCCCAGTCATTTGGCTCATTTTTGTTTTTGGACATGTTTTTCTCCTTTATTTGGCTATTCCTTTAGGCTATTTCCTCCCTTTGCTGATATGCATCATTGTTTTTCATCTCTTCCTCATGGAATATTTTGCTGAGAATGTTCTGTAATGCTGGCTTTCTTTTTGTAAATTCTTTTAGCTTTTGTTTATCATGGAAGGATTTTATTTCATCGTTAAATCTGAAGGTAATGTTTTGCTGGGTATAAGATTCTTGGTTGGCATCCATTTTCTTTCAGGGCTTGAAAAATGTTGTTCCAGGCCCGTCTAGCTTTTAGAGTCTGGATTGAAAAATCTGCTGATATCCGTATTGGTTTCCCCCTGAGTGTAATTTGGTTCTTTTCTCTCGCAGCTTTTAAAATTCTGTCTTTATTTTGTATGTTAGGTATTTTCATTATAATGTGCCTTGGTGTGGGTCTGTTGTAATTTTGTGTATTTGGAGTCCTATAAGCCTCTTGAACTTGATTTTCCATTTCATTCTTCAGATTTGGGAAATTTTTTGATATTATTTCATTGAATAGATTGTTCATTCCTTTGGTTTGTTCCTCTAAGCCTTCCTCAATCCCAGTAATTCTTAAATTTGGCCTTTTCATGATATCTCATAATTCTTATAGATTCTTTTCATGATTTCTTACCATCTTCTCTGTTTGGTCAACTTTGTTTCCAAGATTAAATATTTTGTCTTCAATGTCTGAGGTTCTGTCTTCCAGGTGTTCTATCCTATTGGTTATGCTTTCTATGGAGTTTTTAATTTGGTTTATTGTTTCCTTCATTTCAAGGATTTCTGTGTGTTTTTTTTTTTTCCAGTATCTCTAACTCTTTATTGAAATGATCTTTTGCTTCCCATATTTGCTTTTAGCTGTTGATTGGTGCGATCATTTAATGCCTGCATTTGCTCTTTCATCTTTTCCTTCAGTGCCTGCATTTGCTCATTCATCTCATCGTTTGCTTCCCTGATCATTTTAATTATGTACATTCTGAACTCCCTGTCATTTCTTCTGCAATGCTGTCATTGGGTTTTATTGATATAGCATGTAGATTTGTTTGGGACATTTCTTCCCTTGTTTTCTCATATTGGTCAGATATCAGTGGAACTTTGAGATATTGCAGATTTCCTCCATTGGCTTATAGTATCCCTGTAGATTTCAGTATATCACCTCCTAGCCTTCAGTAGCCTGAAGTCTTGGAGGAACCTGATAATGCAGTGCTTCTGAAGAAAGCTGCCCCTGGCCCGATGCCGGGTGTAGGGTTGGGAACTGGGTGTACTGGGAAAGCCTCTCACTGATTGGGTCTCCTTCGAGAAGCTGACTGTGGATGGGTCCTGCCACTGGATGGAGCCGGGCTGCTCAGGAAATCCTGTAGCTGCCTTGTCCTGTTCGGAGAAGCTGCCTGCGGACTGGGGCCCGTCACTGGGGGCTGGTGTGCACAGAAAGCCTCTCCCCGGGCGGATCTGCTCGAAGAAGCTGGCTGTGAACCGGGACCCACCGCTGGGTGTGGGACTGGGGGCTGGGTGTGCTCAGAAAGCCTCTCACTGGGCGGGTCTGCTCCGAGAAGCTGGCTGTGGACAGGGCCTGCTGCTGGATGGAGCCGGGCTGCTCGGGGAAGCCTCTTGCCGCCCTGCCCTGGGTCCGAGAAGCTGCCCACTCTCTCTGCCTGCCGCCCGGGCCAAGCTTCACCCAGTGGAAGCGACTCACCCAGCGTCTCTGAGTTGGTTCAAGTCTTTTTATACCTCCCCTTCTTGAATCCTGAGTTCTGGAGCAACAGGAGATGCAGTCATCCTCTAGTCCACCATCTTGAAATCTCTTAAGTGACTTTCCAAACAAATTATACAGCCTGCTTCCCTCACAGATGCATGTACCGTGGAAATTGGTGGAATCAGTTCAGTCCATGGTCAGCCTACTCCTTTGCTCTGAGACTGAGATAAAGTAGAACATTATGGTGGGAAGATATGGCAGAGGAAAGCTCCTTGACTCATGGCAGCCTGAAAGCAGGGAGAAAGCCCAAGTCACTTTTGAAAAAAATTTTTGGGGCTGGGGATGTAGAGTGCTTGTCTTGCAAGCACGAGGCCCTGGGTTCAATCCCCAGAACTGCAACAAGAAAAAAAAAAAAAAGAAAAAGAAAAAAGAAAGAAAGAAAAGAAGGAAAGAAAATAAATTTTTAAATTTTATTGAGACAGGGTCTTGCTAAATTGCCCTTGGCTGTCCTCAAGCTTACCATCCTCCCAAGTAGCTGAAATTACAGGCATGCAACATCATGCCTGACTAAATTCACTGGAATTTTAAGTTTTGTAAAATAAATGTTTAGCTTGTGGATTTTTTTTAATCCTTTCCACTTTTCTGATAAGTTTATTTATAGCTATAAATTTTTTTTAAATTACATAAAGAGGGCTGAGGTGGAGCTTAGTGGTAGAGTGCTCACCTTGCACAAGTTAGGCACTGGGTTCGATTCTCAGCACCACCAGAAACCAAAATAAAGGTATTGTTCATCTACAACTAAAAAAAATTTTTTTTAAATTAATGAAGTATAATCTCTTCTTGTAATTTTATTAAATGTAGGTTTTTCTTTTTTCATTTCTAACATAGGTCATCTGTACATTGTCTCATGTAAGCATGTATTAGCTTATTGCACTTGTTTTAATGCCTAGTAGTTTCATCATTTTTCAGTTTTAAAAGTATATAATTTCCATTATATCTTTTTTGGCCCATGTGTTATTTAGAAATGTTTCTTAATTTTCAAGAATTTGGAAGTTTTCTAGTTGTATTTTTGTCTTGGTTGTTCAGTTTAATAGTATTGAGATCAGAGAATATGCTCCATAAGATCTTATTCAAAAAATACTTTCTGAGCCTGGCATGATGATACATGCCTGTAATCCCAACAGCTCAGGAGGCTGAGGCAGAAGAATTACAAATCTGATGTCAGCCTCAGCAACATAATGAGGCCCTAAGCAACCTAAAGAGACCTCCTTGCACATGTTAAGCAAGAGTTCTACCATTGAGCTATGTCCCCAGCCCTTTTAAATTTTATTTTGAGACAGGGTCTTACTAAATTGCCAAGACTGACCTTGAACTTGCAAGCCTCCTGCCTTAACCTTTCAAGTAACTGGGATTAGGCATGTGTCATTGTACCCTGCACCCTCCCATATACTTTAAATCATATCTAGATAACCTGTAATATCTAATTCCATGTGAATGCTATGTAAATAGTTGTCATCTTATGTTGTTTCCTTTTTTAATTATTTTCAAATGTATTATTTTTAACTTTTTTTTCTTCAAATTTTCAGTCTACTGTTGGTCGAATCTATGGATGCAAAATTTAGGACAAGGAAGGCCAAGGTTTTCTGTAGGAGGGTCTGCTGTTGACATTGCTTTTAGTTGATTGAAAATATATTTTTTTCCCCTTTTATTATGGGTTCTTGCTGTGTTGCCCAGGCTGATCTTGAACTCATGGACTCAAACAATTCTCTTGCCTCATTCTCCCACACAGCTGGGACTTTAGGCATATACCACTGTGCCCACCTTGAAAATGTCTTTATTCCTTGTATATTCTTGGAGGAAAGTTTGCTCAGTATAGAATTTTAAGTTGATGGTTATTTTCTTTTAGAAATTAAAAATTAGCTGGGTGCTGTGGTACATGCTTGTAATCCCAGCAACTGGAGAGGCTGAGGCAGAAGAATTGCAAGTTTGAAGCCAACCTCAGCAACTTAGTGAGGCCCTAAGCAGGACCCTGTCTCAAAATAAAAAGGGCTGTGGATGTGGTTCAGTGGTAAATTACCCCTAGGTTCAATCCCCAGTGTCTCCCTGCCAAAAAAAAAATTCCATTATCTTTTACCTTTCATTGTCCCTATTAAGAATTCATCTCTGGCTGGGGTTGTGGACCAGTGGTAGAGTGCTTGTCTAGCTTGTGTGAAGCACTGAGTTCAATTTTCAGCACCCAGTGAATAGGGTCCATCAACAACTAAAAATATATAAAAGTAATTTTTAAAAAAATTCATCTCTCAATATAATTATTTTAAGATTTTTCTTTTTGTCTCTGATGTTTAGCAGTTTGTCATAAAGTTCCAGGGTATATTTAAAATCTTTGAAAAATCATACTGGGTTTTTTGAATTTTTTTATATTTACATAAAAGTATACGTATATATCTGATTTAAAATAAGTGTATTTTAATCAGTTTTGCAAAGTTCTTTGCCACTATTTTTTCTGATTTTTTTTTTTTTTTTTTTTGGTACTGGGAATTGAACCCAGGGGCACTTAACCACTGAGCCACATCCTCAGCCCCTTTTTATATTTTATTAGAGACAGGGTCTCCCTGAGTTGCTTTGGTCCTACGTTGCCGAGGCTGGCTTTGAACTCATAATCCTCCTGCCTAGCCTCCCGAGCTGCTGGAATTACAGGCATGCACCACTGTACCTGGCTTCTGATACTACTTTTATCCTATTGTGTTCTTTCCTTCTGGGACTCCAATTATAGGCATATTATATCTATTTTCTATATTCTCTGACTCTTAATCTCTATTTTTTTTTGTTTTTTTTCTGCTGAATTTTGGATATTTATGACCTATCTTCCTGTTCGCGCTAATTCTCCAGCTCTAACTTGCTACTAAACTTAAATATCAAGTTATTTTTCACTTATAGTATTTTTCATTCCTTGAACCTCCATGTGAATCTTTCATTATAGTTCCAGTTTTCTCTGAAAATATTTCTATCCTGTCTTTTTGGTCTTTGAATACAATAAACAGAGTTACTTTAAAGTTTGTCTGCTAACTCCAATATTCGAGTCTTTCTTAGGTTTCTTTCTATTACCTTTTTTTTCACCCTAGTACTAGAGATGACCAATGCCTCACACATGCTAGGCAAGTGCTTTACCACTAAGCTATATCCTCAGCTCTTTGTCTTCTTGAGATAGGTCTTGTTAAATTTCCTAGGCTGATCTTGAACTTGAGATCCTCCTCCTTCAGCTTCCTGTAACTAGAATTACAGGAGTGTGCCTCCACGCCCAATTAACTATTATTTTTGTTAATAGCATTTATGTTGCCAGATCTACTTATATGTTTGGTTTGCTATAATTTCTTTGCTAGACAGTATTTGCAAAATTGTTAATAGAATAATTTAGAGGTGTAGAACAATGATGTCTTCCTCTACAGAAAACATATTTATTTGCACTAGGTTTCTGTGCACACTAGTGGTTGAGAATCACCTCATTTTAGTTTAAGGTCTGAAAATGTTCAAAGCTTAGAAGCAGTCCTTTAAAAGGATTATTTACTTCTGATTCAACCTATTCTTGTATTATGGTCCTTTGGCTTTTTCTTTCAAAGAAGTGGAGGATCCACTTTGAATGGGCTCTGAACTCTAATCCTGTCTCCCAATTCCTGACAGTTTGTCAAAATACTCTCAGTCACTTCCCCTCAAGATTTGGAAAATGTCCTTAGGGGTATGATAAGCATCCCCAAATGTTGAATTTATCTCTCTAGTTCTCCATCTTCCCTAGTATACAGCCTGAAAAATTTTCACTATCTGGTTATCTCTCTGTGCCTTTAAGCAGATGTCTGTTTTTTATGCAGCTTTTTCTAGTAGTCTTTAGTGCTCTATATTATCTAATTTGCTATTATCAAAAGTAGAATGTCTTCCTACTCAGTTAAATTTAAGTTTAAATTCTATCATGAAAAATTTTGAATATATGCAGTGTTAGACACACTTGAATAATGACCCACATGTGCTTGTTATTCAGTTATAACCATTAATTCTTGTCCACTCCTGACTTATCTACATTGGCATTCACTTCCATCATCCTTCATTATTTTTAGGCAAATTCCAGATGTCACATCAGCCTAACTATAAACATTTTAGTATGTAACACTAAAGATAAGGACCATTAAAAAATATAACCACAAAACTATTATCACATCTAAATAATGAGAATTCCTTAATATAGTAAATCCAATAACTCTTAAAATAACTGTTAATTTTTGATACAATTGTATTTAGCAGTAGGCTTACAAAGTTACTTTTCTCTGAAACTATAATACTATATACAGATTCTCTAGAATGGTTATAAAGGCCCTTTGTGACTTGATCAATACCAGCCATATATTTTTTTTTTACATACTTAGGTTCCTTTTCACCTGTTGAAAACCTACCCATTCTGTAGTGGCTCACTTTAAGTCTTTCTACCATGGAACTTTCCGTGAATACTGCTTTGATTTCCTTGGTGTTTCTTTTATTTCTGTGGCACTTGTCTGTACTATCTTGTGTAGACAATAAAACTTCTCATGATTGTAAACTGCTGAGGCGGGAGCGATAGAATTGTGCACAGCATATATTTTATATGCCGAACCAAGTATGCCACCTTGTGGGAAGAATAGCACTGGCCCATCTCAGGAATCCTGTGGGTCAAATGAGAACATTTTGTGTAACCTGAATAACAAAATTATAAGAAATCATTAGCATAGGTATTACATGAATTCTAGATCATAATGTCTGAGGGAAGAAACCTGTGCAGAGCCCATCACCCTGTACCTAACAGTAGGTTTCCTATAAGTATTTGTTGATTTGTTATCTGAATGGAGTTAGCTATTTCCTCATCCTTTTTTATTAAATGATGTGAAAAATGAGTGATAAAGACCTACATGAAAAGGTTAAACTCTATCAAAAATTTTATTTTTATTTCTTTTATTTCCCTCATAAATATGGCAGGTCTGTCTCAACATGTAGTTACCAACTATAAGCAAGTAATTCAACTCTTGGAGGAGGGAATAGCAAACAGGTAACAGGTTTGTTTGTTCCCATAATTTTTTCCCACCTCATTCTCCTGCCCTGTGTTTTGTTCCCCTTTGGAGTGCATGACAACACTTACAACTGTCTCTGTCTGCAGCTCCCTACTCTACCAGGAGGCCCTTCTCAGAATAGTAGTGTACCCAGGGTAAGGGGCAATGACTAACATTTAGTGCTTTTCTCACTACAAACAAAAGGAAATTTGTTCTGGATATAATAATATTAGGCAGTAAACCCAGATATTACTGGTATACTTTCATTTTAAAATATACAACTTTTCCTACTATGATCAAAGAAGAGATTCTTGCCTGAATTGTCCTTTCCTCAGACTTGACAAAGATGAATATAGCATAAAACTTTTCAGAAAATCATTTGTGTTCTAGTTTTGCCTACTTACAAGGTTAACCCCCAAAGACTATTTTGAATCTCCTACAAATAAGTCTAAAGACTCTTCTAAAAGGAGTTGTAAATTGTGATAACATTCTATGTTTTTAGTTACTATGAAATACTCAGAATTATTGATAAATGCCTGGGTGCAGTTTTATTTTCCCTGAAAGAAGAAAAAGTATTTAAAGTCTTCTGTTTAACCTATTAATAGCAGGTCCCTTATTTTAACTGAAAATAAAGGGAAATTTTAATATTCTGTTCTTGGGGTTTCATAACACTCTCCAAGAGGATTTTGCATCTGGTCTTTAGGATATGCTGAACTTGATCCTTAAGTGTCAGGCTTCACATTTTTATTCTTTAACCTTGAATTATGAGATCAGTCTCAAGATTTTGACCTTGTCTTCGATTCTTTAGCTCCCATGATAAAAGAAGTCAATGAAATAGTCTGAGAGAGTCCTGAACAGAAGTGCAATGGACTTAGATAAAGGGAGGACTCCTGACTGTAAAGGTTAACTCTAAATGGATTTCTAAGGGAGTATGAATTCCTTCTGGTTTAGGCATAACATTGATGTAATTCAAGATCTGATTTCAAAAGCCTTTCTCATACTGTAAGATTAACATTCTGCTTCACAACTTACCTTCTCTGTCATTGAGATTTTTTTCTCTAGCAAACTGTCTACCTGTATTTGTTTTATTTAAACGGGTTTGTCTAGCTGGGTGTGGTGGTGCACACCTATAATCACAGCGATTTGGGAGGCTGAGGCAGAAGGATCGCAAGTTCAAAGCCAGCCTCAGCAACTTAGCAAGAGCGAGACCCTGTTTCTAAATAAAATACGAAAAAGGGCTGGGCATGTTGCTCAGTGGTTAAGTGCCCTTGGATTCAATTTGAAGAAGCTAAAATAAAATTAAATTAAAAAATGGATTTGTCTTAGGGATACTTTTCCTGATTGATCTCACTCTAATATTCCCCTTTTCACTCTGACTTTTGCTTTCATCACTTAAAAAAATGTTTTAATGTGGGTTAATATGTAACCTTTCTCCCATTTACTCTCACATGTCAATACCTAGAACTGCTTCTGCCTTCTTTGGACCTCTTTCCTAACTGTTCTAGACTTCATATGAAGTTTTATGTTTCTCACCTGTGACCTTCAGTACTAACATTTCTTTTGTTCCCCATGAATCATTTAGAGTACGCCATGCATAAAAAAATTTTATACTGTCTTCTCTTATGAACACAGAATCACAGCAGCCACCCATGTTCACGAGGCCAGCAGCAGATCCCATGCCATCTTCACCATCCACTACACTCAGGTTGGTTACTCCTCAAATTTGGTGAGCTTTCTTTTTCTTGTTCCTTTTGATGGTTTTCTTATTTATTTTCTTTTTCTTCTACCCATCTACTTATAGTTCTCTGATATGACCTAATAATATAAAGGACCTATACATAATCTATTGAGCTATACCTTAAAGACATCCCAATATTTTCTACTTATATTTTGCTTTTAATATTTTGGAACACTTTTCATGTCATTTAACCAGTACATGTTTATTTTAATGAAAATCAAGGTTGAAATGAAAATGAGCATTAAAATGGAGAAGTAAAAAATTCACTTCCATTATAATGGGGTGAGGAACTTGACAAATCCAGTCCCCCAAAAGCAACTTTAAAGCTGTATTCTGAAAATAGACTGAACACATATAACAAATTGAGAAGCATTTATTCAAGAAACTACTGAATTTTAGGTAAAAATAGTACAAATGTATGATGTTCTTACTTTGAGCTGCTCCCATCCTCACCAATACCATCAGCTCTGTCAATGGGGAAGTTTAGTCAGGGAAGGGAAGACCATGAAAACCAGAAATTTTCTATTACTGCTGCTAGAGAGATTCACTTGATTTTGAATGTTGTCACTTAAAGTGGTAATCTTTGTGGAGAAAGGATCAAAAAGAGTTAGTGACACCATTAGCCTTAGGTGTGGGTCTGTTGCAGGCAAGACACAGCCTGGCAGACTATCTGGGGATTTCCTAGAGAATTTTAGGAGATGATACAGTCATAGGAGTTTGATAAGTTTCTGTCATATCCTGGGTTCCAAAAGCTGTGTACACCACAGCAGACGCTAATTGGGCCATGCCACCCACAAAGCCCTAACAGAACCTGCACATATGTGCAGAAGGAAGCACAAGAGGGCCATGTAGCTAGTGAATTCTACAGTATATTCTCTAATATGCCTAGTATTCAGTAAAAAATTAGTAGACATATAAAAGCATAAGAAACTGATCTATGCTTAGGGGGATAAAAACCAGTAGAAACAAACTCTAAATACCCCAGATGTGAGAATTAGCATAAAAAGTCTCCAGAAGCTAATGTAACTATATTCAAAGAACAGAAACAAACCATGTTCCAAGTACTAAAGGAGAACTTGATGACAGTGACTCAATGGGAAATCTCAAAAAAGTGATGGAAATTAATTTTTAAACAGGCACTAGGATTGAAATGTATAATACGGAAATTAAAAATTCACGAGTAGAACTAATAGTAGATTTTAGATGGCAGAACAATTAGTGAACTTGAATACAAATCAGTAGAAATCATTTTTCAGGAGAGAGTAAAAAGATTGAAGTAAAAATGTGAACACAGATGTATGGAACATCAAGTGTCCCAGCATGCATGAATGAAAATACCAAAAGGAAGAGAGAAAAAGGCCATTTTTTTTAAACACTGAAAAATAATGACCCGTAATTTCCCAAATTTGTTTATAATTACTAATTTATAGATCTCTGAAGCTCAAGAACTCCAGTTAAAATCAACACAGACAGTTGGGCGTGGTGGTCCACACCTATAATCTCAGCAACTTGGGAGTCTAAGACAGGAGGATTGCAAGTTTGAGGCCAGCATCAGCAACTAAGCAAGACCCTTTCTGAAAATAAAAAATAAAACGGATTGGACATATACTTCAGTAGTAAAGCCTCTTGGGTTCAATCCCTAGTACGAAAGAAAGAAAGAAAGAAGGAAGGAAGGAAAGAAAGAAAAGAAAAGAAAGGAAAGAAACTAGAGCATTACTGAGATTGCTAGTTGCTCTACATTATAAGAAAAACTCAATGAAATCTTTTAGGCTGAACAAAGGTGATAAAAAAGTAACCCAAATCCACAGGACAAAATGAAATATTCTAGGAATGGCAAATATGTGAGTAAATATAAAAGGCTACATAAATACATTTCATTTCTTCTAATATCATTAAAAGAATAAATTTATATAAAGCAATAATTCTACACTGTACTGTACCCTGTCATTGTATACACATTGTTGTATGTGCACATTGTGTATATTGACAGTAATAGCACAAGGTAGCTGGGGGGGGGGCAAAAGATACATTGGATCAAAGTTTCTATATTTTATAGAAATTAAGTTAGTGTTTTGAAGATCACATGGTAAGATGCACAGTGAGATCTATAGAGCAATCACAATGAAAATAGTTAAAAATATACTTTAAAAAATCAACAGAAATTAAAATGGTATGCTACAAAAGTACATACTACAAAGTGTAGTTAAGCTTGTGATGGTTGTGCTGTACTGAACACATACAGATTTCTTTTGTTTCCTGAACCATACAGTATATCAGTTAGTTACATAACATTACTTTGTGTTAGGTATTGTAGGCAATCTAAAGATGAATTAAAATATACTGGAGGATGTTGTGTAGGTTCTATGCAAATACTATGCACACACACACACACACACACATATATTCAATGACACAAAGTAAAATAGTGGAAAGATATACAATAGAATACTATTAACAAACATAAGGGAACCAGAGTATTACATTAATGTCAGGCAAAAGTATTTTAAGACTAGAGACAAAAAGGACATTTTTGCTGTGTGTGGTGGCACCCACCTGTAATCCCAGCAGTTCCCGAGGCTAAGGCAGGAGGATCACTAGTTCAAAGCAGACTCAGCAAAAGCTAGGTGCTAAGTAACTCGGTGAGACCCTGTCTATAAATAAAATACAAAATAGGACTGGGGATGTGGCTCAGTGATTTAGTGCCCCTGAGTTCAATTCCTGGTGCCTGAGTTCAATTCCTGGTGCCCACCCCTAAAAAAGTACATTTTGATAAAGGGTTAGTGTCAAGATATTATAATTATGTATACTTCCAACAACAGAACCCCAAAATATGTGAAGAGAAAAACTTGCAAAATTCAAAGTAGAAATAAACAATTCAGCATCAATACTTCACTTTCAGTAATTGGTAGAACAATCAGACAAAAGTCAGCAAACTACTAGAACATTTGAACAATATCAACCAACATGATTTGACATTTACAGGAGACTCCACTGAACATCTGCAAAACACCTCAATGTCAAGCAGTATGTGAACATTCTCAAGGATAAACAGATACTCCATAAAGCTAAAGTAATCAAGAGAATGTGGCATGAATGCTAAGACAAAAAATGGATCAGTGGAATGGAACTTAAAATAGACCTACACAAAATATTTAATCTTGAAAATAAAGTTGCCCAACCAGAGAAGATGGTAAGAAATCATGAATGGAAATTCCAAGAACTCTGAGACATCATGAAAAGATCAAATTTAAGAATTATTGGGATTGAGGAAGGCACAGAGAAACAAACCAAAGGAATGAACAACCTATTCAATGGTAATATCAGGAAATTTCCCAAACCTGAAGAATGAAATGAAAAATCAACTACAAGAGGCTTTCAGAACACCAAATGCACCAAATTACAACAGATCTACACCAAGGCACATCATAATGTGAATGCCTAACTTACAAAATAAAGATAGGATCTTGAAGCCTGTGAGAGAAAAGTATCAGATTACATATAGGGAGAAACCTATATGGATATCAACAGATTTCTCAGCCCAGACCCTAAAAGCTAGAAAGGCCTGGAACTTCAAGCTCTAATAGAACATGGTTGCCAACCAAGAATCTTATACCCAGCAAAATTAACCTTCAGATTTGAAGATGAAATAAAATCCTTCCATGATAAACAAAAGTTTAAAGAATTTACAAATAGAAAATTTGCACTGCAGAATATTCTCAACAAAATATTCCATGAGGAGGAAATGAAAAACAACAATGTAGGTCAGCAAAGGGAGGAACTACCCTAAAGGAAAAACCAATCAAAGGAGAAACCAAGTCAAGTTAAAAACCAAAAATAAACCCAAATGACTGGGAATACAAATCATATCTCAATAATGACCCTGAATGTTAATGGCCTAAACTCATAAACCAAAAGGCAAAGACTGGCAGATTGGATTTAAAAAAAAAATACCCAATAATATGCTTCCTTCAAGAGACTCATCTCACAGAAAAAGACATCCACAGACTAAAGTGAAAGGATGGAAAAAACATACCATGCACACAGACTCAGTAAAAAAGTGGGGGTTTTCATCCTTATATCAGATAAAGCAGACTTCAATCCAAAATTAGTCAGAAGGGACAAAGAAGGACATTTCATACTCCTTAAGGGAACCATAAATCAGGAAGACATAACGATCATAAATATTTATGGCCTAAACCATGGCATATTCATGTACATCAAACAAATCCTTCTCAATTTCAGTAATCAAATATAGCATGACACAATAATTCTGGGTGACTTTAACATACCACTGTCACCCCTGGATAGATCGTCCAAACAAAAACTAAACAAACCATAGAACTCAATAATACAATCAATAATTTAGACTTAACAGATATAATGTAGAATAGTCTATCCATCAATGAGCAAATATACTTTCTTCTCAGCAGCACATGGATTCTTCTCTATAATAGACCATATGTTATGCCACAAAGCAGCCCTTAGTAAATGCAAAATAATAGAAATACTACTATGTGTTCTATCAGATCATAATGGAATGAAATTAGGATTCAATGACAAAATAAAAAACAAACTACTCCAATACTTGGAGACTAAATAATATGCTATTGAATGAAGCATGGGTAACAGAAAACATAAGGGAGGAAATAAAAAAAAATTCTTAGAGGTAAAAGAGAATGATGATACTACATATCAAAATCTCTGGGACACTATGAAAGCAGTACTAAGAGGAAAATTCATTGCATGGAGCACATTCAAGAAAATAATAAAAAGTGAACAACTAAATGACCTAATATTACATCTCAAAGTCCTAGAAAAAAAGAGCAGAACAACACCAAAAGTAGTAGAAAACAGGAAATAATTAAAATCAGAGCTGAAATCAATGAAATTGAAACAAAAGAAACAATTGAAAAAATTGAGAAAACAAAAAGTTGGTTGTTTGAAAAAGTAAACAAAATAGATAAATCCTTAATCATACTAACAAAGAGAAGAGAGAAAACTCAGATTACTAAAATTCATGATGAAAAAGGTAATATCACAACAGACACCACTGAAATACATAAACGAACCTTCATAAACGAAGCTTCTTTAAACATCTGTAGTCTAGCAAAATAGAAAATCTCGAAGACACTGACAAATTTCTAGAGACATATGATCCTCCCAAAGTGAACCAGGAGAACATACACAATTTAAACAAAACAGTTTCAAGAAATGAAAAAGAAGAAGCCATCGAAAGCCTACCAACCAAGAAAAGCCCAGGACCAGATGGATTCTCAGCTGAGTTCTATGAGACCTTCAAAAACTTACACCAGGCATTTCAAGATGGCGGACTAGAGGGTGGCTGCATTTCATGTTGCTCCAGGACTCAGGATTTAAGAAGAGGAGATATTGAGAGACTTGGGACCAACTGAAAGCCACCAGGTGAGTCTCTCCCATTTGGGAGGTGTCCCGGATGGGGCAATAGTTCTGGAACACAGGGAACTTTGTGAAGTAGAGTTGCCCAAAGAGACACCCCTCCCCCCGCTGGAGCAGTGAACTCGGACATCTGGGAGCATCGTAGAGGAGGCCACTCAGCACAACGCTTGGACTTGGAGCAACCCACCGGGGCTCCGGGCAGCTGCCCAGAGGAGGAGCTGCATGACGAGCTGTTTGGACTCAGGGTGACCACTCCTGAACACCTGGGTGCTACCCAGAGAAGGAGGAGGAGCACGGTGGGTTGCTTGGACTTGGAGTGACTGCATCAGGGCTACGGGTGGCTGCCCGGAGGAGGAGGAGTGCGGCAGGTCGCTTGTACTCGGAGTGACTGCTCTAGGGTTACGGGCGGTTGTCGGGAGGAGGAGGTGCACAGTGAGTTGCTTGGACTCCCAGCAACTGCACCGGAACACCGGGTGGCTGCCTGGAGGAAGAGGTGCACGGCGGGTTGCTGGGACTTGGAGTGACTGTACGGGGCTCCAGGTGGCGACTCAGTGGAGGGGCCGCACAGCCAGGCAATTAGGTGCAGAGCAGGGTCCCAGGACCTAGGCGGCTTCTTGGTGGAAGAGCTGCAGAGAGACAAGCTGAGGGGCGGAGCGAAGGTTCCAGGACTGCGGGCAGCTTCTCTGAGGAGAGGCAGCCTAAGGAGACTCATCTGCGAAGGGTGAGGCTCCCGGGCCCAGGAGGTAGGTCCGGGCCCCTGGGAATGTTGCAGAGGAAGGCAGCCCAGCCCAGGTGGTAGTTGTGGATTGAGGGGAACCTTCAGGAGGGGAACTGACCAGTGAGACCTCCCCACCAGGTGAGTCTTTCCTGCCAGGTGAGGTTTTTCCACAAGAACAGTAAAACCAGAGACAGAGGCCCAAACAGGCCTTGCTTCAGCCCACAGCCTAGTTCCCCTTTGGATGACCATTGGTCAACAAGTGGAGGCACCTCTGCCACTAGTAGGGAATATACCCCACCTGAAGGCCACTACCCCTAGGGAGGCAGCTTCCTTGTGGAGCACCACATTATCAAATTCCTCCAAGACTTCAGGCTACTGAGACTAAGAGAGGATATACTAGAAATCTTCAGGGACATTATAAGTCAATAGAGGAAATCTGCAATATCTCAGCGGTCTGCTGATACCTGAACAATATGAGAAAATAAGGGAAGAAAATGCCCCCAAACAAATCTAGATGTAACATCAATAAAATCCAATGACAGCATGGCAGAAGAAATGACAGAAAGGGAGTTCAGAATGTACATAATTAAAATGATCAGGGAAGCAAATGAGGAGATGAAAGAGCAAATGCAGGCATTGAATGATGAGATGAAAGAGCAAATGCAGACATTGAATGATCAAACCAATCGACAGTTAAAAGAGCAAATACAGGAAGCAAAAGATCATTTCAATAAAGAGTTAGAGATATTGAAAAAAAAACAAATCCTTGAAATGAAGGAAACAATAAACCAAATTAAGAACTCCATAGAAAGCACAACCAATAGGATAGAACACCTGGAAGACAGAACCTCAGATATTGAAGACAAATATTTAACCTTGAAAATAAAGTTGACCAAACAGAGAAGATGGTAAGAAATCATGAAAAGAATCTCCAAGAACTATGGGATATCATGAAAAGGCCAAATTTAAGAATTATTGGGATTGAGGAAGGCTTAGAGAAACAAACCAAAGGAATGAACAATCTATTCAATGAAATAATATCAGAAAATTTCCCAAATCTGAAGAATGAAATGGAAACTCAAGTTCAAGAGGCTTATAGGACTCCAAATACACAAAATTACAACAGACCCACACCAAGGCACATTATAATGAAAATACCTAACATACAAAATAAAGACAGAATTTTAAAGGCTGTGAGAGAAAAGAACCAAATTACATTCAGGGGGAAACCAATACGGATATCAGCAGATTTTTCAATCCAGACTCTAAAAGCTAGAAGGGCCTGGAACAACATTTTTCAAGCCGTGAAAGAAAATGGATGCCAACCAAGAATCTTATACCCAGCAAAACATTACCTTCAGATTTAACGATGAAATAAAATCCTTCCATGATAAACAAAAGCTAAAAGAATTTACAAAAAGAAAGCCAGCATTACAGAACATTCTCAGCAAAATATTCCATGAGGAAGAGATGAAAAACAAAGAAGCAAATCAGCAAAGGGAGGAGTTATCCTAAAGGACTTGTCAAATAAAGGAGGAACCGAGTTGTGTCAAAACATAAATAAATAAAATAAAATAAATGAACCAAATGACCGGGAATACAAATCATATCTCAATAATAACCCTGAATATTAATGGCCTGAACTCATCAATCAAAAGACATAGACTGGCAGATTGGATTAAAAAGAAAGATCCAACAATATGTTGCCTGCAAGAGACTCATCTCATAGAAAGAGATACCAATAGACTAAAGGCGAAAGGATGGGGAAAAACATACCACGCACATGGACTCAGCAAAAAAGCTGGGGTATCCATCCTTATTTCAGATAATGTGGACTTCAAGCCAAAGTTAGTCAGAAAGGATAAAGAAGGACATTTCATCCTGCTTAAGGGAAGCATAAATCAGCAAGACATAACAATTATAAACATCTATGCCCTAAACAGTGGCTCATCCATGTATGTCAAACAAATCCTTCTCAATTTCAGAAACCAAATAGACCATAACACAATAATACTAGGCAATTTTAACACACCTCTCTCATCACTGGACAGATCTTCCAAACAAAAATTGAACAAAGAAACCATAGATCTCAATAACACAATCAATAATTTAGACTTAACAGACATTTATAGAATATACCATCCAACCAAGAGCGAATACACTTTCTTTTCAGCAGCACATGGATCCTTCTCTAAAATAGACCATATATTATGCCACAAAGCTAATGTTAGCAAATACAAGAAGATAGAGACACTACCTTGTATTCTATCAGATCATAATGGATTGAAATTAGAAATAAATGAAAGAGTAAAAAACAGAAACTACTCCAACACCTAGAGATTAAACAATATGCTATTATATGATGAATGGATAACAGAAGATATTAGGAAGGAAACTAAAAAATTCTTAGAGGTAAATGAGAACAAAGAAACATCATATCAAAATCTCTGGGACGCTATAAAAGCAGTACTTAGAGGAAAATTTATTTCATGGAGCACATTTAATAAAAGAAGTAAAACTCAACAAATAAACGACGTAACACTACAGCTCAAAGCCCTAGAAAAAGAAGAACAGACCAACACCAAAAGTAGTAGAAGACAGGAAATAGTTAAACTCAGAGCTGAAATCAATGAAATTGAAACAAAAGAAACAATACAAAAAATTAGCAAAATAAATAGTTGGTTCTTTGAAAAAATAAACAAAATTGATAAACCTTTAGCCACACTAACAAAGAGAAGACAAGAGAAAACCCAAATACTAAAATTTGGAATGAACAAGGAAATATCACAACAGATACGATTGAAATACAGAACATAATTAGAAGCTATTTTGAAAATCTATACTCCAACAAAATAGAAAAGTTTGAAGACATCAACAGGTTTCTAGAGACGTATGAATTGCCTAAACTGAACGAGGAGGATATACACAATTTAAATAGACCAATTTCAAGTAATGAAATAGAAGAAGTCATCAAAAGCCTACCAACAAAGAAAAGTCCGGGACCAGATGGGTTCTCGGCCGAGTTCTATAAAACCTTTAAAGAAGAGCTCATTCCAATACTTCTCAAAGTATTCCATAAAATAGAAGAGGAGGGAACCCTCCCAAACTCATTCTATGAAGCCAATATCACCCTGATACCTAAACCAGACAGAGACACATCGAGGAAAGAAAATTTCAGACCAATATCCTTAATGAACATCGACGCAAAAATTCTCAACAAAATTTTAGCAAATCGCATACAAAAATATATTTAAAAAATAGTGCACCAAGATCAAGTGGGTTTTATCCCAGGGATGCAAGGTTGATTCAACATCAGGAAAGCAATAAATGTAATTCACCATATCAATAGACTTAAAGTCAAGAATCACATGATTATTTCAATAGATGCAGAAAAAGCATTTGATAAAATACAGCACCCCTTCATGCTGAAAACACTAGAAAAATAGGGATAGTGGGAACATTCCTTAACATTGTAAAGGCCATCTATGCTAAGCCCATGGCTAATATCATTCTAAATGGTGAAAAACTGAAAGCATTCCCCCTAAAAACTGGAACAAGGCAGGGATGCCCTCTTTCACCACTTCTATTCAATATCGTCCTTGAAACTCTAGCCAGAGCAATTAGATAGACCAAAGAAATTAAAGGGATATGAATAGGAAAAGAAGAACTCAAACTAACCCTATTTGCTGATGATATGATTATATACTTAGAGGAACCAGGAAATTCCACCAGAAAACTTTTAGAACTCATAAGTGAATTCAGTAAAGTAGCGGGATATAAGATCAATGCACATAAATCTAATGCATTTTTATACATAAGTGATGAATCTTTGGAAAGAATAATTAGGAAAACTACCCCATTCACAATAGCCTTGAAAAAAATAAAATACTTGGGAATCAATCTCACAAAAGAGGTGAAAGACCTCTACAATGAGAACTACAGAACACTAAGGAAAGAAATTAAAGAAAACCTTAGAAGATGGAAAGATCTCCCATGTTCTTAGATAGGAAAAATTAATATTGTCAAAATGGCCATACTACCAAAAGTGCTATACAGATTCAATGCAATTCCAATTAAAATCCCAATGATGTACCTTACAGAAATAGAGCAAGCAATTATGAAATTCATCTGGAAGAATAAGAAACCCAGAATAGCTTAGCAGAAAGAGCGAAGCAGGGGTTACCACAATAGCAGATTTTCAACTCTACTACAAAGCATTAGTATCAAAATGTCATGGTATTGGTACCAAAATAGAATGGTAGATCAATGGTACAGAATAGAGAACATGGACAAAAACCCAAATAAATACAATTTTCTCATACTAGACAAAGGGGCCAAAAATATACAATGGAGAAATGATAACCTACCCAAATAAATACAGTTTTCTCATACTAGACAAAGGGGCCAAAAATATACAATGGAGAAATGATAACCTCTTCAACAAATGGTGCTGGGAGAATTGGAAATCCATATGCAACAGAATGAAACTAAACCCATATCTCTCACCGTGCCCGAAACTAAACTCAAAATGGAATAAGGACCTTGGAATCAGACCAGAGACCCTGCAGATTATAGAAGAAAAAGTAGGTCCAGATCTTCAACACGTCGGCTTAGTTCCAGACTTCCTCAACAGGACTCCCATAGCACAAGAAATAAAAGGAAGAATCAATAACTGGGATAGATTCAAACTAAAAAGCTTTCTCTCAGTAAAGGAAACTATCAGCAATGCGAAGAAAGAGCCTACAGAGTGGGAGAATATCTTTGCCAATCATACTTCAGATAGAGCACTAATCTCCAGAATCTATAAAGAACTCAAAAAATTCTACACCAAGAATGCAAATAACCCAGTCGACAAATGGACTAAGGAAATGAACAGACACTTCACAGAAGAAGATCTACAAACAATCAACAAACATATGGAAAAATGTTCCACATCTCTAGTAATAAGAGAAATGCAAATCAAAACTACCCTAAGATTCCATCTCACCCCAATTAGAATGACGATCATCAAGAATACAAGCAACAACTGGTGTTGGCGAGGATGTGGGGAGAAAGGTACACTCATACATTGCTGGTGGGGCTGCAAATTAGTGCAGCCACTCTGGAAAGCATTGTGGAGATTCCTTAGAAAACTTGGAATGGAACCACCATTTGACCCAGCTATCACACTCCTTGGCCTATACCCATACGACTTAAAATCAGCATACTACAGAGATACAGCCACATCAGTGTTCATAGCGGCTCAACTCACAATAGCTAGATTGTGGAACCAACCTAGATGCCCTTCAGTTGATGAATGGATAAAGAAACTGTGATATATATATATATATATATATATATATATATATATATACAATGGAATATTACTCAGCCATAAAGAATGATAAAATTATGGCATTTGCAGGCAAATGGATGAAATTGGAGAATATCATGCTAAGTGAGATAAGCCAATCTCAAGAAACCAAAGGACGAATGATCTCGTTGATAAGTGGATGATGTCACATGATGGGGGCTGGGAGGGGTTAGTGTTACGGTTAGAGTTAGGGTTAGGGAGGGGGGCAAGAATGGAGGAAGTAAGGACTGTATAGAGGAAAAGAGGGGTGGGAGGGGTAGGGGGAAGGGAAAAAATAACAGAATGAATCAAACAACATTACCCTATGTAAATTTATGATTACACATATGGTATGCCTTTACTCCATGTACAAACAGAGAACAAGATGTATCCCATTTGTTTACAATAAAAAAAAAAAACTGTGGGGGGGGGACATAAGACAAGGCATGTTGAAAAACAAAAAACAGAAAACAACAACAACAAAAAGAACTTACGCCAATACTCCTGAAAGTATTTCATGAAAGAGAAAAGGAGGAAACCCTTCCAAATTCATTCTATGAAGCTAGTATCACTCTAATACCAAAACCAGGCAAAGACACATCAAGGAAAGAATATTTTAGACCGATATCTCTGATGAATATAGATGCAAAATCCTTAACAAAATTCTGACAAATCACATACAAAAACGTATTCAGAAGATAGTGCATCATGATTAAGTGTGGTTCATCCTGGGGATGAAAGATTGGTTCAACATCCGGAAATCAATAAATGTAATTCATCACATCAATAAACTTAAGGTTAAGAATCACATGATTATTTCAATAGATGCAGAGAAAATGTTTGACAAAATACAACACCCCTTCATGCTCAAAACACTAGCAAAAATAGGGTTAGTAGGAACATACTTCAACATTGTAAAGGCCATCTATGCTAAGCCCACAGCCAACATCATTCTTAATGGAGAAAAACTGAAAGTGTTCCCTTTAAAAACTGGAACAAGACAAGGATGCCCTCTTTCACCACTTCTATTCAACATCGTCTCTGAAACACTTGCCAGAGCAATTAGACAGACCAAAGAAATTAAAGGGATATGAATAGGAAAAGAAGAAGTCAAACTATCACTTTTTGCTGATGACATGATTATATATTTAGAGGAACCGGGAAATTCCACCAGAAAACTTTTAGAACTCATAAGTGAATTCAGTAAAGTAGCAGGATATAAGATCAATGTTCATAAATCTAATGCATTTTTATACGTAAGTGATGAATCTTCAGAAAGAGAAGTTAGGAAAACTACCCCATTCACAGTAGCCTCAAAAATATAAAATAAAATACTTGGGAATCAATCTAACAAAAGAGGTGAAAGACCTCTACAATGAGAACTACAGAACACTAAAGAAAGAAATTAAAGAAAACCTTAGAAGATGGAAAGATCTCCCATGTTCTTGGATAGGCAGAATTAATATTGTCAAAATGGCCATACTACCTAAAGCATTATATTGTGCTCAGACAACTTTATGGGGATTTTCCCTGCGTATTCTGTGAGACATGCTAGTGATTTTAATGAAGTAATAACCCAGAGCTTACTGATTTTATTTGTCAACTATTGAGAGCTCATTTGGTTCAGAGCACCTTAGAACACACATTTCTTGAGTGAGTTGGATAAAAATTCAAAATATCACTATGGGCTGGAGGGTGTCTAAGGGGAAAAAATTTCAAATCATCCCAAATGATAACTTTAAATGTGTTTTCCCCTTTAGGCAATCCTGGAAAACAACCTCCCTTCTGAGATTGCTAGCAAGATCAACCTTGTGGACCTAGCAGGCAGGTAATTAGGATTTCTAAGCCTAGGCTAATTACTCCTTTGATAACGATCTTTTTCTTGCCCATTTTACACAGAATAAGCTTGGTCCAGTCTCTTTTTACTTATCAGTCACTCTGAGAAAAATTACAAAAGAAATTCTTTGAATGATAGGTTAAAAGTTATGGTGTGTCAGGGACTGAAAATATTCCTTTACATCAGGGGTTCTCAGTCATAAATACCCATTAAAATCTCCTGGAGACCTTTTAAAACTCCTAATACCTGCACCTTAGATCAAACAAATTGGATTTTTAGTGTGAGTGATGGGGGTGTAGGCATCAGTATTTTTTAAACCAGTGTACAGCCAAACTGAAAATAACTACTTTAGAGGCTAGGGTTGTGGCTCAGTTGTAGGGTATGAGGTTGAAAAAAAGAAAAATTAACTATTCTAAGTGGAGGAAACAGTTAGCCAAATTTTTCCTTTAATATTGATTCTATGTGGTTCTAGTACTACTTTAAAAATAGTTTTAAAGATATTGTGGGGTTGGGGAGAAGGTACTGCCTTTTAATTATTAGAAAGAAGTGTGAATTGTAGCCATGTATACATCCAGAAAGATGAAAGTTTTGAGGATAATGTCATGGGAAAACATAAGATAAAATAAAGCAAATTTTCTTAATTTGAAACTGCTAAACAATTAATAGGGCATAACATTTCCTTAAGAACCAGTGCTTTCTGGAAGAAACTTTGTCAGCCATTCTGACATTTGAATTTTCAGTATTTATCATTAATTTAAAGGGAATTTGGGACTGTCCATAGTTAATGGCACAGATACTATAAGGCCATTAATATGTAAATTTAAAATAATAAAGATAGAGGGGAAAAGAATAAACCAAAAAGCTATGCTAATATCATTATTTTAAATGAACATTAAAATACATTTAGCTTAAAGTACTCTGGGAGACAAAAACAGTAATGTAGTGAATTTTATTTTTATTGCCTGAAAAGTTGGCCAGATCATTAAAAGACGTTAATTTAGGACTGAATCCTAAAAGGAGTGTATTATGTGGGTCTTTTACAGCATGATGTACAGCATAATGAATAGTACCTTTAAACAATATGACAAGGGTAGTTTTTGGCTTGCTTGTGTTTTTGTTTTCATTATTGTGTTTTAGTGAAAGAGCAGATCCCAGTTACTGTAAAGACCGGATTACCGAAGGAGCCAATATCAACAAGTCTCTTGTGACTCTGGGAATCGTCATTTCCACCTTAGGTATTGCTGGCAGATGGGATGATTGGAGTGGAAGGGAGTTTTGGAAAATAACTCTCATTATTTTCATTTTTCAAAATAGGTAGACAACTGAGACAAGAGAATTATAAGTTTAAGGCCAACCTGGGCAACTTAGCAAGACCATTCTCAAAATTAAAAGAAAGAAAAAAAAAACCTGGGGATGTAGCTTGGTGGTACTGTGCCCCTGGGTTCAATTCCCAGTACTACCAAAAAAAATAAGAGGGTGGTGGTAGAGATATTTACAAGGTTCTTGATAAAGTTATCTTTTGGTTTGGGACCAGATAAATATCTGTAATTTTAGAACATGACATGATCACAATTCCATTATTATCATTTAAAAAATAGGAGAAACTAAAAAATTATGTCACTCAAACAATCCATATCATGAATTCAAAGTTTGATTTAGGGCTCAAATTTAAGGCATCACATCTTATGCAAAAAGGGATCAGGAAGTATGATTGTTAAGTTGTGTTCTCCAACTATTGTTTTGTTTTAATGCATTTGCTTCATAATTATTTCTTCTTTCTTTCGTGTGTGTGTCTTTTTTTTTTTTTTTTTTTAATCTATTAAGCCCAGAACTCTCAAGTGTTCAACAGCTGCCAAAGTCTCAAGAGCACAGCAAGCACTGGTGGTGACAGTGGAATTCCTGTCTCTTCCGGAACGGACAGTAGAAGGGTACCCTCCCAGAGGCAGTCTTACATCCCTTACCGGGACTCTGTGTTGACCTGGCTGCTGAAGGACAGCCTTGGCGGCAACTCCAAAACTATCATGGTTGCCAGTAAGTGGGATGCTGGAGCTGCTTCCTTGTTGGCACTGCTCTGCCTCAGAAAAGACCTGACCACTCATGTTCCTCATTCCCTCAAGGGTCTCTTATACAGTGTGGGCAGTAGCATCAAGGCGAGTGTTAAGAGTTAGATTGGAAGGACTTGTCAAAATGTATTTTCAACTTTCTCTTTCTATCGTAGCTGTGTCTCCTGCACATACTAGCTACAGTGAGACCATGAGCACTCTGAGGTATGCATCAAATGCCAAAAACATCATCAATAAGCCACGGGTAAATGAGGTGAGAACTTCATTGGAAGTCCCAGTCTGGTGTAGTTAATGACATTCTGATTGATTTCTTTTTCTTTTTACTCACCTGTCAGACTTGTTCTCCAAATGATAAGGGAGTGAAATTCTTCCTTCCAATGTAATACTGTACCCCTCTCTGATAGCTCTACTATTTTCAGTCAGTAACATTTATGGATAATTTATTTTAGGTATTTCTTTAAACCCATTCCTCTTAAGATCCCTAGTGTACCATTACTACCCTGAGAAAGGTGATTTAAAACTTTTTTTTAAATTGATGTTAATTTATGTCTTGTGAGTTTTTGTTTTTCTCTGTATAATCTCTGTTTTGGAGTTAAGGAGTATAAGAAATTTATTTTTTATGAGAGCTGCATAATCACGAGACTATTCCTTTGCAGTTTCAGTGAAAAATTCCAGCGCACAGGTCACAACTAGTGACCAGGCATAGATAGCCCATATAGAGACTATTGTATGAGGCAATGTAATTAGGCAGGTATCAAGTTTATTCACAATATGGGAGATTAGCACTTACTACCTATGCATACCCTGGTTTATGTTACCTTCCTGACCTCCTGCTCTAGGGTAATGAGCACAAGAATCACCTAGATGCAGGTGCAATGGTGCACACCTGTAATTCCAGCTTCTTGGGAGGCTGAGGCAGGAGAATCATAAGTTCAAAGCCAGCCTCAGCAAAAAAAAGCGAGACACTAAGCAACTCAGTGAGACTGTGTCTCTAAATCAAATACAGAAGAGGGCCGGGGTTGTGGCTCGGTAATTGAGTGCCCCTGAGTTCAATCCCCAGTACCAAAAACACAAAACAAAACAATACAAAAACGGGGACTGGAGATATTGCTCAGTGGTAGAAAGCTTCTGGGTTCAATTCCCAATGTTGGGGTGGGGTTGGGGGTCACCTGGAGAGTTTGTTATAATACAGCTGGGTTCCAGCCCTCAGGAATTGATGGTTTAGTGGGTCTGGGTTGAGGCCATAATTTGTATTTCTAACAGGTTCTTAGATGAAGTTACTTAACAGCTGGTTTTGGGACCGTACTTTGAGAACAACTATTCTAGAAGTTACTCCAAAGGATTAGTCCACTTCTTCCAAGCAGTTGCTTATAGCATTTCATAACTGGTGAGGACCTGATATCAATCAGTGACTGAGTCCTCTGTGTTTCAGGATGCAAATGTGAAGCTCATCAGAGAACTCAGGGAAGAGATCAAGAGACTGAAAGCCTTGCTGCTGAGCTTTGAATTGGTATATGGGCAATCAGAACTTTTCCATACTTAAGTGAGGTTCTCTTCCCAAGTCCCTTTTTTTCTGCATAGTATCTGGGACCTGCTGTACTACATATTCACAGCTGACATTCATGGAACAAAGATAGGAGGGGGATTACTCTGATTTCTCTATGTAACTTCCGATGGCTTGGGCATCTTCTGGCTCTATCATCTCTTGTCCAGAGGGTATTTGACTGAATGGCCCTTGTTCTGTGTGTGAGGGGAATAGGATCTTAGAGGAACATTTCCTTGAACATTTCCTTTGTACCAGTATGATCCCAAATACTTGGACTCCTGATTTATTTCTGATTTTAATGATGAAGTATTTCCTTTATCCTTTACCTTCTGCAAGTATAAGTGTAGGACCTATCTATAGTTCACACCAGGAAAACATCAAAGCACTTTGTCTTTTTATTTGTGCAGAGGAACTTCCGTTCATTAAATGATGAAAAGGATGAAAATCTGAAGGAGCTAGTTCTCAAAAATGAAGTAAAGGTGGGTGGACCAAGTAGTATCCCTCGAAGGAGGTTTGATCCCCCTACATAGTGTAACACAGATTGTGAAATTGGTGGGTTTTTTGTCTCACAAATTCAAAGAATGAGATTCACAGACAGCAGTGGGTAAAAGCAAAGTATAAGATTTTATTAAAGCAAAGCACAACTCCCTCAACTGGAAGGGGACCTGATAAGGTTATCAGTGAATGGCTGTTGTCTAGGATTTATATGGATCTCTAGGTTTAAGGAAGTCAGCCACCTGACCAGTCCTGGATAAGGCACTAGGTAGATGTCTATGAGGTATCTATGCAGCCTTTAGTCCAACCAAAATATTAACCAGGGACTGGGGTTGTAGCTCAGTGGTAGAGTGCTTGCCTAGTACTTGTGAGGCACTGGGTTCAATCATCAGTACCACATAAAAAATAAATAAAACAAAGGTATCATATGTATGTGTGTGTGTGTGTGTGTGTGTATAAATATATATATATATTTTATATATATATATATATATATATTTTATATATATATATACCAGCACCAGACTTTGTGATGTACACCGGTAATCCCAGTGGCTGGGGAGTGGTGGAGGGGTTGAAGCAGAAGAATTGCAAATTCAAAGCTAGCCTCGGCAACTTAGCAAGGGCATAAGCAACTTAGCAAGACCCTGTCTCAAAATAAAACATAAAAAGTGCTGGGGATGTGGCTCAGTAGTTAAGTGCCCCTGGGTTCAATCGCTGGTACCAATAAAATAAAATAATTCAGTATAATACAATACAATAAAATAAAATATTGACCAGGCATTTTTCCTTCTTTGGAGAGACCACAGACTCCAGGTCATATATGTCTCCATTTAAAAATAACTTTCTTGCAGTTTCTCAGCAAAATCCTGTAGCTGCTGTTTGTGTTCTACTGTCCAGAAAGTTGTCCCAGTGCCCATTTCCCTGTCTGCCTAGGCTTATCTCTTTCTCCTGGCTTCAGTAAATCATAAAAGGAATCTCAAATATGAAGCACGTAGAAGTAAGGTGGGGGCTGGGCACTGTGGTGTACACCTGTAATCCCAGCTACTCAGGCTGAGGCAGAAGGATTGCAAGTTTGAGGCCATCCTGGGCAATTTAGGGAGACCCTGTCTCAAAATGAAATTTAAAAAGGACAGGTGGTGTTGCTCAGTGATAGAGGACTTGTTGTACAAGACCCTGTGTATAATTCCCAGTACCTTTAAAAAAAGTAGGGATTGGATTGGGCAGTGGGAAGGATGGTGGAATGAGGTGGACATTGTTACCCTATGTATGATTGCACGACTGGTGTGACTCTGCACCAGGTACAGCCAGAGGAATGAAGTTGTGCTCCATTTGTGTATAATGTGTCAAAATGCATTCTGCTGTCATGTACAACTAATTAGAACAAAAAAACTTTTAAAAAATTGGGGAAAGGGGAATTATAAACATAGATATCTGAGTAACATCAATTAATTTTTACAAAATAATCTAATTACATTTCTAATTAGAGGGACAGTACATGCTTATTATAGAAAACTTTAACATTTATTGAGGGGATGTCTATTTATAAAAGTAAGACTTATTGAAGAAAACAATACAAAGAGCTCATAGTTGGAAGAGGTACAAGGACTTCTGTGAGGCTTTGAAAAAGGTAACAGTGGGAATCATGAGAAATTAATACCCTGGGGAAAGAGATCACAGTGGCCTCTCACTTTTAGTCTGTTTCCCACACCAACTGTCTAAGATCACTTCCTGTACCTCTGCAGATAGACAAGCTGACTAAAGAATGGACCCAGAAGTGGAAAGACTGGCAGGCCCTCCTGGAATATTACAGTGTGGACATCAACAAGAGGAGGTCTGGGGTGGTCATTGACTCCAGTCTACCACACCTGATGGCCTTGGAGGATGATGTGCTTAGCACAGGTGTTGTGCTGTACTACCTCAAGGTGAGGAGACTGGTGCACCTCCTTTCTTCCTGAGCCATTGGCCCCAGAAGTAAAGGAGGTAGCAGCCATGTTTCTATGAGTTGAGACAGGTGCCACAGAGCTGCCTTCAGGTTTGCTCTTAGGAAACCAGTCTGACTGACAAATTGTGATCTGTTTTGATTTTGTGTAATGGCATATAAGACTGGAAATCAGAAAAATCATTTTTTTAACTGCTAGTGTTGTTGGTCTATAATTTGCTTCTGTCCTCTGTATCTTTATTTCCTTATTTTAAAATAAGAATGATGATGCTTTTATTTCCTTTCTGGATTTCTGAAGCACAGGGCATGCAGTTTTAGAGAATAAAATCCTAACCTCAGAAATACTTTTCAGTGTAAGCTGGACATGGTAGTATGTCCCTGTAGTCCCAGCTACTTAGGAGGTCGAGGCAGGGGAATTGCTTTGAGTCCAGGAGTTCAAGGCCAGCCTGGGCAACATAGCAAGACCTCTCGAGAAAAAAGAAATGCTGTCAGTGCTCTAAAATTCTATAGATAGAGGCATCTAGGTTGGTTCTACAATCTAGCTGTTGTGAATTAAGCTGCTATAAACATTGATGTGGCTGTGTCACTGTAGTATGCTGATTTTAAGTCCTTTGGGTATAGGCCAAGGAGTGGAATAATTGGATCTAGTGGTGGTTACATTCTGAGTTTTCCTTCTTCTTTCCTTTCCCCTCCCTCCCTCCCTCCTTCCTTCCTTCCATCCTTCCTTCCTTCCATCTTTCCTTCCTTCCTTCCTTCACCAAGGATTGAACTCCGGGGCAGTCAACCAGTGAGGCACATTCCCAGTCCTATTTTGTATTTTATTTAGAAAGAGGTCTCACTGAGTTGCTTAGCACCTCGTCATTGCTGAGGCTGGCTTTGAACTTGCAATCCTCCTGCCTCAGCTTCCTGATTACAATTCCAAACTTTCTAAGGAATCTCCACACTGCTTTCCAGATTGTTTGCACCAATTTACAGTCCTACCAGCAATGTATGAGTGTACCTTTTCCCCCACATCCTTGCCAACATTCATTGTTACTTGTATTCTTGATAATTGCCATTCTGACTGGAGTGAGATGAACTCTCAGTGTAGCTTTAATTTGCATTTCTCTAATTGCTAGAGATGTTGAACATTTTTTCATGTTTTTTGACCATTCGTATTTCTTCTTCTGTGAAGTGTCTGCTCAGTTCCTATGCCAATTTATTGATTCGGTTATTTGGGGGGGGGTGGTTTTGGTGTTAAGTTTTTTGAGTTCTTTATGTATCCTGGAGATTGAAATGAGCTAGTTTTAGAAGTTAGTGACCCAGACTGGGATTGTAACTCAGTGGTAGAGCATTTGCCTAGCACATGTGAGACACTGGGTTCAATCTTCAGCACACATAAAAATAAATATATAAAATAAAGATATTGTGTAAAAAAATCACATTGAATCATTAAAGAGAGAGAAGAGAGAGAGAGAGAGAGAGAGTTAATTACCCCATGGTAGATAGAGTCTTATGCTGTGTCCTTGTCAAATATGTCCTTCTGTTGAAAGACAGTTCATATGGATAGTAGACCACATTTTACCAGCCACCATCCCTGTGCTCACTGAAAATTCATTTTCTATTCTCTTTATCCCCAGGTGACATTTAAAAAGAACAAAGATTTGATGGGGATATGTAATGCTTCTGTTATCCCAGGAGAAATTAGGCTTCTGCTGCTACAGTGCATGTGTGTTCTTAGGATAAGCCCCTAGGGAAGTTGTCAGAGGCTGTGTGTCTCAATGGTAAAGTAGCTTATTTTCTAGCATACTGGGCATAAATTATCTCAGTGAAATGCCTCAGGCAGAAGGGGGTGTCTCCTTTTACCTTAACAACAAATCTAAATACCAAAAGGCTATAAATCCATCTATTAGTCCAGAACCATAGGGAGAGGTTAGGAGTCAGGAAGAGATCAGATCCATTAAATTGACTGAGTAGAATTGATCTGATGTATTAATTGGATATCGAGTATGCCAATGAAGTTAGGTGTTAAGTAGGAAAACTTAGGGTAGCATCAGAGGGTTAAGGACCATCTCTGCTGAATCTAATTGTCCTGGAGATGAGTGATGATGCTACCTGAATAGCAGATTGCTGATTTTTCATTTGGCACCTAGGGAGGGTTTTCCTTCCTTGGTGCATTTCCAGTGGACCTGTGTCATGAGATTTTAGTTTGGTTCTAATTTTGGCACTTCTGCATTTTATGTACCATTTTTCTTCCTTTCTTTCTTTTTTTGTTTTGTTTGTTTGTTTGTTTGTTTAGATCCTGGTTTAGGTAATGATTTAACTGTAATGTATCAAGATTGTCTGTTGGTTTGTTGTTGTTTTATGGTATTGGTGATGGATCCCAGGGCCTTGTGAATGAAAGGCAAGTACTTCATCACTGAGCCACACCCTAACCCCTTTTTAAAATTTTTATTTTTGAGATGGGATCTTGCTACATTGTGAAGCTGACCTTTGACTTGTGATCTTCATGCCTTAGTCTTCCAAATGGCTGATTATAGGTGTGATACTGTACTCAGAAAAAATTTCTGTATTTATATTTACTTTGCTAATATGGTAACAGTTCTGGAAGTAGTTCCTGGTGATACCCTGGAAGCTGTTTTTCCCTTGGATCACCTTGAGAAGCTCCTTGGATAGAGATGGGGCTAAAGAAAGGATGGGTAGAGCACAGGTTATTAATATCCTTGTATTCACCTTTGTGCAGTCAATGCTCCCTGCATAAAGAGACAGAAGGAGCAGCAAACACAGGTCCTTGTTACTTAAGATGCAAAGTTTTTTTGGTAGTTTCTTCCCTGCAGTTTTGGACATTGTGATACGCCGTGGCTTTATTCTTTGGGGAGGAGATTGTGTCTTATCATCAGGGCAGTTCATTCCTAAGCCCACATGAAGAGTTTTGACCTATTTTCTTTGAACTCTTCCTGATTCTGTTTGACAGTGTTTGTAAGGACCAGGTGTGGTGGTGTTTGCTCATAATCCCAGTGACTCAGGAGACTGAGGCAGCACAATCAAAAGTTCTAGGCCAGCCTGGGCAATTTAGTGAGACCCTGTGTCAAAACAAAAAAAAATTGTAAAAAGGCTATATATCCATAGCTCAGTGGTAGAGTGCCCTTGGGTTCAATTCCCGGTACCACAAACAAAACTTTAATAAATAAGATAGTTTGTGGGGACTATCACCCATTGACTCATTTGATCTTCAGTGGCTGAGCAGGAAAGGCCAGTTTCTGGGTGTGCATATGCAGGAAGGAGCGGCAGAGGGGCAAATAGTGAGGCCAACAACTCATTCATTACTTCCAGGATTCTTTCTTCACACAAGCTACTTCCGGAGAGCTCCCTGTTCTTGCTGCTGACAGTGAAACCTAGTAGATAACTCTAGTCACTATGAAAACATGTTACTGAGAAGGTGGTATTTTGAGTCCAAAAAAACCTAGCTGTAGGATCCAGAAATACCTAAAACACCTAAATTCTAGTCACAGCTCTCCTACTGAATATGTGGGTTTCTTGGGCAATTTATCCTCTATGTGTTTCAGATTTCTCCTCTATAAGAGGACAATAATACCTGTTTTAGGTTGTTAAAGAATTAAATAAGATGATATCTATAAAACACTCAGCATAATGCCTGGGATATATGGAATGGTTTACTCAGTAAATGAATTTTAGATGTATCTAAAATTCAGTGTCTTTGTTGCCATGTTGCCGCCTGCTCCACATAGAGTTCTGTAGTCTTAAGCAGCTTTGCCATATTCCAAGGGCTAGAAGGTCTTGTCTTCTACTAACCCAGTGATTTATTTACACTAACTCCCATTTTCCTCTACTCTTTTATATTCTCTTCCAGTTTTCTTTGATTCTAGAGGTGCTTTTTTCCTATTTGTGTTTTACCCTTCTTAGAATCTGGTGTCTGTTAAACTTCATCTACGGACCAAGAAGGTAATAATTCTGTGTTTCTATAAATCTTTACTAAAAGTTTGTCTCTTTAAGACTTACTGGATCAAACTTGGACCACACTGACCTTAGCCCTATTGGAGGGGAAAGCTATACTTTATGTCTACTTTCTCTGACTAGAGAATTTCTGGCCAGTGACTGGCTATTCCTTAGCTTCAGGTTACAGGACATAAAGAAGTTTGCCAGCTTTGCAAAGAGCAAGAGCTGTGTTGTCTCCCACCCTCACCACCTTCTTTTGGGCTTCCTGGGCTGTAGTGTAATATGGGCAAGGTCAGAACCACCTAGACCAAAGTTGAGAAATGGTACAGAAAAGACTGAAATAGGAATGGAAAGACAATGATAACACTCAAGAATGAACTCTCCTTTTTGGGCAAGTGTCCCTTTTTATTTTATTAAAATGGTTTTCTCATAGGAGGGGATAACAAAAATTGGAAGAAGCGACTCAGACCAAGAACAGGACATTGGTAAGTAACATCACACAGGGGCTTGACACTCGTGGCAGTTATTTGTGCCTGAAATATTTCTTCAGAGAAATCTGATGATGCTCTTAGAGGAAAGGAATCTTTGAAGTATTAAGGGTCTGCTTCTCTGTTACTAGGCTTTTTAAGAACTACACAGTGGGAGGATATTAGCTCTGGGTGGTTTGAAGTGGAAGCTTTTCCTTTCTTTCTATGATGGAGATCTTATGGATGTTGGATTCTGATCCCATAGTAAGACTGGAAGAGGTATTTCCCTGGATTGTCCACCACCCACCCACCCAAGTGACCCCCAAACCCTTCTATAGTTCTTCAGGGTCAGTGGATTGAGAGAGATCACTGTACAATCACCAGCACCTGTGGGGTAGTCATTCTCTGGCCTGCACAGGGGGCACGCTGCACAGTCAATGGCCGTGAGGTCACTGCCTCCTGTCGTCTGACTCAAGGTAGGATTGTCTACAGCCCTGTTTATACCAGGATGAATGATGGAGCAATTCCAGTCTCTTAAGGGCCCAAAGAGCTCAATGATGCAGGCTTTAAAGATGAATCACTTACCTTCCACACCCAGAGACCTGAAGATTTCCTAACACAATTATCTAGGACCTTAGAGTTGAGAATGACTCTCTGGAATTTTTGCCTGTGTTTGTTAGCTCTGTGTCCTTAGGAAAGTCTCTGAACCTCAATTTCCTCATCTGTAAAATTGAGATAACAATAGGATTGCAAGGATTGAAGAAACCCTATCCTTGTAAGGTTCTTAACAGAGTGGTCGGCACTTAGTAAAGATTCATTGTCATTTTACTGTTGTTATTACTGTCACTAGTATTATTAATCTATTAAAGTTCTTTCTGTCTTTTGAAACTAAACTTTAGTTTCTACTTCTTCAATGAAGTTTTCTCTTAACTACTCCAGCTGAAATTCCTCTTGCTTTCTGATAGAGTACAATAACTCCTCCCGTTTATTAGTTCAAAACATATGTTGTGAGGCATATAATTAATACATATCAACTCAGCTAAAGCATCAACTTGTTGAGGGCATGACTTTATCTCACAAACCAGTGGCCTGCACAGATTATATACTTAAATGTGATCTGATTAAATTCTCATTTGTCTCTGCACTGCAGGAGCTCTCCTAACACTGGGGAAAGCACAAAAGTTCCGATTCTACCACCCAGCAGAGGCTGCTATCCTGCGACAACAAAGGCAGGTCAGTGTGGCTGTGAATTCCAGGTTGCTGATGGTTTTGCTGTTTCTTCTTTGTCCTATTCTGTTGGACTGGGGAGGATGATGGCAACCTCATTTTGTCTTTTATCTTGTTCCAGGTTGGAGAGATTTATGGTAGTAGTGGCTCTTTGGAATGGCTGGGCTTGGATGGAGATATCACTGCCTTCCGGCTGAGTCTCTGCCCTTCACTTTGGAAGGACAGGTGAGAATCAGCTACTTGTACTGATGTGGAACCTCCTACATTTGCTTCTTGGTCTATTACAATATACAGCAGGAAATGACTGGTGTAGCAGCCAAGGTCTAAGTGAGGTCTGTTCTGAATAAACCTGGGCAAGTGATCTTATGATGCTGAACAACCTGCTGAGTTTGTAGTTGACAGAAAAGTGGCCTTGACCTTCATTTCCTGTTTGATATTTCACCTTTCTTTATTACTGAAAGATGTATATACCATTTGATAATTCCAGTGGCCACTTTTCCATCAACAAGATTAAACTATGAAGCATTTGCAGATATCTTGGATACTGTTTCTAAATTTACCTCTCTGCATTCCTCTTTAAATTCTGACCTGTGTATGAGCTCATTGTGTAAGTAAGTTAGCCTCCAGAACTTATGACTTACTCTGAATTTTTAAAGATATTATGTGACTGACAATCCTTTTTCTTCTCTCATAACCAAAAATCCAAAAGTATGCATAAGAGGTGCAGGAATTATAGGAACAATATGAAAATATTTTGGGGCTCTAATCCACTTCACCTGCATTTTAACTGCAAAACCTTCGAGTCAGAATTTTGTATGTGATTGATAGCAACTACTTTTCCACTTCATAGTCACAGTTCATCCATTTCTACATAGAATCCCTTTCCCAGGTCTTAATGCCTAATGGGTTTGGTATTGGTAGTTCTTCTGTTCCAAAAAGCCAGTGGCTTCTGTCTTTGGAATTTCCTATAGAAAATATCAGCAGGAGATTTAATGCCTGTGAGATCACTGGTGTCGGGAAGGAGACTGCTGAGCACCTTGAGCTCAGGGTTCTCAGCAGGTTCTGATGGCCCTTGGTCCCTTCAGAGGGATCCAGCTGCTCTTTCCTCAGGCCAGCAGTATTCAATGGCAGAGGAAGACAGCCTTGGGTCCAACGTTGGTAGTGAGAGATGATGGACTGAGGAACAGTGGGAGCATGTACAGTAGGCAATTCCTCATAGGAGGGCTGCTCAGGATTGAAGGATGCTCTGACAATGGTTTAATGGAGGATGATCCTAGAGTTGAGTGACTGAGGGCTTTTTAGGGTAAAGGGTAAGTTGGGAGAGACAACACAAGATGAAGAGTACCAAGAACAAGGGGAACTCGGAACTGAGGCCAGAGCTCTTATTTTGTCAGTTGTGGTCCCTCTTCTTTGTAGTGAAGTCTCAAAAGGAGACTTTGTTTTAGGTAAGGCTTCAACTAGGAAGATGTCTTGAAGATCTCGTTTTCCCAGAGTTCAGAGGTTTACAGAGAGCAATACTGCAACTTAAAGAGCTGTGAATGTGGATGAGATACATTAGAGTTCACATACCAGCCCTATGACATAAAAGTTGTGTGACCTCAGGTGGTTCACTGAACTCCTGAGCCCATTTCCTTACCTCTGAAGTAAGGATGTTGCCCTCTCTTTCCCAGGATCCTTGTGATGGGACTGAAATAACGAGTGCATGTGCCTGGTACTGACATGGCCCACAGCCCCTATTGCTGGAAGGGTCTAGGGACAAGCTTCCCGGGAAGGCTGCCTCCCTTTCTCTTTCCTGTCTTCCCATCTCAACCAGCTGGCCTATCCACCCTAGAGTACCCAGTGATCTTCAGCCTCTTCAAAGTCTTCTAGAGCTTTCCAGTCCCACAGATACTGACATGACCTTTCAGTAATACCAATAATGTTCCTTTTGAATTTCACCTTTATGTATATGTAGAAGAAAGGAAGTTCAGTGGAGCAGAAAAGAGAGAATAGGGGGAAGGAGGAGGACAGTGAGAGCATGAATGTTGGAGAGGAAAGGGGATTGAAATAAAATTGCTTGCACTAATGATCTTGTCAAAATGAACCCAAATACTATGTATAATGCTCTAATTTTTAAAATGTCCCTTTCATTTAGAGGACAGAAAAGGATTTCAGAATCAAGACCTCTCCCACCTACTGCCTTCACCATTCAACATCAACTCTAGGAACTGGTAGGCTAGGCTGGTCCTGCCCAGTTACTGAAGTCAGCATCTGTATGACAGTCCTGGTCAGGTGGTGTGGTGTGGTGCTCAAGCCTATGATTGGCAAAGAGTCCAGTGAGAGGAACCTGTAAGAGGAGAGAAAAACGCACATTGTCAGCTGGACTCCCAGTCTGGATTTTTGGCTCTTGCCTTGGTTGGGCATGATTTCAAAGCCTCCCCTTATCCTAGGCTGGCTTGCTCTCATTTTTCTATCTGGATGAGCACTTGTGGGAGCTGGAGCCGACTTCAGAACCAAAGAAAATTGACCAGTCTGCCCTCCTTTTCTCCTTTGCATCCATGATCTGGACCAGAGAGGAATTTGTTCTTGAAAATTATTGCCTGTTGTCTTGGCATTTTCCCATTTGGAATTTTGAGGACACAGTCTAAAATGCTGTTAGTGCCATTGCTGCCACTGTTGACTTAGTAAGTAGACACTACTGCATTCTGCTGCAGAAGCTGCCAGACTCTTCTGCAGCTGGGGAGGGCTGTCAGAGGGAAAAGCAGAGGGTGCAGTGAAGTTATGGGATGCTGGAGCCACTGAAGATGAAGGGAAGTCATCTGATAGGGACAGAGGTCCTTTGGCTGGTGGGTAATGAAGCATTACCTTTGGTAATGTACCTGTACACATTAACATAAGAGATATGTTTGTTTTCAACTGCTTGCTAGGAGCTTGAATGATGTGCTTAGCAGAGGACCTCTCCTGGCTAATCCTGTATGGTGTCTTGGGTAAATGCACTATGTCTGTAGTGATCACCCCAGTTTCCCACTGCAGGTCCCATTGCTGCTATGAAGAAAGCTGTTGTAGCTGCTACTTTCATAGAGGAGGAACAGGGAAACTCTCTTCTAGGAAGAAGCAAATTGGAAATCTGAGGGCTGGGGAGGCAGCCAGAGGAGGAAACTGAGTAACGTCAGGGAATCCAGAATACAGATCCCCTCCCTGCTCTCACATCTGGTAATCTGTGGGTCTTATGGTTGGGCTGCCTCATGCTTACAGTTCAGCCATTTCTGTAAGAAATGGTCAGAAAAGGATTAGAGTAGTAGTACAGGCATGATACATATAAATTCATTTATAAAATGTTTTACATTAACTATTACTTCTATTTAGCATTAGCTGGTTTTCAGTTCTGGTTGCCATCCCTGGCCTTTAGAGGCTTCAGTCTATGGTTGGTCCTGTTGCTTTTAGACCTGTGGCAGCATAGTATATCATGGTAGGAGCCCGTGATAGAAGAAGCCAGAAAGCAAAGAGAGACAGAAAAAGAGAAGCCAGAGTCCCGATATCTTCCTTCAAGAGCATTCCTTCAGTGATCTAACTTTCTTCCCGTTGACCCCACCTCCTGAAGGTTTCACTACCTCTCAATGGCACCATGGGTTGTGGACCAAGCCTTCAATAAGTGGACTTTGGGGGACAGTGAAGATCCAAACTGTAGCAAAAAGGGTGAATCCCTTAGAATAACATGCTCATATTACTCGACATCTGCTTCCAGTATCAAACCGATAAACAAGCCTCTCCAAACCTTTGACGTAACAACTTGGGAGTAGAGTGAGGACTGAGAACTGAGTAAAGCAAACCTAATTCGGGCTTTTTGTCAGCCTCTGGAAGAATCTGACTCTTCCCAGCAGCTCCCTTCCATCCCCATCCTGGAGCTCTCATGCACTTGTCTTCTTTATTTTTATTTATGTATTTCTTATCTGGTTGGTTAGTTGACTGAGATATGTTGCCCAGGCTGGTTTTGAACTCCTAGTTTCGATTGAGCCTCCTGTTTCAGCCTCCTGAGGCACCCACCAGTGCATCCAACTTCATGCACTTGGCTCATTTAGAATCCTGAGTGACAGGGGTGGAGAGATACTTTGAGAAAGTATTTGAGGTCCTTATATAAAAGAAGAAAATGCATGACCCAGACAAAGGTTAGCAGTAGTTGGAAACTGTCATCTTTCAGAGGAATTTTCTTTTCTTTTCAATTTGTGCTTTTTAGTTATACATGACAGTAGAATGTATTTTGACATACATACATGGAATATAATTTCCCATTCTTGTGGTTGTACATGATGTGGAGTTACATTGGTCGTGTATTCATATATGAACGTAGGAAAGTTATGTCCAATTCATTCTACTGTCTTTTGGATTCTCACCCCTACCCCCTTCCTTTCCTTCATTCCCCTTTGTCTAATCCAATGAACTTCTATTCTTCCCTCTCTCCCAACTTATTGTGTGTTAGTGTCCACATAGCAGAGAGAACATTCAGCCTTTGGTTTTTTGGAATTGGCTCAATTCACTTAGCATGATGTCTCCAGTTCCATCCATTTACCAGCAAATGCCAGAATTTCATTCTTCTTTAAGGCTGAGTAATATTTCCATTGTGTATCTATACCACATTTTTTAATCCATTCATTTGTTGAAGGGCACCTAGGTTGAGTTGAGCTGCTATAAACATTGATGTGACTGTATCACTGTAGTTTGCTGATTTTAAGTCCTTTGGGTATGTGCCAAGTAGTGGGATAACTGGGTCAAATGTTGGTTCCATTCCAAGTTTTCTGAGGAATCTCCATATTGCTTTCCAGAGTGGTTACACCAATTTGCAGTCCCTCCAGCAATGTGTGAGTGTACCTTTTTTTCCCACATCCTCACCAACATTTATTGTTACTTGTATTCTTGATAATTGGCATTCTAACTAGAGTGAGATGAAATCTCAGTGTCATTTTAATTTGCATTTCTCTAATTGCTAGAGAGGTTGAACATTTTTTCATATATTTGTTGACTCTCCCATTCTATAGGCTCTCAGAGTGATCACGTAGGGCAGAATATAGCATTGCTACAATTAATAATTCTTTGTAAATTGTTTATTTTGGTACTTTTCAACACAAAATATACACTCAGGGCTAATCTTATTTCATCAATATCCACACTCACTCTCTCCCACTTGGAGCTAAACAAATCTTTTGACACGTTTCACCAGTAAATATCTTAGTATGTATCTCTGAAAGGTATGGTAGAGTCTAAAATTCACCCCCTATTTTGAGGGTTTCTTCATAAGGAACAGCCCTGGATTGGAGACCAGCTGTCCTCTGGGTATTCTGCCACACACAGAGATATAGCTGCCTGTAAGTGATCTCTTCTCTGCATCAGCGGCTTCTGCTTGCCAGATCAGAGGGGTTCTGTTTCAGGGGGTGGAGGTATAGAGGTGATCTCTGAACATTCCCTCCCAGTGTTTCTGGAGCTTCTGTTCTACTCAGTGTTTCACAAGGATTTTTAGCAGACCCTTTTTATTTATTTATTTATTTTTTAAGGACAGAGCTTCTCCATATAACTAGAATTTTTTTGTCTTTTAAAAAATATGTTTACTTTCCTTACGATTTCCTTAACTGAAATGAATGTGTTTCTGTTAAACCCACAACTCTAAGAATATGCTAGTCTAATGACTGTTCTTCCTCCTGCACTGTGACATCATGAGCTGCCTGTGACACCATGCCTGTTTGTCCCAAGCCACCAGAAGTCTAAAGCCCTCTCTACCGTGTTGAATTCAGAGGCTCTCTCAGAGCGACTTAGACTGCCACCATTTTTATCCCGAGCTTGGTTTGCTTGGGTAACCCCACTCCCTTTTTTTCACAGGAAAATACTGGAAGAGCAGTGTGCTGAGGACCACCAGCCACTGAGGGATGGAGAGACATCCCACAGAGCCCAGATTCAGCAACAGCAGTGCTGTGTGGAGGCCTTGAGGCCACAAATCGTAGTAGGACAGATTAGAGCTGAGAAGGAACTGGAATTCAGCCAGACTTACATCAGCCAACAGATTAAAGACAGTAGGTACCAACCATTTTAGGTGTCTGCCTGACCTAATTTTTCCATTGTTATGTTTCCATAACCTTTTATTTTCTTGGTGATTTGATATAATCTTTGGTGTTAGGTATTCTCTCCCTGCTTTGAGAAACCAGGGGCTCTTCCAAGGGGCCTGGAAGCAAGGAGGAAGCTAACTTCTTTATGGCTTCTCAGAATGCAGGCCTCCTACTCATTCTTTCTTACTGGCACACTTGTCCAAGTTTTCTGCCTGCCCTAGGGTGTGCTGACTGCTATACTGAGGTCTACCTGTCTTTGTTTCCTTCCCCTGTGGTAAGGAGGCCCTGTAACCTTTGCTCTGACACATAACCCTCGACAGAATTTTTACTCTGCACAGGTCCAACTCTGGTTGGAGATGTCTGAGCCCAGGCAGCCATAGGCAGGGAGGCATGCACTGACCTTCTCTCTGGTATTTTTGGTTCCCAGACCAGCGGTGGCTGCTCAGAGAAGAGACCTTGCTGGCCAGCTTACAGGAACAGCAACAAGAAGACTGTGGAGCAGGGAACGAACTTGAGGCCTCTGTGGCACCTGATGCTTGGCTTCAGACAGATCCTGATGCTCCATCATCCCCACTGGTCCAAAAACAGAAGAGACTGGTGCAACTGCAGCTCCTGCGGAGACACGCTCTTCGGGCAGCAGAAGGGAACATCTGGCGTAAAAAGGTCTTATTCCAGCTAGACAGAATCATCAGGAAGCAGAGGCTTCTGGAGGCCCAGAAGAGACTGGAGCAGCTCAGGGCATTGTGCTGGTTCCAGAATGACAGCAGACACAAGTCCTCATGCTTGGTCCCCAACTCTAGTGCCACAGTCCCAGGGCCTCGATGTAGAAGCAAATGGACAAGTTGCAGTGCTTTGAACCTCCAAAGGCTCTACAGCCAGCATTCGCCCCACCTACACAGGTACGAGCCAGTGATTATCATGGAGGCACTTGGCTAGAGTTTACAACCTTGTTGTCTCAGCAGTGTTCTTTTTTTCCTTAAATATTTTTTTAGTTGTTGATGGACTTTTATTTATTTTTTTATGTGGTGCTGAGAATCAGACCCAGTCCCTCACATGTATTAGGTAAGCGCTCTACCACTGAGCCACAATCCCAGCCCCAGGCAATGTTCTTTATTCCCTAGTACCTCAGTTTCCTCAGTCATTAAATAGAAAAAAAATCTGTTTATTCCTCTCTTCCTCATCACTTTGCCCTTCTTCTGGCATCTCTTCTTTTTCTGTATATCTTTTCAGATTCAAACTTCTGCCTTTTCCCTCCCCTCTCAGATAATACCTTTATTTTTATTTTTTTATGTAGGTGCTGAAGATCAAACCCAATGCCTCACATGTGCTGAGCAAGTGCTCTAACACTGAGCCCCAGCCCCAGCCCCAGGGTATCTTCTGAATAAGGATCTCAGCCTCATTTTTCATCTGCTCTTCAGACCCTGAGTATCCAAACATACTGCATATATGTCCTTCTACCACCTCAGTCTCTTTCTGCCTCAGACCATACTTCTTTGTTTCCACATGCTGCCTCCTCCTTCCTTACCTTCCTTGCCTCCTTGCCTGAGTCAGACAGTAGCACACGCTTAAAATTCCAGCTGCTCAGGAGACTGAGGCAGGAGCAGCACAAGTTGGAGGCCAGCCTTAGCAACTTAGCAAGACCCTGTCTCTAAATAAATTAAAAGACTGGGGATGTAGTTCAGTGGTAGCACACCTCTAGGTTCAATCCCCATAAGGCAAACACAACAAACAAAAAAAAGTACCACCACACACGAGAGAGCTTCTTGACTCCCCCTTCTACCTGGTAAGTAAGCTCTTTCTGACTCATGGGTTTCTTTTTTTATTCTTTAATATTTTTTTTCAGTTGTCAGTGGACCTTTATTTTATTTATATATTTATATGTGGTGCTGAGAATCGAACCCAGTGTCTCACACATGCTAGGCAAGCGCTCTACCACTGAGCCACCACCCCTGCCCCTCACAGGTTCTTATTGATCTTCCTTATTTCTCTCTTTTCACTACCTATGTGCAGGAAGCAGGGAGGATGTGCTATCTTCCAGACTCCTTGAAGCAAGGACCTGTGTCTTATTCCTCTTTGTATCCTCAAGGTCTAGCACAGGATCTTGCCCATAGGAGGCTCACAATTAATGTCTGCTGTGTTAACTCACCTTTCTGACTTTAGAGTAGAAGCAGACTTTTTTCTTTCAACTTTTTACCATGGAAAATTTTCACACATACACAAAGTTGAGAAAATAGTTTATGTATCATCCACATTCAGCAATTATCAAGATTTTTCAGTTATCTCCCCACCTTCCTGTTTTTTGAAGTATTTTAAAGTAACTTCTAGACATTATGTTATTCCTACCCTACATCCTTTAGTAGACACCTCTAAAAATAATGGAGTATTCTTATAACCCACAGTGTCATTATCACACTTACCAAAATTAAGATTACCTGATATAATCTTTAACTAGGTCATAAATTTCTCAAGTTGCCTTAAAAATATCTATTTATAGTTGTTTTTTCAAATCAAAATTAAATAGAATTTAACACTTCATGTGATTGTCTTGTATGAAAGTTTCTTTTATTGACTTTTTGTTTTTATTTCCTCATATCATTGATTGGTTAAGGAATGTGGGTTGGTTCTGTAGAATGTACTACTTTACAGATTAATCTGTTTGATTCCATTCATTTAAATTGTTTCTCTTTTCCTCACCTTGCCTAAAGGTGTGCTTAGATTCAGTTTAACATTTTTATAAGATAAATTGAAAAACAGAGTATATTTGGAACATCTGGGAGACCCAGGTCTATAGTCCAGTTTTCTTTTATACCTATTGTGTTTTTCTCTGACCCTAATTCTCTGGTTGTAAGACACAGTGACATTGAGCGTGATTTTTAACCTCTTTCAGAGTAAACTAAGTGGAACTTTATATTCCTTCTGTCAACAAGGTGTAGGGCACCAATAAATTGTTCTGAGATGATCTTCCTTGTCTTCACAGGGTTTTTCTAAATTGGGATCTCTCTACTATGTTACCACCTATGCCTGACCCTACTCATCACATATCAGAGAAAACACCATCAGAATATAATTTTCCCCAGACTGCTGCTTACCCTCCAAGTACAAGGTGTCTCTGCAAGAATGGCCTCCGTTCCTCAGGCCTGGAGCAGCTCTACACAGCCAGAGGAGCCTTCACCAGGAAGGGAGCCTCAACTTCACCCACCTGCTTCACTGTGAGCAGTGAGTCTGTTGACATTCAGGAAACAGAGAGAATGAGTAAATGGCCCTGTCGGATGGTATCCCAGGGCTTAACAACTCTGTGCCAGTCAGCTAACATGCTAAAGCCAAGGAATGAACCAAAGACTCTAACCCCTACCTCCCAGAACAGAAAGGCTAAGGGACTAGTGGACTCCGGCAACATACAAGCTGGGTGGCAAAAAGAAGAGAACCGTGGGATCCATGAGGCTGCTAAGGGAACCAGTTGCAGTTTCTCCTATCCCCATAGACCCAAGCAGGCAGCTGAGCATGGAAAAATACCCAAGGCCTTTCAGGCAGAATCCAAACCACCTTCTCCAAACAGGACATCGAAAAGGCATCAGAAGGTGCGGGCAGCTAGGGTCAGAGACATTGCCAAAAATTCCTCTCATTTGTCTAATAGCAGTCCTTTGAAGAGACAATGCAGTGTAGAGGATCTAGACACTATGACTTCACTTACAGATTCCAGCCCCGTAGTGGATTGTGCCGAAGAAAAAGAAAATGATTTATCTGACACAGATAGCAATTATTCAGTGGATTCTCTCTCCTATGTCTATGCCAAATCCTCATTGTTGGAGCTACTGAAGCCAGAGGACCCTCAAGGAAAGTGGGATCACCCAGAGCCAGAGAACTCTGAAAGTGACAACAGCCAAATATCTGAGGACTCTTTGGTTGAGAAGGGGTACCAAAGCCCACAAGAAAGTCCTCGGGCCAGTCTTCCCATCAAAGACCATGTTCACCCAAGGACCCGAGCTGGAACCTCTGCGCAGGACTTTACCACATCCTCAGACTGTGGTCTCATTGCTCACAGGAGCTTTTCCTTGGATAGTCTAATCGAGGCTGAGAAAGAACTGGGGGAATATCAGCAGGGGGTGACTTTTCTTGATTCATCTGATGAGATGCCCACAGAGACTTTCTGGCACCTGCAGAACTCTATTCTGCCTATAGTAGACCAGGAGGCAACATGCAGACCTGGGTCCATCTACCACAGAACAGGAGCTATGCTGAATGCCATCCTGCCAACGAGCAGTTCATTTTACCTCAAACCTGAGTTCCAGCCCCATTGCAAGCAGTCTGAGTCACAGGTGGGGGCAAGCTACTCTGAACCAACCGACTCTCTCCAAGGTATACAGGTTTCAAGAGAGAGCCCGCTGGTGTCCATGGATTCCTGGTTTTCCTGTGACTCTAAGATCAATTCCAGTTCTTTATGTCCAAGTCCTAATGTCCAGGAAGTTCAACCCTGTGGTGAGGAGAAGCCTGGATACTGGCTAAATATTGGAAAACTAAAGCCATCGGGTACAGGAACAGTCCTCCAACGTAGCTCAAAATTTCCCCAAGGCAATACTGAACTGCCCTGCAATGCAAGAGCTGTGTGCCCAACCTCTACTTCTGATACATCCAAGCTGTCACTTTGGGAAACTCAAAACTTTCTTCAGCCAGGAACTGATGGCAGCTTTCAGGGCATAAGTATTACTGATACAACCCAACAGGACAGCTCCGAAGTTTCCCATGATTCTAGTGTGCCAAGTGTGCTGGCTCCCTCTGCCACCTCATTCATTTATGTAGATGGTACCCATGAAAGGGACTGGCCTGCTCTTCAGCAGAAGTACCTTCTTGAACTCTCTCATCCTGTTTTGGAGGCCATAGGAAAGCCCAGGCTAGCTTTCCCCTGCCCTGAGGAAGACTCTAGTTCTCTAGGAGAAGCTTCTGGAAAAGGAGGAGGTACTCGATTGTCAGTTGGTTCTGGGCTATCCAGCAATTCAGATTCCAACAACCTTCCCATTCATCTATCCAGAATCAAGCATTTGAGAGCAGAGAAAGAACAGAACAGTTCGAGTGCCAAATTAGAAATGACTTCAGATTTCCTTAGCACTAGTGAGAAAGAGGTGAGTTGTAATGGAGCTTATTCAGCAGACTTAGAATCATTAGCTTCTGGATCAGAGAACAAGATACTAAATTCCATGAAAAAAGCATGTGAAATCAAACAGAATAATCTGAAAGAGTGTTTTCAGGGTATTAGGAAACCTGGACTGATAACTTCCTCTGAAGAGCATTTCTTCCAGAATAATGCTTGTCGCAATAACATCAGTGTAGCCACCAAAACAGACCATTGGCCCCAAGGCCAGGCTCCTCTCAGAAAAAATAGTGCAGTTCATCCAGGGCAATTAAGTCAAAACAGCCACCACCACCTACAGAAAGAAAAGGTAGACTGCCAAGAGAGCTCTAAGGAAGTAGTTGGAAGACACACAAATGTTTCCTTTGCCTTTCCATCAGGTCCAGAGCTGTACCTCCACTCTGCTCCCTGGAATCCTTTCCCATCTTCCCTGCAGCCACCTCCCTTGGAAACATTCTACATAACCAAAAGCAGGGATGCCCTGACAGAAACTGCCTTAGAGATTCCAGCTTACAGAGAAGTACATGTCCCTTCACCACCCCCCAGAGAAGCCTGGGGCTTTGGTTACAACCACCAAGACCTCCAGGAAAATTGTTTGAGGAATAATTTGCCAGTAATGTTTCAAAATCAAAATTCCAAGATTGCCTCATCTCAGCAGGTCACAGCAGAGGGGCCAGTTGATCTGAATACCAGGGAAGTTATTGGAGAGTTAGGGAAATGTGCTGGAAATATTAAAGAAGAAAGTCATAATTCAGTTTATGTTTTTGTTACTCAGAACAGACACTTTCTCCCTTCTACCAGCACAGAACTATGTGAATCTGAAAATCAAATTGGAATTTTAAATAAAAAGCACAATCTTCTAGCACTAAACGAGGGAGAAAAGGTCACTAAGCAGTCTCATTGCAGTGTTTCTTTAGATAGATCTGTGTCTGGCAAGCCTTTCTTTTTTGTTGATGGATCTGGAGCAGGTGGGGAAGAAGAGCAGAATCAGAATGCAGTCCTGCAGCAGATTCAGGCCTGTGATACAAACAGACAGATTCCTTCTGGAGCCAGGTCTGATTTTATCTGTAAAACAACCAGTGTAAGCCTTGAAAAGGATGTGCCAGGGGAAACTGCTATTTCTTCCAAGTTCAGATCAATGCATCGTAGTGTAAGCAGCCACATCCTCATGGCCCAGGATGAGAGTCTAACCCAAACGTGGGAAGGGAGGAATGAAATTGGGCTTCTTGGAAAAACTTTTCATCCCAAAGACATCTCAGAAGAGTTTAGGCATCCAGGGATAGAGTCTACCTATGAAAGTTTTCAGTCAGTTACATATGCTCAGGAAAGAAACCCCAGTGAATGCAAGGGCCCTGGAGGGTCACAAGAAATATCAAACTACAAAGAAGAACCTTTGGGAAAGAAACAAAATGAAAGAATTAATAACACTGATGAAATGGCTAGGCTAATTAGAAGTGTAACGCAGCTGGAAAATGACATCTTAGAAATTGAATCCAAGCAGAATAAGCAGCTTCATGCTTCCCCCATACCAGGAATCAGTAAGGAGTTTGTGATCCAGGACCAAAGAGACCAGGAAAGGGATTACCATGTTCTGAGGCCAGACAGCTCTGGAAACCATTTGTCCTTCAAGGATCAGCCATCTTCTCCAAGACAGGCAAAGGGTATTATTTTTAATGATAGTGGAACTAGGGAAATGGAGGTTATCAGTACTACTATGGATGATCCTCAGGCACAGAGAATCACTCTGAGCACCTTCATGTCGAGGGAATGTGTAATAGAGAGTCAGTCTATAGGAGAGCACACCCACCCAGCTAGATTAGACAGACCTGCCAGGGACACATGTGATTCTTTAGAGAAAGACTCAGCTCATAGAGAGTCCACCAATACTTCTCTTCACCCAGGGAGAATGAAAACGTCGACTAGAACTCCGTCCTTGCAGCCCAGGCCAGAAAGGTCTGAGAAGGATGGTGAGCTGGCAGATGCATCAGCAAACTCCAAAGAGCAATCTTGGAACTTAGGAAGTCTTGAAGAACTGGAGACTATGAAAGGTATTTTGGAAAGCCAAATTGTCAGACGTCGAAGTAGTTCCAAGCCAGAGGGACCAAAAGTTCAAGGTAAAGTTGAAGAAATGGTCATGCAAAAGGAAGGAAGCCCACAGAATGAAAACAATATGGTCTTATCAACTCAGAAACTTCCTAGTGCAAGTCAGCACCATATGGGTCCATTTTTCAGCCAGGAGACCGTCTTCCCATTACTGAGCCAGACAGATTTCTCTACAGCTTCTCGCCAAGAGCTGAGCAATACCTTGCCTTTGCATTCTCCAAGTCTGCGAAGAAGTTGTCTTCATTCCCTTGATACTGAAGAAGGCATCTCTTCATTTGAGTATGTGCTGGATTCCACAATACTGAAAATTCATAACAATCCCTTGGTAACTGAAATAGATTATCAGAACCAGAGTGGAGAGACGAGAAGCCACAGCCCTCAGGGAAATGATAGAGGGGACTCCACCATGGAACACTCTGCTTGGTGTGGATCTGTGATACGTCGAGCCATGGGATCTCATGGTCAGTCTAGTTCTCCAGAGAACATTCCCTTAGGGACAGTGGACAGGATAACAGCAAGCACCAGCCCCCAACACCAACAAGAGGAACTCAGAATCACTTTGATGGAATTGAGTACCCAGGAAGGTTTTGGTTCTGAAACTGAGACAGCTGTACCAAAAGAAATACAAGCCAGTTCCTTGAACAGCATCTCTAGACAGCTTGAAAAGAGGGTCAGCTTCCCCTTAGAAGAGGACAGTGACCGAGACCGAGAGGCCAGGCAAAAGGCAGAGAAGGAATCTGAGAACCCAGGCTCCCCTACCAGCAGGGCTTGTTTAGCACCTGTTTCCCTGCCTAGGATGCTTGATCCACAGCCCAGGCAGTCGGAGCATTCTGTATCTGTATCCATGTGCCTGGCTATCTTGGAGGAGGTCAGACAGGCAAAGGCCCAGAGAAAGCAACTTAATGACTTTGTGACTTGGGGAACAGTCCTTCCTTACTATGAAACTTCACTAGAACCTGAGTGTTCTTCAGGGGCCACTGGCAGGCCTCAGGGTAAGCAAATGGATCAGTTAGTGTCAGATGAGACCAGGAAGGAGGGTGAAGCACAGGGATTCCACGTGGCATTTCTGTCTACTGCACCAGGACATCTGCTGACTGATGATGGGAAATCGCAAACCACACCGCTCTGTGAAAACAGCTTTCTATCTCTGCCCAACCCTGAGACTAACAGAGGGCTATGGCCTCCTTCACAGGCTTCCTCTCATGTTGCCCCTGCTCTAGGCAAAGGGCATTGTACTGGAGAACTGAGATATGTCCTTGGAGCAAGTGAACAGTTTACATATCACCCTGGTTCTTCTGAAATCATAGAGAAAAAGAAAGAAGTACCCAGAACACCTTCCTATGCTGATCCTTTGGCCTTCAATGGACTTTTTTCACCATCTGTGGAGAGACAGAGATCAGAAAAAGAGGTGTCTGCCTTTTCTTCTCAGGCCCCTTGTGATGATCTCGGGTTGATTCTGCATGAGCAGACCCAGTCAGCTACAGGGGATACTACAGAGGACATGTCTCATGAAAGTTGGGACAGCAGCCCAGAGCACCAGGAACTTAAAACTCGAGGCACCACATATGAAGGAGGCTTGGGTAACGTCTCTGTGAGTGCACAGGAAAAAAAAACAACCCATTTTGAAAGTCAGCCTGTGATCTGTAATGTTCAGAATACTTCAAGCTGCTTAGGGCCTAAGCAAGATCATGTCCAATGCCGTGAGGTTTCCAGTGATTCAGAAGAAGGGAGAAAAAGTCCAAAACAACATGCTGTTCTGCTTGGAGGCCTGGGAAGGGATGAATTGGAAGCTCCCACACAGCAGCCAGGGAAGTGGAAGGGGAGTGTTGGGTCTGGGCTGGCAGAAACCTGTATGTTTGGTAGCACAAATCCCAGGCCAATTCCATTGCAAGATCAAAGACCTAACCCAGATCCTAGGGGACTTGAGGACAAGACCCCATGCAGATGCCCAGAGGAAACCAGAGATCCCCTTGTCTTCTCAGGGAATACTGAAGGCAGCAGGACTCTCAGCCCATCTAGTGGGGAGGAAGAGAGCAGAACTGTTCCTTTTCAACAACCCTGCAATTCTCAACTCATTGCTACTCATACCTGTTCCTCCCATTGTTCCACATTACTGTTTTATAGAGATGGTGACTTGGGGAAGGGAATTTCCAAGGCTGCCCTACATCCCATCCACCTACCCTTCATAGTAGCTTCCAGGGCCTGTGAAATGGGTCAGATAGGAGAGAGCTCTTCCAAGGAACCCCATGTACTCTTGGCACATGGCCTTGAGCCAAAAGGCTTTAATATGGAACTTGGACCAATAGACAGTCCCACTTTTGAGCCCTCTACTACAGAATCTGTCCTATCTTCAGCTCAAGGTCGTAGCTCCCTTTCTACCCCTGATGTGAGGACAAGTTCCCTCACCCACTCAGCTGCTGAAAGAAGTTCAAGGCTCATAGGGAATCCTGAGAAAAAGGTTGCTGAGAAAGCTAGCCCAGAACTTGAGGTTGCCCCTTTCCCAGCAGGCATGTACTCTGAGCCACTGAGGAATCTGAAAGAGAGCTCCATAGGTGGCCAGAATGAGCAAGTGTCTCAAACTAAGCCAGAACCACTTGGAACAACTCACACACCACACACCCTGAATTTAAGTGAAGGGTCAGTTGAAAGTGAGCTCATGGTGGAGCCACAACTCAAAGAGTTAAGAAAAACCATCAGATGCCTTTCAGAAAAGCTACAATGTTCCAACGAGTCCAGGGATCACAATTGCTTGAACCCTGCTGCCAAATTTGTAACAAGGTTAAAACGTATCTGCTATCCTCAGGTTGACAGTCTTTGGGAGGAGGAAGAGCAGCAGAGAGACCAGGCTTTAGGAGGTGGTGAGGACCCTGTCCAGGACAGGAATTCCTTACCCTCTAAGGAAGGTGGTTTGGACAGCTGTTACATTAGTAGTGCTAGGACAGAGGAGGTGGCTGTAACCAAGACTTCCATGTCCCAGACTTCCTTATCAACCTTTGAAGACCTAGCTTTTGTGCCTTTGGAGCAAAGTAAAGTTCCACAGCCTGCTACCCAGAGGCCTAGCCAGCCCTACTGTGATAAGGAGCAGCTATCTCCCCACCATAAGTGCTCACTTCCTGTGATTGCAGTCTTCTCTGGCCCCAAACACTCAAAGTCTTATCTCAGATCCCAGTTCTCTGTGGTCAGCTCATCTCGATCTCTTCAGGAGCTGAACTTGAGTGTGGAGCCTTGTTCTCCTACAGATGAAGATGCACTGGAGCCTAACAGATTGTGGAACCCACATCTTGAGAGCTATTCCTTAGAAAAGCAGGTGTCAAGAACATCTACAAAGGCTGAGGATTGTAGTCAGAAAGTTTCATCTAACTTGAACAATGACCCTGCTGATCACAAGCCCCTGAAACCTATCACCCCTCCCTACCCAACGTCTTCCACACGCTCATGCATGCCAACCCCTAATTTAATGGCCAGCTGGATGTCTAGTTCTTTGGAACAGGCCCAACAAGCAAAGCCAGAGAAACTGAGTGTCCAGAGTAGGCCAGGGAATTGGTGCGCTCAGATGGACAAAGAAATGTTTGGCTCTAGTGACATCAATCCTTACATCCTGCCCTGGTGTCCAGAGGAACCTATACACATTGGTTGGAAACAATATGTGTTTGGTAGTACAGTTGATGTCTCCTGTACCCAGAAACCCCATGGCCTGATATCATCAAATGTGGCCAGGAGTTCCAGCATGGACAGCGGCCTAGAAGAACAGAGCTCCCCTTTCCACTCTCACCTCAGCACTTTTGCCAAAACTCAGGACCTGTCAAGCACACATGGCAGCATTGATAATGTCCAAGGTTCAAATGAGGCCTGGGAAGTATGCAGTTCCTTGTTTCCCTTCAAGGACTCCCACATCCTTTCAGGTCGTGAAGGAGTAACCTCCACTTTGGGTCCTGACAAGACAACCCAGTTCAAGGGCCCCATTGATGAAGCAGGCTATCTGAGGAATGAGCTGCCCCTGGCTGAAGGAAGTTCTGCAGGTCTCCTTGATGAGATGGTGCTGCTGTATCCATCAGAGGCAGAATGTCCTGTGGGACTGGCTGGAACAAATACCTTTGAGCAAGGCACACAGACCCTGGGCTGTAGGCTCCACCAGAGCTGTGCCAGCATCTCCTCTGCTCAGCTGGAAGCCAGTACAGGGTCAGCCTCTGACCTGGCCTCTTGGACCAGCATGCATAACTTGTCTCTCCACCTCTCACAACTCCTGCACAGTACCTCAGAGCTACTTGGGAGTCTTTCCCAGCCAAGTGTGACCCAGAAAGAGCAGAGCACCAAAAGGAACACCCCAGTTGAGGCTCCACCGGCCCTTATGACAGATGGTACTACTCAGACCACTGTGGATGAGGGAAGCCAGACTGAGCTGGTTTTACCCACTCTGTACCTCAAGACCTCAGAGACCAAATCTCAGGAAGTCAGTGTGATCCTTGAAGAGGTGGGCTCAGATATCTCAGCCAAGTCTCAACAAAAGGGAGATGTCCCAGGGGCACTTCAGAGGACTGAGGCTGAGGAAACAGCATGGAAAATGGCAACACCCCCAGATCTTCATGAAGAAAGCACTTACCACAGGCTGCAGAGCCCTCTAATACCCTCCTCCCACAAAAGGGAGGTTCTGCCCAACCTCCTTCCTATAAGCCCACCAGCATCTCTCAATGCTTCCCTACCTCCCAGTTCCCAGCCAGAGGAATCTTCTTGCATGATTGTTAACAGCCCCAACTGCAGCATCTGTCTTACCCCCAGCCTCTTCCCCAGTACTTCAGGGGGGTCCACTCAGGAACCTGAGGTCCAGGAGAAGTTGAGTCCAGGGAGTGCCTTGATGGTGGACAGGGCCTCTTCCCCAATCCTCACATTTAGTGCCAGCACACAGGAGTCAGGTCTGCTCCCAGGTGCTCTGAGTCTCTCAGCTCCCTCTGATTATGCTCTTGAGGGCCACCAGAAGCTTGATTCTAGTCCAGACCTTGTTTGTGGTGCTTCAAGACCTCCAAAGGGTAATTATTCTCAAAGCGCTGATGAGTCAGGTGGTTACCAGAGAGTTGAGAGAGTGGGTAGAGAAGGCTCAAGTCACTTAGGAAGGAGTAATGGGAAGTCATTCCTTGAGTCAAGCTCCCCTTCCACCCCACAGCAAAACTCCAGACTCCAAGTTAGCTTTTTAGGGCAACCTTCTCAGCAGCTTCAGCCCAGAGCCACCACTGAGGTCCAAAGTACACTGCCACCTCTACCACCATGGGACAAGAGCCAGAGGCTGGCCAATAGCTTTGTGCCTGAAGAGGTGGCTTCCCCAGGGCACAGCCTGCTGAGCCCTAGGGGGCCAAGTCAGTGGCAGAGCAAGCCAGAAAGTGGAGGCGAGAGTTCAGCACTTCTGGTGGAGTCACAGCTCCCTCTGAACCTCACCTCTTCGTGGAGAAGCCTCCAGCACCTCAGCCCCAACCCTGTCTCTGAGTTGACTGACACTGCAGGGTTTCGAGGTTCTAATGTGGACCAACCTCAGGTTTGCCAACCTGAGGGGATGCTGTGCCCCATTTCGCAGGTATGCATTGCTCCCCAGCCCCAGCATTGCAGCATGAGGGACCCTCCAGTACATAATGAATTTAGTAACTGGGGTAGGGTTCAGAATGGCTCTCTTGAGGAATTGGGTGTAAGCAAGGAGCTGGGGGCCAGCACTAATCTCAGCCCTGGGGAGCAGATTCAGAGGCCCCTACAACCTCCTGAGGATAAGAGCCAGGATCCTGAGTGGTCCCAGAGGGAGCAGATTCCCCTACAAGTTGGAGCCCAGAAGCCGTCTCTTAGCCTGGAACTCACAGAAGCAAAGCTGCACCATGGCTTTGGGGAGGCAGATGCACTGCTTCAGGTGCTGCAGAGCGGAACAGGGGAAGCACTTGCTCCTGAGGAACCTATGATGTCCACCTGGGAGGAGCTCTATGCCAGGTAAGGGTCCCATCCTGGAGGTCAAGTGTGGGCCAAGGTGAAAGAACCTGAGAAAGCTAATAGCTGACTTTTCCCTCTGTCCTTGCTCATTGGGGATTTTCCAGAGGGGGTCAGAGAGCAAGAACTTCAGGGGAAGGACACTCATGGACAATTTCATGACTCAATTTCATTTTGTTGTAGGCAAAAAAAAGCCATCGAAACCCTCAGGAGAGAGCGGGCTGAGCGACTTCAGAACGTCCGTAGGACAAGAAGCCCCCCAAAACAACTGAGCCTCCTGCCCAGTAGGGCTCTTCCCACCCAGGACCTTGACTTGCCCAGCAGGCGCCGAGAATACCTACAACGACTAAGGAAGGATGTTGTAGAAACCACCAAGTAAGGGTGGTCCCCTGAACCCTGCAGGAAGCAGGTTCTGTGTGGTAGAGGGGATTGTGGGGAGCAGGAGCTGGAGTTTTAACATTGTGGAAGGCCCTGCATGCCTGTGGTCATGTGGAAGTGAATGTGGGAGACCCAGGCAAGGAAAGAATAGTGTATATGAGGGAATGGGGTGAGGAAGGGGTTGGGCAGAGAAGTTATGGGAAAGTATAAACAGTGGCTCTGACACAAAGCAAGCCTGCAGACCTGGACCTCGGAAGGGCTTGTTCCTCTCTGTCCAGCAGCTCTCCTGAGGATATAAAATCAAATTTCATGACCCTGTGGTAAAGGGAGGATAGGATCTTCAAGAACATGGCATCAAGCTAGCCTTGGGTGGAATGGTCAGGGCTGTTATGCACTCACCATGTTAGAAGATATCTTTCTGATGTGTGATCTTCCATAGGAGCCCTGAGTTGGCATCAAAGTCTGCTCACTCACCCTCTGAAATTGATCTAATGCTGCGCAATTATCAACGGGCCCGTGAGGAGGCCAAGATGGAAATTGCCAAGGCACGGGACAGATTGCGGGAGCGAACTGAACAAGAGAAGCTGAGAATCCGTGAGCAGATCATCTCCCATCTGCTGAGGGTGAGGAATGGGGTGAGCCTCTGACTTCAGGATTGACTGGAGCAGACCTGGAGACTTGGGGTAGCCTTCACTGTGGCTGTCTCTGAGTCTGAGGATATAACACTTGGAGGAGAGCCTGGACCCCTTGGTGCCAGCTCAAAGCTGGACTCTCTCTCTCTCTCTCTCTTTCTCTCTCTCTCTAAGTTATATATGACAGGAGAATCCATTTTGACATAATTATACAAGCATGGAATATATCTTGTTCTAATTTCAGTTCCTAGTACCTCTCCTTCTCCTTCCCTCCTCTCACTCCCTGCTCCCTTCCCTCTTGATCTTTCTGCTATCTACCCAGTTATTTTTTTTTATTTATTTCTTGTGGGTGTACACAATGGCAAGATTCATACACATCCATAGGAAAGTTATGTCAGATTCCTTCCACTGTCTTTCCTTTTCCCATCTCCCCTTCCTTCTCTTCATTCTCCTTGTCTACTCCACTGAACTTCAATTCTTCTTTTTTTTTAATCTTCCCTCTATTGTGGGTTAGCTCCCACATATCAGAGAAAATATTTAACCTTTGGTTTTGGGAGGGAATTAGCTTATTTCACTTAGCATGATAGTCTTCAGACCCATCTATTTACCAGAAATGTCATAAAGTCATTCTTCTTAATGGTCGAGTAATTCTCCATCATGTATATATACTATATGGGCTTTATCCATTCATCTGTTGAAGGGCACCTAGGTTGGCTCCATAGCTTAGCTATTGTGAATTGAGCTGCTATAAACATTGATATGGCTACATTACTATAGTATGCTGATTTTAAATCCTTTGGATATATACAGAGGAATGGAATAACTGGGTCAAATCGTGGTTTTATTCCTAGTTTTTGGTACTGAGGATTGAACTCAGGGGCACTCAGCCACTGAGCCAGCCCTATTTTTCCATTTTATTTAGAGACAGGGTATCACTGAGTTGCTTAGTGCCTCACTTTTGTTGAGGCTGACTTTGAACTCATGATCCTCCCTGCCTCAGCTTCATGATCATTCCAAGTTTTTCTGAGAAATCTCCATACTGCTTTCCAGAATGGTTGTACCAATTTGCAGTCCCACCAACAATTTATGAGCGTACCCTTTTCCTCACATCCTCACCAGCATTTATTATTACTGTTTTCTTGATTACTTGGGCTCACTCTTGACATCCTCATCAGACCAGGCTCCTGTCCTCAGGTAGTATGTAGTCAGGGTGTGGGAGCGGCCATGGCGTGAGGTACTGGGGATGGCTTATGGGAGCCATGGCAGGAAGAGATGGTTTGGGAAAGGAAATTTGGGTGGTAAGGGTGCATCAGGAGCTGGATGATGATGATCTGTTCTTCTCAGGAAGAGGAAAGACTACACACCTTGGCCAACTCCAGCTCTCTGTGCACCAGCTCCAATGGAAGCCTCTCCTCTGGTGTCACTTCTGGTTACAATAGCAGCCCAGCTCTGTCAGGCCAGCTCCGGTCCCCAGAGAGTGTGGTGAGTGAGTAGATGTGGGGAACAATTCAGGGGCCAGGACTGCTGAGAGGGGAGTTTTAGCAGGACCTTGAGGCTACTGCTACCATTAGCTCTTCCTATGAGCTATGACCTTTGATCTTCCCTTAGTTGTACTTCCTCTCCCTCTGTTTATTCATTTGTAAATGAATGTTTATTATGTATTCACTGTTTTAGGATGTAGCAGTGAGCAAAACTGTTCCAGGGATGGAATCCTGGGGCACTCAACCACTAAGCCACATCCCCAGCCCTTTTTTGTGTTTTATTTAGAGACAGGGTCTCACTGAGTTGCTTATTGCCTCGCTTAGGCTGGCTTTGAATTCATGATCCTCCTGTCTCATCCCCCTGAGTCACTGGAACTACAGGCATGCACCACGGGATCTGGCCAAAACTGTTCTCCTTAAACAGACTGTTAGAGGGATAAACAGCTTATCTGCTGGCTAATGTTGCAAGAAATTATTTGGAAAATTGATGCTAAGCCAGGACAAAATAGAGGACCTGACCTAGTCTGCAGGGTCAATAAAGATAGCTCATTTAGGCTGAGACCAAAAGGCTGAGTAATGTAAACAAAGCTGTGCTGCTGTTGGAAAGTTGTTCACCCAGCAAGTGAGGCCTTGAGAAACTAAATGGAGTACATTGTGGCTGGAGTATATAGTGAGATGGGCAAATGACATGAGAAAAGACTAGAAAAGGCCAAATCATATAGACTATATTGAGAATTCTGGCCCTTTTTTATTAAAATATGTTTAGTTTGTAGATGGATGCAATGCCTTTATCTATTCACTTATTTTTTTATGTGGTGCTAAGAATGGAACCCAGTGCCTCACACATGCCAGGCAAGTACTCTACCACTGAGCTATGACCCCAGGCCCTCTGACCCTTTTCTAATCCATCTGATAATAACACTCCCTTAAAGTGACAGAAAGCTATTGAACTGAGCAAGGTCCTCAGCAATTTAGTGAGACTGTTTCTCAAAATAAAAGGGGCTGGGAGTGTGGTTTAGTGGTTAAAAAAAAAAAAAAAACCTGTTGAAAACCTTTTAAAAGGAAGTGTTTAAGTAGAAGAATAGAATGATAGGATTGGAAGAGGAGGAGGCATGAGCAACTGTGGGAAGACCTGAAAGAGGTCCGTGGCAAAGTTGAGTTAGAGGTGGTGATTGCTTGGGTTTAGGGCACTGCCAGTGAAGATAAACAGGTGGTGGACATAATGGGGAGAGCATCTGTGTCAGAGGAAGTGGGAGACAGGAATCAAGAATGGCACATGCCTCTGACTTGAGCAACTGAAGGGATGGTGGTATCAATCGTGACAAGAAACACTGGAGGAAGACCAAGTTTTGTGGGGAAGATTGTGAGTTTGATTTCTCCTTTATTAAGTAGAAGCTGTGAGAAATCAGTTGCAGCCATTAGAATCAAGTAGGCAGTTGGAAATGTAGATCTAGAGCTCAGAGTAAAACCTGCCTGAGGATAAACATTTGAAATTCACTTTATAAATAAAACTTCACATGGTAAAGAAATAAATAACAGCAAAGGGCATGGCTTCAAGTGCCTCTTTCAGTCCCCTATTTACCTTCCCAGAAGCAGCCATCTTATCCCAGTTCAGTTTATATTTCCAAAGATAACATATACAGCTATGTAAATGTGTATCTTTTGTAAAGCACATGAGTGGAAGCATACTTTACCCACTTTCTTTGCTTTTTCCCTTAAAAATATCTTTTATATATTACTGCATATCAGTAAATTTGTTTCTGACTTTTTTTTTTTTTTTTTTTTTTGGGTGGTTCTGGGGATTGACCACAAGGGCACTCTACCACGGAGCCACATCCCCAGCCCTTTTCATTTTTTTATTTTACTTACTTACTTATTTATTTAGAGACAGGGTTTTGCTAAGTTTCAAAACTTGGGATCCTCCTGCTGTGGCATCCTGAGTATTGGGATTATAGGTGTGTACTGCTGCACCCAGCCTGAGTCATTCATTTTTAACAGCTGAGTAGTGTTTATCCCTTACTACTTTTTTTTTTTAAAGCGTGATGTTTTCTATAGAAAACATGTTCATATAGTAAAAAAGCAAAAAATAAATGTAAAAGTACATAGGGAATCCCTGCTCTCACTTAACCTGGTCCTTTTCCATCCAGGGAAAGCAGTGTGGTTTTTTGGATGGATCCTGATAAAAGTCTTTATACACACTGTTCTCTACCTTCCCCCACCCAGTGTATCCTGGAGTTTTTTCCTATTTGAGTATGTGGAGAACTTTCCAATTTTTTTTTTTCATTTCTGCCTATCACACCATTGTAGAAATGTGCTGTGATTATTTATTCTTCTAACTCGGGCTGTTTTCAGTATTTTGCTGTTATCAACAATGCTGCAGTGAATAACTTTGTGTCTGAATCATTTCATACAGGTGCAGATACATCTGTGGGATAAATTCCCATAAGTAGGCTTGTACAAAGAGTACATGCACTTGAAATTTTTTTTTTTTTGCCTTTGAAATTTTGATACCATTTGATAAAGTTTCCCTCTCAGATATAATTTACACTCCCATTAGCAAAGGGTAGGAATCCATTTCTCCCTGTTCTCTTATCAACATTTCCAATTCTTTTTCATTCATTGGTTTTGTTTTGTTTTCTTTGTATAACTCAGCATTGAGTGCAGGGCCCGAATGTATGCTAGGCAAGTAGTCTACCACTGAACTACATCCCCCAAACTCTTCTTTAAAACATTTTATTTTTGAGACAGCATATCCCTAAATTGCCAAGGTTGGCCTCCAACTTGCAATCCTTCTGCCTTAGCCTCTGGAGTAGCTGGGATTTTAGGTATGTGCCACTGTGCCCTGAAAATGTTTTTTGTTTTTTATTTTTTACCATAAAGAATAGTGTCTCATTTGTCTCATATAGGATCTCTTTTATTACACATCTGGTTTTTTGTTTTTGTTTTTTTTTTTTTTTTTTTGGTGGTGTTGGGGATTGAACCCAGGGCCTTGTGCTTCCAAGGCAAACACTCTACCAACTGAGCTATATCCCCAGCCCCTTAAACACCTATTTAAATATTTTTATTTTCTTTTTTCTGACCCTTTGTTTATGTCCTTTGCTCATTTCTGGTTTTTTCTTACCAGTTTTTGAGGGTTCTTTATACTAACAAGAATTAACCCTTTGCCTTATATGAATTACAAATTTGTTTTTCTCTGTGCCTCACTCTTGTATCAACTTTGCTTGTTTTGTTTGGGACCATTCAGAAAGATTTATTTATTGGCCAGATGTGGTGGCACACGCCTGTGATCCCAGCAACTCAGGAAGCTGAGGCAGGAGGATTGCAAGTTCAAAGTCAGCCTCAGCAATTTAGTGAGGTCCTAAGCAAATTAGTGAGACCCTGTCTCAAAAAATTAAAAGGGCTTGGGATGTGGCTCAGTGGATAAGAACCCCTGGGTTAAAGAAAAAAAAAAAGTGTTAAGAAAGATTTATTTGGGCTGAGTTGTGGCTCAGTGGTAGAGCACTTACTTGGCATGTGTGAGGCCCTGGATTCAATTCTCAGCACCACATATAAACAAATAAATAAAAGATCCATTGACAAAAAAAAAAAACAAAATATATATATATATATATATATATATATATATATAAAATAAAGCAATCTCAAAGTAGATTTAAGAAAAAGATTTATCAGCTTTCTTTTTGTAGTACTTAAGTTCTCAATAATAATTAGAAATACATTCTCCATTCCAAAGTTATAAAGAATTTCTGCTGTGGTCTTATTTTTCATATTTAAATCTTTGTTGCATTTGCAGTTATTTTCACGTATATTGTGAGGTGTGTGTATCCACCTTTATTCCTTCAGGAATATCCACTTGTTCCTGTAGTTAATTATTAGTTATTCATCTTGGTCTCACCAGTGCACAGTGTCCCTTTTCCCTGCACTAAGGCTTAGAATGAGCCTACTCTTTGATAGTACCAGTCCTTCTACCTCCCACATTGCCCTGAGCTTTTTCAGAATATTTTTTCTTGTCTATTTTCCATATGAAATTTAGGATCAGATTTTCTAGTTCAATTAAGAATTTATTAGTATTTTTATTAAAAAAAAACTGTTTTCATATTGGGGATTAACCCAAGGGATCTTTACCATTGAGCTTATAGCCCCAAACCTTTTTATATTTATTTTTTTAAATATAACAAGGCAGGCTCTCACTAAGTTGCTGAGGCTGACCTCAAATTTGCAATCCTGGGCTGGGGTTGTAGCTCAGTGGTAGAGTGCTTGCTTGGCATGTGTGAGGCACTGGGTTTGATTCTCAGTACCACATATAAATAAATAAATAAAATATAGATCCATCAACAACTAAAAAAAAATATTAAACAAAAAATCAACTTGCAATCCTTCTGCTTCAGCCTGGAGTTAGAGGCATGCCCTACCATGCCCAGCTTATTTTTATCTTTTTGAGACACAGGTACTAAACCCAGGGGCATTCTACTACTGAGTTATACCCACAGGCCTTTTTCACATTTTTGAGACAAGGTTCACTAAGTTGCCCAGGTTGACCTTCAACTTACAGACCTGCTCAGCCTCCTGAGTAGCCGTGGTTATAGGTGTGCACCAGTGCACCAGTGAAAGTTAATTCAGAAACCTTTTCATTATACCCCAAAAGAAACCCCATGCCACTCATTTCTCCCCAAACCCACCATCCCCCAGCCCTACGCAACCACTAATTTATTTCCTGTCTCTACAGTTTTGATTATTCTGGACATTTAATATAAATGTAATCATATGATGTTTGGTCCTTTTTCATTGGCTTCTTTCTCTTAGCATAATATTTTCAGCATTGTTAGTTTCCTAGAATCTCTAACAAATTAGTGTAAATGGGGTAGCTTAAAACAACAGAAATTTATCCTGTCATAAATTTGGAGGCTACAAGTTTGAAATCATGTTTAGCAACACTAGGCTCCCTCAGAAAACTCCTTGAAGGAGAATCTGTTCCATGCTTTTCTCTGAGCTTCTGGTGGTCACCAGCAATTCTTGCAGCTGCATCCTTACAATCTCTGCCTGTTTTCACATGTTGTTCTCTGTGTGTGTATGTGTGTGTGTCTCCCTTGTTTTTTCACATGACTTTCTTATGTTGTCAATCATTGGATTTAGGGCCCACTCTAATCCAGGAGTATCTCAACTTCATCTCCAAAAACCCTATTTCTGAATAAGGTCATATTCATAGATACTGGGGTTTGAACTTCAGCATATCTTTTACTGGAGACTAATTCCGCCCAAAACAAGGATGCATTCATGTTGTAGCATATATCAAAAATTCATTCTTTTTTCTGGCCAAATAATCTTCATTGTATGAATAGACCACATTTTATTTATCAGTTTATCATTTGATAGACATTAAGGTTGTGTCTGTCAATTTGGCCACTTAAGAATAAGGCTACTGTGAACATTTCTGTGGAAGTTTTTCTTTTTTTTTTTTTTGAAGATTTAATGCTTTATTTCTGTTGGTGGTAAATCAAAACATGCTTTAGCAATAGTGTTAGTTTAATTTTTTTTAAATCAACATTTTTTTCAATTTCTTCTGGGTTTGAATCCTGGATCACAGAACTGCCAGACTATTTTTCATAGTGCCTGCACCATATGTATTCCATCAGCAGTATCTGAGCAGTGTATTTCTCTACATTTCATTAACATTTGGTATACTGTCTGTCCTCTATTCATAGGTTATACATCTGCAGATTTAACCAACCACATGTTGAAAACATTTTTTAAAAATGTTATGTTATTGATGTGTACCAGGCCTAAAATGTTTATATCTATACTGAACACATACAGACTTTTCTTCTTGTCATTATTCCCTACAATTATTTACATACTACTTACATGGCATTAGGTGTTAAAAATAACAGAGATTATTTAAAGTATTTGGGAAGATGCAGAGTGTTTGCATGGATTATATGCAAATATTGTATTTCAGTGACTTAGACATCCTCAGATTTGGTATCCTTAGGAGGTCCTGGAACCTGTCCCTTGCAGAAGCTAAGGGATAACTGGTTTTGGTTGTAGCCATCCTAGTGGATTTTAAGTGGTACTACATGGTTTTAGTTGCATTTCCCTGAGACCATTACATGGATCTTCTTTGGAGATAATGTCTATTCAGGTCTTTTGCCCATTTTTTAAATTGTAATTTTGTCTTTATTATTGAGTTCTTTATATATTCTAGTAAAAGTCCTTCATCAGATATAATTTACAAAACTTTCTCCCATTATGGGTATTTGTGTGTTGTCTTTTCAGTTCGCTTTAAAGCACAAAGTGGGTGTTTTTTTTTTTTTTTTTTTTTTTTTTTTTTTGGTTTTTTTTTTTTGGTTTTTTTGGTACCAGAGATTGAACCCAGGGTACTCTACTGCTGAACTGTATCCATTTTTATTTTCTATTTTCAGACAGGGTCTTATTAAGTTGCTGACATAGAACTTGAGATCCTCCTTCCTCAGCCTCTCAAGTTGCTAGGATCACAGGTGTGAGCCACCATGCCCAGCTGATAAATATCTCCATAGTGTATCAACTAATATTCTCAAATGATACTGTATCATAGTTCCTACCTATATACCTACAGTCCCTGCTATACTCTGCTTAACAGTATTATAAAGGTTCATTAGTCTTTACTAATATTATAGTATTTTAGTTATATAGTTATATTCTCATGTCTGAGATTGTCAGATTTTTTTTTTTTTTTTTTTTTTTTTTGGTGACTATATATATCCTATATTCATTTCTCTATTGGGTTGTCGGGCCTTTTGGTTTTGGTGGCTCTTCTGCATATTAAGAAAATTACCCAAAAAAAAAAAAAAAAAAAAAAGAAAAGAAAATTATCCTTTGTCATTTGAGCTGCCAGTTTTTTTCCAATTGTTTGTTTTTCAAGATATTAATTTTTGGACTGGGGGTGTAGCCCAGTGGTATAGTACTTGCCTAGCATGTATTGAGGTCCTTGGTTCAATCCCCCTGCCCATATATTTATGTGCAAAATTTTTGCCTGATTTAGAAAGGAATTTCCCTCTCTATGAATTTTTTAAGTTATATTTTCTTATAATAATGTTATACTTCCACACCCCCAATATATCTTCAATCCACAAAGTATAAAGGATTTATTTTGGCATGACCTATGGAATAGGTCTCTGATATAAATCTTATTTTCAAATGGCTATCCAGTTGCCTCGGTAATATTTATTAATTAGTTCATGATTATATTTGGAAGTCATCAGTACAAAATTAGAAATAGACAAAATCACCAGGGAATATATTATAGAATAGGAAAATCAGGACTTGACCTGAATTTTGAAAGAATCCCACAATATCAATTTATTGTTGAGAAGAACAAGTCAATAAAAGAAAGTGGAAAGTAGCATAGAGAGGTTGGAAGCTGAAGCCTGAATCAGAGCTTGCTATGAGAGATGCAGGAAGATGGGGCAGGGACACATGGATAGCATGGGCCTTGATGATTATTGTTTGAAGGAGTGATGGGAGCAAATGCTAGCTTAGGGAAGGTGCTGCAGAAGAAAGTGAGAGGTGGGAGATGGCAAAGGAAATAATTGTTTCAGGAAGCTTATGTGTGAAGAGTGGGGGAGAATTTTTTTGTATGCTAAAGTACTAATAAGAAGTATCCAGTGAAGAGGGAGAAGTGGAGGCAAGTGGATAGAGAGATGATTAGTAGTAAAAGGTTCCTGAGAGGGTGGCATGAGGTCTAAACCTGAGGCAGAAGGGATGGAGGTGAGGAAAGAGGTAGAACTTTCTTTGTTCACTTCCTGTTGTCTTCAAAGTAGCAGTAGGTTAGGAAGCAATGATAGAATTAACATAAAGGATGCCTGAGAGATCCAACAGAGATCAGGGACTGTGTCACAGAGGAGCTGGCTGAGGTGAAGGTGTTTTTGTCCTATTGCAGATATAGAGGATCATCCCCACTGATTCCAGATTAGGAGCTTTGGCTTAGCTGGGGCTAGGGGCCAAGGTTCAACTTTTCAGAGCACATTGCTTTTCTTTCCCATCCCACCTTCTACTAACCCCCTCCAGCCATGGCCCTACTCCTGTTGCCAGTGCTGCAGAGGGGCCTCCCACCCGCTGACCCCAGGTTGGCTGGCTGGCAGAGGGTTCTCAGGCCCTATTTGTCATCTCCCTGTTGGAACCCTCCTGCAAGTAGCCTGTAAGCCTGTGGGCGAGGAGAGATTGTCCCTGGATTGATTTGTGTTGCTATTGTGGGTATCCAGGCTCTTGTAATCCCAGTAGGGAAGATTTTTTTTTTCCCTTTATAATGGAACCATCATGGTGGAAGCTGTTAGGTTCACTTCACAGGAGATTATTCTATGCCTGCTGTCTGGTCCTGAGTGTCCTCTGTTCTGCAGGGGGACTCAAACTTGCCTGATTCCAGAGACACCTGGATAGGGGATGGGCAGGCCCATTCTGCAGTGAGGAACCTGTATCTGGCTAGATCGGCCTGGAAGAACTCAGCTTACAGTGAGTGGCAGGGAGGGTTGGGCAAAGATATCTGCCTGGTCCTGGGGCTTATGCCTACTCTATCATAGAAAGTCACTGGCCCGAGACTGAGTCCAGTGTCTCCACCCCTGCTGGAGAGCTGTATCTGTCATAAGACCCTGATGTTCTATGCCTTCCCAGAGCCTCCATCTCTTTATTGTAGGCTGTAGAGCCTCCCTGGGCAGTTCCTGTTGTTTTCCATCCAGCCCATCCAGCTTCTCCTCCTCCTACCAGGATCTGGCCAAACACATGGTAGACACTTCCATGGCTGACGTGAGTAATCACTCCCACTCCTCCCTATCATTGCTTTAGCCAGACCTCTGCTGGGTGGGGAGGAAGAGGAAAAGAGCTGGGCAGATGAGGGCCACCAACGCTTGTAGACTTCTTCAGTGGCTCTCCATCTTGAATGATGTATATATATTAAACATGGATCAGAAAGTGGAACCTAGGGGCTGGGGTGTACTTTTCCTACTAATTTGGGTATGGCCACTGTGTCCCCAGGTAATGGCTGCTTGTTCAAATAATCTACACAACCTCTTCAGCCACCAGGCAACAGCTGGCTGGAAGTAAGTCCCTTTGCAGTGCCTTGGTCCTAACCCTGTTATCCTGCTTGGCTTCTCTTCACCTTCCGTTTCTCTACCCTGGCTTCTGGAATCTCTCACCCCCTAAGTTCCTCCTTTGTGCCTTGGGAACCCTCTTTTAAAAAAAAAATTCTTCCTCTTTCCAATCCTTGGTGTCCCCCAGCTATCAGGGTGAGGAGCAGGAGGTGCACCTTTACTACAAGGAGTTTTCTTCTACTCGGCATGGCTTCTTAGGGGCAGGTGTGGTGTCCCAGCCACTATCTCACGTATGGGCAGCTGTGAGTGACCCTACCCTGTGGCCCCTGTATCACAAGCCCATTCAGACAGCAAGGCTACATCAGCGGGTGACCAACAGCATCAGCCTAGGTGAGCTTGAGGGAGGGAAGTTCCCATGGGGCCTGGTTTCTGGTATGTCCTATGGGCTCTGGCCAAGAGACAGAGGCAGAGGATTGGAGTCAGCCCTGTTGAGAGGCCAGATACTCAAGCCTACTTCCAGACTGCTTAGCCATGTTGGTGTCAAGTCATAGGATGAAGGAGAGGCTCCTGGTCCAGGGAGGACTTGGGACTAGGTCTGTCCATGGGCCTCCTGACTCTTGCTTACCCCCACTCCAGTGTACTTGGTATGCGATACCACCCTGTGTGCACTGAAGCAGCCACGGGATTTCTGTTGTGTCTGCGTGGAAGCCAAAGAGGTGCCTGCCCTGCTGGTGGTAATTTATGGGAATTGGTTCCTATGGGGGGATGAGGGCAAATTGAGGCTGGGACCAGGACATGGGTGGCTTGAAGGCAGGCCCAGTGTTGACTTCCACTATACTAACTACACTTGAGCCTGTCCTTGTTTTGTCCTCATTACATAACATCTCTCTGTCTGCAGGGGCACCTGTCTGTCATGGCAGTTCAGTCTGTATATGACACATCCATGCCAAGACCCAACAGAAAAATGGTCCGAGGGGAGATACTGCCCAGTGCCTGGATCCTGCAGCCTATCACCATGGAAGGGAAAGAAATTACCAGAGTCATCTACTTGGCCCAGGTGATACAGCCCTTGCAGCCAGCCTTTTGCGAACACCTTGGGACCTTTCTGTCTAGCTGTGGCCAGGCCCATTGCCCTAAGAGTTGGAGCTTCAGGAACTCTTGGGTTCAAAGTAAAAGAGTCAGTGGAGAATCAGAGAGGAAGGAATGAGTGTTGTCAGCTGAAGTTGCTAGTACCAGGGATCTAGTAGTAACTTAACATCTTGTGGTTATCCCCAGGGTCCTTAGAAGATATACAAATCATTGAAAGGTAAAAGCAGCAGCCTCAGCAGAGCAGAATCACTGTTCACAGATTTTTTTTCACCTCCACTCCCATTTGGATTTGAGCTCTATCAGTGAGAGGTGAAGAGCAGAGCCCAGGGGTCATAGACACCAAGCCAGTGGAGTCTCCAGCTATGTACCTTCAACTCTTCCCTTTCTGCTTTCAGGTAGAACTAGGTGCACCAGGCTTCCCACCTCATCTCCTGAGCTCCTTCATCAAGCAGCAACCACTGGTTGTGGCCAGGCTAGCTTCCTTCCTTGGTAGTTAGCATCACACCAGTGATATGGTGCTGCTGAGATGCAGGCCAGGATGCTGCAGAGGTGCTGTGGCTGCTCCTCCTTACTGTCAGCAACCTGAGGTGAAACAAAGCTGAGGCTACCTGCAGTGGCAGACCACATAGATGGCACTAGCCCAGGGTTGCCAGTAAAGCCCTGACAGTACTCAAGTCACCTCTGCAGAACAAGAAGCCTGAGCTCCTGGCCCTGACTGTCCAGACAGAATGAAGCTCAACTCACCTTTTGGATTTCTCACCTTTATTTCTTGTTTCTGGGACTATGGCACACGGGCCACTCAAGGACCAGAATTGGGCATAATCAGCAGAGCTGGGGACTGCAGTGCTTTGGCAAGATGCCTTCTTAGTTTGGCCCAGCTCTCAGGCTGGTGGGAAGCAAGCAGCCACTGGCCAAGACTCCACTCTGGAGCTGCCTCCAGCATTCAGCTCCACTGTGTAGAATATTACAAAGGACCAGAACAGAAAAAAGGTTTAAAAAATCAGCTGCACAAATAAGAAACAGATTCAGAATCTTTTCTCAAATTTTTGCAAAATACTATTCATGTTTCTTCCCCCCTCCCCTTCCTAGGAGAAGATATTTGGATTTTTGCCTGAGTCAGGAGTGTTGAGCACTGCTGCTACAGAGCACTTTAGAGTTCAAGAAAATGGGAGAGCACTGTAGACACAGGTTGGACAGATATCAGGTTGGGGTGTGGGGCCTGGCCCTTTGAGAACTGGTGGTGGGTAGGGGTAGCCAGATGACAAGGCAAGAGGGATTTCAATGAGATTAAAAATTGACCTCTGAAGATGGAAGAGAAATCAACTGGTAGAGGAGGTAAGTGGTGAGTCTTGAGCTACTGCTCTGGCCCTACCTATTCGGAAATGGGATGAAGGATGGATTCAGTTTTCTTGGAACTTAGCTTGGCTGAACTTAAGCTCTGAAGATTCTGTATGTTTACCTAGAGGTGACAGGGATGAGAGAAATTCCCATCTTTAGTTCTGTTGCCCCAAGTCTTTAGTAAAAAGGGGTAATCGTATGGGGATTGAGATGTTAAAAGGGTAAATTTCTGTACAATGCAGCAAAGATTTTTTTTTTTTTTCCTAAAAAAATTTGCAGGGCTTCCTTTTTCTCTTACCTCAGATTAAGTTATTTATATATTGTTTTTATAATGCTTTTAAACTTATTTTTCTGGTTTTTTTTAACAGCGGATATATCTAGCACCCTATTTATGTATTCCCCTTTTCCTAAGACTGTTGACCAAAAAAGGTCAGAACATTTGTAAATTAAAAGCCCCATGTGGGGCTAGGCACAGTGGCACACACCTGTAACCCAGCAACCTGGGAGGCTGAGGCAGGAGGATCGCAATGCCAGCCTCACCAACTTAGTGAGACCATCTTTTAAAAAAAAATAAAAAAATAAAAATCCCACATGGGAGGCATGGTTCAGTGGTAGAGCATTGCCTAGTGTGGACAAGGCCCTGGACTTGATCTCCAGCACCAAAAATCAAAACCACCTTTTCAAATTCCCAGGCACTCAGAAGACTAGACTTCCCAGTGGCTTGGGAGGCTGAGGCAAGGCCCTAAGCAACTTATCAAAAGCCTGTCTCAAAAAAGTGCTGGGGCTGTGGCTTAGTGGTTAAGTGACCCTGGTCCTGAAGAATTAAAAAAAAAAAAAAAAAAGAAAGAGAGAGAGAGAGTGGATTTAAAGGATTACAAAAATAAAAGCCTTTGAAAATGAAGAGATTAGGAAAAGAGGTTCAGATGAAGAAACTTTAAAGGAGTGAATAGGATGAGCTGAGGGGAGGGGAAAGGCATAGGCTGACTAGGTAAATAATATTGGGGAGAAGTAGGACTGAGAAACAATCCATTTTTCAACTGTGTTGATGTGACTTTCCTGTTTTGTACATGGGGATCCCTCTAGGCCCAGAGAATCTTACAGTTTCTTGGGTTTGAGACCTTTTTGACAGCTATGAATTTTTCCCTTAAGAAATGCTGGTTGCACACATAAGATTTTGCAAGCCACTTAGCAAGAACTAAGTCCCCTGTCCTTTCCCCAGAAGAGCCTGAGTGTTACTTTCCAAACAGAAAAACAATGAATTTTATAGGAATGAACTTAATGCATATTATCAAATATGCATGATATCAAATGCATATTATCAAATATGCATTTATCAAGATGTGGTCTTGATAATTATAATCCAGTAAGACGGCTTGTGCTCTGAGATATCTCAGCCAAATCAGACACTATAGCCCTAACAAAACAAGCATCACAAAAGATGGCCTCATGTGGTTCAGCAGGAACATCTTGTGAGTAGAGCCTGCACTTTGCCCTAAACTTTCCTTCCATAAATGAGGGAGTTGCACAGAAGTTGATACTGCTGGCAGTAAGTTTCTAGACAATGTCAGGACTGGGCTGTCCACCTGGAGTTATTTAGAGGAAGGCAGACCTAAGCCATAATCATAACTCCCAATTCAAGGCCCACCCACCAAAGGGGAAAAACAGGCAAGAACAGCCGTCAAGCCTTTGTTAAAAGAAAACAGTTTATTTTTTAAACTGTCAATGTGCTGCCCTGTGCTTGGTCCCCAAACTGACCAGGTCTGAAGTGTTACTATCTGCACAAGGGTGAAGTCCAAGGTAATGCCAGGTTTCTGTTGGGTAAGTCCTACCTAATCTGCTGTGCATATTTAAAATGGCAGTCCAGCTCCTGGTGGTAAGAAAATGTCAACTCCCAAGATCCATGTTTTAACTTTCCTAAACAAGTTAGAAGTCATTGGACTCTGTCATGATTTCCCAGAACCACCGAGTTTTAACAGATCTGGGATAGCAGCAAGTGAGGTTTGAATCCTGTATTGACCAGCACACACTCATTTCATTTAGCATCCAAGTGGCAAATGTCAGCTCTTCAGCTCCAGGATTAGAGCCTCCCAGCTTTTCCACCTTCATGTTGAATCAGGTGACTGCTCCTTCCTCTAGATTCGGATGGCAAGCCTGCAGTCTGTGGGATGCCCAGTAGCGACATACTTCTCACCTGAGCAGGAAATCTGATCACAGACGCAGCTACTCCCACCCCAGCAAGGGCTGCTGAGTGCTCTTGGGTCTCCACCTGAGGCACAGGCAGGATTCCAGGGTTCTGGTGACATGCCCAAGGCAGGGCCACTTCCTAGCCCTAGCTCTGGGCCAGCACTGTCCCCCTGTTTGGCTGCACAAGTTCACAAGCTCTCCGCTGAGGTTCTGGCATGTGGGGCTCAGCTAGGAACAGGTTAAACAGTGTTGCTAGTTCTTCAGAGAAGTCCTGCAATATGTAGAAAGGTGACAGAAAAGGCAGACATGGAATTCTGGACACATCCACCCTTTCTAAAGATTAGTCTGTAGCTAATTGGTGAGTAGACAACAATCTGGTTTATTATTCCCCAACTGTCCTCTCTACTGAAATGAGTATGAAACTTTGTCTTACTAGTATTTTGGGAGGTTTAAATTATTGCAGGAAAATTGAACTCTGATAGGCTGAGGCTTTACCATCTGTTGAGCACACAGCTCAATGGATGTTTCATCTTGAAATTATCAGTCCTGTTTTAAGGATGAAAAAACTAATTACTTTGTGCCAAATCACAAAAACATTAAGTAGTAGCTGAGATTGAAGTCCAGGTTACTCTGATTATAAAGACCTATGTATACTGTACCATCCTGCTTTCTACCTGCCTGCTTTCCACTTCCCTTTCTCATGACAAGTCCCTCATACAGTGGCCACTCAGATCTGAAGGAGGTCAACTACAACAGCCACTCCTCAATGATAGGGTTGTCCTGAAGACACCTGACAAAAATCCACTTAGCTTTGGTTCCATCACTTGCCCATTTCAGGACAAAAGGGGTATATGACACCTGACCTCTTCAAGACAAGGGACGAGAACTTCTTACCCCAGGCCACTGGGCCTTGTGAAGGCTGCCTAGGCAGGCTTCTATCTCCATCCGTCCCATCAGACCTTTCTCTACCAGCTCTCGGAGCAAGAACAGCAGCAGGTCCCACTGCAAAACATACCACAGGCAAGCTCAGCATTGCAAGGACTGCATAGTTACCCTCACTGGTATAGACTGAAATCCAAAGGGCAGAGCTGCTGAGAAGTGGAGACTTGAGACAAGTACAGGGAGTCCCATTTCAACATAGAAGAGGAATGAGAGGATAAAGGAAACAAACATTCCACAGTATTTATCCTAAAGAAAGTCAGCATACAATAGCAATGCATGCACACATTTATAGCATCACAACAGCCAAACTATGGAGCCGACCTCGGTGTCCATCAATGGATGAAGGGATAAAGAAAATGTGATATACACAATGGTGTTTTATTCAACCATAAAAAAGAATGTAATTAGGCCAGTTGCAGGAAAATGGATGGAACCTGAGAATGTTACATTAAGTAAAATAAGCCAAACTCTAAAAAGTCAAGGGTATTTTTTTTTTTTTCCTCATGGAAGCTAGAGGAAAAAGGTCAGTGGGATCGGAGGAATCTCATGAAAATCAAAAGGAGATAAGTAAAGGGACCAGGAGGAGGGAAAGAGGAAATAAAGGGGAATGATATTGGCCAAATTAAATTGTTATATTGTATGCATGTACAAATATGGAACAGTGAATCCCACCATTCTGTACGACCGTAACACACCAATAAAAAAATACAGAAGCAGCATGCACTAGGCCCTGGGCTTAATCCCCAGCACCACATATACACAAGAAAAGGAAAGTAGCTCTTAAGTTTGGGATGAGGGTGGTGAACATTAAGAATATGATCACAGGGCTGGGGGTGTAGCTTAGTGGCAGAGCACTTGCCTAGGATGCATAAGGCCCTGGGTTCATTCCCCAGTGCCCTCCAAACAAAGTAAGACTACAGAGGGCTCAGAAGCCTTCCTACTCCCACCAGGCCCAATGGCACACTCCTGTAATCCCAGCAACTCAGAAGACTGAGGCAGGAGGACTGCAAGTTGGAGGCCAGCCTCAGCAATTTAGTAAGACCCTGTCTCAAAAGGACTGGGGATATAGCTAAAGCACCCCAGGGTTCAATCCTCAGTACAAAAAGGAAAGGCTTTCCCACCTCCCTATTACTGACTCACCTCCCTTGGCCGAGTATCTGCCAAAAGCCCCACATTTCTTGGGCTCAGTAGCAGCTGCAGTGGAACTGGACCCTGGAAGTCATCTTTCCAAAGGGAAAGCAGCATGTGCAGAAGCCTTCGAGCCTGCCCTCGCTCCAGCCTGTGCTGTGGCGGAGGCCCTAGGACAGGGATCTGGTCTGCAACTATGGGACATGATGGAAGCCAAATTTTAAAAAACTGGAGGCAGAAAACAGCTACGTAGTTCTAATTCTGCTTATACTCTCTAAGTTTGGGGGGATATAGCAAGAGAGGGGTTTGACAGAAAGGAACCATACCCAGGAGGGAAGCTAATTCCACAGAGCACTTTGCCAGATGCTGCTCAGCAGGTGGGCACAGGAACTGAGGGAAAAGGAAGGGAAACATCAGCATCATCCTTACTGCTGTGAAGACTATCCCTGGGACAGTGTGGCTCCATTTATAAGGCAACAGAAGAGCACCTTTCATGTAGCACATTCCATGTCTCACCTGACGGCACCGTAGTGTCTGGCCCAGCTGGCCTAGGAGCTGCTCCAGGTGCTCTGGGGAAACACCCTCATCAGGGTCTCGGGGCCCAGCAGCCAGGGAGAGCACATCCTGCAGAGAGCAGAATAAGACCTCATGCCAGGCTGGGACTAGGCTGCCAGAGAATTTGGATTGGGGTGGGGACCAGCCAGTAGAGTGAAGCAGAAGGAAAAGGAAAATCTGGTCCCAGGGGCATGAGGCATCTGGACCAAGATATCCCTAGAGCTGGGGTTCAGGCAGGACAACACAGCTAGGAAAAGCAGCCATGTGGGTAACCCAAGAGGGAACAGATGAAGCAGGTAAGCCAAAGGACAATGTGCTGCCACAGAGCTTAAGAGATATCATTCAACATGGGTCAAAACTATCTAACCACTCCCAGGGGCATCTTCCAGCACTTAGGGAAACTGTCCTATGAGATACACAGTCTGAATATTTTCTAACCCTCATGCTTCTCTGTCCCGTCTTCTCAGGCAATTGAGGTTTCAATACAAAAATCTCCATACTGATAACCAATATCTAGTGGTCATGTCTTTTCCTTTCTCCCGTATCTACTCTCCATTGTTGGGCAGTTTCCTTATCCTTATTCCATATCTTTATCCCTTGACCAGGGCCAGATAGTAAATACATTAGGTATGCATGTCATAAGATCTCTCTACTCTGCTGTGTTAGCCAAAAGCAGCCATGGATAGTTGGTAAACAAATGGATGTAAATAAAAAACTTTATTTGCAAAACTAAATGGCAGGCACAATATGGCCCATGGACTGTTTCCTGACCCTCACTCTAGAAAGTCTCTGAATTATTCAGATCAAGTAAGGAGAACAGTTTATTCTTACTGCCTGTAACTAAACAAACATTACGACCCACATAGAAGAACAGTACTGAATTGATATCCACAGCCATTTACCAGCTGTTCCTCCTACAATATAAATTTAGTCAAAAATTTATAATATAAATTTAGTCAAAAATTTTAGATCTTCCTTCTTGCCCTTTTGGGTGATTCAGGTACCAAAGAAAAACCATTTGATTCAGCTCTGCCCTACCTAATTCTATTCAGTAGTGAATGAAACAAACTAGACAGGTAACACAGAAAGCTTCTATACAGAAATCCTGGAGCTGATGTGAGAAAGGAAAGACACCAGGAACAGAGCAAGGAAAGGGAATGGGGAAGCCAAAGGGAATAGGGTAGCTGTGTACTTTTATCTCGGAGATGAGGTGGGAGGGGAGGGGAGCATGGTGCTCACAAGCGCGGGAGCAGCCCCTCCGCTCCCCCCGGGCAGCCGGTTCAGGACCCTGGGCTCGAAGTGTGCGACTCACAGCCGCTTTCACCTCCCTCCTAATCAGCGCTACAGGGCAGAGGGAGAACAGAAACAGGGTTACAGGAGCACTCCACACAGGCTCCCCATGCCAACCCATACCCTTCAGTTTCCAGCTCATTGGCTATGAGTTTCATCTCCCCAAAACTGCCCAGCACCCTGCCAATCCACCTTTCCAAATTTGATTAGCTCCCCTGCCTTTCTCAGACCTAACCTGTAATGTTGGCCGACAGCCACGCACAGGCTTTGTCTGTTGCAAGCCCCACGGCAATGTTCTCTGCACTGCTTAGAACCTGTGACAGAAGAACTACAGAGTCAGGACAGAGAACACTTGGGTGCAATGATGGATACCAGAGTTCAGGACTAATTCCCCACCCTACAGCAGCTGCACAACAGCTACAGGTGTACACTCGTGCATGCATACACAAACACAACCACTGGCCTGCTAGCTCCAGGCCTTGTTCCTACGTACAGCTGCTGGGGTTTCCTCTGGAAGCAGTGCCCGCACAGCCCCAGGGCTCTTCCTTTGGCAGAACCTGAAATATGGATTTCAGTGAAGTCTATGTATTTAGCCTGAGCACAACCCAAATGCTCTAAGCCACTGACACATGGGAGGTTCTACCTCAGAAGGAAGCTCTGTCTGAACCCTACCCTGCCCCAGATGCTGGAAGAAGGAAAAACCAACCATCAGCCCTACAGCATTACATGCTCTCTCAATTCAACATCTGAACTTTGTGACCAAAGATATGAGCCTACAGAGAAGGGTGAAAAGGAACAGAAAATGGGAGGATAGAATAAAGGGTATGAATGTGAAAGAGCAGAGAGAACAGAAAGACAAAAGCTAAGAGGAGAGTGGAGGAGATGTAAGTCCAAATAGATCGGTATTTCTTACTCCCGCCCCTGGGTCAATGCCTGGGTCCCATGGGGACACAGCTGAGAACACAAGATCTCCAACAACTGGGCTGGATCTCCCCCTTCCTGTCCCTGTGTCACCCGATGCTCCTGAAGAAGTGACTCTGCCTGGCGCACCAGATCTGCCACCAACGTCGCCCTGCAGCAGGGACAGAGGGGTTTGGGGTAGTTGGAAGGGATGAGTAGGAAAGGGGCTGTAAATTCAAGGAAATTTGGTCAGAACTACCTTCAAAGAATGTTAGCAAATTTTAGCCTCCCCTTCCTCCCCGCCCCCCACAGCTGACTTTCCTCAGTTTGACAAAAAGCCATTAAAAGGGGCCAGGCATGGTGGCCTATAATTCCAAAGACTCAGGAGATTGAGGTAGAAAGATCCAAGTTCAAGGTCAGCCTGGGCAACTTAACAATACCCTATCTCAAAATAAAAATAAAAAGGACTAGGGATGTAGCTCAGTGGTAGAGCCCCTGCATTTGACCCCCAGTTACCACCAAAAAAAAAAAAAAAGTTAACAGGGGGCTGGGGTATACTCAGTGGTAGAGCACTTCCTTAATGTGCACAAGGCCCAGGGTTGGATCCCCAGCAAAACACACACACACACACACACACACGTGCGCACACGCATACACTCATGAGCACTAAAGAAAAGAAAAAAGGGAATTAAAAGGGGACAAATGGTAAGAGATTGAGAATAGGACCTGCAACCCACTCTTACTTGATGTGTTTGACACAGTTTGATCCAATTCTCTCTGCCACAAACTCCACGGTCCTGCGCAGGGAAGGTGGCTGGTTGTGGAAAAAGGCCTGGGCGAGCTGTGCCTGGGGAAGGAGGGAGCAGCTCCATGAGGGCTTCCTTCTGCCTCCACCACTGGGCAGCCTCTGCCCTCTCCCTACCCTTACCTGCAGGCCCTGGCTGGTCTGGGGAGGCTGGGCTCCCAGGCCAGTGGTGGTGGTGGGGGTGATTTTCCTCACGAAGCCCCCACTCCGTCCACTGCTGCCTGAAACCCATGAAGCGAGCAGTTTCCGGAGCTCTCCTGCATCAGGAAAGTCTAAGGTTTTAGTTTCAGAGTCCCCCTCACCCCCCCAAGAAGGCAGGACTATAAGTACTTGTGGGGTAAAGAGATGGCACCTAGAGAGCCTCATGAAAGACCACAGCATTGAGGAATTAGGCCAATGGGGTATCTGACAGGTAGTCTTAAAGGGACACAGGCCAAGGACTGTTAAGGGGGATGGGATGCTCACCGATGTAGGGGCAGCAGGTGTAGAGCAGCTGCTGATCCACCACAGGCACACTGTCCTGGGGGAGAATAGGCCAGGGCTGGGAGGGCAGGCGGGCAGGTATCCTTTCCTCCCCAGCATGCCCAGAATTGCAACAATCAGGAGAAGTATCTAAGGGTTGAATCTACCCTGGTCTGCCTTCTGCTGGGTCCTCCCAAACACACTGCTTTATGTCTGGGGCTCCCACGTCTCTGGCTATACTCCAACACTCACCAAGCCATGCTCTGAAGCTGCTATGTCCACCTCAAATGCATCCACTTGACACTCTTCCAGAAAGAATAAGTCCTCAGGGACTGTGGGAATCTGGCAAGAGAACAAGGCAGCCAAAACTCCACCCAGCACTTCTGAGACTCACCACACCTCTGACCTCACAGGGCCAAGAGTGAGGTACCAGGGCCAAGGGGTCCTCCTCTAAAGGCAATGCCCATGCCTCTCAGAACCTTCATCTCTTGGGCCCCACCTTGCTCATACTCCAGTGCTCTTCTCCCCATCTCTACCACAGTAGCCACCATCCCCTCACCTGGACCCTCACTCTGCCCACCTGGAAGAGCCAGCCTAGGACAGCAAGCAGGAGCAGCTTGTTTAGGAAACACATCTCCCCTTCATTGTCCTGAGATAAGACCAAGCTCCTAAAAGGTAAATGGAGAGTGTGAATAGAATTCATGCAGAGGGATGGAATGGAGTAATGGAAAGCTTTCACTGGGAAGGTGGTTCTCAAAAGCAGACATAAAACGTACTGCTGTCATGCAGGCAATCAGGGTTGCCTTGGTGTCCCCTGCCTTGTATGTATTCCCTCTTGGCTAGGCCACAGGAGATAGAAAAGGGCCAAGAGAGGGTAAACAATCGCCCAGTCTGTGGGTCGACCTCTGCCCTTCCTCCAAAGCTCAGTTATAGCTGTGGAACCACACATGAAGTTCACTGTTTGGTCCTCTTTATAAATAGTAGAGCCTTAGCCTTGTTCTACTCACCGATGTACATGCAGCAGGAGAGTGAAGATGCTTCGGTAATAGTCCAGCAAGGGGACAATGTGATCAGCAAAGGAAAGGAACTCCACCAGCCAGGGCACAGTGAGCACTGCCCGGCGGGCCCTTAGCCCCTGTTGCAGCAGAGCTCGCACATCCAGGACAGGAGGAACCTGGGAGAGCCAGGCTCAGTCAGTGACTGGCCCCTGAAAGACCTGGATGATACCCTCTACCTGCCAGGTTTCCAGAATAGCTAAGGAAACCAGTCAACCTCTGTGTCCTGCTGGTCCTCCCAGCTCCCTCCTTTCCAGGTTCGCCCAGTCATTCACCTGGCTCCTGAGGGCCAGAATGGAGTCCTGAAGCTCACGGGTTGGGGGTGGTTCAGGCCCCCGGTATGGCAAGAAAGCCACAAAGCCCAGAAATTTAGCCAAAAGTCTCAGGCTAAGAAGCACCACAGCAAATTGCCTCCGTTCACCCTGCATGGCACCAAGGGAATAAAAGGTCCTAAGTATAAGGCTTCTAGAACAGTTACAAATCTGTTCTCTTTGAATATACCCCTTCCCTCACAAGTCAGACCCTGTTTATTTCCCTTGTTCTGCTTTCTAACCTGCCAGTCTACATCTGACTCTCCATCTTCATCACCAGGCTCATGTTGAGGCAGGGCAAGGCCATTAAGTTCCCGTATCTTCAAGCTCAGACTATCCATGAGATGCTGATTAAACTGGAAACTGGGGGGCAGGTTGGGGAGCACCAAAAAACAAAAACGAAAGAAAAGAAAAAAAAGCACTAGGGGTGCAGGAAGAACTAGAATTGAGAGGAGGTACCCCATACAGAAAAGATTTACATGATAGATGGTGAGGCGGAGGAATAATGAAATTACCTAGATGGGTGAAAAAATGAAAAATGAAATGAAGTTAGAAAGTGTGAGCTGAAAGGAGCCAGAGATCACTTAGTCCTACCCTGTAATGTTCCAGGCAAAGGAGAGAAAGTGATTTGCCCTGACCCTCTTCCTGAAAGACACAGGAGACCTTACCTGCTGGCACTCAGGATGAAGTCCCTGAAGAAGCCTTGACAGCCTGGGAAGGTAGGGGGTGGACAGGGCCCCCCACTGCTCTGAGGAGCCAAAAGTCGTTCCTGTAATCGCCGCAGCCGGCCCAGTTTGTCAGCTCCCAGCATACTCAACACATCCGGGGCCTCACCCAAGACAGTGCCGCCAGTACCACCGGGGCTCTGACACATCTGAGGTGATGGAAAGGAATGAAATTGGAAACCAGTAAGTGAAAATGGACTGAACAAAATAAGCACAAAGTAATGAGTAATGAACATTTATGAAATGCCAACTCCATATCAGGTGCTTTGGACAGTTTATGAGGGAGAAATGATACCCCTACTCTAAAGGTGAAGAAACTAAAATTGCAAGGTTAACCATGTGCCACAGTTGGATCTGAAGAGACTTGACTACTAAGTTCAGCTTTCTACCACAGCACCAATCAAGAAAAAAGAGGTAACATTTGAGGCCCACCTGGGCAACTTAGTGAGACCCTGTCTCAAGATAAACAAAAAAAAGGGATAGGGACATAGCTTAGTAGTAGAACAGTCCTGGGTTCAATCCCCAGTACCACTCCCCCCCCAACACACAAGAGGAAGTAGTAGATCAGGGAAGGGCACAAGGTGCAGGGCAAAAGGTGTGGGAAATAGGATACAGGACACATCAGAGAGCATTGTTTTTTCTCTGCCACCTGAATTTAACTGCTACCCAAGGACTAATTGGCTGTCCACACTGTCCAGAGTGCTATCCTTTACTTGGCTGCCTACAATAAATACCTGCAGTTTGCTGTAGATTAATCTCTTGACATGGTATTACCTGGAGAAGTTGTTTTTGGAAAAGCCGAACAAAGTGGCTATGGCTGCAGGCTGCAGACAGTTGACCCATCATGGCTCTGAGGAATAAGAGGCAGGTGTGTGGGAAGGAGGTAAAGAGGGACAAAGATCTGAGCAAGCAAGCCAATCCTTGGGCTTTTCAGCTGTTTACCAGGGACTTGAACAGACATTTTCCAGAGCTGGCCTGCATAGGGGCATGGGAGAAGGTAAAGGACACTCCCCTCAGCACCAAGATCCCTCAAGACTAAAGACACACTTAACCAAACAAGAAATGCCACCTCTTAAATCTTCAGGTCACACTAAGTGCCAATGAACTTTAAGACCAATGTGGATGAGAGATATGTGGACAGAAAATACTCATTCCACAGCCTAGTCATCTATCCATGCAAAATTATCAGACTTGCCCAAATTAGAGGTGGAAGTCTAGCCAATGACTTCACCCAAAATTCAAGCAACCTGGATTATGAGCTTTGCACTTTCCCATTTGCCATTACAGAACAAGTGCAAGGCACTTCTGAGTGGAAGTGGCTGAAAGAAATCCCTTTTGAGTAGAGTCATAGTTGTTAATAACTGGAGACAAAGGAGGAGAAAAGAAAATAGCTTTGGGCTGGAAGGAGTGGTGGAAAGCCTTCTTCCAATCAGCTCATCACTGAGCCGCTGTCAGAAGAAAGACAAAGGGACCAGCATCTGAGTACCCACCTGATCCTACTGCCCAAGCCCTTCTCAAAATCCCAGCCAGGCTCCTCATGACGATCTTCCCACTCTCGAAGCACCTCATAGAACACATCCCTGACAGACACACAAGAATACCTGATCAGCTGCAGCACAGCCACCTCTAAATCCTTTCCAGTGAAGCATTCCCTGGCTTGAAAGACTGGGGACAGCCCTGTCCATGGTCCTTCCTTTAAGCTCCAAAGTTCTCTATGTTATGGTAATGTTATAGACACAGCAATAGCACATCATTGGCCTCACATACTTCCAGGGGCAGTGAAAGTGGATCCTGGCATACTCCTGTCTGAGAACCCTGAGACTCCAGTTATACATCTGTGAGAGAGGGCTGTCAAGCTCAAGGGTTCAAGTCCATGAGAATGAAAACAACTGGCCCTTACAATGGCTATCAAGAAGAACCTGGGGGTACTGACCTACCACTTGTTAGTGCCAGACTCCTACTTTCTATGAAAACAACATAGCTGCCTATTATTATTATTATTATTTTTTCTTTTTCTTTTTTGCAGTACTGGGGATCGAACTTAGGGCCTTGTGATTGCGAGGCAAGCACTCTACCAGCTGAGCTATCTCCCCAGCCCCCATAGCTGCCTATTATAAAGAAAATACTGCCTCATTCCCTTCCTCAATATTCCCTTTTCTTTTCACCTCTGTTTTTTAAAAGTATGAAAGGCTCGGTCACTGGAGAAGTTGGCACGATTGTCAGTTTCTGGCTGAAAGGAGACAGCTTGAGCAGAGGGTGGCATCGCCAGAGAGACCTAAAACATGGCAGAGACATTAGAAACTTTAAATAGCCTGTGGAAGTCATGCTCAGAAGCCTTTACCCCCTTATTGTTACCCAGAGTTAGCCCATATGACAAGTGTCATGAGCAGATTTCCTGAATTCATGAAAACTAGGAAGGGTCAGGTCCAAGTTAGTAGTCATCAAAGCTGGGGTCACACTACCTTGGCAACACTGCCCTCGTAAGCAGCTCGAAGGCGGCCTTGCAGAGCTGGTGAGAAGCACAGCAGTCGTTCATTCTCAGCCAGCAGCTTTAAGGTCCCTTTGTCCAAGGAGGAAAGAACCCTGCAGGGAGAAGAGCACAGATAACAGACTGAGACACAGTCTACAAATAGGAAGCAGGCACCCTACTAAAGTTTATCAGGAGCATGAAGCAGGGATGTAAGTCCAGAAATGTACAGCAGGGCCATGGATCAAGGACCAAACCAAGACAACAGAGGCAAAGGGCAAGGAAATTAAACTTTATGGAGTAGAGATCAAGAGAACAGGCCAGGAACATTAGGTATAAACCCAAAGGTCAGCTATCAAGTATACTAGATGCTTTTAGGGGACAAACTCAGTCTTTACACAACAATTACAGTTGGGATAAGGTCCAGGACCACTGTACCTGTTAAGCACAAGCATACAACCCAAGGGGCAAGAGAATCAGACAAACATTGAGAATAAGGGAAACTCACTGAAACTGGCGCTCCAAAACCTGCACTGCAAAGAACACACAATCATGTATGCTCTGGAATAGTGGACTTTCCAGGGAATCTAGAAAGATAGAACAAACTGTCAATTAAGAGCTGTCCCATCTGTAGACTGCATTTCTATAAAATGAAGTATCTTACCTAGGGCACCTTGACTCAGTTCAAGGTCACTGTTCTTGGCAGCCACCATCCTCCGGGCAGTAAGGAGCTGAAGGACGAAGAAAAGCTCCAAGAAGAGGTTTGGGACCAGGTTCTCTGGATATAAAAAGAAATCCCTTAGCATTGGCACAATTTGGAGCCAAGGGTCAGTTTTACGTGCCTCATTTAATTCTCTTATGCTGCAGTTCTACGAGTATCTCCACTGTAGTTCCCTTTACTCTCTCTCACCAGCAATGCATGAGGAGTAGACAAGGGCTACCAGCTCCAGGCGCTGGGGGGAAGACACTCTGGAAGGGTCAGCAGGTTCTGCAGTGAGGCTTCCTGTCCGGCTGGGGAGGGAAGATCCCAGTTCTGGGGTGGGACAGGCAGGTGTAGGTGACTGCTGCAGCTGTTTAGAACTATGGGGATAGAGAGATCTCATAAGCAGTCAGCCTGGCTTCCCATACACATTCACACTCAGATCCCTCCAAAGAAGACATGACAGCCAGAGAAACAAACCCAGAGTTCCCAAGAGGAAAATCAATTTCAAAAGGAAAAGCCCTGCAGATCTCCCACAGGGAGGAAGCTGACATCCCAGGGGGTGGCAAGGCCATACCGCTCCTTTCTAAGCATCTCCCGTTCCTCTTGCAGACTTCTGCACCCTGGGGGAAGGCCAAGGCCCCAAGGGCTAGTGTCCAGGGTTGAGGGTTGGGAACTGGGGACACAGCTGATTGGGGGTGAGGTGAAGCAGATCTTGGGCTTGGAGAGTGACCGCTCTTCGCTCACCGGAGTTGGGTTGATCCTGCGTGAAGGCTTCGTCCTGCTGAGAATAGCCACAGGTTTTTCTCAAAATTCTATCTTCAGATAACAACCCCCCCCACACACACACTCAACAGCTGGGCCTCTTGCAAAAAACAAAACAAAAAGCCCCTCACCATTGGTCATCTCGCTCCCAACCTTGTAACCATTCCCGAGCGCGCAGCCCTGATTTACAAACTTCCCTAGCAAAGGCTTCGCGCCACCCATCTTCTCAGTGAGGGCTGATTCTCACCCTGCAGGGCCGGGAGGAACCGAGCCTACGGGAGGGAACTCCTCCAGGTTGCTGAGGTTTGGTGGATCAGAGAGCGTGAGGCTGGGACTACTGGGGCTACCGGAGCCCCTAAGCCTCCGGCCTCCGGCCCAGGACAGACTATCCCCGACGACCCCCTCCTCCGGGACCCCGGGGGCACGGCCTCCTCTTTCGCGGGCCGGCCCCAGACCCCGCCTCCTGCCCCCGCGGCGGGTCAGAGGGGCCTCAGCGGCAGTGCTCGGGGTCTCAGTCGCAGGAAAAAGCTGGCTGCGCGGCCCGCGGCCGCCCCGCGGCGGGCCCCCCGGCCTCCCTGGCAAGGCTGCCGAAGCGCCTGGAGCCTTGGCGGGGGTTGGGGGGCCCTGCGGGAGGACGCGGCTACTCTGCTCCCTCAGGAAGTTCAGCAGGAACGGCACGAATTCCTTCCGTAGGGGCCGGAGTGAGTTCAGCACGGCCGCCTCCCCGGGGCTATCCTGAGGAAGAAGCAGAGGTCAAGGGGAAAGAGGATCAGCTGCCAGCCCAGGTCTGGGGCAGCTGGGGCCGCAGGGCGCGCCCAGGGTGGGTGGCCCGGGCAGCGGTACCCGGTCCGAGCGCACTTGGCCGGGGCTGGCAGCAAGGCACCTAAGGGAAGGGACTGGAGAGGCGGTATCTCCCGCGGGAAGCCGATTCTGGTCAGCCCTGGGGGCGTGACGGCGCTGTTACCTCCGAACTCTGGGTGCTGCGCGCGATCCACCGCACGGCTGCTGCGACCGACACCTCCTCTCGCAGCAGCGACTCCAAAACGGCCGCCATCCCGGTCGGGGCGCTCTCGGGCAACTGCGCAGGCGCCGGCGCGCCACGGGCGGCCTGCGGGGGGCGGGGCCGGCGGCGGGGAGCGACCGTTGGGCGGCAGGGCGCGGCGGGCGGGTCTTGCTCGGGCCTGCGGTCAAGGCGTCTACGGATCCGCGGAGCCAGCCACTGGCTGCACAGCCCGAGAGGGCCCTTGTCCTAACTACGCCGGCCGGAGCGGGTGACTCGTCGGGACTCGAGCTAGGAATGGGGCCGCCGCGAGTCAGACGCTACTCTCGGGAAACCAAGGGCGCGGAAGAGCGGCCGACCGTAAAGGTGAACAATTCTAAAACAGACACCAGCCTACGCCCACGTCTTCTGCAATAAGCACATTTCCTAGAGTTGGGAGTTTTTTAGATTCATCACCCAAAAGTAGTTATGAAGTTTTAACTCAACGTCTCATTTCGACCTCGTTTTTCTCAAAGACTGACTTTTTACCCATTGGTCAAGCTTTGCAGCTTTCTCCATCAACTGTTAATAGGATTCTTCCTGAAAGACCTTTAATAATCCCTAGGGAACTGCACATATACTCCTTTACACATTGTTACACGTTAATATTTTAACTGTTTTGCAGTTGAGATGTCAATAAGCATATTCATGTAGCTTCTGGGAGATGGTTTTATTTTTTATTACAAGGTAGGGGTGGGGGCATTGAACCCCAGGGCTTTGCACACACGCTAGGCATCATGCTGTACCACTTAATTGCACCCTAGCCCCTTATTTTGAAAAAAATCTTGAGATTCTGGGCATTTTGGGATGTTGCTCCTCTGTGAAAAATTAAAGAGAAAAAAATGAATGGCAGTTAATACTCCAGGTCAAACCGGAAGAGTGAACCCAGGACCCTGCAAATGCCTCCTGGGTTCCTTGGTTCAAAGGAAGATTACTGCAGGAAGTAAGAGGTTGGAAGGACCCTGAATCCCTCTAGCGGTACCAGAGGTGTTCCCTATGGAGGAGGCAGAATGATGCACTGAAAGGGAGATTCTGACTTAATTTTGTTAAAGGAACCATCTCATATTTCTGAACCTGGTTTTCACCTGCAGGCACACTGAACACCTAGTTTCTATTAAGCCCAGGGCTTCTCTTCTAGGTCACTTCTGGTCACTTTTTCTAGTGTACTGCATTTACAGTGACACTTTTTGCTCCCAATTAATCTTGTAATTGCCAATGCATTCAAAATTTTATTTAAATTAGATAGTATTTCCCACTTTGAAATCAAAACCATCACACAAATAGAACTAGTTTGCATGCGGAATGAATATTTTATTACTAGATTATAAAAATAAAATACAAAATAATTTTAAAACAGAACTTAAAACACTGTACAAAGCTTTAATATGATACAAATGATAAAATTAAATAAATAATTACATTTTTTTATGTACAGATGGCCTATACAAAAGCACTCCATGTTTCTGCCAATGTTCTTATGTCCTGGTTGCCTGAGCAAAAACACATAAAGGGAGCTGCTTGGAGGGGAATGGGGGCTATGCAGTACCTTTGGAGATATTTTGAAGAGCAGTTTCTCATCTCTCTGATGCCATGAAGAGAAGAGAGGAACAGGAAAGTAGAATTATTAGTCATCTATTTTAACTCACTGGTCTTGGTAAAAAGAGAGAATTCTGGTTTGTGGTTAAATCTGATTTCACAGCTGCCAATAGCTTATAACTTTCAAGATGTGTATCTAATTCAAAACTGGATGCCCCTCCCCTTCCCTAAAAGCTGGGAACTTGTAAGTAAATGGCCCAATAAAATAGGTGCTATTTTAGGAAGGAATCAGAGGTGGTCTAGGAACTGTGCATCAGGGAGAGTGAAGAGGACTCAAGCCTGGGTCATCTGTTCTCCTCTTTCCTCGGTTCATCCAATTTCAAAGCCCTAAGTGGCCCAGTGCTGTATATTTCCTTTATCTTCTTATCTTTGAATGTTTCAAAGCATTTTACCTTAGTAAACTAATTTCACTATGTTGTGCATAGTTGAAAATGGTTTTGGAAAGTCTCAAAGCTTTCCTTTTCCTGGGTAGCTCCCCCAAATAAATCACAGTCAAGCTCTGATAGCCTTGTTACCCCTTGTTGATGAATGAAGAACACCCAGAGTCCAATGTATGGTGAAGTGCTGTGAATGAATTTTTTAGGAATTTAAATTATATGAGGAAAAAAGCAACATATGGGAAGGGTATAATATATAAATACTTGATTTGTCCAATGCTTTTAAATAGGTGAGTGAACACTTTCATACAAAATGTGAAACATTAAACTACTAAAAGGAGGTAAATTTTCTAACCATTGTTAGTGTAAAAGCATGTCATCAAATTCTGTAGTACCAGGGGCTCAAAGGTCAGGCTCAAAGGTCTGCCTCACATATCCTGTTCTTACCCAGAACCACTGGCCCAGGGTCTGGAACACATTGTTAGCATCACCAGTGTACATACTATGCCCACACTGTCACTTCGAATTAAAGAGGAGGCAGGACCTGTTAAGTTGCACAGGGCAATGAAAGGAAGGGCTTCACCTCTGTTAAATGCTTCTTGAAGATGAAGAATCCAGCTAAGTATAAGGAAATATTCAAATTGTTACTGAATAAATGTTACTTATTTTGCTATTTAGTGTCTTGAGATTAAATGGAACCTAAAGTGGTCCTAATCTTGTCACATTAATTTTCGGATCCAAATTTGCTCAAGGGAAATAACTGAAACATTAAGCTTATATAGTTTTAAAGTAGAAGTAGACAATCACAACTGAATTAGCAAATGTCTTGATGAGCCATATCCAGTGGGGGATTTCTTAAGGATTAAAGTGTGCAGTATCCAGATTCTCCTCTAAGTGGAGAGGAGTGATCCTTGTCCAATGTCTTGGGAACTTCCCCCATGTACATCTCCTGGAATACCTGCTAGCAATGCTGGGCAACAAATTCTGAAGGACCCAGTGACTCTGTCAGTTCTCATGATTGCAGAGAAATTGCCAAAATATGGAAAATATCCAATAATATGATGAATTTCCACTCTACTTACACATCCACAAAGTTATTGTTTTATTTTGTTTTGTTTTTGTTTCTGCTTTTAGTGAGGGCAGGGAAGTGGGATGTCCTGACAGCCACCTGGGGTTTTCCAGGTGCTACATCTCCCATATGGTCTGAGAACTGGAACAGCCTCTAGTTTCTTTCTCTAAGTTAGAGTCTAAAACAGCACCAGTGGTCACTGAATTTGGGTATATACTGACACACAGGGGAAACCATAGTCACTTACAAGCCTTATTCCTATAATACCTTTGTGTCAAATCAAGATAAGTAGCTATTCTGCTACTATACTGTCTGTAGAACCAAACTCAAGAAAGTTAAACAGTGCAGTTGATGTCAACCATTCTATCTCCTTAATGACAGATGCTAAACCATCTCTCCCTATAACCAAAGTCCAAAAACATGGGTGGTAAAATGCACAAAAACAGAAATGGGAAGATTTTAAGAGTGAATGAAATAATTCCAAAACACATGAACATGACAGAGGAAGTCTCTAATATATACCATGTTTTGATAGCTATAAAGGAATGAAAGAAGTTCTTAAAATATGAAAAACTTTGACCTCCAAGACTAAATCTAGATTATCTACAAATAAATATATTTTCAAACAGCCGAAGTAAGATGCATTTTTTTCCAAAGCCACTAAAATTCTGAATTCTGGATCCGGTTTCCCTATCACTAATTCCTAATGTTAGGTTAGGAACATAAAATTGTCTGCTCTTGGGAAAAAGGCATCTGTTTTTAATTCAAAGCTACTGGGCATAGAAAAACTATGGTTTTAACTATCTGGGTTTATAAAACATGCACCAATGTACACTTTTCCCTTGTAAAGTGGATGCAACTATAGAAACATTAGCTTAGGAATCTGTGGCCTGCAAGGAATCTCTGGTGCCTACTGAAGAACCTCAAATTCCCATAGCAGCTAGGAATGAGACGAGATACTGCACATCTAGAACACTGAATCATTAAGCAGTGGCTTAGTATGCTAAAGCAAATAATATTGGGTCTCAATTACCATTTTGCTACTTATTTAGGACTTGATTAACTTGGCAACTTTTATTAAAAACATCCACTCCAAAACATGCAACTTAAAAAACAGTAAATGCATCTATGCCACTGTCAGCAAGGCCAGCTTGCATACCAGAGTTGAGAATGAGAGTGCCTGCCTGCTGAAGGCCTAATATTCAAAGATGACTCATAATCTATGTCATAATGTTAAATTTGATATACAGTTTTCTTTCTTTGTTCACTATTCATTAAAGTTAAATATTTTTAAGCTAATAATATTACTAGGTGGGATTTTAATATTTTATCTAATTCATAGACCCTGGAGGTCTGGCAGCATAACTGAGAAAGAATACTACCTGAGGGCATTGGGCTGGTGTTATTCCTGTCTTTTGCTCCACCCAAGTAATCCCAAGGACTAGACAAGGGAAGGCAAGGGCAAGGGTGGCTAGGTAACCAGCCATTCTGTTGTGATAGGAGAAACCAGTAGGTGCTTAATTTTCAAAAAGTAATTCAAACTTATGCCCAATACTACTTTTAATACATTTTGGTTTGATCATTTTAGTTAATGGCCACATTCATCTTAAGTAAAATATCCAAACTTGTTTAAAATTACTTGGATGATCTGTAACTGTAATCTGAAATATGCCATCACTGAAAAACCCAGAAATAAAGAGGGAAAAAAACCCAAAACCAAACAAAAACTTTGTTCTTTGTATCATATTGTAAAATAAAAACAAAACTCCTTGTGCCAAAAGAGCTTGCTCAGGGCTGTCAAGTTCTATTTTTAGCCTAAGAGACCATCTAACATCTAAAAGAACAAACTATGCTTTTAAAAACCATAAAGTAATCTCTTTATATAAGGACAGTATGTAAAAATGGACCTATTGGTACATACGATATAATTAGTCTGTTTTGAAAGTTTCAGAGCAGAAACATCTTTGGTTAACTCTTTCCTCTACGTGCAAAGTAAAATATTCTTACACAATAAGGCTGTTATCTCTGGATCTTGATGAGTTTGTTAATGCCACATAGAAAAGGAGGGAACCCAGTGGAAAGACTGGTAGGAAAATGGAAGGAACCAAGAAAGAAAGAAAACATCCTATTGTCATGTTGCCATCACTGTCAGTTTTGACAGCCAGCAGAGAAATGCCAAGAATAAAATAACACACACACCACAGTTATAGCCTCATCAGCTTTTCAATGGGTACTATTAGCACATTTCTGACTGAGGGGTCAGTATTTAAATTTGTCTACTTTTAACATAATTTATAGCTAATGCAATAGAATAAAGATAATTTCTTAATTATCCTCCATCCATCCCCACTCCCTAACCAAAGAGTAATGTGAAAAGATGAAAGCAGGATAGCAAGTATTAGAAATGTTTTAAAAATCAATTTAAATTATAATCAGACCCATGATTATAATCCCAGTCTATCCATTGTAATAAGGACAGAACTATGTGATTAACATAACAAATTCTTGAACAGTATTACAAGAATGTCCCAGTAATTTTTCCCCCTTTAAAATATTTTTCCAAAGAAAATTAAATAACCTGTCTTGGCTTGTTAAAGACCACCAACCCTTGCATTATACACCGGGAAGGCAAGAAGGATCTAAGGTGTCACATGCCAAGAACATATTTTCAGAAAGTGAAGTTAGACAAGGCCCAAGTGTACATGAGGCACACAATAGAAAAAGAAAATTCACCATCTGTGATCTTGAAATTACAAATGGAGAATGAGAAAGAATGACTTTATATAAGCATATGTCTCTATATATTTATAAATATTTATATAATTTACCATGAAGACATGCAAGCAGTGTTATAGCAACTATTATACAATATAATACAGAAAGATCAGTCTTCCAATATTACAGCTGCTTTAGATAAACAGCAAATATGTCTTATCCACTGCATTCCTCTGTAGTGCTTGAAACTGGAGAGAAATTAAGATTCCATACTATGCTACATTTCTTATGGGTAGACCTTATATGCCTCAATATAGTGTTTTGAGTTTGTCTGTTAAAAAGCTCAACACAGATATGAGAACAAGAGAGGTTCAGTGCAGCTTCAGGGCAACTTTGATGCAGCATTAGAATGTGTTCACTTGGTGAGGAGATATATTTCTTTTTTAATTTGTTTCTTTCCCAATTCAACCATATTAGGTTTGGCAACAAACACAAGGTCAAAGAGAAAACGCACAGATGTTTGCTAGAAGGCAAATTTCAACAGCAAGCAGACCAATTTACCTGACCTTAATAAGGTCTTTTCAACACAAAACACCTACAGAGTATAAAAGAACCCATTTAGAAAGTCTAGTATACTTTAATTTTGCTTGATTGCTGTTAGCAGAGGAGATTAGAATATTATCCTCCTTACAGTTTCATAAATTGAGGTTACATGGGAATCAGGCCAAGAAGCCCAACTACTGAACTAAAACACAGAAGAAGCAGGTAATAAAACAATGAAAGAAAAATACTTAGCCTATTCTTATTTCCCCAAATATTCATTCCTTATTAGCTAAATGTATAAAATATAAAATTTAAAGATTATAAGCCTCCATAACATACCTAATGTCTTTGTTTTTCTTTCCTAAATTTCTAAAAGCACAGTCACATTCCAAAGCATTGTGCTTCCCTAGTATCATCTTGGAGGTTGATATTAAAAAGAGCTGGTACCTAGAAGACCTAAGGAAGCATTCTACTTCATTTTCCTTCCACAAGAACACTTAACAGGTTGTAAAAGGGTTGTTCTATCTTTAAGGATGTTACCTCACTCTCTGTCCTTCTTTCCCTAAAATCTAAAGCTTGTAAAATAAATAGCTCTACTCAGACTTTTGTTCCCTGTACCTAAGTTTCTCAGTTATTTTTCATAATAAAAATGTTCTGAGTTACAGAACTGTTGATCCAAAGAAAAATATTAGGGTACTAAAAAAAAAGGTAATTGAATTTGAAATTCTCAGCATGTGCTGTTAAATGCCTATTGGGATGTATTGTTAAAGGAAGACAGGTTGAATCCAGTAGGAAATGCTGACTTTAAAAAATGTGAAATCCAGGGAGGGTACTAGGAATAAAGCAAAGGTGTGGATTCTCGATACACTAGATAAACACACAAGCCAAATATACATGAGTACTGACTCCCTGGCAATAAGCTTATTATATATATACTCTAATACGAGAGCAATGACTCCAAGGGTCAGAAGATTTGAATGAAAATATCACTTTTGCTATATAATCTTTTTTGAGTAGAGGTTTTAAAAATTAGGTGAAATTCCTTAAAAGTAAAATTCCATTCTATCTTCTACCCTCAATTCTTGTTTCAAAGGCAGCTAAAAGATGAGAGAGCTCATTTAATGAGTTTTCTGTCCCCTTGTATTTTGCTGGATTGCCCCTTCCTATTCAAAAGAGATTGTTACCAATCTGCTTGCTACCTGCCTTAGATAAATCCTTATTATACATTTATGTCTTCTTATAAATAATTGATCGTGTTACTTTCTTTTCCAAAAGAAGATCAACACTGATTTTTTTAAATAGACAGTACAGAGACACACATGCATCAGGTTTAGGAGGAAGATCTCACAACTTTCCCAGAGAGGCAGCCCGGCTCCTATCTGCTCAGTTTACTGGCTGGCTTACTCTTTCCTGGGGGAGTTTTAGTGCTGGCCGTGTGGTGGTAGAGGCTGCCAGATCCTTTTGGGCCATTCTTGCTGGGTTTGCAATGCTCCTGTTGGCAGGACCTTCTGGAAGAGGATGATCCTGAGTGGCTGGGAGGTGACTTGCTTCTCCCCAGGTGTGGGGATGAACTCCTCTGGTCATGATGGGGCCTTCCAGCCCTAGATGGAGAGGAACTAGAAGTACGAGGCAAGGAGCTGCTTCTAGGAGAGGCACTGGGACTCCTCCGAGGGACAACTGGACTCTTCGGTGGTGTTTTTGGATTGTGAGGAGATCCTGGGGTCTTGCACTGAGTAGTGCTCCGTGGTTTCTGAGATCCATTTTGAAGAATTTGGGCTAGCCGGGAGAAGAGGTCTGAGTCTGAGTTACTACTCCCTAGGACTTTGTATCTGCGTAGCCTTAAAAGAACAGAGAAGAATCATTTTCATTTTAATTCATTCCAAGTATGCCTAAAAGTTATAATGTCCCAAATCATAATGTGCCATGTGTGCCAAAATCAGAAAATATACTAACAGGACAAAAAGTTACTCTTTCACATACTAGAGAGATATGACCCTAGACCAATTAACTTTTCCAAGCTTTCACTAGGAATACTATTCTCATAGTGTCACTGAGAAGTACTGGAAGAAATTATCTTTTAAATAAAAACCTTAATGTTGAAAGTACCTTCCTTATGCATGATATAAAACAAGAAGTCATTTTAAAAATTCATTTTTGTAAATACTATTCTATCAAGCAAAAGGTACCACAACCCAAGTAAAAGGCAAAACTAGTCTTGGATAAAAATTTCTTCAATATATTCTGCAAAGGAGTCAGTTTTAAGAAAAATCATTCAACAGGGTGTTTGATAGGAGCACCACCATAACTCATAAAAGAAGCTCAAGTAAAAATATACATGAAAACAACTGTCTCATGAATAATCAAATACAACTTAAAACAGGGGTATTAACTATTTGTCAAACTATTTTTTTCATATGCATGTGTATATATTTGTGGGAGTATATTCACACATACAAAAAATTTTTTTAAAGATAGAGTCTTGCTATGTTGCCCAGGCTGGCCTCAAACTCAAAATTCTCCTGTATGAGTCTACTTATATGAGGGATGTATAGTGATCAAAACCATAGAGAAAATAGATTAGTGGCTGCCATGGGCTAGAGGGAGGAGGTAAGGAGGATTTATTGGTTTTGGTGTTTCATTTCACATGATGAAAAAAGAGTTATGGAAGTAGATGGTAATGACAGTTGCACAATAAAATGTACTAAATACCACTGAATAGTACACTTAAAAAGGTGGCAAATTTAGATATTGTATATATTTTAGCATAATAAAAAATTGGAAAAAAAGAATTAATTTGTACTGTGCTATATAATAAGGCCTGTGAAAGGTAGGGAAGAAAGCAGATGCTGAAAAGCAGGCAAAAAAGAAATGCTACCACTGACATTACAGTAAAGCAGATATAGAAATAATGTGACACAATTAACATACTCAGAGCACACAGTATTACCTGGCTTCTACTCCAGGCCTTGTAGGTGGCTTTCCTGGTGGTGGCCGAGGCAAGAACTGAGATGAAGTTGAGCTATTGACTTGATCTGTGTTGACCCATGCAACTGGCCTTGGAATCTTACTCTTTCTTGACTGGGAGATGATAGGTGATAGAAAGCTATCTTCAGCTGACCTACTCAAGTGAGAATCTACTGCCAGTTTTGAAAATGGAGTGAAGACTTCCTCCTCAGAAAAGTGAACAGGAACAGCAGCTAGTTTCTCCTCTAACAACTTATCAGAGGCACTTGAGAGATCACCAAGGAAAGACCTGAACTGCCTTTTTTCCACCAGGAGTTTGACTAGGTCGGGCTGATAAGCTTTCTTCTGAAGGAGCTTTTCTTTTGCAGAAACTGGAGAGGATGATTCAAAAGTTGAGTCTATCTCTTGTGCTAAGACAGGGATTCGACTATGTCTAGCTACAAAAGATGACCTAATCATATCCTTCCGAGTTGGGGGACCGTGTTCATTTTCTGAAACACAATGAAATAGTTCTCCATTTCTAGGAGCAATTTTCTCTTTCTTACCCTCTTGGTGCAAAAAAGTAGAGAGGTCTCCTTGATGAGCTGGCAAGTCTTCATTCTTAATGTCATCATTCTTAGATAGTATACTTTTTTGCATTGGTGCTACCTGGCCTATCTGTCCTTCAACATGTGGGTCAATGACTCTTGGAGAAACTTCTGAAGTACCAATTGCCAGAAGCTTCATTATCTCATGATTTTTGTCTTGATTTGGCACCACACTAAAAGTCTGTGTCTTTGTCACATCAAGAGGTTCAGTAGTAGCAGAATGATCCCTTTCCACAGTTACCAAATCTGGGAGACATATCTCAATACATTGCTGCCCTTTACTTAACTTTTCATCTTCATTATCTGACCCTAGAAGAATGCTTTTCTCTTCAATTTCCCCAGGGAGATTCTCAAATTCTCTTACAACCAGTCTGTTAGGGTCAGGAAGGTCTTTTGGTCCCAGGTCTTGAGATTTGTCACTCTCTCTAATATCAGGTAACATGTCTTGACCAATGTGATCTATCTGAAGCCCCAAATCTGTTCTGCTTCCTCCACTAGGAAGTTCACCCTCTGTCACAACCAAGCCAGAGAAGTTCTCCCTTGGAGAAAAAAGTTCTACAGAGGGCTCCATGGGCTGAAGATCTTTTTTCTCTGGCTGCTGACCATAGTGAAAGCTTCCTGAGGTTGACTGTGTTGATGCCACAGAAGGTCTAGGAATTGTAATCTGGAGGCAGGAGAAAAAAAATTAAATGTGATTATGTGGAATATCAATCAAGATGCATGATTTGATATTTAACACTTCAAATTCCAACATATACAAGAAACACAGATATAAACCAAGTTTTGCCCAACTCAAAGAAAAAAATGAACAATTTTGAATAAAGATATTGATGTTCACACTCCCCTGCTCAGGAACTGTAGAAAACAGTCTCCCTCTATGTTCATCCTGGCCCTTTCTTAAGCATGTTCTATGCCCTGGAAGACTTGATTTTCACAGATGACACCACACCAACAGAGAACTGGAAGACTGGAGGAAAGAGAGGACCAAGTGCTGATTCTGGCTTCCTCCTAGGGGACTGCAGTTTCAGTGGTGGCTATACTCTACCATCCCAGCATGGCTCCTGTAACATGGCCCCTTTCTCACAGCTATGACTTTCACACAGGTTCTGTTAATACCCTCTTTCTTCCCATTCAGGACTCATGTTAGAGATGGCTCCCTCTATTGCTGGTCTTATTGGCTCTCTTCAACTACATCTATAGCAAGTTCCTTTATAAAATTCTCTCCAAATCTTTTTTTAAAAATATATTTTGAGATGTTGATGGACCTTTATTTTATTTATTTATTTATATGTGGTTTTGAGAATCAAACCCAGTGCCTCACATATGCTAGGCAAGTGCTCTACCACTGAGTCACAATCCTAGCCCCTCCCCAAATCCATTTGAGTGTGCCATCTCTGTCCTGCCAGAATTCAAACATAGGATGATTTGGGAAATTTATTGAGAAATTGATTATCATTTGAAAACCTCCAAATTTTCATGCATTGTTTTTTTCTATAAATTCTATCAACTGATATTAGAAATATTACCTCTTCCTATGAGTAAAGACATAACAGAGGTATTTATTAATGTTTTGTATCTTTAATTTTTAAAAATCAGGCCTATGATGAGTGAAATTCTACCATCCTTAACACCGAAGACATTTCAATTCTAAGTAAGATTCAATATCCAATAAGACACCTTTCTGTTGTTGTTGTTATTTTTTGGTGGCACTGAGGATTGAATACCAGGGGTGCATCTACCACTAAGCTACTACCCTCAGTGCCACCCGCCCCCCTTTTTGTTGTTGTTGTTATTGTTGTTGTTTTGTTTTGTTTTTGGTACGGTTTTACTAAGTTGCTCAGGCAGACTTGAACTTGTGATCTTCCTGCCTCAGATTCCCAAACAGGGATTATTGATATACAACACCATGCCCAACAAGAATGCCCTTTCTTAAGACACCTAAAGTTTCCACACCTTCCATTTTTAAAAAAGTAACAATTAGAAGTCTAAAAATAACTATATAAACTGCTAAGGAAAAAAGTCTTTGTGAGAAATTAACTAAGCTCAAATCTCTTAATGAAGTCCATTAAATTTTGTGAAGACTACAGACATTGGTCTGAAAATGTGAAACAGTCATGGAAGACTCAATATCTAGTCCAAAGATATAAAGACACTAGTGTGACTCCAGAGTCAGCTAAGGTGTCTGAGATCTGTTTCACTTTGTATCAGAAATGCAATTCAGTTTATGGAAATGTAAAGCTTGTTCTAAGACCAGTGCTGGGAGAAATCATCTAACTTGCATACTGAAGTAGCTCCCAAATGGAACCAGGGTATTGAGGAGTTACAAGCTAATTCAAGACAAGCTGCTTGCATTAGATCTGAACTCTGGCAATAAGCCCAGGCCTAAACTGACCGTGGGAAACAGCATTAAGTTCTATTGGTGATGTTATGCTTTAGGAAGTTACCACATACTTATATATCTTTATTAATTATTTCAAAATATACTCAGGCAAATGAAAATTTTCTATTATATTTTAAAAATAACACTAAAATCTAAAATTTATGGTAATTCATTTTGTAAGTTTCATTTTGAGATCCAAAAGAGACTTGGATAAGAAAAAAAGATGTGCAGTTATATTAAATGCCAAATAACAAGGGAGATGAATACCTATATTCTAAATAAACCAACTAATTGTCACCTCATCATTATATGTAATTCCAAGTACATCAGCGAAAATGAATCCAGCAGTGTTTGCAAGACTCCACTGGTCTTCTGAGATTGAAGCTAAAGTTAACTTCTTTACTTCTGAGATAAACTCATATAAGATAAAGATACAAATGCATGTGTATGTGTGGTATGAAAAAAGGAATGACAATCTTGGATTTATAATATATATATATATATATATATATGAACCATCAGATAAGAGACTGTGTTTTTTTGAAAAGATTCTGAGCAATTACAATAAACTGTACATAAATTACTCTCATATATTTCCAAAAACTTTATAAATTTTATAAAAATATTCCTGCATGGTGTAGTGGCACTAGCCTATAATCCCAGTTACTTTGTAGGCTGTGGCAGAAAGATAAGAGTTGGAGAGCACCTCAGCAAGACCCTGTCTCAAAATTAAAAATAAAAAGCACCCTGGGTTCAATCTGCAGTAGTGCAAAGAAAAAAAAATCCTAAAATTATTTTTACAAATTCCATATCATAACTTTCTTATATTTTAATAGGATTCCTCTTTTTTCTTTCTTTCTTTTTTTTTTTTCTTTGTTGTTGTTGTACTATACCACTGAGCTGCATCCCTAGCCCTTTTTATTTTTTATTTTGAGACAGCACCTCACTGAATGCAAAAGGTTTTTGCTAAATTACTGAGACTGGCCTCAAAATCGTGATCCTCCTGCCTCAGTCCTCTAAGTCACTGGGATTATAGGCATGTGCCACTGCATCAGGCAGATTCCATTAATAATACAACTTCATAACTGAGAAAAAACACAGCCAAGAAAGGTCATGGATAGGACTTTAGGATTTTAATGTTTGTATAGCCTACTAACATGCAGCACATGCTCTCAAATGAAGTCTGGGAAAGTGAACCTGAAAAAACATTATCTGACAAGGTAAAAATAGAAAACTCAGGATCAATAGTTGAATACAGAAAAGAGAAAGGTAATTCTGAGTTTAGCTGAAAATAGCTTCCTTAACTAGAGCACAAAGACATAAAAAAAATTCCTGTACTTTGGATAGGCTACAAATGGACTAAATAAATGATCTGTCAGTAATTCACATGTATGCTCATGTCTTTAATTTTATAATTCACAAACATTTCATTAAGGCATCATTTCACTTTTAAAAAATTTATTTTCCTTCTCCCTTCCCCCAGTACTAGGGATTGAAACCAAGGATATTCTACCACTGAGCTATATCCCTGGTCCTTTTTATTTTTTATTTTGAGACAGGAACTCACCAAGTTGCTGAGGCTGGCCTCAAACTTCTGATCCTCCTTTTCTTAGCCTCCCCAGTTGCTTGGACTACAAGTGTATGCCACCACACCCAGCTCCATTTAAGGTAGTATTTCAATCATTTTCATTTTTTGTTGTTCTCTAGTTGTTTCATGTACACTTTTCTACAGATTTAGGGAATCAATGTTTTCCATTTCTTTCATATTTTTGTAGTTTTATTAATGCCAGTGCTAATACCTTTGTACTTATGAGTACATCCAGTCTCATTATTTAGCAGTTCACACAGAGCATCATTTTTCAGTTTCCTTATGTTTAGAACTAGACACGTAGCAAGAAGACAATTAAGTGTAAACCTAACTACCATTTGAATTTTAACTGAGAAATTACCCTTTCCCAGACTGTAATGCTACTGTGATAACAACAACTTCAAGAAATTCAACATTGTACCAAACAGCCTTTCTTAGAAATGAAAGGTATGTAAGTACAAAATAGCTATATCTCATTTTGGTTTGTGGATAAGAAATAATTTAGAAGAGATACAAGTGGTAGAATAATTTGTGGTTCCTAATACAGCCAAGAATTAACTTATATAAACAAATTCCTTGCCTATTAAAAATTAAATTAAAAACTTTTTTTAGATGTTGATAAACCTTTATTCTATTCATTTACTTATTTGCAGTGCTGAGAATCAAACCCAGTGCCTCACACATGCCAGGTAAGCACTCTACCACTAAGCCACACCCAGCCCCTAAGAAATTAAATTTTAACTATTCAAATTTCATTGGGCCATTAAAATTCTACTACAGGCATCTTTTGTTTAAAGCATCTTTATATAACACTTTATACAAGTGTTGAAAATTATGAGTAAACACTATCATTGAACTGTGATTTTTATATACCAAGTTTGTATTTCTGTTAAAAAAAAAACAGTACAGAGTAGTGGTTACATGTGGATATAGAGGCCATACATGATGTCTCTCGTTCTTTATTATTCCTATTGCTTATTTGTTAGTTATTTATGATCAAGATATTGTTATATTGTTATTTTGCCTATGTGGATGGATGGGGGAAGAGGAAAAGAAGGAAAGAATAGGGAGGTCAGAAATCTCTGCTATAAAGGTGGGTAAAACTGGGCTGGGGTTGTGGCTTAATAGCAGAGCGCTTGCCTAGCACATGTGAGGCACTGGGTTTGATCCTTAGCATCAAACAAAAACAAACAAATACAATAAAGGTATTGTGTTCATCTGTAACTAAAAATCTTTTTTTTTTTTTTTTAAAAGGTGGGTAAAATTGCACATAGCAGCGGGCCGGGGCCATAGGTTAGCTGGTAGAGTGCTTGCCTTGCAAGCACAAGGCCCTAAGTTCAATCCCCAGTACCGCAAGAAAAAAAAAAAAAATTGCACATAGCATAATTTGGTCAATTTTATTTCCAATGAATCCCACATTTTATGTATAATTATAACACACCAATTAAAATAAATAAAAATATATATATATATATACAAGTATGTGTATATATGGGAGAGTAAGAGTAGAGGAGAGGTTGTGGGGGGAGGAAGAAGGGAAAAGGGGAAGTGTTGGGGAATAAAATGGAGAAAATAATTCTATATGAATATATGAATATGTCACAATGAACCCCATTATTATATATAATTATAATGCACTAATAAAAAACTTTTTTAAAAAGTTGGAAAATTGAAAAGACTCAAGACCTAAGTAAACAAAAAGTAAAAACAGATTTTCCCCCTCCCTTGTCTTTAAGGGGGTTTATAACTACAAACATTTTGTAGGGTTACTAAAAATCATAAATCACAATTCAGGTTGGGCTGGATTTCAGATGTAACTTGTTCCCTTTATGCCATGAAGAACTTGTCCAACTGTACAAAGCAGTCCTGGGAAAGAAAGACCAACCAAAGTAAACTCTACTTGGAGAAGTGGAAAGGCATTTATTTCCCTATTTAGAGCATAGGCAAATTCCTACAGAAATGTACATAAATGAAATTTCACTGGTATCCTTTCCAATTGTTTGGCACCTGCATATGAATCTGTGTTCTAATAGAAAGCATTATAGCTTGGGGAACAATGTTGGTGAGTGGGAAGATAAGGCTGCCTGATGATTATGGAGTCTAAGGAAACTTGGTAGCTCCCACTTGTGTAAGGACAGATATACCTATGAGTGCCTGTGATTGTGTACTAGATTCCTGATTGCCTAGGGAGTTTTTAGGGCTTTGTTTAGTCATTTCTGGCTTTTCTGAGGTTCCTCTTACTCACACAGTCACTAGGGACATTGCTATTTACCTTTAACAGAGTGACAGATAGTTCCAGTTAATGCCCAACACTGAGAGTAAGCTATAGTGTTTCCTCAAAATGTTCCTTTGTGGAAGACCTATATCACAAGTGCCTTCAGCTAATTGCCAAAATTATTAAAAGCTTTCTCTATCTAAGCCCTGTGAAAGCAGAAGTTCCAGAAATGAGTCCTGAGACTCTGCATTTTAAACAGTGGGCATCAAAGCTGGAAAACTATTATTTGAGAGAAATGTAAAATAGGAGAAATTTCTGGGTACAGATTACAAAAGAAGGCTTAGACCTAGTTAACAGTACACAGAGTTAAGATTAAGCTGCAAATAGTTATACAGAGGCCTTCCCCACCAAGTGTATTATAAAAATCTCTAGAATTATAAATTTCCTTCCTTCATTCCTCCCTCCCTCCTGCTTATTGTACTGGGGATTGAATCCAGGGGCATTTTACCACTACATCCCCAGCTTTTTAAAAAAATTTTCTGAGACAGAGTCTCACTAAGTTGCCCAGGTGGGCCTCTTGCCTCAGCTGGGATATAGGTGTATGCCATATGTTTGGAATTATAAATTTTTTAAAAATTATATTTTATATACATACATACATAAATAGTTCTTATGGTCTAATTATAAATGTTATTCTAAAACTAGGTCATAATGATTTCATGTATTGAGTTTGATATAATGAAAGGAAAGCTCACTTTGAAAAGTTTCATATTAGTTGATTATAGAACTTAACGCAAACATCACTGCCTACATGTATTCGCCAAATTAAGGCCTTTACCACAGAATATGAGTTGATCAATTGTAAGTCCTTTCTTAATAGCACCTTTAGTGGATAACAGAAATAATGGCAGAACAAATCTCTTACCGCTGTAAGGGGTCCTTCGGCTTGTGCTTCCATTGGACTTGTGGGTGTCACTGCAATGAACTGACTAGCAGCTCCAACCTGGAGTTCCAGCCTATCCACGTATTGTTCTGAAACAGCAGTGGCAGGGCACTCTGCAGAAAATGCCAAGACCACACCTGTGGTATCCTTCTTTAAATGATCATTTTCTACCCAAGGGCCCATTCGGAGCTTTTCATCTTGAGGTGATTCCTCCAAGACCTGAAGCACTTCAGGTTCGTCATCAGAAGGGCTTCCAGTTGTTTTATGTCCTAAAGCCTCATTTGTCCTAAAATCCTGAAGGTCTTGTTCCTTATCCACAATCACCCATTCTTTGGAATCAACCTCCTGCTTGCAAGAGCTCAGGTTAACAGCTATAAATCCATTGCTGCCGCCACCATCTGCCTGCTCAGGAGTGTTGACAGACGCAGGTTTGGAGACATCTGGAAGATATTCTTCATCATAGTGCCAGATGTGATCAGTACGGGACACAATAGGAACACAAGGCTTATGAAGCAGAGCAGGGAGAACAGATTCCTTTGAGTCTTTCTGCATTTTCTCCAAGCTTAAACAAATGGAAAGAGGGTACTCAGTTATTCTAGAGAAACATTTATTACAAAATTTATCTCTATACAAAGATGAAAAAATATGGATAAAGCATAAGGAAAGTTCTACCAGGCTGATAATGTTCTTTTCTACCTGCCATAATCCTGTTTTGGAGGATGGAGCTCTTCTCTCAGCATGGCACACTTTTTTTCCTCCTAGTTATATCCATGGTCCTTCTAACCTGATATTTCATTATTAATAGGAACCATAAAAGGAATACCATTGAAGGGACATATTTATGAATTATGGAAGTTTCAATAGTAATGTATGAAAGTTTTAATACTATTAATACTATTTAATACTATTGAAACTTCCATAATTCATAAATACAACCCAAACTCTTCTTGTAAAAGTTTCATTTCTGCCTTTGTTGTCAAAACTTGTTATAGTGATAATATACCTACAACATATTACATTATTACAGTATTTATTATAGCTCTCTAAAGTTTCACTTTCCCTGCTCTTTAGGGTAGTTTGTGGGTGCTAGGGTGAAAGAATGATAAAGTTATTGATATATATTTTCCTACTGCGCCTTACACAGAGAAGGCATTTATGAATGCCTATCCTTTGTATATAAATTACTTTTTTTTCTTCTTCATGTATTCCTCTCATTCCTACCTAATATCATCTTTATCATACCCTCTCCAACTATATACTGTTGGTTATTGCAAAAATATTCATTTGACTGTACCTAGTGTTATGATGTTAGCAGTTACCACAGCCAAACGTTTTGCTATAGAATTTGTAATGATTTGAGAAGAAAATTCACATTAAGAATCAAGAATGATCAATAGCTAAATTATGGAACCAACTTAGGTGCCCTTCAACAGATGAATAGACAAAGAAAATATGGATGGAATATTATACTCAGTCATAAAGAAGAACAAAATTATGGCATTTTCTGGTAAATGGCTGGAACTGGAGACTATTATGCTAAGTGAAATAAGCCAATCCTGAAAAACCAAAGGTTGAATGTTTTCTCTAATATGAGGATGCTAATTCACAATAAGGAAGTGGGGGTTGTGGTGGTTAGGGAAGAATAGAAGTACTTTGGATTAGACAAAGGGGAATGAGAAGGGAGGAGGAATGGGAATAGGAAAGATAGTGAATGAATCAGACATAACTTTCCTATGTGCATATGTGACTACATAGCCAATGTAATTCTACATCATGTACACCAGAAGAATAAGAAGTTATACTCCATATATGTATAATATGTCAAAATACATTCTCCTATCACATATAACTAATAAGAACAAATTTAAAAAAGAATCAGGATGATGATAACTAAAATATGAATGAAAAATAAAAACTTAATGGAGTTAGTGAAAGACTTTAAATAATAAATAACAATAATAATGATGATGATGATACCTTAGACGCTTTAAAAAGTAAGAAAAACTATTTTATACCAGGCCTCGAGAAACTTGTCAGTATCTGGCTTTGGCTCGAGTGTCAGACGTTTTTCAAGCTCAAAGCTGTGGATGGAACGTAACTTTCGCACCAATGGAACATCCCTGTCTGGCTGAGTAATCTCTGAGCGGACACGAATTGGTGAACCAAGACTTGGAGCATTGAGAATACCATTGGCTTGACCATGGCTGTTTTCCTCTTCAGTAGCAGCCTAGAAAAATAAAACAATGAAATAAATTCCAGGTACCATACATGAAAGAAATCACTGAAGACTTTCAAAATAATAGAAATAAATGGTTAGATGTGTTTTCAGAAGATCAGGCTACTGTGACTACTTTATCTCATTATAAGTTTTCTTAATTTATATTCAGTTTCAATATTATTTTAGTTTAAATTTTTGGTACAAAGATAAACAGTCTAAAACTGTTTAATGACTTTGCCCTTTTCTTTCTTTCTTTCTTTCTTTCTCTCTCTCTCTCTCTCACTCTCTCTCTCTCTCTCTCTCTCTTTCTTTCTTGAAGAACTCAGGGGCACTCAACCACTGAACCACATCCCCAGCCTTTTTTTTTTCTTTTTGAATTTTATTTAGAGACAGGGTCTCACTGAGTTGCTTAGTGCTTCAACCTTGCTAAGGCTGGCCTTGAACACGAGATCCTCCTGCCTCAGCCTCCTGAGCCGCTGGGATTACAGGTATGTACCACCACACCTGGCTTCAATTCCTTTTAATGTTCTTGTTTTATGCAGTGTTCCACCTATATTATATTGGGTTCTGTACAAACATCCCTATCCAGGCAGATTATAAGTTCCTGAAAAATAAAAGATAAGTCTTAAACCAGGCACAATGGCACATCCTGTAATCCCAGCAACGCAGGAGGCTGATGCAGGAGAATCACAGATTTGAAGCCAGTCTCAGAAACTTAGTGAGGTACTAAACAACTTAGTGAGACTCTGTCTCAAGATAAAAAGGACAGGGTATATGGCTCAGTGGTAAAGTGCCCCTGGTTCAATCTGCCCCTCCCCAAATATTATGTCTTAAACTGCACAGAACCTATCTCAGTGAGCTGCAAATAGAAGGCACTAACTGTTGAATTTATGAAAGAATGAATAAATATAGAAGGTTAATGGTCGATTTTGTTTCAGTATTTAGGTTAATGCTTTACCTAGCTGCATAATGCCATGGCAAATAATGGACAGTGACTTAAGACACAAAAAAAATCAGTCATTTAAATTTCACTGAGATCAATAGTGATCACAAATGAAAGACAGAAAACTAATTTAACTCTTATGTTAAATACCCTTTCACTCTCACATACAACAATATCCACATGGGATGGCAACTGAGAATGTCACTAGTGATTTTTTTGGCATAAGAACCATAAAGACAGCCACAGTTGATATTACAAAAATCAAATACTAAGGGCTAACTGTCTGATCTAGTTCACTGGTAGAATGTGTGCTTAAACACATACAACATACCACACCATATTGCACACACATACCACAACAATGACTCCCTGTCTACTTTTTATTACTCATTCCTGATCACTCTTAGTTCAAATAGTGTGCTTCAGTCAGACTGCATTATGGCATATCACTTCTATGCAGACAATGTTTTTACAAATGACTCGCAAGACAAAAAGTATATACCTGCCATGCTATGGTCTTTTTTTTTTTTTTTTTAGTTGTAGATGGACACAATACCTTTATTTATTTATTTTTATGTGGTGCTAAGGATCCAACCCAGTGCCTCACACATGCTAGGCAAGTGCTCTACCACTGAGCTACAACCTCAGTCCCCATGCTATGGTCTTATTTTCTGTATTCCCCCTCAAATTCATACATTGAAATCCTAACACTCGAAGTAATAGTATTAGGAGGTGGGCCCTTTGGGAAGTGATTAGGTCACTGAGGCAGAGACCTCATGAATAAGATTACTGTCCTTATAGAAGGACCAAGAAAGACTATCTGCCCCTTCTGCCATGTGAAAACACAAAAAGAAGAAGTCAGAAAGTGGGTCCTCATTAGACCCCAAATCTGCCTCGATGCTGAACATCCCAGCCTCCAAAGCTGTGAGAAATAAATTTCTGTTATTGATACCTATTATATTTATTTTGTTATAGTAGCCCAAATGAATAAAGACAATATCCTTAAGTTTTTTAATTAAATAATTTAACTGTTGTACAAAGTCCTCAGAACTAATCACAGAGGATTCTTGTCAGGAAATATCCCATTCATAAAGCATAATTAGCCAACTTTTTATCAATCATGTTAATAAGTATAAACCTAAAACTTCATTTCACAAATATAAGTTTAACCTCCTTCCTAACCAAACTTTTTTTAAAATATTTTTTTAGTTGTAGATAGACACAATACCTTTATTTTAATTATTTATTTTTTTAATGTGGTGCTGAGGATCAAACCCAGTGCCTCATATGTGCCAGGCATGCTCTCTACCACTGAGCCACAACTCCAGCTCCAACTATACTTTTATAAAAACACTTAAGCAGCACACACACAAAAAATTAACACAATAATTTATAATTCATTGCCCTTCCATCCTATTATCTTCATCTTATATGAAAGGGAAAAGATCAAGAAATCTCTTTCTGTATACTAATAAATGTACCTGCTTGCCATTCTAATGAAGAAAAAATTATTTACTTAGCATCCAATTCATTAGCTGATGATCTGTTTGATGTGTTTTACTTCTAGCCCTCCTCACTTCCCCACCTGCATTTCAGACAGTGTTCAGAATGGGTACTCAAAGCTCCACTGGTCCACCATAGAGGGCCCAGAGTTTTATCACATTCTTGAGGAAAACTATTAATTTTTGTTCTATAGATATTTCTCTGCTTTTAGTCTCAATGTCTAGCTTATTTTTAAAAACTCTTTTTCTTTATTCCTTTTGTTCACCTGCCCTTCCTTCTTTTTTCTTTTCTTTTCTTTTCTTTTTTCAGTGCTGAAGATCAAACTCGGGGCTTTGTGCATGCTAGGCAAGTACTAACCATTGAGCTTCAGCCCCAGCCTGGTTTTTTGTTTTGTTTGTATTGGTACTGGGGATTGAACCAACTCAGCTCAGTACATTGAGCTACATCCCCAGCTCTTTTTTACTTTTTATTTGAGTCACACTAAATTGTTGAGGCTGGCCTCAAACTTGAAATTCTCCTGCCTCAGTTTCCCAAGATGCTGAGATTACAAAATTCACTACCATACCACACCTTTACCTTTTCCATAAAATTCAAGGTTAAGATTAATGTTTGATATCTATAACATGAGTGTTATGGGACAAATGAACCAAAATGCTGCAATTAGAGATATTTAATAGCAAAACTATGTTCTGTCTATTTCTCATTCAAAATTGAGAATCATGATACTTTGGTGCAACAATAAGAAAAAAAATAATAAGTACACAGAAAGATATTACTTCCTATGCAGGAAATACACACCTTACAAATTCCAAGCTTTATCTTGTTCTTGTTGGCATCCATCTCTTCCCAGACATCCTTTTCTTGGGGACGAGGGTGTCCCAAAGATCCAGGCAACTTATCTGGTGACACACCAACAGGGATGCCATTCTCCCCATCACTAAGCTGTTCATCTGGAAACACTTCATCTGTATTTTCTCGAAGCAAGTCTCCTGGGATGGGAGTGGCATTCGCAATTCTAAAAGCAAGGGGAGAAAAAAAAAAAATCAGAGAACTTTGAAAGACCAGAATAAAAATTACTATGGGACTATCTTATACTTATTTCTGGATTTAAATGATCAAGTGCATATATGATTAAGAGAGAAAAAAAAATCAACTTACTCAGGTCATATCAACTTACAAAATAAATTTCTAAATTTTGAGAATTTAAAAATTTCAGTTGGATTTAAAATACAAATTCTAATCCAATAACTCACTAATTTGACAATCATTTTCAGAAATATTTGGTCTAATTTCCAAGAAGACTTCATCAGTTTTAATAAGATTTTCTACACTTTATCCATTTTTCTTAGAGAATTAAAAAAACTATAAAGAGGAAAATATTAAGGGCAGTAAGGAAATAAATAGGGGTTAGATCTCTGTTATTATTATTTTTTTCCAGTGCTGGGAATTGAACCCAGGGACTCGTGCCTGGGAGGCAAGCACTCTACCAACTGAGCTATATCTCCAGCCCTCTGTTATTTTTTTATACAATAAAATGTGCACTGTTTTTTTCATTTATAGACTTCTTACTAAGTACCACCACATGCAAAGCCCTACCAACACAAAGATGAGGGAAAAAATTTTTACACTAGAAGAAATGGAAATTCTGCAATTGTATAGTTTAGTTTAGCATAGGAAAATATAGAAAATATTAACTGGTATTTGTCTATATATTTCTTTCAAAGTAATTCCATGTCCTATTTAATGGCTGGTCATCTGGCCCTTAGACTCTTGGTCCACAGAGGTTTTGTAGTTCTCAATTATTAGTTATTAAATGAAAAAGTCCCTGCCAGTGCTAATGTTCTATAATTATAAATACTCATTTGGTTTTTAAAAAATATTGCTCACTGAATACAGCATTTAACACACAATGAAACCTCTTCTGACAAGTGATCTAGAATATCTAAGAGTAGGAAAATACAGTGTTTGTTAGAGTATACTAACAGGTGTAATTGTGAGCAGCAAAATAAGCATCCTCTCAGAAAATCACTTGAAAGGTAACAGTTATACTCTGGCATAGGTGACAATTACTTCATATACTCATGAGAAGACCAATGATTTTTTAAGGGCATGCTCCTTCTGACTTGATACCTTTATTCCCACTTCTGCCTTAATGGATCAATGCTAGTTGAGCCTCTTTATCAATAGATTTAAGGTAAGTAATCTGGAAAAGCACTTATAATGGTTTCCAGGGGGAAAAAACCCATATAGCCTAGTAAAGTAATCCCTGTAGTTCTGACTCTAGAATCATATTAAAAAGGTAGCTTGGCCTAAAAATATTTCAAATGAACAAACTTATTATAAAAGTAATTAAAGATCAGAAATAAATTGACAACTGTAGACTGGGGTTGTGGCTCAGTGGTGGAGTGTTTGCCTAACGTGTGAGGCACTAGGTTAAATTCTCAGTACCACATATAAATAAATGAATAAAAATAAGGTCCATCAACAAGTAAATATATATATATATATATACACACATATATATAAATAATTTTTAAAAATAGAACTTGACTAAAATTTTTTTCAGATAGTTCAATATAATTCATTTACTGATGGCAAGAGTCACAGTGTACATTAATGTACATGTGCCATATGGTAATCCAAATGTTTATTGAAAGAATCTCCTTTATTCCTGAGGAAAGGTAAAGGCAAATGGATGAATATCTGAACTCAGGAAGCCTAGTCTATTAGTCTCACCTTTTTTCACATTTTAATCACTCAGTGTTCTGACCAAATTCTTTTTATCCTCTGCTCAGCATTTATCCTCCTCCTTTCCAACTAATTTAGTTCCTCAGCACTTCCTCCTTCTGCTTCTCAAGAAATAAACCACATTTCTACCTATTAATGTGTTACTATTTTCACTCAAACATAGTTTCCCACTTATCGCTTATGCTTCAGGACAGTGCCACACACTTAAAGGAACTCATCCATCTTCTCCACACAGACTCTCTTTCACACAGGCTCTCTTCTACCCACCCATCCCCCTCTGCATTTACTCCTCACTTTTTACTTCTTCCATAATTAATATTGTCTTTCTTCTCTTGATCCAAATCTGCAGTTTGACATTATATAGAGAAACAATTCCTTTTTTAAAAAATATTTTTTCACCCACCATTTGACCCAGCTATCCCACTCCTCCACTTATACCCAAGGGACTTAAAATCAGCATACTACAGTGATGCAGCCACATCAATGTTCATATCTGCTCAATTCACAACAGCCAGATTGTGGAACCAACCTAGATGTCCTTCAATTGATGAATGGATAAAGAAACTGTGGTATACATATATACAATGGACTATTACTCAGCCATAAAGAATGATAAAATTATGGCATTTGCAGGCAAATGGATGAAATTGGAGAATATCATGCTAAGTGAGATAAGCCAATCCCAAAAAGCCAAAGGACAAATGATCTCCCTGAGAAGCGGATGATGACACATATGGGGGGTGGGAGGGAGGTAGGAGGGACTGTATAGAGGGAAAAGAGGGGTGGGAGGGGTGTGGGGGAAGGAAAAAAATAACAGAATGAATCAAACACCATTACCCTATGTAAACGTATGATTACACAAATGGTATGCCTCTACTTCATGTACAAACAGAGAAACAAGATGTATCCCATTTGTTTACAATAAAAATAAATTTAAAAAAATTTATTTTTTCAGTTTTCAATGGATCTTTATTTACTTTTAAAATTTATATGGTGCTGAGAATCGAACCCAGTGCCTCACACATGCTAGGCAAGCGCTCTACCACTGAGCCACAACCCCAGCCCCAAGAAATAATTCCTTTTTGGGAATATTATAGCACATTCAGAAATATGAATAAGAAAGTCAGTTTGAGAGTATTGAAAGTCACACACATAGTCTGTGCTTACAGGCAACATGTAGCAGAAGCAGATAAAGAGGAAAGGAAACCAAAAACAAAACAAAATAAAAACAAAAGGAACTGCATTTAATACATGTAGAGGACAAAGCATTCAAAACAAACATCAAGAACATGGAAATACACCACAAACTGTTCCTAATACACTATGTGAATTAAATTACTTTCATAAGAGGAACATATTACATGTTTTGTTCCCACTAAACTTAAGCCCAATATAGTTACATATAATTGAGCCTCATTCTTTCCAGGATGCCATATATTCTCTAGAAATATAAGGAATGCTCCCCTCTCATTTTGAAGAAAATCCACTCTATATTTGACATCATAAGTCACATAAGTTCTAAGCTCTCATTTCAGAGTATGATCCACCAATGTTTTCTAAGATAAGTAATTCCAAAGGCAAATATTCTAAAAGCAAGGTTAATTCAAGGAAACACATAGGTTTACCCCTATGTCTAAGCATTTGATGATCATCTGAGGGAATCTGGATAAACTAAAGGAAAATTTCTACGAATACAATGCATCCAGAAAAGGTACCACTAAACAGAGTGTTTAGGACATACCCAATTGCAGCAGGAGTCAGTCGGGTGTGCAACTGAGGGGTGGTGGAAGTGGTGGTGGTTGTGAGGGAGCCATCAGTTCCAGACTTCTCCCAGTCAAAAGGGTCACTCTCAATTACTCCAAAGGTCTTGATGCTATTTTCAAACACAGATGTAAGGAGCTAAACCACAAAGAAAAAACTAGCGTAAGCCAAGAGTAAACATAGTCACTTTCGTCTATATGAGATAGCAGTCCACATTCATAAAAAGATTTCATAGTGTGATTTTCTTCAAAACTGATAATTCAAAAAGGGAAATCTGAATAAGGATTATATGTGGATGATAATATGGAATCAGTGTTGATTCCTCTCAATTGTGGTTAGTGGTCATAGTTATTTTTCTTTTTATTTCTGATTAATTACTTTCATTTTCTTTCAACCCAGACTGTAAGCCTCAACAAGCCAGTACATGTCTGATCTTGTTCATCACTGGTCCAGGGTATAACATGTTGACTTTACACATAAAAGTTACTCTAAAATCATTTTGAGAATAAATGTTCATTTGGAATAATAGTTCTGGAAGAGTCACATAACTTACCTTTCATTTAAGTATCAAAAAGAAAAAGAATGTGGAAAAAGAAAGAAACATAAGAGGAATTGGAAAAGGTATATTTATAAAATCTGGGAAAATTTGTTTTGGTCCAGTTTTTGTTGATGTAGGTTACTTAAATTTCAGTTTAGGCTGCTCCAGAACATCAGAGATAGAGGCATATAGAAAACACAAGGGAGGAAAGAAAGGGGAACTGAGACCCAGGGTTTGGGAACTGAAGTGCCAGGCATTATTAGAATCCCCTTCTCCTGACTGGAATCAAGGATCTCAAGGGTTTTCACAGAGGCAGCACCTACCTGCTGTGTGACTACGTGGACCGCTACTGTTAAATTCTCTGTACTGTGCTACAAAAGGGAAAGTCCTAAATGTTTTTTATGTCAGGTGTCCTTTTATTATGGATTTATTTTCTTACAATTAGCATAGTATCAAATGTCTTAGAAAATGACACTGGGCCTCAAATTGGAAATAGTTTGTCACTGTTATGGTGATATAAGAGACCAGCAGCAGGAGGCAGAAAGGTGGAGGACATCAAACAAAAAAGAGGAGGAAAATTTAAAGCACTGAGGCACTTAAAAGTACCCAGTCAGAACAAATAGACTGGGCAGAGCTCTGCAGGTATTTTTAAAGGCAAAAAAAATATTACTAGGGAGATCCAAGATAGCAGGCTAGAGGGAGGATGCGTTCCGTGTCGCTCTGTAACTCTGGTTTCAAGCAGAGGATATCTATTTCTTGGTGAGGCAGTTTTTGCTGCTTATTGATCCCCTGCTGTTTACCCCATTTGTCTGCTGTTTTCACCTGCAGTCTGCCAGCATATCAACGCCTTTTTTGAGTGCAGATTACTCACTGTCAGGTGCCTATCATCCACCATTTGCCTGCCTCTTGCCTGTCCATCGCCTGCCTTACACCTATCCATCACCTAACGCACGAGGTTCACCTCCTGAACGTCCGACAACGGTCAGCAAACTGATCACTGACTGCCAGTGGAGCACCAGCTGCCTGCTGTTGCCTGGAAGTTCACTGTTATAGTACCTGCAGGTTTGATTCCATGTGGCTGCGGCCATTTTGAGACAACAGCCAGGCCCCATAGGACCCCTGGCCAGACTGACTGAGCCCCGTCTCCAGGATCCCTCAGCCCGACCGATCACTCCCTGCCTCTGGGGCCCTCACATCGACTGACTGCTTCCTGCTGCCAGGACCCCCAGACCAACAGACTGTGCCCTATTACTGGGACCCCAGATCGACTGATTGCACCCGGCCTCCAGGATCCTGCAACCACACCAAACACACCCGACCCTCCAGGACCCCTGCCTGACCAACCGCACCCCACCTCCACGACCTCCAGTTGACCACGTCCATACCCAAGCTGCAGCTCCCCATTTGCCAACACATTTGGAAGCCAGAGTGGCCATCTTGGATAATCCTGGAAGCCGTAGCTCCGATCTTTAGGTGGGGCAAATCCCACCCTGAGATGCCTGCTGGAGACTTGAAGCTCATCTTCAGGGGCTATTTGGTCTAGGATTGCATAGTGTCTGAATTGGGCACTGCTAATATTGATTTCCCCTTAAAGAAGAGGTTTTGGAAACCTATAGAGCCACTATAAGCCTATAGGGGAAAATCTGCAATACCCCAGATCTGCACTGCTAGAGGGGAAGATACATGAACAACATGAAAAAACAAGGGAAGAAAATGATCCAAACAAATCTAGATTCTATATTAATAGAATCCAATGACAGTATGTTAGAAGAAATGTCAGAAAAGGACTTCAGATTATACATGATTAAGATGATTTGCGAAGCAAAGTATGAGATAAGAGAGCAAATGCAGGCAATGAATGATAATACCAATAAGCTGAAAGAGCAACTACAGGACGCAAAAGATCATTTCAACAAAGAGATTCTCCAAAAAAAAAAAAAAAAAAAAAAAAAAACCAAACGGAAATCCTTGAAAGGAAGGAAACAATAAACCAAATAAAAAATTAAATGGAAAGCATCACCAAAAGACTAGACCACTTGGAAGACAGAACCTCAGACAATGAAGACAAAATATTTAATCTTGAAAATAAAGTCATCCAAACAGAGAAGATGGTAAGAAATCATGAACAGAATCTCCAAGAACTATGGGACATCATGAAAAGACCAAATTTAAGAATTATTGGGATTGAGGAAGGCACAGAGATACAAACCAAAGGAATGAACAACCTATTCAATGAAATAATATCAGAAAATTTCCCAAACCTGAAGAATGAAATGGAAAATCAAATACAAGAGACTTACAGAACACCAAATGCACAAAATCACAACAGATCCACACCAAGGCACATTATAATGAAAATGCCTAACATTCAAAATAAAGATAGGATTTTGAAGGCCGTGAGAGAAAAGCATCAGTTACATATAGGGGAAAACCAATAGGGATAACAGCCGACTTCTCAACCCAGACTCTAAAAGCTAGAAGGGCCTGGAACAAAATATTTCAAGCTTTGAAAGAACATGGTTGCCAACCAAGAATCCTATACCCAGCAAAACTAACCTTCAGATTTGAAGATGAAATAAAATCCTTCCATGATAAACAAAAGTTAAAAAATTTACAAATAGAAAGCCTGCGCTACAGAATGTTCTCCACAAAATATTCCATAAGGAGGAAATGAAAAACAACAATGTAGGTCAGCAAAGGGAGGAACTACCTTAGAGAAAAACCACTCAAAGGAGAAACCAAGCCAAGTTAAAAACCAAAAATAAGCCCAAATGACTGGGAATACAAATCATATCTCAATAATAACCCTGAACGTTAATGGTCTACACTCATCAATCAAAAGACACAGACTGGCAGAATGGATTAAAAAGAAAGACCCAACAATATGCTGCCTGCAAGAGACTCATCTCATAGAAAAAGACATCCACAGACTAAAAGTGAAAGGATGGGAAAAAACCTACCACGTACATGGATTCAGTAAAAAAGCAGGGGTTTCCATCCTTATATCAGATGAAGTAGACTTCATGCCAAAGTTAGTCAGAATGGATAAAGAAGGACATTTCCTACTGCTTAAGGGAACCATAAATCAGGAAGACATAATGATAGTAAATATTTATGTCCCAAACAATGGTGCATCCCTGTATATCAAACAAATCCTTCTCAATTTCAGGAATCAAATAGACCACAACACAATAATTCTGGGTGACTTTAACAAACTGCTGTCACCACTAGATAGATCTTCCAAACAAAATCCAACCAAAGAAACCATAGAACTCAATAACATAATCAATAACCTAGACTTAATAGACATATATAGAATATTCCATCCATCAACGAGCAGATTCACTTTCTTCTCAGCAGCACATGGAACCTTCTCGAAAATAGACCATATGTTATGCCACAAAGCAGTCCTTAGGATATGCAAAAAAATTGAGATACTGCCCTGTGTTCTACCAGATCATAATGGACTGAGAGTAGAAATCAATGACAAAATAAAAAACAGAACTTACTCCAACACCTGGAGACTAAATAATATGCTATTGATGAAACATGGATAACAGAAAACATCAGGGAGGAGATAAAAAAATTCTTAGAGGTCAATGAGAATGATGATACAACATATCAAAATCTCTGGGACACTATGAAAATGGTACTAAGAGGAAAATTCATTGCATGGAGCGCATTCCAGAAAAGAATGAAAAGTCAACAACTAAATGACCTAACATTACAGTTCAAAGCCCTAGAAAAAGAAGAACAGAATAACAGCAAAAGTAGTAGAAGACAGGAAATAATTAAAATCAGAGCTGAAATCAATGAAATTGAAACAAAAGAAACATTTCAAAAAACTGACAAAACAAAAAGCTGGTTCTTTGAAAAAGTAAACAAAATAGACAAACCCTTAGCCACACTAACAAAGAGAAGGAGAGAGAAAACTCAAATTACTAAAATTTGTGATGAAAAAGGAAATATCACAACAGACACCACTGAGATACAGAACATAATGAGAAGCTACTTCAAAAATCTGTATTCCAACAAAATAGAAAGTACCGAAGACATTGACAAATTTCTAGAGACATATGCTCCTCCCAAACTGAACCAGGAGGACATACACGATTTAAACAGATCAATATCAAGCCATGAAATAGAAGAAGCCATTAAAAACCTACCATCCAAGAAAAGCCCAGGACCAGACAGATTCTCAGCTGAGTTCTACGAGACCTTCAAATAAGAACTCATTCCAATACTTCTCAAAGTATTCCAGGAAATAGAAAAGGAGGGTACCCTACCAAACTCATTCTATGAAGCTAATATCACCCTCATACCCAAACCAGGCAAAGACACATCAAGGAATGAAAATGTTAGACCAATATCCTTGATGAATATAGATGCAAAGATCCTTAACAAAATATTGGCAAACCGTATCCAAAAACATATTAAGAAAATCGTGCACCACAATCAAGTGGGGTTCATTCCTGGAATACAAGGATGGTTTAACATCTATAAATCAATAAACGTGATCCATCATGTCATAGACTTAAGGATAAGAATCATATGGTTATTTCAACTGACACAGAAAAAGTGTTCGACAAAATACAACACCCCTTTCATGCTCAAAACACTAGAAAAAATAGGGATAGTAGGAACATACCTGAACATTGTAAAGGCTATTTATGCTAAGCTCATGGCCAACATCATTCTTAATGGAGAAAAACTGAAACCATTCCCTTTAAAAACGGGAACAAGACAGGGATGTCCTCTTTCACCACTTCTATTCAACATTGTCCTCGAAACTCTAGCCAGAGAAATCAGACAGACTAAAGAAATTAAAGGGATACAAAAGGAAAAGAGGAACTTAAGCTGTCACTATTTGTTGATGACATGATTCTATATTTAGAGGATCCAAAAAACTCCTCCAGAAAACTTCTAGACCTCATCAATGAATTCAGCAAAATAGCAAGCTATAAAATCAACATATATAAATCTAAAGCATTTTTATATGCAAACAACGAAACATCTGAAAGGGAAATGAGGAAAACAACTCCATTTGCAATAGTCTCAAAAAATAAATAAATAAATAAAATACTTGGGCATCAATCTAACCAAAGAGGTAAAAGATCTCTACAATGAAAACTACAAAACATCGAAGAAAGAAATTGAGGAAGACCTTAGAAGATGGAAAGATCTCCCATGTTCTTAGATAGGCAGAATTAATATTGTCAAAATGGCCATACTACCAAAAGTGCTATTCAGATTCAATGCAATTCCAATTAAAATCCCAATGACGTACCTTACAGAAATAGAGCAAGCAATCGTGAAATTCATCTGCAAGAATAAGAAACCCAGAATAGCTAAAGCAAATCCTTAGCAGGAAGAATGAAACAGGGCATATTGCAATATCAGAACTTCAACTATACTACAAAGCAACAGTAACAAAAACGGGGGCTGGGTAGATATCTCAGTCAGTAAAGTGCTTGCCTTGCAATCACAAAGCCGTGGGTTTGATTCCCAGCACCACACACACACACACACACACACAAAAAAATAGTAACAAAAACGGCATGGTATTGGCACCAAAATAGACAGGTAGATCAATGGTACAGAATAGAGGACACGGACACAAACCCAAATAAATACAATTTTCTAATACTAGACAAAGGTGCCAAAAATATGCAATGGAGAAAAGATAGCCTCTTCAACAAATGGTGCTGGGAAAACTGGAAATCCACATGCAACAGAATGAAACTAAACCCCTATCTCTTACCCTGCACAAAACAACTCACAATGGATCAAGGACCTTGAAATCAGACCAGAGACACTGCATCTTATAGAAGAAAAAGTAAGTCCAAATCTTCAACTTGTTGGCTTAGGACCAGACTTCCTTAACAGGACTCCCATAGCACAAGAAATAAAAGCAAGAATCAATAACTGGGATAGATTCAATCTAAAGAGCTTTCTCTCAGCAAAGGAAACTATCAGCAATGTGAAGAGATAGCCTACAGAGTGGGAGAAAATCTTTGCCACTCAGACAGAGCACTAATTTCCAGAATATATAAAGAACTCAAAAAATTCTACACCAAGAAAACAAATAACCCAATCAACAAATGGGCTAAGGATATGAACCGACACTTCACAGAAGAAGATGTACAAGCAATCAACAAACATATGAAAAAATGTTCACCATCTTTAGTAGTAAGAGAAATGCAAATCAAAACCACTCTAAGATTCCATCTCACCCCAATTAGAATGGCAATTATCGAGAATACAAGCAACAATAGGTGTTGGAGAGGATGTGGGGAAAAAGGTACATTCATACACTGCTGGTGGGGTTGCAAATTAAGTGCAGCCACTCTGGAAAGCAGTATGGAGATTCCTTAGAAAACTTGGAATGGACCCACCATTTGACCCAGCTATCCCACTCCTCGGCCTATACCCAAAGGACTTAAAATCAGCATACAACCATATAACAGAGATACAACCACATCAATGTTCATAGCTGCTCAATTCACAATAGCCAGATTGTGGAACCAACCTAGATGTCCTTCAATTGATGAATGGATAAAGAAACTGTGATATATATATACACATATATATATATATACATATAATATATACACACACACACACACACACACACAATGGAATATTACTCAGCTATAAAGAATAATAAAATTATGGCATTTGCAGGCAAATGGATGAAATTAGAGAATATCATGCTAAGTAAGATAAGCCAATCTCAAAAAACCAAAGGAAGAATGATCTCGCTGATAAGCGGATGATGACACATAATGCGGGGTGGGATGGGGGCAAGAATGGAGGAAGGAGGTACTGTATAGAGGGAAAAGAGGGGTGGGAGGGGTGGGGGGAGGAAAAAATAACAGAATGAATCAAACATCATTACCATACGTAAATGTATGATTATACAAATGGTATGCTGTTACTCCATGTACAAACAGAAACAACATGTATCCCATTTGTTTATAATAAAAATAAATTTTAAAAATATCACTAACCTAACAAAATAATTTTCCAATTAAGGACAAGAGTAACTCTAAATTCTAATCTTCATCATCAGGATAGTATAAACAGAACAATTCGAGGACTCACTTTTTTTTGACAACTGAATTCACTGCATTACTTATTTCTAAGATATAATAAAACCAGAAATTTTCAACTCAGTTACCTGCTCAGATTTAAGAATAATTTAGTCACTTTATAAAAATCATTCATAAATTATAGTAGTATGAACGTGTGTGTGTGTGTGTGTGTGTGTGTGTGTGTGTGTGTGTTGTTTGTGTAAACTTGAATGATCCTCACATTTTTATGCTCTGATACTTCTGGGGAATAAAACTCTTTCCTAGGGGTTGACTGTGGCAGTAATTTTCAAACTGGAATGGAGGCAGGGCAAAATCTGGAAAAGCCTTCCAGATGATTCTGACACCTCCGTCTAGGAAGACATGTTCCATATCTCTCCTCTGATAATCACTGGAATCTAGAATACATCTGACTCCTATATTTTTGTGTTTGTTTTGGGGGATTAAACCCAAGACCTCGTGACTGCTACGCATATACTCTACCACTGAGCTATACCTCTAGCTCTGTTTCTTTTATTTAAAAATATATTCTTGGAAAATACAAACTTATTTTATTTAGAGCCCAGGTTTTTCAAACTAGACTAACAGGTTCCCCTAAGAGATGCAGCTGTATGCCAGAGAGCTTAAAGTCACCTGATAAATCTGGCACAGCTTCTTGGAGCATTTTATTCAGAGGTATTACATTTATTATAATATTTATTTATTTTTTTGGTACTGGAAATTTAACCAGGCACACTTTACCACTGAGCTACATCCCCAGCCCTTTTTATTTCGAGACAGGATCTTACTAAGTTACTTAGGGTTTTGCTAAGTTGCTGAGGCTGGCCTTCAACTTGCTGTCCTCCTGTTTCAGTCTTCTGAGTTGCTGGATTACAGGCGTGCACCCTGTGCCTGGCTATAATATTTTATAATAGAACTCAAAGACATTAGGAAAGTAAAATTTACATGAGCCTTTAAGATAAATTAGATGAATGCAAAGAAAGTTTGGACTTATGGCTGACACTTTACTCCTAGACCTCTTGAGAAATATGTTCATACTTTGCTGCAAAGGGAGTAATGGGCAAAATAGTGTGAGAAACACTAGAAGCATAACATTGTTAGGAGAACTAATCTCTTAATGGAAGTAGGAAGGAAGCCAATGACTGGAGGGAGGAAGAAAACATGGACAGGCAAAGACGCGATGTTATATTTTATTCAGTAACCATTGTGGATTATGTGTCCATCTTCTTTCTACTTGTACTTATGAATAAGAGGCAGTTCATTTGTCTTAAGCTAATTTACAATGGGATATACAAGAAAATAACTTTTCTAAAGCAAATTCTTCAAGACATGGAAAAGGTAATAAAAATCAAGTACTGTAGGTAATGATATACTTAGAAATTTAGACTTACAACTTTTCTATAATTTCCAAACTTTTTTGATGACCAAGTATTATTTTTAATGACTAGAAAAAATTTAAGTAACAAAAACATATTATCTAGAATAACATATACCTAATCAGGTATAGCACATAAAGATGTCTGGCGCTAGCTCCCACCACCTAGAATAACCTTATTCATTATGGCAGTCAGTCATCTGACATAGGCACAATGCCTTAGGGAAGAAGTTCTCTTATTCTTAGCACAAAGTGCAATCAAGAGTTGTATCCTATTTACCTCCATATGGAATCCCAGTTTGCCCTTTCAAAGGGAAGGTAGATAAAGTCTAGACTTTGCAAAAACAAGAATTATTTGTAACATGATAATAAGAACTTTAATGAGAATCCTAATTCTCCAATTTTCAGTTAATAAATGGTAAAATAAAGAATCAATAAAAACTAACGGAACACAATAGCAATGCTGGCTTGGCTAATTCAAAGACATTATTTACTGAAAAAAAGTTGCCTCACTTCAGTGATAATTAGATGCACAACAGAGGGAAAGAAATGCACATTTTTTTTTCTTTTTTTTTTACTTCTCGGCTCCTCTGAGGGATTTTAGCAACTTTGGTAGAAAAAAAAATATTGCGTTGTACTCATTCTGTGGAGAAAAGAACCAGCAAATGATGGATACCAATTAAAGAGAATGAATTAAAGAGGCTGCAGAGTCTTGCTATTTTCACCATTCCTTTCAAGATGCTAGAGCATCTCAGAAGTGACCCCCTGGTCGACCATCTTCCCTTTCAGTCACTCAGTCAGTACAGAGTAAACTGCCTGGCAATATGACAAGGCTTCTCAGTGCCTCTGAACGAGGCCAATTTTCTTATTGCCTTATTGCAAAGCAGCATAAAGGAAATTAAAAAATAAGTTCTATTAACACAGAAGTAATAACAGAGTATAAGAATGAAGAGAGACATAATTATAAGCAAAAGCAGTATCACTAAAATACATGTAAAACCATTTATATTTACATGATATCTTACAATTTAAAAATCAATTACATAGTACTTCATTAAAATCTTTAAAACACCATGAAATAGATATTTTCACCATTTTGCAAACTATAAAACTGAGATTTAGAAAGGTCATACAAATGGTATGTAACATAATATCAATTTAAACAGGTCTTTAAAATGTGTGCTACTTCCACAATAGGGTATTATAGGCAGCAGAAGGTAAGGCAAAACCAGTTTACAGGGGCTGTGGTTGTGGCTCACCTAGCATGTATGAGGCACTGGGTTCAATCCACAGCACCACAAAAAATTAATAATAATAATGAAGAGTACATTTTTTTAAAGAACAGAATATCCAAATGAAAAACTGGAAAACCATAATTTGCTAACTTAATTGTAAGTTTCAAACATTAGCTGGTGAATATGATAGTATTCTTTAGACTGCAAGCCTAACTAAGAAGCAAACGTGATCAAAATCCTAAAGTCTTATACCTTCAAGCAATCTTTGTCAAAAAAATTATTAGCATCCAAGATGGGAAAGTTGCAACACTTTTCCTCTCCTCTTGAACCTAGTCTTACAGATATAATTTCAATATTTTGTTACAAGTAATGGAAATCCTCTACATTTAAAAAAAATAGACATAAAATGACAATATAAGAAACATTCCAAAACAACTCAAGTACAAAGTATTTTCTCAATTTGTAGACAGTCTATATATAGTTTATAATGCAAATGGCCATACCCATTTACTGTGTCTAAGGACCCAAAGTTAAATGTTGCCTCTCTTCTTTGTATTCTGTTTATATTTTATTTAAAAGTTGCAATTTCACAAGAAATATGTACACATAAATTCATTGTGCTGTAAGTATTCCTAGTGTCTTGACTGGATGCTGACACCACTTTAGAATTTAAAACTTCTGCTGGGCATGGTGGCACATACTTGTAATTTCAACTACTTGGGCAGGGGAGGCAAGGGGGAAGCACAAGTTCAAGGTCAGCCTTGGCAACTTAGTAAGACCCTATCTCAAAATTAAAACAAAATGAAAAGGGCTGGGGGTATAGCTTAGTGGTAGAGGGATGCCAGAGTTCTATCCCCAGTACTGGAGGGGAAAAAAAAAGAATTGCACACTTCCATTAACAGGTAATAAAGTCTCTGTGTTTTCCTTTGTAAATAAAAATGATATACTAATACGTATTCTTATTATTCATCTATGTGTGGTTTCATTTATGTTTTCAGTGGTAGCCAATTATTTTGCATTAATCCCTGACCAAGTTCTTCCTAAGAGCAACAGAATCTTCTGAAATATAGCTGGCTGGAGTTTGGGATGCAATTTGTGATAAATCTAGTCACCTCTTAGAAGGTCTCATTAACTGATGCTCTAAGAGAATTATTCACTGACCACAGACAAAACGGGACTGAAAATCTTCACTGACTAGTGTCCCATAGCATAGCAGCCCTCAAGCCCTTGTCAGATACATTACCTAACTGGACATTTCCCTCTGGTTAGCAGATTAGCTATAGAATTTACATAATTTGAGTAATCAGCAGTTCTATATACCAGGATAATTACACATCAGGAATAGTAAAATCTGTTACATAACAAACCTAAAACTTCCATGAAGTTCAGCCAGAAGAAACACACTCATCATCAGTTAATTTCACCACATTTCTCTGACTATGTACGTCAAAAAACAGTTATTATTCTAGAATCCCCCACCCCCATACTTATTTATAACAACTTCAAAGCTCAATGAGTGAAGGCAGAGACTAAGAGAGAAAGGAGAATTAATCCACAGAACTTAAAAAGATAGTTACCTGGTAGTCTGGTTTTGTAAAATAATCCAAAGATGAGATATGGTCCAGAAAGATGCTGAATTCTGGAGGGAGATGTTTCAACATGAGCCTATGGTCATACCTCTCCTTAATGGAGCCTACTTGCTCCTGCGAAGTAAAGAGAAAAGAAACCATAGTTGATTTCTCTTGGCAGCTATGCAATAGCAATACAAGTCCCCCAGTAATATTCACAAGGGAATGTACAAGGGAATATGATAGCAGGTAATTATAAAGCAAGAACTGAGCTCTTACTAAGGAAAAAAACTATGCAGAACCAAAAGAGTAACACTGAATACTGCATCAGCAAATGTAATCATCTCTAAAAGAGTACTTTAAATCTAATCTACTTTTCCTTATCAACACATTCATAATTTTGATATCCAACAACATAAGTGACAATTAAAAATTGAAAGCTCACTTGGCTTAGGAAAAAAGAGATAATCAGGGAAATTAAAAGAAGGAAGGGTTAGGTGTATAGTTCAGTGGAAGAACATGTTCTTAACGTGTGAGGTCTTAGGTTCAATCCCCAGCACCCCCCGCCAAAATGCTGAGAAGGAAAGCTATAAATCAAATCAGAAAAAATGACTCTAATGACACATTAGTGTCTTTTCTCCATGAACATAAAAAAAGTCATAACATAAGCCAGCAGGGTGGCACACACCTGTAATCCCAGTTACTCAGAAGGCTCAGAGAGAAGGTTCTCAAGTTTGAGGTCAGCCTGAGCAATTTAGCAAGACCCTGTCTCAAAATAAAAAATAAAAAGGATTGGGGATGTAGCTCAGTGGTAGAGCACCCCTGGGGGTTTAATCCCTAGTAATAAAAAATAAATAAATAAATAAAGTTGTAACATTAATTATATCAGCTCACAATGAGAAAAATATACATATTGAGGTATAGGAAGTATATTTTCTCATTTTTAAATTTAAATTGATATTTTAATTGACAGAAAAAAATTGTAGATGTGAATGGGTACTATGTGACGTTTAAATACTTGCACACGTTATGCAATGTTCAGTAAGTATATTTTCAACAACAGTGCCTACTAAAGAGTAATTTTTTTTCTTTCTTGAACCAAAATTGACATCACTGTTTCTAAACTTACCTTGTCTTTTATTTTCCTCCAAGGCAGCTGACCAACCACAAACTCAACCAACATGTAGAATAAGGACCAAAGGTCATCGTGTCTTCCCATTTCCTTCATGAACAAAACAGAATACAGTCACATTACATTGCCAGTTCTTCTGAGTGCATTATTGTTGAAGACCTAACCATTTTGTTTCATTTTATCAGGTCTAATTAAATTTTACATGAATTTCCCATAAAACCTTCTGGTAAATGTATCTTTGTATCTACCTAGCTATACAGCAATCTATAGGCAATATTTATGTATTGAAACTTTTTTATATAAAGAATATCTTAAGGCAGGCATGGTGACCTAAAGTCTCTAATTCTAGCAGCTCTGGAAGATGAAGTAAGAGGAGGCAAGTTCTAGGCAAGCCTCAGCAATTCAGCAAGACCCTATCTCAAAATAAAAAAATAAAACTGGGCTGGGGATGTGGCTTAGTGGTAGAGTACCCCTAAAAGCGAAAATAAATGCCTAAAATAAAATAAAAAATTAAAGGGCTGGGGATGTAACTCAGTGGGGTAGAGCACTATTGAGTTTAATACCCCGTAGCAAGTGTAAAAATGCAACTACCAGGACACAGAATATGAAATAAGACTGTTTAAAATGTTTAAATGAGTTAGATGCAGTGATATACTTGGTAATTCCAGGGACTCAGGAGCCTAAGGCAGGAGGATTCCAAGCTGAAGGCCAGCCTGGGCAACTCAGCAAGACAGTGTCTCAAAAAATAATAAAGGACAGCAGGTATAGCTCAGTGGCAGAATGCCCTAGGTTCAATCCCCAGTGCAGCTACCAAAAAAAAAAAAAATTAAATGAAATCAAAGTCATGAGAAACATATTCTATCAAAAGCAAACAAAATCAAACAACCAGATTTGAAAAAAGAACATCTAGAAATAAAAAGTAAAATGACAGAAATTAACTCAATGATCAAATAGCTGATAAACAATAAATTAGAAGATAAACAATAAATTAGAAGACAAACCTGAAAAAATTTTCTGTGCAGCACAAAAACACAAAGAGTTAGAAAGTATGAAAGTGAACTTAAGAAGTGTTCTTAAGGAGGACAGAGTAAGAAGATTTAACATAGATAAATTTAGAGATTTGAGGGGAAAAAAAAGTATAGAGAGAAAGGGAAAGATGGAACACTTAAAAAATTTGGAATCCTCCAGAATCAATGAAAGACATGAAAATGTGGATTGAGGAAGCACAATAAATCCTAAACAGAGGGCTGGGATTATGGCTCAGTGGTAGCATTCTCACCTGGCACACGTGAGGGCCCTGGGTTTGACCCTCAATACCACATAAAAATAAAAATAAAGGTTTTGTGTCCACCAACAACTAAAAAATATATTTTAAAAAATCCCAAACAGAATAAATATTTAATAGTTCACACATACTCAAATTTGAAGAGATGTCAAAAGTATTCAAATACAAAGTAACAATTAAGTAGACAAAGATTTTCTCAATAGTAATTATTGAACAAGAAGAGATAAAATAATTTCTTTGAAGAATTAAAACAAATATTAACAAAGAATTAAAAAAGAATGTAGGACATCAATAAAACAGTGACTAGAGTTCAAGTGTTTTGAAAAGTCTTTGTACTGTCTGGACATTAAGTGTGTTAAAAGTTTATGATTAGGGAATAACAATAAAAATAGGAATGGAATGTATTTTTTTTAAGCAATTATCAAATAAGGGTCACAGAAAGAAGCATGTTAGAATCATCTGAAGAATTTATCTATCTTATTTATTGATACTAGAGATTGAACCCAGCGGCCCTTTACCACTGAGCTACATCCCAAACACTTTTTATTTTTTATTTTGAAACAGCATCTCACTAAATGGTTTAGGGCCTTGCTACATTGCTGAGGTTGGTCTTGTACATGCAATCATTCTGCCTCCGTCTACCCAGTTCCTGGCACTGGCCACCTCACTTGGCTCCAAATTTAATTTCCATGCAACTGCTCTTATCCACTATACACCTTATCATGCATCAGTATTATGAACTCTTTTACCATTAATGCCACACAAAAAGTGAATTAGAATTAGTGTTCAGGCAGATTCATAGCTATAAAAGGGATCTCCTGCTCCCAAGCACTTTCCACACCTTTGTACTGTAACTGAAGAAGTAATCTGATTCAACCCGTGAGCATACTTATACAGACAGACATGACTCTGGTTCAGATACTTACCCTGTTCCGATGAGCATTGATTGATGCATAACGAACTGTCCCTCGAAAGCCCGCCACAGTCCGAGGCTACAACAAAGCCAAGCAAGAATAATAAATCAACTTCAAATAGCAACAGATTAAGTGCACTTGAGTCAATAAATACATGGGAAAAATCCCACAATAAAACACTATAACTTTCTATTGTGAAATTATAGAAAACTAGAGATAGAATATCTCTAAACCACACCTTTAAGAAAACTGGTATTTTTGTTAATTTTATTTCACTCCTTTTTTCTACTTACATTTTAAAATATGGTGGCACGGGGTTGGAGATATAGCTCAGCAGTAAGAAGCCCTAGGTTGGATCCCCAACAACAACAACAACAACAACACACACACACACTCACACCACATACAAAAGAAGGCATTTATGACATATGCAACTCTGTACAGCAGAAAACATTAAATGTTTTCATATACCCAGAATCATGCCAAGCATCATGGTATCATGGTATATAACAGGTTCTGATTGCAAATACATATAGAAAGACCATAAGGAATCACTCAATAACCTCAGATGTCAACTATATCTTGGCTATGTCATTCAAATGTAATCCAAAGGTAGTGGCAATTTGTACCTTACCTATGTATGCAACTTATTCAATAAAAATTCAAATTATTGGGTACTTAGTATGTACCAGGTACTGGGAATAAAATGAAACATAAATACATGATCCTAGCCCTTGGGGTGTGCAACTTTGAATAAAGTCCAAACACTTTTTATCTGGCCTACAAGACTTTCCATAATCTGGCACTTGCCTACTTCCACAACAGATTCACTACAGTTTTCTTCTATCACCAGTTTTCTTTGTAGCTCAAGACTTTGCACTTGTTACTCTTTAAAATGCCATCTCCCTGTATGCCTCCCAGGGCTATCTCTCCTATTCCATAGGAAGACCTCTGCTTAAATGCCACTTTTTTTTTTTTTTTGGTACTGGGGACTCAACCCAGGGGCACTTAACCACTAAGCTACATCATGAACCCTTTTTGTTAGCCCTTTTTATTTTTTTATTTTAAGACAGAATTTCACTGAGTTGCTGAATTTGTGATTCTCCTGCCTCAGTCTCCCAAGTTGCTGGGATTATATGCATGCATCACCATACCAGCTGCGTCATATTCTGCTATGCTTTTAATAACACCTTTTACTAACTCAAATCAATTTTATTTATAATTTTACTGTACTGTTTATATTTTAATGTATTGCCTGTCTTCATTCATTCCACAGGATACAAACTCTTTGTGAGCAGAGGACTCTGTCTAGTTCATTCTACAAACACAGAAACAGTCTCTGAGAGGTAACTCAGTAAGCAATAAAATCAGGCATCAAGTAAGGTCTTTCAACTTAAAATCATACCCTGTGTTCATTCTACTGCTTTATAGAGATCAAGTCAGTGCCCTGAAGAGTCACAGATACCACAATAGCTCAATATGAAAACTGACAAACTTGAAAAGGATCATAGTTAATCATTTTCATTAGTATACATTTTGGTTGTTTTTTTTTTCCAATAATTTCAAATTTTCCTCAATATATATTATTTTTGTTAGAAAAAGACTACAGTAAGTGTTGTTTTTAAAATCCTGGGCTAGGCATAAAGAAGAATAAAATTATGGCATTTGCAGGTAAATGGATGAAGATGGAGAATATCATGCTAAGTGAAATAAGCCAATCCCCAAAAACCAAAGGCCAAATGATTTCTCTGATAAGTGAATGATGATACATAACTGGGAGTGGGGGTGGGGGGGGAGAAGAATGGAGAAAAGATGGATTGTGTAGAAGGAAAAGAGGGATGGGGAAGGGGTTGGGGAAAGGAAAGATAATAGAATGAGACAAACATCATTATCCTATGTATATGTAAGATTACCAAACAGTGTGACTCTATTTCGTGTACAACCAGAGAAATTAAAGTTGTACCCCATTTGTGTACAATGAATGAAAAAAATGATTTAAAAAATTAATAAAAAGTAAAATAAAATCCTGGGCTAGGGATGTAGCTTAGTGGTAGACTGCCTGCCTGAATGCTCAAGGCTCTGGGTTCAATTCCCAGCAATCTGGCATGGGGGAAAAAAAGAAAATTCTTATTTACCAGAATCATTTTGGTTATATGCTAGAGCACAAGAGTAAACAATTTAAGTGTTCTTCCTTCATTTACTCATTTTTGTAATCTAGGTTTAATGTATTCAAGCTGGTTGTCTACTCTCACTTCTTTTCTCTCTAAATACTTTTTTAAGACTTTCTTTTTCAAAATAATCACTAATATTATGTCTTAGTAATCAAATTTCCTACAATCTCTTAAAATCCCCTTCATTTTCTTAGCTGCCAGTTATTAACAATCAGAGTTGGCAGATCTCAATATTTTCCTAAGACATGAGTAACAAGAATATCTTGGGCTAGTCAACAATTTACACTGTTCATGGTGCACAAACCTAGCCCTGGCCAACGGCTTTGGGGCTGACCACTTGGGTTCAGGAGAGGCCTTTCCAGAGGGGGGAGGCTTCGAGAGGGGTACTTGTCCTTAGCTCCCAATTCCCCACTCTGCGTTTGGAGGCACCCACTCTTAGGGGTGAGGAAGTAGGCGGAGTCTGGTTTTGGGGCCATCGGCTGTGACACAGAAAAGCCTACACGAAGACTCCGGTTGCAGTTCTCGCCCCTTTCTCCCTCCCGCTCTTGGGAACCACTAGGCCCCAGCCGCGAACGTAATAGCTCTTCAAGTCTGCAATAAAAAAAATGGCCTCCAATAAAACTACATTGCAAAAAATGGGAAAGAAACAGAATGGAAAGAGTAAAAAAGTTGAAGAGGCAGAGCCTGAAGAATTTGTGGTGGAAAAAGTACTAGACTGGTGTGTAGTAAATGGAAAGGTGGAATATTTCCTGAAGTGGAAGGGATTTACAGATGCTGACAATACTTGGGAACCTGAAGAAAATTTAGATTGTCCAGAGTTAATTGAAGCATTTCTTAACTCTCAAAAAGCTGGTAAAGAAAAAGATGGTACCAAAAGAAAATCTTTATCTGACAGTGAATCTGATGATAGCAAGTCAAAGAAGAAGAGAGATGCTGCTGACAAACCAAGAGGCTTTGCCAGAGGTCTTGATCCTAAACGAATAATCGGTGCTACAGACAGCAGTGGAGAATTGATGTTTCTCATGAAATGGAAAGATTCAGATGAGGCATACTTGGTGCTGGCAAAAGAAGCAAATATGAAGTGTCCTCAAATTGTAATTGCTTTTTATGAAGAGAGACTAACTTGGCACTCTTGTCCAGAAGATGAAGCTCAATAACTGCTTGCATTGTTATATATATATATATATATATATATATATATATATATATATATATATATATATATAAAAAATCTGGGTCTTGGCTTTTGATTTACTAGTGTGAAAAAATAACTACATTCTAATGAAAATCAAGTTTGATATGTTGGTTTTGAAAGTAGTATTGGGGGAGTTGTTGCATTTTATTTTTTTGTTTTGCATCAGTAGCACTGGTTACTTTGAACAAATAAAAGCTTTCTGTAGTTGCTTCCTTTATCGCATTTGATATGATGGTATATTTCCTCTGCTTTTCTAAAAGTTGGGGAAATTTTTCATAGTCATTACTCAGATTCGTTTTTAACTCATATTCCTAAGGACCATTCTGGGGGTGTTATTTGTGTGTGTGTGTGTGTGTGTATGTGTGTACATAAAATACTTTCATAATGGTTTTTGTTTTTAAATGTTCACCAAAACAAAAACCATGGGTGTAAAACCATGTTCCTGAGATGCCATCATTCTCTGCAGCCTATAAGTCATTTCAAGTTAAATTGAAATGTTTCCTGCAACCATAACCCTTCAGATTAAATAAATGATTCTGTAATTAAAATTGGATAATTAAAAGCAACCACATTAAATCTACATCTATAGTCACATAAATGCAGCAGTTTTATTTACAAAATTCCTGAAAGGAAAAATACTATCAACAACTTCTGCACCCAAACAAGTAAACTAGACAAATCCTAGTTTGTCTTAATTAGCAAGACTTAAGTGGACATTTTCAGGGTTCCTCTGGTTAGCCATTCCTTTTTTAAAAGTTGAAATCTGTGTACTAAAAGATCATAAATTCATGGAATGTCTTAAGATTTGGCTTATGGAAACCTGATCAGATGGCTAGAGATGTTGGCAATTTACAACCTGCTCACAAATGGGTGAGAAAATTCTTATAGTCTAAATTAATGACCTGCATGTTTTTTCTTTACCCCAATTCATTCCTTACATGTAGGCTCAATCTTTTCAGTGTTTGGGTTACTGGTTCAACACAAGCCAGGAAAATAACTTTGTAGTAATCAGAATGTTACCCAACTGTATATTGTTTACTTTATTGTAAATATACTGGTGAACAATGGTCAATAAATAGTTTTATATTCCTTTAAAAAAAAAAAAGGAATATCTTGGGCTGGGGATATAGCTCAGTGGTAAAGTGCTGGCATATCTAATAGCCTCAACTTGGTTGGTGAAACTCTGAGGTCAGAGATTTCTCTTTCTAGAAGAAAAATATCTAAGAGGATATCTCTATCCTACTATCAAGAGTTTTCAGTAACATTTCAGAGGTTTTTTTGTGGTTTTTTTTTTGGGGGGGGGAGGGGACTGGGGATGGAACTCAGGGGCATTCCACCACTGAGCCACATCCCCAGCCCTATTTTTTTTTTTTTTTTTTTTTTTTTTTTTTTTGTTAATTTAGAGACCAAGTCTCACTCAGTTGCTTAGTGCCTGGCTTTTTGGCTGAGGCTGGCATTGAACTTACGATTCTCCTGCCTCAGCCTCCTGAGCCATTGGGATTACAGGCATGCACCACTGCACCCAGGATAGGTATATTTGTTCATTAATTGACAAAGCCCTCAGCTAAAACAAAATTGTTTTTATAGCATGCAAGTTTGTCCAGTTATTTTCATTCCAATAACTGGCAGGATGAAAATCTTCAGACCTATTATCACATTCTGAACCTCATTCCCAGTTAATTGGGCATCTAGACTTCCCTATGATGGATTATAGTCAGGACAAGACCAGGAGATTCTTCCCACTTCAAGTATCACTGACCTGGCTCTGACCTTACTTCTGCTATGAAAGATTAAAATTGAGTTGAACAGAGATCAGTTGTTTAGAGAAATCTTAATTATCTGATCAAAGAAATAATACCAAGTCAAAGAAATTCAGTTACCTTATTTAATGTAGTAAGGACAACTCAAACCCAATTGGGGAAAAGTCATATATGCAAGTAATTCTAATTCAAAGCAGATTATAATAAACACCATTAGCAAAGTACAAGTACAAAAGCTCAGAAGTGGTAAGAATTAATTCCATTTACTAAGAGTGAAGAAGCGAAGTCTTAAGAACAGGCAGCATTTTAATGGTCCTTGAAAAGGCAGTCTCTTAAACTTCTCCAGGTGATGGCAATATAGTAATATCTATCAAAATTGCAAATGTGTATTTTCCCTTGACGTAGCAATTTCAATTCTGTAAATTTATCTTACAGATATACAAGCATGCCAGGTGCAGTGGTGCATGCCCAGATACTTGGAGGAGAATGAGGCAGAAGGATGCAAGTTCAAGGCCAGCCTTAGCAACTTACCCAGACCCTGTCTCAAAATTTAAAAAATTTAAAAAGGGCTGGGGCTATAGGGTTGTAACTCAGTGGTAGTACATCCCTGGGTTCAATCTCTGATACTTGAAAAAAAAGCATCTGTGCAAAAATACTGGATATAAAGTCACTTCACTACATCAGTGTTTGTGAACAACAAAGAAATATCTGGACCCTAACCATTTGCCAATAGGGGAATAATTATGCAAGTATATTCATATACTGTACTGGAATAACTTTTGTAGCTGCAACAAAGAATTAGAAAGTTCTACATATTGAGGTGGAAAGATCACCTAAGATAAACCAGTAAGTGCAAAAAAGAAAGGTAGGGAATGTATATCACACTACCTTTTGAGTCAAAAAGGGAAAAGTAAAAATATTCATTTGTATTTGTTGTATGTAAATAAAGAAATTCTGGAAGAATATATTAAGAAACTAGTTAAACAGCAAAGCTAAACCTAAAAGTGAAAGCAGGGATTGCAGGGAAGGACCAGAAGCAGTAGAGGAATGAGTGGAATAAGTAGAAGTAAAATGGAGATTAGTTTCACTGTTTACCTTTTAAATTGGTTTAATCAGGTTTATTGAGGTATCATTTACGTATAATAAAATCCATACTTCATGTATGCACAGTTCTCTGAGTCTTGACCAAAATATAAAAATGTAACTATAGCTGCAATCAAGATATAAAATATCTCCATCACCCTAAGAAATTTCCATGGCCCTTTGTAGTCAGTCTTCTTCCATACTCCTCCTTGCTGCCCCCAGTGTCTGGCAACCTCATGAGTACTTAGCATTCGTGATTTTTGTTTGGTTTTTGTTTTAACCATCTTAATTGGTGTATAGTGTTATCTCACAGTGGTTTCAACTTGCATTTCCGTAATAACAAATGATGTTGAGTATCTATTAATATACTTATTTGCCATCTGTATCTCTTCTTTGATGATATATCTATTCAAATATTTTTAGCACAAATATTTTAATCATCTAAAATGATATTTTCTTTAAGAAGTTATCTAAGGTTTCAAGCTCACTTTTATGAAGCATCACATCAACATATGGAAGGATATCAGCAGAAGTTATGTAAATGTTTTAACTAAAGGCCAAGAGAAAGTTTGGAGTATTTTCCAAAGGACACCCAAAGAGGACAATTAGTCTAAAACATGTTTGATGTGGTCATACAAACCTTAGCAAAATAATCAGAGTGAAAGCCCAAGCTGCTAAGTAAGTGGGAGAAGGAAAGCATTAGCTCATTAACAGGTCATGTAATAGATTAAGAAATTACACTTCTCAAAATTTTGCTAAAGCTTTCTATCAGTATTACAATATAATCCATCTCTTTACAAAGTCAAACATAATCTGGGGCCTACTGGCTTCTTCAATCTGTCTCTACATACTCTTTCTTTACCATTCTATAGCCACAGCGGCATTCTTGTTTTCCTTAAACATATTTACTTATTATACCTCAGAGTATCTTTGTAATTGCTATTTCCTCTGCCCAGAACATTCTCCCTCTAGATTTTCATATGGCTTTCACTCAATTTTCAACTCAATACCTCCTTAGAGGTATTTTCTAATCTACACCTCAAAATAGTCTCTTATCCTCATTATCACTTTCTATGTCAATATTCAGCTTTTGTTTCTTTGTAGCATTACTACATAAAATTATGTATTATCTGTGGATTATCAGTCATCCTCACTAAAATATAGCCTCCATAAGAGCCATGATTTTGTTTGCTCTTGTTTACCACTATGGGCCTACCATCTAGATACATGACTCAGATGTAATATGTGTTCATTGAATATATTTTGAATGAATAAACAATAACTTAGCAGTGTTCTAAAAACTAAACTGAGCCAGGTGCAGTGGCACATGACTATACTCCCAGCAAGGAGTGCTAGGAGGCCAAGGCAGGAGGCTTACAAGTTTGAGACCAGCCTTAGCAGCTTAATAAGATCCTGTCTCAAAATTAAAAAAAAATAAAAAGGGGATATAGTATAGTGGTAGAGACCCCCCAGGTTCAATTCCCAATACCAGAAAAAAAAAAATCAGAACAAAACAAAAAAACTAAAACCTGAAAGGAAAAAATAAATAAATAAAATATGATCATCAGAATAGATATATTTGAAAATATATTTGAATTTAATGTCACATAAAAAATCTAAGTTTATTGTCTGTCTTCTTATTAATGCAAGACATTAAAAAAATACAAACCCTCTCCATAGATGGAGAGGTTCCAAGAATTTTGAGGTACTTAAGCTTCTCATGTACTTTAATTAAAATTTGCATTTATGTATATAACTATTAAAAGATAGTTGCCTCAATAAAAACCAGTATTTTAACTTTTGTGCAACTAATCTAATAGAAATGAAAACTAATAAAACTATTCACAATCAGTAACTAAGTTTAAAGGAAAGCTGAAAGTAAACATCAGAAGAATCGCAGTGGGAGACTGAGTGCCACCATGACAATGAAAGGAGCTCCCTGACCCACTTCCCAGTGAAACTGGCAAACATTTAAAAAGCAATCATTTAAAGCCTCTAGAAATAGTCCAGCAAAACAAATGAGGAAACAACTTTTCCAGAAAACTTACGAAAATCCAGTAGGAAAGGTTAAGCTTTTCAGGCATCTTAACCAAGACTGCTCCTTCCCCTGTCCTAGCTCAACTAGGGTGACCCCACTGCAGACTTCTATAGCCAAGAAGATAGAGCTAACCTCCTTCCTCATTTCTCAGACAGAGGACTTTTGTTCTTCAAGGAGCAAGACTTTGGCATTTTTCTTCTTGTCCCCAGATGCTTGTTGATAAGGAGGCTAACTCCTTGGCTGATGCAGCTGGTGAGATGGAAGTGCCTTCTCGAATTCTGCCTCTGACAAAGACTTTCTCTCTTGACCTATCTCTGGCAAAGCTCCTCTGAAATCTCTGCTCAAGTAGGCCCAGATTTGGGGGCATGCTTGTTGTTTCTACTTAGTTCAGTTTTAGCAAGAATCCTGTAGGTCAGTTTAGCAAAAATTCTCTACTGTTGGTATCTTCCCACCCTTGATATTCGGTCAAACTTTTTATCACACACCTTCTCTATCTTATCATGCTGGTGCACCTTCAGTAATAATCCTTTCAGGTCTAAAATCCAAAACATCCAGTTTCCAACAATAAATCACCAGGCAAGCAAAGATATAGGAAAGTATGACCCATGAAAGGGGAAAAAAGCAGGTCCCCCCCCAAAAAAAAAATCTGTTAAAATGCCAGATTCAGCATGAAGATATTCAAAGCAGCCATTATAAATGTATTCACAGAACTAAAGAAAAGTTTAATTAGAGAAGTAAATTATGATGACAATATCACATTAAATATGGAACATCAAGAAAGAGAACACATAGAAATTTTGGAATTGCACACTGTGGTAATAACTGAAGCAGAAGAATTGTAGCACATAGGAAGGTCATTAGATTGCAAAAAGACCTCTAATCCCAAAGGGATAATATATGTTCTTACTCTCAGACCATTCTGAATCTGCCTGTAATGTACAGTACTTTAAAATGACAACTTTCAATGATAAAATTCATTAATTTGTCTATGCTAATTTATCTACATGCTACTTCTTAGAAAATGCTATTTTTTTCCCACTGAGCTACATCTCAGAGCTAAGTAACATTCTTTCTGATACGTAATTAGTACTTCTCTAAAATGAAGGATACCATAAATAATAGGTTAATTATCAAATATTTAATAGTAGTATAAAAAAGATCTTACTGGTCTGACGTCACCACAGGAATTGGTAAATTGTCGAGCCAAGCCAAAATCAAGCATGTAACATTTCCTACACGTACTAGGAAAACGACCCATGGCGAAGTTCGACTAGAAAAATAAAGAAGGAAAATATAGTCTTAGAATATTTAATTTTACCTTTACTTTAATTCTTAATCTAGTAATATCTGAAACATGTTCCAGATACACTATTTTAGTCAATGATGTTTACTACATATTAATATATAATTTAGCCTAGCATCTGGTATCTTTGAGCAAAAAAGGATTTAAACAACTGTATCAAGTTGCACACAATATAATACTGACTTAACTAAATTCAAAACTCTGAATTCCTTAACCAGATACAGTAGCACATGTCTGTAATCCTAGTTCCTTGGGAGGCTGAGGCAGGAGGATTGCAATTTTGAGGTCAGTCTCAGCAATTTAGTGAGCTGTCTCAAAAAGAAAAAAAAAGGACAGAGGTATAGCACAATGGTAAAGCACCTCTGTTTAATCCCTAGTACTGCAAAAAAAAAAAAAAAAACCGTTTAAGATCTTTGAAATTGTAGTCTAAAAATAAATCTAACTCCTAGTGTTCCCCACTTCACTCCTTTTTATTAATTTTTTATTTTTTTTAAAAGCATTCCTTTTTTTTTAAACCTTTGTTTATTTATTTTTATGTGGTGCTGAGAATCGAACCCAGTACCTCACACATGCTAGGCAAGCGCTCTACCATTGAGCCACAACCCCAGCCCCTTTATTTTTTATTTGGAGAAAGGGTTTCACTAAGTTGCCCAGGTTGGCCTTGAATTTGTGATCCTCCTGTCTCAGCCTCCTGAGTTGCTGGGATTACTTGTATGCACCACTGCACCTGATCTATCCTCTACTTTTTTTTTTTTTTTTTTGTACCAGGGATTGAAATCTGGGGCACTTAACCACTGAATCACATACCCAGTACTTTTTTATTTATTTTTTATTTTGAGACAGTCTTGCTAAGTTGCTTAGGGATTTGCTAAGTTACTGAGGTTGGCCTCAAACTTGGACTCCTCCTGCCTCAGCCTCCCAAAGTCACTAGGATTACAGGCATGTGCTACTGTGCCCAGGCAATTCATACTTTTTAAAACTAGAAAGGGGGGCAGGGCAGGCAGAAAAATAATCATAGCTCGGAAATTTAAAAGAACTTCCTATAAGCATCATAAAGCTGAATTTCACCAAATCTAAAATACAATTTCAGGAAACATTTTAAAACAGACTTAAGGAAAATATACTTTGCATTGTTTCCTTAAAAAAAACAATGTAATGTTTAAGGACTCTAAATTTGTGAAAATGAATATATAAGTAAGGTAAAATCCACATTTTCATAGAACTGTTAACTTTTTTTTTAAAGGACTTATGGAACCTTATGATGAAATGGAAACTCTTCAATCATTAGGTTTCTCAAATGAAGACGGAAACAAGAGCAGGAGAAATGCTATATAACATTAAATCTGACTCTATTGTATCTATTTTAGTTGGTGTTTTCCTGTAAACTAATTTTAGAAATCATATAACAACAGATGGCTATACTTTACAACTATAGGATACTTTTACAGTAAAAAAAAGCATATCAGAAATGGGTCATTTCCTCTCATGAACAATAAAACACCACTAAGAAAAAACAACGGCATTATTTCAGTACAGCAATCACAATTTCTAAGAAAAACAGAAATAGCAGCACTCAGAAGAAAAACAGTCTTTCATAGGCCATTTTGGTTTCTTATAAATACAATTTCTGACATGAAAAATGAAGAATACTATGCGAACAACTAAAAGCAAAATATATTTATATATATATAAACCAATACTATGGGGGGGAATCCAAAGAATAACTATTGATTTAGATATAAGGCTGAGTAATTTGCAATGTTAACACATAATAGTATCAGTCAAACATAAATTGTTTTTAATTTGGCTGGCAAGAAACTTTTGTGTGTTGGGAGGAAGGGACTAGGGATTGAACCCAAGGCCTCACATCTAACTAGGCAGGTGAGCATCCCTAGCTCTTTTATAAATTTTACTTTGGCCAGCCTCAAATTTGCAATCCTCCTGCTTCAGTCTCCCAAGTAGCTGGAATTACAAACAAGTGCCATCACACCTGTAATGGCAAGTAATATTTTCATGGTTATGAGAAAAGCTCTTGAAAATTAGTTGTGGTTTGTAATTATCACTTTAAGAAAAACTAAGAGGCAAGTTACATTTTTGCTTCCAGGTGTTCACAGAAATAAAAATATTCCTTTGTATTTAACCACAGAAAACACAGAAGACTGCATTTGTAATTTACTGTGACCCATTATAACACAAAATTCCTTCTCTGCTAGGACAGGAAAAGCCCCCTACCGGTTTGATGTCTCGGTGCAAGAATCCCACAGAATGGATACTTTCAATGGACTCCAGAATCTGTCTACCCAGGCGAAGAGTAGTGCTAATGGTGAACGTGCCCCGGGACTGGCTACGGCGAAGATCTGCCAGATTCCGACCCTGTGGAAACCAGATAACTACTTTCCATTATGGTACTAAAACTGGAAAACTATTCATTTACACCATTAGAAAAATGCTGCAACTGAAATAGCAAAGGTTTTACCCAAGTTGTGATGCTCTCACTCAATAGGACAGATTCTTGGTTTTTGTTGTTGTTGTTGTTTGTTTGGTGGTGCAGGGGATTGAACCCAGGACCTTGTGCATGCTAGGTAAGCACTCTACCAACTGAGCTATATTCCCAGCCCCTGAGATTCTCTTAATAACACAAATATTTCAGACAAATTTTAAAACATCAGTTTTTTTTAACATATCATGTTTCTGATTCATCATGTTTCCTTTTATCTCTGATACCATAACAAAACATAGACCCTGATTATTTTAAAAGATATAAAATATACATCACGGGGCAGTAATTCCTCATTACTGCCTAATACATATACCTATACATACCCCTTAATTTTCTTCGTCAGTGTTTCTCATAAAATAGATAATAATACACACCTCACAGAGTTTTGTAAGGATTAAGCAAGCCGTGTTTCTCATAAAATAGATAATAATACACACCTCACTGAGTTTTGTAAGGATTAAGCAAGACCCATGTAAAGTTCTTAGAATACCATCTGGTATACATTAGGTACTTAACAAATATTAAGTATTGTTATTTCCAAATATGATATGACAATCATTGTTACTTGTAGCATTGGATAAAAGCAATGCATGGTACCTTGCCTGGGCCAGATTTATTATATTCATGATTCCATTTAATTCTCACAGCACCCTAAATAGAAATTGTTCCTATTCCTGTTTTACAGTTAAAAAACTGAGATTCAAAGAGAGTCAATAATGTTAATCTGTTATGGTAAAGCTGGTTTATTTATTTATTTTTAAAATTTTTGGTACTGGGGATTGAACCCAGGGGTGCTTTACCAAGATTTCAATATAAATGCAAGTGGAATTTCTGCCCTCCTGCTTCAGCCTCTGGAGTTGCTGGGATTACAGGTGTGCATCACTGCATCCAGTGGTAGAGCTTTGATTCAAATCTATGACTGTGTAACTCCACAGTGTTCTTTTCTTACAATGCTTTTTCATAATTCTGCTCCTCCAAGAATACTCCTTTTTGCTCAGGCAACAACTAGTAATCTGAAAAGGAAAGCGGGGCTAGCTCAAACTGTCCTACTTCTGAAAGATTACAGACTGGCTCCCATGTCACAGGGACTTAAATATTCCAGCCTCTCTACTTTTTTTATTCTGTAATATGAAGCCAGGTGTGGTGAGGCACACCTGTGATCCCGATACTTGGCAGGCTGAGGCAGGAGGATCTCAAGTTCGAGGCCAGCCTTAGCAATTAGCAAGGCCTAAGCAATTTAATAAGATCTGTCTCAAAATAAAAAATAAAAAGATTGGCAATTCAGTGGTAAAATGTCCCCGGGGTTCAATCCCAGGACCAAAAAATAAAAAAGGTTTTATTTTACATTTGCTGATCAATCAGCAATAACTGAGAAGATAAATAGGCTGACAAGAGCTTAAGGAAAAAAAGTTACATCTCAAGCCCTTTTTATTTTTATTTTAAGACAGGGTTTCATTAAGTTGCTGATGCTGGTCTCGAACCTGCAATCCTCCTTCTCTTGGCCACCCAACTTATTGAGATTACAGGCATGTGCCACCATATCTGTCTCTGAGTTATTTGTATTTTTTTAAATGATCTTTTCATACAGTAATATGCAACGAATGAGAAAAGTCCCTTTTCTACCAAGTAATTCTATATATTTAACAAGATTCCAATACAAATGCAAGTGAATTTGTTTGTTATTAAAAATGTACAACATACCCAAAAGGAGAAAAAATAACATGATATACATTCATGTATCCACCATACAACCAGAATCAAAAATTATCAATTCATGGCCAATCTTTCTTCATCTATATCCACCTCCTCAAACATATCCTCTCCCCTCCTACACACACACACAAGCTATATTATTTTCATATAAATTATAATCATATCACTTCATCTATATATATCTTTAATATCTATATATATTAAAGATTACATAAGGGCAAAGAGATAAAACTAAGACGTTATTAGCAACTCTGCTAATGTAAATTTTAATTGTAAACAGTGTGAACCATCGCATACTTTTTCTTTAAAAACAATGTATTGGGTTGGGGTCGTGGTTCAGTGGTAGAGCGCTCGCCTAGCATGTATGAAGCACTGGGTTCAATTCTCAGCACCATATAATAAACAAACAAACAAACAAATAAATAAAGGTACTGCATTCATCTACAATTAAAATATATGTATTTAAAAAAACCAACGTATTTCCTGGATACAGTCACTTGGAAAGAATTAAAAACAATGATTAATCCATACAATAGGCATTCATAGCATCCATATTGTGGTCTCCAAATACCCCATTAAAAGGAACAAAGGCTTAATGAAGAAATGGCTGGTTTCAGATTCAGAGCATGAAATATGTAGACTGAGCTTAGTACGTGTTACTGATCCAAAAAATAAGAATGCTATCAAAGACTGCTATTTAATCCTGTCAAAATAAATCAGGACTCAACCTGAAGAAAGTCCAACTGGCTAAAGACGGTGTTACACTGCCCTAATAATATTGTACTGCCGCAGTGACAGCAGAATTTCTACCCCACCCTAATCTTGCTTATCAGAACAGGATGCCTGAAGGTCAGAAGTTCTTCGGATGGATCAGCTGAAACTGGATGAATCTAAGATGACTGCCAGAGAGACCTCAGACAAACTTTTGGTGTATGCTTTAAATGACACTTTCTCCTAACATCCAGACAATTGACAACTGCCATGATAACTGGAAAGTCAAAAAAGGAGCCCAAATTCTCAAAAACTCTCTGCCCATCCCCCCGGAAAGCAGTAATATGCTTCCCCTCACCTCTGTTTAGTTTTCTCAGTGCTGGGGGGGGGGGTCAAACCCAGGGTCTCCTGCATGTTAGGAAAAGACTCTGCTACCCACCTGTATCCCCAGCCCTTTTTATTTTTTTATTTTGAGACAGGGTGAAAAGTTGCCAACCCTCGTTTCTTTTACCCTATATTTTTAACCCCTGATTCCTAAAGGGTGGGAAGTTGATTTGTGAGTTTATGTCCTATTTCTATTCTCGTCAAGAATAAAAGTCTCCTTCACTGCTTAATTGGTGCTTGGTCTTATTACTGGTTCCACAATTCCTAAGAGAAAAAGGACCCAGCCTTTGGGGTCAAAAATTGGCAAGGGGAGAGCCCAGTGCAACGGTGCATGCCCATAATCCCAGCAACTCAGGAGGCTGAGACAGGAGGATAGCAAATTGAGGTCACCCTAAGCAACCTAGTGAGACCCTGTCTCAAAAAATAAAATGGCCTGGGGATGTAGCTCAGTGGTAAAGCACCCTTAGGTTTAATTCCTACTACCAAAAAAAAAAAAAAAAAAAAAAAAAAAAAAAAAAAAGGCAATGGGACAATGTAAGCTTTAAAAAGAAAAGCTACAATAAATGGAAGACATCAAATATGTTAAATCCATGATTCATAATTATATTTAAAGAGAGAGATAGCTTATTAGTCTTCTATACAAAAATAGTAGGAAAACAGCTCATTTTTCTGAAAATTGATAAATAAAAGAATCAATTATTAGTCCTGCCTTTCCTATAAGAAATTACATCAGGATATCCTAAGAGTGAATGGAATGCTTTTTAAAGAGTAATTTTGGCTAATAAATAAAGAAGAAATGGTAGAATTAGAATAGCATATTTACAACTCCCACTGAAAATAATATTGTAGACAAACATTGTTGATGGTGTAATAAAAATCACTAGGAGATAAACCAATGGGAACTTTAAAAATAGGTGAATCAGGCCAGAGTTGGTAAACCTAGTGACCAATTTAATATAACTAAAATAGAGACATCCTGATGCTGCCTCCTGTGATGCCCACCTCTCAAGTATCTTTGCCAAAGAAAAGAAAACTGAAATCTTACCTAATTATCAATTTATAGGAATCACAGAAACATAAGAACATGTTAAATACCACATGGAAATAATCAGAAAATCCAGAATATGGGCCTTTCTAGATGTCAAATGACTCCATTTTAATTAGTTACTGGAGTTAAAGATGTGCTGCTCCCTGCTCAACAAAAGACTCAGAAGACAGAAGTTATTGAAAGGAAACAAGTTTGTTCAGGGTATGCACTGATTAAAATAAAGGAGATTTTTTTTTTTCATCTCAAATACTCATCTTCAGGGGTTTCAGGTTATGAAGAACTTTTATAGGACTCAACATGTCTTTTTGCCACTCCCTAGGTGATGAACATATCACAAAATATCACCATTTGGATAAGTCAGGATGCTCAGGTAAAGCTCCAATGGTGACTGGACATTAGATGAGACCTGGTTGTAAATCTTAGTAGCAGAATTTAGAAATGTATCCAATTGCTTTAACTTAAAATATTTTAATACCCACTGATATGGTAAAATAGCTAGAAATCCATAATAGAAAAAAAATTTTGGTACTGGGGATTGAACCCAGGGGTCCTTTATCACTGAGCTATATCCCCAGCACTGTTTATTCTTTCTTTTGAAATAAGGTCTCACCATGTTGCTTAGGACCTCACTAAATTGCTGAGGCTGGCCTAGAACCTGTGATTCTCCTGCCTCAGCTCCAAGTCACTAGGATTACAGGCATGTGCCACTGTACCAGAAATTCCTTAAAAATTTCAAGGCAGATATTATATAACTGAACTACCAGGAAGAAGAGATTGAGGTTAATTTAAGAATAATAATGCATTTAGGGTTTTTAGGACCATCAGTGGGTAGCTAGGAGACAGCATTTGAATTTTATCAAAATATATGGGGGAGACACAGTAGTTATATTCCATGTCAGTTATACTAGCTTTAGCCTTGTCCCAAATTGGTTCAACCATAACTGTAAGCATAGGGATTTAATGGTAAGTTAACTTTATTATGAAAGGGAAAAATACAGTATGTAAGTCAAATGGAAAGGTTTTATAGGAGTCTGCCAAAGGCCATGAAGGCCGTGGTTACCTGACACCAATCCCCTTACAGCAGACTCCCAGTATTAACAAATTTTCCATTTATAGAGTGAGATTTTGGTAAGTGCAAGAAAGAAAATGAGAATGACCTGAGACTGAGAGAGAATCTATAGTCTAAGAAAAGCTCCTCTCCATAATTATCCAGTCAGCAGTAACCTGAAGATAAAACTGAAGAGTTTTCTCCATTGCAACAAGAATACTGGCCTCAGGCTTCCCATCAAGTTTTGAAACCCATCAAGCAGTCCTTGTCAAACCACAAACCTCCTTTTCACTTCAGTTTCTGCATTTGCAAAATGTGGGTAAACCTGTCCTCTCCTTCCCTTGAGTATGATGAGAATCAAATAAGATGTATTAATAAATACATACAAAAACTATAAAATAACAAACAGTTCTGTTACTAATGGTCAATGTGAGAAAAAGCAGGGTACACATTAATGAACCAAAAAGTTGTAGAAATAGTTTCTTCAAAAAATAAAACTAAGCTGGCTCAAAAGATAGTGAACCACATAATTCAAAGAGATTCTAGTTAGAGTCTACAGAAAGGGTAGTATCTTTAGGTCTAAATCAAATGCTGAAGGAAGGCTGAGGTAAAGAAGAAAAGCCTTCTGATGAGAAGAGGAAGCATTTAGGCCATGATCTGTTTTCAATCTATGTCTCTCACTGTTATGTCAGAAAATTGAAAGATAACAAAGGAACCAAACACCCCAAACAAAATTTGCTATAGATGAAAAGTAATCCTAAGATTGCAAAGTTAAGGAGCAAAGTGAACCATGGCTTTGATGGTGATGAGAGAGAGAGAGAGAGAGAGAGAGAGAGAGAGAGAGAGAGAGAGAGAGAGAGAGTGAGTGTGTGTGTGTTTTCAGGGGCAGAGGAGGGCAGTATGAGAGAAAATGTAACGGTTTCCCTCTACTCCCTCCTATAGCCATTACTCTCATATTCCCTTTCTGAATTTTTTTTTCCTCTGCTCTCTCAACCCAATTCCCCCATCCAAAAGAGAGAGAACAGAGCTATGTTAATAATGGAAAGACAGAAAAGTTTTTAACGTATATCTCACCTAATGTTTAAATTTTTAAGAAGTCACAGTTGATATTGGAGAACCTAAATGGGAAATTAAATGCCTAAGGTAACAAAGATGCAGAGGAATGAACAAGGACAGGACAAAACTCACATTATATCTCACAATACATGCTGGTATATAATGATGACAATCAGTGAAGATACAGGTCAACTAAAATAGCTATCAAAGACAACCATTTCTCTTTTTAGAAAATCTATATCAAGTCTATTTAAATAAAAGTTCCATCTGTACAGTGTAAAACATTCTGATATGACACCAACAATGTTGTCATTTTTATTCATATCTACTGTAATTAGGTACTTTCACCATAACTGAAAGATTTTAAAATACATTTTCAAGGCAACCTACCTGCAATTGCATGACCACATAGTTGAATCGATCATTCCTCCCACAGCCAATAAATCTACAAACATGGTCTTTCCCTGGATAAAAAAATATAAAAGGAAGAAAACAGTGGAAAAGGATATAATATGGTTTCTCTTCTTAAAAAAATCAATAATTTGTTTTCTGTACAGTGTTTTATGATTTAATGTAAAAATGTTTTGAGATTTAAGGATAGGAAATTTATATTATTCAAATTTTTTACCTATCCACCCCAGCTTCTGTACTGTTCCTTGTGCAAATACATGTTGTTGAGTGAATAAACAAATGAATAAATCAATGAAGAAACAAATAAATAGTAATTTATTCACAAAGGAAAAGATTAAAAGGTCATTTCAACTCAACCTGCTCAGATGCGATACATAAGAAAGCACAGAGAAGCCATAAATAAGAACATTAGAAATATACATATTGAATTTTAGATACATTCTGCCATTCACTATTATATAACTTCACCAAATTACATCATTTTTCTGAACCTCACTGACTTACAGATTAGGCCAGCAGTTTTCCAACTGAATTCCATGTGTGAAAATCCAAGGATGTGCTGGTTGGGATAATGGAAGAGGATCAGAGGCAGAGGAGGTAGAAATCTGGGATCTGATTTAAACAAACAAAAGCATGCCACAGTCTAAAAAATGGATCAAGCCTGGTAAGTTCAAGACCAGAAAAAGGCATCTGGCTGGAATATAGTAAATGAGGGGGGTGGAGAGTAGAATAAGATAGTGCTGAAGAAGCAGATAAGCACCAGATCCTGAAGAATCTTGTACTCATGTTGAAAAATTAATGACCTACACTGAACCACATGGATAGGTCAGTATCTTCCAAACCCGGTTGCTTATCAAAACTATCTGGGAAACTTTTTAAAGATTCCTAAGTTCAGGCTGTTTGTGGCTCAGTGGTAGAGAACTTGACTAGCACACATGAGGCATTGCAGCACCACCTAAAAATAAATAAATAAAATAAAGGTATTGTGTCCATCTACAACTAAAGAAAAATTTTAAAAAAGATTCCTAAATTCTATACTGAGTCAGAATCTGTGGGGGAAATAAAGAATATGATCTTTTCAAAATTCTCTAAATGATCCAAAAGCAGGCAGAACATGGATGGATACTAGAAAATACTACTGGATAATGAGAAAGATCTAAAAGTTTTGTTTTATTTTGTGTAGTACTGGGTATTGAACCCAGGAGCACTTTACTGCTGAGGTACATCCCCTGCCCTGTTTTGTTTTGTTTTGAGACAGGGTCTCCCTAAGTTACTAAGGCTGGCCTTGAACTTGCGATCTTCCTGCCTCTGCCTCCCGAGTGACTAAGATTACAAGTGTTCACCACCATACCAGGCCTAAAATATTTTTAGATAAAGAATTACTACTACAGTACCACATTTTAGAATATCATGTATTGGCAGTGAGGATGTCAGACTCAGGAAAGGTCCACTCTAAAAGAGGCAGAGAATTTGCCCTGGGAACAATAACAATAACCTGGGAGAGTGAAGAAGAGGGTTGAACTCTGTAAGTACTATAGTAGAAGAAATAGATTAAAAAGGATAAATCTGAGAGATAACTAAACATGTAGTTTCATTTAACTGGTATAATTAAAATGAAAACTATTGAAATAAGAGAATAAAATAGGTTGTATATACTTTAAGGGATAAAGAATGCCAGCTTTGAGGACAATGCAAACTGAATTCAGTAGAAAATTATAATTTTAGGCCTGGTGCTGAGACAAAAAGACTGAGCTCCAGATACACCATTATCATGGAAAATAGATGGAACCACAAATGCAGATGGAAGATCAATAAGTAAAAGAACAAAAAAAAAAAAAAAAAAGAAAAAAGAAATTTTAGAATGTAATTCTGGAAAAAGTGTAACTTAAAGCCTGAGCAAAAATAAAAGAGCCCCTCAAGGAAATAGAGGAATAATAGTCCAAGAGATAGGAGAAAACTCTGAGAAAGGGGTATCACAAACTATAGAAGTGACCAATGACAAAAACTATAGAAAGGCTAGGAAGTGCTCCCTCATAAACAATTAGGCCTGTTGTCACCAGTGATTGGAAGAAAAGAAACCAATTTATAATAAGTTAAGGAATATGTGACAATGATGTCAGATAATCTTTGAAGAAGCTTGCTTGCAAAATGAGGAAGAACGATAAGCCACAGACTATAAGACCAAGATTTGGTACACTGATGAAAAGCAAAACCAATTTTAGAAAGAATTTGTCCACTGACTAACTCAAAATATTAATACAATAAAGACACATTTAATAATTTCATGCTTCTTTTTTGTATCTGGGTTACCAATTATCACAATTTTCTCATTCTCTGTGCTTTTGTTAAAAATAAACAAGCAAGAATGGGTACAATGGGAACACAATTCCCAGTGTACAAAATACACGTTGATCATTCCACATTTATTTTACAAGTAATTGCAAAACTATATCATCTAGCCAGGACAGTGGCTCATGCCCATTATTCCAGCTTCTCAGGAGGCTGAGGCAGGAGGATTACAAGTTTCAAGGTCAGCCTTGGCAACTTAGTGAGACCCTGTCTCAAAATTTAAAAAAGGGCTGGAGATAGAGTGGTAGAGCATTCCAGGGTTCAAACCCCAGTCCTCCCCCTCCTCCACACACACACACACAAAAAAAACTCTTATCGTCTAGTAGACTGTAATAACAATGAAAGGATAAAATGATAGTCAATAACCAAAATTTTCCCTCTGCTTCACAGAAACAATTAAAACGTTTAATTAGTCCTTTAATTATTTATTCTTCAAGATTCCACTTTCAGGCTTTAGGTGTAGGTCAATAGTATAACACTTGCCTATCATGCATATGGCCCTGGGTTCAAAGACCCCCCCACCACTAGGAAAAACAAAGACTCTACTTTCCTGTCATGTAACATTTTAAATGCAGTACCTCTATGACAAAGACATCTAAAAACAGAAGGCCAAGCTAGATTTCATTCCTCTTGGAATGCTCCTTTTACAATAAACATCGTAAATTATACCAAAACATTATTTATCTCTTAATACCAAAATCACCCTACTTTTAAAAATAAAAAAACATTTGAATAAAAGAAGTTGAGCCAGGCAGGGTGGTGCACGCCTGCAATCCCCCCTGTAATCCCAGCAGCTTGGGAGGGTGAGGCAAGAGAATCGGATTGCAAGTTCAAAGCCAGCCTCAGCAAAAAATCAAGGCAATAAGCAATTCAGTAAGACCCTGTCTCTAAATAAAATACAAAATAGGGCTGGGGATGTGGCTCAGTGGTCAAGCTCCCCTGAGTTCAATCCCCAGTATCCAACCTCCCAAAAAAGAAAGAAATTGAATAGACAGTAGATCTTTATTGAGAAATCAAAGTCAGTATCAAATTTTCTAGGATTCAAAAATGTACATTCATCATTTTAGGTAAGAATTAAACAAATTCTTGGGCTGGGGCTGTAGTTCAGTGTTACAATGCTTGCCACACATGCACGGGGCAATGGGTTTAATCCTTAGCGCCACATAAAAATAAACACAAAAAGATATTGTGTCCATTTACAACTAAAAAAAATTTTTAAAAAGAATTAAATAAGTTCTTTTTCTCTTTTTCTTTTTTGGCACTGGGACTTGAACCACTGAGCTACATCCCATGTCTTTTTTATTTTTTCTTTAGAGAAAGGGTCTTGCTATGTTGGTGAGGATGTTGCTAAATTGCTAAGGCTACCCTTGAACTTAAAATCCTTCTTCAACTCAAAAAACTCTACACCAAGAATACAAATAATCCAATCAACAAATGGGCTAAGGCAATGAACAGACACTTCACAGAAGATCTACAAGCATCAAAACATATGTGATAACTATAATGTCGTAACTCAAGTTGTGTCTTATCTACGAAGAAATAAAATTTGCAAGAAAGTAAACTCTCAAAAAAAAAAAGATCTACAAGCAATCAACAGATATACAAAAAAATGTTCAACATCCCTAGTAATAAGAGAAATGCAAATCGAAACTACCCTAAGATTCCATCTCACCCCAATTAGAATGGCGATTATTAAGAATACAAGCAACAATAGGTGTTAGCAAGGATGTGGGGAAAAAGGTACACTCATACATTGCTGGTGGGGTTGCAAATTAGTGCAGTCACTCTGGAAAGCAGTGTGGAGATTCCTTAGAAAACCTGGAATGGACCCACCATTTGACCCAGCTATCCCACTCCTTGGCCTATACCCAAAGGACTTAAAATCAGCATACTACAGAGATACAGCCACATCAATGTTCATAGCTGCTCAATTCACAATAGCCAGATTGTGGAACCAACCTAGATGCCCTTCAATTGATGAATGGATAAAGAAACTGTGATATATATATATATATATATATATATATATACATACAATGGAATATTACTCAGCCATAAAGAATAAAATTGTGGCATTTGCAGGCAAATGGATGAAACTGGAGAATATCAAGCTAAGTGAGATAAGCCAATCTCAAAAAACCAAAGGACAAATGATCTCGCTGATAAGCGGATGATGACACATAATGGGGGTGGGAGGGGGCAAGAATGGAGGAAGGAGGGACTGTACAGAGGGAAAAGAGGGAAGGGAGGGGTGGGGGGAAGGAAAAAATAACAAAATGAATCAAACATTACCCTATGTAAATGTATGATTATACAAATGGTATGCCTTTACTCCATGTACAAACAGAGAAACAACATGTATCCCATTTGTTTACAATAAAAATATATTTTAAAAAAAATCCTTCAGCCTCTCCAGTCCCTGGGATTTCAGGCATGCATCACCATGCCTGGCTTAAATTCTTGTCTCACTGCTGGGTATGGTAGTATACACCTATAATCCCAGCTATGTGAGAGGCTGAGGCAGAATTGCAAGTTCAAGACCAGCCTTGGCAATTTAGTGAGCCACTAAGCAAATTAGCAAGACCCTGTCTTAAAATAAAAAAATAAAAAGAACTGGGGATGTGACTCAATGGTTAAGTGCCGTGGAGTTCAATCCTCGGGGGGGAAAAATAAACAAGAGTTCTTGTCTTGTTTCATACTTTATGGCATCACATACGGCTGTTCATATATACATATTTGTATATGCGACTAAAGAAACTACTTAATAAAGTTAGTTCAATAAAAATGTACAAACATTTAGAAGTATGGGGAAACGATTTAATTAAACAATAACTCTTTACTACCACTTAGTGAAATTGTTAAAATAACTTTATTTATTTATTATTTGGTACTGGGGATTGAATCCAGGGCAGTTTACCACTCAGCTACATCCCCAGCCCTTTTTAATTTTTTTAGGATCTCACAAAATTGCTGAGGCTGCACTTGAACATGTGATCCCTCTGCCTCAGTCTCCCAAGTCACTGGGAATAAAGCAAGCACCACAGCACCCAGCTGTAGGAATAACTTATAATAATAAGTACATACTGAAATCAGCAGTCCATGAGGACAGGAACCATATCTATCTTGTCTTGATACCTAACAGAGTGAAATGTTCAATCAATATCTAACAGAGTGAAATGTTCAATCAATATTTATGAATAAACAAATTAAGAGGAAATTACAGCTAATAAAATATGAATACACACACAAAATATGCATTTTATGTGAGGTTCTATGTGTTTTACATGCACTTAATATTCATAATAACATAAACATTAGTATTTTTTCTATTTTTCAAATATAGAAATGGAGGCTTACTGAGATTAAATTACTTCTTCCAAAATCATACAGCTAGAAAATGATGAAGCAGTGTGATTCCAGAGCCATTTTTCTTAATCATTAAGCCATAAAAAAATTGAAATAGATTTTAAATTTAAGTAACATCTTGTCAATAAATATTAAAACTAAAAGGGAAACTGCATATGATGGTGCATACTTGCAACCCCCCCTATGGAAATAAAGACTGTGACAGAATACATAGAAGACCTACTATGTGACAAGTACTAAACTAGGTAATAGGGAATACAAGAAAAATTAAGTCTATGCTCTCAAGGAGTTCACAGCCCATGTATGTACATCAAAAAATTAATGTAGTATGATGTATAGATAAAATGCAGTGAATATAGAGAAGATTTAAAATTTTTGTTTCTGAGGCTTTAAATGAAAGTTAAGTCACTAGATATCATTAGATTTTAAGTTGATGAGAAGAGCATCTTTTTTCTCCCAGTACTGAGGACTGAACCCAGGGCTGTGGACATGGTAGGCAAGTGCTCTAGCCCTTGAACTACACCCCAGCCCTTTTTATTTTTATTTTGAGACAGGGTCCTGCTAATTGCCTGGGTAGCCCTCAAACTTGCAATTCACTTACATAAGTAAGTAAACATTTCCCAAGGTTCTATGAGTCCTTCTAGCAAATTAAGTCACAGAGAGGGTCATGGGAGCCATGGGTTGTAGCCAGTCAGTCAGAAGTAGACAAGATACTATTTGCAATTTGGTGACTGAAGGAGGGACTATCTTGTGGAGATGTGCCATCAACTACGGGATCCGATGCTATCTACCAGAACTTAACTGAATTATAGGATACTCAGTTGGTGTCTGCTGGAGAACTGCTTGGTGTGTGGGGGGAAATTCCACACATACAGAAGAGTTTTTGAGAGTAAAAGGAAAAAATATTTTCTTTTCTCTTGTAGCCACATTAAAGAATTCAGATTCAACTCATTATGAGATAATGGGAGAAGGAGGTTTCCAGAATTTTCAAGCATGAGAGCTACATGATCTGAATTGTTTTGGAAAGGAAGTGTTCTTTTTTTTTTTTTTTTTTTTTTGCACTGCTAGGGATTGAACTCAGGGTCTGACACATGCTAGGCAAGTGGCTACCACCAAGATATATTCCCAGCCCTTGCTGTTCACCTTTAGATTCTGATTTGCCGAAGAAATGGGAAGCAAGGATATCAATTAGGAGAATTTAAAAAGATTTCAAGGGCCTGGGGTTGTAGCTCAGTGGTGGAGCATTTGCCTCGCACGTGTGAGGCACTGGGTTCAATCCTCAGCAGCACATAAAAATAAGTAATAAAATAAAGATATCATGTCCATTTACAACTAAAAAATATTTTAAAAAATAAAAATTAAAAAAAAGATTTCAAATAAAGATTTAAGAGACAGGGTTGATATTATGAGAGAGTCATGCCATTAACATAGACCAAATATGTTTGTCTTTCCACGATGTCAGAATTTATTGAATAACAATAAATTTACAAAGTTACAGCACTCTTTTTTAAAACTGTGGTTCTATTGAGTTATACATGACAAAAGAATGCATTTTGATTCACTGTACACAAATGGAATACAACTTTTCATTTCTTGGTTGTACAATGTAGAGTCACACCATTCATGTAATCATACATGTACACAGGGTAATGATGTTTTGTCTTATTCTACCATCTTTCCCCACCCGGGCCCTCCCCTCCCCTCATTTCCCTCTATACAATCCAACATTCCTCCATTCTTTCCTTATCCCTCCACCCCACCCATTATGTATCAGCATCCACTTATCAGAGAAAACATTCAGCCTTTGGTTTTGGGGTACTGGCATATTTCACTTAGCATGATATTCTCCAACTCCATCCATTTACCTGCAAATGCCATAATTTTATTCTTCTTAATGGCTGAGTAATATTCCATTGTGTATATATACCACAGTTTCTTTATCCATTCATCTATTGAAGGGCATCTAGGTTGGTTCCACAATCTAGGTATTGTGAATTGAGCTGCTATAAACACTGATGTGGCTGTGTCACTGTAGTATGCTGATTTTAAGTCCTTTGGGTATAAACCGAGCAGTGGGACAGCTGGGTCAAATGGTGGGTCCATTCCAAAGTTTCTGAGGAATCTCCACACTGCTTTCCAGAGTTGCTGCACTAATCTGCAATTCCACCAGCAATGTATGAGTGTGCCTTTTCCCGCACATCCTTGCCAACACCTATTGTTGCTTGTATTCTTGATAAATGTCATTCTAATTGGAGTGAGATGAAATCTTAGGGGAGTTTTGATTTGCATTTTTCTAATTACTGGAGATGAACATTTTTTCATATATTTGTATATTTCATATATTGTATATGTGTATTTTCATATATTTGTATATTGATTGTATATCTTCTTCTGTGAAGGGTCTTCTCAGTTCCTTAGCCCATTTATTGACTGGTATTTTTGGTGTTTGTTAAGTTTTTTTAGTTATTTATAAATTCTGGAGATTAGTGCTATATCTGAAGTGCATGTGGCAAAGATTTTCTCCCACTCTGTAGGCTCTCTCTTCACATTATTGATCATTTCCTTTGTGAGAAAAAGCTTTTTAGTTTGAATCCATCCCATTTATTGATTTTTGCTTTTATTTCTAACACTTTGGGATTCTTGTTAAGGAAGTCTGATCCTGAGCCAACATGATGGAGATTTGGGCCTACTTTTTCTTCTATTTGGTGCAGGGTCTGGTCTAATTCCTAGGTCCTTGATCCATTTTGAGTTGAATTTTGTGCCGGGAGGGAGATAGGGATTTAATTTCATTTTACTGCATATGGATTTCCAGTTTTGCCAGCACCATTTGTTGAAGAGGCTCCATTTTATGTTTTTGGCACCTTTGTCTAGTATGAGGTAACTATACTTATGTGGGTTTGTCTTTGTGTCTTCTATTCTGTACCACTGATCTACCTTCTATTCTGTACCACTGATCTACCTATTTTGATGTCGTTTTATTACTGTTGCTCTGTAGTATAGTTTAAGATCTGGTATTGTGATTCCTCCTACATCACTCTTCCTGCTAAGGACTACTTTGGCTATTCTGGGTCTCTTATTCTTCCAAATGAATTTCATGACTGCTTTCTCTATTTCTATGAGGCATGTCATTGGGATTTTAATAGGAATCGCATTAACTCTGTATGGTGCTTTTGGTAGTATGGCCATTTTGACAATATTAATTCTGCCTATCCAAGAACATGGGAGATCTTTCCATCTTCTAAGATTTTATTTAATTTCTTTCTTTAGTGTTCTACAGTTTTCATTGTAGAGGTCTTTCACCTCTTGTTAGATTGATTCTCAAGGTGTTTTTTTTTTTTTTATGCTATTGAAGTTACACTACTCTTATTGGTTGTAATTCTCCAAGTACTCATGGGTCACTGTAGTTATAAGCTGGGAATTCAAAGGTTCTTTCATTCCAATCTTAACTACTAATATTCATATATTCAACTCATACATTATAATTCACACAATGATATATATAGGTTACAGAAAGGCTAAGGAAGGGTTAAGGTGTACACAGGGTTTCAGGAGGCAGAACTAAGAACAAGTGAAAAGAGCAGATACTAATGCAAACAAATCACTATAAGTGGTCAGATAAAATTATAAGACCAAGAATTTGTTCAGGGCACTAAGCTGTCAGACCACAGAACTTATTCTAGGCCAGAGTACAGACAATAGGAAGGTGATAAGTGGGCCATGACAAGGAGGTAAATAACAGCTGAGCTGAAGTTTGAGGACAGAGAGTCTGAGTTTCTTTGCCTGTTAACCTCATGATACATCCATCAAATAGTCTGATGGATAACAGATCAATGTATACCACCATAACCAGTCTTGGGGTGCTTCTTTTATGGGTCTCAGGTGACAGGGTTGCTTTATTCAGTCATCTGGTGTGTTTGATAAGCTCATGGCCCTAGTTTTTCTGATATAAGATTAATATTCCCATGCATCCACATGCTTCTGATTTAATTTAATAAATTCACAGGTGTTCATTTTTATCAGCACAATTAATTTGCCAGATTGTGCCTATAGTTGTGCTATGCAGATGGTGGTTGTTCACTTGTACAAACAAGCTATAGAGTCATTCTACCTTGGCACTTGTACCCAAAATGGAATAACTCATGGAGAATTACCACTTTACAAAATGGAGTTACTCCAGCTGGACATAATGGCATATGGATATGATCCCATTAATTTGGGAAGCTGAGGCAAGAAGATTACAAGTTCGAGGCCAGACTCTGCAACTAAGCAAGACCCTGTCTCAAGACAAAAAATAAAAGGGGTGGGAATATAACTAAGTGGCAAAGAATCCTGGGTTCATTCTCCAGTATTGCCAAAGGGGGGGGAAAAAAAAAAGTAACTCAGAGTTAGGCACAGCCTGATTGAGGCAAGACACAGCTTGCTGTCCATAGCATATGCCAGGCCCTGAATTCCATTCCTACCACCACCACCACCACCCCCAAAAAAAAAAAAAAAAAAAAAAAAAGAATCAAGTTGCTGTAAATTCCAGATACCCAGGAGACTGAGGCAGAAGGATTATAAGTTTGCAAAAATTAATAATAAAAATTTTTAAGAGTCTTGAGTAGAATCCAGATACCAGAACTATACCAATTTTTATGACAAATCAGGCAGTATACTAGGTCATATCTAGTTAGAAAACCAATAGCAACAAAAACAGTCGTACACTATGCATCACTAGGATTGATCATAACTCTCCATTCACAAAAACAGCATTATTCAATTTTATATGTAATAAGACTAGAAGAAAGATTCAGAAATAGTACAGGAACTCAAAATCTGTGGTTAAATCATCTTATAAACTTTCAGAACTGCTACTATAGAAGACTTTTAAATAATCTCCATGTTATCCTAGAGTAAGACTATCCTATGTAGAAATGATGTTCAACTCCAAGCCAACCCTCATTTTATCCCTATAGACTGTCAAAACTGCACAAAAGGGCTGGGGAGATAGCTCAGTTGGCAGAGTGCTTGCCTCGCAAGCACAAGGCCCTGGGTTCAATCCCCAGCACTGAAAAAAAAAAAAAAAAAAAAAAAACTGCACAAAAAATCATCAGAATATAATATATGAACTTAGTTTCAGCATATTTATGCTATACTACGTTTGCTTGCTTAATCTGACCCCTAGAGGCTGTAAGCATTTCAAAAGCAGGGACTCTAATACCCAGCTTTGCATAGGACTCATACTAAGAAGTCTATAAATAAGTACAATGTGAGTAAACAAATACATACCTAAGTTTATTAATAACAGTTTTGTGTGTGTGCACACATGTGTGATACTAAGCACTGAACCCCAGGGCCTTACACCCAGGGCCTCACACATGCCTCTCTACCACTAAGCTACACCCTCTAGCCCTATAGCAGCTTTACTGAAATATTAACATAGGGCAAAATTCACCAATTTAAAGTGTGCAACTCAATGATTTTCAGTGTATTCATAAAGTTACACAGCTACCAACAAGATTAATATTAGAACATTTTCATCTGGTCCCTCCAAAATAACCAAACAAACAAAAAAAACCAGACCCATTAGTCCATTAGTGGTTACTTTCCATTTCTCTCCAAATCTTCCAGATCTATAAGAACTAATGTACTTTCTATCTCTATAGATTTGCCCATTCTGAGCATTTCGTACAAATGGAATTGTATAATAAGTTCTTTTGTGAATGGGCATAATATGTTCAATGTTTTACCTATGTTGTTACATGTATTAGCACTTCTTTTGTCAGTAATGTTTCATTGTATAGATAACTCACATTTTGTTCATTCACTCAACAGTTGATTGTCCATTTGGGTGTCCTACTTTTTGACTATTATGAATAATGATGCTATGAACACTCCTGTACCAGTCTCTGTGTGGACATACACTTTCAATTCTCTTGGGAATATACTGGGAGTGGCATTGTTGGGTCATATGATAATTATATGTTTGATTTTTTTCAGTAACTTCCAGGCTGTTCTGCAAAGGAACTGTATAATTTTATATTCTCATCAATAATGTTATGAGGGTTCTAATTTCTCCACATCTTCACCAATACCTCTTGTCTTTTTTGATTATAGCCATCCAAGTAGGAGTAAAGTGGCATCTCAGTGTAGTTTTAATTTACATTTACATTATGACTAATTATCCTGAGCATCTTTTCATGTGCTTTTTGACTACCTCTTTAACTTCTTTGGAGAACTGTCTATTCAGATCCTTCGGTGCTAGGGGATCAAACCTAGGGCTTCACACATGCTAGGCAAGCCCTCTGACACTGAGCTAAATCTCAAGTCTCAGATCCTTTGCTGATTTTTTTAAATTGGGCTATTTGTCTCTCTATTACTGAGTCATAAGTTCTTTACATATTCAAGATAAAGTTCTTGTCCCTTTTGTGCTGACATAACATCGAGTACCTGAGAGTAGAGAGTTTCTTTTTGTTGTTGTTGCGGGGAGAAAGGGGATTTAACCCAGGGGCACCTTAGCACTGAGCTACAATCCCCAACCCATTTTTATTCTTGCTAAATTGCAGAGGCTGGCCTCAAACTTGAGATCTTCCTGAGTGGCTTGGATTATAGGCAGGTGCCAGTGTGCCAAGCTATAAATTTAGTTCCTCCATTTAGGAATTTCATCCATTTTGAGTTAACATATAAAGTGTGATAAAGGTCCAACCTCATTCTTTTATATTTGGATATCAGATCCAATTGTCCTGGCACCATGTGCTGAAAACTAGTTTTCCCCCATTAAAATGCCTTTTTCTGGCACTATTGCCAAAAATCACAAGACTATAATGTGACAATTTCTGAACTTTTGATTCTTAAAACTTTGTTTTTCTTCTTCTTTCCTCTTTTTGTTTTTCTTTTCCCTTTTCTTTTTTTTTTTTTTTTTTTTTTTTTTTATACTGGAGATTGAACCCAGAGGTACTTTACTACTAAACCATGTCCCCAGCCTCAGTCTCGTGAGTTGTTGGGACGTACCACCACACCCGGCTTACAAATTTTTATTTATTTATCTTTGTACTACTGGTGAGTGAACCCAGAGGTGATCTACCATTGAGCTATGTCCAGTTCTTTTGTATTTTATTTTGAGAAAGGGTTTTTCTAAATTGTTGAAGCTAGCGTCAGACTTGCAATCCTCCTGCTTCAGTTTCCCTGGTAGCTGGGATTATAAGTGTGTACCACCATGCCTGGCTAGACTCTCAATTTTATTTCGCTGATCTATATGTCTATCTCTATGCCAATACCACACTGTTCTGATTAATGTCACTCTATAGTAAGTTTTGAAATCAGGAACCCTGATTTCAAAGTACTTAAACTTTAAACTTTTAAAGTGCTTCAACTTTATTCTTTTCAAGCCTGTTTTGGTTGCTGGGCACAGTGGCACAAGGTTGCATTTCCAGCAACTCAGGATGTTGAGGTAAGAAGATCACAAGTTTGAGGCTAGTCTCAACAACCTTAGTGAGACTCTAAGCAGCTTGGTGAGACCCTGTCTCAAAAAAAAATTTTTTAACTTAAAAAAGGGCTGAGGAGGTAGCTCAGTTGTAAAGCACCCCTGAATCATCCCCAGTACATACATATATAAATATATAAAAGAGTGTTTTGGTCATTTTTGGTCATTTGGGTCCCTTGTAATTCCATATGAATTTGAGGATCAGCTTGTCTACTTCTTCAAAAAAGTCAGCTGGGATTCTAATAGGTATAGTGTTGAATCTGTAGACCAATTTTAGGACACTTCCATTACACTAATATTAAGTTTTCCAATCTATGAATGTGAGATGTCTTCCATGTAGTTATGTCTTCATCAATTTTTTTCAACAATGTTTTGAAATTTGCAAAGTATAAATTTTGTGTTTCTGTTAAATTTATTACTAGGAATTTTTATTCTTTAGATGCTACTGTAAATTGATTTGTTCCCTTAATTTCATTTCTGAATTGCTCATCGCTAATGTACAGAAATATAAGTGAATTTTGATATTGATGTCATATCCTGCAATCTTGCTAAACTTGTTTATTATATTTTTTAGATTTAAGATTTTCTACATATAAGATCATGTCTTGACTGAGACCTCCCACTCCTCAGTTTATACGCAAAGGACTTAAAATTAGCATACTACAGTAATGCAGACACATCAATGTTTTCAGCAGCCCAATTCACAAGAGCTAGATTGTGGAACCAACCTAGATGCCCTTCAACAGATGAATGGATAAAGAAACTGTGGTATATATACACAATGGAATATTATTCAGCCATAAAGAATAATAGTATTATGGCATTTGCAGGTAAATGGACGGAGTTGGAGAATATGCTAAGTGAAATAAGTTGATCCGAAAAAACCAAAGGCCGAATGTTTCCCCTGATAAGTGGAGGATGATACATAATGGAGGTGGAGGGGTGGGGGGGTGAGAGAAGAATGGGGGAACTTTAGATTATGTAGAAGGAAATGAGAGGGAGAGAGGGTATGAAAAATCATGGAATGAGACAGACATCATTACCCTATGTATATGTATGATTACACGAATGGTATGAATCTACATCATGTACAACCACAGAAATGAAATGATGTACCCATACCCCATTTGTGTACAATGAATAAAATGTGGCCTGTAAAAAATTTTTAAAATAGATTTTTTTTTTTAAATCATGTCATCTGCAAATAGAGTTTCACTTTTTTCCAAACTGGATACATTTTACTTCATTTTATTGTCTCTTGCCCTAGCTAGAACCTTCTATATAGCCAGAGACTTGAGAGACTGAGGCAGGAGAATCCCAAATTTGAGGCTAGCCTGGAGAACTTAGCAAGACCCAGCCTCAAAATTTTAAAAAATTAATTAAACTTTAAAAAGAGCTAGGGATATAGCTCAGAGGTACAGTACCCCTGGATTAAATCCCCAGTACCTCAAAAAGAACCTCTAGTACAATGGTGAATAAAATGGTGAGAGCAGAAATGCTTGTCTTGTTCCTGATCTTAAGGGGAAAACATTCAGTCTTTTACCATGTTAGGTATAGACTTTTCCTAATGCCCCTTTATTAGATTTAAGAAATTTCTCTCCATTCCTAGTTTGAACATTTTTGTCATGAAGGAGTGTTGGACTTTATTAATGGGTTTTCTGTGTGAGAAGAAATCCCATCAATGTGTGTTTTGTCCTTTATTTTATTGATATGCTCCATTATATTAATTGAGTTGAATGAACCTGCAATTCTGGAGATAAATCTCACTTAGCCATGGTGTGTATTATATGTCACCTGCTTTTGGTTGCATTGTGCTGAAGATTATTATTTTTATGTTCTTAAGAGATACTGGCCGATGGTTGTCATGGTTTGGAAATGGTTTCTGTGTCTCCCAAAGCTTCATGTATTGAAATTTAATCCTTATTGTTAATTATTGAGTGGGCAGAAACTTAATCTGACTATGGTATTTAGAAGTCGAGTTTTTGGGAAATGATTAGGATTAGAAAAGGTCATTAGGGGGAAGCCCCCAAAACTCAATTCTAGTAGTTTTATAAGAGGAAGAGAGAGCCAGGTGTGGTGGTGCACGCCTGTAATCCCAGAAGCTGTTGATGTGGCTCAGTGGTCAAGTGCCCCTGAGTTCAATCCCTAGTCCAAAAAAAAAAAAAAAAAAAAAACCGAGAGAGAGAGAGAGAGAGAGACACAGAGAGAGACAGAGACAGAGACAAGAAAATACATATACAAGACACACATACAAACACAAAGCTCCCTGTCTCTTCCCATGTGATGTCATGTAATACCTGGGAATTTTGCAGAAAGGAGACCATCACCAGAGGCAGCCCCTCAACTTTGGACCTCCAGAACCATAAGCCAAAAATAGACCTCTTTTCTTTATAACTTACTCAATCTGTAGTACTGAGATGTTAGCAACAGAAAACAGGCTAAGACAACAGTTTTCTTCTTATATATTTGCCTGGTTTTGGTATTAGGGTAATAGAAGCAATTGGAAAATGTTTCTGCCTCTTCTATTTTTTTAAGCGTTTATAAAAAAAAAAAAAACTGGCATTAATTCTTTAAATGTTTCATAGAATTCATCAGTGAGGTAATGTGGGTGTTGCCATGCATGTGTTCATACTATTTCCTTATTATAATTCTTTTTCTTTCTTGTAAGGTCAGTAGTAAAGTTTCCTTTTTCATTCCTGATTTTAGTAATTTCAGTCCTTTTATCTTGATCTGTCTAGCTAAAGGTATCCTTTTGTTAATTTTTTTCCCCAAAAGATCAATTTTTAGTTCCCTGAATTTTCTCCATTGTTTTTCTCATCTCTGTTTTATTAATTTTCACTCTAATCTTTATTATTTCCTTCCTTCTGCTTGCTTTAGGTTTTATTTGTTCTTCTTTTTATAGAGTCATAACATAGAAGGTTGGGTTATTGATTGGAAATCTTTCTGATTTTTTACTACAGGTGTTTACTACTATAAATTTGCTTCTAAGTATTGCTTTAGCTGCATTCTTTAAGTTTTGGTACTCTGTTTTAATTAAGTTTTAATTTAAGCAAGGTATAGTGGCACACACCTGTGATTCAGGAGGCTTGGACAGGAGGATCATAAGGTTAAAGCCAGTCTCAGCAACTTAATTCTTAATTTTTAACTCAAAATTAAAAAACAAAAAGGGTTGGGGATGTAACTCAGTGGTAGAGCACCCCTGGGTTCAATCCCCTGTATTTTAAAAAAATGTTTTAAAATCTCAACTCTACCACTTAATTATTTATGGGACCTTGAATAAGATTCACTTTCCTCAGTAGAGCTACTAAGAGAATTTAATGATATATTTAATAAAGCATTTTCTTGATTAACTAGTGTATATTCTTCCCTACTAACAGTACCCTAATTTCCCTTAGGGAATTCTCTTAATTATATATTTGTTGTCTCAGTAAGCTTGATCCACACACAGGTCCAGAGTTGCACATTAATTGCTCTATGTCAATTAGAGTAATCCAGAAATTTCTCTTCTGTCATGGAGATCAGTTTGGTGATAGGAAAAAAACTAGATATTTAAGGTCTTAGACAATCAATGTATGCCTTTTCTCTGACAAGTATAATTGTTTCAAGAAACTTCTAAGAAGAGCAAAATTCATTTTTTTTTTGTTTGATAATTATGGAAAGAGATGATATTTAAAGAGAAAGGATATAGCTCATTCCTAAGTCTTAACCACCTCTTAACTATACAGGAAACCAGCAGGAGGATAAAGTACTCAATATGGAAGAGATAAACACAGAGGAAAATAAAATAATCACAGGTAAACCTATGCTTAAAGCTTATTCTACCTCTGGATCTTTAAGTTTTGTATGGAGAAAAACTGCATAAGCTCATAAATTCAATTATCAGTTAGTTTATTATTTACTCCTGCAAGCCACATGAGAAGTAACAACAGTACTTACTTCAAAGATTTAATGCACAGTTGAAATCAGCTAATGCATATCTAATACTTAATATACGGCCTGACACATAGTCAAGTGCTCAATATATGCTCCCTGTTAACATCAAAGTGTCATAACTCTGAGCACTAGTTTTGGAATGAGTCAGATTTGAGCTAAAATAATGACTCTTCTTATCACTTTAGTGACTGCAGATTATTAAACTTCTCTTAGGCTCAATTTTCTCAGTTACAAAATGGGGGAAAGCTTGGGCTAAGAATTAAATCAAATAATTAGAGCCAAGCACAGTAGCATATATCTGTAGTCTCAGCTACTTGGGAGGCTAAGGCAGGATATCTTGAGACCATGTGTTTGAGACCAGCCTAGACAACACAGGCAACATAGTAAGACCCCATTTCAAAAAAAATTCAGACATTTAAATTAAATAATTTTTTTAAAAAAAAATTAAAATAATGCCGGGCAAGAATGAATAACAAATAATGTTTCCCAAATTCAATATTATGTATGATAGGTACTGCTTTCAGAAGTTGTACTGATTTTTACTTCTACAAACAGGACATTGACAGAATTCATATTTCTCCACATTCTCATCCAAATATATGTGATCAGGCTTTTTCTTCAGGCAATGTCATTTTTAAAATTTTTATTGATGCATAATAATTATACACAATAGTGGGATTCATTGTGGCATAGTTGTATGTGCACATTGGTCAGGCTTTTTATTTTTGCTAACCTGATGGATATGAAATAATGTGTTATTATAATTTTAATTCTTTTAATTACTAATGAGACTGAGCAGCTTTCATCTATTTACTGATCATTCAAAATTTCTTTTCTGTTGGGGGTTGGGGCTGTAACTCAGTGGCTGAGTACTTGCCTATCATGTGTGAGGCACTGGGTTCAATCCTCGGTACCATATAAAAATAAATAAAATGAAGGCATTGTGAAAAAATTTCTTAAAATAAACATTGAATATATACTTAATTTATTTTTTTAAAAGTTTCTTTTTTTGTGACTTCCAGTTCTTATCCTTGGCCTGTCCAATCTCTCTCCACTCCTATAACTGACTGACTACCTTAGCATAGAGCATTACTATCTTACAGAGCATTCAACTAGAATCCTTTACCTCTATGTTCTCCAAACACTGTAAATTACAATCTTCAATGGTTCTGTGCCACTTCCTGTCCATTACTAGTGCCACTTAATTCTCGCTGAAGAATCAAACCTACTTTATTCTCTCCCTTCTGCTCAGCAGGAAAAATTTAATTCACCACTCACTGTACTATATTCTGGATATCAGCATCTATTCATCTCTACTTCTAGTCTTGTCCTAATCAAACTCTTGGTTCTGAAAGTTAAGTTTCTCTCTAGTTTCCTTCCTGTTCCCTTCACAATGTTTCCCATGAAACCTTTTTTATTGGGATGCCAGGAAGGAGTACTGGGAATTGAACCCAGCGATGTTCCATATCTGAGCTGCACTCACAGCCCTTTTTATTTGCTTGTTTTTTAAAAATTTTGAGACAGAGTCTCATAAGTTGCAGAGACTGGACTTAAAAACTTTCAATTCTCCTGCCTCAGCCTCCCAAGTTGCTGGGATTATAGGCATGTAACACCACACCCAATTTCCCATGGAACTTTTAATATATTCATCCTTTTTTATTTTTTGGAGGGGAGGGGACTGGGTTTTGAACCCAGGATTTTGCAGACTGAGCTACATCCTTAGTCCTCTTTGTTTTATTTTGAGATAGAAACTCACTCACTGAATTGCCCAGGCTGGCTTCAAACTTTTGCGATTTCAGTCAGCTTTTTCATCACTCTGACAAAAAGACCTGACAAGAACAACATAGAGGGGGCTGGGTTTATGGCTCAGTGGTACAGCGTATGCTGCAAATGGGTGGGGCACTGGGTTCCATCCTCAGCACCACATAAATAAATAAAATAAAGGTATCATGTCCATCTACAACAACAACAAAAAACTTATTTAAAAAAAAAAAGAACAACATAGAGGAGTAAGTTTATTTTGGCTCACAGTTTCAGAGGTTCAGTCCATAGCCTGCTGACTCCATAGTTTTGGGCCCAAGATGAGGTAAAACATCATGGCAGAAGGGCATGGTGAAGGAATGCAGCTCAGGACATGGCAACAGGAAAGAGAGAGAGCTCTGCTCACCAGTGACAAAATATAAAGAACAAAGGCAGGCTCCCTGTGACCTACCTCCTCCAGTCACACCCTATCTGCCTACAGTTACCACCCAGTTAATCAATATGGGTGAATTAAACCACTGATCAGGTTACAACTTTCATAATCTAATCATTTCACCTCTGCATGTTCTTGCATTGTCTCCCACATGAGCTTTTGGGGGACACCATAACACTTGCAGTCCTGCCTCAGCTTCCCAAGTAGCCAGTATTACATGTGTGTATCATCACACCTGGCTTCTGTTCATCCTTTTTATATATTTTCTCTCTTTTTTCTTCTTTTTTTATGGTACTGGAGATTGAACCCAGGGAATCACACCTGCTAGGCAAGCACTTTACCACTGAGCTACATCCCCAGCCCCTTATGTATTTCTCTTATCACTTATTCTACAATGTCATTATTTATCCTTTCTGTGTCAATCCGGCTTGATTGTAAGCCCCTGTGAACAAACACCATGGCTTAGTCACACCCCTAGCAACTATACGGTTGCTCAAATTTACCAGGTATCTAAGAAATAAAGAAATGAGAAGGAAAATAAAGATTAGTAAACTCTCTAATAAATCTGAACCCTTTCAGGCTAAAGCTATTTTTCCCTTATCCATTCCACTGGCCCAAAACCCCACACCATGATGCCAAATGTTCATACTGGATGTCCTGGATGCACTGGATGTTTACCAATATCTTGTCCAGTGCTTTGCCTGACTTCTGTGCATCCTACAGGGCTCCCCTGATATATAATGCTCTAATGAAGTACTGTCTATTAACCAGGTTCTTCTAGCACATGCCTCCCCCTAGCTCCATTCATTCTGTCCAATTTGACACTTCATTGGACGAGGCCAAGCCATAATGTCATTATTCAACACATTTTTGCCCTAAAATGCTACTTTTATCATGACATTTGTCTTCTTAAGAAATATGGTCTTCTAAGACCATAGACTTATAATGCTTACAGAAACAAATCTAAAATGATTACCCTAGAATTCAAGAATTTATTCTATTTTATTTATCAAGCCTCATTTCCTTCAGTTTCTTTTTTTAAAACAATTTTTTTAGATGTTGAAAGACCTTTATTTTATTCATTTATTTATATGTGGTGCTGAGAATCAAACCCAGTGCCTCACAAATGCCAGGCAAGCACTCTACCACTGAGCCACAATCCCAGCCCAGTTTTTCAATATAAGTTACACACTCTGATGAGGTCTCTCTTATTCTCCCTCTCAAATGCCACATCAGACCAGGTGCAATGGTGCATGCCTACAATCTCAGTTATTTGGGAGGCACAGACAGTAGGATCACAAGTTTGAGAGCAGCCCAGTCAACTTGGCAGGATCTTGTCTCCAAATAAAATAGAAAAAGGCAGGGGGGCCTGCTGGGCATGTAGTTCAAAGGTATAATACTCCTGGATTCAATCTCCAATAACCTTTCCCTAACACACACAAAATGTCAGTTCTACATTTGTTTTTAGCTTAAATTATTGCTTGCAGGTAACATCCCTCTCAAATCTCATCTTCTATCAAATATTCCTCTGAAAGTCTAAATATTCCTGTAGGAAGCAGTATCAACCATTTAGTATTCAAGATGAATGAGATTTTCAGATATTAGCAAGCTAGTTACCTAGGATGGCCCACATGGGGGCAGTAGGCAGTGGTAAGGAGTAACAAAACAATTAAAATAGGAGTTCCTTAGAGAAAATTAAGAACAATAGAGTCTGGCTCACAACTAGAGAAAAAGTAGTAGTTAGGGCAAGGCAGCACTGAGCTCCAGAAGTCAAAGGCTGTTGACTATAAGAAAATAACAGGATAGAAGTATATCGACAAACCAATCTTAACTTTTTTATTATACCTTTCTTATGTTAAAGGAATTCTCTGTAACAAAAGATAGGAGCCAGGCACAGGGGTGAATGTCTGTAATCACAGCAGCTCGGGAAGCTGAGGCAGGAGGATTGAGATTTCAAAGACAGCCTCAGCAATATATCGAGGACCTATGCAACTTAGCAAGACCTTGTCTCAAAATAAAAAATACAATGGGGGGGGGATGTGGCTCAGTGGTTAAGCACCCTGGGTCCAATCCTGGGTAACAAAAAGAAAAATAAAAGGGAAAAAAAATAAAAGACAGAAGGAGTCCTGAATGTACGAACAATGTCTTCACAAACTACTTAAAATATCAAAACTAAGACTTTTTCTTAGTATTTTGGTTCTTGACCATGCTAACCCAATAGGGAATTCTTACGGCTTCTCATGAAGCTCTCTGCCAAAATAGAAATTATCAGTTATATCTCCAACCAAGAAAAGAAGTGGACTTACTACATATAATGTAGGTATTACAGATAAGATACTACACCTTGCTAATAAAACACAGATTTTTAACTGTGATATTAAAAAGGATTCCTTCACTCATGTTTTAGTCAGCATTTTCACAGCTGTGACCAAAAGACCTGACATGAACAGTTGGTGGAGGAAAAGTTTATTCTGGAGCTCAGTTTCAGAAGTCTCATCCACAGTGGCCACAGTCCATTGCTGTGTGATGGAAGTAAGGCAGAAGGGTGTGGCAGAGGAAAGCAGCTTAGGACATGACAATCAAGAAGCAGAGAGAGTGTTTCTCACCAGGGACAAAATATATATCCTGAAGGCACACCCCTGGCCCAGTGATGCACCTCCTCTAGCTACACACTACCTGTTTATAGTTACCACCCAATTAATCCCTATCAGTGGTTTAACACACTAATTAGGTTAAGGTTCTCATAACCCAATCATTTCAATTCTGAATGGTCTCATATTGTCTCATACATGAACTTTTGGGAGATACCTCATTTATAAACCATAACAACTCATCTAAAGCAAGTAGTGATAAAATCCTCCCTAAATGCTTGATGTCTTTTTTTAAGGAACAGATCTGAGGTACTCTAAAGCTAAATGCATATAAATTTATTATCTCCTTTTTCTGACAATTTTAGATAGTGAACTATTATTACTCTTGCTTTCATTTCAAGAGTCCAAAACTATGGTATGGTGGTCTATATCACAGTATCAAATATTCATTTAGGTAACAATGTTATACAAAAGTCAAGTAATTTTATATAACTTGCTGCTAGAAGAAAGTAAAACAATCAGAAAGGGGTATCAATTATTTCCCTTTTAAAATAAAATTTAGTAGTTTAGTGAAAAAGTATCCCAAACCCAGTAATGAGAATGCTGAGAATTATTTAATGAACCCAGAGCCTAACACATGCTAGTCTATTTACCACTGAGCTTCATTTCCAGCCCTGCTCCGAGACTTAAAGAACAAATTTCAGGTAAATAAAAATGAGTAAATACTATAACCTCTACAATGCTAGAATGCTGGAATGCTAAGGACACAATGAAATCAGTCTTATACCTATTTACCACCTATACCTATTTACCCATTCCCCACCAAAAGAAACAAAAACAAAACATAAAAATACTATCCTAGGTTGGGGGTAGCTCAGTGACAGAGAATCTGCCTAGCATGCACAAGGCCCTAAGTTCAAGCTCCAGGAACACACATACACACACACACACACACACACACACACACACAATCCTAATAACAACAATTTATAAAATATCTATACCATGGGAGATAGAAAACCATAAGGTACACCAGGCATAGTAGCACATGCCTGTATTCTGAATGTTTTGGAAGGATAAAGAGGGAAGAAGACTGCAGGTTCAAGGCCAGCTTCCACAACTTAGCAAGACCCTGTCTCAAAATTAAAAAATAAAGAACTGGGGACATAGTTCAGTGGTTAAAGTGCCCCTGTGTTCAATTTCCAGTCCCCAAAAGTGGGGGGAGCATAAGGTATGGGTTTTATTTTCAAAGAATTTACGATTTTGTTTAAAAAAAAAATAAGTATTTAAAAATCATAAGATTAGCCAGATGCAGTGGCACACACCTGTAATCTTGCTACTTAGGAGGCTGAAAGAAGGATCATAAGTTCGAGAATGGCCTTTGCAACTTAGTAGGACCCTGTTTCAAAGTGAAAAATTAAAAGGGCTGGGAATGTAGTTCAGTGGTAGAAAGCCCTTAGAGGAAAAAAAAAAAAAATTATGAGAAAGTATAAACACTACAGAGAAATCAACAAGTTAGAAAAAGCATCAAGAACCATGGGGCTTGATTAACTGCTAAGATAGTGATTCAAACCACATACTAGTAAGATTAACTCAGCCATGGGGTCTAGGAAACTTTTCTGAGGATGTCCATCCAACAAGGAATTTCATCAATCCAATTTAAAACTACTAAGTTAGTGGAACACAGCAGCACATACCTGTAGACCCAGCTATGCAGGAGACTAAGGCAAAACACTGAGTGAGCCTGGGAGTTCAATGTCAGTTGGGCAAAACAGCCAGATACTATTTCAAAAATTTTTTTCTTTTGCTGGGTGTGGTCTTGCACACCTGTAATCCCAGCAGCTCAGGAGGCTGAGGTAGGAATATTATGAGTTCAAAGCCAGCCTCAGCAACTTAGCAAGGCACTTAGCAACTCATTCAGACCGCCTGACACCCCCACTCCCATCTCTAAATATTTAAAAGGGCTGGGGAGTACAAACAGAGAAACAACATGTATCCCATTTGTTTACAATAAAATAAAATAAAATTAAAAAGGGCTGGGGATGTGGCTGAGTGGTAAAGCACCCCTGGGTTCAATCCTCAGTGCCAAAAATTTTTTTTCTTTTAATAAAATGAAACTGCCAGGCTTTTGTGGTTAGAATGGAAGAAGAAAAAAAAAAAAAGAAGAAGAAGAAGAAGAAGCAGTTTTATCACCTTATCTACTTGAAAAATAAGCTTATCACACACAAAAACGGGAAGAACAAATACAAGTAAAAATAGGAGGAAAAAGAATAAATTAGGAGACCACCTCAAGAGGTCCAATATCCACATTATGGACATTTCAAGAGAGAAGAGAGAGAGAGAGAAAAAAAAAAAAAAAAAAAAAAACAGAGAAGTGAAAACTGACAACAAAATAAATCACGAAAACTTTCCAAGAAAATTCTTCAGTGAGTTTCAATAAAGGACACAGCCTGGCACGTTAAATGAAAATATACTCATATTAAGGTATATAATCATGACATTGCAAAACACTGACTAAAAAGAACTTAGAAGATGCCAAAGTAACAAGAATCATAATGGAACTGCACTTCTCAACTGCAACAGTGAAAGCCTAAAGATTAATTTCTGAAGTAAAATTATCTTTAATCCAGAATTCTATAGAGCCAGTTTTTCATTCAAATGTCAGGGTATCATAAATACACTTTCAGACACACAAGAGAGATATCAAAAAGGTACTTCCTATGAACCCTATATTCAGGAAGCTGTAAAGGGATGCTTCACTAAATAAGAATGAAAATGAGACATGGAATTTAACAAGGCATACAGTATTAAAAAAAAGGCAATGGAATCCCCAGGAAGATGCTGGGGATGATCCAAGGATGATAAGTGTGAACACAGAACAACCAGCCCTGACTGGAGCATACTAAAGGGTTCCAGGGAGAAATTTCCCTATGCCAATGAAATTTATAGTAAGTTCAAAGCATCTGTACATCTTAAGAGAAAATTTTTTTTCAAAATAAAGTTTTTCAAGACAAAACAGATAGTATATTAACACACATTCAAATGCCAGAATAAGAGTTCACTGAGTTTTATAAAAGATAAAACTACACTCAGGTGAAAACCACTGAAGAATGATCCCTGCTAGTGGTAACATGGGTACAACATGTGCTTGTTGAAGAAGTCATTCTGAGTTTGCATCTATGTGGAAATAAAGAACGAAGCAGCACTAGGTAAAACAGCATGTGCTCAAACCTTTCAGACCCTTTTCTCTGCCCTGATGTGCTCTTGTTCTGCTTTTAAGAATTAAAATAAGGGCTGGGGTTGTGGCTCAGTGGTAGAGCGCTTGCCTAGCATGAGGGAGGCACTGGGTTAGATTCTTAGCACCACATATAAATAAATAAAAAAGAAATAAAGGTCCATTGACAACTAAAAAAATTTTTTAAAAGAATTAAAAGAATCATCAGACTACAAACAATTTTAACATCAAAGAACAATTTTGAAAACCTAAAATAGATCTGAGGTCACCAATAAATGTTTACATAGGGAGATTAATGTAAGAGAAAATTAAAATATCTGGATAAAGGGACACAAAACTGAATTAGTGGTAAGAAAAGAGAAAAATCAAGAAATTTGTTAAAATTATTAACTTAGGGAAGACAAATCAGGGAAGGAAAAAAAAAAAGTAATACATTCACTAAGTACTGTAGCACATGCCTGTAATCCCAGCTACTTAGGAGGCTGAAACAAGAGGATCTAAAATTTAAGGCCAGCCTGGGCAACTTAGTGAGACCCTATTTCAAAATAAAAAATAAAAAGGGCTGTGGATATAGCTCAGTGGTAAAGCATCCCTTGGTTCAATTCCTAGTACTGCCACACATATAAAAAAGTAATGTGTTCATTACATGACTCGGCTGTGAACAGTATTAACACAGTCAAAATAATGTAAAAACTCACTGAGTCAACGTAAAACATCCTGTGGAGAGAGAAGGATGGTAAGGTTATATAGGTGTATGGGGGAAGGGGAGCAAAATCATCCCTTTCCATTGTGATGAATTAGTAGATAATATCTAAAAATTTTTTTTTTAAATCCAAGAAGTAATAATTCATCACATTATTTAAAATGCAGGGATAAAATCCAAAAGTTTATGAATAGAAGGCTATCTACCATTAAGGACAGCAAAGAGTTATATTTAACATATAGTAAGTATGTGTCTAACTCTTCAAGAGGTGTTATATTTTTTTGCATCCTGAACAGTCATGTGTGAGGTTTTAGTTGCTCTACAGCCTCAACAGTACTTGGTGTTTTTTTGTTTTGTTTTTTTAAGGTACTGGGGATAGAACCAAGGGGCACTTTACCTCTGAGGTACATCCCCAACACTCTTCTTAAAAAAATTTAAGTGCTAAGGCTGGCTTTGAACTTTTGATCCACCTGCCTCAGTCTCTCAAATCGCTAGGATTATAGGCATGTGCCATGGCACCAGGCTTAATTTGTCATTCTAATGGTGTGTAGTGGTATTTCACTTTGCATTCTCAAAATGCTTAGTTACGTTAAACATCTTTTAAGAGTTGATTTGCACTCTATATCCTTTTAGGAATTAACTGCCAAAGCCTATTAAATATTTTTAATTAAATTATCTTTCCTTACAGTTTTTCATATCCTGAATATGTCTTTGCAGATGTGAGTTGAAAATATTTTCCCCATTTTGCATGCAACCTGCCTTTTCTTTCTCTTAATGAAAGTCTTTTACAAGCAAACTCTTTAATGAAGTCTAATTCATTAATGAATTTCTCATTTCTCATCAAGGTCAAAATCAGGCATGAAGATTCTCTTCTCTTGTTTCCTTGGGTTTGTTGTTGTTGTAGTTGTTGTTGTTTTCAGGTACTAGGAATTGAACCCAGTGGTGCACTACTACTGAGTTACATACCCAGCCACCCCCATCACCCCATTGTCCCCTGCTTTTTTTTTTTTTTTTTTTGAGACAAGGTCTTAGCTAAGTTGCCCAGACTGGCTTTGAACATGTGACCATGTAATTCTCCTACCTCAGTCTCTGGAGTAGATGGGATTACAGGGGTGCACCACCTGCACACAGCTCTATCTCACATTTAGATGTGTGATACATCTTAATTTTTGTATGTGTGTGAGTTAGGCTGAGGTTCATTACTTTTGTATGTGGATGTCAAAGAGTTTCAAAAGCATTTATTAAAAAGACTATTTTTTCCCAGTGAATTTTCATTGTGACTTTATAAAAAAACTTCGGCTGTATTTCTGCAGGTCCACTTCTTTTTTTAATATTTTGTTTTAGTTGTAGATGGACACAATACTTTTATGTGGTGCTAAGGATAGAACCCAGGGCTTCACACATGCTAGGCGAGCACTCTACCATTGAGCCACAACCCCAGCCCATGCAGTCCATTTCTGATCTCTCCATTCCATTCCATTGATATTTATTAGTCTATCCCTTTAGTCAGCAGCACAACTGTGATTACAAAAGCGTTATACTAAGTTTTTAAATCATGTAGTTTTTTTTTCATCTTTTTTGGGGGCTTATATGTTTTTAAGTGGACAAAAAATGTATGAATTTGTCATATAAACATGAGGTTTTCAAATGTGTATACATTGTGGAATAGCTCAAACAAGCAAATATCATGTATTGCACTTTGGTTACTTATAATATTTTTGTTCTGGTAACACTTAAAATTTGCTATGTACTTTGACTGTTTTTTCAAACATTAATTTTCTTTTTCAAAATTGTTTTGATTATTCTAGGTCTTTGCTTTCTATAGAAATTTTAGAATCAAATTTTCTATAACAAGAAAAAATGTTTCTGAGATTTTTATTATTGTGTTAAATGTATACATCCACTGGAAGAACCAAATTTCTTCCAATCCATGAATATGGTATATCCCTCCATTTATTTAAATCTTCTTTTATTTAATCAGGGCTTTATAGTTTTCAGCAAAGAGATCCCGCATATATTTTGTTACATTAATACCAAAGTACTTCAATGAGGGTGAGGATTTACTGTGTTTTAAATTCAGTTTTCAGTTTTCTTTGCCGGTATACACAAATATGAATGCTTTTTGTGGTCTGTCCTGTGTCACTTGCTAAATTATTTATTTTAGGATTTTTTTTCATGAATTTCTTAAGATTTTCTTAAGATTTTAAATAATCATGTCCTCTGCAAACAGAAACAGTTTGATCTCATTTTCAATACATATGCCACTATTTCTTCATATTTTTTACTGCACCACACTCATTCTCTTCTTGTTCTGAGTCTCTGATGATACAAATGTTAGACCTTTTCAATAAGTCCAAGAGGCTGTGTTTATTTTTTAACTCTTTCTTTCTGTTGTTCAAATGAGGTAATTCTTTTTTTGTTTGTTTTTTGAGGTAATTCTTATTGATATATTTTCTCTCATCTGTCATATTGCCCATCCATTAAGATTTTCATTTCCATTATTTTATTTCTCAGCTTTAAAAATTCCATTTAGTTCTTTTTTATATGTTATTTCTTTGCTAAGGCTTCCTATCTTGTTCATCATTTCTGGAACACAGTCCTAACAGCTGATTTAGCTTTTTGAAATAAATTTAATATTTGGGTGATATTGGCAGTGGCATCTATTTTCCTTCTTCATGTGAGTTCAGATTTTTTATTTTTTTAAAAAGATGAATGATTCCAGATTACATTCTGGACATTTTGAATATTAAATTATGAAACTCTAGGTCTTATTTAAGTACCACCAAGAATGTTGGTATTTTTGTTTTAACCAGTAATTTACTCTGTTGAGTTCATGCTTCACAAACTGACCAGTCTTCTATGGGTTGTTTCTCTAATGTCAGTTCAGTTTTCAAAGCCTCTGCAGTCATATTGAATGTGTTCCACAAGTGCCCCACACAGTGTCCAGTTGGATGTGGGCAGTGATCTACCTCATAATTCAACTTTCACTGTCTGTATAATCTATTACACGCACACATACATAGCTTGGAAGTCAGCTCAGAAGTACATAAGCCATTTTAGTGATCAGATTCCCAAGCTCCTCCCTCTACTGTAGTCTTTCAGTTCCCTTTCCAAGCCCTCTAGAAAAAAGCTGGGGCTTTTTAAATCTTGGCCTATTTTCCCATGACTGTACTGAAAGAGCCAAGCAACAAAAGGGCAGATGGAGAAGAAAAGCAATGGAAATATGTCACACTCTCTTCAGACCACAGTTCCTCCATTCTGAGAGGAAGGGTCCCCTCCCTTTGAGTTTTAAGTTCCTGCCTGCTTCCATGGAGACCACTGCAGCCATTTCTAAGGACTGCAAGAGAATGAAGAAAAGAAATAAGAAGAAAAAACAAAGATGTAGGATGTCCACACTTTCTCTGAGTATTATAAAACCCCTTTCCTTCTCCATGAGTCAAAATTGGGGGACTTCTGGTGCTTTTTCTGTCCATGTTAATGCCCACTTCCAAGTTTCAGGATATAAGTTCAGGCTGGGGCATACTGGAAGTTAAAAAAAAAAAAAAAAAAAGGTAAACTCACCGCTGGTTCAGAGGTACTTTGGTCTTCGTCCCCAATCTGCCTCCTACTATTAACTTTTCAGAGTCCTCAAATAGCCACTCCAAGCATTCTGTCCAGGTATATATAGCTGCATTCAGTGGGAGAGACAGGGTGAAGTGTGCTTACTCCATCTTATCTGGAACCAGAACCTGGACTACTGTTGCTCATAACAATCTTTGTAGAACTGACTAAACTATTTGTATAACTTTGTAAGATATTAAAAGTTTAAAAATAAATAATCCTGGATTAGTCTTGCTGAGAAAAGGGGGAAAAGAAAGTAGGATCACATTTTTCAAGCAAATGTAACTTTTGGATATTGTATGTTTATGAAAAAAGTTAAGTTCTTAATTGTGCTTTATTTCTTTACATATAGATTTTTATAATTATATGTAATTATAAAAATACAATATTATATTGTAATATAATATATTACATTTTTTAAAAGATGAAAAATTAATAAGAGTTATCCAAAGTGGGAGACAAAGGTGGCAGTTTACAGGTGAGAGGCTATAAACTTGTGAGAAACTGAAAAAAGTTCAGGATGACCAGCATGTTAAGTGTAAGCCCAAGAATTTCAAGAAAAATGGCAGGTAAAGCAGGCAGGGGTTAATTTAGTGTCTTATATGCCATGTTACAGTGTGTGAACTTTACCTGAGAAACAAAAGATCTTGAATTGTTTTAGCAAGAACTGGGAAGTGTGATCAATATGTTTAAAGAATCAATCCTGTCACAGAACACTAAGGTAAGCAGAAGATCAGTCTTACTGATTAAATCTAAGGAGTCACATCAAATTGCAAAACTGGGTGTGTGTGTACCTATAGGGAGCTGGGTGAGGGAGGGATACTGTATACATATACATGTAATTATGTACATTAGAATTAAAATTAGAATTTTGGAGTCATGTTTCCCAGGGGAAAAAGAGGTGGAAATTTAGGGATATCAAGATGGTGGAGGCAGGGTACAAGAAAAATGTCAACTAAAGTTCAAGACCAGGAGATGAGTCATCATGTCTCTATTTGCAATAAGTTCCATTACCATGGTAACTCCCACCATGGAGGGCTTATCACCACAGCAACTCCCACCACAAGTTCTGTATAGTCCTATTACCATAGCAATTCCCGTCATAAATTCTATATTCTAATTAGGTGGAAAAAAAAGTAACCAATAGGAATTAATAGGGCAAGGTCTTCAATTAGGCTACAGGGAAGGGAGACAAGGCACAGTTCAATATAGAAGACAAGACTCATCCAGACATGGGGTCCCTGAGACACTTTCTTTCTTGCTTAGTCCACTCTGCTCTTTAAGGAGTGTTACTTTCACTTTCAATAAATCTATGCTGTGTTTAAACAAAAAAGATAAAGTCAGGTATAGTGATGCATGCCTATAATCCCAGTGACTTGGGAGGCTATGGTCAGAGGATCACAAGTTTGAGGCCAGCTTGGGCAACAGTGTGAGTTCCTGCCTCAAAAGAAAAAATAAAAGGAATGGGAATGTAGCTCAGTGGTAAAGTGCCTTCAGATGCAATATTGCAAAACAAACTAAAAGCAAGATAAAATATAAATGAGCCTAATGTTGAGGAATCCTTTTCCTATCATATAGTTAGCACTCAAACACTACTACAGATCTCCACACAAATAAGACACTACTAACTATTTATAAAGTAAGTTCATACCCCCAAATAGCTTTTAATTATATGACATTATATTTTGCTATTTTCAAGCATATACAAATTCAAAGAGAAAATAAAGAAAGTGGATTTTGAAGCTATTATAATTACTCTTGTAGTCCACTTTATTATGAAAGACTGTATTATTCTTTTAAATTTCTTAAGCACAAAAAGGTACAAAAAGAAAAAGTAAAAGATCATCTATTTCTCCGACCCCTCTCATTTCAATTCCTTCAAGGGTTTCTTAAGTTACGTTATGATACCATACTCTGTACATATAGAACATATATAAATACAGGTGTGTGTGTGTGTGTGTGTGTGTGTGTGTGTGTGTGTGTGTGTATTATGTGTGCAAAAACACATACACACACACACTATAATCCACTTGAAGGAAATTATTTCTGTTCCTTAAAATAATCTAGACTTACTCAGTTTCCTATATATCATTTTTCTAAACCCTAATGAGAATAAATTCCCAAGCCTGCAGAAAATGCTAAATCTTCCAAGTAGAGAAATGTTAAAGTGAACACACTGGGGCTGGCAGTGTAGTTCAGTGGTAAAGCACTGGCCTAGCATATGCAAGGTCCTGGGTTCAATCCCCAGCACTTCAAAAAAAGAAAAGAAAACACACACACACACACACACACACACACACACACACACACTCTAAACAAAAACTAAAGTTCTACTAACATCCTTTGATGAAATGATAAAAATCAACAAGGGCTAGCAAAAGTTACTTTAAGGGTAAAAAATGTATAGGTTCAAATAAACAAGTAGATTATAGATTTACAAAAGCATAACAGATTTAATGAGATGTAAGTAAACTTTCAATTCCCAGAGTGCAACTACAATACAATGCTCTCCAACAAAAGGTCCCTTTGGAGTAACTTTCCTGGACAATCTTCTGGTAACTGGATAGACCAATGATCCAATCCAGAAATAACATGTTTTTTGTATGCTTATGACTGGGAAAGGGAGTAGTCATATTCTGCAGCGGTAGCTGAAGACTTTAAGGAAGGATGGCAGAACACGTACAGTTGCTGTCCTCTAACAGTAACCCTTCTTCCCAACTATCAATTTGTGCCCTGCAGCCTACAAAGCAAAAATAAAATCCAGGACCAATACTGCAGACTAAAAAAAAAAAAAAAAAGGGGGGCTGGGGAAATAGCTCAGTTGGTAGAGTGCTTGCCTTGTAAGCACAAGGCCCTGGGTTCGATCCCCAGCACCAAAAAAAAAAAAAAAAAGGTCCCCCAAATTAAAACAAAATCATTTTCCTCTTTATGGATTATAAAGAAAAATGTATTTTTCCCCTGTATTTTTGTGGGAATGACAAATTAATTCCCAACCATCTTACTTAAGAATAAAATTATTTAATCATCAAACAATGGTATTTATTATTCCCCAAATATTACGATCTTTATTTGCTTTTGGAGGATGTACAGAGAATTTTTTAAAAATAGTTAAATAATCCTTTAATTAGTGACCTCCACATCCAAGGGAATATGCAAACAGAAAAACCTCAGTTTTACTCATGTTGGTGCTTTGATATTCCAAGAGATGATGCTCATCATTCACAACATGAAATAAGAAGCTAATACAGGACAGAAAGACTGGACAACTTTCTAGTGACTCACTGACTTAAAGCAGTGATTTTAAAATACAACAAACTTCATCAGATTGAACATTTTATGGAGATAGCACATACATGAATTACTTAGAAATCAGATCTGCAGAATTACTGGTAGAAAATATTTTGTTACACTTACATACATATTTATGTAACAAATGGGAGTAAATAAATGAACAATGCATAAAATTTAAAAGATCCCAAGAAAACTCCCTTTGATAAGAAAGATATACTAAGTATAAACAGTAATAATTTCATAGCATTCTGAATTTCCAAAACATTAGGCCCACCTATATGCAAAGGTTAAAAAAACTCAAATTTTTAAAGAGAAATTTATTTTCTGGAAGATCCAAGTTATTGTCTTCCATTACTATGTAGAGCTGAATCTCTACATAACATAGTCTTGAGAGACTAAGCCCTAGTCATCCAAAGGTGACTATATCAATTGTTTTTTATAGAACTCTTTAAAAAATTATTCTAGAACCTCAATATTTCTTATCCTTAGTTAAAAATATCAACAATGAAGCTTATGGAGAAAATAACTAGAAATAGAAGAGCTATGTTATACTATCCTCCTACATTCATTTACAAATGTATGCTATTACCAAATATAAAACTACTTTGTGCTATCATTTTGTCACTGAGGAATATATAAATGTCAAATTTAAATATATGTAATCCCTGCCCTTTAAGAAACTTGCAATTTAGAAGAGAACACAAATTTATTTTTAAAAATAAAATAACATGGAGTTGGAGATGCAGTTCAGTGGTTAGAGTATTTGCTTAACATGTACATGGTCTAACATGTACACTTGCCTAACATGTACAGGTACCATGAAAATAAATAACAAATTGAACAGTGCACAAAAGAATAAACAAGTCAAGGGCTAGGGTTGTAGCTCAATGGTAGAGCACTTGCCTAGCACAAGTGAGGCACTGGATTCGATACGCAGCACCAATGGAAATGGATGAATAAAATAAAGGTACTGTGTCCATCTATAATTTAAAAAATATTAGAAAAAAGAATAAACAAGTCAAAATATAGCAATTATTAAAATCTACTTAGAAAAGTACGCTAACTCAATAGCAACTAGTGCCCTAGTGGCCATATACAAGGCCACTAGGCCTTTTATACGTTCCCAATATAAGGCTCCTGATTCTAACTATAGCACGAGGAAGATTCTAACTATAGCACAGGGAAATTTTAAGAAAAATCTAAAACGCTGCTGCAGTAGAAACAAGTATGATATCAAAGAGTACTGGCATTACAAAAGGACACTGATACCAACTTGAATAGGCTTCCAATAATGTAAAATTTTAAAATTGAAAGGAAAATGGCTAAAAAGGTTTGAAACTGAATATATACAAACCCATGAGTTCATAATGCTCCTCTAAACAAATAAACAATTCAGTGATCACTTAAGAGCACAACTCATCAGTCTGAAAACTGACAAAGAAAAAAACAAGCCTTGTGTATAAATAACCAAAGAAATGAAAAGTTGTGCTTCATTTGTGTATAATGAGTTGAAATGCATTCTGTTGTCATGTATAACTAACTGGAACAAAAGGAAAGGAAGGAAGGAAGGAAGGGAGGGAGGGAGGGAAGGACGGACGGACGGACGGACAGGAAGGAAGGAAGATGGAGAAAGAAAGAAAAAACAAGCCTTTATCCTGCCCTTCTTATAATAAGTATATTTCAGGGGAAACAAATAGTTGATGGAATAAAGTTCTATTTTGTAGAATAATTTCAGTTAAGAACTTTACAATAAATAAAAGAATCAGAAAAATAATCATTTCATAACCCCTAATGTCAATTAATCTAGACAATGTATTCTTGCCAAACAATGGCAGCAATATGAATCCCCTTAAGCCTCTAGTTCTAACAAGCAGTTCAAAGGAAATAAGAAAAATAGAGAAACATGTTAAAGGCACCACAAGGGGAGCTGCAGTTGTAGCTTAGTGATGGAGCGCTTGCTTAGCATGCGTGAGGTACTGGGTTTGATCCTCAGCACCACATACAAATAAGTAAGTAAAATAATGGTATAAAAAATAAAATAACACTATAAAAATTAAAAAAAAAAAAAAAAGGCACTGCAAGGTTGCGAACAGCCAAATAATCCCTAATTTGGAGTATTCTACCAAGCTAAGGAGGACATTCCTCCAATAAATAAGGCACAATGAAAAAGAAATAAGAGGGGAACTCTGTGACCTGTCAATCAAATACAATTCCATGTGCCTGCCTTTTACGTTAATCTTAATTTGAACAAGTCAATTGTCAAAGAACATTTGTAGTGTTTTTTTGTTTTTTTACTATTGTTGCCCAGGATGGTCTTGAACTTCTGGGTTTGAGAGATCCTCTGCCTTAGCCTCTGAAGTAGCTGAGACTACAGGTGGACATCACAGTGGTTGGCAGGAACCTTTTTAAGATAATGGGGGAAATTAAACACTAGTTAGATATTAGATGGTATTGAGAAATAACCCTTAGTTTTGTTAAGTATTTAATACTACTGTGTGTATGTTATTTTTAAAAGGAATAAAACTCAAAAGGGGGATCATCTGACATAAACTGAGGATCTCAGATAATAATAATGTATCAATATTGGTTCATTATTATAACCAATATATCATAACAATACAAGATGTTAATAATAGAGGGAAACAGGATGGGGGCCTGAGTATTCAAGAATTGTTTCCTACTCAATTTTTCTACAAACTCAAAACCAGAATTGTGCAGCATATTAATTAAAAAAACACAAACTGGGAATATGGGCTTTATTGCCAACATTAAAACTGGTCACCAGAGGAGATTTTACTTCACTTTTTATTTTTTTCTAATGGTACTAGGAACTGAACTTAGATATGTTCTACCTCTGAACTATATCCCCAAGTCTTTTTGTTTTTATACAGGGTCTCAATAAGTTGCCAGGCTGGCCTCAAACTTGTGATCCTCTTGCCTCGGCCTTCTGAGTCACTGGGATTACTTGTATGTGCCAATGCACCCAGCGATTATTTCACTTTTTAAATACCATGATACTCCAAATTTTTCTAATGTTTAACATAAATTACTTATGATACATTCTTATACCACTCTCTCAAGTGTCTAAAATATCCTAGCCTCCAATAAATAAAACTTAATCAAAATCAATCAAAATCATCAATTTAAACAAAATCATCAATCATCAACTAAGTTCTCGTAGGCAAAGTCTACCAAACTTTGACAAGTCTCCAGACACCCCCACCTCAATCTCATGCATTCCCTATACGGCTGGGAACACAACTCTATAAAATAAAGAATATTTAAATATTTTTATTAAGAAAACTAAGGAGTCCTCATCTGTCAAACAGAGATACGTATTGGAGGATTTACATATGACATGGTGACCAGAAATTCTTTTAAAACATTTTCAAGCAAGGTAGGAAAAAATGATGAATGGGTAAGATGTAGATGCACCAAGACTGGTCAAATGCTGATACTTACTGAGGCTGAGTTTGGAGTACATGAACATTCATTATATAATTCTATTTTTGTGTACATTTGAATTTTTTTCATAATAAAAAAATAAGGTGACGGAACCTCTGGTTTCTATTTCTGCATTTAAGGAGCTTAGAAAGTTTTACTCCATCTTAACAAGTAAAAAGTTGAACAAACTGAAAAACCTACTAGTATTCTACGAAGAGAACTAAAATCACAGGACAAACCATACCCCACTCTCCAAAATTGGACAGAAAGGCAGATTCAGAGACTCATAACATATCAGAGCAGAAACCACCATGAAAACAATTGCTAAGATAGGGAAACCTGAACTAAAATAGATGAATTGCTGGAAGTTAGGTGTGGGAAAGTCAGAGTGCTAAAAACTCCATGGATACTCAGTCATAGGGGACCCCAACACTTCTGTTTTACCTCCAGCAGTCCAATCAGGTTCTCAACGGCAAATACTGGGGGAAATTCCGCGATGCCTCCAGCAGGGGAAGAAATACAGGGGAAGAACATTCTTCTGCTGTCCCCCCTTTTTTTTCCTTTTTACTGGGGATTGAACCCAGAGGTGCTTAACCACTGAGAAACATCCCCAGTTCCTTTTATTTTTTTATTTTGAGGCAGGGGCTTTCTAGGTAGCTGAAAAAAACATTTTTAATACAAGGACATAAATTTAAAGCAAACTGGTGGAGAGTTATATATCATACTAAACTAAAAAGAAAATAGGAGTAGCTTTATTAATTTCAGACACTGTGGATCTTAAATTAAGGAAAATTATCCAAGGTAAAGAAGGGCATTAGATAATGATAAATGGGTCAATTCTCCAGAATACCTGTGGTATGTGTTTAACAACCCTTAAAAACATATGCACCAAACAACAGAACTTTAGTACCACTTCAAGGAGAAATAGGTAATTGCACTATTATAACTGGAAACTTCAGTACTCTTCTATCAGAAATAGAAGATTGAGCAGGCAGAAAATTTATAAGAACACAGCTGCACTCAACACTACCACCAATTAACTGGATATAACTGACATCTACAGACTACTTCAACCAACAAAAATACAAGAGTACATTCTTCTCACACTCATACAGAATATTTGTCAAGACAGATCACATTCTGAATCATAAAACAGTCCTCAACAAATTTAGAGAACATAAACCATAAAATGTCCACTTTCAGAACACAAAGGAATTAAACTACAGATTAATAACAGATAACTGGAAAATTCTAAAATATATGAGGAATTAAACAAAACATTTCTAAAATAAAACATGAGTCAAAGAAACCTCATTTAAAAAGTTTTAAAACTTCTACAATAAATAAAAATAAAAACACAATATATCAAAATTTGTGGGATGCAGTGAAACCAGTGTCTTAAGGGAAATTTATGCACTACATGCATAAATTAGAAAAGAGCAAAGATCTAAAATCAATAATCAAAATTTCTACCTTAAGAAACTAGAAAATAAAGAGAAAAAATCCAAAGGAAGTTGAAGAAAAGGAATGATAAAAATTAGCAGCAAACAATGAAACTGAAAACAGGAAATCAATAGAAAAAAAAAAAATAACAACGAAACCAAAAGCTGATTCTTTGAAAATCAGTAAATCTGTAGTGTAGTAAAGAAAAAAAGAAGCAGATAAATAATTAATATCAGAAATGAAAGGTGGGACATCACTACAGATCACATGGACATTAAAAGGATAAGAAAGGAATACTATAAACAATTCTATGCCCCCAAATTAAATGACCTGGATAAAATAGAGCAATTCCTTGAAAGACACAAACTGCCAAAATTCACACAAGAAGAAATAAATAATCTGTATATGCCTATATTTGTATCTATTAAAGAAGTTGACTCAATAATCTCCCCAAGGGCTGGGGCTGTTGCTCAGTGGTAGAACACTTGCCTACCATGTGTGATCCTCAGTACTATATATAAATAAATAAACAAAACAAAGAAAAAACATAATCTCCCCCCAAAAAAAACACCAAGTGCAGGTACTTTCACTGGTAAATTTGACCAAACATTTAAAGAAGAAATTATTCCCCATTACATTTCATTTTTTTATTTGAGACAGATTCTCACAGAGTAGTTGAGGTTGGCCTCAAACTTGGAGTCCTCCTGCCTTAGTCTCCTGTGTATCCTGGGAATACAGGCATGCACCACCATGCCCAGCTTATACCAATTCTCTGAATCTCTTCCAGAAGATAGAAGCAGTGGGAATACTGTTCGATGCCAGCAGATAACCTACTACCAAAATCAGATGAAGATAAGTTATAAGAAAAGAAAGCTACAGAGAAATATCCCTTAGGCACCCAAATACAAAAATTTTAAAAATATATATTAGTAAATTAAATCTAGCAATGAATAAAATAATTATGCACCAAGTGAGATTTATCCCAGATTAGCAGGGAGCTAATGCAACATACAAATGTCAACTAATGTAATCCATCACATCAACAAGCTAAAGAAGAAAACTCACAAATACATATCAATAGACAGAAAAGGTATTTGGCAAAATCCAACATCCATTTGTGATAAAAACTCTTAGTAAACCAGGAATAGAGAAGAACTTCCTCCATTTGATTAAGAATGTCTACAAAAATCCTAAGCAAATATCACATTTAATGTGATAACCCTAACCCTAGAAACTAGATACTTTCCTGCTAAGATCAGGAACAAAGACAAAGATGTCCCCTCTTACCATTCCTTTTCAACATCACACTACAAGGCTTAGTAAAGCAATAATACAAAAGGAAATAAAGAGTATACTGAATGGGATGGAAGAAATAAAATTCTCTTTACAAGTAATAATATTGCCTATGTAGAAAATCCAAAGGAATCAACAATAAAACTGGAACTAACAAAGGTCTATATAGCAAGGTAGCATGATACAGGTCAATGTATAAAAATCATAGTAATAAGGACAACATTATATCAGCAAAAGAATAGAAAAATAAATTAAAGGAACAGACAAGAGAGCCCAGAAACAGATCCACATAAATATCATCAAATGATCTTTGACAAAGGTAATAGATTAGTGAAAAAAAATCTTTTTCATGAATGGTGCTGGAACAACTGGACATTAACATGCAACAAAATGTGTCTAGACACAAACCTTACACCTTTTGCAAAAATTAACTCAAACCAATAATAGACTTACATGTAAAATGAAAAACTCAAGAAAGCTAACAACATAGGGGACAATCTAGATAACCCTGCATTTGGTACTGACTTTTTCCATCCAACACCAAAGGTACAATTCATGAAAGAAAATGATTCACTGAAATTAAAAATTTCTGCTCTGTGAAAGAGAAAATAACATGAAAGACCTATTTGATAAAGGTCTGATATCCCAACATTCAATAAGAAAATAATTTCATTTAAAAATGGGTCAAAGGATTGAGTAAAATTACATTATATATGAACATGACATAATGAATCCCACTATTATGTATAATTATAATACACCAATTAAAAAAAAAAAAACAACCAAAGGTTTTAACAGACACCTCACTGAATAAGATAGACAGATGTTGGGTACACACACGTGTAATTCCAGAGACTCAGGTGGCTAAGGCAGGAAGATCACAGGTTTCAGACTAGCCACAGCAATTCAGTAAGACCCTCAGTAACTTGGAGACCCTGTCTCAAAAGGGACTGGGGATATAGCTCAGTGGTAAAGTATCCCTGGATTCAATCCATAATACCAAAAGAAGAAAAAAGAAGAAGGAGAAGAGAAAGAGGAAGAGGAGGAGGGGGGGGGGGGAGGAATAACTACAACAACAACAACAAATGGCAAATAAGCACATGGAAAATGCTCAACATCATATGTCATCAGGGAAACGCCAATTAATAAAACAAGATGTCACTACATATCTATTACATGATCAAAATCCAGAACACTCACAATACCAAATGCCAGGGATGACAAGAAGAAACAGCTACTCTAATTCATTGCTAACTGTAAAATGCAGTTATAGTCACTGGATACAAAATGGTATAGCCATTTTGGAAGACAGTTTGGCAGTTGCTTACAAAATTAAACATATTCTTACTATCCAATCCAGCAGTAATTTACCTTGATATTTACCCAAAAGAGCTGAAAATATGTCCATACAAAAACCTGCATATAGATGTTAGGAGCAGCTTTATTCATAATTGCTCAAGCTTGGAAGCAACCAAGACATCCTTCAGTAAATAGATAAACTGATACATCTTGATAATGGAATATTATTAAAAAAAAAAAAGAGCTATGGAGCCATAAAAAGTTGTGAAGAAAATTTAAATGCACATTACTAAGTGAACAAAGCTAATACCATATGATTACAATTATATGAAACTCTGAAGAAGGTAAAACTATGGAGATAGTAAAAAGATTGCCAGGGGTTAGAGGGTAGAGAAAGAACAAAAAAAAGAGCTCAGAGGATTTTTAGGGCAGTGAAAAATATGTGTATTTATTTTTTATATTGTAATATATCATAGTACCTCTAAATGAACAGAATGTACAACACCAAAAGTTAACCCCACAGAGTAACCCAACAGTTTTCTATTGCAAACTATGGATTTGAAGTGATAATGATGTGTTAATGTAGGTCCAAGAATAGTATAAATGCACTGCTCTGGTAGGGAAAGTTGATAATAAGGGAGGCTGTGTATGATAGAGAAGGCAATATGTGGAATGCCTCTATACACCTGCACCTCTCAATTTTCCTGTGAATTTAAACTGCTCAAATAGTGTTTAGAAAATTAGAGGGAAAATAGTTTAAGATTTGCCTGTGTCACTTTGGGATTCTAAACTTGTACCAAATTTTGTTAAGACTAAAATGGAAATTCCATTTTTTAATTAAGTGCTGATGGTTCCTGAGGTATTACAGAATTACTAGTGATTCCGAGTCAAAGGACAGAAGTTGTTTAAATCTTGTAATAGCACTGCAAATAAAATTGGACTTATTAAAAAGAAACAATCATGAATTGAGACACAGCATAAGAGATGATTAAAATGGAAAAGTAACAATAAGTAGGATATCACTGTCAAACATTTACTTAATATGGAAGAAAAAGAAAAAAGAGTTTAACAGACTAGAAAGGCAACTATCCCCTCTGCACAGGCTTTTCAGTGCAAAGAAACTGATAAAGGATAAAAATAATATAGTCACAAATGGAGAGAAAGAAGACACACAAATAGTTACATAGATTCATCTCTGAACAATGATGTTCCTAAACAGAAAAGCTGAATGAGTTTAAGGCTCTACTTATTAGGTTAGAGACTAACAGCTCAGTATGGAAATACTTGACCTAAAAATAGATGGTTTAGTTTACAAATGACTAAAACATTCAACCACATTTGTGAAAACCAAGGAAAAGTGAAGAGCCAAGCTTGATTCAATAAAGTATTGCAGGTTGCATCTAGAATGTTTCAGAGAGATCCAAGAAACTAATCTGGTGGAGTAGTATGGAAAAGATTTCTCGGAAGAAAATGCAGGATAAAATGCTAAGGACTTCACAGGTTAAGGTCAACAAAAAAGAAAAATATCAGTAATGAGAGTTTTAAAACTAGAGCTCTTCAGTGCAGGAAAGACTGCAAAAAAGATAAATGAGAATGGAGGGAATCTGAGAAAAGGTATTATATGAATTCTGAGAAATAGGATTGATTTATTAAGTGGAGCAAGATTTAGGATCCAGGCTAAACTCATCATAAGATATCATTTTATCTTGTTAAAAAAAAAAACAAATTCTTATACCAGTTATCAAAAACTGAACATCAATTTAAGACCAACTAATCCTACAAAGAGCTAGCCTCTATTTATACACTGTTTCCTTATACACTTAAGTCTTTTAATTGGGGTCATTCAGTATTAAATCTTTATGTCACTTAGGAAGGCAAAAACAGTTCAGACCCATAAAAATGTTCTCAAAAGGATCCAGATTCCAAAGCAACATCAGTAAAAGGAAATTGTAAGGCATAAGTATGCAGAAGGCTTACGTTAAGAAGTCAAGAGAACAGAATCCAAGACTGCCTCATTGAAATAGAAACCAGAAGATTAAAACTGGTTCGTTTTTGGAAAATGAAGGACTATGAGGGATAGGGTATCATGTGGTTAGAAGCAGATAGAAAAAAACTAGGAAATAATAGGAAAAATAAGTAGAAGTAAAGGAGAGTACTAATATCCAATGGTCTCCGATTTACTTATAAAAGGCACTAACTGATCTTTAAGTTTTGTCACATAAATCCTGAATAAAGTACAGCAAAAATAGGCAGAAGAACCTCCTAAAGGGGCTGCAAAGCTGTCTCCTGCCTCACCGAAGCATCTCCTCAGGGCCAAATACAGGAAAAGTCAGTGATGATAAATGTCCAGGCCAAGCTGATGCTGGGAGCAGAACAAATATCCTGGGATCTGTGCAATTTTGAAAAGGGCTCCAGCTGTACCTGTTTGTGGCCTCCACATAACTGAGTTAAGAACAACTCAAGAGAAATGGGGAAAGGGATAAAAGGTGAGAAAAATAAAAAACCATCTTTTTTCTCTCTTCTTTCTTTTCCGTTTCTTGGTTTTTCTAGTAGAGACAATAGGTGCCGATCTATTACTGTCTTACTGATTTGCCATGCTGTGGTAAAGTTAAGTTTGCATTCAATATGACTACTAAGTAGATTTATAATTTTATTATGATCATGATCATCCTTATTTAATTTTGACTCAGATCAAACATTTTAATATTAGTAGTATCACAGTGTATCATTAAACATATTACAAAGATGAACACAAATTAGCAATGTATTCAGGGTTTTTACATGACTGGATTGACATCAGAAAAAACTTACTTTACCTTGGAGTAAAAACATAGGGACCTAAGTAGTACAATGGACTTCCAAGTGAAAATGGCCAGAATTATACTCTGAAACTGAAGTAGTGAGAATACATAAAGAATAGTATATTCTTTTAAAACCATCCTGAAGTATGATTTGAAGGCAACTTCCTTAATGTGATTTTTTTAACACCCAAAGAAACCTCAGAGGTACTTTATGATTGATTTTTTTAAATAAAGCAAAATTTACCATAGCAGATTTAGTATAATACTTTCTAAAGCAATAGAGTGATTCTGCTAATTCACTTTCTGTCATCCTTACCTTGAAAAGGAATTCTCAAAATACAATTAGTTTAAGTAATCACACATTTCTATTACTACTAACTAGTGATAAAATTTCCAAGTAAAAAATGCTCAGCAAGTCTATACCTAGCAGACACCAGAATATTCGTAGTTAGAAAATGTAGTCAAGGTTCAAGAATACTAGTCTATAAAATATACAAATTATAAATTGTGTATCATCCAAAGCAGCTTACCTTGTAGTTTTTTCAAAACAGCAACCTCCATTTTCAGAACTTGTTTTGGTTGTTGAGCTGATTCCACCTTCAGTGCAACATTTTCCCTGGTGAGCATGTCCAAGGCATCGTAAATTTCTCCAAAGCCCCCACCCCCAATCTTTCTCAGCTGCACAGAAAATAAAATAAGAATACACTCAAAATTATGAGAAGATTCTAATTGGGAACAAATTCAGATCTCTTATTTAGAAAAAATATATAAAATTTAACAATGCCTCTTTTCTGATTAAAAAACCTTTGATATTGCTAAATTAATTATGTATATGGCAAAAAGAAAAAGCCTGAAAATAACATCAAAACCTTTTCCCACAGTTCTTCCACAAAAAGTAATGAAATTATTTCAGTCACAATTTTAAAACATCAGAAATGTCACAAAAAATAAAGTATCTGAATTTCCATAAATGCCACTCAAAGTTATTGTTTTAACTCTAAAGCAGTCATTTGCACACTTTTTAAACTATGAAATCCTTTTTCCAACTGATATCTCACCTGGAACCAATGTGGTGTATGCGTACAGGGGAGGTCAGAAGATGGAGCCAGCACCCATCCCTCTCACCACTATCGACTCTTCTCTGAGGCAACTAAAAGCTACACAGAGCAGGCAGAGAACTATTCTAAACTATCCCAGAGTTACACATCTACACATTCAAATAAGAGTAAGCTGTGATTGATTTAAGTACTTTCATCAAATATTTAATATTTTTCTTAATAAGATGTCAAATTAATTTAACTGGGAAACATCAGGATTTTGTCTTGGTATCATAAATAATTTCCAATGAGCTAGAGACAACTGGACCTGTAGGGTTCTGAAGAAACTGGAGTAGGCAATATACTTCAAGTTAGATAGCAAGAAATCAGTATCTTCCATTTCTTGAACCTAGACCATCTTCTTATCACATTATCAAATCCCTAGGATTAATATAACATAGGAAAGTCATTACCAGAAGCATAGGGTCTTAAATCCTAACCCCTAAAGAGGCCTCATCTCATGTCCTACTTATTTCTCCACTGAATTTTCACTGATTATTGTACTGATGCTAATTTCTTTACCATCTGAATTTCTATGGAAATAATTTATTTAGTCATTCAATTAATCATTTTATCAGTCCATAACTCAAATATCACTTGTATTATTCTACTACTTTTTAACTCATGTTGCTTAACTTTCTATTGTCAATGTCCCATCCCACTATAGAGAAAGTTTCAGAGTCATTTATACTATTTCTTTATATCCCACAGCATTTGGAAAAGTCCCAGTTGCTTAATAACTATTTATTTTGCATGTATGAGTCATAATTTATCTTCATTTTGGTTTGATGCAGGGAAGGGGATATTTTAAGGAATTACAGGATGAGTTTAGGATTAAAAAATAAGCTCCAGAACTATTCTATTAAATATGTTGCTATTTCTTGGGCCCTGATTGGTGCTTATGATTATATATATTTTGTCCATTAAACAAAGCCTAGTTTAATCTGAAAAACTCGAAAATAAGCTGGGCATGGTGGTATATATCTGTAGTCCCAGCTGCTCAGAAGGATGAGGCAAAAGGATCAAGTTCAAAAACTCACAGCCAAGCTGTCAACATAATGAGATCCTGCTTAAAACAACAAAAAATTCACAAATAGTTCCAAAGGAATGTCCTTCTAATTATGGATTGGTGAGGTGTGGCTTATTGTTTTACCTCACGAGAAAACCTTATCAAATGACAGAATAAAAAAAAAAAAAAAATAGGCTGCAGTAAATGTTTTTGCCATTAGTTTATTCTTATAATGCCATTTGAGTATTAATAAAGTATTAGCGGGTTTTGTTTTGTTTTGTTTTTTGTTAGCTTGACAAAACCTAAGACATTATCAATGCTTCTGAGGCTAAGAGACAGAGGCAGTTTAGTAGACGGGGATAAACAGATTAAAAAATAATTAAGGATTGTGGCAGAGTGCATTTTCCAAAGGTGACCACTATTATATCTCCCTCCCATTCTTACTCTTTTTCAGTGTCAAGAAGGCCTTTCAGGGGCTGGGGAGATAGCTCAGTTGATAGAATGCTTGCCTCACAAGCGCAAGACCCTGGGTTCAAATTCCCAGCACCGCAAAAAAAAAAAAAAAAAAAAAAAGAAGGCCTTTCATATTATAGAAGAAAATGTGACATTGTCATTCTCCAATCAAGAGGTAGTCTATTTTCTCACCTCCTTAAATCTGGGTGAATCTTGTAACTGCTTTAACCAACAAAAAGGAGCAGAGGAACACTATACCAGTTCTGAGGACACCCCTTAACTACCTGGTAGCTTCTGTTTCCTGTCTCTTGAAAGTAAGTCACAATAAAAAAAGGATCTCTCAAAAATAGAAGGGAAACCCAAGAAGCAGAGGAAGGGGATCAAGAGGGAAAAAGGAGGGAGAGTATGAAAAGGTGGAGGAGGAAAAAAAAAAAAAAAATCAATCAAATTATGCAATGTCCATGCATGAATATACCACAAGGAATCCCACTTTATGTATAATTATAATGCACTAATTAAAAAATAATAATAGAAGGGACACCAGTAAAATAGAGGAAGGGGGATCAGAGTGAGGAAGGAAAGAAGGAAAAAGGGAGGTAAGGGGAAAGAAAGTGATAAAATGGTGTTATGTACACAAATGAATATGTCACAATGAACCCAACTATTATGTATTATAAAGCACCAATACAAACCACTTTTTAAAAAGTCAGACACAATATAATGCATGTGACCATCTTTAGAAATCACAGTCATAGCCATAGCCAGGCTAGGTGCCTGTAATCCGAGCAGTTTAGGAGGCTGAGGCAGGAGGATCATGAGTTCTAAGCTATCCTCAGAAACTTACTGAGGCCCTAAGCAACTCAGTGAGACCCTGATTTTAAAAATAAAACACAAAAAAAAGGGCTGGGGATGTGGCTCTGTGGTTAAGTGTCTTTGGGTACAATCCCTGGTACCAAAAAAAAAAAAAAAAAAAAAAGTCTTAGCCATAGGAAATTTCCTAGAAAATGAACTACTAAACTGGGATAGTAGAAAAGCTAAGGATCCCCAAGATATCAGAAGTGAGCATTTGGAAGTGGATCCTCCAAACCAACCAATCTTGCTAGTGCCACATGACTAAAAGACAAACCACCCAAGTAAACCTGTCCCTAATTTATAATCCACAAAATTATGAGCAAATTAAAATGACTGTTTTAATCTCTAAGTTTTGTTGTACTTTGTAATATAACAAGAAGTAACTAAAATACCATCCTTAATAATGAGCTTGTGTTGTTATTAAAAAAGCCACTCTGTCTTTCAAATTTGGGGGATAAATGCCACAAACATATTAGTTCTCATTAGCAGGAATCAAGAGCCATGCTAGGTTTGTTACCTTTTGATATGTCTCCTGGAGAAGAGTCAGCCCTATCACAGTACTTAGAACAATGCTAGGAACCAAAGCAACACTCATGTCTGATTTAACAATTACCAACTGTTGTAATCTCCCTGCACCAGGCAGGGATGATGACATGGTTCTTTTTTTATACTTGGTGAAGCAAATTTTCAAAGTCTACTGATTTAACTAATCAGTAAACATACTGTAATACAGAAACAAAATTTTTATTGCAAAAAAGAAAAAAAGAGGGGTGTGGGGATATAGCTCAGTGGTAGAGCACATACTTTCAAAGTGTGAGGCCCTGGGTTTAAAATAAAAAATATATATATATATTGATAAAGGGTTTTTTTCTATCTATTGACAGATTAAGGAAACCACTAAAATGGCTTTGTGAAACCTGCTAATGGAACAACACTTTGGGCAACAAAAGACTGAGTTGCAATAAAAATACTTAAGTATACTGAAAACAAAAACAATTCCTTTAAAAAATAGTCCATTAGGACCATGTCAAAGGAATTCAGGGTATTCCTTGAAGGGTATTCCTTAGTCAGATGAGTCAATTTGAATATCTGTAAGGACAATGTTACTACAATGGACTGAATACACATCAAATCCACAAATTCTTAATTTTATGAAAAAACAAATTTCACTGGTCACTTTTGGAGGATGCTAGGGAACTAAGCAAAAGAAGTAAGCATTGCTTTCCTAATCAAATAGTTGATAATAGGAAATTTTTTTTCTTTTTTTTTGGGAATTTCTCTTTATAGGTGTATTTCAACTAATAAATGAAAAACATGATAGAATATCAGCAATTTTCAATCTCTAAAAAATTAATAGATCTGGGCATGGTGGCTTTAATCCCAGCAACTCTGGAAGCTAAGGCAGGAGGATCACAAGTTCAAGGCCAGGCTCCACAATTTAACAAGGCCATAGACAACTTAGCAAGAGCCTGTCTCAAATGAAAAATAAAAAGGACTGGGATGTGGCTCAGTGGTAAAACATCCCTGGGTTCACTCCCCAGTACTACTACTATCCCCCAAAAAAAGAATTTAACAGACCTAGGCAATACACATCAATAGCTACTAATATCACAAAATAGCCCTTCTAGTTAAAACTATGTTATGTCATTTATGGAAAAAACAGAGGGCTCCCAACGCAAAAACAAACCTAACTCATGTATAATCAACCCTCTAAATACAATTACCAATTTACATGAAATATATGAGACAGAAAAACATATTAACATTGATGGAAGCAACCAGTAATATTCAAACCAATGTGAAATTCTACAGATAAATCACCTTGTTTCTTCAGTAAATAAATGTTAAGGAAAAGACAGAGAGAGAGAGATAAACAGAAACCTAGAAAATGAAAGAAACTTAAGTAATATAAACCACTTGCAATACCCAGACCTTATTTAGACTGTGATTCAAATTACCAAAAATAATTTACAAAAAATAAAGGGAACAAAAGGGGGAAATGTGGAAACTGAAAGCCGCCTATTCTGTGATATTAAGAAATTATTACTTCTTTAGCTATGATAATGGTAGTATGATTGTTTTAAAAAAAAAGTCCTGATCTTTTAAATATGCATACTAAAGTATGTACAGAAATACTAAGGTTAAAGTTTGCTTCAAAATACTCTGAAAGGGAGGTGAAAGAGAACAATCAAGAGGAACCATAAATTAATGACTATTTTAGGCTGTCAGAAGTACATAGAGGTTCATGTATCTGTCATGTATACTTACAATTTTCCTTAATTAAAAGAAAGTACAGTTCATTGTACTTTCAAACACTTTTTTTTTATCATGTGTTCTTTCCCTAAGTACACTTTCATTTACCTTATTCAACATAGCTACTAGAAGTTAAGAAGATACAGTACTTTATGAAGAAAAACTAAGGACTCAAATATAAACAGAACTTAATCATAAGAAAATAACTGCTTTAGGCACATAAAAATGTAGGTATTATTGCCTAATGAAATGTTATTTTTACCAAGACACAAAAATTTACCTCCATATGTACAAACATACACACACACACACACTCTCCAGAGAAGTACACTCACCACTTTCCATCTTTCTTTGACTAGGATTCCAACACTGAGGATATCCGGCTGCTCTCCTCCCCCACTCATTGCAAAACACTGATGTGGTAGAACAGCTACACAGGCATCTAGCTCCCAAGGGTGGTTTCCATTTAACCTAGAACAAAAGAAACAGCAACATATCAGGGCTAATTAATCCACACAACATTTCAACATCAAGAAGCACTATTAATCCTATATATTAATTAGAATGCCTTGTTGGAAATAGGCAAAGAAGCTATTTCAAAGTTGTTTTTTTTTTTAATATTTTTTTTAGTAGTAGATGAACACAATAACTTTATTTTTTTATGTGGTGCTGAGAATTGAACCCAGTGCCTCACATGTGCTAGGCAAGCACTCTACCACTGAGCCACAACCCCAGCCCTCAAAAGTTGTTTAATACATATTTTAAATAGCACATTATTTTTTTACATTGCAAAGACACTGTTAAAACACATACATCATTTATAATTACTGAGATTGGGAGACTAAAGAGCAAGCATGGGGTCAATGGCATTTGACCCTGATAGACAACTACTGTGAGTATATTTTGTGAACAAGGCATGGTACCTAATTTATAAAAGTTTATAGTTTGCTAGGTTGTAATATAGTTACCTTAATATCATTAGAGCTAATCATATTTTAATGTTACAAAATGCACTTAAATGCACAGGAAATAAACATGAACACAGAAACAGGCTTTTGATCAAACCTTATCGACGATGATATGTAAAAAAGGAGGATAACAGTAAAAAGAATAGCATACGTGCCGGAAATAAAGAGCAGAAATACACAGCCTAAAAGAGATGAAAACTAAACGAATCTAGAATTAAAGATTAACAAAGAGTGATTTTCAGGAAATATTGTTCAATAGAAAAAAGCAGGATGCAGTAAAGGGTTTGTAGTATGCTTCCTTTTATGTAAAAGGTAAGTAAATGTTGAGCATAAATATCTGCTTCTAAAAAATTTTTTTTAGTTGTGTATGGACACGATGTCTTTATTCTAGGCAAGCACTCTGAGCTACAACACCAGCCCCATATAAATATTTGCTTTTATTTATTTATTTTATACCTTTATTTTTATTTATTTATTGTGGTGCTAAGGATCAAATCCAGTGCCTCACACATGCCAGGCAAGCACTCTATCACTGAGCCATAACCCCAACCCTATTTCCTTTTATTTTTTTAAAAAAGAAAAAAGAACAAAGAACAAAGAAGTCAAAAAGTGATGAAAATGATTTCTCCATAACAGAATTAGGCAAACTTTTTCAGTGAAGGGCCAGAATGCAAATATTTTAAGCTTCACAGGACATATACATTCACTGTCACAGTTATTAAACTCTGCCACTGAAACACAAAAGAAACCATAAGCAATTTGGCAGTGGTGCAGTCCTGTAATCCCAACAATGTAGGAGGGCTGAGGCAGGAAGATTATAAATTTGAGGTCAGTCTTAGCAACTTAGTCCTTTCTCAAATAAAAAGGACTGGAGGTGTGGCTTAGTAATAAGCACCCCCCAGGCTCAATCCCCAGTACCAAAAAAAGTCAAAACAATATATAAACAAATGAGGGGCTTGGAGTTGTGGCTCAGTGGTAGAGCACTTGCCTGGCATGTTTGAGGCCCTGGGTTCAATACTCAGCACCACATATAAATAAATAAAAGATCCACTGACAACTAAAAAAATTTTTTTTAAAATATGTAAACAAATGAGTTTATATTTTGAGGGGGCAGGGTGTAGGTAGTTGGTCAAATCTGACTTGCAAATTTGTCTTACCAACATTTACTCAATAGAAAGGGGGATGGGGGGAGAGGATGGAGGTTAATGTTTAAGGACAGAAGCCAAACTTCTGTGAATCTATCTTATAATATAGTTTTCATTTTGGAAACATGTAACGGTTTTGTATATGATTTTAAAAAATCCTATACTTCAAATTTTTAAAAAAAGCAATATAGTAACAAATGGTCATGGAAACTGGACTTAAATCTCGCTTGGTGGCACACAGCTGTAATTTCAGAGACTGGGGAGGCTGAGGCAGAAGAATCACAAGTTCAAGGACAGCCTCAGCAACTTAGCAAGGTCTTGTCTCAAAATAAAAAATAAGGGCTGGGGATGTCATTCAATGGTAGAGTGTTCCTAGGTTCAATCCCCAGTACCAGAATATAAATAAACAAAAAAACAGATCAAATAATGATAACAGGTTAACCTATACCTAAATACTTCTGTTTTACCAATCCCTGAACACAATTCCCAAACCCAATATATTAGCAGTTCACTTCATTCAAAAAAACCATGCCCTATAGTCACACCTATTCCTTGCATAGCACACAATAGATTTACTATTTTGTTCAGATATTGGATGGTGATACCTGCAAAATAGTCAAAATGCAAAATTAAACCGAAAAAGAAAAAAAAAAAAAAAAAACACTAAAAATGGAAGTACAATTTCTAAAAATTTAAAATAAACCCAAACCAATAACCCATTGCATACCAGTTTGTGCCATAATCACACGGAAAGTAGTTATTATAAGTGGTTTTAAAATACAGCATATTTTGGCCAGGTGCTGTGACATAGGCCTATAATTCCAGCAGCTTGGGAGGCCTTGACAGAAGGATCACAAATTCAAAGCCAGCCTCAACAATTTAGCAAGTCACTAAAGCAACTTAGTGAAACCCTTTCTATAAATAAAATATAAAAAAGGGCTGGGGATGTTACATGCCTCTGGATTCAATTTCTGGGTCCCAAATAAACAAATAAAGAAAATACACCATTTAAAAAAATTTTTTAGATGTTGATGGACCTTTATTTTATTCATTTATTTATATGTGATGCTTAGAACCGAACCTAGTGCCTCACCTATGCTAGGCAAGTGAGTCACAACTCCAGTCCCTAAAATATAGCACTTTGACTATATATCCCACTGGAATATATCTTAGGGAACAAATGAACCACAAAGAAACCTTATGGCTGGAGGGAACAGATCAGTAGTAAAATGCTTGCCTAGCATGAGTGAAGCCTTATGTTTGATTCCCAGGGCTGCAAAAGAAAGAAAAAAGAAACCTCAAAAACTGCAATTCAGTAGTTTTACTGTTAGAAGTAATAATGATACTGTTTTAAAATTATGATATTGAATGATGGAGCAACTAAGTGATTATACTAACTCATTAAGATTCAAAATTTTAATATAAAGAGATATAAATACAAATATCAAATAAGTCAGGTTAAAATCCTGAAATCTTATATTTAAGAAAATGAACAACATTGCAATCTTTATTTAACTACACATTTTACAACTCTAAACAATGCAAGTGGTGGTATTAAGCAACCCTAATATCCAGATTATATGTTCAAAATACTATTTCCCTACGGGGGGGAAAAAAAAAAAAACAAGACTCCTTGTGAAACAGAATAGAAGGGGGTCCAAACCCTTCCCCAAAGGGATGGTTTTTAGCTTTTTTTTGTGTGTTCTGTCTTTATGTACATAGATTGCTATTTGATGGCTAAAGATGCCCAAGGTCAGCAGGAGCAGGTATCACTGCACCTGACAAATCTGTTGCCATGAACAGCTTCCCATACTGTCTCCCTTGTGCTTTAGCACAAGCCTCAATAAAACATGGTTTAAATGGTTTTATTTTGCCTATATGTGATTTGTATCTCAAATTGAGCAAGCTGAGCAGGCTGTACTAAGAGCTGGTAACTCTGCTAAGGAGCTATGCTGGGCCTGCAGTGATAGGGTAGAGAGGAGGTGGGGGATTAGAGTTGGGGCCAAAACTGCCCCAACAACTGTTGCACTAGTAACAGATGCTCAGGAGAACACCAAACTTCTGGGGCTGCTCGGGCGACCACCATTTAAGGCACAGCAGCTTCCAAAGTCCATTCAGTTTGCAACTAGAGTCTGCTTCCCCTAGGACTTGCTGAGGATTTTCCAATAGGTTCCTACAGTGGTGGTGATAAACACCTCCCCCATACCTCAGGAAAACCAAGAGCCCACAGGTCCAGCATACATTTATAGAACATTACAGTCCAGAACTTCTATGGTTTATGGACAGATGATTATGAGCCTGTGCAGAGAGCCCCTTTTGTCTATATAAGCAGATGACCTCTTATCCTTGAGGAATTCCTTCCTCATACTGTCTCCCTTGTGCTGTAGCACAAGCCTCAATAAAACATGGTTTAAATGGTTTTATTTTGCCTATATGTGATTTGTATCTCAAATTGAGCAAGCTGAGCAGGCTGTACTAAGATCTGGTAACACTGCTAAGCAGCCAGAAAGCTGCAGAGAGCTGCTAATTCTAGCACTGAGAGATACCAACAGAAGCTGATAACAGTAATGGAGCTGCACTTTGCCTTTTTGAGATTCCTATCTAAATTGTGCAAAAGGACCCTCAGTCAATTGGAGAAATTAGTAATTTTAAGACTGGGAACAGGAAATATAAAAGGTGAACCTAGAATCTTGCTGTTGCTTAAAAGCAGGAATATATTGAAGACTAGGGCCAGATCCAGGTTTTGTGGAGGTTGAACCTTCTATGTTAAGCACCCACCAGCCTATCTGCTCTCCTAAAAATCTTACTTTTGTAAAATTGCTAAGGCCATGGTTCCAAATTCTTGACAGAAGCCCAAACAATAATGCTGAAGCTTAAGTTGCATTATCTTCTTAGTAAGTAAATTCACCTCTACCAAGATAATGGAGACAAGTCAAAAGGACCCAAGCACCAACTTGAAGGGGTTAACACTAGATTAAAGTGTGAAATTTTCAGTATCAAAAAGAATAGGTGTAATGAAGCTGGGCACAGTGGCGCATGCCTGTAATCCCAGTGGCTCCGGAGGCTGAGGCAGGAGGATCTCAAGTTCAAAGCCAGCCTCAGCAACAGCAAGGCACTAAGCAGCTCAGTGAGACCCTGTCTCCAAATAAAATAAAATATAGGACTGGGGATGTGGCTCAGTGGTTGAGTACCCCTGAGTTCAATGCCCAGTACCAAAAGAAAAAAAAAAAAGGTGTAATGAATTGAAGCATTGAACATATAAAAATGTATGCTGGGCACAAGTGATGCAGGCCTCATCCCAGAGACTCAGGAGGCTGAGGCAAGAGGATTGCAAGTTCAAGGCCAGCCTGAAAATTCAGAGAGACTCCATTTCAAAATAAAAAATAAAAAGGAGTGGGGATATAGTTCAGTGGTAGAGTGCCCCTGGGTTCAATCCCCAGTCCCCAAAAAACAACTGCATACACGCACGCACGTGTGTGGGTTTAAATACATGAATTTTTATAATGATATCTTTTAAAAAAATCTACCAACTCAGATACTGTAAACAATTGCTATGGCATCAATCCATTACTCTGCATATAAATAAAAGGAAACTAAATCAAGTGTTTACCCTACCTTTCCCATACTAACTATATTTCAAGAAAACTAAATGATGATAATTTCATTTAAAATTCACCATTTTGCTGTATCTAATGAAATAATCTAAGTAGTGACTCTCAGCAGTTGCTAAAACTCTTTTAGAGAGAAAGGGTGGTTGACATGTATGTTTGTTTGTTTGGATTCCCAGCCCTTTTTATCTTTTATTTTGAAACAGGGTCTCACTGAAGTGCTTAGGGCCTTGCTATATTACTGAGGCTGGCTTTGAAATTGCAATCCTCCTGCCTCAGTCTCCTAAGTCACTGGGACTACAGGTGAGTGCCACCATGCTCAGCTCTTTGTTGCCCAGCTTAGCCTCAAACTCCGGAATTCAAGTAGTGTCCCTGCCTCAGTCTCTGGAGCACCTGGGATTATAGGCATGTGCTGCTATGCTGGTTAGGGTGGTTGATATGGAACTTCAAAATGGAGATTGACTGATACTACTCAAACTTATTAATCAATTATATAATCTGCAAAGAGCACTATTCTACTGACATTGGAAATAAAACTAAGGCTTAGACCAAGGTCCAGTTCTGACTCGCCAGCCAGTGACACATCTGGGAACAGGTCTGAATATCACTACAAAAAGTGAATTAATATGAAAACCAAAATATTTAGAAGGCTAGTAGAACTTGCTACATGAACACAACTAGGTAGCTAAGACAAAAATACCAACATTCTCCACAAAATTTAAATAAGACTCAATTCTCAAAACATAATTTTTATTATGTTGAGTATACAATCCAATACTAACAAAAACAAAAAACAAAAAAACCAGGAAAGCAGAATGGGAGAGGGGAAGGAGAGCAGGAGGGAAAAGAGAAAGGGAAAAGATGGGGGATCATAAACTGAAATTGAATTCCATACATGTATGAGTTTGTCCTGATGAATCAAACTACTGTGTATAACTGTAAAGTTCTTAAAAAAAAAAAAGGAAAATCTCAACTTACATATAAAAGGGTATTCAACACGTACAAATTCTAAGATGATATACATTTAGCACTTAGTAGAAAAAGACTTTAAAGCAGTTACTATAAAAATCTCTCAGAAGTGAAGGTGTCCATCCTAGAAATAAATAAAAGGGTATAAGTCTCAGTGAAGAAGCAGAAGATAAAAGTAGTAAATTGAAATTTTATAAGAAAGATATATAATAACTAAAACTTTAAAATGTCGCCAGGTGGGTCAATGTAAGAATGGAATTGTCAGAGTGAAGAGTTAGTAAACTAGAAGATAAATCTATAGAAAATTTTCAATCTGAAAACAAAAGAGTTGGGTATGTTGGTCATGACTGTAGTTTCAACCACTCAGGAGGCTGAGGTGGGAGGTTCACTTGAGCCTATAAGTTTGGAGACAAAACACCCCATCTCAGGAAACAATGAGAGAAAAATATTTTTCACCCCAGATCTGCACTGCTAGAAGGGAAGATATGTGAACAACATGAAAAAAACAAAGGAAGAAAGTGTTCCAAACAAACCAAGATTCTATATTAATAGAATCCAATGACAGCATGGTAGAAGAAATGTCAGAAAAGGAGTTCAGAATATACTTAATTAAAATGATTTGTGAAGCAAAGGAGGAGATAAGAGAGCAAATGCAGGCAATGAATGATCACTCCAATAAACAGTTGAAAGAGCAACAGCAGGAAGCAAAAGATCGTTTCAACAAAGAGAGATTCTGGGGGGGGGAAAAACAAACAGAAATCCTTGAAATGAAGGAAACAATAAACCAAATAAAAAGCTCAATGGAAAGAGCATCACCAACAGACTAGATCACTTGGAAAACAGAAACTCAGACAATGAAGACAAAATGTTTACTCTTGAAAATAAAGTTGAACAAACAGAAAAGATGGTAAGAAATCATGAATGGAAACTCCAAGACCTATAGGATATCATGAAAAGACCAAATTTAAGAATTATCGGGCTCTCTCCTCCTCTCTCTCCATCTCTCTCTCTCTCTCTCTCTCCCTCCCTCTTCCTCTCTGTAGACAGTCTGCCTGTCTGCTTAATAAAATCTCGTGTGAAAAAAAAAAAAAAAAAAGAATTATCGGGATTGAGGAAGGCACAGAGATACAAACCAAAGGAATGAACAACCTATTCAGTGAAATAATATCAGAAAATTTCCAAGACCTGTAGAATGAAATGGAAAATCAACTACAAGAGGCTTATAGAACACCAAATGTACAAAATTATAACAGATCCACACCAAGGCACATTCTAGTGAAAATGCCCAAAATACAAAATAAAGATAGAATTTTAAAGGCTGCAAGAGAAAAGCATCAGATTACATATGGGAGAAACCAACAGAGATATCAGCAGATTTCTCAGGTCAGACCCTAAAACCTAGAAGGGCCTGGAACGACATACTTCAAGCTCTGAAAGAACATGGTTACCAACCAAGAATCTTATACCCAGCAAAACTAACCTTTGATTTGAAGATGAAATAAAATTCTTCCATGATAAACAAAAGTTAAAAGAATTTACAAATAGAAAGCCTGCACTATAGAACATTCTCAGCAAAATATTCCACAAGGAGGAAATTAAAACCAATGGAGGTCAGCAAAGGGAGGAACTACCCTAAAGGAAAAGTCAATCAAAGAAGAAACCAAGTCAAGTTAAAAACCAAAAATAAGCCAAAATGACTGGAAATACAAATCATATATCAATAATGACCCTGAATGTTAATGGCCTAAACTCATCAATCAAAAGACATAGACTGGCAGGTTGGATTAAAAACAAAGACACAGGAGGCTGAGGAGATAGCTCAGTCGGTAGAGTGCTTGCCTTGTAAGCATAAGGCCCTGGGTTCGATCCCCAGCACCAAAAAAAAAAAAAAAAAAAAAGACAACAATACGCTGCCTTCAAGAGACTCATCTCATAGAAAACGACATCCACAGACTAAAGGTAAAAGGATGGGGAAAAATACTACACACAAAGACTCAGTAAAAAAAGTGGGGGTTTCCATCCTTATACCAGATAAAGTGGACTTCAAGTCAAAGTTAGTCAGAAGGGATAAAGAAGGACATTTCATACTGCTTAAGGGAGCCATAAATCAGGAAGATGTAACGATCATAAATATTTATGCCCTAAAAAATGGCGCATCAATATACGTCAAACAAATCCTTCTCAATTTCAGGAATCAAATAGAGCACAACATAATAATTCTGGGTGACTTTAACATACCACTGTCAGAATGCATGAGAAAATGCTTTCCCCTCCAGAATCCTATCAACAGAGTGTGTTAGCTAACTTTGGATTTTTGCCAATTGAGAGAAAGAAAATGGTCTTTCAGTCTCAGTTTTAATTTACATTTCTCTATTTTAATGAGTGAAGTTAACTATCTTGTTTATTAATAGCAAATTTTATTTCCCTTTTCTGTGTTTCAAAAGGGTTATTGACTGAGGGACCTACGGAGGAGGAAACCTGGGGAAAGGGCTGGAGACCCTGCGGGGTGAAAAGAACTGGAGCAAAGGGGTGGGAGGGAGAAGGGGCAAGACCAAGATCCCAGACTTGGGGAAGATTCTGGGAGAAGGGTCAGAGTGACACGCGTGAATTAAAGGAGTGGAGGGCAGAAGAGATGTGGGAAAATGAGTTTGGATTACAGGCACTAATACTCTACTAGGAAGATGGGCATAGTAGACACCTATCTGGCTGAAGGGAGAACTCAGTGGAAACTAGAGCATGTAGAGGAGAGGGACCCAGGTTTTAATAAAGAAGCTGAGCACTGGGGAGTTGAGGGTGAACTGGAAATGTGTAGATTTAGTTCTCTGTGAGGCAATGAGATTAGGGAGAAATGGAGACCAGACCTAGAGTGAGTGATTTTCTTTAGGGATATCTTTGGCATCATCTAGTCTTCTCCAGGTTCTAAATGGCTTCGAAGAAGTTGCGTGCAGATTTTCATGGTACTTTCAGTTACCTCAATGATGTCCCATTTAAGACAGGAGACAAATTCAAAACACCAGCTGAAGTTGGTCTACCTATTGGCTTCTCCTTGCCTGATTGTTTGCAAGTTGTCAGAGAAGTACAGTATGACTTCTCCTTGGAAAAGAAAACCATTGAGTGGGCTGAAGATATTAAGAAAATCCAAGAAGCCCAACAGGAAGCAGAATGCAAGGCCAAGGAAACAGAAGCTCAAGTGAATTCTAAGAGTGGCCCAAAGAATGATAGCAAAATGAGTTTCTCCAAGACTCACGTACAGCCACAATGTCACCTCATATTAACCCTATCCTTGCCAGCTTACAGCACAACAGCATCCTCACTCCAACTTGGATCAGCAGTAGTGCCATGAAACAGAAAGTTCTCAGCCCATCCCACACAAGGCAGATTTCAATCCTGCTGATTCCAAGTGTGAAGAGGACTCATTTGATAATCTGGAGTTGAAAACTATTGATGAGAAGGAAGAGCTGAGAGAGATTCTGGGAGGAACCACTGGACACATTATGGTTCAGTTACCGGACAATAACTTGCCCAGAGGAGGCTCTGGGTCTGTGTTACAGGATGAGGAGGTCTTGGCATCCTTGGAGTGGGCAACCCTAGATTTCAAGCCTCTTCATAAACCCAATGACTTTATAACCTTACCACAGTTGGGCAACTGTGAAAAGATGTTGCTGTCTTCCAAAGTGTCCCTGCCCACTATCTCTGCAGTAAGCAATATCAAATCTCTGTCCTTCCCAAAACTTGACTCTGATGACAGCAATCAGAAGACAGTCAAGTTGGCAAGCACTTTCCATAGCACATACTGCCTCCACAGTAGCATGTTCCAGAATTCCCTAAAGCCTTCCACCCAAAGCAGTGCCAATGAGCTCAATGGGGACCATACTCTTGGGCTTTCAGCTTTGAACTTGGACAGTGGCACAGAGGTTCCAACCCTGACATCCTCCCAGATGCCTTCCCAGTCTGTCTTGTCTGTGTGCACAGAAGAATCATCACCTCCAAATACAGGTCCCACAGTCACCCCTCCAAATTTCTCAGTGTCACAAATGCCCCAAATGCCCAGCTGTCCCCATGCCTATTCTGAACTGCAAACACTGTCCCCCAGTGAGCAGCAGTGTGTGGAGACAATGGTTAACATGGGCTACTCATATGAGCGTGTCCTGAGAGCCATGAAGAAGAAAGGAGAGAATATCAAGCAGATTCTCGACTATCTCTTTGCACAGGGACAGCTTTGTGAGAAGGGCTTCTACCTCTTTTAGTGGAAGAGGCTCTGGAAATGCACCAGTGTTAGAAAAAAAGATGATGGAGTTCCTTCAGTTAATAAGCAAATTTAAGAAAATGGGCTTTGAACTGAAAGACATTAAGGAAGTTTTGCTATTACACAACAATGACCAGGACAATGCTTTGGAAGACCTCATGGCTCGGGCTGGAGCCAGCTGAGACCAGGCCCTGCCCAGGCCCTGCCACGGAACCACACCCCCCCCCCCCAGAGGCCCTGCAGAGCCCACATGTGGAGAAGAAGGGGCACACTTCTGGATTTTCTTTTGGGGGTTAGAAGATCAGGTGTGGAGACTGTGCTTGCCAGTCTCTGTGAGCCTAGGTCCTGAGCTGGGGAGAAAGTGGGGAAGATTTGGGCATAAGAATGCCCCAGACTTGTTCTGGCTCCTTCATACTAAATGTATTTATATTTGAGAAGTGTCCTTCCCACTTTTGGCCCTCCAGAGAGACTACCTTGGTCTTTCTGGGGTCTCTACATCCTTAGTAGAAACCTGGTCTAGCTGCCAACAGGAGTGGGGAGAAAGGGGAGGGCTAGACTCAGTGCTGCTTTGGCGTTAGATACTTCTCCCACTACCTGCACTGGAGGGTTGAACTCTAATCCAAGTTGAGTACAAGAAGGTTCTTCCAGGATTTTGTTCTTTCTCCCTTTTAACAAAATCTTTTAGTGTTACACTGGTTCTGTAATGTCTCTGAGGTGCAAAGAAAGCACTTTTCTCCATGGGGTCTGAGTTTGCCTCTTCTGCCAGGGAGTCACCATGCTTCCCTGACCAGCCTGTTTCTTTCAGCTTGGTTTGGACCACAATCCTCTGCTGCCCAAGTTGTCAGAGCCCCTGCTCTAGGAAACCTATTGTCAGTTTGAGTAATCATTGGCCCCTTCCCAGCACACTGAATGGGTTGAGAAAACAGGCCACAACTCAGTGGCCTAGCACTAACCCTCCCCTGCTCTCCCTGAACAGCCTCTTCCTCCAGCCCTGCTTTAGGATGACACACGAATAACACCTAGGTTTAGAAATCACTCTTGGTTTCTTTTGTATTATGTTGTATATCATTAAAGATCTAAATACAAAGGATATACAGTCTTGATGAATCTAAAACAATTTGCTAACTATTTTGATTCTTCAGAGAGAACTAATAATAAAAATCTAAAAGGTAAAAAAAAAAGATAGCTCTTTGTGATATAGCTGTAAATATCTTCCTTAGTTGTCTTTTTTTAAAAGTTTGTTTATGATGCTTCTTTCCATAAAAAAATTATTTTCATGTAACAAAAAGTACCAGTGAAATAATTTTTGACTTGGAGATTTTGAGTCATGAAAGGTTAGATAGTTCTTGCTAACTCCAGAATTGTAAAGAAAAAATTTTCAAGTTTTCTTATTATTTAATGGTTTTATTATTTTAAAAATATCTTTGGTACATATGGAATTCATCATGGTATATAAAGTAAGGCAGGGATATTACTTTACTTATCCCTATAACATTTATTGACTACTTTTTTTTCAGTGATTTGAGATGATGTCCTCTTTATACATTCAATTTCTATATGTATCTGAATATACTTACATCTGGGCATTCTGTTTTGCTAATAGACCAGTATGATACTCTTAAATTATTTAGGCTTTTAAAAATGCTTTAATGTGTTTTAGTGTTGATCCCACTTCTGTGTTTTCTTTTTTTTTTTTTTTTAAACTAAATTTAGCATCAGGTGATACAACTTAAAACTATTAAGTTTTCATTGAGATTTTGTTAAATTTACAAATTAATTTATACAATAATATGGTCCTTCTATTTGTAGAAAGTCTATATTATTGGCTTCAGTGGTATTTAATTTTTATTTTTAATAGGTCTCACATTTTTATTGACAAACATATTAGTATATTTTTTGTTATGGTTACATATGAAATCTTTTCTTCCATTAAATCTTCCAAAAGACTGTTTGAATATTAAATTTAAAAACAAGAAAGAAACCAAGGAGGTATTATAGCAGGACAAAAAATATGTTTTAAAGTACTAAAAATGAAACACTGTCAAATCAGAATTCTGTATCCAGAGAAATATCCTTCAGGGATAGAGTTATTGTCAGATAAAGGAAAATTAAGATGTGTTTCAGCAAACCTGCTCTTAAAGAATTACCAAAGAAGCTAAACCTGCTGGCATACACCCATAATCTCAGAGACTCAGGAGGCTGAGGCAGAAGGATTCCAAGTTCCAGGTCAGCCTAGACAATTTAGCAAACTAAAAAATAAAAAGGGCAGGGAGTGGTGGTGAATGTGACCTTCCTTGTGACTAAGGGGGCTGAGATAGGCAGATCATAAATTCAAGGCCGGCCTCAGCAACATAGCAAACTTCTGTCTCAAATTTGAAAAATAAAAGAGCTGGAGATGTAGCTCAGTGGTAAACTGTCCCAGGGTTCAAACACTACTACCAAAGAAAAAAAAATTAAATTAAATAAAAATACAAATAAATAAAAATAAAAAGAAGTCTGGGATTGTGGCTCAGCGGTAGAGCACTTGCCTAGCACATGTGAGGCACTAGGTTCAATCCTCAGCACCACATAAAAATAAATAAATAAAGATATTTATTAAATAAATAAACATATAAAGTTGTCCATCTACAACTAAAAAATTTTTTTTAAATTTTTTTTAGCCATCCACTGTGATTTTTTTATTATTTATTTATTTTAAATAAAAATCATAAATCTACGTAGGGCAATATTGTTTGATTCATTCTGTTATTTTTTTCCCTCCCCCCCACCCCTCCCACCCCTCTTCCCTCTATACAGTCCTTCCTTCCTCCATTCTTACCACCCTCCTTATCCCTAACCCTGAACCTAACCCTAACCCTAATGCTCACCCCTCCTATCCCCCCTTATATGTCCTCATCTGCTTATCAGCGAGATCATTCGTCCTTTAGTTTTTTGAGATTGGCTTATCTCACTTAGCATGATATCCTCCAATTTCATCCATTTGCCTGCAAATGCCATAATTCTATCATTCTTCATGGCGGAGTAATATTCATTGTATATATATGCCACAGTTTCTTTATCCATTCATCAATTGAAGGGCATCTAGGTTGGTTCCACAATCTGGCTATGGTGAATTGAGCAGCTATGAACATTGATGTGGCTGTATTCCTGTAGTATGCTGATTTTAAGTCCTTTGGGTATAGGCCAAGGAGTGGGATAGCAGGGTCAAATGGTGGTTCCATTCCAAGCTTTCTGAGGAATCTCCATTCTGCTTTCCAGAGTGGCTGCACTAATTTGCAACCCCACCAACAATGTATGAGTGTACCTTTTTCCCCACATCCTCGCCAACATCTATTGTTGCTAGTGCTCTTGATAATCGCCATTCTAATTGGGGTGAGATGAAATGTTAGGGTAGTTTTGATTTGCATTTCTCTTATTACTAGAGATGTTGAACATTTTTTCATATATCTGTTGATTGCTTGCACATTTTCTTCTGTGAAGTGTCTGTTCATTTCCTTAGCCCATTTGTTGATTGGATTATTTGTATTCTTGGTGTAGAGTTTTTTGAGTTCTTTATAGATTCTGGAAATTAGCGCTCTATCTGAAGTATGAGTGGCAAAGATTTTCTCCCACTCTGTAGGCTCTCTCTTCATATTACTGATAGTTTCCTTTGCTGAGAGAAAACTTTTTAGTTTGAATCTATCCCAGTAGTTGATTCTAGCTTTTATTTCTTGTGCTATGAGAGTCCTGTTAAGGAAGTCTGATCCTAAGCCAACAAGTTGAAGATTTGGACCTACTTTTTCTTCTACAAGATGCAGGGTCTCTGGTCTGATTCCGAGGTCCTTGATCCATTTTGAGTTGAGTTTTGTGCAGGGTGAGAGATAGGGATTTAGTTTCATTCTCTTGCATATGGATTTCCAGTTTTTCCAGCACCATTTGTTGAAGAGGCTATCTTTTCTCCACTGCATATTTTTGGTCCCTTTGTCTAGTATGAGAAAACTGTATTTATTTGGGTTTGTGTCCATGTCCTCTATTCTGTACCACTGATCTACCTTTCTATTTTGGTACCAACACCATGCCATTTTTGTTACTACTGCTTAGTAATAGAGTTGAAGATCTGGTATTGCGATATCCCCAGCTTCACTCTTTCTACTGAGGATTGCTTTAGCTATTCTGGGTTTCTTATTCTTCCAGATGAATTTCATAATTGCTTGCTCTATTTTCTGTAAGGTACATCATTGGGATTTTAATTGGAATTGCATTGAATCTGTATAGCACTTTTGGTAGTATGGCCATTTTGACAATATTAATTCTTCCTATCCAAGAACATGGGCGATCTTTCCATCTTCTAAGGTTTTCTTTAATTTCTTTCTTTAGTGTTCTGTAGTTCTCATTGTAGAGGTCTTTCACCTCTTTTGTGAGAATGATTCCCAGGTATTTTATTTTTTTCGAGGCTATTGTGAATGTGGTAGTTTTCCTAATTTCTCTTTCTGAAGATTCATCACTTATGTATAAAAATGCATTGGATTTATGAGCATTGATCTTGTAACGTGCTACTTTACTGAATTCACTTATGAGTTCTAAGAGTTTTCTGGTGGAATTTCCTGGTTCCTCTAAATATATAATCATGTCATCAGCAAACAGGGATAGTTTGAGTTCCTCTTTTCCAATTTGTATCCCTTTAATTTCTATGGTTTGTCTAATTGCTCTGGCTAGAGTCTCAAGGACAATATTGAATAGAAGTGGTGAAAGAGGGCATCCCTGCCTTGTTCCAGTTTTTAGGAGGAATGCTTTCAGTTTTTCACCATTTAGAATGATATTGGCCATGGGATTAATGGAGATGGCCTTTACAATGTTAAGGAATGTTCCCACTACCCCAATTTTCTCTAGTGTTTTGAGCATAAAGGGTTGCTCTCTTTTACAGAATGCTTTTTCTGCATCTATTGAAATAATGATGTGATTCTTAACTTTTAGTCTGTTGATGTTCTTTTTTATTTTTTGTGGTACTGGGGATTTGAACCCAGGGCCTTGTGCTTGTGAGGCAAGCACTCTACCAACTGAGCTATATCCCCAACCCACTTTTAGTCTGTTGATATGGTGAATGACATTTATTGATTTCCAGATGTTGAACCAACCCTGCATCCCTGGGATAAAACCCACTTGATCGTGGTGCACTATCTTTTTAATATATTTTTGGATGCGATTTGCTAAAATTTTGTTGAGAATTTTTGCATCGATGCTCATTAGGGATATTGGTCTGAAATTTTCTTTCCTTGATGTGTCTCTGTCTGGTTTAGGTATCAGGGTGATATCGGCTTCACAGAATGAGTTTGGGAGGGTTCCCTCCTCTTCTATTTCATGGAATACTTTGAGAAGTATTGGAATGAGCTCTTCTTTAAAAGGTTTTGTAGAACTAGGCTGAGAATCCATCTGGTCCCGGACTTTTCTTTGTTGTTAGGCTTTTGATGACCTCTTCTATTTCATTGCTTGAAATTGATTTATTTAAGTTGTGTATGTCCTCCTCGTTCAGTTTAGGTAATTCACGTCTCTAGAAACTTGCTGATGTCTTCGAGGTTTTCTGTTTTGTTGGAATATAGATTTTCAAAATAGCTTCTAATTATGTTTTGTATTTCACTCGTGTCTGTTGTGATATTTCCTTGTTCATTCCGAATTTTAGTAATTTGAGTTTTCTCCCTCTTTCTCTTTGTTAGTGTGGCTAAAGGTTTATCAATTTTGTTTATTTTTTCAAAGAACCAACTATTTATTTTGTTAATTTTTCTGATTGTTTCTTTTGTTTCAATTCCGTTGATTTCGGCTCTGATATTAACTATTTCCTGTCTTCTACTACTTTTGGTGTTGGTCTGCTCTTCTTTTTCCAGGGCTTTGAGCTGTAGTGTTAAGTCATTTATTTGTTGATTTCTACTTCTTTTGTTGAATGCACCCCATGAGATAAATCTTCCTCTAAGTAATGCTCTCATAGTGTCCCAGAGATTTTGATATGATGTGTCTTTGTTCTCGTTTACTTCTAAAAATTTTTTTATTTCCCTCCTGATGTCTTCTGTTATCCATTCATCATATAATACTGTATTATTTAATCTCCAGGTATTGGAGAATTTTCTGTTTTTTATTCTGTCATTTATTTCTAATTTCAATCCATTATGATCTGATAGAGTACAAAGTAGTGTCTCTATCTTCTTGTATTTGCTAACAGTAGCATTGTGGCATAAGACATGGTCTATTTTAGAGAAGGATCCATGTGCTGCTGAGAAGAAAGTGTATTCGTTCTTTGTTGGATGGTATATTCTATATAAGTCGGTTAAGTCTAAATTGTTGATTGTGTTATTGAGATCTATGGTTTCTTTATTCAATTTTTGTTTGGATGATCTATCCAGCAGTGAGAGAGGCGTGTTAAAATCGCCTAGTATTATTGTGTTGTGGTCTATTTGATTTCTGGAATTGAGAAAGATTTGTTTGACGTACATGGATGAGCCAATGTTCGGGGCATAGATATTTATGATTGTTATGTCTTGCTGATTTATGCTTCCCTTAAGCAGTATGTAATGTCCTTCTTTATCCCTTCTGACTAGTTTTGGCTTGAAGTCCACATTATTTGAAATGAGGATGGATACTCCAGCTTTTTTGCTGTATCCGTGTGCATGGTATGTTTTTTCCCATCCTTTCACCTTTAGTCTATGGGTATCTCTTTCTATGAGATGAGTCTCTTGCAGGCAGCAAATTGTTGGATTTTTCTTTTTAATCCATTATGCCAGTCTATGTCTTTTGATTGATGAGTTCAGGCCATTAACATTCATGGTTATTATTGTGATATGATTTGTATTCCCAGTCATTTGACTCTTTTTTTGTTTTTTGAACATGATTTGGTTTCCCCTTTATTTGGCTATTCCTTTAGGCTAGTTCCTCCCGTTGCTGATTTGAATCGTCGTTTTTCATCTCTTCCTCATGGAATATTTTGCTGAGAATGTTCTGCAATGCTGGCTTTCTTTTTGTAAATGCCTTTAGCTTTTGTTTATCATGGAAGGATCTTACTTCATCGTCAAATCTGAAAGTAAGTTTTCCTGGGTATAAGATTCTTGGTTGGCATCCGTTTTCTTTCAGGGCTTGGTAAATGTTGTTCCAGGCCCTTCTAGCTTTTAGGGTCTGGATTGAAAAATCTGCTGACATTCTTATTGGTTTCCCCCTTAATGTAATTTGATTCTTTTCTCTCATGGCCTTTAAAATTCTGTCTTTAGTCTGTATGTTAGGTATTTTCATAATAATGTGCCTTGGTGTGGGTCTGTTGTAATTTTGTATATTTGGAGTCCTATAAGTCTCTTGAACTTGGTTTTCCATTTCATTCTTCAGATTTGGGAAATTTTCTGATATTATTTCATTGAATAGATTGTTCATTCCTTTGGTTTGTTTCTCTAAGCCTTCCTCAATCCCAATAATTCTTAAATTTGGCCTTTTCATGATATCCCATAATTCTTGTAAATTCTGTTCATGATTTCTTACCACCTTTTCTGTTTGGTCAACTTTGTTTTTAAGATTAAATATTTTGTCTTCAATATCTGAGGTTCTGTGTTCCAGGTGTTCTATCCTATTGGTTATGCTTTCTATGGAATTTTTAACTTGGTTTATTGTTTCCTTCATTTCAAGGATTTCTGTTTTTTTTTTTCAATATCTCTAACTCTTTATTGAAATGATCTCTTGCTTCCCGTATTTGCTCCTTTAACTGTTGATTGGTGCAATCATTTAATGCCTGCATTTGCTCTTTCATCTCCTCCTTCAATGCCTGCATTTGCTCTTTTATCTCCTCGTTTGCTTCCCTGATTGTTTTAATTATGTACATTCTGAACTCCCTTTCTGACATTTCTTCGGCTGTGCTGTCATTGGGTTTTATTGATATAGTATCTAGGTTTGTTTGGGACATTTTCTTCCCTTGTTTTCTCATATTGGTCAGATGTCAGTGGGACTTTGTGATATTGCAGAATTCTTCTATTGGCTTATAGTGTCCCTGAAGATTTCCAGTGCATCACCTTCCTGCCTTCAGTAGCCTGACGTCTTGGAGTAACTTGATAATGCAGTGCTTCCAAGGAAAGCTGCCCCTAGCCCGCTACTGGTTCCAGGACTTGGAGCTGGCTCTGTGTGGAAAGGCTCTCACTGGGGGGCCTGCTCCGAGAAGCCAGCCTGGAAAGGTGCTTCCCGCCGGAGGGGGCCGGGCTGCGGGCTGCTTGGGGAAGTCCCTGGCTGCCCTGTCCTGGTCCCTGAAGCAACCTGCGGGCAGGAACTTGCCGCCCTGGTTCAGGGACTTAAAGCTTGTTTCTGTGCAGGAAGGCTCTCACTCGGGGGCCTGCTCAGAGATGCTGGAGAATCTGGCCCTGTGGGAGGAGCCCACCGCCGGAGTGCACAGGGCTGCCTGGGGAAGACTCTAGCTGCCCTGCCCTATTCTAATAAGCCACCCGAATCCAGGCCTGCCACCCGGGCAGCACTTCACCAGGTGCGGGAGACTCACCCCATGGCTCTATTTCAGTCCGAGTCTCTTAATGCCTCCCTTCTTGAATCCTGGGTTTTGGAGCAACTGGAGATGCAGTCACCCTCTAGTCTGCCATCTTGGATCCTTTTTTTAATTTTTTACAAATAAAAATAAAAGGGCTTGGGATGTAGTTCAGTGGTAGCGTGCCCTGGGTTCCATCCCTAGTATCACCACCACCAAAAAAAAAAAAAAAAATTATGTTGATAGGCCAAAATATCCAAAATATTGTTGAAAAATAGTAAATTTGTTAGAACTCTATTATATGATGTTAATACCTACTATATAAAGCTAGAGTAATCAAAATAGTGAGCTAAAGCCAAAGGAACAGAAATATAAATTAAATACAACAGAGTTTAGAAACATACCCAAATATTTTTAAGCTTTTTTAAAGTTTACATTTAAAACACATATTATAAAATTCAGCATTTTAAAAAGTGCACAATTCAGTGATTTATATCGTATAGTCACAAGATTGTATAACCATCCCTTCTGTTAATTCTAGAACATTTTTTACATACCCAGAAAGAAACCCCATACCACAGGGCACAGTGGCACATGCCTATAATCCCAGCAGCTCAGGTGAGAGAGGCTGAGGGAGGAAGATAGCCAAATTCAAAGTCAGACTTGGCAAAAGCAAGGCAATAAGCAGCTCAGTGAGACCCTGCCTCTAAATAAAATACAAAATAGGGCTGGGGATGTGGCTCAGTGGTCAAATGCTCCTGAATTCAATCCCTGGTACCAAAGTAAAAAAAAGGAACCCCATACCTATCAGCTGTCACTTCCTACTCCTCTCCTAGCCCTTGGCAATCATTAATTTATTTCTGTCCCTATGAATTTGCATCTTCTGGTTCAACTGATATTTGCCAAACATACAAAATCAATTCAATATAGAAAAGATACTCTTTCCAAAAATGTGGTTGAGACACATGTGAAAACTTGAACGTTAATCTGAACCTCACATCTTACACAAAATTTAACTTGAAATAATGTATCATAGTGTACATGTAAAATAAACAACTTGTGAGAAAATCTGGTGACCAGGGGGTATGCAGAGTTCTTAGACATGACAAGAAAAGTCCAATTCATAAAAGAAAAAGACCTGATAAACTGATATTCACCATAATTCAAAACTTTTATTGTGTAAAAGAGTGTTAAGAGACTGAAAAGATAAGCTAAACTATGGGAGCAAACATCCACAAATCACAGTTTATACCTGAACCTAACAAAGAAACCTTAAAATTCAACAATAAGAGAACAAATGACCAAATTTTGGGATAATGGGCAAAAGACAGACGTCATCAAAGAGGATATATTGATTACAAATAAATACATGAATCATCTTTTTATTGCTCAGTAAACATTTTGATTTTAAAAAACAAGTAAATACACAAAAAAGTTTGACATAACTAGCCAGTCTCAAAAAGTTTCACACTGTATGGTTACATTTATAAGACAAAACTATAGTAACAAGAGAACACATGGGTAGTTGCCAAGGGCTGGCAGCAGGGTGAAGGTGGGACTACAAAAGGGATAAGATGATGGGATTGTTTAGAGGTGTTGGAGCTATTTATGAATGCTTATGAGCTATTATGAATGGTTATAACTACCATGAGTTATGAACACATCTATTCATGTGTTCAAACTCAGAATTATATACCAAAACAATGTCCATTTAGGGCTATGGGTACAGCTCAGTGGTAGAATATTTCCCTAGCATGTGTGAGGCCCTAGGTTTAATCGCCAACTCCACTGCAACAATAACAACAAAAAAATCAAAATTTCAAATATTAATTTTAAAAGTAATTTTTAATTTATATAATGAAAGTCCCACAATTTTAGGAAAAGTAAACTAAAATAATCCTTTCTACATCTGTATACCTGAATGAGGACATATTTTCTTCATATACTTAAAACAAAGCAATACAATTTAGGAAGACCCTGGCTGAAATAAATAAAATAAACATTTGATGAGTACCCTGCTAATAACTGTAGGAAATACAGAGCTTATAGAGGGGAGGAGACAGAAAGGGGAGGAAAACCCAAAGCTCATAAAAACAAGTCAGTACTTTCCTATCAGACTCCTAGCTCTGGGACCCCCCTCTGTTCAAAGAAGTCAGTTACTTTGTTACTTATTTTTAAGTGTTTTATTTATTTAGTTAGTTAGTTAGTTTCCATATACACAGATTTATTTCAATGTTTTTAACTGAAATACAATATTACATTTTAGGGAAACAATTTATCAAACATAAAAAATGATTCAGTGCAACTTTGTTACTTTTGCTCTTCCAAAAAAAACCTGCTGCTTGCTTACTATCTTTGTGTTCTGTTCTTCAAGTCTTTGCTGAACAGAGAACCAACCTGCAGCCTGGATGATAACACACTTTTGAATAATAAGAGGTCAAAAAGAAGAAAAAGAAGTCAAGAAATCATCAAGTAACTCCAGAAATTTCCCCAATTTTAAATACTCAAGTTTTCTGATTGATTAGATACATCAAGTAGCAAACAAAAGAAACTAACAAACCAGAAAAATTTCAGAATATCTGAAATTTTTTTCAGGAAGAGAAAATTCTCCATATTTTCTAAGGATACAGAGAAAAACAAATGTGCCATACAAAGAATCAGAATGATTGTAGATTTTTCGATAACAAGGTTTGGTGTTAGAAAACAGTAGGGCACCACCCTCAAAATTCTTAGGGAAAATTATTCCCAATCTAAAATTCTATACTTAACCCTACTCTCAAGTATATGAAGGAAAAATAGATTCAAACATTTAAGGTTTTAAATTTTTGCTTTCAAGATAACAGTTATATAAGAGGCCAGGTGAACAGCATTCCAAATTGGACCAAATCAACAGGCTCCAGGAGAGATTTCACAAAGATGACACTATTGATAAACCTACACAAACGTGAACATATTTAGAGGAATTTATGCAACTGATGAAAAGTTTGAGACTGAATTGGTGATCAGAAAGTAATCAAATGAAAAAATATAATATTTACTCCAGGTAAAACAAAAGCTAGCATAGGAAAGAAAAGGCACTTACATTATATACATCATGGTCTAGATGTCAAAAGGATTTACAGAGTAATAAAAACTTAAACTGAATACTGGCCTAACCAAACTTTCAACTTTTTTCAGTTTTTCTCTTTTTTTGGTAAATAAATAATATTTAATAATTAACACTTTACATAGCATGTAGTTATTGATTTAAGTAGAATTAATCTTGTAAAGCACCTAGCATACATTCTGGCACACAATAAGAGCTTAATAAATGACAGTTACATGATATACATCAACTTTTTATTGTTTATTTAGTTACACATAACAACAGAATGCATTTTGATTCACTGTACACAAATGGAGTAGTTTTCATTTCTCTATTTGCACACAATATAGAGTCACACCATTCATGTACATATATTTGTCTCATTCCACCATCTTTCCTTCTCCCTGACCCCTACCCTACCCTCATTTCCCTCTACAAAATCCAAAGTTCCTCCATTCTTCCCTTACCCCTTTCTGTCCCCCATTATGTATCAGCATCCACTTATCAGAGAAAACATTTAGGCTTTGGTTTTTTGGGGATTGGCTTATTTCACTTAGCATGATTTTCGCCAACTCCATCCATTTACCAGCAAATGCCAGAATTTTATTCTTCTTTATGGCTGAGTAATATTCCACTGTGTATATATACCACAGTTTCTATATATATTCATCAATTGCTGAATTCACCTAGGCTAGTTCCACAGTTTAGCTACTGTAAATTAAGCTCCTATAAACATTGATCTGACTGTGTTACAGTAGTATGCTGATTTTAAGTCCTTTAGGTATAAACCAACTAGCACAGCAGCTGGGTGAAATGGTGGGTCGATTTCAAGGTTTTTTTTGTTTTGTTTTGTTTTGTTTCTTAATTGTAAACAAATTGGATACATGTTGTTTCTCTGTACATGGAGTAAAGGCATACAATTTCTGTAATCATACATTTACATAAGGTAACGTTGTTTGATTCATTGTTTTTTCCCTTCTCCCACCCCTCCCACCTCTTCTCCCTCTATACAATCCTTACTTCCTCCATTCTTGCCCCCCTCCCTAACTCTAACTCTAACCCTAACACTAACCCCTCCCACCCCCATTTTGTGTCATCATCCACTTATCAGCGATATCATTCGTCCTTTGGTTTTTTGAGATTTTTGCTTTTCTCACTTAGCATAATATTCTCCAATTTCATCCATTTGCCTGCAAATGCCATAATTCTATCATTCTTTATGGCTGAGTAATATTCCATTGTACATATATACCACAGTTTCTTTATCCATTCATCAATTGAAGGGCATCCAGGTTGGTTCCACAATCTGGCTACTGTGAATTGAGCAGCTATGAACATTGATGTGGCTGTATCTCTGTAGTATGGTGATTTTAAGTCCTTTGGGTTTAGGCCAAGGAGTGGGATAGCTGGGTCAAATGGTGGTTCCATTCCAAGTTTTCTAAGGAATCTCCACATTGCTTTCCAGAGTGACTGCACTAATTTGCAGCCCCACCAGCAATGTATGAGTGTACCTTTCTCCCCACATCCTCACCAACACTTGTTGTTGCTTGTATTCTTGATATTCGCCATTCTAATTGGGGTGAGATGGAATCTTAGGGTGGTTTTGATTTGCATTTCTCTTATTACTAGAGATGTTGAACATTTTTTCATATGTTTGTTGATTGCTTGTAGATCTTCTTCTGTGAAGTGTCTGTTCATTTCCTTAGTAAATTTGTCGATTGGATTATTTGCATTCTTGGTGTAGAGTTCTTTGAGTTCTTTCTGGAGATTAGTGCTCTACCTGAAGTATGATTGGTAAAGATTTTCTCCCACTCTGTAGGCTCTTTCTTCGCATTGCTAACAGTTTCCTTTGCTGAGAGAAAGCTTTTTAGTTTGAATCTATCCCAGTTATTGATTCTTGCTTTTATTTCTTGTGCTATGGGAGTCCTGTTGAGGAAGTCTGGTCCTAAGCTGACATGTTGAAGATCTCAACCTACTTTTTCTTCTATAATCTGCAGGGTCTCTGGTCTGATTCCGAGGTCCTTAATCCATTTTGAGTTGAGTTTCCTGCATGGTGACAGATATGGGTTTAGTTTCATTCTCTTGCATATGGATTTCCAGTTTTCCCAGCACCATTTGTTGAAGAGGCTATCTTTTCTCCATTGCATATTTTTGGCCCCTTTGTCTAGTATGAGAAAATTGTATTTATTTGGGTTTGTGTCCATGTCCTTTATTCTGTACCATTGATCTACCATTCTATTTTGGTACCAATACCATGCCATTTTTGTTACTATTGCTATGTAGTATTGTTGAAGATCTGGTATTGCTTCACTCTTTCTGCTAAGGATTGCTTTAGCTATTCTGGGTTTCTTACTCTTCCAGATGAATTTCATAATTGCTTGCTCTATTTCTGTGAGGTACGTCATTGAGATTTTAATTGGAATTGCATTGAATCTGTATAGTACTTTTGGTAGTATGGCCATTTTGACAATATTAATTCTTCCTATCCAAGAACATGGGCGATCTTTCCATCTTCTAAGGTGTTCTTTAATTTCTTTCTTTAGTGTTGTATAGTTCTCATTGTAGAGGTCTTTCACCTCTTTTGTGAGATTGATTCCCAAGTATTTTATTTTTTTCGAGGCAATTGTGAATGGGGTAGTTTTCCTAATTATTCTTTCCAAAGATTCATCACTTATGTATAAAAATGCATTAGATTTATGTGCATTGATCTTATATCCTGCTACTTAACTGAATTCACTTATGAGTTCTAAAAGTTTTCTGGTGAAATTTCCTAGTTCTTCTAAGTATATAATCATATCATCAGCAAATAGGGATAGTTTGAGTTCTTCTTTTCCTATTCGTATCCCTTTAATTTCTTCGGTCTGTCTAATTGCTCTGGCTAGAGTTTCAAGGACGATATTGAATAGAAGTGGTGAAAGAGGGCATCCCTGCCTCATTCCAGTTTTTAGGGGGAATGCTTTCAGTTTTTCACCATTTAGAATGATATTAGCCATGGGCTTAATGGAGATGGCCTTTACAATGTTAAGGAATGTTCCCACTATCCCTATTTTTTCTAGTGTTTTGAGCATGAAGGGGTGCTGTATTTTATCAAATGCTTTTTCTGCATCTATTGAAATAATCATGTGATTCTTGACTTTAAGTCTATTGATATGGTGAATTACATTTATTGATTTCCTGATGCTGAATCAACCTTGCATCCCTGGGATAAAACCCACTTGATCATGGTGCACTATCTTTTTAATATATTTTTGGATGCGATTTGCTAAAATTTTGTTGAGAATTTTTGCATCGATGTTCATTAAGGATATTGGTCTGAAATTTTCTTTCCTTGATGTGTCTCTGTCTGGTTTAGGTATCAGGGTAATATTGGCTTCACACAATGAGTTTGGGAGGGTTCCCTCCTCTTCTATTTCATGGAATACTTTGAGAAGTATTGGAATGAGCTCTTCTTTAAAGGTTTTGTAGAACTCAGCTGAGAACCCATCTGGTCCTGGACTTTTCTTTGTTGGTAGGCTTTTGATGACTTCTTCTATTTCATTACTTGAAATTGGTCTATTTAAATTGTGTATGTCCTTCTCATTCAGTTTAGGCAATTCATATGTCTCCAGAAACCTGTTGATGTCTTCGAAATTTTCTATTTTGTTGGAGTATAGGTTTTCAAAATAGCTTCTAATTATGTTTTGTATTTCAACCATGTCTGTTGTGATATTTCCTTGTTCATTCCGAATTTTAGTGATTTGGGTTTTCTCTCGTCTTCTCTTTGTTAGTGTGGCTAAAGGTTTATCAATTTTGTTTATTTTTTCAAAGAACCATTTATTTTGTCAATTTTTTGTATTGTTTCTTTTGTTTCAATTTTGTTGATTTCCGCTCTGAGTTTAACTACTTCCTGTCTTCTACTACTTTTGGTGTTGGTCTGTTCTTTTTCTAGGGCTTTGAGCTGTAGTGTTAGGTCATTTATTTGTTGAGTTTTACTCAATAATGAATGCGCTCCATGAAATATATTTTCCTCTAAGTACTGCTTTCATAGTGTCCCAGAGATTTTGATATGATGTTTCTTTGTTCTCATTTACCTCTAAGAATTTTTTAATTTCCTTCCTAATATCTTCTGTTATCCATTCATCATATAATAGCATATTGTTTAATCTCTAGGTGTTGGAGTAGTTTCTGTTTTTTACTCTTTCATTTATTTCTAACTTCAATCCATTATGATCTGCTAGAATACAAGGTAGTGTGTCTATCTTCTTGTATTTGCTAACAGTAGCTTTGTGGCATAATATATGGTCTATTTTAGAGAAGAATCCATGTGCAGCTGAGAAGAAAGTGTATTTGTTCTTGGTTGGATGGTGTATTCTATAAATGTCTGTTAAGTCTAAATTATTGATTGTGTTATTGAGCTATGGTTTCTTTGTTCAATTTTTGTTTGGAAGATCTGTCCAGTGGTGAGAGAGGCGTGTTAAAATCACCTAGTATAACAGTGTTATGGTCTATTTGGTTTCTGAAATTGAGAAAGATTTGTTTGACATACATAGATGAGCCACTGTTTGGGGCATAGATGTTTATGATTGTTATGTCTTGCTAATTTATGCTTCCCTTAAGCAGGATGAAATGACCTTCTTTATCCCTTCTGACTAAGTTTGGCTTGAAGTCTACATTATCTGAAATAAGGATGGATACCCCAGCTTTTTTGCTGAGTCCATGTGCGTGGTATGTTTTTCCCCATCCTTTCACCTTTAGTCTATGGGTATCTCTTTCTATGAGATGAGTCTCTTGCAGGCAACATATTGTTGGATCTTTCTTTTTAATCCAATCTGCCAGTCTTTTGATTGATGAGTTCAGGCCATTAACATTCAGGGTTATTATTGAGATAAGATTTGTATTCCTGGTCATTTGGTTCATTTATTTTATTTTATTTGTTTATTTTTTGACACGACTTGGTTCCTCCTTTATTTGACAATTCCTTTGGGATAACTCCTCCCTTTGCTGATTTGCTTCTTTGTTTTTCATCTCTTCCTCATGGAATATTTTGCTGAGAATGTTCTGTAATGCTGGCTTTCTTTCTGTAAATTCTTTTAGCTTTTGTTTATCATGGAAGGATTTTATTTCATCGTCAAATTTGAAGGTAAGTTTTGCTGGGTATAAGATTCTTGCTTGGCATCCATTTTCTTTCAGGGCTTGGTAAATGTTGTTCCAGGCCCTTCTAGCTTTTAGGGTCTGGATTGAAAAATCTGCTGATATCCGTATTGGTTTCCCCTCAATGTAATTTGGTTCTTTTCTCTCACAGCCTTTAAAATTCTGTCTTTATTTTGTATGTTAGGTATTTTCATTATAATGTGCCTTGGTGTGGGTCTGTTGTAATTTTGTGTATTTGGAGTCCTATAAGCCTCTTGAAGTTGAGTTTCCATTTCATTCTTCAGATTTGGGAAATTTTCTGATATTATTTCATTGAATAGATTGTTCATTCCTTTGGTTTGTTTCTCTAAGCCTTCCTTAATCTCAATAATTCCTAAATTTGGCCTTTTCATGATATCCCATAGTTTTTGGAGATTCTGTTCATGATTTCTTACCATCTTCTCTGTTTGGTCAACTTTGTTTTCAAGGTTAAATATTTTGTCTTCAATATCTGAGGTTCTGTCTTCCAGGTGTTCTATCCTATTGGTTGTGCTTTCTATGGAGTTCTTAATTTGGTTTATTGTTTCCTTCATTTCAAGGATTTCTGTTTGGTTTTTTTTCAATATCTTTAACTCTTTATGGAAATGATCTTTTGCTTCCTGTATTTGCTCTTTTAACTGTCGATTGGTGCGATCATTCAATGCCTGCATTTGCTCTTTCATCTCATCATTCAGTGCCTGCATTTGCTCTTTCATCTCCTCGTTTGCTTCCCTGATCATTTTAATTATGTACATTCTGAACTCCCTTTCTGTCATTTCTTCTGCCATGCTGTCATTGGATTTTATTGATGTAACATCTAGATTTGTTTGGGGCCTTTTCTTCCCTTGTTTTCTCATGTTGTTCAGGTATCAGTGGACCGCTGAGATATTGCAGAGTTTCTCTATTGACTTATAATGTCCCAGAAGATTTCTAGTATATCCCCTGCTAGGCTTCAGTAGCCTGAAGTCTTGGAGGAAGTTGATAATGCGGTGCTCCACAAGGAAGCTGCCTCTCTAGGGGTGGTGGCCTTCAGGTGGGGTATATTCCCTGCTAGTGGGAGAGGTGCCTCCACTTTTTGGCCAGTGGTCATCCAAAGGGGAACTGGGCTGTGGGCTGAGGCAAGGCCTGTTTGGGCCTGTGTCTCTGGTTTTACCATCCTTGTTGGAAAACCTCACCCGGCGTGCAAGACTCACCTGATGGGGAGGTCTCGCTGGTCAGTTTCCATCCTAGAGGTTCCCCTCAATCTACAACTACCGCCTGGGCTGAGCTGCCTTCCTCTGCAATGTTCCCAGGGGCCCGGACCTACCTCCTGGGCCTGGGAGCCTCACCCTTCGCAGGGAGTCTCCTTAGGCTGCCTCTCCTCAGAGAAGCTGCCCGCAGTCCTGGAACCTTTACTCCGCCCCTCAGCTTGTCTCTGTGCGGCTCTTCCACCAAGAAGCTGCCTAGGTCCTGGGACCCTGCTCTGCACCTCATCGCCTGGCTGTGCGGTCCCTCCTTTGAGCAACCACCTGGAGCCCCGTACAGTCACTCCAAGTCCCAGCGACCCGCCTCATGCCTCTTCCTCTGGGCACACGTCAGGAGCTCTGATGCGGCCGCTCCGAGACCAAGTGACCCGCCACACTCCTCTTCCTCCTCCTCTGGGCAGCCCCCTGGTGTTCAGGAGCGGTCACTCCTAGTCCAAACAGCTCACCGCGCACCTCCTCCTCTGGGCAGCCGCCTGGAGCCCCAGTGGGTTGCTCCGAGTCCAAGCGCTGTGCTGAGCAGCCTCCTCTACCATGCTCCCAGGTGTCTGAGTTCACTGCTCCAGCGGGGGGAGAGGTGTCTCATTGGGCAACTCTATTTCACAAAGTTCCCTCCATTCCAGGACTACCGCCCCATCAGGACACCTCCCCAATGAGAGAGACTCACCTGGTGGCTTTGAGTTGGTCCCAAGTCTCTCAATATCTCCTCTTCTTGAATCCTGAGTCCTGGAGTAACATGAAATGCAGCCACCCTCTAGTCCGCCATCTTGAAAACCAGCGATTTCAAGGTTTTTGAGGAATCTCCATACTGCTCTCCAGAGTGGCTGCACCAATTGCAATTCCACCAGCAATGTATGAGTGTACCATTTTTCCTACATCCTCACCAACGCCTATTGTTGCTTGTGTGCTTGATAACTGCCATTCTAATTGGAGTAAGATGAAATCTTAAGGGAGTTTTGGTTTATATTTCTCTAATTAGTAGAGATGTTGAACATTTTTTCATATATTTGTTGATTGATTGTATATCTCCTTCTGTGAAGGGTCTGCTCAGTTCTTAGCCCACTTATTGATTGGGTTCTTTGTTTTTTGTTTTTTTTTTGGGTTTTTTTGGCTTTAAGTTTTTTGAGTTCTTTACAAATTCTGGAGATTAGTGCTCTATCTGAAGTTCATGTGGTATTTTCTCCCACTCTGTAGGCTCTCTCTTCACATTATTATTTCCTTTGCTGAGAAAAAGTTTTTTAGTTTGAATCTATCCCATTTATTGATTCTTGCTCATATTTCTTGCACTTTGGGAGTCTTTTTAAGGAAGTGTGGACCTAAGCAGACATCATGAAGATTTGGGCCTACTTATTCTTCTATTTGGTGCAGGGTATGTTTCTGGTCTAATTCCTAGTTCCTTGATCCATTTTGAGTTGAGTTTTGTGCAGGGTGAGAGATAGGAGTTTAATTTCATTTTACTGCATATAGATTTCCAGTTTTCCCAGCACCATTTGTTGAAGAGGCTATCTTTTCCCCAATGTTTATTTTTGGCACTGTTGTCCAGAATGAGATAACCATATTTATGTGGGTTTGTCTCTGTGTCTTCTATTCTGTACCACTGGTCTACCTGTTTATTTTGGTGCTAATACCTTACTACTGTTTTTGTTACTATTGCTCTGTAGTATAGTCTAAGGTCTGTTATTGTGATACCTCCTGCTTCACTCTTCTTACTAAGGACTGTCTTGGCTATTCTGGGTCTCTTATTTTTCCAAATGAATTTCATGATTGCTTTTTCTAGTTCCATGAAGAATGTCATTGGGATTCAATGTCATTGAATCTGCATAGTGCTTTTGGTAGTAAGGCCATTTTGACAATATTAATCCTGTCTATACAAGAGCATGGGAGATCTTTCCATCTTCTAAGGTTTTCTTCAATTTCTTTCTTTAGCGTTCTGTAATTTTCTTTGTAGCGGTCTTTCACCTCTTTTGTTAGATTGATTCTCAAGTTGTTTGTTTTTTGTGCTTTTTTTTTTTGATACTATTGTGAATGGGGTAGTTTTCCTAATTTCTCTTATAGTGGATTCGTCGCTTATGAATAGAAATGCATTTGACTTATAAGTGTTCATTTGATATCCTGCTACTTTGTTGAAATCATTTTATTATTTCTAGAAGTTTTCTAGTGGAATTTTTTGGATCTTCTAAATACAGAATCATGTCATCGGCAAACAGTGATAGTTCAAGTTCTTCTTTTCCTATTCAAACCCCTTGAATTTCTTTTGTCTGATTGCTCTGGCTAGAGTTTCAAGGATGGTGTTGAATAGAAGTGTTAAGAAGGGCATCCCTGTCTTGTTCCAGTTTTTAGAGGGAATGCTTTCAATTTTTCTCCATTTAGGATGATGGGGCCTTTGGCTTAGCATAGATAGCTTTTACAGTGTTGAGGTATGTTCCTACTACTCCTAGTTTTTCTAGTGTTTTGAACATGAAGAGGTGCTGTATTTTGTTAAATGCTTTTTCTGTGTCTACTGAGATAATCATATGATTCTTGTCTTTAAGTGTATTGTTGTGATGTTTTATATTTATTGATTTCCAGATGTTCAACCAACCTCGCATCCCTTGGATGAACCCCACTTGATTGGGGTGCATTATCTTTTTACTATGTTTTTGTATGTGATTTGCCAGAATTTTATTGAGAATTTTTGCATCCCAGGGATATTGGTGTGAAGTTTTCTTTCCTTGATATGTCTTTGTCTGATTTTGGTTTCAGGGTGATACTAGCCTCATAGAAAGAGTTTGGAAGGGTTCCCTCCTTTTCTATTTCATGAAATACTTTGAGGAGTATTGGTATAAGTTCTTCTTTGAAGGCCTTGTAGAACTCAATTGAGAATCTGTCTAGTCCTGAGCTTTTCTTGGTTGGTAGCTTTTGATGTCTTCTTCTATTTCATTGCTCAAAACTGATCTTTTTAAATTGTGTATGTCCTCTTGATTCAGTTTGGGTGGATCATATATCTTTAGAAATTTGTCAATGTCTTTGAGATTTTCTATTTTGTTGGAGTATAGATTTTGAAAATAACTTCTAATTACGTTTTGTATTTCAATATTGTCTGTCACATTTTCTTTTTCATCTTGAATTTTAGTAATTTGAATTTTCTCTCTCCTTCTCTTTGTTAGTGTGGCTAAGGGTTGGTGGTGCTGGGGATTGAACCCACAGCCTTTAGTATGCTAGGTAAGTGCTCTACCACTTAGCCACACCCTCAGCCCTTATCTAACCAAAATTAATATAAGACATTACTGGAAAAATAGGAGGACCTAACTATGCATGTATAGTCCCAGTGGAGAGTGAAAAAATTAACTCTTCTTATTCCACAGATGAAAGCCAATAAATAATGACTAAAACTGGAAAAAGTAATCAGAAGTAACACAAGGATCTAGCTTAAGATACAGATGTAAATACCAATAGTCAGTAAAATGTATTGAAAATGAGTATTTTAGTACAGTGGAAAATGGGGCAGAAGTATGTCCTTTTCTACAACAACTTATATACTATCATTACATTTTTTAAATTGTGCATATTTAACTGACAAAAATAAAAATTAAATTTAAGGACAATATATAGAAGAATATTTAAACATGAAAAGTTATTTGTGTTTTAAATAAAAAATACAAAATAGCACATATGTATGATCCCATTTCTAAAAAAAAAAACTCATTAATAAATTCTTCATTAAAAAAACATGTACTGAAATTTACCAATTATTAACACTGTTTGATTTCTTTTTGTTATAGCTGTTTTTGTGTTTTGCAGTGCTGGGGGTCAGACCCAGGGCTTTGTACATGCTAGGCAAAGCCTCTACCACTGAGCTATACCCCCAGCTCAATAGTGGTTACTTCTATGTAGGATGTTTACTTTCTGGTGGGGATTTCTTCTTCTGTTAATTTGCTACAGTAAACACATATTTTTGCAATTAGATGGAAAGCAATATTTTTAAAAGTTAAAATTTCTAACTCTCAATATATGGTCAAATGATATTCAACAAGGACAGTCTTTTCAACAAATGGTGCTGGGAAAATTGACTACGCAAAAGAATAAAGCTAGACCCTTACTAGACCATAAAGCTAGACCATAGACAAAAAATAAACTAAAAGTGAACTTTAGATTATGTAGAGGAAAATGAGAGGGGGGAGGGGGCAGGGCATGAAAGATGGTAGAATGAGACAGACATCATTACCCTATGTACATGTATGATTACATGAATGATGTGAATCTATATCATGTACAACCACAGAAACAAAAAGTTGTACCCTAATTGTGTACACTGAATCAAAATGCAGTCTGTAAAAATAAAAAAAAATTTTTTAATTTTTAAAAAGTAAACCAAAAAACTATGAACAAAAGAGCTAAACTATTTTTTAAATATTTTTTACTTTTACAGACACATTTTGATTCATTGTACACAAATGGGATACAACTTTTCATTTCTATGGTTGTACACAATGTATATTCACACCATTCATGTAATCATACATATATATAGGGTAATACAGTTTCACTCTACTGTTTTTCCATTCCCATCCCCTCCCACCCCCTTTTCCTCTACACCCTCCAAAGTTCCTTCATTCTTCTCTTCCCCCCACTAACCCCCATCATTATATATTGTCATGCACTTATCAGAGAAAACATTCGGCCTTTGGTTTTTTGGGCTTGGCTTATTTCACTAAGCATGATACTTTCCAACTTCATCCATTTACCAGCAAATGCCATAATTTTATTGTTCTTTATGGATAAGTAATATTCCATTGTGTATATATACCACAGTTTCTTTATCCATTCATCAACTGAAAGGCATCTAGGTTGGTTCCACAATCTAGCAATTGTGAATTGAGCTGCTATGACCACTGATGTGGCTGCATCATTGTAGTATGCTGGTTTTAAGTCCTCTGGGTATAAACCAAGGAGTGGGATAGCTGGGTCAAATGGTGGGTCCATTCCAAGCTTTCTGGGGAATCTCCATTCTGCTTTCCAGAGTGGCTGCACCAATTTGCAACCCACCAGCAATGTATGAGTGTGCCTTTTTCCCCACATCCACGCCAATACTTACTATTGCTTGTGTTCTTGATAATAGCCATTTAACTGGAGTTAGATGAAATCTTAGGGTGGTTTTAATTTGCATTTCTCTAATTACCAGGAATGTTGAGTACTTTTTCATATATTTGTTGATCACCTGTATATTTTCTTCTGTGAAGTGTCAGCCCATTTCCTTAGCCTATTTATTAATTGAGTTCTTTGTATTTTGGGTGTAAAGTTTTTTTTTTTGTTTTTTTGTTTTTTTGTTTTTTGTTTTTCCAGGAAGGGGGAAATGTGGTTTATTGATACATCACAGTTCTTTATATCAGAGACCAGAGTGTGTTCCTATGGCCACACTTTACTTATTTACATTGAAAAAAAAAAAATGAAAAATGGTGGTCAAGGAGACCTTGTCTTTGGATAGATACAAGTCTGGGTATACCTCTAACCAAATATTTCCACAAATTGGAATGAATATTTATGTCTAGTAGAACATCTAAAAGTAAACTCAATTCCCTTAATACCCTTCAGAGATAGTACAATTACTGGTTATAAAATTAGACTACGTTCAAATCCCAGCTCTATCACTTACTAGCTGGTTGACTTTGAACAAGTCACGTCATCTCTCTTACTTAGTTTCCCCATCTGTAATATAACAATTCTCACTCATCCAGTTACCTTGAGTTTGAAATAATATGTTAAAGTGCTTCAAATAGTGCCTTGCACAGATTGTTCTCTGCTAGAAGTATTGTTACCAAGGAATTACATTACCAATGCATTTAAACTTTAACCTAACAATATCATTTTGCACCTAAATAGTTCTAGATCCTTGGATACCATACATTTATAAAATTTACTCAAACAGGTTAAGGATAAAAATGGGTATTGAAGCAATATTCAACAACACTTAATGAAATAAGAGGGGAGACACTCATTGCTTCTGCTTATTTAATCTGGGAATCACTGGAGTAAAGGTCTATAATTTGATTTACAGCTAAACTACAGAAGCATCAACACAATTAGTAAGACCATAGAGTACCTTTAAATAAAGTATCTTTTGTTTTTGGCCATGATTCCAGTGAGTGAATTCCCATTTGTACCAAAGTTCTCTAAGACCATACACTTATCCCCAAATTTGCCAATAACTTTTAAAGGGAAACATCAGCACTTATCCGTTCCAATGTTAAACTTTGCTTAATGAACAGAGGCTGCAGATATTGCCATCCTGTAACCCAATCTTCCAATAGAGAAGACGCTGTTGGTTATTTCTAGGAGGCTGGTATGGACATGACAAAAAACTCTGGGGTTACTGAAATAGCTATTTTAACTACTAGAGAGACTACACAGGTGGTTCAACAGAATTTACTTGTATATTTTCCATTTTCTATACTATTTGAAGGCATAGGATAGCTTTGTATTAGCTTTCTACAATACTGTGTTTTAAATTTATCCAGTAAACTAAGATGCAGTACAACTTTTACACAACTTAGAGGAGATTTTAAAGAAAAAAAAAGTCTCCACAAGAGAAATCAACTCAGCAGGCCCTGGTGTTAAACATTTCCCGGAATAAACAGATAGGCAATTGCATTAAAAGGTAGTTTTCAAATGTTTAAATTACACCAAGATTCCTTCCAAATATCTGCCTTGCTCAAACCAGTGCAACCAATTCATTGTTAATACTGGGGCATGAATTTTTGGTAAATGCTTATGGTTTTACTTTCTTCATTAGTCAAAAACCTTTTAAAGTGCTACCAAGTAGCAGAATAAGCTGCCATCAGTTCTCTGCTCATGGTAGAGGTGCCAATTGTGAAATCACAAAAGGTTTACAGTTTAACATATGCATGAAAAAACTGTGACAAGTGGCCTAATACAGAGTTGGACACAATCAAACCAGTTATGTCTAAAATTACTCAATTGGAACTAATATAGGTACATTCGAAATAAAGTTGGAGATTATAATTGGTATTTAGAATCAAATTTGAAGAGTTTCTTGATAAAATAGAAATATGTTCTTTTGAAATTGGAAATGAAACTATCAATTGATGGAGAGCTATAGACTTATTAACCCCTCCTACACAGATAAGGAAATAAGTGACAAAGTCTCTTGCACTGAAGTTATGTATTTTAACAGCTTTACATGTAATATTCATATATAAAAAACTTTTAAGTGCTTTTCTCCAATTTAAAAATCTAAAGAATTCAAAAATAAGGCATTCAATATTTGAAAAAAGTACAGATTTACAAAATGTGTATATTCTGTCATGAAAACTCCACACCAACATTATACACTTGGAAAAAAATACAAACAGGATATATTACAAATTTATGCAGCAATAACTTAGTTCACACCATGCAATAAAAAGTACATTAATCAAGATACACAAGCTTTTGTAGGTTCTAAACTGAAGGACTTTTTTCTTTTTTTTCTGCAGAATCCTTAAAACCTGTGGCACTTAAAATTTGTTAGCCTTTCTACTGGGAGGTAAATTATACACAACAATGATGAAAAAGATTACAGATCAGTTGTCTATTATGAATCATTCCAGCTTTGTTCAACAATGGCCGAAACTCTTTTTTCATATTCTCGTTTGTTTTCCTGATAAAGCTGTGCTGCCTGGCTATTAGCTGGGCTATTTGGATTTGGTTCATCCAGCAGAGACTGAATTGATGTTAAGATAGAAGATACATCATATGTTGGACTCCATCGATTCTGAAGGATATCTAAACATATGCTGCCATCAGCATACACATTTGGATGAAACATTTTGGATAAAAACCTAACAGTTGGTGGTTTATTTGGATATTCTTCAGAAAATTCTATTACTAGTTTAAAAGTACCATATTCAAAGGGTGTCCCTTCTGGTCCAAATATAACTGCATTCCACTGCATGATGTTGTTTTCAGATGGTGCACCACTGACACCCACAGGTGGGTCCTCTTGCAATCGCTTGAAATCCCACATGAGCCTCCTCCAGGCCGGGGTCGACATGCTTCCCAGCTGCCCCGCGGTCAGTCTGAAAGAAAAGAGTCCCGCGCAGCCCCCCCACCCCCCGGCGCAGCGGCCGAATCACTGTGGGTCACCGCTCGGGTGTAAAGTTTTTTAAGTTCTTTATAAACTTTGGAGATGAGTGCTCTGAAGTTGTGTGTGGAAAAGATTTTTTCCCACTCTGTAGGCTCTCTTTTCACATTGTTGATTGTTTCCTGTGCTGAGAAAAAACTTTTTAGTTTGAATCTATCCCATTAATTGATTCTTGCTTTTATTTCTTGCACTATGGGGGTCTTATTAAGGAAGTCTGGTCCTAAGCCAACATGATGGAGATTCGGGCCTACTTTTTCTTCTGTTTGGTGAAGAGTCTCAGGTTTAATTCCTAGATCCTTGATCCATTTTGAATTGAGTTTTGTACAGGGTGAGAGATAGGGGTTTAGTTTCATTTTACTGCATATGGATCTCCAGTTTTCCCAGCACCATTTGTTGAAGAGGCTATCTTTTCTCCATCGTATGTTTTCGGCACCCCTGTCTAGTATGAGGTTACCGTACTTATGTGGGTATGTCTCTGTGTCTTCTATCCTGTACCATTGGTCTACCTGTCTATTTTGGTGCCAATACCATGCCATTTTTGTTACTATTGCTCTATAGTAGAGTTTAAGATGTGGTATAGTGATACCTCCTGCATCACTCTTCTTGCCCAGGATTGCTTTGGCTATTCTGGGTCTTTGTTCTTCCAGATGAATTTCATGATTGCTTTTTCTGTTTCCATGAGAAATGTCATAGGGATTTTAATTGGAATTGTGTTAAATCTGTATAGCGCCTTGAGAAGTATGACCATTTTGACAATATTAATTCTGCCTATCCAAGAACATGGAAGATCTTTCCATCTTCTAAGGTCTTCCTCAATTTCTTTCTTCAATGTTTTGTAGTTTTCATTGTAGAGATCTTTTACCTCTTTGGAAGAGCTAAAACTATTAAAACTCTCAGAGGAAATCAGGGGGCAAGTTTTCTGACACTGGATTTGGTATTTATTACTTGAATATGACAGCAAAACAAAAATTTAAAAGAAAATATTATACTTCAAAATCAAAACCTTTTGAGAGCTTAGGGATATAGCTCAGTTGGCAGAGTGCTTGTCTCACATGCACAAGGCCCCAATACCAATCCCCAGTACCGCAAAAAAAATAAAATAAGATAAAACCTTTTGAGCCTCAAAAGGTCAGGCATAGTGGTACATGCCTATAATTCCAGAGCCTTGGGAGGCTAAGGAAGGAGAATCACAAATGTGAGGACAGCCTGAGCAATTTAGCAAGACCTTGTCTCAAAATAAATTTAAAAAGGGCTGGAGCTATATAGTTCAGTGGTTTAGTGCCCCTGGGTTCAATCCCCAGTACCCTCCTCCCAAAACACACACTCAAAGACACTATTAAACAAGTTAAAAGGTGAACCACAGAATGAGAAAAACATTTGCTAATAATATATAAGAGGTTAACATCCAGACTATTTAAAGAACTCCAACAACTTAATAACAATATGACAACCAGGATACAAAATGGACCAACAATTTGAATTTTCCCAAGAAAATAAATGTATGAAAACATGCTCAATATCATAAGTCATCAGAGAAACGCAAATCAAAGCTACAATGAGATGCCATCTCATACCCATTAAGATCATTACTTACCCAGAGGCTCGGGAGGCTGAGATAGAAGAATCGTTGAGTTCAAAACCAGCCTCAGTAATGGCGAGGTGCTAGGCAATTCAGTGAGACCCTGTCTCTAAATAAAATACAAAATAGGGCTAGAGATGTGGCTCAGTGGTTGAGTGCCTCCTCTGAGTTCAATCCCCAGGACCAAAAAAAAAATCATTACTCAAAAAAAAAAAAAAAAACAAAACAGAAAAATTGGAACCATTATACATTACTGGTAGAAATGCAAATGAGGCAGCTGTAGTATGGTAGGTCCTCAAATAATGAAATAAAATTACTGTGAGATCTAGCAATTCTACTTCTAGATACTCATTCAAAAGAACTGCAAGTAAGGACCCAATTATTTGCGCAGTCAGATTCATAGCAGCATTATTCAAAACAGCCAAAAGTAGAAGCAAACCAAGTGTTCATCAGCAGATGAATAGATAAACAAAATGTGGTATATGCAAACAATGGATTATTATTCAGTTTTAAAAAGGAAGAGTGAGTGGAAATTTTGCTCAGTGATTGAATGCTTACCTAACATGCAGAAGGCCCTGGGCTCCCCAGAGACAGTGGCACATCCCCGTAACCCCAGAGACTTGGGAGGCTGAGGCAGGAGGATGGCAAGTTCAAAGCCAACGTAGGCAATTTAACAACAACCTGACTCAAAGTAAAAAATAAAAAGGGTTGGGAATGTAGCTCAGTGGTAGGGCAACCTAGGTTTGATTGTTAGCACCTCAAAAAAAATAGTAAAAAGTGGGAGGGAATTCTCAAGCATGCTACAACACAGATAAACCCCTCAAGACATCATGCTAAGTGAAATAAGCTAGAACGAAAGGACAAATATTACATGATTCCACATATAACAGATACCTAGAACAGTTAAGTTCATAGACACACAAAGTAGAATGGAGGCTTCAGAGGACCACAGGGAGAAGGACTGGGGAGTTAGTGTTTAATATAAGGAGTGTCCATTTGGAAAGATGAATAAACCCTGGAGATGAATGGCAGTGATACATAACAATGTGGATACACTTAATATCACTGAAATGTTCACTGAAAAATGGCTAAAATGGTAACTCTTATATAAATTTTACCACAATAAAAAGGAAGTTTAAATTTTAAATTAAAACTATTAGGTACCCCTCAGATGGAACTATAAAAGACAAATAGTTTATCATTATCTCACTCTAACTTGTTTGTGGAAAGATCATAGAACAAAATGGTATGCTGGATAGAGTCCTTCAGAACACTGAAATAAATTTTAGACCTGTCTCAATTAGGAACTGAACTAATAAGGGAAGGGTCCCGAATCCCACAGGATACCCAGGGTGTGGTAGACTCCTTTTATTAGTTTTGTTTGTTTTACATGGTGCTAGGGATAGAACCAAGTGCCTCACACTTGCTAGGCAAGCACTCTATCACTGAGCCACAACCCCAGCCCTGGTAGACTGCTTTTAAAATAGGTTCCAATGATCCTCATCTTCTATTATTGATCCCCTCCCCTCCAAACTGCCCCACCCCTACCCCACCCAGTAGTGAGCTAGATCTAGTTACTTGCCTCTAAAGAAAAGAATATAGCCAAATGAGATGTCACTTTCCTGATGGGTTATAAAAACTGCAGAATCTATTTTATTTACATTCCCTTTCTGGCTCTTTCCACTTTGCGTGATCTCATGAAGCAAGCTGTCATTCTGCCCCATTAAAGGCCCACATGGCAAAGAACTGAGGCAGCTTCTGCTGGAATATTACATGATTCTGCTTATATCAGGTATCAACAACTAGCAAGAAACTGAGGCACTTAGTCCAACAACCCACAGAAATTGAATCTGCCAGCAATCATCGGAATAAACTTGGAAAGAGATCCTTTCTCAGTTGAGCTTTGTGATGGCTACAGACTACTTTGATTGCAGTCTGTAAATTATTCTCATTTACACACCTGAATCACACCCAAAATCATGGCTCACAGATATTGCAAGATAATAAATATTGTTGTTTTAAAACACTAAGTTTTCGGTAATACACTATGCAGCAATACAGATAACTAAACACCAGGGCACAGGGCATTAGTTTCTCAAAGTTGGATGTAACTACAGGTACCATACCCTTTTTTTCTAAATCATGGATTATACCTGAAAAAATAATGTAACTTTGGTTGCAAAATCAATGCTGTTAATAATCACTTGAATTCTTTTTTTCAGTAAGACTTAAAGTAGAAATGAATTCTAATGAATTCTGTCTATGATGCTAAACCTGGACATGTTACCAAAACTGACCCAAAGAGGACCAAAATATGGACAGAACATGTAAACTAACATGAGGGGAGAGAATCATTTGAAACATTTGCTAGATAGAAAAAGACTGAGAAGAAAATAGTCAACAAATTAATAAGTAAACACTAACAATACCCTACACTACAAACACCTTTAACAAGAAGACCATATCACAATCATTATGTCTTCTGCCATACCAATTATTACACTTCACAGTAAATCAACAAGTATTTGGTGAAATTAATTAATCAGCTCAAAATGAGGCTCTAAACTATATGTAATTTAAGTCATATAGAGACACATAAATAATACAACAGAATGATAAGAAAAAGATAAAGAACAACATCAACAACAAAAATGATAACAGGAACAAAGGGAAATGTTTAAAAAACTGTATAAGAGCCAGGAACGGTGGTGCACACCTGTAATCCCAGCAACTTGGGAGGCTGTGTCAGGAGGATCATTAGTTGAATGCCAGCCTGGACAACTCAGACCCTATCTCAAAATAAAAAATAAAAAGGGCTGGGGATGTATGTCAGTGATAGAATACCCCAGCACCTCTCCCCTCAAAATTATATAAGAATGTCAAAAAACATAAAGCAGGGTGGAAGTATATAGCTCAGTGGTAGAGTCTTTGCCTAGCATACACAAAGCCCTGGGATTGATACACAGCACTGCAAAAACAAATAAACAAACAAATCAGATTAAATAAGACCAGAGAACATACTACAAAAGTATTATCTGAGAAATCAACATAATATCATGGTAAATTTACTATCTTCTAACTTCAGGGATGCTTCACAAAATAGATTTATAAATTTTGCCCCACTGTCCCAATGTGGAACACATATAAAAACTTCAAGTCAGCAACAAATACGCCACTTGTAAATAATTAATTTCATGAAATTAATTTAAAAACTTGAGACAATAGATTTGTAAAAAATTATGTAAGTAATGACTACCATTTGTTGAGCACAGTGTACTAGGCACTGTGATGAAGAAACACTTTATATATATAAATACACATTTATACATATACATATGTATATAAATATCACATATGAACATTTTAAATCTTTAGCCACCATTGTTATTCTTTTTTTTTAATAGATGAGGAAAATGAGGCACAGAAAAGTTAGGTGACAGGCACAAGAGCCAGGATTTGAATAGAGGTAGTCTAGTACTCATCAATAGGAGAAATAGTCACATTCACAGATATAATATCATCCAAAACAGTCCCTCTGTACTGCTTGAATACTGATGAAAGAAAATGATGTTTGCATGGAGGTCCAGAATTGAACCTATTAAATAACTATTACTTACCAAAATTATGTAAAAATGTTTTTGTCAGCAGGAGAAAATTATTATTCTACAACTATGATCACAAATTATAGCATTTGCATTGTTATAATTTTGCTTTTAAAGTTAGTACAAAACTTAGTTGATCAAAAGGGAATAAAAATAAACCAATGCCTTCTCTACAATGGAAAAAGCATAAATTAGTTCCCAGACATGTTTTGACTTGAAGCAAATTTTGAGTACCCACCAACATAAAGGAAGAAAGCATTATCAAAGTTAATATCAAATAAATAACCTTTTTTTTAAAAAAGCTAGAACTCTTATACACCACTAGTGAAGATATGCTAGTTTTGTGTTATAAAGCTGAAGATATGCATACTCGGTGACCCAGTATCTCTTCTGTGTATATATCCTACACTCTTCCCCTAAGGCACCAGGAAATGGATGCAAGAATACTCATAGTCACACTGTCCATAAAACCAACCAAATGGCCAGCAAAATAAGAACAAATGAAATATGGTATATTCATATAGCAGAAAGTTTTGTTAGTTTCCTTTGCTGCCATAACAAATTATGACAAATTAAACACAAATTTATAATCTCACAGTTCTGGAGGTCAAAAGTCCAGACTTCAATTAAAAATAAATGTGTAAGCAAGACTACGTTTCCTCCAGAGGCTCAGCGGGAAAATTCATTTCTTCACCTTTCCCAGCTTCGAGAAGCTGCCTGAATTCTTCAGCTCATGATCCCATCCTTCATCTTTAAAGCCAGTTAATGTAACATCTTCAAATCTCAGTATCTTTCCCTTCCTCCCTCCCTCCATCCCCCCCTCCTCTCTCAGATACATGCATACATACAGTCACGTCTGCTGACAAAATATATGCTTCCTTTTTATAAGGACCCTTGTGATGACACTGGTTCCACGTGGATAATCAAGGACAATCCTCCCCTCTCAAAACCTTAATTTATTTGCAAATATACAGTCCCTTCTGCCATATAAGGTAACTTATTTGCAGGTTTCAGGGATTAGGAGATGAACATCTTTGGGGGTCATTCTCCTATCTATACTAAAATGAAAAGAAGAAACAACTACTACATTGAACTACATGGATGAGTCTTACAAATAACATTTAAAACAAATCGAGCAAGGCAAAATTATTCACACAATATAAGTTCTTTTATATAAAGTTCAAAAATAAGTTACAAGGGTTAGGGATGTGGCTCAGTGTTAGTGCACTTGCCTAGCATGTGCAAGGTCCCATGTTCAATCCCCAGCACCACACAAAAAATAATAAGTTACAACCCAACTACATTACATAGCAATGCAAATATAGGTAGGAAGTTTATAAAGTAAAGGCATGATTATTTAAAAAATGACAACTTTGGGGTAAAGAAGGTAGGCGAGAACAGGAACAGGCTTCTGAGATACTGGCAATGTTCTCTTTCTTGAACACTTGGCTTTGTAATTATTCTTTAAACTGCACACATATGTTTTTGTACTCTATGATTAATATTTTTTATAAAAAGAACAGTAGCAGATAGTAGTTATATAAATCAAGAGGTGGAAAAAGCCAGACATAAAATAGGGTAGGCAACAATAATCTACAAGTGTAAGAGACAGGAGAGTGTTCCATCTATGCAATAGTAAAAATCCAGTTAATTCTGTGAGTTAAGCAAGGAAAGAAATTTAGGTTCAGAGCACAGAAACAGTCTTAGAAGCACGCACACAATTTATACTATCTTCAAACAAACTAATTCTCAAGGTCAAGACTATCTACTTATTCAATTCAACTTATATTAGGCAAACTCTACCACTGAGTTACATCCCCAGTCTTCATATTTGTGTTCTTAATATGTAAAAAAATCTTTCAGTAAGTATTTAACAAGTGAAATGTCTTTCATCTCCCATATAGTTTAATGAAATTACACTGTCCTCTAGCAAAAACTGAAAGTTGATGTGAAAACTCAACATATACTATTTTCAGTAAATTGCAATGAATACACAGAAAAGTAAAAAGAAATATAATATGTAGTGGTGCCCTGAGTTAACAAACAAGTTAAAAAGTTAAATGACTATTTCCAAAATATTCTTTGATATAGATTACATAAAACAAAAATAGAAATTAATAATAATTCTCTGAATTTAAAAGGTCAAAAAAATATTTTAAAAGTTAACCAACCTCAAACTGTTTTAAGGGCAAATCAGAACAAAAGAGGTTAACGTGGGATAGGATAATCATCATCTAGCATATTAGATGAGGTGGATAGGATTTGTAGAGGAGGTTTGGTAAATTGGAAAAAAAAGCAACACATTTTTCCCATTCCTGTATGTACATCTTTTTGCAATGTGACCACTTCCATTTCCCATCAATAGATAATTTATCCATCCCCGAAATGAACTGTCCATGTGACTTGCTTTGGCCAATGGGATATTAGCAAACATGGCCAAGTAGCTTAAAAAGCACATATGCACTGGGCTTGGCTACCCTTGTTGGTTTCAGAACCCAGGTTAATAAGAAGAAACCCAAGTTAGTTATTATGGTTTGGATCTGGAATCCACCCCACAACCCGCAAAGGTCCCCAATGTAATGTTCAAAGGTGGAACCACTGGGAAGTGACTAGGATCATGAGGGCTCAAACCTCATCGATGGATTAATCCACTGATAGATTCATAGCTAAATGGACTACTGGGAAATGGTGGAAACTTTAGAAGGTAGGTCCTATTTGAAAGGAGTAGATCCCTGGGGGTGTGCCTTGGGTACTCTATCTCGTCATTATCCTCCTCTTCGTCTTTCCACCTCCACCTCTCTCTTTTTGCTTCCTGGATTCTGTGAGGTCAGCAGCTTTGCTTTGCCTGACCCTTCCACCATAATGCATTTACTGCCCAGAAACAATGGAGCCAGCTAACAAAGGACCAAAACTTCTGAAACAGTGAGCAAAAATAAATCTTTCCTCCTTTAAGTTGTTTTTCTAAAGTATTTTGTCACAGTGACAGAAAGCTAATATACCAGCTGACTGCCTACATAAGTGAGACCAGATAAGACAAAAGAACTATTCGGCAGCTAGGCAAGATGGCTCCCACCTGCAATCCCAGCAGCTCGGGTTAAGACAGGATGACCCCCAGTACAAAGTCAGCCTCAGCAATGGTGAGGCGCTAAGCAACTAAGTGAGACCCTGTCTCTAAATAAAATACAGAATAGGGCTGGGGATGTGGCTCAGTGGTAAGTACCCCTGAGTTCAATCCCCAGTACCATCCCTCTGGAAAAAAAAAAAAAAACTAGTTAGCTGAGCCCAGTTAAACTGCCAACCCACAAAATTGTTAACTACTAAGTAATTATTGTTTTAGACTCTAAATTTTGGGATAGCTTGTTTCAAAGCAAGAACTATCTAACTAATGGAGGAGGGAAGCAAAGGCACAGAAGAATAAACAAGCATAACATACAAGTGCATGGAAAAATGATCAGATACGTCCAAATGGAAAAAGAGTTCTTTTTGGAAGAAAGAACACATAGTCCTCAAAGGTAAATTGAATTAAGACTTTACCAATCAGGCTAAGAAGAGCATGAACTTCCTTCTGTTTCAGAGGGCAAGGGGGATTGAAGGAGCTCAGAATAAAACTTCAGTTAGAAGACTATTACTACTATTTTCAACAAACTGAAGTGATACACTTCTACAGATAAGGTAGAAGTTAGATAATTGATTAAATAATTACCATGGTTTTATGTCACAGAGTTTATATAAGTTTCTGCTCTTTAACAGAAAAGTATAGGAAATTATTTTTACCCCATGATTTTAATCTCAATGAGTACAAACCTAGAATTATTCATACAAAAAGCTTAGGATGTATCTAAAGGTAAGGAAAATATACTTGAAGCTATATTGAGTATAAACATAATACATATATTTCTAGTAACAGCGAAAGTGAGAAATATGACTCCCTTTTGAGATTTAAATACACCTACCACACCACTTGAGCTCTGGTCACCACAGAGTAACAGGAACCAGATTTAGCCTCCCATCTTAGACAATTAGAAAAAACAGACAAAACAGATAAAGCAATGGATTTCAGACACTAGATAATAGGCAGCACAACACAGGAATTCATGAGAAAAGGGAAATAAATGAAGTAAGTGCTATGATTGCCCCAAGTCACTGTGTTAAGATATAACACAGGAATGGGAAACACAAACAGGACTCACAAGACTCAGTTATTTGAGAGAGTTAAAAGGCACAGAGAGGCCAAGGAGGCTAAAGTTTGCAAAAGAACTGCACAGACAGCAAGCTCTGGAGATCTACACCCAGTTCTCCTTGAAACTTTGGATGAAGACTTATCAGTGCATTTTTGTAAGGAAGCAGTTAAGCTGAATGTGTAGCTCAGTGGTACAGTGTTTGCCTTGCATGTGCAAGGCCCTGGGTTCAATCTCCAGCACCACACACACACACACACACAAAGTAGTTAAGGCCAAGGAAAGAACCACTAGAAAGGGGCAGGCAGAATCATCCTTGATGGCAATACAGGATTTTGAATAGTTTATATACTTACTTGCCAGAGTAAAAAAGATCTTTAAATAGTCAGGGCCTTGAATGCATGAAACTATTTACAAATAACTATATCCCAAAATAAATTCCAAAATATTAAAAGAAAATATTTTTAAAATGCTAGCACATAACAATAACATTCTGTAGAGATAAAAAGTATTCATCTTACACTCTACGTATGATCTACCAAAATATATAAATGCATTCTACCATTATGTACAATTAATTAGAACAAATAAAATTTTAAAAAATTTAAAAAGTATTCATCTGAGATGAAAAATACACTGGAAAAAATATACTGGATAGGATTAGCATTAGATTAGCAGTGAAGAAGAAAAGATTAGTGAGTTTGAAGATATGAAAAAAAGAAACTATACAAATGAAACACACGGGGAAAAAAAGAAAAACTAATTAATAAGCTGTGGAATAACAGCAAGGGCTACCACACATGTAAAGAGTCCAGAAAGAGAGAGAAAAAAAAAAAAGAGATCATTTACCCTTTTATTCTGTAATTCTATTTATTATTTTATTCCGTTATCATTTATGTAAATATATTGCCTTCAAAAGTTTCTTTTCATGTGTAACATTATTTTACCTTCTGAATACATTTATTGAGCCCAAATAAATACATTCTAGGGGTGGGGGCAGAAGGAATGTCTGAATTTTTTTCAAATTTAATAAAAAACATACAAATAAATGAGCTGCACAGTGGTTATATCTCAAGTCAAAATATTACATTTTTTAAATTATAAAAATTATCTAAATTGTTATCTTAAAATAAAACATTATTAGGCATAAATATAAGGTTACAAAAACTATATGCCAGCTGTTTTCAAGGCACCTATTATGTAAACAGCATAAATAAGGTTCCAGAATAGGATAATCCCAGTGGGAGTCTGTGTTTTTATCTCATGGCAAGAACCCCTCTAAAGAGTTAAAAACACCTGTAATCCCCAGAGGCTCCAGAGGTTATGGCAGGAAGATTGTGAGTTCAAAGTCAGCCTCAGCAACTTAGTGAGACCCTAAGTAACTCAGTGAGACCCTATCTCTAAATAAAAATTTTTTAAAAGGCTGGGGATGTGGCTCAGTGGTTGAGTGCCCCTGGATGCACTCCCCAGTCCAAAAAAAAAAAAAAAAAAAAAAGAGTAAGAAGAGATAACAATCTGTAAATAACCTCTCTGATAGCAAAAGAAAATGAAAATTCAGTCCTCACTCACACTGAAACTGTTCCTTCTAAACTTTTACGGGAGGCAAATTACACAGATTATCTCTGAGCCCAATAAATAAATCCAAGAAAGTAAAATACCTATTAAAAGTGAAGAGAGGGCTGGGGATATAGCTCAGTTGGTAGAGTGCTTAGCTTGTGTGCACAAGGCCCTGGGTTCAATCCCCAGCACCCAAACAAAACAAAACAAAAAGAAAATCACAAAAGTAAAGAAAGTCAGGCATGGTGGCACATGCCTGTAAATCCCAGCGGCTCAGGAGACTGAAGCAAGAGGAAGCCGGCTCAGCAATTTAGCAAGGCCCTAAGGAACTCAGTGAGACCCTGTCTCAAAATAAAAAATAAAAGGGCTAGAGAAGTTGTTCAGTGGTTAAGTATCCCTGGGTGCAATCTACGGTACCAAAAAATACTAAAGGAAGTCAAGCATGGTTGCACATTCCTGTAATCCCAGCAACTTGGGAGGCTGAAGCACACAAGTTTGAGGCAATAATTTAGCCAGACCCCAGCAACTTAGCAAGATCTTGTCTCAAAATAAAAATTTAAAAGAGGAGGGGCTGGGATTGTAGCTCTATAGCAAAGCATCCCTGGGTTCAATCCCTAGGACAAAAAAAAAAAATGAAAAGAAACTTTACAGTATGGTTACAGTTACTGACAACAGAATGAAAGTGTAAACAACCTAGTTCACCCCTGGCTACAACACTAACAACACAAACAAATTCTCCCCTTATAGAAGTACAGTGTAGGGCTGGGGTTGTGGCTCAGTGGTAAAGCACTTGCCTAGCATGGGTGAGGAACTAGGTTCAATCCTCAGCACCACATGAAAATAAAAAACAAAATAAAAGTAATGCATCCATCTGCAACTAAAAAACGAAATATTAAAAAAAGAAAGTACAGTGTAACTTTCACGGCCAGATTATAAGAAAACAGTAAACAAGATCATTCTTTGAGTAAAATCTACTATAACCAAATTAGCCAAGCAAAGTATAATGTCTATGATCCTCCCAATAAGACAAAGAAAAATCAATATAGAACCTCCTCTGTAATGATCTTTTATAATAAAATATTAAGTATAGTAGCTTCCATTTTTAAAAAATAGCAAAACTGAGGCAAAGAGAGGTTAAATAATTTAAGGTCTTACGATAGAACAGAGTTGTGAATAGATCAAAAACTCATCTGGATGCACAATTAACAGTTTATATTCATTTGTTTTATGAGCCTTTATCAATTTAAGGGGTAGTGACTATAGTAATCTCAATTTCTAGTCCAAAAATTAGGTGCCAGTGTATGGTAAGATATATTTTTTCTAATTTATAAATGTATTTTTTAAATTTACAGATATTCAAATGATATCCTAATTGTTCATTTAATTATATGTTGCTGGATTCTTACAACAGATACACTATAACTACTTACTTGGAACATCTCTTTCTCATAACTATACACACTCTGGCTATTGGTAATATCTATTTCTAACTTCAGAGAGTTCAGACTCTGAAACAACAAAGGAATCCTATTAAGTACTCAAGCAATTGAAGCCTGGGAGAAACCCAAAGTAGAAACCCACATTGGAAGAAGAAGTAAGACTCTTCAAGATAAAATTACTTGTTCAGGTATTTTGAAAAAATTTTTCTAAAGTTATTTCTGGGATTATGTGAAAGTTTAATTTTTATTAACATTTTTCACTTAAAAACATTTATTCTTAATTATTAACTAATTATAGTTGCAATATATCCACTAACCTCTGAATCTGGCAGAGTATATAAAATCAACTCTGGCTGATTAAGTTCTTCCCTCAACCTGACTCTTAGGTTTGTCTGTTACATTTTCCTTCATAATACTTGGAACACTTACAATTCCTTTTTACAAATGTCTGCTTCCATTATACTATAAGCTTCAGAAGTGAAGAGATTTCTGTCTTGCTCACTGCTGAATCTCTAACCCTAGCAAAATTACATGGTAGATCATTAGCAAGTATTTAGTGAATGTATGGATGCAGCTACTGCAATAGTTCATGGTTCAAAGGGTCAGAGAGGCTGATTTAAGGAGGCAGCAGTGGATGGAAAGAGGTTTTGCGCAAGTAGATCCAGGAGAAACAAGGAATCCACCCACCACCTCCCCAAAAAAATCAAGATTTTTGAGCTTGGGTGACTATCTGATGATACCTTTATTTGTAGAACCAAGGATGTTTAAAAGAGGGTGGACTTTTGTCTTGGACATGTCAAATTTTTCAAGTGCTCCAGATTGTCAAGCAGAAATGAAGTCCTAATCTAGTTCACTGCTACTATGTAATTTAGCTTCCAGATTATTTTTTAAAAATCAAATTTCATGAGAGACTTGGCTTACATTTTTCTCTTTGGTTATTTTTTTCCTACTTTCTTCTCATCTTTGCAGTAAGAGTCATTGAAAAGTGTTGATAAAGCCATTCTGAGATATTTTAGAAACTGAGGACTTGATGGACCAGGAGGAGAGAAAAAAAGAGACTGCACAAGATTAATCCACAATATACAACACATGTGAAAAACTAAAATATCAGACAAATATTAACAAGATACAGAATTTAGATGATCATATGGCTAGAACAAAAAGAGAACAATGCAATCTCATTTTCTTAAAAGGCAATTACATTAAAAGAGCAGGAAAGAAAAAAAAGAAGTATAAAAATATTAATGATAAAAGGCTTTTGGGTAAACAGATGAAATGGTAAAACAAAAATTCTCCTTCAAATATTTTAAAAATACTGATTTTTCAGTGTCTTGGGAGGCTGAGGCAAGAGGATTGAGAGTTCAAAGCCAGTCTCAGCAACTTAGCAAGGCCCTAAGCAATTTGGTGAGATCCTCTAAATAAAACACACAAAAAAGGGTTGGGGATATCGCTCAGTGGTTAAGTGCCCCTGGGTTCAATTCCCGGTATCCAAACAACAACAACAAAACAACAACAACAACAACAACAAAAAACACCTGATTCTTATTTGCAATAAAAACACAAATCCCTTGATAAATAAATAAATGACTCTTAAAACATGGCCAGATTCCATCTTGATAGTTTACCAAAAAGAGCCAAGCAGCTACTTTCTATCTCCCATTCTTCAGGAGACATTAATTACACTCCAAATTCTTTTCAAAGAACGGTTAATTTTTTACCTTAGGAGTTTTTTTGCTGACTGAAGTGAAAGCAAATTTCTATAATAATAATAATATTTTTAAAAACAGCTAACAACACCCCAAAGCAATCTGGGTAGGGTGGCTGTGCCTGTAACAGCAGTCACTTTGGGAGGTTAAGGAAAGAGGAACACTTCAGTTCAGGAGTTCAAGACCAGCCTGGGCAACACAGTAAGATCTTGTTTCAACATAAAACAAAACAAAATCCAAAGCATCAAAGATCTTATATGCAAATGGAAAAAAGTCCAAAATGTTCACAATATGCACTATATGTTCAATCGAGCATTAAGAGCATATAATCACAAAGAGAATTATGTTTAACTTAAAATCATATAACAAAAATGCAACAAGAGGTCTGATTAAAAGTTACCTCCTAGAAAGATGAAGTTTTCTGGCAAAATAGATATTCACATTATATAAATAAAACAATTAAATTCACGTTTTAAACCTGTAATCAAAGATCACCAAATTTTAATGAGGACAGAAATGGTTTTTAGTAGTGAATATGTATTTTGCTTATGTCCAAAAATTTAGCTCTAAAAAGACTCAAATTTTTCATATGAATTTAAAGTCTCTTTTATTAAATATAGAAGTATGGTATCTAACTTAAAAACACTGTGTATTTTAAGTGTAAAACGATGTGTCCACTGAAGCCTGGGGAGAAAAACTACTATTACTACCATCACTATTATTTACAACAGGCTTGGCTAACAACAAAATAAAGGGAGTGCAATACCCTACAATGTGTTTAATTTTACAAATCTATAAATATTGAAGATATCCTGCACTACTACTAATCAAATAAAGAGAAACAGCCTCAGTTATATATTGAGAATTCACTAAATTATGTATGAACTATAGTAGTTTCTCAATAAGCTCAAAAAGAACAGAAAATAAATACGCAACAAGAGTGTGAATAACATGCTCTCAAATTAAAAAGACTTCACCACGTATCTATAAATGAATTTTTTCCTATAGGAGCTATTTAAAAAAAAAAAGTCCAGTCACAGTGACACACATTCTGAAATCCTAGTTACATGGGAGGCTGAAGCAGGAGGATCAGAAGTTGGAGTCCAGACTAGACAATTTATAGAGACCCTGTTTCAAAATACAAAGGATTGGGGATGTTGCTCAGTGGTACAGCACACCTGGATTCAATTCCCAGTACTGCAAAAAAAAAAAAGTGGTGAAGGAAGTAAATCATGTTTCCATTAATTCTCAAAGGCCATTTTTGTTTTGCTGGTAAATCTAGAGCCCACTAATTCATATTGGTCATTAAACATTTTCCTTTGTTACAATTTCTTATGCTACAAGCATTATCTCACACAGTATGTGAAGATTAAAAATCTCAAAGTGTCTTGGGTGGGTCATTCTAACTCAGGGTGTCCCAAAATTTGCAAAAAAGATGTCATTTGTGGGACTGGGGTTGTGGCTCAGTGGTAGAGCACTTGCCTGGCATGTGCGATGCACTGCGTTGGATTCTCAGCACCACATGTAAATAAATAAATAAAATAAAGGTCCATCAAAAAAAATTAGATGTCATTTGTACATATTATTTTTATATATTACCTTTTAAAGTTGTAAGGCATTGTGAAGAACTGCCTGCATACAGGTAAAAGGGGGGAAAAAAGAAAAGAACTGCCTACCCACCATGAAAGTGAAATTTAAATTTCATGATCAGAGCTAACTCAGTTCTGTAATATTAATCTATTTTGGAAAAAAAACAACTATCACATTTTTAGATATAAAATGCCCTCAAGGGCAGGGGAGATAGCTCAGTTGGTAGAGTGCTTGCCATGCAAGCATAATCCCCAGCACCGCAAAAAAAAAAAAAAAAAAAAAAAAAAAAAAAAAAAAAATTAATAAAATAAAATGCCCTCAAAAATTGTCAAATTATATAGGTTTAGCTTTTAACATTACATCTGAAGATATTTGAAGCTCCACATAATTGAAAGTTCAATTTGTACAGCAAATAAGTTCTAACTTCATAAAGCTTTCTTAAAGTATTTCCTTAAAAGAAAATCAAGACATAAAAATCTGAAGTCATCTATAACACAAGAGAATTCACTAAATTATGTATGAACTATAGTAGGAAATAATGAGCAAGATTACTCTTAATTACACCCTACCCATTTGTTGCAACTGATATTATAAATTAAATTAATGAAGCTATGGACTTTGTCCAAAATTGAAAAAAAAAAAAAAAAAAGCACTTTCAAATATTATCACAAAGGAAAAAACTATTAGAGAAACTTTTATTTATAATCACATTTCAAGCAACCCTTTTGGTGTCTTAACAAAAATGTTTCATACAGGAAAACATAAGCCTCTGAATTAGATTTCTTCCAGTATGTTTCAATTCGACTATCATCCAAGGTATTTAACCCTTGTTATTTGAAATTACAGAGTTAAGACAAATTCTCCAAGATTAGTCACATTGTTATATTTGTCACCATTATGGCTTCTTTAAAAAGCGGGGGAGCAATACATAGCATTCAACTCCCTCAGTACTTTAAAATTATTCCCCATCCCCGCCCCATGAACGTTATTCTATTCCATCTAGCCAAAAGAAAACAGCAGATACATCTATGTTGTCTATCCTGGCAATCCATGTTTATATACCAATTCAACTGTGATAAACGTCTCAGAACCAAACACTGTTAACAAAAGAGTGAATCCACACTGTGTGTGTGTGTGTGTGTGTGTGTGTGTGTGTGTGTGTGTCCCCATTCATAACATGACCCTCCTACACACACACACACACACACACACACACACACACACACAATTTTCTATTAACAAATCTTTTTTCAAATCATACACAGATTATAATAAAACTGTCCTCTTTAATGTTCAAAGAACAATTCCTAAAGCTAGGTTAGAGAAGAGTTAATACCAGGATTGCTGCCACCTATCAACTTTAATTCAAAGCAAAGTACAACTCAATGTCATTTTTAACTCTAATGCAGCCACGACTGAAAAAAAAAAAATAATAATAACTTCATTGTAAGATAAAGTATCCGGGCATTCCTATGGATTATTTACTTCTCTGATCTGATAGTACATATATGTGTAGTCTTTTATCCCTCCCTAAGAATCTCAGGGTATCAACATCAGCTTTATTAAATCGAATGACAAGCAAATCCCTCAGGTCATTACTTCAGCATTCTAAGTATCAGAAAGTCCTGGCCTTCCCTGTCTTTATAATATGCAAGGAGAGTCCCATGCCCGCTTCCATTATAGTGCGGGAGGCAGGGTGGGAAGGAAACGCTTGTATTTCCTAACAATCCTGTGTTCCGTCCTGGAACCTAAATAGGCGTGAGTACAAGTGATATGTGGGTCACCCACAAAGAAACAGACGCAGCTTAATGACCCTCCAAGTTCAGTAAAAACACCAAAAGCCTCAGGGGAAACGCGGCAGCAGCCTTTGGGGAAACGGGGCAGAACCAGAACGGTCTCCGAGGTTCCGGGAGACCGGGATTGGCACAAGCCCAGGGCGTGGAGCGACCTAGGAGTCTCAGGTACTCCTCTCCTGGTCTCCAGGATCCGTCACTCGGGAAGGGGTGCGGCGGGTGGAGGGGGTCAAAACTGGGGGAGGGCGGGGCCCGGGGGCTAACCCGCGGCACCCTGGGGGTTCAGGGGGTGTGTCCTACCTGGGCCGTGGCGGACGCAGGGATTTCGGGCGGAGGGCTCCGGTCCAGCTCAGAACCGGGACTGTAAGGGGACAACCCTCAGCAGGCGGGACCGCCGCCGCCTGCCCATCCCCCGCCGCCCACTGCGGCGGGACCCGAGCGCGGCTTCGCGGGCCGGCCGGCCGGGCGGGTAGTCCCCTCGGGTACCGTCCGCCTTCACTGGCGGCGGCGGCGGCGGCTGATGCTGTTATTGCTGCTGCTGGCCGCCCCCAGCCGCTGCTCTTGTGCCAGCCTCTGCTCCTCCTCCTGCCGCCGCCGCCGCCGCCTCGTCCCCACCGCTCCCATCGCCGCTGCGGCGACTACTGCAGCGCTCGCTGACCCGACCCGACGTTATTCTCCCCCTTCGCAACCCGGCACAGCCTAGCCCACCTGCCCTGCCAGTGCGCACGCCCACCTCTCCACCACAGGTGCTGATTGGAAAGCGCGTTGCGAGCCCACAGCGTCGGTTGGCTGGTCCCATTGCCTATCACGAGGGGGGCGGAGAGTCGGACAAGGAGCGTCTCCGCCCCCACCGGAGAATTGCCGCTATCTTCAGGTTTGCCTGAGAGGGCGAGTTACCGGGAAAGGAGCATCACAATGGCAGCGCGCATGCGCCTAGGAATTCTGGGCCTCGTAGTTCCAGCCACCGCCGCAACTGCCAGCCTGTCCCAAAGAGAGACGTAGGGCTTCTGAGAGTGGTTGGCGCAAGTGGGTGTTCTAGCTCAGTGGTTAACTTGGTTACAGAGGTATGGCTGTGACCCCAAGGTTGAGCTTTGAAGAAGAAAATCGAAAGTGCTTGGTCAAGATACGAATATACACACTGAGGCAGTCGAGATGAAGGGCTTGGAATCGTGAGGCCCTGTCAAGGATCAGGGGATCTATCACTTCGTCTGAACCAAAGCGGCCAGCATGTCGCGAATTGGCGCCATCCCACCTGACCTGAAGCTAATCACAGCAAAGGCCAGGGAAAGGCATAAAGGTGTGAGGAGAGAAGAAGACGGACTTACAAAGGAATGTCAGGCTGGAGATGAGAGCCCTTGCGGTTTCACAGCCCGAAAAGAACAAGATTTCATTCCCTTATGGAAACATCACCAGTTAAAAGACTCAACGAGCAACTTCGGTGGGGACCAGTACCGGGATTCTAAGCAAGAGTATTTGAGAGTAGCTTAAAGACTTTCAAAAGAATAGTGAGGAAGGTGAAGCAGTGAAGTTGTGTGGAGTAAATTTGTATTTAGTGTTGTGTCTTCTTCTTTGGTTTAAAAAAAAAAAAAAAAAAAAAACTTAAGATTAAGGTCCTCGCCTGTCTTTAACTACCAGTTTACAGAGGAGCAGACTCAACTGAAGAGATTAAAACTTTCTCAAGGCCATAAAAAACTAATTAGTGGTAGAACCAAAACAGGTCTGTTAGACCTCCTGTGTCCCGTGCTCGCTCTTCTTAATAATCAGAAATACTCCCAGGAATTACCATAGTCGGAAAGGATACAATGAATTATAGGTTTCACTTCAAATCTTTTTCTTCAATCAAGTGACATTATTATTGAAGCTGACTCAGAATATAGAAAAATTAAATATAAATCCTATGCTAAATTTCAAAACTCTTCTTACAGAATCTGTTTAATCTTGTGCAGGAAATGTCACTGCCTCTTCACTTTCTTTTAAAAGCAGGAGGTGCCTCTCCTGTCTGTCATGTCCAGATTTTTGGACTAAAGCAGGACAAAATGTACATTAAAGGCAATTGATGATGCAGCTCATCTTGTTCTATTCAAACATAAAGGAGTTGCCAAATTGTTTTCTTTCTACTGATTAAAACCACGAGTTGCTTTTTTTCCCATTACTTTGTGTAATAGAATATAGTTCAGAGTATTGGCCAGATACAGAATTTTTATGGAAAACGATCAAGGTTTCTGTAAATATTTTTCTTTTAAATTAAAAGGGTTTTATGGAGGGAAATGTCCAGATCCACTGGAATTATGTCTAGCAATAAAAATCTCCCCTTCTTTCTGGTACAGACCAGAGAGAAATTTTCATTTTAAGAATTTTTGGTCTGTCCCCAGAGTTACTTTTTTCTGTTAGGATAATTGGCAAGGTAATATATTATTCAAGATCTAGCCCTAGATTCAGGAATCTTCTTGGATATTATAGTATGACATTAAAAAAATAAACATGGTAGCAAACCTTCCAAGATGGTCCCTGATGATCCCTGCCTCCTTCTATAGTTCCTCCCATACCGAATTGGGCTAACCTATGTAGCCAATAATGTTTTCCAGGAATTTAGGTGTGTTAACAGTGTGTGGATATTAAGGCTAGGTCCTAAAAGACAGTGTAGCTTCTGCCTTAAGGCTCTTGGATAAGTTTCTTAGAGGGGAACCAATTATCATATCATGAGGACATTCAAGCAGCCCCAAGGTGAGGTCCTCTGACAAGGAACTGAACACTATACCGATAATCAGCATCAGCTTGCCATCCGTATTTGTGAGCTATTCTTGGAATCTGGATCCTTTAGAATACAGATCCTTTAGGCCCAGTCAAGCCTTCAGATGACTGAAGACCCACCTGGCATCTTCAGAGCCACCTTGTAAGATATCCCACTCAATTCACTCCCAAAATCCAAACCCACAGAATCCGTGTGATACGATAAATATTCCTAAATATTTTTCAATCCCCAGCACTAAAAATAAATAAATGTTTACTTTGCTTTAAATACTAACTGGTCATGTAGAAATAGATAACTAAAGATTTGAGAAAATGAGAGAAAGGAATGACTCAAATTTAGGGGGCCCTGGATTACCATATCTGAAGGAATAAAATGCCAATTCTAACATGAATCTTACAGAATATTCAGGTTTGGGTTTACTCCAAGGAGTCTCCACATAAAACATAATGTTTTCTATATAGCTTTTACTTTTCTCCTGGCATGAAATAAACAACACACTGAAGAATCTGTTTCCTCTTTTCCTGCTCTTCCATTTGTGTTCTCCTTAACCCATCTTTGGGCACCACTTTGTAACCTTCTTCCCCTGATTCAAAGGGTAAATAATCTAAAAGATTCATTTATATCACATGGTTACCAGGACAATACAATAATATGAATCAGTGTACAAACCAAGGAAAAGAGACCTTTGCCCTTTTCTCTTTTAATCTGTCTTTAAAAACAATATGTGACAATGTGAAGAATTAGTTTTAAAAAGTAAGAAACCAGAGCTGGGCTTGGTGGCACATGCCTGTAACTCCAGCACCTCAGGAGGATGAGGCAGGAGGATGGTGAGTTCAAAGCCAGCCTCAGTATCTTAGTAAAGCCCTAAGCAACTCAGCAAGACCCTGTCTCTAAATAAAATGTCAAAAAGTGCTGGGGATGTGGTTTAGTGGTTAAGTGCCCCTGGATTCAATCCCAGTGCCAAAAAAAATCTCAGGGGCTTTTAGGGGTAGAAGGGTGCCTTGAGAGTTCAAACCCCAATATCAAAACAAAAACAAAAAATACATTGCTGGGGGCCTGGGGTTGTAAATCAATGGTAAAGCATCTGCTTAGCATGTACAAGTCCCTGGGTGCAATCCCTAATGCCAAACAAACCTCAGAATTGTAAATTTTAAATTCTATGTTAGTTGTATCTCATGAAGCTGTTTTTAAATCTCAATGCAGAGTGTTTTGAACTATGAATTTCAATAGTGGACTACGGCCCAGTACTTCTGTAAATCAGTAAACAGCCTTGATTTACAATTTTTCATCAAACTAGTTTCTTTTAAACGTAATTAATTCACAAAATCATAGGGTCTACTAATGTCACCTATTCTCCTGGCACTGTGAAAACAAATAGAAATAAACTTAAATAGAAATAAATAGAAATAAATAATCCTGTCCTTAGGAGTTTCACAACGTAATGATTACCAAACATGCAAAACTTATGACAAGGCATTGTAATAACTATAATAGAGGTATACAACTTATATAAATACTCTCGGACAACAGTCAGTAAACAATAACATAGGCCAAATCTTTGGGATCCTCTGAGTGTCCGAACCCATTAAACTCATCAGCTGCATTGTGATTTTGAACTTGACAGAAATGCATTCACACCAAATATATTAAGTACCTTAAGTTTTTGTTTATAATTTTTCTCAAGTGTTTGTTGTTTATTTTTATTTTTATTATTAGTAGTAGTATTAGTATTAGTATTAGTATTAGAGATTGAACCCAGGGGCACTTTACCACCAAACTTTATATTCAGCCCTCTTTATTTTTATTTTGAGATGGGGGCATTTTCTCACTAAGTTGCCAAAACTGGCCTCAAATTTTCAATTCTTCTGACTCAGCCTTCTGAGCTGCTGGCATTATAGGCATGTACCACAGTACTCAGCAAGTAACTGCAATTTTGAGAATATGACTTCATCGTCTTTAAATTGATTGTCAATTTGTGTTTAATGATGATAGACTACAACATCAGGGAAGACCAGAGCTGATTAGAGCTGGTTAAGTGAGAAAAACTATAAGAGTTTACGTATATAAAAGTAATTCTAGGACTGGGGATAGAGCTCAATGGTAGAGTGTCTAGCATGCGTGAGGCCCCAGGTATCATACACACACACAGTAATTATAGTTATTTTAAAATGCGATTCCCATTTTCCCCTGACTTTAATGAAACTCAGAATTATTATACCATTAAATTTAACAGCTCATTTTTGTGAGTTTTATTAGAATAGTGAATTCTATACATGTTTGCTTAGTCTTTTGGGTCTCCTTTTTGTTGCAGCATCATTTATGATCTAGCCTTTTTGTATACTCAGAGTTTTAAAATGAAAAATGGTGAGGTGATGCTGTGATTCCTGATAAATAGCTGTCACAGTATGGAAAAAGTTCTGGGACTTTTCAGTATGGTTCAGTGTTCAAATACTGCAAATACTCAACAGCCTTCTGTGATTTTCAGACTCTATTGGTAGAATGACTGATGGATTGGCTGTGCTAATAGCACACCCTAATGACCATAGTATCCTACTGCAAGCTGTCGAAACAATACAATAGTATTATATTTTTGTCTTATTAATCAAAGCAGATTATCCATTGGCTAGAGGTTTTTATAATTTTTAGATCTGATGATTGTGATTATGATAAATATTATCTTAAAGTATTTTTCTGGACATAGTATATTCTACAAAATAAAATATATTCATAGATGGCAGATAAAATTTTCAGAAATGCATCAGGTACTTACAGCAAGGTTACTGCATGATATTCTATGCCAAATCAAAGAAATATGAGATATGGTTCTCACATATGCTATTTAAAAAAATTTTTTTTAGTTGTAGATGGACACAATGTCTTTTGTTTATTTATTTATTTTTATGTAGTTCTGAGGACAAAACCCATTGCCTCACACATGCCGGGCAAGTGCTCTACTACTGAGCTACAACCCAGCCCTCACGTATAGCAGTTTTTGTGCACATCTTTCATCATATAAGCTGTAGAGAGATCATTTATCGTACTGCACTTTCCCGATACTTTCTTCACTCTCTAAATATTTAAATACACTCATTAAGATTTTTAAAATAAATTAATGCAGATCTGGAAATGTAGCTCAATAGTAGAGGGCTTGCCTATCCTGCACAAGGCCGTAGGTTTGATTTCCAGCACCAAAAATTACTAATTAATTCACTAATGCAAAAAGTTAATGGCAGGCTAATACATGCATGTAATCCCAGTTACTTGGGAGGCTAGGGTAGAAGGATCACAAGTTTGAGGCTCACCTGGGCAACTTATCAAGACCCTGTCTCAAAATAAAAAATAAAAAGGGCCATACTACCTTAAGTGCTATACAAATTCAATGCAATTCCAATTAAAATCCCAATGACATACCTTACAGAAATAGAGCAAGCAATTATGAAATTCATCTGGAAGAATAAGAAACCAAGAGTAGCTAAAGCAATCCTTAGCAGGAAGCGTGAAACAGGGGGTACTGCAATACCAGATCTTCAACTCTACTACAAAGCAATAGTAACAAAAACAGCATGGTATTGGTACCAAAATAGAAAGGTAGATCAATGGTACAGAATAGAGGACATGGACACAAACCCAAATAAATACAATTTTCTCATACTAGACAAAGGTGCCAAAAATATGCAATGGAGAAAAGATAGCCTCTTCAACAAATGGTGCTGGGAGAATTGGAAATCCATATGCAACAGAATGAAACTAAACCCATATCTCTCACCATGCACGAAACTAAACTCAAAATGGATTAAGGACCTCGGAATCAGACCAGAGACCCTGCAGATTATAGAAGAAAAAGTAGGTTGAGATCTTCAACATGTCAGCTTAGGACCAGACTTCCTCAACAGGACTCCCATAGCACAAGAAATAAAAGCAAGAATCAATAACTGGGATAGATTCAAACTAAAAAGCTTTCTCTCAGCAAAGGAAACTGTTAGCAATGCGAAGAAAGAGCCTACAGAGTGGGAGAAAATCTTTGCCACTCATACTTCAGATAGAGCGCTAATCTCCAGAATCTATAAAGAACTCAAAAAACTCTAAGAATACAAATAATCCAGTCGACAAATGGGCTAAGGAAATGAATAGACACTTCACAGAAGAAGATCTACAAGCAATCAACAAACATATGGAAAAATGTTCACCATCTCTAGTAATAAGAGAAATGCAAATCAAAACCACTCTAAGATTCCATCTCACCCCAATTAGAATGGCGATTATCAAGAATACAAGCAAAAACAGGTGTTGGTGAGGATGTGGGGAGAAAGGTACACTCATACATTGCTGGTGGGGCTGCAAATTAGTGCAGCCACTCTGGAAAGCAGTGTGGAGATTCCTTAGAAAACTTGGAATGGAACCACCATTTGACCCAGCTATCCCACTCCTTGGCCTATACCCAAAGGACTTAAAATCAGCATACTATAGAGATACAGCCACATCAATGTTCATAGCTGCTCAATTCACAATAGCCAGACTGTGGAACCAACCTAGATATCCTTCAATTGATGAATGGATAAAGAAACTGTGGTATATATGTACAATGGAATATTACTCAGCCATAAAGAATGATAAAATTATGGCATTTGCAGGCAAATGGATGAAATTGGAGAATATCATGCTAAGTGAGATAAGCCAATCTCAAAAAGCCAAAGGACGAATGATATCGCTAATAAGTGGATGATGACATATAATGGGGGGAGGGGAGGGTGAGTGTTAGGGTTAGAGTTAGGGTTAGGGAGGAGGGCAAGTATGGAGGAAGGAAGGACTGTATAGAGGGAAAAGAGGGGTGGGAGGGGTGGGGGAAAAGGAAAAAATAACAGAATGAATCAAACAACATTACTGTATGTAAATTTATGATTACACAAATGGTATGCCTTTATGCCATGTACAAACAGAGAAACAATATGTATCCCATTTGTTTACAATAAAAAAATACATTATTAAAAAAAAAAGAAAATCTCATTTGATACTAGCAATGTAGATAGCATTATGATTGCCATTTTAGAGATTAATTTAGCCTAAAATTATACAGCTATTATTTGGAGAATGATTGACTTACGTAGAAGTAGTCAATTTCCAGAACTCAAACTCTCAATTACTTTATTATGTTGACAAGCCTTGCAAAGACATACAATTGTATGAAAAATTTTAGAGTGGTAATACTTGTTAAATAAGAATTATTAAATTTCAAAAGAGTTACTAAATACTAAAGATATTATTTTACTTTCCTATAAATTTATAAGTTTGAACTTATAACAAGTTAATATTTTTCCTGTAAAATTGGAAACATTAAATAACGAAAAAGCCAAAAACAATAAAAAATAAAAAATAAAATAAAAATAAAAAGGGCTGGAGATGTGGCTCAGTAGTAGAGTGATGCACAGTTCAAGCCCCAGTGCCAAATAAATAAAGTAAGTAAAATATAATAAGTACAAAAATATATGAGCGCTCACATTTTGCATTAACTTCCAAAAAAGTGCTATAGGTACTTCTGGGTTTGCCTTTCTCTGAACGTTTTGATTTAGATGATTATATATTGCATTTTTATAGTCTTTAAATCTTACCCAGAAACATAACAAGGATGATTTCAACAATAAACAGAGAAAAATTCCACAGTGTGAAACCCTCAGAAGAGAGAGGAGAGAGAACAATCCTAGTAAAGTTACAAGTTGTAATAGCAGTATAAAATCAGGATTTGGGCTTTTTCAGTCCCAGGTCAATCAGTCTGACACACTGTGTTCCAACAAAGTTCCTGCTATTTCCAGCACTGCATACTATCGTGTGTCCTGTTATACTTCCTCTAGGTAACTCAAGTTTGCACTAATATAGAGTATGTCTAAATACAGGTAGAGGTGAGCACTAACCTACGTTCTTGCCAGAAGGACATTGCCTTTGTCCCTTTTTTCTTAATAAATTGAAGTTTAGTTTTTCTTTCTTTCTTTTTTTTTTTTTTTGGTGGGGAGGGAGGAGGGGCGTACTGGGGGTTGAACCCAGAGGCACTTTCCCACTGAGCCACATCCCCAGACCTTTTATTATTTTTTATTTTAAGGCATGGTCTCAATAAGTTACTGGAGCCTGCTCCACATGTTAGAGAACAAGGACTTCAGGTCACTTTCCCCATCTTCACCCTTTCTCAGCAGGAAGCAGCCTGGAGATGTCATCGCCCCTTATTGCATAGTAATGGAACATAGGAATTGACAGTGGGGAAAACAGTGATCCACTTTATACTTTGAATATATCCCTTGCTGCTCTAAAACTGACATGTTTTATCTGCTTTCTGATCTTCTCCCTCCCTGGTCTTCTCCTCCCTAATCTCTCCTCACTAATTTCAGGAAACAGGTTCCTCTGAACCACCTCTTTAAAAAACCCATGTTCCCCCTGATGGGGAGAATCATATTCTCTGGGACAGGAGTCCCTGTGTTTCTCCTTTGCTACAAAGCAATAGAACTTATTTTTATTTTTCTAAAAACAAAACAAACAACAAAACAAAACAAAAACCAATGACTTTCTTCACAGAACTAGAAAAAAATAATTCTAAAATTCATTTGGAAGAATAAAAGACCTAGAATAGCCAAAGCAATTCTAAAGCAAAAAAGAATGCTGGAGATATCAAAATACCTGACTTCAAATTATACTACAGAGATACAGTAATAAAAACTGCATGGTACTGGCATAAAAACAGACACATAAACCAATGGTACAGAATAGAAGACACAAATACAAACCCACACATCTACAACAGTCTGATCCTTGAGAAAGGTGCCAAAAACATACACTGGAGAAAAGATATCTTTTTAACTAATGGTGCTGGGAAAACTGTTTATCCATATGTAAGTGAATGAAACTGGACCCTATGATCTCACTGGCACATAAATCCACTCAAAATGTATTAAAGACCTAGGAATTAGGTCAGAAACTACGCAACTCCAAGAAGAAAATGTAGAAGCAACACTCCAGCACATAGGCACAGACAACAACTTTCTAATGCTTAGAGTTAATAAATAAGATGACATCAAATTGAAAGGCTTCTGCATAGCAAAGGAAACAATTAGGATTGTGAAGAAAGAACCTACAGAATGAAAGAAAAATCTTTGCTAGCTACCTTCTGACAGAGGATTAATATTTAGAACATATAAAGAACTCAAAAAATTTATACCCAATTAGTAAATAACCCAATTAGTAAATGGACAAATGAATGAAAAAGATACTTCTCAAAAGAAATACAAGTAGCTGCTAGGCATGGTGGTGCATGCCTATAATCCCATTGGCTGGGAAAGCTGAGACAGGAGAATTGCCAGCCTCAGAATTGCCAGACAGGAGTCCAAAGCTAGCCTCAGTAACAGTGAGGTGATAAGCAACTCAGTGAGACCCTGACTCTGAATAAAATACAAAATAGGGCTGGGGATGTGGCTCAGTGGTCGAGTGCCCCTGATTTCAATCCCCAGTACCCCCCACCAAAAAAAGAAATACAAATGGCCAAACAAATATATGAAAAAATGTTCAACATCATTAGTAATTAGGGAAAAGCAAATCAAAACCACACTGAGATTTCACCTCACACCAGTTAGAATGGCAGTCATCAGGAATACAGATAATAATAAATGCTGGAGAGGATATGGAGAAAAAGAAACTTTTACACTGTTGGTGGAATTGCAAACTAGTACAACCACTATGGAAACCAGTATGGAGGCTCCTCAAAAGGCTAGGCATGGAACCACCATATGACACAGCTATACCACTCCTCAGTATTTATCCTGAAGAATTAAAATCATTACACTGCAGTGATACATGCATAACCATGTTCTTAGCAGCAGAATTCATAATAGCCAAACTACAGAACCAGCCTGGATATCCATCAACAGATGAATGGATAAAGACAAAGTGGTATATATACAAAATGGAGTTTTATTCAGCTATAAATAAAAACAAAATTATGTAATTTGCAGGAAAATGGATGAGACTAGAGACCATTATGTTAAGCAAAATCATTCAAATTCAGAAAGTCAAGGTTTATATGTTTATTCTCATCTGCAGAAGCTAGAGGGGAAAAAAGGAAAATAAAGGTCAGGCTGGATCTCATGAAAATCGAAGGGAGATCAGTAGAAGAAAGGGAATAAGGGGCAAGAGTAACAAAAACAGCATGGTATTGGCATCAAAATAGACAGGTAGACCAATGATACAGAATAGAAGATACAGAGACAATTCCACATAAATACAGTTATCTCATTCTAGACAAAGGTGCCAAAAACATACAATGGAGAAAAGATAGCCTCTTCAACAAATGGTGCTGGGAAAACTGGAAATCCATATGCAGTAAAATGAAATTAAACCCCTATCTCTCACCCTGTACAAAACTCAACTCAAAATGAATCAAGCATCTAGGAATTAGACCTGAGATACTTCACCAAATAGAAGAAAAAGTAGGCCCAAATCTCCATCATGTTGGTTTAGGACAAGACTTCCTTAACAAGACCCCAGAGCACAAGAAATAGAAGCAAGAATCAATAAATGGGATAAATTCAAACAAAAAAACTTTTTCTCAGCAAAGGGAACAATAATGTGAAAAGAGAGCTTACAGAGTGGGAAAAAATCTTTTACACACATACTTCAGACAGAGCACTAATCTCCAAAATTTATAAAGAACTTAAAAAACTACACCAAAAATACAAAGAACCCAATCAATAAGTGGACTAAGAAACTGAGCAGACACTTCACAGAAGAAGATATACAGGTGATCGACCATCTCTAATAATTATAGAAATGCAAATTAAAACCACCCCAAGATTTCATCTAACTCCAATTAGAATGGCTATTATCAAGAACACAAGCAACAATAAGTGTTGGCATGGATGTGGCAAAAAAGGCAAACTCATACATTGCTTGTGGTTTTGCAATTGATGCAACCACTCTGGAAAGCAGCATGGAGATTCCTCAGAAACCTTGGAATGAATCCACCATTTGACCCAACTATTCCACTCCTCAGTTTATACCCAAGGACTCAAAATCAACATACTACAGTGACACAGCCACATCAATGTTCATAGTTGCTCAGTTCACAATTGCTAGATTGTGGAACCAACCTAGATGCCCTTCAACTGATGAATGTATAAAGAAACTGAGGTATATATATACACAATGGAATATTACTCAGCCATAAAGAATAATAAAATTATAATTTTTTTGTGGTGCTGGGTATTGAACCCAGAAATTATGGCATTTGCTGGTAAATGGATGGAGTTGGAGAATATCATGCTAAGTGAAATAAGCCAAACCCAAAAAAAAACCAAAGGCCAAATGTTTTCTCTGATAAGTGGATGCTGATACATAATGGGGGGCAGGAGGGAGTAAGGGAAAAATGGAGAAACTTTGGATTGTGTAGAGGGAAATGGGGTGGGAGGGGGTGGGGGAAGAAAAGATAGCCGACTGAGATAGACATTATTACCCTATGTATATGTATGATTACATGAATGGTGTGAATCAACATTGTGTACAACCATATAAATGAAAATGTTGTACCCCATTTGTGTATAATGAATTAAAATGCAGCCTGTAAAAATAAAAATATAAAAAAAGAAAGGGACTGGGGATATAGTTCAGTTGGTAGAGTGCTTGCCTTGCAAGCACAAGGCCCTAGGTTCAATCCCCAGCACTGCAAAAAAAAAAAAAAAAAAAAAAAAAAAAAAAAAAGGAGCAAGGGGTGAGAGACATGGAGGAGGGGGAGGGGAGAAGTGCTGGGGAGTGATATTGGCAAAATTATATTGTTATATCCATGTATGAATATGTAACAATAAATTCCATCATTATACACAACTATACTGCACCAATAAAAAATGTGGAAAATGGGCAAGAATAAAATACACTTGCTACATGGCTAAAATTTAAAAAGACTGACAGTATCAAATGTTTGTGAGGCTATGGAGCAATCAGAATTCTCATACATTGTATGGGAATGTAAATGATATATTCACATTGAAAAAAGATCTGTAAGTTTCTTTTAGTCTAAACATACATCTACCTATGATTCAGCAATTTGTCTTCCAGACACTTACCCAAGAGAAATGAAAATATATGCTCACAAAAAGACTAACTCAAGAATTTTCAGAGTGCTTTGTTTATAATAGCCCCAACTAGGAAATAGCTCAGGTGTTCATCAATAGGACAATAGGACAATAGATAACAAACAGTACTATATTCAAAAGTGGAATAGCATTCAATGCTAAAAAGGAACTGAAATTACATGGATGAACCTTAAAAACAGTATGCTAAATGAAATACCTTACCAAAAGAGCTCATATTATATGATTCCATTTATATGAACAAATTCATATAAAACAATGTATACTATATTATTATTCCAGTTACATAAAGCTCTAGAGCAGGATACATAATCTATGGTGAAAAATATTTAAAACAATGTTTGCCTCTGGGGAGATGGGGACAGAGTTTAGCTGATAAAGATGAAGAATGATGATAATGCTTTACATCCTTTAAAAAAATTTAATTGACATAATAATTATATGTATTTATGGGTACATATTCTATATTTTGATAGGAATTTGAGTTGCCCAGTTGCATGCATTTATCAAAACTCAGTTAATGTATACTTTTACATCAAAAGAAAAAGCTATTAACGAATATTGAACTCTAGTTAATTATATGTATGTGGAACTATGTAGGGAGCTTGGTATTGATAGCTACAATATACTTTAAAATTTGTACAGAAAATAAGATGGTTTGATGGATGAATAGAAGAATGGATAAATGGATAGATGATAAAGTAAATATAGCAAATTATTATTGGTAGAATTTGGTAGTAGTACAGGGATGATTGCTGTAAAGTTCATTCAACTTTGCTGTATATGTTTGAAAATATGGGGTCTGGGATTTCACAACTGTGTTAGTGAGCCATCTTGGAAATGAGTCCATAGAGAATCTACATAAGATCCAAAGCAGATAAAAATGAAGCACTAGAGGCAATTTTCTAAACTGATGTAACAAATCAACACAAACCTAGAGACCTAAAACAACAATTTTCTATCTTTGAGTCTTGTAGGTCAGAAGTTTGATATGGGTCTCACTGGGCTAAACTCAAGGTGCCATCCATTTTAGAGGTTCAAGTACAGAAAATATGACCCCTGTTTTTTCCAACTTCTACAGGCTGCACATATTCTTTGGCTCATGGTCTCCTTCCTCCAACTTCAAAGTCAACATTAAGAGTGGGCCAATATGAACATTTTCTCTGACATGCTGATGCTAATTCACAATAAGAGGAGTGCTAGGGAAAAATAGAGGTACTTTGGATTAGACAGAGGGGAGTGAAAGGAGGGGAGGGGGTATGGGGGTAGGAAGGATAATAGGATGAATTGGATATTTTTACCCCATGTGCATATGATTACACAACCAGTGTATTTCTACATCGTGTACAACCAGAAGAATTAAAGTTATACTCCAATTATGTATGATGTATCAAAATGCATTCTATCATCATGTATAATAATTACAACAAATAAAAAAAAAAAAAAAGGTCTGGGGATGTAGCTCAGTAATAGGGCACCCCTGGGTTCCATCCCCAGTACTATAAAAACAAAACAATTGAAAAAACAAACAAACAAAAACAAGAGTGGGCCAATAATCCCAGTGGCTCGGGAGGCTGGGGCAGGAGAATTGAAAGTTCAAAAAGCCAACCTGGGGACTAGAGCTGTAGCTCAGTGGCAGAGCACTTGCCTAGCATGTGTGAGGCACTGTGTTGGATCTTTAGCACCACATAAAAATAAATGAAGGCATTCTGTTCATCTACAACTCCCCCCACCCCACCCCCCAAAAAAATCCAGCCTCAGCAACTTAGTGAATCCTTAAACAAATCACTGAGACTCTATCTCTAAATATAATACAGAAAGGGGCTAGGGATGTGGCTCAGGGCTTGAGTGCCCTTGAGTTCAATCCCCGGTACCCACCCTCCAAAAAAAACGAGAGGACAAAGTAAGTCCTCAAGGCACGTCTCTCTGACCCACCCTTCTGCTTTCCTTTTCAACCATTAAGAATTCTTGTAATTAGTTTAGACCCATCTGAATAACCCAGCATTATCTCCCCATCTCATGCTTAATCACATCTGCAAAGTCCTTCTTGCCACGTAAGGTAAAACATGTTTGTAGGTTCCAGGATAAGGACATGGATGATTTTTGAAGGGAAGGGGACATAATTGCATTTACCACACAGAGAGTTAAGAAAAACTTCCTAGAAAAATTAACACCTGAGTTTACCCCTGTCTTGCAACTGTTAATTTGCATTCATATTATTCATTTGTATATTCTTGCTTTGTTGTTTCTGCATAAATTATTTAAATTTATTTTAGGACTTAGAGATTCCTTCAAGAAATGGCTCTAAATGCCTATAATGTCATCTTTGAAAGAAACAGCCCAAAATTGAAAAATTAAGTTAGACTTATTTTGATTATCTTCCAACCATAGGTTTAACCCTGTCCCATTTTATACACTGGATAACAACTGTATTGGTCTTTTTCAAACTACATAGCCCAACTCTACAGGAGCAAATTTATTAACCTTTAGATAGCAGCTAGCACAGTGTCATGCATGTACAATGAGGAAGAAATAAACAGGGAAGTAAAAATAAAAAGCAAATGTAGGAATTCCCCTACCTTTATTTTTTATTTATTTATTTATTTATTTATTTTTTTGGAGTTGTGTGGGCCTTTATTGTCCAGGCAAGCTACTTGAGGGGGATAAAGCGGGACGAGTGAGTGGCTCCAATGCCAGGCCGGCCATGCTTCACAGACTTGTAGGTGATCGAGAACTCGCCCAGGTAGTGTCCGATCATCTCAGGCTTGATCTCCACCTGGTTGAAGGTCTTGCCATTGTACACACCAACCATGCTGCCCACCATCTCCGGCAAAATAATCATGTCCCGCAGGTGTGTCTTCACCACCTCTGGTTTTTCCATGGGGGGGTGCCTCTTTCTTGGCCTTGCGCAGGCGCTTTAGCAGCGAGTGCTGCTTCCGACGCAGGCCCCGGTTCAGCCGACGCTGGCGTGCGCTATACAGCTGCATCAGCTGCATCAGCTGCTCGTAGGACATGTCCAGCAGCTGGTCGAGGTCCACGCCGGGGTAGGTGAACTTGCGGAAGGTCCGCGTCTTCTTCTGCTCCACTTCCGCCATCTTGCCGGCTCTGGGGAAAGACCGCCCCGTCCGTGCCTGCGCAGTTATCCTTCCCCTATCTTTAAACTCTACCAACTCACCTAAGCATTAAGTCCCCATAGGCCATGGACCTGAACTTCAAAAAACAGACTTGCTGCTCAGAATAGCTTTAGTTATTTATCTTTCTCATTTGTCATTTGACCCTGGCCCTAATTACAATGACTTGAATGGAAGAAATTCACAAGGAAGAGCATAGGAAGCAAGAAGGCAAGAGAACAAGAACAGAAGAAAAGAACATTAGAACAGAAGACAAGAGGGCAAGATTGGAAACCTGGAGAAAAGTCAGCATTTAAAGGGAGAAATAGGAACAGGATTCAAAAGAGGCCATGGACCTGTGTAAAAAGCATTTCTGCCTGAGCTCAAGGCTCATCTTTCTATGATCCTTAATTCACTGTTTACTTCTATCCTGAAGCTTCTCCTGAGAAGATCTTAGAACAGTTTCTTTATTCTCAGCTGAAATGTAACTTCTTTCTTGACTAAAAATGTCAGGAGGATTTGGCAAATCATCTTTTTTTTCTTCTGATTTTATTTGTTTGTTTGTTTAATAGAAAAGGAAGTCATACAGTTCAATATTCCAAATATAAAAGGGCTGGGCACAGTGGCACACACTCCAGCTATGTGGGAGGTTGAGGCAGGAAGATTGCACATTCAAGGCCAGTCTCAGCAATTTACTAATACCTGTCTCAAAAATAAAAATAAAAAAATAAAAAGGGCTGGAGGTATGGCTCACTGATAGAGCACATCTGGGTTTAATTCCCAATACTGCAATAAAAAGAAAAAAAAAGAGGGAGGGAGAGAAGGAGGGAGGGGGAGAGGGAGAGAGAGAGAGAGAGAGAGAGAGAGAGAGAGAGAGAGAGAGAGAGAGAGAGAGGAGAGAGGAGAGAGAGAGAGAAAGAGAGAGATTGAGAACACATAAGTGTGAGAAAGATTAAAAGGGTATATTGTAAGGAATAGGCCTCGTTTCCATCCATGTGTCCTAGTCATTCAGTTCCCCTATTTTTCTTTTTTTTTTTAGCTGTCGATGGACCTTTATTTTACTTATTTATATGTGGTGCGGAGAATTGAACCCAGGACTTCACACATGCTAGGCAAGTGCTCTTCCACTGAGCCACAACCCCAGCCCCCCCATTTTCTTACTCATTTCTTGTTTATCTTTCCAGAGATATCTTACACATTTGCCAACCAACAGAGCTCTAGAGTTTTTTCATTATATGAATAGCAAGTAGTACTTTATACACTATTCTACAACTTTTTTTTCCCATTATTTTCTTAGCGTTCTGTAACTATTAGTACATAAAGATCAGCCTCTGCCTGTCCACCACCCCATTTCTCAGACAGTATCTCACTGTGTTGCCCAGGCTGTTCTTGAACTCCTAGGCTCAAACCATCCTGTCTCAGCCTCTTGAGTAACTGGGACTACAGAAATGAACTATAGCAACTGGCTCGCCTCTTTTTTTTTTTTTTTTTTTGGTACTGGGGATCAAACCCAGGGACGCTTTACCATTGATCTACATCCCCATTCCTTTTTATTTATTTTTAAAATTTGGGACATGGTCCTGCAAAGTTGCTGAAGCTGGTCTCAAATTTGCAATCTTCCTGCCTCAGCCTCCCAAGTCTCTGATATTGCCAGTGTGTACCACATCCCGTGTCTCATTCTTTTTAAAGGTTGTATAAAATTCAGTTGGATGTAGATTTTTTTTTTTTAATGAATGTATTTTTTGGAATAGTTTTAAATTTACAGAAAAAATTGAGAAATTAGTATAGGGAGTTCCATACAACAAATTTCCTCTATTATTAACACCTTACATCTGCATAGAACATTTATTCCAATTAATAAAATAATATTGATACACTATTATTAACTAAAACCCATAGTTTCTTCAGATTTCCTTAGTCTTTCCCTCATGTCCATTTTCTGTTCCAGGGTATCCAGGTGCCACATTACATATACTTGTCATGTCTCCTTAGGTTCCTGTTGGCCATGACAGCCTTGTTTTTGATGATTTTCAGGAATACAGATCAAATGTTTTGTAGGATGCCCCTTTATTGAAATTTTATGTTTGTTTTCTCCTTCATTATGTTCAGGTTAAAGCCTTTGTGGAAGAAAATCACATGAAATGTCATTATCATCGTATCATATAAGGGGTATCCTATCAACATGATTTATTACTATTGATATGATCTTGGTCACCTGACTGAGATAGAATCAGTTTCCTCCAGTGTAAAGTTGCCCTTGTTCCCCCTTTCACACTACCTTCTTTGGAAGGAAGTCAATACCTATATATAGGCCATCCATAAGGAGTGGTGATGAAATGGAAGATTTTAAATACTTGTTAAAAATTATTTTAAAAAATTAACTATAAGTTAAGAGTATAGCTAGTTGCAAAGGAAAGGAAGAAAACCGTAAAAAATAATTTGCAGTTATGTTTTGGAGACTTGGGTTTCAAAAGCCACTGAAAATTTTCAACAAAGGGGAGCTACAAGGAAGCTACCATATTGATCAGAGGTATATTCTGGATCTGGGCTTTTCGAGATGAAACATGATAATGTAAAAATTTAGTTTAAAAAAATATAAAACATTAGAGCCGTGCGTGGTGGCAGGCATGCCTGTTAATCCCAGCAGCTTGGGAGGCTGAGGCAGGAGGATTGTGAGTTCAAAGCCAGACTCAGCAACTTATCGAGTCCTGGGGGGGGGCGGGGGGGCGCTGGGGATATAGCTCAGTCGGTAGAGCGCTTGCCTTGCAAGCACAAGACCCTGGGTTTGGTCCCCAGCACCAAAAAAAAAAAAAAAAAAAAAAAATCTGACCAGAGGTCCTAAGCAACTCAGTGAGACCCTGTCTCTAAATAAAATAAAATACAAAAAATGGGCTGGGGATGTGGCCCAGTGGTTAAGCGCCCCTGAGTTCACTCTCTAGTACTGGCCCCACCAGCAAAAGAAAAAAAAAAAGTTAGAAACAAGAGAAAAGACGACAAGAAGGAGGCTTCTGCAACTGTTCTGGAAAAGGTATAAGAAGAGCCAGCACTGAGATAGTACAGTGCAGGATGTAATCTGCAGAAGCAATTGTAGGGATTTGGCAAATTTGGCAAGTGATTTACAGTGAGAGGAAGAGTCAAAGAAAGTTTAGGTGCCAAACCTGTATGACTTTGGGAACGGTTGTACTTTGAAACACAAATAGCGAACAAGAAGAATTGGATTGGGGCAGAAAATGAGTTAAAAGTTAGACGCTATGAGTTTGAAGATCCAGACATCCTACCAGGTAAAAGGTTAGAAATGCAGGTCTGAGTTGTCAGGTCTGAACACACAGACTTGGACATTTTTGACCTAGAATGAAACTGAAGCTGTGGGAAGCCGAAGGAATGAAGCATCCCTGAGAGGTGAGATGAATGGAGGGCTCATGGCAAAAGGAAGAAAGGAAAAGTAATGGAGGCAGAGTAGTAGATTCAGGCACTTTTAGAGTTTGCTTTGTGACAGGGTCTCACTGTGTTGCCCAGGTTGGTCTCAAATTTCTGGTCTCAAGGGATCTTCCCACTTCAGACTTAGGAATAGCTGGAACTACAGACCTAAAGTTTTAGAGTTATTAATGATTTGATTAAATATCACAGCTACATGAGTTACATTCTCTAAAATAACCTGCACTTTTTTTTTATAATTCAAATTTTCTTTTGTCACCTTTTTCCTGATTCTCTCTTGTTCCCCCACCCCCAAATTGATCTGAACTTATTTGCCACAGGTAATTTACTCTTTTCAGTTGATCTATATCACTTATAAACGACTTCATCAACTATTACAATTTAGTTAACCAGTTCTTGATGCTGGCATAAACAACTAATGACCTGCCCTGATTGGAGCAGAATTATAAGTTACAGTAACTGACTTTGCATTAATTAAACTGCAGTATTTTTGCTTCTGTTATACATAGAACCCAATTGTTTCAAATTCTTTTTGTTAAGAGCTTTACAGTATTTGTTAAGATGTTCCTTTTAGTGGCATCTGGAGATGAATTTCCCCTAAAGAAATGTCTGTTCTCCCCACAAAGGGCTTGAAATATGAGTATATTTTTATTGATTGGTTTATTTAAATCACGATGTGGGCTAAGTGGAGACATTTTATCTTTGAAAAATCAATTTTTCTCTATTCCAGTTGCCACAACCTTAGCTTAGGTCACCACCACTTATCTATATTAATTACTTCAGGAGGCCTGTTTGTCCCTCCAGTCTTCTCTGGTGTCTTATTTTTTTCCACACTGTAGCCAGACAGCTTTTTCTAAATGCATTTTTTTTTTTTTTTTAGCAGTACAGGGGATCTAAATACAAATTTAACCACATAGCTTATCTATGAAAAAAAAAAAAAAGTGATTCCTCACTGGCCTTAGCATGACTTATAAGCTCTATATGATCATTTCCCAGTCTTTCCATTAAGTCACCACACAATATACTCTAGTCAATGAAGAAAATAAATAAGGTATATGTACTAGAAGAGAAAGAACACTTCTATCATCTACACAGTAAATCCCAAAAATATCTATCTAAAGAAAAAAAAAAACCATTAAAAGTAATGGTGGGGCTGGGGTTGTAGCTCAGTGGTAGAGCACTTGCCTGGCATGTGTGAAGCCCTGGGTTCCATCCTCAGCACCACATACAAATAAATAAATAAATAAATAAATAAATAAATAAAGTCCATTGACAACTAAAAAGATTTTTTAAAAAGTAATGGCTACAATTTAAAAGTTGATTTCAATTAAAAAACAAAACAAACAAACCAGAGCCTGAAGAAATAGTTCACTGGTAGAGTGCTTGTCTTAGCATATGTGAAGCCCTGGGTTTGATCCCTAGTGCCACAAACCAACCAACTAACAAACCAAAATAGCAGACAATACTAAGTGTTACCAACAACATGGAACTTTGGAAAATGCCTGACAATTTCTTAAAAAGTTATACATAACCTCAATATGTATCACATACGAAGTTTATTTCTAATTTTCTTCTATTAAAGCTTAGCTTTATTCAATATATTTTATTTATTCTTGTGGTGCTGGCAACTGAACCCAGGGCCTTGTGCATACTAGGGTTAGCTCTATTACTGAGTCACACCCCAAGTCTGAAACTCACTTTTTTAGATTTCACATGAGTGAAATTATGTAGTACTTATTTTTCTGTGCCTGGATTACTTCACTTAAGGTATGATCTGCGGTTTCATCCATGTTGTCATAAATGACAGGATCTTATTCTTTTTATCAATGAACAGAATTTCCCTGTGTTTATGTACCACATATTCTTTATCCATGCATCAGTTGATCAACACTTAGGTTATTTCCATTTCTTGGCTATAGTGAATAATTCTGCTAAAAATATGGGAGTGCAGATGCCTCTTCGACATACCGATTTTATTTCCTTTGGATATATACACAGTAGTGTGCTGGCTATATTTTTATTATACTACCAATATGGTCATTCAGTTTGAATTTTTGAGGAACTTTCACAGTGTTTTTCATAATGGTCATATTCATTTACATTCCCATCAATAGGGTGCAAGTTTCTTTTTCTACCATCCTCACCAATACTTGTTATGCTTTGGCTTTCTGAATTTTTAAATTTTTTCTTTAATTTGTGCTTTTTAGTTATACATGACAGTAGAATGTATTTTGACATATTATACATACATGGAGTACAACTTCCTATATGATGTGGTTACACTGGTCCTGCACTCATACATGAATATAGGAAAGTTATACCTGATTTATTCTACTGTCTTTCCTATTCCCATCCCCCACCCTTTCTTCATTCCCCTTTGTCTAATTCAATGAACTTCTATTCTCCCTCCCACAGCTTATTGTGTGTTGGCATTCACCTATTGGAAAGAACATTTGGCCTTTGTTTTTTTGGGTTGGCTTATTTCACAATATGACAGTCTCTAGTTCCATCCATTTGCTGGTGAATGCCATAATTTCATTCCTCTTTATGACTGAGTAATATTCCATTGTGTATATATACCACATTTTCTTTATCCATTCATCTGTTGAAGGGCACCTAGGTTGGTTCCATAGTTTAGCTATTGTGAATTGAGCTGCTATAAACATTGATATGGCCATGGCTTCCTGATTTTTTTTTAATTTAATTTTTTTAGTTGTGGTGCTGAGGATTGAACCCAGTGCCTCATGCATGCTAGGGAAATGCTCTACCATTGAGCCACAATTGCAGCCCTGCTTTCTGATTCTTAATGGAGGTGATAACTCATTGTGCTTTGGATTACATTTTGCTGATGATTAGAGATGTTGAACTTTTTAAAATATACCTCTTGGCCATTTGTATTTCTTTATAGAAACTTTATTCATAATCATCACAAGCTGTAACAACCTAAATGTTCCTGAACTTGGAAATATATCTGTACATTTCTTACTTGGGTTATCTGGTTTTCTGTTACTGAGTTTTTGGAGTTCCTTACATAGTTTGTATATTAACTCCTTATCAGAAGTACAGTTTACAAATATTTTCTCCCATTCTGTAAGTTGTCTCATTATCCAGTTTTTTTTTCTTTGCTACACAGAAGCTTTTGTTTGACATAATACCACTTGGTCTATTTTCGCTTTTGCTTCCTATGCTTTTTGGATCTTATCCAAAGACTACTTGCCCATTACGTTGTCCTGAAGCATTTACCATTTTCTTCTAGTAGAGTTTCATAGTTTCAGATTTTACATTTAAGTCTTTTTTTTTTTTTCCTTCTGTGCTAGGAATTTAACCCAGGGTCTGGCACATGCAAAGCACACATTGAACCACTGCATTACACTCCTAAGCCCTCACACTTAAGACTTCAATCCATTTGAGTTGATTTTTATAACTGGTTAAGAGACAGGGGTCTACTTTCATTCTTGTGCACATGAATATCCTATTTCCCTAGCACCATGTATTGAGATGACTGTCCTATATCCAAAGCATACCCTTAGTACTTTGTTGAAAATAAGTTGGCTGTTGCTATTATGGGTTTACTTTCAGAGTCTCTATTCTGTTCCGCTGATCTATGTGTCTGTTTTAATACCAGTGCCATGGCCATGGTATTTTGAAGTCAGGTAGTACAATGTCTCCTGCTTTGTTCTGTTTTTTTTTTTTTTTTTTGCTCAAGATGGCTTTGGCTATTTGGAGGTTTTGTGTTCCATACAAATTCAAGGATTTTTTTCCTAGTTTTGTTAAGAATGTCCCTGGTATTTTGATAGGTATTACATTTAATCTGTAGATTTGTATGGGTAGTATGGACATTTTTAACAATATTGACTTTTCCAATCCATGGCACCTTTACATTTTTTGTGTCTCAATTTCATTCATCACTTTTATAGTTCTCATACTAGAGATCTTTTAAATTTATCCCTGGGTGTTTTATATTTTGTAGTTCTTGTAAATGGGACTGCTTTCTTGACTTCTAGTTCAGATGATTTAACTACTAGTGTATAAAAAAGCTATCAGTTTTTTTCCATATTTTTATTGGTGCATTATACTTGTACATGTTTGTACATGAACAATATAATTTGGCCGATATCATTTCCCAGTGTTTTCCCCTTTCCCTGCCTTCTTCCCTCCCACTGGAAAGAACCATCAGTTTTTTTAAAAAATATTTCTGTTGTCAATGGATTTTTATTTTTTATTTACTTATATGTGGTGCTGAGAATTGAACCCAGTTCCTCACACATATGAGGCTTTGCTAAATTCATTGCTTAGCTTAGTCTGAAGAGTTTTTTTTTTTTTTTTTTTTGGTGCGGTCTTTGAGGTTTTCTATAAGGTCATGCTTTTTGCAACCAGTGACAATTCTGCTTTTTCTTTCCAATTTGGATACCCTTTCTTTTTCTTGCCTGATTGCTCTATAGCATTTCTATTACAATGATGAAGAGGTAAAAGTTGGTATTCTTATCTTAGAGAAAAAGCTTTCAGCTTATCTCCATTCAGTATTTTGCTAGATGCTGGCTTATTACATATGGTCTTTATTATGTTGAGGTACATTCCTTCTATACCATATTTGTTAAAGAGCTCTTACTGTGAATGGATGTTGAACTTCATCAAATATGTTTTCTGCATCTATTCTGCAGATGATCATGTATTTTTTACCTTCATCTGGTTAATGTGTTCTATCATATTTATCGAACTGCATGTTGCATTATCCTATATCCCTGGGGTAATCTTTTAAAATGTGCTGTTAGATTCCATTTGCTAGTATTTTGTTGAGGATTTTTGCATGTGTGTTCATTCAGGATACTGGTCTGTAGTTTTTGTTGTTGAATTCTCATCCTTGTTTGGTTTTGGTATCAGGGTAGTGCTGGCCTTGTAGAATGAATTTGGAATAATTCCCTCCTCTCCAATGTTTTGGAATAATTTAAGAATTGGTATTAGTTCATCTTTAAATGTTTGGTAGAAAATGCAACAGTGAAGCCATCTGGTCCTTTTTTTTTTTTTTTTTTTTTTTTTTTTTGCAGAGATGGGGACTGAGGTTAGGGTCACTTTACCACCACGCTACATCCCGTCCTTTTATTTTTTCAACTTTTGATACAGATTCTCATTCAGTTGCTGAGGCTGGGCTTGAACTTGTTATCCTTCAGCCTCAGACTCCAGAGTCACTAGAATAAATAGGTATGTGCCCTGGTGATCCTGGGCTTTTCTTGACAGACTTTTTAATTATTGATTTGTTACTTGTTATAGGTTTGTTCAGCCTTTCTATTTTTCCAGAATGCAATTGTGGTTGTACATGTACAGGAATTTGCCCATTTTTTCTAGGTTATCAAATATGTTGGCCTATAGTTGTTTAATATAATCTGTAATGATGCGTGGCATTTCTATGGTGTGTATTGTAAAGTCTCCTTTTTCATCTCTAATGTTTAGTCTTCTCTTTATCTTAATCTAGGTAAGGGTTTGTCAGTTTTGTTTTTCAAATGAACTAGTTCTTCATTTATTGATATTTCTTTTCTTTTTTTACTTTATTTCATTTGCTTCTGACCAGATCTTTATTATCTACTTGCTTCTACTAATTTTGGGTTTGGTTTGTTCTTGTTTTTCTAGTCCCTTGAGATGCTGCTTGAGTTCCTTGAGATCTTTCTGCTTTTTTTTTGGTGGTACTGGGGATTGAACCCAGGGCCTTAGTGCTTGCAAGGCAAGCACTCTACCAACTGAGGTATATTCCCAGCCCTTTTCTGCTTTTTTAATATTTCTTTTAGTTGTAAATGGACACAATACCTTTATTTATTTATTTATTTTTTGCAGTGCTAAGGACCAAATCCAGTGCCTCACATGTGCTAGGCAAGCCACAATTCTAGCCCTCTTTCTGCTTTTTTGATGCAGGTGTTTACTATTATAAATTTCCCTTTTGGTATTTATTGCATTTGCTGTATTCCATTGGCTTTTCCATCTTTTTTTTTTTTTTTTTTTTTTTGCGGTGCTGGGAATCGAACCCAGGGCCCTGTGCTTGTAAGGCAAGCACCATAGGCTTTTTAGTGTACTGTTTCAGTTCTCATTTGTTTCAAAATTTCCTTCTTTATTCTTAGTCCATTGGTTGCTGAAGAGTAAGTTGTTTGTTTGTTATTAATTTCTTCTCTCTTTTTTTCCTTCTTCTTCTTCTTCTTTTTTTTTTTTTTTTTGGGTGGTGGTGCTGGGGATTGAACCCAGGGCCTTGTGCAGGCTAAGAAAGCACTCTACTCTGAGCGATACTGCCATCCCTAACATCTTTCTATTAGAAGAACACCTTGTAGCATTTTTTTTAGGACAGTTGTGGCAGAGATATATTTTTCTTCGAATTTCAGAATATCTTTATCTCTCCTTCATTTCTTAACTAAGTTTTGCCAGGTATTCTTGCTTGGCAGTTTTCATCCTTCACTACTGTGAAATCTCACATCACTTTCTGTTGCCTGTAAGATTTTTGTCAAGGAGTCTGCTGTCAGGTGAACTGGGACTTTCGTATGTATTTGTTTCTTCCTCTCTTGAGAATCTTCTTTGTGTTTTCCCTGTAAGAACTTGATGTATCTTGGTGTAGACTTTGTTAAATCTGACTGATCTTTGACCTTCTGTTTTTATGCTATTTTTCAATGTATGTATGTCAAAATACATTTTAACGTTATGTATATCTAAAAACAAAAATTTTAAAAATGTACTTAGTGTATTAATATAGCATTAATAAATATAAAATATATGCACGTATCTACATACATATATTTGATGTGCATGCTTAAAAAATATTTATGATGGAGTATATGATCAAAAAGTTTGGAGATCCACTTACACTAAAAATTTCTTTTGTGAAAATTTCCTGGACTGACAAAGAAAATTTTATTTAGAGCTTCTTTTTAGGTATAGATTTTTATACTTCAAACCCAAATCCCCAAACATGAGAAGTCCCTTTTTTCATTTTAAATATACACATATATTTTATTTCAAAAAGCACAAGAACATTATACAAGTTTTAAATTTACATTTTTGCAATAAAAGATATCAATATATGTATTATTTGTATAACTTCATCATGGATGGAATTTGAATCAGTGGTATAAACATGTTGCAGTCACTAAATATAGAACATCACAGTGAACCAAAATGCATAGTTGTTATGAAATGACAAATGACCACTAGAAGGTGAACTCACAGCCCATACACCAACATAATAAATTAATTATACAGATATATGCTTTTCTTCACGGTATCATTAAAATTCTTACCAACCCCTCACCAAACATTAGAAAAACACAGTTCTGAAGCCATTCTGAACCAATTCCTTCACGTACTACACTAAAGAAAATAAAGTGACTTGGTTGCTTGCTTGTAAGTAAACTTCATAAGCATAATTAAATTGTTTGCAATGATGAAGGCAAACTACTAGGACATTTGAATAGCACTAAAAATCCCTTGGGCTGGGGGCAGCACTGAGACATCTACAGTGCAGAGATCTCAATCTCATTGGGCAGAACTCAATAAGAAATGGGTTCTTTGGCAGTAAAGGTTGGCTGGCCGACTGTCCATGGTTGTCCCAGAGACAGTCCCTCCGGGCAGCTTGATCGTTTAACTCTAGGATTTATGAAGTGAGTATAAAAAGACCAGAAATAATGTCAGTTTATCCTTGCTAAATGGAAGCCAATTAGGGCAGAAGTCAGTATCTTCTGTTGTTTATACTAACCCACATTTCACAGTCAAATAATCAATCCAACAAAATTATATAAGAAACTGAGGGAAATGTTCAATTTGTAATCATACTGGCAAATGTGACAAACTGAGAACTGAATTTTTGCATTCTCACCTGTTACTTGTTACAAATTATTCATTAGAGAGGCATCGATTTCCTGATACCTTCCAAATTGAAATTATCCAAGTAGAAAATCATGATTGTAATTCTGAAGCCTACTCATGCCAATCCCTTACTGCAAAATTCACTTTTCTTTAAGTAAAAATAACAAAAAATCTAGCCCCAAATGTGCACCACTGATCACTTAGCAAATATATCTTTACTTGCTTGCCTTTGCTGAGCAAAGAAGGTAGGAAAACATTTATACACAAACATGACAGCAGTAACCATGGGCAATAAAAGATGCAATCTTTGAAAGCATCATTCAAACTGATAACATTACCAGAGACAACAGAATTTAAAATGGAAAGTTTCATTTTATATTTGTCTGCTGTTTTATATCACAACTTCTTGATATAAAAAGTTAAAGCCAAGAACCAAAAAGTCTATGCACAAATTTGGGAGAGCTCTATTATTTATAAACAAGATGGCTCAACCACAGCAAAACAGGACACAGACCACTGATCACATGGCTTGTTTGTAGTTATAAAATCAGAGTTTATGAAAAGGTTGCACACAGATAATAAATTAAGGATCTGTCTTTTACAAAGACACAGAGGATGGCAGAATTGGGCTTAAATCTGATTGTTGTAATTTACAGTTGTTATGCTTCATTCATTGGGGGGGATTTTCTTACCCTCATTCTACAAATAGTTTATATCAGAACTATAACAGGTTTCTGAAAGTCAAATATGATGGTGCCAATCAAAAGATAAGAGATCTCACTGTAGAAACTTGACTTTGGAAAATGCAAAGCATAACATAAACTCAACAAAGCTATTTGTAGTCAGAGGTGAGGATTTCAGGCTCTGTAGCATTAGGAACAAATAACAAATATGTTATCCTAACTTTTTGAGGTCTACAGAGGGAAAGATACTTTTCCATACTGGCAGAATTTGCACTCTGTACAAAAAAGATTTAGATTGATTTCTGGCTAAAGCAGCTGGTGGCACATTAAAGATATTTCCTTGAAGGGGAAATAATGAAGTTTACTTTTTTGAAATCTTTCTTAATGGAAAAACACTGAATGTTTTCTGCAACTCCTCTTTAGTTTCAAGAAGAACATCATGGATTATTAGAATCATGTCAGTGATTCAACACTAGCTGACTATTTGAGAAAACACCAAATACAAAACTGCAGAAGAGTTAACCAACATATAAAAATGTCCATAACTGCTTGATATGACTTCATCTACCAGGTGGATAAAATGATATGAAGTAGGACAGATTATGAAGGAAAATGAGTTTCCTGAAAATATTAGCAGAATCAGACACTTGGGGTGAACAAGCATTTCTTTAGTGTTGTAGAACATAAAACAGATTAGTCTATGTCCTTTTCCCCCTTGAAGTGTATTTGCTAATTGAAAGCAATACACCATTAAGAAAATTCTTACTGATATACATGAATCTGGACATGGAGCAAAAGACCCTCCAATACTTCCCCAGCCCTCAGAAAGATCTCTGTAATTTAAAATCAGTCTTTATTACTGTTGTTATTCGTGATTGTCTTGAGGCAGAGTTGGAGCTCACAGTAATTGCCAGTTGAATCCAAATAACATCTGATTAGTTTCCTGGCTTCTAGCAATCTCTTCTATAATGCAGTGTTGTTGCCAGACCAAATGGAGCTTCCTATACCGTTCACGAGATAAATGAAGAGGGTTGCCTCTCCTTCAGGGGAAAACAAAACAAAACAAAACATGTAAGTTTTTTTTTTTTTTTTTTTTTTTTTTTTTTTTTAGATGATGATGAACCTTTATTTTATTCATTTATTTTTATGTGGTGCTGGGAATTGAACCCAGTGCCTGACACATGCTAGGCAAGTGCTCTACCATTGAGCTACAACCCCAGCCCCAAAACATGTAAGTTTGAATCAAATAACAGTAACATCTTTTTTGTTTAAATTAGTATGCACTCTTGACATGATTCTGGAACTGAGAGGCACCACCAGGAAAGGTTTAAAAGAGATATCACTTCACTGTTGCGCTAAGAACTTGATATAGTACTTTGTCAGAAATTTACTCCTTGATTATTCAGGAAATAGGTCAAGGAAAACAGACATAATAGGACCTAATTTAAGTTCCAGTGAGATTTACAACTTGAAGTTATTTCTGGTCAGTTAGCCTCAATGGAGCTCTAATGGCTTCCTGACTTCTAACAGCTTATTCAGCTTCAACTTATGATCCTTACAAAGCACACGATGGGGTCTGAGGCAAACACTAATTTCTCAGGTTACATTCTTCTACTCAGAAATATTTGGTTACAATTATCCTTATGATACAAAGCACCTTATGGTGCTAAGCAAATATTTATCTTTTTTGAGATGGAGGTCCTGCTATGTTGCCTAAGCTGACCTCGAATTCCTGGGTTCAACTGATCCTATTGTTGGAGTCTCCCAAGTAGCTGGGACAAAAGGTGCATGACACCACGTCTGGCTTAGGAAATAGTCAAATAAAATCCCCTTCAATTCTAGAGGTGCACAGTTTGTAACACTGTGTAACACCTAATCCAAAATGACTAAAATTTGGAATTGCCAATAATGGAGAACTAGAAGATCCTCATTCCTTGAAGCATTCCGGTGCCTCAGTTGGCTACTAAACTGCTTAATTAATTTTAAAATTTGGCTGCTTTGTATCTTTCTGGAACTCAGTCATTAACTTTTTTTTTTGCATAGACAACCGCTTAATATTTAATTTCAAGTTAAAGTAGGTAGGAATGATTCATATTTTCTAAATTAGGGAATTAAAAATGAATAGGAGTAGATTTTTAAAATCTGTGTGTGAATGATAGCATTATAGGTTATTTACATTTTTCTTCTATTTCCACAATTTCCAAATAGTTTTTACAGTGAGTTGACTTATTTCATCAATTAACTAATAATCACTTTATGCCTACTATGTACTCAGTTTTATGTTATGCACATATCTAAGTGATGTTTACTGTTAGAAAATATAAAACTAGTGAAACCCAGATTTTCTTTTTTTTTGTTGTTGTTGCTCTTCTTTTTTTTTTTAATTTTTAATTTTAATTAAAAATCATAAATTTACATAGGGCAATGTTGTTTGATTCATTTTGTTATTCCCCCCCTCCCCCACCACCACTCAGATCATTCAGTGTTTTTCTCCCTAAATCTAAAGTCAGGGCAAATGCTGTCACAATAAAAATTTCTGTATGGTCAAATAAGTCCCAAGCTTATTCATTCTAAGTAATATTTAAAAAGAACAAAATTGTGATGCTGGGGATGTAGCTCAGTGGTAATGTGCTTGCCTAGCATGGGCAAAGCCCTGGGTTCAATCCCTAGTACCAAAAAAGGAAGAAAAGAAAAATAAAAGAATAAAATCTTAGTTAAAATTAAAAAGAAATAGCTTACTGTTAGGGAATTTAATCTTTATGTAATTTTGAGACTGTTAAAGTGGCCTTTACCTTCTCATTCTAGTAAGTTATAAATAGGACCCCATAAATAGGACCTTCTGGGGAAGAACACAGAAAAGTTCAGGATTCTGCTAGGCATGGTGGCACATGCCTGCAATTCCAGCAGTTCTGCATGGGAAGCTGAGGCAGGAGAATCGGAAGTTCAAAGTTAGCCTCAGCAACTTAGTGATGCCCTAAGCAATTCAGCAAGACCCTGTCTCTAAATATAACAAAACAAAACAAAACAAAACAAAACAAAACAAAAAAAGAGCTAGAAGATGTGGCTCAGTGGTTAAATGTCCCTGGGTTTGATCCCTGGTACCACAAAACAACAACAACAAGAAAAGTTCAGGATTCTAAGTTTTCTGATACTCACAAGCAAAGAAGGCTGATACTACTGGCCAATGAAAAGCTTCAAATGTTGTAATGGAAACAATGAATATTCACTCTGAACCAAATTGTCTCACTGGACACTACAAATTTCTTTCTTTTATATACCAAGGCCATACCTTCTAAGTAATTAGAAAGAAAGGTTGGTTAAAGAAAATAGAACATGCGGGCTGGGATTGTTGCTCAGTGGTAAAGCGCTTCCCTTGCATGCATGAGTCACTGGGTTCAATCCTTAGCATCACATAAAAATAAATAAATAAAACAAAGGTATTGTGTTCATATATAACTAAAAATATTTAAAAAAAGAAAAGAAAACACACAACATTAGAATGTCTTTAATAGCTGGAGAAGTGTTATCTTCAAATGAGGAATGTACAAAATTATTGAAAATTATGTTTAAACAATGAGTTACCATCCACATACAGTAATGTGACTAAATTAAAAAAAAAAAAATTATACAAGAGAAGTGATTGAAGCCTTCCTATTGAAAGAGAAATTCTTACTTCAGTCCAGGGTCTGTTTCTCCATATTCATCCAAGTAAGGGGCTGGATAGGCACACCCTCTGGCTTTTCCTTCAACCAGGACCACTCTGCATTCTCTGATTCTGAAACACAAAACAACCAACAGGAAACACTGTTAAATTCATATGTACAAATGTTAGGCACTGTACGAAAGTTAATCCAGAGTAAAGACATAACTGGTATCTGTAAGGAATTCACTATAAAGACAATATAAACACAGATGAATAGACTACATTGTGTTTTCTTTAAATAAAAGAGAACAAACATTACTATTTTTAGAAAATAAAATAGCCCTTAGCCAAAGGTGGCTATTCAAAAAACAAACAAACAAACAAAAAATTACTATTTTTTCTTGAAGCAACAGAAAAAGATCTGTGGGAAATGGGACCACAATACTGGCTGGATATACTGAAGAAAGGAAGGAGGCTGTCCTACTTGAGCCACAGAAAATGGTAGCTGGGGTGTTCCTGTTCTGCTTCCTAACCCACAAACTGAGGAGTGGGGGTGGGAACAGCTTAACAGAACAGAACCACAATTTCTAATCTTATAGCTGAAGGTCAGTTATAATGTCAACTAGGTCAGTATAAAGACACTTCTGGTTAGAGCCAATCTCTAGCAGTGCAGATTATATAAAGAACCAATGTCAGATAGACTTGGGACTCTTGTAACAAAGGAATGAATAAGTACTACAAAGAGAAATTATTAAATGGGGAGAATGGAAAGCAAAAGCATACATATCAACTTTGAATTTTATTTCTTTCAGGCAATCTATGCTCTTATAAATAAATATTACTACTGTTCAATTCAATCTTTTGCTGAAAAACTAGGAGAAATGCTAGGTTGACACAAGAAGTGAAGAAAAATGAAAACATTCAGAGGACCACCAGAAGTAACAATTTATATTTATTTTTTAAATGGAAGTTTCATGACTCCAAGTTTTTTCATTACACCTGAATATTACACATACGAGAGCATTATAAAAAGTCTCTCCTATTTAAGATTTTCTGTAAATCATGGAAATGTATGAAGAGAATGCTACTTTTTAAACTACTTATTCTACGGTTCTTCTTAAATACAACTTCATATGAATAAAAGGTTTATGCTCTAACTTCTTCTTTTCCATTTTTTGGGTACAAGGAGTGAACCCAGGGGCACTTAACCACTGAGCAACAACCTCCCCTACTTTGGTATATTTTATGTAGAGACTGGGTCTCACTGAGTTGCTTGAGTTTGCTAATTTGCTGAGGCTGGCTTTGAACTCCCAATTCTCCTGCCTCAGCCTCCCGAGCCACTGTTATGCTCTAACTTCTGATCAATCATTTACTATTAGCATACTGTCCCATGTAATGACCTCTAGATTGGATCCACATTTCCCTAAGCTCCTTATCAAACTTCCAGATCATTCATTACTCACTTTAAGAAAATGCAGACTCCTGCTCCACAGTGAAGTGCATGAAAAATGCAAGCTCCAACCTCTTCCCCATTCACAATTTCTTGGCAACAAATGTTCTGAGAACATAGTATGGCCCCACAGAAAAGACAGAGGACAGGGTGCTTTCGTTCATCATCTGCAGATCGTGGACACCTGAAAAGGAAAGATAACAATCAAAGTGGCAGAAAAACAAAACAAAAAAAGCACCATGTATTAGTTAGCAATGAAGCATGTTTCCATACTTGCCTCTTTCTAGCAAGGAAAGATCTTAACAATGGAATATTTAATTAGGTGATTCCTCTTTAATAGCTCTCCACTAAGAGAACTTGAAAATACTGTGATTTGGTTAAGGATGTAGCTCAGTGTAGAGTATGTGCTTAGCATGTGTGAGATCCTGGGCTTTACCCTAGAACTAATAAACAAACCTTCTGATTAATCCATAGTAAGCAAATCTATTATTAAATAGATGGTATCCTGATAATTCACATAATAATTTAGTGATTAAATATGCCTTGACGTTTACAGAATCTAGTAGTCATTTATTAGTCAGCTGCCTGTATTATGCTGGGCCTCCAATGTTGAAGGAATATGATCTTGTAGGTACGTTATTATTTAAAGAAATGACATTTTACAGTAAGTGTCCAAAGACTTTCCTCTTTGAACCTTAGTGGATCTTCAGGGTTGAAATGGAAGATTATAGCCTCTGAGTTGATGCACTTTCCCATCTCAGTATCAGAGCAAGTCTTAAGAAGGAAAAAGTGACAACTGACTTGCTTGAACCAAGTAGTACTTTGAAACTTGACCATTTTACTTGGTGGTATGCTGGAGCCTTACTATAATGTTTCCTAAAAGGGAATAATGGCTATCTCTGAAATAAAGGAGTTTCCCTTACTCTATCTCTGCAGTATATGGACATAATGGGAAACATACATCAAGAATCCTTAATTTGGATAGTAAAAAATAAATACAACTAGAGGAGAGATTCAGCTAGAGTCTTAATAAACAGCACCAAAAGAATCTCCAATGGGTATTGACAGTTTTTTCTCTGATTCCCACTTTTTAAAGCAAGATAAGAAAACTGCCATCGCCTATACAGGAATACAGAACTGTCTGCACAGGCAATCCATTCTTGTCTCCTGAAGATGAGGGGGTGTTTTCATTTCTAGGAGGGTATCCCAGAATATATTTAAAACTCTTTTGAGATAAAGCTGAAATATTATTTCTGAATAAATAAATCTTATTCGGCATCTTATAAAGCAGGACGGCTGAGTCTAAGTTACTCGTCAACCACAGATGAAAAGGCAGGGGACTGGGGGAAGAAGAGATATGCCTAAAGGATATTAACTAAGCAGCATCCATCCAAGACAATGGAAACTGGTGATGGCAATAAAACTGGAAGAGATCATATGATTTATCGCCATTCTTTCTTTTTTTTGGGGGGGGTTGTGGGTACTGGGAATTGAACTCAGGGGCATTCAACCACTGAGCCATATCACCACCCCTATTTTGTATTTTATTTAGAGACAGGGTCTGAGTTGCTCAGTGCCTCACTGTTGCTGAGGTTGGCTTTGAACTCAAGATTCTCCTGCCTCAGTTTCCCAAGCTGCTGGGATTAAAGACTGCACCACTGTACCCAGCCTCCATTCTTTCTTGACACCAGTAAGTGGCAACATCATCCAGGAGCATCTTCACTGTGATTAAAGACTAACTCTTCTAAGATTCCCTCTAAGAGGAAATAATCTGATATCCTTGAACGCTTAGAAGATAGTATCTTTTGATAGGGTTTCTGTAGTAGCAATGCAACTCTAAGAATAGGAGAATCACTGGGGAATGATGTGTCAAGTTATATTACTATATTGTGTACATGTACAGATAACAACAAATCTCACCATTATGTACAACAATAGAGCACCAATAAAAATATCGGGGAAAAAAGGAGAATCACTGGATTTAGAGCTATGTGCAATCTTTTATTATCAAGTTTTTTTTTTTGAAGGATGAGAGTGAAGTGGCTCAACCATTCCTTTAGTTGGCCGACTAGCAAGGGAGTTATCAATTCTTTGTAACAGAGGCTGGAGTATAGGATACCCAAGCCCCTACTGGGACATTTAACCCCTTCTAGTTTCATACCACATAGCAATCAATATCAGTACATCATCAGTAAGACTCGAATAGACTGATTTTTCAGGCTGCGGAGATTCTTGTTATTTAATAACAAATTACTACTAGTTTCATGTCATCATTATCAATTTGGTTTGTGATAGGAAGTGATGTGATTCCACTGGAGTGTCCAAGATACATAACTGTATGTATAAAATTTTGGGTTGATTATTTTTAAAACATGATGCACTGTGATTCAGATATGAAATATTCACATTCCAATGCTTAAAGCAGATAGGAATATAATTTCTCTATTCAATCACAGACATCTCATTGGCAGTCACTGATTTTATGCTATTTAAATAATATCTTATTGAAAGGGAAATATAAGAAAATTAAAAATTTAAAAATATAAAAAAATTTCTCACTTTATAGGACATTATTACCATTTCTCTTATAAAATAACTAATAGGTAATTCATATATGATGTTACTAATGAGTATATTTTATTTTACTTCTCCTCAGTCTTTGTTATCTCCTCTTCTTTTTTCACTTGAAACAATCAATGAAAGGAGAGAAGAAAAAATAAAGTTTGAGGACCACTGCTTTAGGTTCTGACTAAGGTGGGAGAATGGCATGGCATGATGCCAAAAAAAGCTGAAGGGGATTTTCTTCTCTCCAAGATCCAAGCAGGCTTGACTCTGAGTCATTATGCTATTATCTGTTTTGCTGTTATGATCAGTTTCCATAAGATTTTTTTTAAAAGGGTTCTTACAACTTAATATAAAAATTTTGAGGAGTTCCAGAACATGGGGGGATAGGCAGCTCTAGGTATTGGTCCCTTTGATGAACCACCTATTGAACTAGGAAGAACTACCTGAATCTACTCTTTAGGGACTCAAGCCTAGCTGAATATTTGCAGCAACTAGGGGACTGGTACATTTTAGTATTTTGTGTAGCAGCTACCATCCCCTACCCACAGCCCCATGACAGGTAGTTTTGGGAATGGGAGCTTGTGTTTCTGGTGTGACTTGTTTGTGTCAGGGTGGGCCAAAGGAACTCTGTCCTACAGAAACTGGAACTACATGTTTGGATTTATCTGGTAGTTCACAGAGGGACAGACAAGCATGTGAAGAAATGAGATCTCACACATTGCTGATGAGAATGTAAAATGGTGCAGTCTCTGTGGAAAACAGTTTGACCATTCCTCAAAAAGTTAGATACCGAATTACCATATGACCTAGCAAATTCCAGTCCTAAGTATATACTCAAAAGAAATAAAAGCACACATCCATACAGAAACATGTACATGACTTTTCATAGCAACTTTATAAAAGTTGAAATGAGCAAACAACACCATTATAAAATATAATATGAATGCCCATCAATGGATTTAGGAATAAACAAACTAGGATATATATTATGATGGGATATTACTTAGCCAAAAAAGGAACAAACTATTGATACATGCTACAACCTGGATAAGCCATAAAAAAAATGTTGAATAAAAGAAGCTAAACAGACCTGTTTTCTTCTACATAAAATCATGATGAGTGGCCAAATTTTGTTTCTATGATTTTCTAGTTTGGAGTTTTAGTGTTTTTTGTTTGTTTGTTTGTTTGTTTGTTTGTTTTGTTTTCTCTAGATGATAAAATTTGAAGTATTTTCTCATACAAAAAATACTCAACTACAATTTCCCAAGATTTTATCATTAAAAGAAAGTGTACATATGGAAATATACATGCTTATTTCAATAAAATCAGTGTTAGAGAGAGAGAAAGATCGAGAAAGAAAGAAGCTAGAGCCAAAAGTTATATACTATAAGATTCCTCTTATATGATATATCCACAGTAGACAAATTCAGAGACATAAAGAAGATCACTGGTTACCAGGGAACAGGATACAAGAGGAATGGGAAGTGATTAGTAGGTATAAAGTATCTGGAGTGATGAAAAAGCTTTGAAATTAGACAGAGATGATAGGCATACAACATTGTGAATATACTAGAAGCCACTAAATTGCATACTTTATCATGATTAACTTTATGTTATTTGGATTTTACCTCAATTTTTAAAAATGACAATCACTTTTATGGAGGATGCTCAGTGGTCAATTTGAAAAAAGTTTGTTGCTGGTAGTACAGACTAAGGAAACTATTTAAAATATACATAAGTACATACATACACAAATGTGCACTTGTGCACACGTGTACACAGACATACCCAAACTCACACACATTCTTTCTCTCTCTCACCTGAAATGAGAAGCTTGATTTAGTAGGCAGCTGTAGTCATCAGGAAGCTCTATCAAACTATTTCTTTTTCTAGGGTACCTAGGAGGTAATTTAAAAGGCAATTTTATTTATGAGTAAATAAGCCCAGATAAAAAGTTGAGGAAGGAGGACTAGGGTTGTAACTCAGTGGAAGAGCATTTGCCTGGCACATGTAAGGCACTGGGTTTGATCCTCAGCATCACATACAAAGAAATTTAAAAAACAAAGGTACTGTGTCCATCTACAACTTTAAAAAAAAAAAAAAAAAAAAAAAAGCAACAACAACAACAAAAAAACCTAAAAATCTGACCAAGGCGATCAAAGGAAGAATATCTTTAAAATAATAAAAGGATTCAAAATTGCAATTTAGTAGTCTAGAATTCAACATCTTTCATCAGCTGGCTTTCTTTCTAAACTCAAGTTCCACTACTTCCTAAGACTAAATTGTTTGAGCCATATTTCTGAACTGTCTAGTAAGGGAACATAAAGTAATAGTTAAGAACACAGCAGTTGAAATTAGATACATCTGGTTATAAATCCTAATCAGATGAGGACTGAATATGTGTATGTATATACATATACTACACAGCCATAGATAACTTTGCTACAGTGTTATGTGCATAACTATATTGTAAATTACTCGTGACCAAAAGCTGTATGTACGTTTTAACTCTTTTAAGTCTCCCAGAGTATTTTAGTACCATGATGGGGAAACACATCTAAAAGGTACAAAATGACTTGAAATTAAGAAAAAAAAAAAAAATTATGTTAGATTACCAGTCCAAAAATATGTACTCATATTGCAAATTTTTCTTTTCCTCTGTATTCTGAGATCTTGTTTTTCTTAGTGAGATATGACTACTACTGGATCGAAGCACAGGAGCTAGATCTATTATCACCAACTTACAAAAGCTGGGTTACAAGGGAAAAAGGCATATGCACATTTACGCTGGAGTTGAAAGGAGTTCAGGGATGAGAGTAGATAAGAAACAGAGGAGACAAATGTACATTGTCTCATAATCTCTGTTTAATACATTAAAAAATGGTACTTAAAGTTTGGGATCAATTCCTCTGCTTGTTTATTCTAGTGATTCAATTAAAATAAAAATTAGACATTACCTAATACAAGCCAGACTGACCCTGGAAGAAATACAAAGAAGACAAACATGCAGCTCTCACCTTGTTTACTATTTAGTGATATAGGGTGCTGGCGGGTATACGTGAGCACATATTAGGACAGGTTTCATGAAGAAGGTGGCATCTATTTGATGTGGTACTTGTGGAAGTAGTTTTTCTTTTCTTTTTTTTTTTTTTTTTTGATACCAGGGATTGAACTCCAGGGGCACTGGACCACTGAGTCATATCCATAGCCCTATTTTGTAATTTATTGAGAGACAGGGTCTCACTGAATTGCTTAGGGCCACACTAAGTCGCTGAAGGTGGCTTTGAACTCGCAATCCTTCTGCCTCAGTCTTCAGAGCTGCTGGGATTATAGGCATGCACACCTGTGCCCAGCTAAGAAGTAGATTTTGATAGAGGCGTAACTTTAAGGGTGATAGGAGGCTTGAAGACATTAGTTTCTAACCATACAGACAGGAAAGGGGAGGAGGGAGACAGTTCTTTTATTTTTATTCTCAAAGAAAAAGAAGTAGAACCACTACTCTCTGATCTTACTATACCAGCAGCTCCAAGATGCCACCTCCTCTGCTTTTTGATAGGTATACACTAGCTTAAGGATGATTCACTTCATAAGAGCTGGCGGACTCTGACAATTTAAGAGGGAAAGAGTCATCAGTCCAAGAAAAAACAATTATAGAAAGAATCTGATTTCTGGCAAAGACTAAGCGATATACAGGTACTTATGTAGTGAGCAAGAATGAAAGGAGGCAGAATATGGCAATCCCTGTTGGTTCCCCTCTCACCCTGTGGGAGTTCTGTCTCTTCTCACTTGAATAAATCCTACTCTTAACAAACAAACAAACAAGGGTAGACACTAGGAAGCATACTCAACAAATCAATTACTATTACTTTGGGAAACATAACTTGTGGATTGAGGGAAGAGGCTTAAGTAGTAAAACCAACCTGATCACAGTGCTTTTCTGCTTCAAATAGCTCAGTAAGACAGAATCTGCACACCACCTATATGTGGAGCCAAGAGAAAAAAAATGAATGGATTACCACAGGTTCAGTGCAATATTCATCAATGAGCCATTCTCTCTTTGTGTGCCTTCTTTCCAGGTTCCTCCTCCTATGTTTACCTTACATCTTGCCCCTTGTCTTCTCCTTTTTTCCCCCTCCCCTTCTTATCAAGTTAATTTTCCTCCTCTGTTATGAAATCCTTTTTAAAAAGTTTTATCAATTAAGGTCTAACTAGAACAATAGAAACTATTGTCTTTAAAAAAGGGGAAATTTAATGAGAAGTGGTAATAAAAGTGATAGGGGCTGGGGACGTAGCTCAGTGCCTACTATACATGAGGTCCTAGGTTTAATCTCCAGACTCTCCTAAGAATTTACATTTTGGGTCGGGGCTACAGCTCAGTGGTTGAGTGCTTCCAAAGCATGAGTAAGCGCTGGGTTTAATCACCAGCAATGCCAAAAAGAAAAGAATAGAAAAGAAAAGAAAAGAAAAGATGGAAGGGCTGAGAAGCCAAATTTTTTTTTTTTTTTTTTTTTTTTTGCGATGTGAGAAGCCAATTTTAAAACGAAAAAAGCAAGGCAATCTAAGATCATTGCCCCACACCATGTTGGAGGAACAAAAGGGAACTGTTATAATACTGGAGGCCAGGGAGGTCACCAGTGGGTACTAGAATCACAGTAGGTTTGTTTGGTTGGAACTAGAGTCAGGGAAGAGTTGTACCAATGCCACGAATGCCCCACAAAGCAGACAGGCAACCTGAAGATCTTCCAAATGACCTTTCTTTTTTTTTTCTTCTTGGCCCCTAATATCCTGCTGTACCTTCCACTGGCTAAATCCAGGCAAAAAAAAGCTAATATGCATGACCTGCAAGGGTCATTCTCCTACACTACAGAGCAGAGAAGGATGGGGCAAGCAGGTCCAGGAATGACATAAAAAGCATAACTTTTTGTTTGGAAGTTTGAAAATTTAATATTTGATTAAACTAGCAAGTCCAAAACTTACCTATCCCATGAACTTAAATGAATACAACTACTGTGCTTATACTCAACACAAAGCATGATACTAATTTGTTAAAACAATTTTCATCACACTGGAGATCAGAATACCTCATGAGAAATGAAGAAGCAAAAAAAAAAAAAAAAAGAATCTAATACACTGAACTTAACATACAAGAAAAGTGGCAGGAGAGAGACAGAGGCTGACACTCCTGACCTAAGAATGAAGACACTGGTTAAAGAAAAGGGAGGAAGAAAAAGAAAAGTGAAGAGTCTGAAAAAAATCATCAGGGAAATGAGAATAACAGTGAGAAGTGATTATAAAAATGATGGAAAATGGTGCAAAAATACAGTAAGGAGAGTGGAGGTTAGGAAGTTGAGAACAGATCAAGTAAATAATGGAGCTGAAAGTTTTCTGAAAGGGAGATATACTTTTCTCTAGGAAATTTAAGTGACAAATCTTAAATTTATCTACCAAATGGCTTTCTTTCTCTACTCACACAACTTCCTGAGATGTATGTTCCTACATGAGATGTGCTACTGTTTTGGATACAGTCCCAATTTGGGTTCTTTTGATTCTTATGATTTTATATCTGAAGCAGCTCCTCCCCTCAATTTTTTAAAACTGGAATGAGACACGAGCCGAGGAGAAAACAAGTAAAATAAATGGATGGTAGTCAAGGTGGAACAAGCAGAAATTCCATCTGTTCAAAGATGCTGGTCTACAACTCCTTAAGTGTGTGAATTAGGAAACTAACTCAATGCTAATCAACCTGAAAGTTTAGTAAATAACTTTAATTTAAAATTTTCAAATTTGACAGGAGCCCAACAATGACATTATACCCCATAGTACCTCTGGAGTAAGGGTCTTACAGTATCCCAATATTCCTGGAAAAGCAGGAACAAATTTGTGGGTAAAGATAGATAGCTACATAGTGCAGTATATTCTCCTTCTGCAGAATCTGCAAGGGAATAAAATATACATTTAATAAGTACATTATTCTTACCTGGTCAAATTGTTAGTAGTTTCCTCATTGTTTATGCTCATTTCTTTTCTTTTTTAAAAAAAATATTTTAGTTGTCCATAGACTTTTATTTTTATTTATTTATTTATATGCGGTGCTGAGAATCGAACCCAGTGCCTCACACATGCTAGGCAAGTGCTCTACCACTGAGCTACAACCCCAGCCCATTTATGCTATTTATATATTCTAAATAGAGTATTTTTTGTACTCTATTAAACTGTGGATGACAAGCCACAGTGATCATTTTACAACATAAATGTACTTGATTCACTCTTCTGATCAGATAGTGCCAATGACTAATCACCATGCTTAATATAAAATATGAAGTTCTTATTGTGGCATAATGTCCTAGGTGATATGCATGCCACCTGGTTGCTTCTTAGATCGACTACCTTCTCTCTGTTCATTCAGTTTCAGTCATACCATATCTTTACTGTTCTCTATGCCAAGCAAAGCCCTGGCATTTATTTTTTCTTCTGCTTAAGAATACTTTTCAATTAAATGTCCAGCTCAAACCCATCTGTGTAGCTTATTATTCAATTTCTCCTCAGAGAAGTCTTCCATGACCACCTATCACAAACAGTTCCTACTTTGGTCCCAGAACTCTCTATTTTTCTTTGTACTAATTATCACCATGATATTATATTGTACATATTTATTTGTTTGTTTGTATTTGGTTTCCTCCCAATAAAAGAAAGGACTTTATTTTCTGTCGTACCTATTAAACAAATACATGACTTTTGTATGTGTGCAAATGACAGATCTGTACTGGTAATACTTGGAAAGTAGAATCCTATTTTATATTTCATCATGACAAACCTTCATCAGATATAAGATATATACCCTACTGAACTGAGTCCAAGACAAGGAAGTTGATATCTAGTAGAGGTGACATGGTTAATAAATTCTTAAAAGGAAAAAGGAAGAAACTCAGAACAATTTTGGTGACTCTTTAAAAATCATATAAAAGTTCTGATTGTGACCCATACAAAGCCACAAGGAAGCCTCTATTTTGGTCTTGACTTTGAGACAAGTAAATAAGAAAGAAATGACCTGTTGCTTAAATATAAATGATTTTGGTTGGTTCCAGCACGCTTTTTCCAGCAGCATTTTAATTCTTTAATATAGCCATATGTTCAAAATTTAAATAACAATACATAATAAAGCCTTCCTTCAACCTAGTCAAATAATTCTCTTCCCTGAAGGCAACTAATGTCTCTAATTTCCTAGCTAACCTATCAGTTATATTCTGTATGCAGGTAATTTTTAAACTCAGGCCCATAAACTATACATTGATAGGAGCCAGGAGTAGGTTTTGTAGATTATGACGCTAATCTAGTTTTTGGCTTCACTTTTAACCTATATCAGAGAAGGGCACAGACATTCAGAGTGAATACAGATTGAAGAAATAGGGAATGGGAAATAGTTTTGCCTGTTCTAACCTTGTATTCTTGAGCTTGAATATAAGAACAAAAAAAGTCTCCACCTTCTACTCTGATTTCATTGTTCTACTTACTGGTAAGTAGTTCTTCAGGTGGAGTTACCCCTAGTAAATAGTGGAAAAACAATGCAGCACAACGAAGATAAGGGGTAATTCCATTCTTCAATGAGACCCACAGATACCAGCCAGGAATATCACACCCAATGCATCTAGAAGACAATAATTCCAGAACAGGAGAAATTACTTATCAGACTGAAACTGAAGATTTCAAACACATTCCTTGTCAAAAACACAAACATATAAATAGTTTTAATAGTTTACTACCCACTTAATTTTTATTTATCCCCCACCCCGGGTGCTGGGGATTTGAACCTGGCCCTTGCTCATGGTAGGCAAGCACTCTACGAGATGGGCTATATCCTCAGCACTGCCCACTTCAATAAGAAAATCTACCTCACAGAATCTTGATTCTCAAAACAGGTCTCTCTTTAAAGCTTGCTAAAGTTGTCTTTTTTTTTTTTTTTTTTTTTCTCTTTGTGGTGCTGGGGATTGAACCCTGGGCCTTGTGCTTAAGAGGCAAGCACTCTACCAACTGAGTTATATCCCCAGCTCTGTCTTTTTTTTTTTTTTTTTTTTTGAGATTAAAAATTCTTACAATGAAATATGGAGAAGAAAAATTTATTCAATAACTAATTGAAACAATTAGGTTCACTAAATAATATTTTTCTGGGCTGGGGTTGTGGCTCAGTGGTAGAGCACTTACCTAGCATGTGTGAGGCACTGGATTCGATCCTCAGCACCACATAAAAATAAATAAATTAATTAATTAAATAAAGGTACTGTGTTCACTGACAATTAAAAAAATATTTTTCTGGGCTTCTATATTAAAATTGACAAAGGATTTGTAGGGCAATGAAACCATTCTATATTATACTGTAATGATACAGCAGAGTGAGTTTAATGTAAACTATGGACTTTCCTTAATAAAAATATATTAACATTGGTTCACTCTTCAGTTTTTCTGTAAACTTAAAAGGGCTCTAAAATACAAAGTCTATTAACTTAAAAAAAGAGGGGAAAAAAGATGACTGGTGAAGATAAAAACAAATGTGGAAAGAGGAAACCTGGCAGCAGAGGAAGTTTAGCAAGCACTCCAATTTTATTTTTGGTTTTAACCTCTATATAGAGGTTAAAGGTACATAAATTTGAAATTATATATTATACACATATATTTGTATATTATTTACATAATTACACATTAAAAATAAATGTCAAAATATTTCCCACATTACTCATAAGAGCATTAAAAAACTTCTAATTAAGCACATCAGCTGTATAGCTCACTGTAAAAGGACAACTCTACTTTCTATTTTCTATATTTATTTAAATTCTAAAATACTGCCATTAGTTAAACTTCTGTCATCTTTTACCTACATTTCCAGAACAAGGGTAAAGATATGAACTTCTTTCAGTTTCAGAAATTAAAAAGTAACTGTTATTCCAACCTACTACCTTAAACTTTAAGGCAAAATATCAATATAAGTTTCCTGCTTCCCCAGCATAAGCCTATCTTATAGCAAAGTCACATGCTGAAAGTTCTTGACTGATTTTTTAAAATTGGAATTAAAATGGTTCAAAAGTTATACTGCCAGCTGGGTGTGGTAACACACTTATAATCCCAGCTGAGGCAGGAGGATTGTAAGCTCAAGGTCAGTCTCAGCAACTAAGGCCCAAAGCAACTTAGCAAGACTCTGTCTCAAAATGAAAAGTACAAAAGGGCTGGGGATGTAGACCAGGGGTTTAGCACCCCTGGATCCAATCCCTGATACCAAAAAAATGTTATAATGCCAAATAACTGAACAAAGACACAGAATTATTAAAATGTTATCTAAGTAAACTAGCAAATGAAATGTTACTCACCCGCTTGTATACTGTGAAACTTCTGCAAAGAAAGAAGATGCAGAATGAGCTTCTTCACTGTCTTCTTCAACCTGAGCAAGAGGGAGGCCTGAAAAATAAACACTGCAAGATGAATTTATGAATTTGCTATCCAGTTTACAAACTGCACCTCAATGTCAAGGTTCCAAAACCTTTCCAGTAACTGCCAACTTTGCTTATTACATTAAGGTTCTGGATAAGTCACTGAGTTCTCTAACTTCAGTTTTCTTATATTTAAAATAGAGATTAAAATGTCTACCTTGCAGTTTGCTGTGAAGGATGAGGGATGGTTATAGCACATTTGAATAGTGCTCTGTTTTGTTTTTGGTACTAGGGATTGAACCCAGGGGCACTTGACCACTAAGTTACATTTCCAGCCCTTTTTTATTTTGAGACAGGGCCTTGCTAAATTTTTAGGGACTTGCTAAGTTGCTGAGGCTGACCTTGCACTTTCCATCCTCCTGCCTCAGCCTCCTGAGTTGTTAGGATTACACATGTGTACTGCCATGCCTGGCTAGCACTCTGTTGTTTTAAAAATGCTTTTGCTTATGCAATCAATAATTCATCTGAAAGGTCACAATTAAAAATTACCCCAAGTGATTTTGTCTTATCTTAAATACTGGTAGATCTTTTAAGTTCCCAAGTAAGATCTTTTTAAAAAGCACAATTTATTTTTAAAAAGCAGAAAATATATTATAAATTCATACTGATTTTTCTCAATTCAAATATTAAGAGTTTGGGGCTGGAAGGATAGTTAATTGGTAGGGTACGTTCTACCAATAGCATATCTAAAGGCCTGGGTTCAACTCCCTGAACGAAAATCAAAACCAAAACCAAAACCAAAACAAAAAACTCAAAGAGTTCAATGTTTGTATAGGTTTTTTCTTCTCTTTGTGGAGGGAGTATTTTAAGAAAATTGAACATATGATGAACTGCAATATTAAGAAAGCCATTTGGGGGGCTGGGGATATAGCTCAGTTGGTAAAGTGCTTGCCTTACAAGTACAGGGCCCTGGGTTTGATCCCCAGCACCAAAAAAAAAAAAAAAAAAAAAAAAAAAAAAAAAGAAAGAAAGAAAGCTATTTGGCTGGGGTTGTGGCTCAGTGGTAGAGTGCTTTCCTAGCATGTGTAAGGCACTGAGTTCAATTCTCAGCACCACAAGTAAATAAATGAATAAAGGTCTATCAACATCTAAAAAAAATGTTTAAAAAAAAAGCTATTTGATGAGTTTGATAAACGCATTCATGTAAAAAGATGACTAGTACTTTTTTAAAATCAATAAACTTAATCTTTTTAGAGCAGCTTTAGGTTCACAGCAGAATTGAGCAGCAGGTACAGAGAATTCTTATAATTCTTATATACTACCTTGTTCCCACACATGCAAAATCTCCCTCAATATCAACATCCAGCACCAGAATAGTACATATTTTATAATTCATGAACCTACATTGACACATCATTATCACTCAGACTCCATAGTTTAAAGTAGGGTTCCCTCTTGGTTGGTACAAACACACACGTATTCACCATTGTAGTACTGTCCTGAGTAATTTCAATGTCTCAAAAATTCATTGTGTTCCACCTATTCATCTTCTCCTCTTCTCATACCCCTGGAAATCACTTATCTTTCTGCTGTCTTCATAGTTCAGTCTTTTCTGAAGTATCATGTGGTTGGATTTAAGAGTAATGTTTCCTTTTCAGATTGGCTTCTTCAACTTTGTATATGATTCCTTATGTATTTTCATGGCTTGATAGCTCATTTCTTTTTTAGCACTAAATATCATTCTATTATCTGGATGAATCACAATTTATTTGTCATTCACCCACCAAAAAAGTCATCTTGGTTGCTTTCAAGTCTGTCAATTATGAATAAATATAAACTTGCTATAAACATCATGTATAGATTTTTATGTAGACATAAGTTTTCAATTCATTTGGGTAGATGCCAAAGGGCATAGCTGCTGGATCATAGAAGAATACATTCAGTTTTGTAAGAAACTGCCAAACAATCCTCCAAAATGATTGTACCATTTTGCACTCTTATCAACAAGTAAGAATTCTTGAGTTGAGTAGTGTCAGACTTCCAACTTTTCTGTTCTTGAGTACTGAGTTGGCTATTCTGGGTCTTTCATCTCTCCATATAAACTTTAGAATCACTTTGTCCATATCTACAAAATAACTTGCTGGAATTTAACTGGAATATTATTGCTGTTAAAGATTTTACTCATTTCTCTTTTGCTGTGTACCAAAAAGCTTGGTTCTCAATGACATTATTTTATCCTAAAAATTACCTATAATAATTTCAAAATGACATAACACTAACTATGACCAGTATCACTAATATAAATCCAATTTAAGATGCAGGGGACGCATATGTCTTTTGTTGTGAGCATATTCCAATGGAAGTGTAGATAAAATACTATGTTTTAAAGTCATGTGAAGTAATCATTTTTGATATGCTTAATAAAATTTTATTTTTTCAAATTTTAAAAATTATTTCCCATATTTTATTACTTTTTAGTTAAATAAACCACTTACAGGGCTTTAAAATCAAACTGTATTTAAAAAGGATATTCACTGGAATCTTTGCTCAAATTCCTATGTCTTTTACCTTACCTTTGAGGCAACCATTTTTAGTTTATATTTCTATTGTTTCTTTTATAAAAAAAAACATAGGCAAATATGAATATACATAAGCATATAAACACATAAAATACCTTACACAATGGTACTACATACTACTGCCAATGTTTTCCAATCTTTTTTCATTTAATATATACTAGATATTGCTTCATGTAAACAGATGTCATTCACTTCTTCCTATAGCTGTATAGCCCTTCAATATATGGATACACACAGATTATTCACCCATTTATGGATAGCTGAATTATTTGTTTTTTTTTTTTGTTATTCTAAATAACAATACTATGAATAATGTACTTATGTCATTCACTCAAAAATCACTTAATGAGCATTTATTCAGTATAACAAAGGCTGCTAGATACTTGGTAACAGCGAAGATTTTGGAGTTTGATTATTCTCTACCATCAGTAAACTTATACTGAGGATGGAGGAGTAGGGAGAAAGAAGTAGGGAAACAACAATAAGCTATAACCATAAATAACTATAAAAAAGGAGTATATGGTATATTCTACAAGGAGAACAAAGTACTACCATTCTAGTTGGAGGAATCAAGAACAGTTTCATGGACAGGCTTACTCGGGTAGAAATAAACCTTAGACCGTGAGAATGAGAAATATGGGGGGAAAAAGGGAAAAGTAGGCTCAAACAGTCTCTGCATTATCTGTAAAACAGCTACAAATTAGACAATCAAGTGTCTTCAGGTAGTTATCCTTTTCACATTTATTCTACCTTTGTATGTTTAAATGGCATCTGTAAAGATACAAATGAATAATCATTCAACAAAAGATATAATAGAAGATTTAGAAATATGATTAACTATAAGCATAATTAAATTTGCCAGTAAAACACAGTCAAATGTTATTTATAAATGAACATTTATAGCACCTGGATGAGAAATTTACCTGTGTCTATTGTAAGAAGTATCTGAAGCATGTGTGCCATGGTGATCAAATGGAAGAGATAAAGGTGGTTATAGGAAGAACTAATTGATGAAGGCTGTAGATCAACAGTGTCATCCCAGTATAAGGATGGGAATGCTAACACAGCACCTACCTATGAGAGAAAAATGGGCATCAACATGTGTAACAACAAAAGGCCAACATGGATTAATCTCATAATTAAATGTAACGGGCAATGGATGCTGCATTGTTTGTGGTTTGTTTTTAAAATAACCATGTTTTTCCTAGTTATTCAACAGAATATCTTAGAATATAATGTACCATAAATGGAGGACAAAGGTCATCAACAAATGTTATCCCTTTGCTGAGTCCACTTATTTGAGTTCTAGGTTGTGGTCAACTGTGTGGTTCATCACATGATTCAACATTACAATCACTTGGAGAACTGTTAAAATAACACTGACACACAGGTTTCAACCCAGTTCAACCAAATCTGAATCTCTAGAGATAGGGTCCAGTTATCAGCATTTTTCCCAGTTTCCCAGGAGACTTCAAAAGAGAGTCCGGGTTGACAATCACCCAGTAGAGGCCTAGATAATGGGGATGGGGTGGGGTTAGGGATGCTGGCTAACCCTATAACTGCAACTACATGCTCCCAACCTCACTGCTGCTTTCTTTATAGAGCTTGGTTTAAAGGAATGAGATCATCACAAGGATGGAAAAGTTTTGCAAGAAACTCACAATATAGTTGCCATTTGTCCACAGATGTTCTGGGAAAGACTAAATGCACCTGTGGCCTGGTTCCTATCGCTTAAACAATGATTTTTAAGATAGCTCATCATGTGATTTACTGCTTAAAATAAAAACAAGTTAAGAAAAGAGGGGAGAGAAAGGAAGCATAATACAGAATTAGCAAAAGTTTATTTGAATATATACAAACTAATATAACTAACAAGACCAATTTCAAAGTAAAATGAAATGAAATGTACTTTCATTTTTAAAGTGGTTTTGAGCCTCCTGTGGTGGAGTGCACCTGTAATCTCAGTGGCTGGGGAGGCTGAGACAGGAGGATGGCAAGTTCAAAGCCAGCCTCAGCAACAACAAGGTGCTAAGCAACTCAGTGAGACCCTATCTCTAAATAAAATACAAAATAGGGTTGGGGATGTGGCTCAGTGGTCAAGTGCCCTTGAGTCAAACCTCAATACCCGCCTCCCCCCAAAAAAGTTGTTTTGATGGTCTCAGTCAAATCTACACTTAATTATAAGCAGAATGGATAAGAGACCAAACTTAATAGGATGAACACCAATAATATATTTTTTTAATTATTTTTTTACATGACAGTAGAGTATATTTTGAAATATTATACATATATAGAATAAGTGTAACTTGTCCTAATTAGGATCCCATTATTGTAGTTACACATGATGCAGAGTTATACTGGTTATGTATTTATATATGAGGGTAGGAAAGATGTGTCTGATTCATTCCACTATCTTTCCTGTTACTGTTCCTCCTCCCTTCCCTTCATTCCCCTTTGTCTAATTGAAAGAATTTCTAATCTTCCTCTCCATTGTTGTGGGTTAGCATCCACGCATCAGAGAGAACATTCTGTCTTTGGTCTTTTGGGACTGGCTTATTTCACTTAGCTTAACATTCTCCCATTCCATCTATTTACTAGCATATGCCATAATTTCATTTTTCTTCACAGCCAAGTAATATTCCATTGGAACACCAATAATTTATAATCTTGAACAGACAGCATATATTTGAAGGAGAAAAACATAAAATTAGAAATTTGATGACTTAAAAATTTTTTTTTTTTTTCCTTACAAGCACTTGCCTAGCATGCTTAAGACCCTGGGTTTAAATTTTTTTTTTAACTAAACACTTACCAAAACATGAAACAGATCTATAGACAGAAGGCATGGTGTATCTTCTGATTTTAGATTAGGGAGAACAACTAAAACAAAAAGTTAATGTAATTCAGTCAGTAAGACAGCATTGGAGTTAAATAAAATGCAAACCAGAGGCATCTAAAATGAAAATATAACATGGTTATAAAACACAGAAACCAGTATATGCACCTTTAAGATATGGGAAATATAAGATAAACTGAATTGCTAAAAGGCTACAAGAAAGCATTGAATACAAAGTAAGATATTGAATGAAAGATAAGATCTAGGAGGAAAAGTGAATAAACTGGGATAATTGAAATACAGATTGTTCAAGAAATAGTTGCTAGGCTGTAGCTGTAGCTCTGTGGTAGTGTGTGCTTAACATGTATAAAGCCCTGGGTTCAAGCTCCAGCAGGGAACCCACATCCCAAAAAATGCTGAACAAGAAGAGTTGCTTTTACAAAATGTTCCCTCTACCTGTATCCCCCTAAACTGCACATTTCTAAATTTTCTATGATATGTATTATATGAACAGATTGGGGTGGAGGAGCAGGGAAAGTGTGCAAAGCAATTTAGATGAAATGAGGATGCAGAACATTCTCCTTAATAAAACTGATAATGGTTTATATGAACCAATGACTTGAAGGAAATGCAGACAGATCAAAAGCTATGATCTTTCTTATCTGATCAGTATCTAAGGAAAAGCAATAAATTCAGAAGTCCAGGAAAGTAGCAAGAAAGTGAAATCAAGAAGTCAAGTCAACAGGAATGATTTTTATTTATGTTAAAATGAGGGAATTGATTCTATCTTAATAAAACTATTATTATTATTATTATTATTATTATTATTATACTGGGTTGAACCCTGGGGCACTTTACCACTGAACTACATCCCCAGTCTTTTTATTTCTTATTTTCAGAGAGGGTCTAAGTTGCTGAAGCTGTCCTCAAACGTACTATCCTCCAGCCTCACCTCCCAAGTTGCTGGGATTACTGGTGCACCACTGCACTTGGCAAAATTATCATTTTTTAAAATGAGGAAGACTCTTTTCAGCCTAGGTCAATTTCTTAACCTCAATTCCAAGATTCTAAACAAAAAGTATAAAGGTTAAGATCATGAGACAGACTGAAATGGGTTCCAGTACTGGCTGTGACTATTTGTCAAGGCAAAGTGACTTCTCTAAGTCTATGTTATTTACCAAACTCTTGAGAAGTCCTTTCACATATGCTTTTGAAGAACTTGTCCCAAGCTTGGCATAGAGTCACTCAATAATGTTATTAATACTGGCTATGTTAAAAACAAACTAAAGTGATAACAGGGCTTTGCCATTTACTAGCTGTGTGACCTTGACAAGTCACTTGCTATTTCCAGGTCTCATTTCCTCATGTTGAAAATTTTCAATATTTCTGATACATCAACTAGCATGTCTATAACTGATAACACATGAATAATACCACATCACTCAAAAACTTTTCAAACATTCCTAATTACCTAAAGCATAAAGTTGAAATTTACTTCTGGGGCATTTAAGATACTTTTTTAGGGGGTGGTAATGAGCAAAGAACCCAGGGCCTTGTGCATGCTAGACATGCCCTCTATCACTAAAGTATGTCCTTAGCCCATTAAGACCCTCTATTTTTATCAAAATAAGTTCATGGGGGCTGGGGATGTAGCCCAGTGATAGAACACTTGCCTAGCGTGTATGAGGCCCTGAGTTTGAACCCCAGCATCATACACATAACACACAAATATCAAGCTTCTCTATAGATGCCACTACCATCAAACTTGTCTATCTGAATATACTATTCTAATGTGTACTTTTATAGAGGTTCTGTTTCTTTAGTTAAAAAACAAATCTTAAAATGGCAAATATGTAACAAATCTTATAATAATATTGTTTATAGTTGCAATGCCTTATACTTTTTTTTTTTTCCTTTTGCGGTGCTGGGGATTGAACCTGGGACCTTGTGCTTGACAGGCAAGCACTGAACACACCAAGCTACATCCCCAGCCCTGCAATGCCTTATAAATAAAGATGCCCCTGCTAATAAATTTTTGTGTGAAAAAATTTCATAATAGGCACAAAGCTACACTACAAATCAAAAGCACATCAATCCCATCAGTTACTGCTAATCAGAAACTATTAGCTATCATAATCATTTTTGTCTCTGTCATCAGTAATGATGTTTAGTCTTCTGGTTTGGCACTTGAGATATTTTGAATATTACAAATTCCATAATGTGCAATAAATACAAAAGCAGTGAGACTGTTTGGAACTCCTAGTAAAACAAGGTATCTAGATTATGACTGAAATGAAAGAGATACCAAAAGATTAAAAAACAAAAACAAAATAAAACAACTTTTGAAGTGTGTGGCTAGGGGAACAGCTTCAATCTTAGATTCCTATTATCATGAGCTAATTCAGGAAACAGCTGGAAGTTAATTTGAAAATAGAAAAAACTAAGCCTTGAAAAGTTCTAATGAAAGTTGGGAGGCAGATTTGGATTGAGTTGTGGAGTCATCATATCATCAGAGTGAGCAGAAAGCTACTCAAGAAGAGATTCCTAAGAGGCCTGTGGGGATTAGTAAAGAGGAAAAATTAACCTCAACAAACTTTCAAAGTAAATAATATACTCTATCTTAGAGGAAAAATGACTGCTAATTCAGCTAGGAAAAAACTATATTTGGCTTAAAAACTTAAAAAACTCACATAATTTTTATTTGGTAGGAATTTATGTAGGAAGAACAAGCTGAAACCCCCATTAATGACATTTTGGATTTATGAACAAATTGATTTGTTTGGGCCCAGAGGAGCTCTTGTAGTAACTTTAAATGCATAATGGAAATGTAGACTACCAAAATGTAATCACATCCTTTTTATTTTTAAACTGAGAATATCACATGGGCCCTTACTATAATTCTAGCTTGTTTGAATGCAAGAAAATCAGCAAGAAATAGTTATAACCTATCTCTCTAAAAAACAAACCAACAAACAAGAAAAACCACAGGCCTGAGGCTGGAGTTGAGGCTCAGTAGTATAGCACTTGCCTAGCATGTGTGAGGCACTGGGTTCAATACTCAGTCACCACAGAAAAAAAATAAATAAGTAAAGTTATTATAAAACAACAATAACAACAACAACACAGGCCTAAGTTCTGAGATTACCACTCTTAGCATTTCTATTATTTTACATGACTTTGACTTGACAATGAAATTAAATTTTAAAATGATCTATCCAAGTCTATCCCTTTTCTAACCAGATTTGGGAAACAGGTATGTTTGTGGTTGAGGATACTGGTTTAATGACCCAGGAGAAGAGAAGGAATATGGAATATAAGCTAAAAATACTTGGAAAATACGTGATTTTTAAATAAAGTTGCAAGTACTAAAGGGATACTTGTGCACTTTATTTTTGGTAAATCTGTGGTAGGCATTAAGATTTCATTAGTGAGTACTAACAATTACTGCAGTGTGTTGTTTCCTAAAGAAATATACTGCCAGAAATATATGTGTAACCAAAAACATAGTAATTCAGAAAAGACTGTACCTGACAGGAGACGGATCAGATGCTTCTGTATCAGAACCTGAGGGCAGGTAATCCTCTGTGCAATTGCAAACTGCATTAATGCTTTCAGACCATTATGCTAGATTGTAAGTAAGAGGGAAATAAAATGTAAAATGATAAGGAAAGATGACAAGTATTATATGCTTTACATTCTAATTACAAAATTCTTTTTTAAAATTGTTAATTTTTTAAAATATATTTTTAGTTGTTGATGGACTTCTTTTTTTTTGTGGAGTGCTGGGGGTTGAACCCAGGACCTTGTGCTTGCAAAGCAAGCCCTGTACCAACTGAGCTATATCCCCAGTCATGGACCTTTATTTTATTCATTTATTTATATGCAGTGCTAAGAATCAAACCCCAGTGCCTCACACATGCTAGGCAAATGCTCTACCACTGAGCCACAACCCCAGCCCTTTTTTTATTTAAATGGTATCAGGGATTGAACCCACGGTGCTTGGCTGGGATTACAGGCATGCACAGGTGTGCTTGGATGAGTACCCTTTTTTTTTTTTTTTTTTTTTTGCGGTGCTGGGGATTGAACTCAGGGCCTTGTGCTTGCAAGGCAAGCACTGTACCAACTGAGCTATATCCCCAGCCCATGAGTACCCATTTTTTTATTCAGTGTCGTTTTCTTAAATGTCTGGCCTAATTTATTCTATTTAGGTCTGTGCAAATGTATTTCTAGAAATTCTAAAATGATGGTAAGAAAACCAGTGAAATACATCTGCTTCCCTAATAGCAGGATGGGAAGCACACTATGGACTACAATAGTCTGCTATGCTAACTATCAGGAAAATAAGAGGGAAATGGTTTAGAGAATCTTTACTTGCCCATTTCATCTTTACAGGGCTACTGAGCACATTTCTTTAATACTGTTTTCCAGAGTTGCCTATGTTAAAAGGCTTCGGCCTGAGGAAGAAGTATACTCCCATATAGTGTCAGGATCTACCCACGGAGGAGTTATGACTTAATTTTATTCCTGAATTCAGTATGATCATTTGCCTAAGCTAACCAGCATAAATATTCAATGTGCTGTGATGGTGAAAAATTAGTGAGAGGGAAAAACACAAGAGATGACAGGTTTCTGATCTGTCAATACACAGAGAAGATGAGGAAAAGTAATCAAGTATCACCTGAAATCTCTGTGTGAAATACATTTATCCACCAAGATTGAGTAAATTCTGTAAAGTGCACAACATAGGCCATTTCCTATGAGACTGAGAAAGCTCTTTTTAACTCCCTACAGAATTCTGTTCTTTACAGAAAGAAAGGAAGATTAAAAAAAAAAAAAATCATCTCTTAAAAAAAAGTATTCCATGAACTACACAAACCCTACTTATAAATACATACCTGCCTATTTTGAAGTGCTCCAAACAGAGGTTTTCCTTCATCACCCAATAGGTTTTCTTAAAAAATAAGAAAAACATAAAAATAATAAATACTGCAACAACTATATATTATACTTAGTTTCTATCAAATGTTCTTCAATTTTAAATATATATGTATTTTTGAGGGGTCTTGGGAACTGAACCCAGGGTGCTCTACTATTGGGCTACATTTCTAGCCCTATTAATTTTTTATTTTGAAACAGGGTTTCATTAAGTTGCCAAGCTGGCTTTACTTGTAATCCTCCTGCCTCAGCCTCTGGAGCTACTGGGATTATAGGCATGCAGAACTGGAACCCACTACCTTGCTCATGTTAGGGGAAAGCTCTACCACTGAGTTATATACCAGGTCTCCAATTAATTATATTTTTGATCAGATGATTTACATTTTCCACTTCAATGTCTCATGTTTGTATATGCCAAAATGTTCTCATTCTTGAGAGAATATTAGAGAAGCAAATGTAGATAATCTATAAATTACTAGTATAAATGATAAAGTCCCTACAGCAACCTATAAAGAATTCTTGCAAAAAACATGTTTGATTTTAATATTTTTTAATGCAAGAAATTTTTAAAAGTAATTTTTATATGTAATAGTAACCCATTTTGCTTAAAAATAATATGTAGGGCTGGGGAGATAGCTCAGTCAGTAGAGTGCTTGCCTTGCAAGCACAAGGCCCTGGGTTTGATCCCCAGCACTGCAAAAAAAAAAAGTGTGTAAGGCAGATGCAAGTAACTTTATAATTTAAAAAGAATTAGAACAGATTCATAGAAAAAAGAAGATAAAACTGAAAATACTGAAACTATGGAAGTGATTTCTAAAACCTGATATCCACTGATGTAGGAAAATTTGGGGTAAAAAATGCAATTAATTCAAAGTATGAAACAGCATACTGTTACAAAAATACTTCAAAGTGTAGAAAATGCAGAAGGTTCCTAAAAATTACTACCAAAAAACAAAATGCACAGGAGTAGTTAAAAGAAGATCAATATAAAAAAATTCTCAGACCTAATGGCATCAAGTCACACTACTATACTGAAATATTAGTAATACTCACTCAAGCAAGGAAAACTATTCTGTGCCATCAGGAAAAGAAAGAAATAACTTTCTAGTCAATCAATATTAATTATTTCACTAAAACCTCCAAACCATTTTTTTTCTTTCTTTCTTTCCTTCCTTTCTCCTTTCCACCTACCCCTGCCCCTGTGGTATTTCTGGTACTGGGGACTGAACCTAGGGTACTCTACCACTGAGCTGTATCCCCAACCCTTTTTGTTTTTTGTTTTGAGAGATAGTTTCACTAAGTTGCTTAGGCTGCCTTTAAACTTATGATTCTCCCACCTAAGTCTCTGGAGTCACTGGGCTTAGGTATATAGTACTAGGAAGAGAAATCTGGGTCTTTTGCAAGCCAGACAAGTAAGTGCTCTACCACTGAGCTATATCCCCAGCCCTTTTATTTTGAGACAGCGTCTCACTAAGTTGTCTAGGCTGATCTTGAACTTGATATCCTTTAGCTTCAGCTTCTCGAGTAGCTGGGATTAGAGGTGTGTGTCATTGTGCCCAGCTTCCAAGCCAGTTTTCTTATAGACTTTACCAATTGCCTGTACAGTGAAAGCACATGTGCTCCAGGTCATCATGGGGACTCGAGGATCTGTTTCATCAGGAGGCACTTTTAATCCAATTCTATAAATAGTTGTGGCAAAGAGAATGACCATTTCCTTGATACTATTAGAATACTTGATCCTAAAAATAGAACAAAAAAATACACAAAAATTTAGTAAAAAGAGCTATTTCCTAAGAAGGCTCATTAAGTGATGAAGCAATAGAAACAACTGAACTCCTGACTTATATAAACTGCTCTTTGTCAAATTAGAGATCAGAACTTCTGTAGATGATTTATTCGATAAGAAAAGATGGGAAAAGCTAAATATCTCTTACATAATATTAAAGACCCATATAAGTTACACAAGATAAGAGACCCCATATAAGTTTATCATTAAGGATGCAGAAAATGATTATAGCTGGAAGGGTTCAGGTCCAAATTATGGGACAGATCGGTTAGAAGCAAATAACATTCAGAGGAAACAGATCTGACCCAATTTTGGTATCTAGGAAACAGACCAAGAAATACTTCTGTGTTCACTGATAAGAGGGGTGTGTGTTTATGTGTATGAGTGACAGATAATATGTATTTGGAGTGAAAATTTTTGGTTTTATGAACTTCTATTTGTAATAAATATTTTTAGTAGGAATGGGACAGATAATATAAATAAGGAATACAAACAGAATAAAGTACTCTATATAGTCATATTCAAAAAATAATACCTGATTTGGACACACTATATGTTTTAAGTGTCATCACAAAAATATCTTTCCAATAACTTTGTGAGATAGGTAGGGAAAGCCACTGCCTCAATTTTACATCCATGAAAATAAAAAATGGGGGTGGAGGAGTGTGACCTAAGGCTTTTCAGAGAAAGTCAGATGTGACTTTAAGTGAAGTCTCTTGAATTCTGGTCCTTGTATAGCTTGGACCACACAGAAATGGCATTTTTTATTGGTCAAAAATTGTTACACAAAGGCATGATCCATCCTAATACAATTTTTATATCTCAAAGCACTTAATTTTGCTAATACAAATAAAACTTTGGAGAAAATGAAAGAAAAATGGGATAAAAGAACAATTTTACAAATAAAGAAGGAAAGCAAGAGGGAAGAACTGTTTCTCATTCTTTTTTATTACCTATTTACAAATTTCTTTTAATTATTTAGATACTTACGAAGACTGAACTCCAAAACTCAGGATTGAATGAAACTCAAAAGTGGAATCTCCCATCCCTTGATTAAACAAGACAGGAATTGCTGGATTTTCTCCTAACAATTTAAAAGGAAAAGAAAGAGAATAATAAGTTTAGTTCTGACAATAATGTTTCTTTTTCAAATTATACATGGTCATTTTAGAAAACCTAGAAAATGCTAATAAGCAATAAAGAATCACCTTTACTTTTCCCACCAACACAATCACAGATGACATTTGAGTGATCTTTTTTTCTCCACAGAAATGTTACACATACCATTTTTGATTTGTTTTGTTTTGAACAAAAGATATCATCATACATTGCTGTTCTGCAGCTTGCTGTTTCACCTAGTATTGAATATCTTTCCTCATCAGCAACTGTCCCTCTGTACTTCCATTTTTAATAACACTGTATATGTATTCTCTTAGCAAAGCAGTATATTATTAGTGAATAAGAAAAAAAGCATCTGGAACCAAGCTGCCTGCTTTGAGACCTAACTTTTTTTGTGGATCTATTTACTCATCAAATTTGTACATTATTTTCCTATATGGAGCAGGATCCTCTTCTCCAGTTGCTTTGATGATTTTTCTATCTCTTGTTTTCAGCAGTTTGGTTATGATGTGTCTGAGTGGGGTTTTAAGTTTGTTTAAAGTACACTGAACTATTTGAATCTGTATATGTGTATCTTTTACCAAGTGTGGGGAGTTTTCAGCCATAATTTCTTCAAATATTTTCCTCTATACTCTTTTTTTCCTTTCTTTTTTGGAACTTTAAAGAAATAAATATTGCATTAAAGAAAAAAAAAAAACTGTCTCACAGGCTATTCTGTCTTTTCCATCTCTTTTCTGTTTGTTCTTTAGACTGGATAATTTGCATTGACCTAATTTCAAAATCACTGACACCTCTTCATTTCCACTTTACAACTAAGACTATCCAATTAATTTGTTTCATATAGCATTTTTTCAATTCTATTATATCCATGTTTCGATTTTTGTTTTCTTTCTGCTAACTCCTATCTTGCTAATCATTACAAGGATATTCACCTTGACCTTCAGTTTCATAGTTCCATAACTATTTTAAACTTTTTGTCTGATAAGTTTAACATTTACAACATCCCAGACTTGCATTTTCCTCTGGAGAGTTGGTTAGATTTTTCTTTATATGTCAAATAATTCTGATTGTATCTTGAATTTTTTTTTTTCTTTTCTGCTGTGCTGGATATTGAATCCAGGGCCCCATGCATGTTAAGCAAGCACTCTACTACTGGGCTATATCCCGAGTCATATCTTGGATATTTTGACTACTGTGTTGCTCTTGCAACACAGGACCCATTAAAAGATTCCAGGACCCATTAAAATTTTGAAAAAACCACAGGTCAAGACAGCAGAGTAGAGGAGTTTGCTTTCCGAGCTGCTGTGCTGTGAGATTAGGAAAGTGGTCGAACAGCTTCTCTTTGAGATAGGTGAAAAGAGAAACCTTGGTGGGATTTAATACCAGACTCTCAGAACAATCAACTCAGTTTTAGGTTCGATGAGTTTTCTCACCTTCTATGAGTGGTGGTATCCATGTTAGCTTTCAGTTCCTCTGCTATCCTACCGGCCCAGCACGTGTACTACTCAAGGGGTTATTCTGGAACTTGAGTGGTATCTGAAATGCAGTTTATTTCTCAAAGCATTTGCTATGCTCTTTGGGCCTGTTCGGCACATAAGCAGGCTGGAGGTGAACCTAAAACTCAAAAATTCAGAATCTCTCTCTCCTCTCTCCTGTCTGGGATTTCTCCCATACTCTCTAGCATATACTGTCTTTCCCAGTTTCTCTGACCAACATGGCAAGTTTCTCTCAATTTTAGTCTCAAATGCTGTCAGGCAGATCTAAGTGACTGGGGCTGTCCCTGGGTAGAGCTATGATGCAAAGAGAAATAATGAAAATTAATCTCACACCTTCTTCGGAACATGGAGGGGGTTGGTGGGCCCTTTTCCCATTTCCCCTGGCTAAATAGACAGGATTACTCTTAGAATTTTATGTGTCAACATGGCCACCATGGCAGACCCATTACTGGGTTTAGCTAGGGACAGGGCCAAAGGAAAAATAAAATATAAATATATATAAAATATCCCTTTATCCTCCAGCTCTTGGTCCTTTGGCCAGAAAGAGGGATATCTTATTTTGGGTGTGTGTATGTTCAAGTCTGTTGTATAGTTCTGTGATTCAGGTTGGTCTTGGGTCAAAGCTGGGAAATAAAGAAGAAACTCCACCCCAGGAAACTCATTGCCTGTACTAACCATTCTTCAGATTTTGATTCCTTAAATATGCCTGCTATTATTTACTTTTTAGTGTCTTTAGATATTTTGGCTTTTTATGAAATTATGTTTATTAGGAATAGATATTGGGATTTTAGGAAATGTCTTTTAAAAAATGTATTATTGGGCTGGGGATATAGCTCAGTGGTAGAGCACTGGCCTCATACTATGAGGCTCTGGTTCTATCCCCAACACTGCAAAATAAATAAATACATCTATTGTAACAATCACATCAGTTTTCAACCTATTAATGTAAGAAATTTCTATCACTGTACCCTTAGATAATCCTAATGTGATCATTCCTTTTGGGGCGTGAACGGTATTCTGGGTATGGTTTTGGCCATATTCCATAGATTTTGATCTTTACTCTTCTCATTGTTATTTTTTAAATAATCAGTGATTTCTTTATTAGTTTTTTTCCTAGCATTTAGAACATTTTTTTTTTTTTTTTTTTTTTTTTTTTAAACTACTGAGTATTGAACCCATGGCCTTACACATGCTAGGTAAGAGATCTACCACTATGCTATGTCCCTAGCCACTTTTTCTTGAGATGGTATCTTGCTAAGTTCCCCAGGCTGGCCTTGGATTTGCAATCTTCCTGCTTTTGTCACTTGAACGCCACCACTGTGCCCAGCTTAGAACAGTTATTTTAATATTCCTAACTCGTTAAGTTTCTGGATATTTTGTTAGATTTACTGTATTGTGGACAGTTCTATTTTTTAAAATTTCTGAGATTTGTATATGGTCCAATTCATTAATCTTTGTTAGTAATCCACAGATATTTGATAAAAGTGGGAACAAGGTTTTATGAAAATTATTAAATTAAATTAAGCTTAATTTAAAAAATCCTCTTAAGTTCTTATTTATCTTATGACTATCTGCATAGTTATCTGCATTCTTAGAAAGAGCTGATAAATCTCACTCTATTGCCATGTTTATAATTTCCTTATGCACCAAACAGCATGAAATTACAGAGAAACTGAATCCATTATCTTCTGTCTTCTCTCTTAACCTCTCTATATTTGTAAATGGTAATACTGGATATGCTTACACTTTCTTTGTAATATTTCCTTTGCTATCTCTTGGCTCTGTTTATTTTCCCCAATTAGTCATTAAAAAAGCATTTAGAGAAGACTTTTCAATGCCTATTGCCACTACTTCTCATTGCCTCATTCAGGACTAAGGCAACTAATTACTGATTGACCTTCTTGAGTTATCTCTTCATTCCTTTACTCCATTTAATGCACTACTGCCATAGGAAGTGGGTGTGCTGGTGTATACCTGTAGGCTCAAGAGTTTGAGACCTGTTTGGGCAACAAAGCAAGACCTCATATATTTTTCAAAAAGCTACCAGAAAAAATGCTAGTCACTTGCACAAAATGTTTAATCATTCTGTGATTTCTTCTTTTAAGTTCTTTATTTCAACAGTTTTTCTTTAGATTATGTTCAGTATTTTCTTCCTTTAAAAATACAGACATCTAAAAAAATTAATGAGTATGCTTAAAAACACTAATCGCTCTTTACTTTTTGTTGTGGTTCTCTAGTCACGGTGGTCTGATCAATAATAAAGGAACCTTTCCACTTAAAGCCATGTTTGAGACTTCCAATTAAATCATTTAAAGGTCAAAATGACAAAAAAATACCTGAAATTAAGGCTGAACTTTTGACCCAAAAATAAGGATGTACAATCAGGATGCTCATCTACTTAAAAACAAGCAAACAAAAAAAATTATTCACATTTGTCCAAGCCATTTAAAATTAATAAAATGAATGAGAAGAGCCCTGTATAATGAATTTTCACTGTTAAAAACAAGTGGCATGCCCCAAATCACTTCTCAGCAAAAGGTCTTCTGTTAAGGAGTTTTTCAGCAGATAGACTGTTACTCTATACTCATCAGTTGTGAAAAAGGTTTTGCTGTAAAGTTAATGAAGGAGGAAGAGTAACTGATAGAACAATGCTAGACTCATCCATTGCCAATTACTGTCTTCCCTCTTTCTATTTCTAAAAACCAAGCCCAAATTTTTATTCACAACCCTCTATATAACTTTTCCTGTGCTCTCCTCTTATTCCCCACTGTGTACCCTCAACTCAGGTACGCCAGGCTTATTCTGTATTTCTGAAATGCCATGTTCATACTTCCTTAAAAATGTTTTCTCTTTTCTCTACCTGAATACTCTCCTTTGTCCCTACCATGCCTACAAAGTTGGTCTAAGGTCAATTCAAATTTCATTTTCTCCATGACACTTTCCTTTACAGTCTCTACTAATAATCTATTCCTTCTTTAAAGCTCTATGAGACCTATTGTTCTATACTATAAAATATGGTTATTAACACCATTTCTTCTTGGAACATTCTCTTAACTGTATAAAATACATGTTTGATGAAGTAAAGAACACAAAATCTTCTACAGTTTTTTTTAATGTACAGTACAATTAAATACTTAAAACTTGATAACTTAGATTGACTACAGTGTTAAAAAAGAAAACCTTAATTCCTATTTTTTATCTGTAGTTTTTGCATACATCCTTCAATTTCCCTAAATATACATAACTAAAAGGTTGTAAATAATTTAAGCATGATAGAGGGTGAAATAACCAGGAAATAGTTGGATAAATACAAGAAGGTAGGGGCTGGGGTTGTAGCTCAGCCTTGCATGGCATATATGAGGTACTGGGTTCAATTCTCAGCACTGCATATAAATAAACAAACAAACAAACAAACAAACAAATAAATAAATAAATAAAATAAAGGTCCATCAATAACAACAACAACAAAAATTTTTAAAAATACAAGAAGGTATGGATGGTAAAGATAAGACATAAATATTTTGAGTAAAACACCTAGAAATATTTTGAAATATTCTCTAGGTATACTATTCATCAATTTTAATTCCAATGAGGGAATGAGAATTAAATGATTTTTTTAAGCTGGACACAGTGGCACTGCTTGTAGTCCCAGCTACTCAGGAGGTTATGGTGGAAGGATTGCTTGAGCCCAAGAGTTCAAGACCAGCCTGGGCAACACAGACACAATCTCAAAAAAGAAAAAGAAAACAATAACGACACAATCTCAAAAAAGAAAAAGAAAACAATAACAACAACAACAACAAAAACTATATTGTACTTCTCCTTCTTCATCTTATTGATTCATAGCTGAGTAAAGAAAAATACTTTGCTAAATTTTAAAATGCCATTTTTACTTTTTTAAGCACATCTCCATTAATAGCCAACACTTGTCTCTCAATTATAAATAACATACAAATAAGATAACAATTTTAAAGTGTTTTGCTTTTAACATTAATGACAATATATTAACAATATCAGTAATAATAATGGCTAACACTTACATAGCACTTACTATATACCATGGACTATGCAACTCTACACATAACTCGATTACTTCTTTGACCAAGGGAATAGGTATTATTATTAAATTATTTAATTAATTAATTATTTATTTTTTTGTGGTACTGGGGATCGAACTCAGGGCCTTATGCTTGCAAGGCAAGCACTCTACCAGCTGAGCTATCTCCCCAACCCGGTATTATTATTATTATTATTATTATTATTATTCCTGACTTGCAAATAAGAAAGCAGAGGCACAGAGAACTTAAGTAACTTGCCCAAGACAACATAACAATATGTGAATCTTACTGATTAGGATAAATCTTGGATCTAAAATTTAAATCAGGCAGTCTGACTCTAGATTAATCACTGTCTATTCTGCCTGATAGTATGAAAAACAACTAAATTGAGAAAATTATGTAGGCCAAATTTAGTGTTGGCCTCAAAAGTGTCTCTTTCATGATATTCAGCAAATCTGTACTTGTGAATTATATTTTACCATAATTACTTTTTTCTTTAAATCAAAAATTCTGAGATAATTTTCATACAGTTAACATAAAAAAATTTTAAGCAAACCTTTAGAATGTTTCATATTGTAACCTGATATTCTGGCCAGAATGGTCTGTATCCACCTTGTCAAGGTCAAAAGTTGTGCAAGAGCTTCTGCATTCTCACTGAAAAAATGACATTTAAGAATTACTTAAAAATTAAATCCATTGGTAGAAAGTCAATCTAAAAAGCCAAACTTGCAGAGTCTTTCCTTGAATAAATGGCTATATACAAATACCAAAATTCCTCCAGATTAACTTTCTAGGTCATGGAAACATGCATTTAAAAATGTTTTTTGGGGGAAGAAAGGGAATACAAAGAGTAAAACACCACTCCATGCACTTGATACCTAAAAGTAAGAAATGACAATAAATGGAAATGCCATTCTAATTGCTCAAGTAAAAAAATAGGTGTTGTCATTAACTTTTCTGATTCCCTCACACTCTATTAGCTAATATTATTTTATAGTGTTACTCTATTAGCTCGTATTTCTTTTTTTTTTGGGGGGGGTGTTACCAGTATTAAACTCAGGGACACTTGACCACTGAGCCATATCAAGCCCTATTTTGTATTTTATTTAGTGATAGGGTTTCACTGAGTTGCTGAGGCTGGCTTTGAATTCTCAATCCTCCTGTGTCAAGTCTCTTGAGTCACTGGAATTACAGCCATGTGCCACTGCACCCAGTCAGGTTTTACTTTCTAAATATCTGAAGTTGATCATGTTTTTCTACCTTTATTACCCTAGACCACTCTAAGCAGTTCCTAACCTGAAATCAATAGACTTTTAAATGTTCTTTCTGCTTCCATTCCTTTTTTTTTTTTTTTTAAGTATGAATTCATCATGCAGCAGCCCAAAGGAGCTTCTAAAACTATACACTAGATAATGACTCCCCTGCTCAAAATGCCCCAGTGTTTTCCCATTGTAAGTAAGAATTTTAAATTCTGACTTCCTGTCTTAGCTCACTTATGAGCTTACAATTTTATAACCTGGCTCCTCCTTGCTAGTCCATTCCAAGATGTTGTCTTCCTGCTGTGCCAGAACATGCCAACTATGTTCCTAACTTGGGTCTTTTGTTGATATTGCCTGTGCTTAGAATTCTCTTCTTCCAGAGAACAACATTACTTGTCCCTAACTTCATTCAGATGAACTGTTACCATCTCAGAGATGAGCTCCCTAACAACTCTATAACTAGCCTTACTCTAGCTCTTTATACCCTGTTATGTTAGTTTTTTCATAAAATTTCTCAGTATTTAGGCTTTTAATATTTGTTTATTGCCACCATTTCTTTTATAGAATATAAATTTCATAAAGATAGGAATATGATCCAGTGTGCTAAGTACCACGGGAACCAGAAACCATTTTATTAAAAAAGACTACAAAAGAGGAATCTGTTATTGAAACGACAATCTTTTTTATTTTTAAAAGGATAATCTCAAATGGAGTTAAAATATATAATGAACTGTGCCAAAATCTGGGCATAAATTTGACTAACCTAGGTGGGTGCAGAGGTGTATGCCTGTAATTCCAGCTACTCAGGAGGTTGAGGCAGGAGGATTAAAAGTTTGAGGGCTGCTAGGCGGCTTAGCAATACCCTTAAAATAAAAATAAAGAGTTGGGGAAGTAGCTCAGAGGTACGGCTCTTGTGTAGCATGTGAAAGATCCTGGGTTCAAACCTCAGTACCAATCAATAAATTAATTCAAAAATTCAGGAGCTGGGCATGGTGGCACATGCCTGTAATCTAGCAGTTCAGGAGGCTGAAGCAGGAGGATTACAACCTCAGCATCTCAGTGAAACCCCATCTCAAAATAAAATATAAAAAGGGCTGGGAATGTGGCTTAGGTGTTAAATGCCACTGGGTTCAATCCCTGGTACAAAAAAAAAAAAAAGCATGTGTGAGGCCCTAAATTCAATCCTCAATACCACAAGAAACAAAAAAACCTAGCATATTAGCTTGATTTTTTTGATAAATTTATATTACAAAATTTTATCAAACTACTTTTGATAAAATTCCTTATATGCTTTTAACTTTATGACTTTTACTATACTCATACTAATGTTCTAAAAAACAAAGGCAAATAGATGCAACTATACAGGTAAGTTCAAGTGCCTAATAAAAATGTTATGTACAATTATACATGTCAGATTCTCAGTTAACAAAATTATTACTGACAGTAAGCGTCCCAGGGTTCTAAGAGATCCGGCTGTAAGAATCAGTTTTTCTGACTTTCGAAAGGACTGCCCTGAAGGATCCTACTCTTAAAGACATCAAGGAAAGTTGCTGAGTCTTCCTTTAGAGAATAATTTACATGCCTAATAATCTTTATTAGAGGGAACAATAGTGTATTTTTTTTTAAAGGCTGTGCAGGTTAATAATATGTTGGAAATCACTTTGTTATGATTTATTTTTGTTTTCAAGTGTACAGTTAGATAGCTTGGGGAGATGTAAAAACTACTCATAGTCTCTAATTCCTTATATCTTTAAATGGAAATAACAGTACCTATTTTCAGTACCTTACTGTGAGAATTAAACAACATAAGGTAGCAAGCACTTGGAAGAGTGCCTAGAATACATTAATTACTTAATAAATGAAATAGTTTTTTTTCTGATGCAAACTTCTTCCTATACAAAGACATTCTATGTCCCAAATTACTGAAGACAAAAATTTGTAAACCAGGTTTTCCAAAGACATGGAATAGCAGATACAGTGCAACTATTACTTGACTCCACCTGCCAAACATATCACTTCTTAACTCTTTTGCTATGGAAACATGTCAAAGGTGGTTTTGTTGTTGACTGGTGTTTTGCAGTACTGGGGAGCAAACCCAGGGCCTCACATTTAGGAAAAGTGTTACGACCAGCAGGCAAACTCTGGGGTCTGGTAAGGGGCGAAGGGGGATTGGAAAATAAACATTCACAGACACAGATCTTGAAGATTAAGCTGGGATCAGGTGGAGCCCGTTCTCTGATGGAGATGCAGGTCTTAAGAATTATGCCAGCAATCTTTATTTATATATGTCTCATTATCAGGTGAAAGACTATGCAAGCATTATTCTTTGTATTCAGGAATGTTACAGAAAATAGGACATCTATGTAGCTTTTCCACAGTAGCTATCCATAGTTGTAAAGTGCAATGTTAGGAGCTATGTGCAGCTCTCAAGAAGGTATACAGGAACTGGAGAAGTAGAGCTGGTGAAACATTGTGATTGTCTAGCATAAGAATTCTTTTTTTCCCAGGAGCTGTGTGCCTGAGACCAAGGTTAGAACTGATAGGGCTCTTGCACAGAGCTTCCTCATGTAGGGCATTGCTGCAGTAGCGAGGCATCCTGTGCCCTTGAACAGAAACATTCCCAGGAACCGGGCATGCCACAGCCATGAGGGCATCAGAGACCCCTGATCTCAGTAACTGCTCTCCCATCCTCCATCACTGCTCTCAAGAGAAAAGCACTCTACCACTGAGCTACATCCCCAGTCCAAAGATGATTTTTTAAAACAACAAAACCACTTACTTTAGCAGAACTTGGATTTATCATTTCAAAACCACTGAGTTTTAAAGAAATTTTTAAAAACTCGCCTACAGAGTGGGAGAATATCTTTGCCACTCATACTTCAGATAGAGCGCTAATTTCCAGAATCTATAAAGAACTCAAAAACTCTACACCAAGAATACAAATAATCCAATCAACAAATTGGCTAAGGAAATGAACAGACACTTCACAGAAGATGATGTACAAGCAATCAACAGATATATGAAAAAATGTTCAACATCTCTAGTAATAAGAGAAATGTAAATGAAAACTACACTAAGATTTCATCTCACCTCAATTAAAATGGCGATTATCAAGAATACAAGCAACAATAGGTGTTGGCGAGGATGTGGGGAAAAGGTACACTCATACACTGCTGGTGGGGTTGCAAATTAGTGCAGCCACTCTGGAAAGCAGTATGGAGATTCCTCAGAAAGCTTGGAATGGAACCACCATTTGACCCAGCTATCCCACTCCTTGGCCTATACCCAAAGGACTTAAAATCAGCACACTATAGAGATACAGCCACATCAATGTTCATAGCTGCTCAATTCACTATAGCCAGATTGTGGAAACAACCTAGATGCCCTTCAGTTAATGAATGGATAAAGAAACTGTGGCATATATATACAAAGGAATATTACTCAGCCATAAAGAATGATAAAATTATGGCATTTGCAGGCAAATGGATGAAACTGGAGGATATCATGCTAAGTGAGATAAGCCAATCTCAAAAAACTAAAGGACAAATGATCTCGCTGATAAGCGGATGAGGACATATAAGGGGGGGGAGGAGGGGTTAGCATTAGGGTTAGGGTTAGGTTTAGGGTAGGTAAGGAGGGTGGTAAGAATGGAGGAAGGAAGGACTGTATAGAGGGAAAAGAGCGGTGGGAGGGGTGGGGGGGAAGGGAAAAAAATAACAGAATGAATCAAACAATATTGCCCTATGTAAATTTATGATTTTTAATTAAAATAAATAAATAATAAAAACAAACTCAACAATTATAAATAGTACTATTAAGTAAAAAAGTAAGAATGCAGAAACAATTAAGAAACCCAGTTGTCATTAAAAAAAGAATGCATTTGTTGTTAAATTCCATTTACAGATTATCAGAATACAAAAATTTTAAAGCTCCAAATGTTCACCCATTATCAAAATATATACATTGTTTTTATTGTTATCATTAGTTTTTTTCTTCCAGATCTCTAAAACTATAGCATTTGAACCTTCAGGAAAAAAAGTAGAGCTAAAAAATAATACTAAGACCTTTAGAGCTACAAAAGTCCAAATAGCAAGTAATGAAAGTAAAGAATTTTTTTCTTATCTTTTCACCTTCTGTGAGTGCTAAGGCAGAGATCAGGGTTCTACTGTAATGTTGGGTGGAAGATATATGTATAACATACTGATTTGAGTAAATGAATATCCTAGTTCTCTTAAAGACCAAAAATTGGGCTTTTAATTTCATTTTAAAATATGATTTAAGTTATGAAATAAAAAATACTAATTTTTCTAATGAGTAAAAAAAGAAACTAATAATCTAACAAAACAGGCACGAATTAAAAAATTAAAAGATAGTTTTTGAAAAAAATTTACCAAAACATAACATAAAATATACCTGTTTATTTTCTGAGGTTGTAAAGGAATAATGGGAATCACAGTATTGCACAGAGATTTGCAAAGAGGGCAAAGATATTCTCCACTCTCCAAGTCAAAAAGGTCAACATGAATGCGTTGCTGAGAGCTCAGCTGTACAGCTTCAAAATACCTGCAAAATTCCAAAGACATGGGTACTTTTAGAACTTGCTTTAATCCAAGTAAAAAGATCTAAAAATTTTGCCCCAGTCAACATCTTTAGAACTTACAACTTACATACATTGATTCTCGGCCTTTTGGCTAAGATCAAGTGTAGAACTTATGTTCAAAAATACACATGTTAAATTATGAAAGAAATAGGCTTCCCATCCTTTTGGGGACAAATTGGAAAATTTATCATGACATATATGAATTCATAATAAAATTAATTTATTGAATCATAACTTGTCTCCTACTTCAATAGCACGTTGACATACGTGGAGATACTACTTCCCTCAATTTTCAGTGACCAACTACAGTAGTGAGGAATATCATAGTAAAATTTTATGTTTTAATCCTATGCTAAGTGGGTAAATTCTTATGCAAAAGATTTCTCAGGAACTGCATTTCTGAATTTTTATCTTTTCTTGATTTAAAATGAGAAGTCTTGTCCTGTCTCAAGGTAACTTTCACTGTGTTTTGAGATTTTTTTAAAAATGAAGATAACCATTACTTTTATGTGAATACTGATGAGCAATGTGACTATTGATTAGATTGTGGAAAGCAAACACGAGGGAATAAGGAACACTTTAATTTTTTTTTTTTAAAGCAGTGCTGGGCATTGAACCCAGGGCTTCCTAGTCCCTAAAAATTTAAACTTGATAACTTTATGCAACAATTTCTAAGGCTTATGAACAATTAGTATCATGCAAGCAGAATTAGTAATTAAAACTATTTTAATTATTCCAATAAGAAGAAAGGAAAGAAGACATGAGAAAACATGCCTTTTTGTGGCCTGTTGTGAACTTCACTGTTCCTAGTCTCTTTCAAGAACATGTCAGAGGAACAACTTACTTCTGCCAGCACACTGCATGCATTACATGGCCACAGCTTCCTGTATAAGTTCCATAGGCCAAGTCTGGATCCATGAAAAGTGGGTCCAGGGTTTCTGGTTTAGAAAGACAAAAGTTAGAGGTATGAATGCATCTCTTCCAAGATTATAACAAAGGAATGGGGGTTGGGAAAGAGCGGTCAAGAGGTCTAAAATTCTAATTACAAACTTTCATTTCTTAGGAATATCTAAGTATCACAATATCATGACAGGAGGCTATATATTATTAAGCATAAGAAAAAGAGGTAAATGTAAAGCAAGACTATAGGTATGATTCTAAAATCAGTGTGGATTAATAACAATTTAATCTTTCATTTTGAACATTAGGTTTACACTGCATTAGCTTCGTCATTGAAATGATATTCTGATTTAAGAACAATTTTCCTTTGCAATTTTAAAGAATTATTTGAATGAATGATGATTTTAAGGGATATTGAGGGACATTATAATCTAGTAGGAAAAAAAAAAGCACAGGCTATGGAGAGATTGATCAAATTCTCATTTCACTACATCACTAATGACTTTGGGCAAGTTATTTAACTTCCTTGTGCCTCAGTTCCCTCACCTGCAAAATGGGGCCAATACTGGTAACTAACTCACAGGGTTGTTGTGAGGATTAAGTAAATACATATAAAGCATTTAATTAGAACCTGGCACACATTAAATATTCAATTAATATTAGCTTTTATCATTATTTCAAGGGTATTTAAAGCATCTAACTCCTGATGTAATATAAGAAATGGAGTAATTACATAATTATGATTTTTAACCAAGTAAATGTTTAACATGAATTAAATCATGAGGTAACAGCAGATAAATTAACAATCTGAGACACTATACAAGACAACTGGCCTACATTCCTCAATTAGCGTGAACAAAATAAAACAAGGCAAGAGAGTACTCTACATTAAAATAGACTGGAAGAAACCTGACCAAAGTAACATGTGAAACATGTTTGGATCCTGTGTGGGGAAAAAAAATCCACCTACTTAAGACATTGAGAAAAGTTGAAGAAATGTGTACTTTATATTAGATGATATATTCTTGAATTATTATTAGATGATATATTCTTGAAATATTATTAACCCACTTAAATATGATAATAGTATAGTAGATATATAATAGACTGTCTTTAGTTCTAAAAAATACATGCAGAAAAGCTTAGGGATGACATGTCATAATGCCTACAACCTATTTTTAAGTGGTTCAGCAAGAAAAAAAAAACAAACCAAAAAACAAAATAACAACCAGAGATAGAATGAATAATGTGGCCAAGTGCTAACAAAAATTAAAATAAAAAAATAAAGGAAAAGAGCCAACATGGCATATAAAAACCTAGGGTCTATTTTACATGTGGGTAAATCATGATGTAACCAAATAAAACTAAATACAACCTCACTCTGAAACTTCATTCAAAGAGTACTTTTTCTAATTGCATACATATGAAAAGAAATGCTCAAAAGGATATTTATTAAACAATACATACCACCTGGGAGTTCTATGGGTTTTCCCCTGTGCTGGGTTAAGGCAGTAGATTTCTGGACACAGGCCGATAATACCATGGCATTATTTTCTATTTTCACCTCTTGTTCTTCTTGGCAGAGGATGCATGTCAGCACCTCCTTTTCAGTAACAGTTGGACCCCGTTTAGGACCCAAAGCAATTCTAGAATAGTCATTGACTGCTGGGGTGCTACCAAAAGAAACAACCAGAAATGAAGACATATGTTTTGGTCACTTGTCTTTATATTTTCGTAGATTTTAAGTAAATGTAGGCAAAAACTTTAAGAATAAAAATGGTATTTAGCAATATAATCTTCAAAGCTTCCCCCACTAATATTTCTGGCTATAATTAATTAATTTTCTTACTAGAAATTATAGTTTGTGATGCTAAGTGTAAAAGAGGCTGATCATGCAATGCGAAGAGAGAGCCTACAGAGTGGGAGAATATCTTTGCCAATCATACTTCAGATAGAGCACTAATCTCCAGAATCTATAAAGAACTCAAAAAACTCTACACCAAGAATGCAAATAATCCAATCGATAAATGGGCTAAGGAAATGAACAGACACTTCACAGAAGATCTACAAGCAATCAACAAACATATGGAAAAATGCTCAACATTTCTAGTAATAAGAGAAATACAAATCAAAACCACCCTAAGATTCCATCTCACCCCAATTAGAATGGCGATTATCAAGAACACAAGCAACAATAGGTGTTGGAGAGGATGTGGGGAAAAAGGTACACTCATACATTCCTGGTGGGACTGCAAATTAGTGCAGCCACTCTGGAAAGCAGTGTGGAGATTCCTTAGAAAACTTGGAATGGACCTACCATTTGACCCAGCTATCCCACTCCTCGGCCTATACCCAAAGGACTTAAAATCAGCACACTACAGAGATACAGCCACATCAATGTTCATAGCGGCTCAATTCACAATAACCAGACTATGGAACCAACCTAGATGCCCTTCAATTGATGAATGGATAAAGAAACTGTGGTATATATATATATACAATGGAATATTACTCAGCCATAAGGAATGATAAAATTATGGCATTTGCAGGCAAATGGATGAAATTGGAGAATATCATGCTAAGTGAGATAAGCCAATCTCAAAAAACCAAAGAACGAATGATATCGCTAATAAGTGGATGATGACACATAATGGGGGGTGGGAGGGGTTAGTGTTAGGGTTAGAGTTAGGGTTAGGGATGGGGGCAAGAATGGAGGAAGGAAAGACTATATAGAGGGAAAAAAGGGGTGGGAGGGGTGGGGGGAAGGGAAAAAAATAACAGAATGAATCAAACAATATTACCCTATGTAAATTTATGATTACACAAATGGTATGCCCTTACGCCATGGACAAACAGAGAAACAACATGTATCCCATTTGTTTACAATAAAAAATAAATAAATAAATAAATAAAAAAAAAGAGGCTGATCATGAAATGGTATATATATTTAATTTATTTTACCAATAACCTAGCTTATTGGTAAAATAAATTATAAATTTTGGAGAATCTAGATAAAAAGCTCTATAATAAAGAAGAAAAAGATGCAGGGATCTTCCTACATAGTCTTACAACCTAGCAATAACTACTGGTAACCCTGTATATTTTCTTTAAGTCAGTTTTCAGAAACATTTATAAAATATGTTTGATATAAATAAGATTATATTACATATATATTTACTTATATCCTTCTTATTTCTTTTACAAAAATTTCTGTTATTTTTCTCATGTGATTAAAATTTCTTCAGAAACATTTTTAAATGGCTGCATGGTATTCTTTCTATTTTTTTTAAGGGGGAGTGGGTACAAGGGATTGAATTCAGGGGCTTTCTCTGTTTGTACATGGCGTAAGGGTACAAGGGATTGAATTCAGCCACTGAGCCACATCCCCAACTCTATTTTGTATTTTATTTAGAGACAGGATCTCACTGAATTGTTTAGTGCCTTGCTTTTGCTGAGGCTAGCTTTGAACTCGAGATCCCCCTGCCTCAGCCTCCTGAGCCACTGGGATTACATCATGTGCCACCACACCCAACCTACATGGTATTCTTATACTATTTGTGGCATAACAGTTTCTTTATTTCCTCTCACTAGGCATTTAGGTATCTATTTCTATTTTGGTAGGCGTTAAAACTAAAAAACTTATATCTTAATGATGTAGCCATACTTAGGATCTACACTTTTTTGGGTACCAGGGATTGAACTCAGGGGCACTCGAGCACTAAGCCACATCCCCAGCCCTATTTTGTATTTTATTTAGAGACAGGGTCTCAGTGAGTTGTTGAGTACCTTGCTTTTGCTGAGGCTGGCTTTAAACTCTTGATCCTCCCACCTCAGCCTCATAAGCTGCTGAGATTATAGGCGTACGCCACCTCGCTTGACTAGGATTTACTCTTAATGGGCTAGCAAATCTTAGGATCTGTTGATGGGTGCAATAATCATATATAAATAAGAGTAATATTTATAATGTGCTGATTATGAAACTAGGCACTGTTCCAAATACTTTAATTATGTTTACTCAATCCTTACAACAATTCTATGAGGTAGGTACCTTCATTTTTCAGAGGAAAAAACTGAGGCCTAGAGACAGTTAAGAGACAGACCCTGTAATTCATCACTAGTAAGTAGTAGGGCCAGTATTTAACCTCAGAGGCCATGTTCTGAACTATACTGCAATATTATCTGTGCAAGAAGTTCCCTGAAATATAGTGTATCATTTACTAAACTAGAAATAAATGTTCACCAACTTAAATGAGCTTACATGATACATAATATTACTCAGCTTCTAGGAAGATTTCAGTAATATATAGATAAGATTTGCTTTTTGGTTGTCATAGGACTAGTAGGCATGGTATGCTAAGTATTCTGTAATCTGTGGAATAGTCCTACATGAAAAAAAAATGGTTGCCCAAATGCCATGACTGAGAAAAAGTGAGCTCATTTTGTGTATAAGAACACATACATATTTTCAAAACCATGGAGTGAAAATTGGATATTGCAAGATATGCACATATCATTTATGCAACTAAAACAAAACACTGAATGACAATATATAATTTCTATGGTTATACATATTTATATATAACAACAGTAAAAATTCTGACAAAAATATATAAAACTTAAAACCAATCTTTGAGGAAGAGCAGAAAGGGATCCAGGATTTGAGCTAGTACCCAAATGGAACTTCAGCTTTTTCTCTAACATTTTGAAAAGGAAAATGTATTAATGCAACTATGTAATTAAAGCTGTGATTTGGGATAGGAAAAGACTTCAGATACAAAAAGCTAAAGCTCTAAAAGATCAATAAATCTGTCTTCATGAAGACTGAAAACTTCTTCATGGCTAAATTTCATAATTAATATTAAAGAAATAGGGACAAAATATGGGAAATATAGTTTAAAGAACTTCTATAAATCATGGGCTGTGGTTGTGGCTCAGTGGTAAAGTGCTTGCCTAGCATGTGTGAGGCCCTGGGTTCCATTCTCAGTACCACATTGAAAAAATTAAATAAAATAAAGGTATTATATTCATCTATAACTAAAATAAAAAAATATTTAAAGAAAAAATTTAAAAAAAAAGAACTAAAAATCACAAAGACAAGAGCAAAGAATTCAAAGTTTAACAATAGGCAATTTGTAGAAGATAAAACATAAAAGGTGAACAATCATATGAGAAGCTCAACCTAATATTAGTATCAAGAAAAATTTAGTCACGATTTTTTTTTTCTTTTTTTTCCTTCTTTTTTTTGGTACTGCTGGAGATCAAAACCAGAGCCTTGCACATGATAATATAATTTGAGCTACATTCCTAGCCCATAAATTTAAATTTTGATAATATCAGATATTTTCAAGTACTAATAATCTTAAGTATTAGTAAGAATGAAGTAAACAGGCATGCTCATACACTGTTGGAAGTAGAAACTGGTTAGATCCAGTTTGAAGGGAATGTGGTCATATCTATTAAAACTTTGACCCAGATATTTTCCTTTTTGAATTCTACCATTGAGAATTACTTGCACAAATACAAAGGAGACACATATAAAAAAAATTCTGACCAATTATAATGAGGGAAAAGGGAAGCAACTAAAGGTCTAATATCTGATAAAGTGTTATACATCTGTGTCACGGCAGACTGTGCAGCAATCATAAAGAATGCTATAGAATTCACACTATAGATCTATATATACTAATGTGAAAAGATTTATAAGATACTGAGAAAGCAAACTGTAGAATAAAATGTATGGTAAAATAAAAACAAATCACTAAAAAAGGCAAAAAAGAAAAAAAAGAAAGAAATAAGAAACCACTAAAAACACAAAAGATGACTCTCATTCATTCATTTTTTTTTTCCTAGGAATACTCAAACAGGAGAAATCAGGGTAAGTACTGATTATGCAGAGATATTAATCACCTAGCACAAAATCTCTCATCATGTTCTAATCTACTATCCAAAAGAAGGTATAGGTGAGGATTACTCCCTCCAACAATCCATTATTTATGTAAATATTTATAAATGCATTAGGAAGACGTTACTTATAACCATTTTTGTCTGTGGACAAAGATCAGGGTTATACAGGATAGTCTGAGGGAATTTAATCCATCATTTGAATTATTTTCCATGAGAAAACACTAATAAATTACATATTCAATTAAGCAGGCAATAAAAATGAATAATAAAAGCATTAACACCACCAACTCTGAGAATAACTTTGCTTACTTCTCACTTCTTCTAAAGAGTATGCTGTTGATACATAACATTTAGAAAGTTCAGGATTTGGTTTGTTTGGTTTTTGGTTACTTCTGATTATACTACACTAGTTTGCCAAGGAAAGCTTACCTTCATATCTCATTTTTACTTATTTAATTTAATTTTGTTAAGGTACTAGGTATTGAACTTGGGGCTTCATACATGCTAGGCAAGTGCTCTACCTCTGACCTCTATGTCACCAGCCCCCTTTTATTTTTTAACTTCAAAATAGCCACTATTCATTATGGCTATTTATTATATACTATATAATAACAGTGTATATAATATATATACTATATATTATGCAACATCTCACAAGGCATGGATCAAAAGGTTATCTAATTTCCCTCAATATGGAATCAAAATGTAAATGTGTATCTAAAAATGCCCATGCACATACAGTAACAGGGGTTGATTTTTATTTCTGCTGTTCCCACTTTTGTCTTTTCCATTATTATAAAATATGTTTTGGGAAAACATGATTTAAAGTGAATATTTAATTTTTTTCTCTAAAAGTTGAGTTAATTTTTACTTTGCCTTGTTTTACCTTTCTTCTTCCATAATGGAGTCTTCTTTTCCAGGCATTTCTGATGTATTATCATACATAAGTTTGTGAGTTTCAATGAAGTTTTTCTGTAAGGCAGACATCTGAGCCATGATCTTCTGTCGATGTAGTCTAGCAGCTTCAGCTTTTCTTTTTCGTTCTGCTTTCTCTTTATCATGAGTAATCTGAATATTAAGAAACCACAACATTAGTTAAGATTACTATTAAAAATTTACATACAGGCTGAGTATCCCTTATATAAAATGGTTGGGACTAGAAGTGTTTCAGATTTAAGATAGTTTGGATTTTGGAATATTGCAAAGACTTCATCAATTAAGCATTCCTAATCTGAATTCTGAAGTGTTCCAAAGTTTTGGATTTAGAGTTTTGAATTAGAAATGCTCAACCTGTACACTGTTCAGTGGCAAAATTTCTTAGAGTAAGAGTCTGAAAAAATTTAAGGCCTAGATTCAATATAATGTTTCAAAATTAACATTATTACTTCAACTTTTCTTTTGTTATTACTTCACTTATTCAATTATTATTATTCAATAATTTAATGTAAAATACCAAGTACCTTAATTATTCAATGACCTGCCTTTGATGTTCAGTGCAGGCATATTAAGAAATAAGATTAAATGGACAGGGCTGGGGAGGTAGCTCAGTCGGTAGAGTGCTTGCCTTGCATGCACAAGGCCCTGGGTTCTATCCCCAGCACCGCAAAAAAAAAAAAAAAAAAAAGGAACGAAAGTCATTTGTCAATCAATCACTGATATTTAAACAATTTAAATCAACTTAATTAATGTTTAACATTTCTAAACGTACTGCTATGACTGAGAATTTTAACAATATTACTGAGATGTATTTGGTGCCTTTTGTTTTTCTATTTTAACTTAAGTCCAATGTGCTTTTCTCTTAGGAAGGACAGTTAATAATCACAAGTAAAGATATTCTAATAATTTAGAGAATGGAATTATTAAAACCTGATTCACCACATAATAAAAATTAATGACCTAAACATTACTGCATTTCATTGAGAAGATGTACCATTACCTTATGGTCTTCCAATAAAAAAATATTGGTGATTAAATCATGAGATGCCACAGACTGTGATGTATATATTACTTTTAAACATTAAAAAAAATTTTTTTTGGGGGGGGAGAATTGGGGATTGAACAACTGAGCTACTTCCCCATGCTTTTTGTTTTTAATTTGAGACAGGGTCTTGCTCAGTTACTGAAGCTAACTTGCAATTCTCTACCTCAGCCTCCCAAATCACTAGAATTACGTGTATGTATTGCTCAGGTATGTATCACTGTGCCTGCTTAAAATATTTTTCAAATTAATAAAATATGGCATTTCTTGTAGAATTCCACTGTACATCAAGTTTCTCTGCTTTTGTAAAATAAATTATACTGAATAAAAATCTGTCAACTACAGAAGCATAATGAATGAAAGATGGACAGATCTCACATACTTCACAATAAACAGGTTCCTCCTGACAAAACGAAATATATCTTGTTCAAAGACAGAAGAATGTCACTATTGTCAAAGTGTTTTTACCTCATCATTCTTAATAGATTCCAATCCTGAAGTAGTCGCTATAATTAAACAAGATTTTTCTCTTAATCGCTTCACTGTGTCAAACATCTATAAAAAAACAAAGGAAATATTACAAGATTTGGTTAAACTGACCAGGAAGGATAAAAAAATTACTAATCTGATTTGGTTATCATGTCTCCAAATGCCTTCAATTTAAACTATTTAGATTTATGGGGGGGAGTAACCCCCCAAAAAACTTGGTCAATGAGCAATCAGCTGAGTTAAGTCACTTACAGCAAACTAGCTGGTTCAGTCTGTAGCTGTGACCAGGCTTCTATTTGCTCTAGTAAGATTCACCAGGAAAAAAAATTTTTAATTTAAAATAACTTTTTTAAAAATACGGCCTGTGTTGCCCAGACTGGTCCCAAATTTATATGCTCAAGTGATCAGCTTGCCTCAGCCTCAGGAGTAACTATGGCCACAAACAGTACAAATCACAATACCAGGCTTAAAATAACATTTTTACTCTTTTTTTTCTTTTTGGTCATATTGGGGATTAAACTCAGGATTTGGTGCATGCTCACAAATAAATGCTTTACCACTGAAGTATATGTATTCCCAGCTATTTTTTTTTTTTTTTTTAAGACAGGATCTCACTATGTTGTCCAGGTTGGCCTTGAAATTCCAATTCTGATTCAGCCTCCCAAGTAGCTGAGAGTCCAGATGTGTGCCACACCATGCCTCACTAAAATAACATTTTTAATGCAAAGATAAACAAAGACAAAAATATAAAATGAAAAGTCAAATACCCATCTTTGATCATAATATCTGTGTCAAAAAGCAATTACTAAAATAATCAATATTTCTTTCTAGGAAAATATTATTAGAATACAGAAGGTCTGTGAATGGAGTATACCTCAGTGATAGATCTGTATGCTTAACAGGCACAAGGCCCTGGGTTTAATCCCCAGCAGCAGCAGCAATAACAAAAGTAACTGAATAGGTCCTTCATACCTATTGGTCCCATATCCATGGATTCAACCAATCATGGATCAAAAATTTTTGGAAAAAAAAAATTGCATCTGTACAGAACTCATAGAGATTTTTCTTCTTGTTCTTATTCCCTAAACAATATAACCATTTACATAGTTACATTGCATTAGGAGTTATAAGTAATCTAAAGATAATTTAAAGTATAAGGAAGGAGTGTATAGGTTACATGCTAAAACTTATGCATTTTAAAAAATATTTTTAGTGGTAGATGGACACAATACTTTTATTACTTTATTTATTTTTATGTGGTGCGGAGGATCAAACTCAGTGCCTCACATGTGCTAGGCAAGTACTCTACCACTGAGCTACAACCCCAGACCCATAGTTATGCATTTTATACTAGAGACTTCAGCACTTAGGTAGCCAGAGATTGGGCAGAATGGAGATGAAGGGGTTACTAAGAGACAACTGTATACACAGTCACATATCACTTTGTAGGGATGTTCTGAGAAATATGTTGAGTGATTCATCATTATGTGAATATCAGAGGGTACACTTATACAAACTGAGAGCCATGACATAACTAGGCAATACAATTTTATAGGGGGGGAGGCCTTAGGTGGTGGCTCAGTGGTAGAGTGCTTGCCTAGCATATATAAGGCACTGGGTTTGATCCTCAGCACCCATAAAAGTAAATAAATAAATAAAGGTATTGTGTTCATCTACAACTAAAAAAATATGTTTAAAAAATTTTATGGGATTACCATCCTTAGGTAATCTCTTGTTGACTGAAATGTTAAGTGGCACATACCTACACATATTTTATATCTACACATATTTTCACAAAAGAGATCCTACTATATTTACTATTTCATACTTCCTATTTGTACTTTATCTTTGGAGACATTTCCACAACAGTATATTCAGATCTGTCTATCTACTCATCTATCTATCTATCTATCTATCTATCTATCTATCTATCTATCTATCTATCTATCTATCTATCTATCTATCTATCTATCTATCGGTACTGGGGATTGAATTCAAGAGCACTTAACTACTGAACCACATCCCCAGCTCTTTTTAATATTTTAGAGACAGAGTCTTGCTGAGTTGCTTAGAGCCTTGCAAAGTTGCTAAAGCTGACTTTGAACTCATGATCCTCCTGCCTCAGCCTCCTGAGCTGATGAGATTATAGGTGTGTATCACTGCCTCATTATTTTTAACAGATGTCAAAGTTTTGGCAATAAGATGGTATATCCATAAAACAATTTTATACCTTGAAAAAGACTTAGTCTCATGCGGAAAAATTCCCACAAGAACACTCACAACATGGTTTCATATTAAATATCTGACTAAGATAACTGAGATTTTTTTCTAAGAGCATATACTTATGATTTTTGCATATTTTGGTAATAAGCTTTCATATTTTAGTAGAAAATAAATTTTGGGGAATAGACATCCAAATTATAACACTGTCTAGCAGATATGAATTGGACTAAATAATAGCTTAATCTACTTTCTAAATAAAGGTGGAATCATTATCTACTTATTTTGTTTCTATTTTGATTTTATTTTAAAAAATAATTATACTGATGGGCTAGAGTTGTGGCTTAGTGGTAGAGCACTTGCCTGGCATGTGTGAGGCCCTGGGTTCAATTCTCAGCACCACATATAAATAAATAAATAAAATATCAGATCTATTGAGAACAATTTTAAAAAATAATAATATTACTGATAAATTTAACACAAATACTAAATATTCATGCAATCTACTTCAAGAGAAATCTTAATAAAGTCATTATCTTCTAGTTACATATCTTATTACATCAAGTTCTTTTAAAGACTACTTCTAATTAAGTAGAAAAATGGTGTTGTAGGGCTAGGATAATGTTTTTCAGCAGTAGAGCACTTGCAGTATGAGGCCCTCATTTCTTTCCCCAGCACCATTGGTGGTGGTGGTGGGGGAAACAAACAGAAAAAGTGCTGGTCTTTTGAAGTACAAATCAGCACAAAGATTTCCAGTTAATAAGAATTTAGAAAATTACCGCATTCTCTGTATATTCTAATTATCAAAATAACACCTAGCTGTAAACATCAGAATGAATATAGTAACAAAGGAGCTCCATAATCCTGGCTTAGAGGAGGATATCCTATTTAAGTAACATTTCTGGTCCTTCTCTATACCCTTTATTCTCTTCTCCCCAAAGGCATGGCCATCTGTACAACAGTTCAAGCACCAAACCTAGGAGTCATGTTTGGTTCTTCAATTTCCCTCAGCCTTTCAATCAAATCTGTTAGCGAATACTACACATTAACTTCAAAGTACGCTTTCATCAGACCAATTCTGCACTGTCTTCATCTTTGTCCAGGTAATGCTCACTTCACTATGACTAATGCAATAGTCTCTTAGTAGTTTCCCTGCTTTTATGCTTATACCCTGTAAGCTTTGTATTACACAACAGCCAGTCATCTTGTACAAATATAGACCAGATTATGTCATTTAAAATCATTAAATTGTTTCCTACTTTCATCAAAAGTAAAAATCTTCCTCTTTATTTTGACCCATAAGGTACTACAAGATCTGATACCTGTTGTCCTTCTGACTTTATTCTTACCTTTCCCTCCTCCCTATTACTTCAGGTAATGATGGGCAACATATATGACAGCGGTCCTACAAGATTATAACAAGGCTGAAAACCTACGGCATACAGACATGTAAAAGTATAGCATACGAATTTAGATACAGCAAATGCTACTTGACAAGGATAATAAATGTTACTGGTTTATGTATTTACAATACAACACTTTCAAAAAATTAACTGATTTGTGATGCTTGAGATTCAACCAAGGAGGCCTCATGCATGCTAAGCATGTGTTCTACCACTGACCTACACCCCCAGCTCCTATATTATACTTTTTAACATTATTTTAGAGTGTTCTCTTTCTACTTATTAAAAAAGAAAAGTTTACTGTAAGTGGTATGCAAGTTACACAGGCAACAGTCTCATATTTTGTGTTTTCTCAATCTCTTGATTGCACAGGAGGTCACATCAAGTGACTGACTTAGGTACTATTTAACTTTATGTAAATAAATGCCACAATGTTCAAATAAGAATGAAATCACTCAATGGTGCATTTAATAGAATGTATCCTCACTGATAAGTGACACACGACTATATAAAACCAATATCTGATCAGTTTACATTAGTTTACCTGGAGTATCCATGTTATCATGTCCTTCTGGCCTTCTAACTGGGGAATTCCTTTGAGTTTTTCTAAAAGCATTTGTATATTCTGAGCATTCATGGCTGAACTTCCCAATCCTATTTTTAAAACAAAAAAAAAATCACATATGATAAACGTCTTTATAATCATGTAAAAATTACAATTCTTAATTAACGTTACTCACACTGATAACCTATGGTCTGCTAATCATTCCCTTAACTACCTTAATTTTTGAATGGAAGAATATGCAATTACTCAAACTTACTGAGTTACCATTATATGAAGTGATAAGTACAAAATTTTTAAAATAATATTTGAAAAAATTTAATTATTTCAAGTCTCTTTCCTATATTTACCCTTAAGACTATCTCTCACATGTCCTTGGCTCACTGTCTAAGCAAAAGTGTTTAATGAGAAAGAAAATATGTAAGTGGGAGATCTTATATCCATTAACCAAACAGGTTTATGATGTCTTCAATGATCCAAAAATACAATGTGTAAAAGAAAGTGAGATGCTTTTCTTTCAACTATTGGTTTTATAATAATGTCCCTGGAATGTCTTTGAGAAATGTGTCTTAATCAGGTAGCATTTAATAGAAATCTAATATAAACCTACACTGTGCTTACAAGTTGAAAACAGTGCAAAATAAATACATTATCAATAAGACTCTGCAATCATTTAAAATTCAGAAATATTAGTATCTTCTACGTATGAATATCATATGAATACTATGGTTGATGCATCAATACTTGGAAATATTGTGACAAAGAATCAAAGTAAGAAACCACCAATGTTAGTAATGCTCTCCTGCACCCCTCACAAAGCAGTTGAAGGGGGAGATAATGCAGTAAAAGATTATAGTAGGAATTAAAAAAAATTATTATACTGAAAAATATCAATTAAAAACCAAAGATGCTAAGGAAAGACAATTTCAGGATTTCTACATTTTAAGGTCTAACAAATTAAAATCTTTACTATCTAAACTTTCAATTAAAAATTGGTAATTAGATGGACATGTATTGAAAAATGATACTCAAACATACTTGAAGCCTTATGGTAAAAGTCAAATGTCACTTCCTCTTCAGGGGCTTTTTGAAGCTGCTGCTTCTCTTCTAGTAAACCCAGTGCCAGAATATGAAATGCCTGAAGGAAGAAAATTAGAAATCTTTAAAACTGTGCTACTTTAGGTAACTATATTTTAATTGGGGGTATTAAAAATAAGCACCTGGCAGGTAAAAATATGGGCAAAACTTATATACAAGCAGTTCAATGGAAAGTTATGATAAAAATGTCAATCCTCACTTGAAATTGTCTGTAATCCCAGCAGCTTGGGAGGCTGAGGCAGGAGGATAGAGAGTTCAAAGCCAGCCTCAGCAACTTAGAAAGGTGCTAAGTAACTCAGTGAGACCCTGCTGTCTCTAAATAAAATACAAAATAGGGCTCAGTGGGTAAGCCCCCCCTGGGTTTAATCTCTGGTAAGAAGAAAAAAAAAAAAAGAAGAGTGGCAAACACTTTGAGTTTAATGAAATACAAAGCTGGCAAATGTTTTAGGAAGCAAAGAATTTTCACTGTATTGGTGATGGGTGAGTAAAAGGGTGTAGGCCAATTTGACATTATCAATCAAAAATGAGAAGCACAGACTAGGAATTAGTATGACAAATGTTTATTTAAGTATAAAAAGATGTCTGTATAAGGATGTTCATTTTAATGTTCTGTATTTTAGCAAAGACCTAAAACCAAACTAAATGTCTATCAATAGGTGACTAAATGCATGATAGTATACTTATGCAATGAAATATGCAACTATAAAGCATGAGCCAGACCTATAATGTGCTACTGTTGGAATGATTTCCAGAATACGCAAAATTCTAACAGTGTGTATCTATTATGCTGGGCACTAGAAGACATGGAAATTTTAAATTGATTTCAAACCTGTCTCTACAGTATGGAATTTTATATTGCATGTATCTATTGTAACAAAAACTGAGATACACATATGGCATGACTGCACTGAGAGCTGCAGACCAACAACAATCAAGAAAAAAAAAACTTTATTTAAGTAGGTGCTAAATAAATATTCAGTTACAGCAATTACAAAGTGGCATGATTAGGTAATTGTAACAGTATCAAGAAAAAAAATTACTGCTACTGCTCAGGAGGCCAAGACAGGAGGATCATGAGTTCAAGGCCAACCTCAGCAACTTAGCAAGGCCCTCAGTAACGTAGCGAGACCTTGTCTCAAAATAAAAAATAAAAAAGACCGAGGATGTAGCTCAGTGGAAAACTGCTCCTGGGTTAAATCTCCAGTACATAAAACAAAAATGAAAAAGAATAACAACAAAAAACTGCTTCTATCTGAGCTAACTCTCATAACAACTCTATGAAATAATTATACCCATTTTCTAATAAGAAGAACATTATTTGCTCTTATATGAAAAGTGGGGAAATTATGATTCAAAACTAGACCTGTTTGTCTTCAAATCTTAATTATGTCATTTCCTTTTAATATGAATGAAATAAATGATTAAAAATATCATGATTCAATAGTGACATGCCAATTTATTACACTATCATGGGTAGACCTGTTTTTGTTTTCGTGAGCTTTTAAAAACACAAATGGTTCCCAAGAGTTGAGATATAAAAACACAAGAAATGTATCACTAAAGAAACTTATGCCACATGTAAACTATGTTAATGACCCCTAAGCATCAGGTACTCCATATATGGTTCTGACTGAAGTTAAACCAGGGATTTTCTCCAGATCCCTAATATCTCTTAGGACTCAACAAGAGAAAATGTTTCAGGCAAACATACCATTTGGAGCATCCCTTCAGTCCACAAGTTAGAATCTGTATCTACTGCCCGCTCAAATATGGTCCTGAGGATGTACATCATGATATCACAGTTGAGGAGGTTCACAACTTTGCTGAAAGCAGGACAGAACTCAGGAGGTGGTGGTGGTGGCAGTGCTACAGAGGGTAGGGTTGCATGGGAAAAAAGACAAATAGATACATTTTTGAGGTTATTCTGCATACTAAATTGCAAACTAAGAAATAAATAGATTATGTGCTAAACACATGATTTTTTGCTAGTTCTATGGTTCTAAAATATCAACATCAAGGAAAATTAAAGTTACAATGTCAGTCTCCCAAAATAATTTCCACTTGCTATCAATTTAAAATTCTATCACCGTTCATGTTTGCCACATCTTAATACGGGAACAATCAAAATGTTCTTTAAACTTACTTTAGTGGCCTACTTTCTTTTAAAAATTTTTTTTGTTGTTAATATACCTTTATTTAATTTGTTTATTTATATGTGGTGCTGAGAATTGAACACAGTGCCTCACACATGCTAGGCAAGTGCTCTACCACTGAGCCACAACCCCAGCCCCGCTACTTTCCAAAACCAACAAAAACAAAATATGATGTAAAAACAACACACCTCCCAAAAACCAAAATGAGTCAGTTCAGAATCTCACTTTTTACCTTCATCTTTATTTTCTTGTTTTCTCCTTTTCTTCTGCATATGTTCAGCCTATTTAAAAAAGAAAAAGAATTAGCAAGCACAAAACAAATGGAAAAATTTCTAAAAGTAGGCAGAAAAGATTTATCCACCTACTAAAACACTTTATATGCTAAAGCATGTATTCAAAATGATACCTTATCCTAGAAATAAAACAGCTGTCTGAGGGGAAGTCATTGCAAAATAGACAAAATAAGTTCCTCATCAAGTGCTTAGTCCCTATTCTATTCAGTCTAAAATAGTTGCCTAGTACCTACTGTGTATTTGGTACTATGTGATGGTCAGTTATTTATTTATAAGGACAAAATCAGGCATCACATCAAGTAGGTGATCAAACTTTACACCACCCTTCAGGGAACATATAGATACTACGTGCTTTATTTTATTTTTTAAAATTCATTTTTATTGTAAACAAATGGGATACATCTTCTCTGTTTGCACATGAAGTAGAGGCATACCATTTGTGTAATCATACATTTACTACATGCTTTATTGATGTGATGCACTAGTTCACCTATATAGGCATTCTTGCCAAAAACTGAAATATAATTAGTTTGATGCAGGATGCAGGATATTCTAAAAGACAACTAGCTTGTACTTTGCAGAAAAGTCAATGTTATGAAAGACAAAACAGACAAAACACTTATCCTAAATTAAAGGAAACTAATGAAACATGACAACCAAATGAAGGGCATGATCATGAAATCCATGATGCTTCACTGAATCCTCTTCTCCCTAGACAGCTATAAAGGATATTTCCAGTATAATAAGGAAAATCTGAATATTGTCTGAACACTAGATAACATTATTGAGTCACTCTTAATTTCTTGGGTAAGATAATGCCCTTTAATAATAAGGACTAAATAATCAGGAACTTTTCTGTGGACTTAAAAAACATAAAGCATTTTAGATTTATTTACTGAAGAGGGTACTTTTTCCTACCTTGCTATGCTGTGTTTTGGAGTAATGATAAAAGTACATGTTGAAATCTTTTAATGATTCATCTTTCAGTTCATAAACTCCATGGCCTGATACACCTGGTTTCCTAAATAGATGGAAAATAGAGAGATAAACTGCAGTTAATTATAGCACACTGCATTGTGTAAGGTCAAATAGAAAATGGTAGAGAGATATCACATCCTTAGTAAACTGCAGATGAAACTAGTGCTGAAACCTTATACAGTACTATAAGGAAAAGCAGCAAAGCCAAAAGGAATATACTTTATTTGCTTAGAACATTAAATAGCTTTGGGTTTCTGTCCAATTCTTAATATATCACTTAACATTATTAGAGCAAAAGAAAAGCTGCATCTTCTCTTATAAGCTGTCTGAAACTAATAATTTACCTATAAATACTATAACAAGTAGAAATTCACTACCAGTGACCAGTATCAATTTCTCAAATTTCATGAATTAATCCGATTAAGATTTTATTCCTATTTAATATAACCCAAAGAATAAAAGAATTATAAAATCCTGTTTTAACTCTACTAAAGAAAAATTTGAAATTAGCGTGTAAAATAAAAATTTATGAAGCAATAAAGTCATGGCTTCAAACTACGGAAAGAGACTACTGGAAAGGTTTGTTGACTATCTAAATCACCTAGTATCATAAATGGGTATTTCTCATATAGCTGTCCCCAAAACTCATTTCTTCAACAAACATGTACTTAGTGCCTACTGTATGTCCCTCATTCTCACCCCTTTTAATCTGTATTCCATTCTTGAGAGTTCTGGAGAGAACTTCAGAGCTTCTACAAAGTATCCAAAGCATAAGAACAAAGATCAAACTACCTCTCAGAATAAGCATAAATATTAGGCACTTACTTAAATGTGGCCACTTTGTTTATGACATTCTCTAAGCCAGTTTCATTATTTTCCTGTTGAAACAATATTTTTATCATTTTTAACTTTATATATTGATTTTCTTTTATGTGAAATGAAATACATTTTCATCTCTGAAGTACTTTGTAAACAATAAATTAAAAAATAAATTTCCAGTATGAAAAGTTATATCTAAAACCAGTTAGGTACATTGTGATGGACCAATTCCTTAGGAGGATAAGATCTATGTGTAAACCAAACAAGAAATGCTATCTAAGTTTGCCTTTATGTGTGTTCTCACACACACACACACACACACACACACACACACACACAAACGCACACACACAGCATTACCAACAGTTCAAAGAAATAACAATTTTGAATGTAATATGTTCACTGCCCACATTTAGGCACATGCCTATACTTTACAAATCCCTAAAACCAAAGTTACAGAATAAATGGAATGTAATGAGAAATCTATAGCAAAACACATGTATAAATGTCCTAATGTATTCTACTTTCTACAGAATTTTTTGGTGATAGACCTGAACTTTTTCTTGAAGGCAGTACACTGTATTTTATGAAGTCATTTAAAATGAGGATAAATACATAATTAAGCTACTATGGTAAGCCTACAGATATCTACAGCCCTGCAAAAATTAGTAAACTTAACTTACTTTTTAAAAAAAAATTTTATTTTGATTCATTGAACTCAAATGGGGTACAACTTTCATTTCTCTGGTTGTACTCGAACTTAACTTACTTTTAAAAAGTAAGTTTATTTTATTTTAATTTATTTAGTTAGTCTTTTAAGAGATGGGGTCGTGGTTTAGATCTATAAAGGTAAAAAATTTATAGTTTTTCACTCAACAAATTTTCCTGATATTTGAAGTTTCTTCCAATTAAAGAAACAGATAAAACCATCCCATTTTAAGGTGAAGGGGGAAAAACAAACCCAACATCGTTGGACTTACATTCTCAGGCAAATTTTTGGCAATGGCACTGTGTGGCATGGGTTCAATGCAAAGCAAGTGAATAATTTCTCTCATTGTGACCTCTTCTTTGGTCACATTTCCCACTCCAGGTACATAACGCTCTCCTAATACAAAAAGGAAGGAAGGAAGGGAGGGAGGGAGGGAGGAAGGGAGGGAGGAAAGAAAGAAAGAAAAAGAAAAATTAATTGATTTCTATTTAAATCTCTTCCCATCAGATGCACTGATACAGAACATTACATTAAATTAAGTCTGTGAGAAGGGGACCAAAAATAACTTTAACATTTCCCCAACTCTGAAGAAGAGTCTATTGTTAAATGACAGAGAGAAAACTGAGTGACCTGAAGGAGAATCCAGGCTTTGTCTTAACTAACTTATACACACATACACACAAACACACATATACATACGTATATAGACACATACTCACACATTATAAACAAGGCCCCTCAATTAAATTAGCATGTGTTTCTAATCCAGAAAACAAGGCAGATGGCATATGAATGAGCAAATGAGCAGTGGCCATCACTGAATAGCTTTTCTTTCAACATCTTCCTCAATTTTGTCTCTACTTGTTTTATAAGAAAGAACAAAGTGAAAACTGAAAAACAAAACACTTAAAAATGTCTTTATGGGTTAAATGACAAAACACTACGTATCAGGAATGACTGGTGTTGTAAAAATGCCCACATGGTCAGGCTTCCATTTTCACTGCAATAAATTGCCAAATGGAGAGAGGAAATAGTTAACTATGGGAACTTCATTGGTGTCAGTGATATCTAATTCCTATTGCTTCAAGAAGATTTACAATATATGGTCTTATTTTATCACTGATTTTCAACATTACAACATCTGTACAAAAAACTATGATATCTATAACAGAGTTACAAAGAAAGAAACTTTCAACTAAGAGAATTAATTTTACAAATTTGCCACAGAATGATTTTGTTAAGTGAATTCATATCTGACACTCATTCACCTTTACAGTTTTAGATCATTTTGTAATTTTCATATTTTTTCAACAAAAAGAGAATCCCCTAGAATTTTAGTGTTATAAGAAACTATAAAGATCCTGTAGATTTCCTCTATATTTTATTAATCAGGAATCTGAGGCCCAAAAAATATAAATGGGAGGCTGTTGATAGTTAATATCAAGGCCAAAACTAGATTTTCTGACTCCTAATCCAAATATTTTTCTACTTTTTAATGTTTTGCTTATTGTAAAATCAGAGAATTTTGTTGAAATACAAATGTTGATTCCTGAAAGTAATGAATTTATACTCAGGAATATATCAAGTATCAGCTAAAAATCAAATCACACAGAAGAAAACACCCAGTAAAGTTTGAGGAAATATAATAAAAAATTACCATACTAAAATAACAAAAAGTAAAATATTAAAAATGTTGTACATATTAGAGATTTTTCATAAAGTATTCCAAGAACAAACACAAAAATTCCTTCCAGTTTGTATTATTTGATAAAGCACATGATGAATTTCAAAATCTTTTTACACATTTTAATTTGGTGACTCTTTTGACTAGTGTCTTTTTTTTTTATTTGGTGGTACAAGGGATTTAACCCAGGGATATGACATCCCTGAGCTATATCCCCAGTCCTTTTTATTTTTTATTTTGAAATAGGGTCTTGCTAATTTGCTGAGGCTGGCCTCTAACTTGGAATTCTCATGCTTTAGCCTCCCAAGTTGCTGGGATTACAGGCATGCACCATCACACCTAGTTTTTGTTAGTGTGTTACTGGAATATTCTAGACAGGAAGAGCTTGCTGTCTGAAGGATTTATGTTTCACTCAGCAGTAAAGGTTTATAAACTACATTTTGTACTGAGATCAAAAACTGGTCCAGCAACTAGTCCTCTGACAAAAAAGTAAGGGATAAAATCCTCCCTAAGAACTATTAAAACAGCATCTGGTGCAACAAATTAAATAATAAAGGCAGAATGAGAAGTCAAGAACAAAATGATGGTAAACAGATGCATCCAACTGGAAAAATCAGTAGACTATAATACAGTATATATTCATATTTAACAGGTTAGAATATTAATTTCAGCTGAATTACAGAACAAATTTCTGGAGGTTAATGTCATCATAACTTGATAAATATTTCTGGCAAAGAATGTTCTTTTACCTAACTCATTTTAAGGAAGTCAAGAGTGGCCAAAATTTGCACAAAGTAATTTAACAGAATGATATAATGAAAACATATCTTACTTACAACTATGTTATGTTTGAATTTCATATATAGATGCAATTTTCAGTATTGAACAAGTAGTTTTTAAAAATCTACACTTCTATCTGGAATACTTATTTCCCAGGCTTTCAAACTCCCAACAATTTTAAATCAGGTATTAAAAAATAAAGATGTAACCTGGGTGTGGTGGTACATGCTTGTCCCAGTCAACTGGGGGGCTGAGGCAGAAGGATTTCACATTTGAGTCTAGTCCCAGAAACTTAGCAAGACCCTGTTTCAAAATAAAAAGGGCTGGGGATGTAGCTCAGTGGCAGAGTGCCCCTGGGTTTGATCCCCAGTACTCTTCCCCAAAATAAAGATGTAAGATGTATGGATTTTTAAAAAGTAAGTTTCAAAACCTATTAAATACATTTGTTATACTAATCTTAACTAATATTCTATTAAGTATTTGTAAGAAAAGTAAAATGATCTATATTTATTAATGTTCTTTCCAAAGAATAACCCATGTTTTATTTCCAACATTTTGTTTTAATCTTACCCACAATGTAGATGAGAACCTGAAGCATTTCTTCTATTAATGTATTATATTGCTTAATCAAATCCTATAGAATTGAAAAAAAAGAATAAATTAGTTACATAAGAACCAAAACCCTCCATAAAGCATGCATTTCTGGATCAGACTCATGGTCCATCTAGTCTAGTATTATCTTTCAGAGCACAGCAACAGAAAAGTTATGAGGTTAAGAGTTCTCTTTTTGACATCAAAGTCAATAAAATTCACAATACTTGGCACGTAACAAGTACTGAATAACAATTATTAAATACTGTTTACATTATCATTATCCTCATATCATTATTTATCCTAACTCAACAAATTAATTCTAATTCTTAAGTCTCCAACTACTATTGGCTTCCTTCTTATTGGGTTAGTGAGAAATTGGTTTCAAATAGTTGTGATAAGAGTACCCTTCCCTTAACACATCCCTTCTTTAAGTACTTCCATCAAATCAGATAATTCATTTTTACTAAGTATAAAATGTGACTACAAATCAGTTTCTATTTTATATCCTATTCTTTGGCCTTTTGCAAGTGACTTCTAATTTGAAGTAACAAAGTAATGTGATTTCAAAACTGGTTACTTTTTAAGACAGTACTGCAAATATTAAAACAATATAAATGAACTGCAAACTGAAAAAAATATAAGGAGCATTTATAAAAATAGGACAAGGGTAAAGGACAGGAACTGATAATTTACTGCTTCCACACTCCCCTCTGCTCCTTGCCAAAAAAAAAAAAATTCAAGGAAAAAAAGAAAGTAAAAAATAGACAATTCCACTGATAAAGAACTGAGTTAGCAGGATGTGGTGGTACAATGCTTTTAATTCCAGCAACTCAAGAGACTGAGGCAGGAGAATCACAAGTTCAAGACCAGTCTCAGTTACTTACCAAGACTCTGTCTCAGAATAAGAGATAAAATAAAAAGGGTTGGGGCTGTAGCGCAGTGATTAAGCATCCCTGAAGTCAATCCCCAAGAACAGGGGGGAAAAAAAATCCCAAACCCTGAAAGTTAAAATATCTTCTTTTACCTCTCAGATCAAGGATTAAAAATACTGTGCCATTCATTTGCCAGTAAATGGATGGAACAAGAGACTATCATGCTAAGTGAAATAAGTCAATCTCAAAAAATCATAGCCCAAGTGTTCTCTCTGATGTGTGGATATTGATTGACTCACTATGGGAGGGAGGGAGTGGAGGTGCACCGGATTGGACAGAGGGAGTGACGGGAAAGAAGAGTGGGTGGGAATGGGCAAGAAAGACAGTAGAATGAATTGGATACAACTTTCTTATGTTCACATAAGCATACACGACCAGTGTAACTCCACATCAGGTACAATCTTAAGAATGGGAAGTTACAACCAACTGAGATGCCCTTCAATTGATGAATGAATAAAGAAACCATGGTATATATATAAAATGGAATATTACTCAGCCATAAAGAAGAATAAAATTATGGCATTTGCTGGTAAATGGATGGAGTTGGAAAATATCATGCTAAGTGAAATAGGCCAAGCCCAAAAAACCAAAGGCTGAATGTTTTCTTTGATAAGTGGATGATGATATAAAACAAGGCGGGGTGGTGGAGGGGGTAAGAGAAGAACAAAGGAACTTTGGATGGTGTAGAGGAAAATGGAGTGGGAGGGGGTGGGGGACGGAAAGATAGTAGAATGAGACAAACAGTATTACTCTATGTATATGTATGATTACATGAATGGTGTGAATCTACATTGTGTACAACCATAGAAATGAAAAGTTGTCCCCCATTTGGTACAATGAATCAAAATCCAGTCTGTAAAAATTTAAAAATTTAATAATAAAAAAAGAATGGGAAGTTACACTCCATGTATATATAAGTCAAGGTACATTCTACTGTATGTGTAACTAAATAGAACAACTAAAAAAAATACTGTGCCATTAGAAATGGACATACTTGGAGAATCTAAATAGAAGTAACTTTTCTGGGCTGGGGTTGTAGCTCAGTGATAGAGCACTTGCCTCATACATGAGAGGCACTGGGTTCCACCCTCAGCACCACATAAAAATAAATAAAATAAAGGTATTGTATCCGTCTACAATTAAAAAAAATTATAGATGTGTATATATATGCACACACGTATATATAAAGAGAGAACTTTTCTCAGATCAATTTGTTGATATGTATAAAAAGCCTTTATAAAGAGCATGCTGTCTTAGCTACCAAATTCACTTCTAAGATTTTATCTTGAGAAAAAAATAGATAAGTAATTAAAACAGAGGCACTGATGTCTGTAAGATCAAAAAACTAGAAAAACATCTTTAGCAACCAGAAACTAAAGCAGAATATATTCACATACTGAAATCTTACAGTCATTAGAAATGATGCAAAAAATGATGATATAGTTGTATATTTATTTAATATGAAAAAAACCTACCATATTTCTTAAGCAAAGGCAGCAAATTACAAAACAGCATATGCAGAATGATGTAATTCTTTTTGTTTTAAAAACAAAAGATTTTAACACTTCTGTGTTTCACATGATTTCTCATTGTTAATCTATATATTCTAACTTTTCTAGAGTAAAAAAGAGTTTGTGTGTGTAAGCATGTGTGTGTTTATATATGTACACCATACATATACATGGAAATTTTGGAGATTATCCCTTAAGACACAAGAAACACTCCTCCTAGAATATCAAAACCCAAGATGCTCAAGTCCCTTATATAAAACAATGTAGTATTTACATAACCTATATACATCAACTCATATACTTTAAATCATCTCTAGATCACTAAGGCCTAATACAATGTAAATACTATATAAATTGTTGTTACACTGCGTTATTTTGGAAATAAGGGGAAAAAGTCTACATATTAGTATGGACACAGTTTATATAAGTGTATGTATATATTAATATTATATGTAATATAAATAAATAATATGTAAATATATAGATATTAATATTATATCAATACATAAATTATATATATTTATATGTGTATATATAAATATATACACACATATGTTTTATATATAATTTGATCTACTATAAGTTAAATCTGTAGACACAGAACCCACAGAGAAAGACTCAACTGTATACATAAAGAAATAAACTTCTAAAATATGAATAAAATAGTATCAATGATATTTACTTTGGAATTAATTCACATGTCAGTTTCTATCACTTACCTGGTCTTTTGTGGATATGGTCTTATTAAAAGCATCGGCAAGTTCATACCTCTGAAGTACCAGTAACAAGAACTTGTTTGGATCCATCAAAGATGCACCAATCTGTCAAAGAAATCCAGCATCACAATTCTTACATATTAAATAGAGAAACACTGTCTCTAGCAGTACTGTTAGAAAATTAAAGTTTACAAAAGATAGTATAGTAGATCTCCTTCTATTTCTATAATATCATATTCAGTTTAATGGTGAGAAAACTTCAAGTGAAATTAAAAATAACTGTATCTTCTCTTATTATAAGGAACGTAGAGGGAAGGTTGTCATAAATATGAAAAAAAGGAACTTAACAGATACCTGAAGCATGATGATATCTTTATCATACATTTCTTCTCTGCACTTAACATCTTGGTAATAAAATACCTAAAAAATAAAAGAAGATTCTAGAAAAATTATTTCAAGCAAAATTCTCAACAATTATTAAAACTTTCTCTCAGAAACCCCTGGAACTCCTTAGTGGCAAAAAATGTTGCAAACTTCTGGATCATTTTAAGTGATTTGTAAAGATAAAGTGAGGAAATATGGCATGAAAACACTTCAGAGTTAAAAATGCTCTACATCGACCATTATTCTCAACATTTGTAACAAAAAAATCAATTTCCCCTCTGTTTAAAATATTTCAATAAAAGGAAACCAATTTCACCAGGAGGCTGATGGAGAAGGATTGTTGAGTTCAAAGCCAGTCTCAGCAGATTAGCAGGGCACTTAGCAACTCACTGAGACCCTGTCCCTAAAAAAGGGCTGGGGATGTGGCTCAGTGGTTAAGCATCCCTGGGTTCAATCCCTGGTACCAAAAAAAAAAAAAAAAAAAGAATTCTACACTTCCTCAGTTAACACTGTTTTTCTTCCAAGTAGAACTTTACAAGTCCTATTTTCCCAGCTTCTCCCTATTTGCTCTAAAACAGAAGGAAAAATTAAAAGGTAGCCTTTGATTAAAACAGTGGGCCAGGGGCAGTGGCACATGTCTGACTCCTAGTTACGAGGGAGACTAAGGTAGGAGGATTCAAGTTTGAGTCTAGACTGGGCAACATAGCAAACCTCACGTCTCAAAATAAAAAATAAAAATAAAAAAATTTAAAAAGGATTGGGGAGGGCTGGAGTTGTGGCTCAGTGGTAGAGTACTTGCCTGGCATGTGTGAGGCACTGGGCTCAATCCTCAGCACCACATAAAAATAAATAAATAAAATAAAGATATTCTGTCCATCTGCAACTGAAAAAATATATTTTAAAAAAGGGGGGTGTTGGGGATGTAGCTCAGAAGTAGAATGTTCCTGGGTTCAATCCCCAGTAAGACATAAACTTTTTTTTTTAATACTCAAGATCTTTATTGATTTAATCGTAACAGCAACCATTGGTAAGAGCTGATTGTTTTCCCCCTAATTTCCGAACACCTATTGGTTTGGAAGAACAGTTAAAAACAAAAAGACTGGTCATGGAATCACACAGGACTGCTTCAGAACCGCATGGTGCCCTCCGCTAACCATTCCAACAGTGAATGGATGGGAGGGGTAAGGGGACAACAAACACATCAAGGGAGAGGACAGGAAGACCAAGAAAAGTGCTGGCAGTCTCTGCTTTTCCATTTGGTGTGGTTGGAACTGGTGGTACTAGAAAGGGAAGCTTTTTATATAAAATATTTTAAAAAGATGCTTAAAATGGACATCTGAATATGTGAGCATCCTTGGGGCTCTTCTAGACACTTTAAGGCTTATCCTGGGGTCATGAAGGGTCCCCTCACCCTGGTAGAAAAGATGGGCTCATCTGTAGGTGAAGGAAAGGCACTGGTGCAAGGGACTTGGTAATTTGGATCAGACACCAGGAAGGAGAAGGATGGTTGGCCCAACAGGCTTCCTAGCTCATACTAGTGTTCCTCCCCCACTCCCCCGCTTTTGAGTAAGAACTTCTCTTGTTTGGGGACTTTTTTTTCTCTTAAAGACTCCACTGAAGAGAAAAGGAGTACACTGTGGCAAGAGTGAACATGCTGTATTGGATTCATAGGATTTTCCTTAAGTTTGAAATGTCCTGGAACTTTGGTTTTATGCACCGGAAAGAGCTCCCTTTGGACATTTCAGCATGGTCAAGAGATTATCAAGCACTGCAGCATCTCTCTGCCAGCTTCCCACCTTGGAAAGGTGGCAGAGTGAGGGTTTAAATACCCTGGAAAGTGTTTCAGCTCAGTATGGTCTGCCAGGGTTGCAGGCAGAGGTGAACAAGCAGAGAGAAACCAAAGACCATCTGAACAGGGACTCAAACAACTTCTGCTAAATCTAAGCTTTGCCAAAAGGTACCAACTTCCAGGATTAGCCTGAAAAAAAAAAAAAAACAGCTTAAATTCCAGAGGGTGGGAAAGGTGGTATGAATGGTTAACTGGAAAAACAAGCATGTAGCAATCACCCTTATAGCCTTTAGTTAGAAATTTCTGTTGAGTTAGCCTCAAGATAACTCCACTACTAAAATAGAAAACTATAACTAGAACACAAAATGTCCCTAAAGTATAAGCACTCTAAATCGTGACCCACCTGTATCAAGATCTGATATCAGGAGCTGGGAAGATAGCTCGGTGCCTAGCACTTGTCTAGCATGAGTGATAGCCCTGGATTCAATTTCCAATACAGTAAAAAAATAAAACGAAAACCCAATTTGATCTCTTATTAAAATCTGAGAGGAAAGGAACAATGGGGTAACTACTCCCCCTTCAAAGTTCTGACAGAAATTACTCCTAAAGAAACAATGTCCTTTACAACAAATGCTGAATGATTGGTAAGTGATTGGGTTTCACAGATTAATAATAAATTGTTGGTAAGACCTAAACTTACACAAAGAAAGATGACGGGAAGACTACAGATCTTCAAGTAAGTAATCCTCAGAAAAAAGCTATGTTAACAGTGAAACTTCTGTGCTATTACTGGCTTTTACCTAATCTATCCACTCAAGCACCCTAAATTTCTTATAATTCAGAAAGGTTAAGCAATAAACAGGATAAAAGAAACATCTATGTGATCCCTAGAATTTTCATTTCTAAGAGATTATATAAGAGAATAAAACCAAACACTCAGAAAAATATAGGAACATGGGTAAAACTATATAAAAGAAAAGCAATTAGAAAATGAACACAATTCATAAATATGAATAATGAATCTTGCCATACCTGGCTAATGAGAGAGAGACCATTTCTTCGCCACATCTCAGCAACAACCTGGGCAACCAACACCAAACAACGCAAAGGATATTCCACTAGTACTTCTACTTGAAAATCCTCCTGAAACACAGAAAGCTCAATTTTATTATTCTTCACAGGGCTCAGATATATCTTAGTTATGACACTGCATATTTCTTAGTTTTCTCATCTGTATAATGGGAAGGACTTGAACTAGATGATTTCCAAGTCTGTGTGATTCAGATTTCAATGTGATATATAGTTGTTAAATTACTAAATGGGAATTACTTAGATGGGTTGTAAAATGTTATTTTCTTTTCCACTCATCAACAGAGAGTTGTTCAAAAATATGACATAAGCAAATCAATATTTAACAGAGTCACTTACAAAAGGTACAAATTCATGCAGTCTTGAAACAGCGCCCAGCCTACTTAAACGCACATGAAGACCTAAAATTTTTTAAAAAGTGAAATAAAAGAAATAAGAAAAAGAAAATGAGAAAGTGATTAAACTCAATAAATCTGTTTACTTAGCTCATCAAGTTTGGAAACATGGGTGATTTTAATGTATATTTATTAGGGTTAGGGATATAGCTCAGTAATAAAGTGCTTCCTTACCATGTGCAAAATCCTGTGTTTAGTCCTTAACAACACGTGTACACACACTGTACATTTACTACGTTTACAAATGATGCTCTATAAAATGTCAACTTTTGACTTCTAATTTCTAGACACAATATTACCAACACTTAAAATCTCATATTATGCAAGGTGTATGCATTCACTACATAAAACTAATTTGCTGCCTCTCCAGATATGCTTATTATATATATACTCTTAAACAAATATCAAAATAATTGAAAACTATTTCTTTTTCAGGGCTTTATTTATTTATTTTTTTAATTAATTAATTTATTTTTTTTATTGTAAACAAATGGGATACATGTTGTTTCTCTGTTTGTACATGGCGTAAAGGCATACCATTTGTGTAATCATAAATTTACATAGAGTAATGTTGTTTGATTCATTCTGTTATTTTTTCCCTTCCCCCCACCCCTCCCACCCCTCTTTACCCTCTATACAGTACTTCCTTCCTCCATACTTGCCCCCCTCCCTAACCCTAACTCTAACCCTAACACTAACCCTTCCCTCCCCCCCATTATGTGTCATCCTCCACTTATTAGCGATATCATTCGTCCTTTGGCTTTTCAGGGCTTTATTTTTAATAGACAAAGAAACCCTTTTCTGGGATCATGGTAATTAGACAGTATTATGATTAGGCTTAATAAAAGTTTGTAAAATACTTAGAAAATCAAGTTCTATAGCTGTCACTTTTCATATGGCTCTTTAAGTGTTATGGGAAAAAAGCCCTTATTTGTTGGGAAACAGTTCCAAAATGAAGTTGCATGTTCTCTCTCCTACTAAACTTTACTGTCAATTGTTAAAAAGGGAACTTCTGTTTGCTTATGTATTTTTGGTTATTTCACCTTAATATATATAATCACCAGAATTCCTGGAATTCCACAACTGACTTTATAAAGTAGAAGAGATTTCAACTGAGTCTGCTATTGTTTTAGATGTAAATATAGCTGAAAATCCAAAATGGATTAGAACTGCTGCAGGATTTCCCTGCCATTTTTTGATACAAAGTTCTCTGTATTTTTTATATGTGCATGCAGGGAACATTCCTCAAGCTTATTTGACAGCAGTTGCTAAAACCATGGTTTAAATAAACCAAACAGTCTGGAAGGAGAAACTGAGGAAATGGTAAAGACTCGCCATGGATTGTAGGCTTTTGCAGTTACTGAGGTTGAGCTATGAGTTAAGGGAAAGCCTTGCTCAACAGGCATCACAGCAAGCTGTGATGAGTTCACCAGTGCTGCCTTGCTTCATGCTGTGTGCTGGAGCTTGCCCTTCCCCTAGTCCTTTGCCTCAGACTAGTTGCCGAACAGAATCACTTAGGGATACTTGGTTTGTTTACATTAGTATCATGTTTAGCTTACCTATAGGTTGGTTCTGTTATGTTTTAACAAGAGTCTTAACCTGATTGGATAATGTACATATATATGTCTTGTACAATCCTAAGTAAAATTAGATCTGTGCCTTCCAAGCCTGGTCTCCAATGCCTGTGTGTATTGGGAGGCACTGCTGTCATTCACTCTCAGCAGACCCCCGCCCCCAATACCTACGTGTGCACAGACAACATGATTTAAAATTCTTTCTACAGGAACATGTCTGATTTCAGAAGTTACTGATCAAGGATCTGATGAATGGCTAGATAGTTCCTCAGAGTAATATTGTTATGAGTTAAATGGATTGTATAATGACACTTTTTCTTTTGGCACTGTTGGTAGATAAATGACTGAAACTGACTTCAGTCTTCCATACTAAAAGGTTGATGTCTGACATTTTCATAGGTTGCTTGCTAGTAGAACCTAGAGTTGCACCTTCTTGGCTTTCTGTAAATCATAGAGTTCTAAAGCCATTCCTGGAAAATACTGTAATCCCCAAGGGCTACTTGGTCCATGCTGAATAAGTGGCTTGACCCCAATCCTCCCTTTTTTGCTGCTTAATATTACCCAAGGAATATGTGATGTTTAGGGCAAGTTTAGGTGAACTCAATCCTAAAATAAAATTCACAAGGCCTTTTCAAATTAAGGGGGAATAAAAAGAGCCTCAAGCACATTTCAATCATCTTGAAACTGCAGTTAAACACTTAATTTTGCAAGGAACAAGCTGCAGAGAATGGCTAATCTTAAAAAATAAAGGAGGTGGAGTGGGAGAAGCCAATGAAAAAAGTGCCATCCTACCTTTCCCCTTAGTTCCTTTATCCAGGGTTTTATTTAAAACCCTAAGCCTCTGAGAAAATGAGAAAGGCAAAGGCATAGGGAAATTGCTGCAAGGCCAGAATTTGGGGTAAGGTAAAGAAAAAGCTGTAAATAAAAGCAGAGAACTATTTGGTAAAGAATCAGAACTCTAGGACATTTTCTTTTTAGATGGGAAAGCTCTGAAACTCAGATCTTTCTAAAGTCATCCTAATCCTTTAGTTATAAGGATAAAAAACTCAAGTGCAATGAGTCAAGTGCCAGGCAGGAAACAAAACAAAACAAAACAAAACAAAAAACACCAAAAAATATAACTGCCAAACAAAGTAACTGGCTCTTAGGTAACAGAAGACACACGGGAAAAGATTATTTGCTGAACACCTGAGGTTCTCAAGAAATTGTGACTCAATGGTTCCCTTTCTGTTTATATTAAAAATCAGACTGAAGAATTGAGGATCTTGGAGTTATTAAAGGATAAAAAACTAAGTATTTTGAAAATCAAAACAAAATTCACATAAAATCACATGATGTTAATTATACTACAAACAACAATTAACTACAAAATGAATCAAAGATCCAAATATGGGAGTGAAAAGTATAAAATATTTAGAAGAAAATGTAGAGAAATTAGATTTGACAATGATTTTTCTTGGATATAATCCAAAAAGCACAGGCAAAGAAGAAATAGATAAATTAGACTACATCAAAAATTCCTATATACCATCAGACATTATCAAGAGTAAAACAAGAAAAAATATTTTAAAATCATGTGATAAGCAGTCAATATCCACAGTACATAAAAAACTCTTACAAATCAACAGTTGAAACCAAACCAAAACAAATCTCAAATAACTCAAATAAAAATTGGACAAAGCACTTTGAATACATATCTCTCCAAAGAATAGAACATAAAAAGACAATAAGCATCTAGAAAGATAATCAACATCACTAATCGTTAGGGAAACACTGATCAAAACCATAATGAACTGGGCATGGTGGCACATGCCTATAATCCCAGCAGTTTGGAAGGCTGAGGCAGGAGGATTACAAGTTCAAAGTCAGTCTCAGCAACCTAGCAAAACCCTGTCTCAAAATAAAAAATAAAAAAGGGGTTAGGGATGTAGCTCAGTGGTTAAGGACTCATGGGTTCAATGCCTGGTACTAAACAAACAAACACAATGAAATACCATTAAATATACTAGAAGACTATAATTAAAAAGCAAACAAAAATCCTCAGAAAAAGTCAGGCACAGGTGGCACAGGCCTATAATCCCAGTGGCTCACAAGGCTGAGTTAAAGCCAGCCTCAGCAAGTTAGGAAGGTCTTAAGCAACTTATAAAATATATTTTAAAAAGGGATGGGTATGTGGTTCAATGGTTAAATGCCCCTGTGTTTAATCCTCAGGATAAAAAAAATAATAACCCAGAAAATAACAAAGGATGCTAAGAAACTGGAAACCCTTGTGCACTGCTACTGGGAATGTAAAATGGTGGAGCCACCATGGCAAACAGTATGATGGGTCTTCAAAAAAAAATCCATCCAGCAATTACACTTCTGGGTACATATCAATAGAATCAAAATCAAAGACCTGAACAAAGGTTCCATACAGCATTATTAATAACAGTCAAAAGATAAAAGTAACCCAGAATGTTAAATGGATGAATAGTTGGAAAAAAATATAGTATATACATGCAGTGGAATATTATTCAGCCTTAAAAGGAAAAGAATCCTGACACATACTACAACATGGATGGATCTTGAGGACATTATGCTAAATAAAATAAGCCAAAGGACAAATATTACATGATTCCATTCATCATAGGAACTGAGAGTAGTCAAAGTCACTGAGACAGAAAGTATAACTGCCAGGGGATATGAGGAAGAGGTAACAGAGTTATTTAATAATTTTAATATATATTTCAGTTTTGGAAGTTTATTTTAGGAAGGTGCAAAGGTTTTGGAGAAGGATGTTGGTAATAGCTATACAACAATGTGAAGGCATTCAATGATGTTATACACTTAAAAATGGTTAAAATGGTAAATTTTATGTATATTTTATCACAATTAAAAATATTAAAATACATACTTCAATAGTTATTAAAAAAAACCTGACAAAGGGCCAATTCACATGGAAATTCTCTGGCTAGAATCTACAATTTCTTTCTTTCAGTGATGAAGAAATACTGTCAAAGACAATACTCTGGTAAAACTGAGCAAAGAGAAAGGTTAAAGCCAACAAGAAGATTTAATTATATTCAAGTTTGGGTGGGGAAGGGCAAGATGGCAGAATAGAGGCACCCAGTACTAGTATGCTCCTCCACTAGATAGAATCAAAGCAATAAGTGTGTTATTGTATGTGGAGGTGACTGGTTATGAGAACAGACCCATTGTGACATAGAGAGACATCAGTCATGGGTGGTTATAAATGGAGGCTGCATCTGAAAGTGCCATGATTAAGGGTAGCAGATCATTAGGTTCCTCTAATCCCCCTTCTCCAGCACAGAGCTCAGTGGTTCAATTGCTTCTTGCACACTGAAGGCATCCAGAGATTTGCTGTAGGCTTGGGAATTTGCCATGTCCATGGGTATGCAACCCATGGGACTACGACCCTCCAGAGAAAATATACCCCTGGCACTGGCACTGCCAGTATTGTGCTTCAACTTGTTTGGTGTGAAACACCTTGTGCAACTGGTCTTCTAGCCTAACTCATTTAGTAAAAGATGAGAGGAATTGCAATTAGCTTCATAGAGGAGGAAATGTGATTCCAGCCCCTATTCCTCTTCATGGACTATCAAGATGTACCAGTCTCCAATCAGAGGAAAAGAGCAAGTAGCATTGGAATCAATTTCAAGTAACAGGTACCATCAATGGGGCCTGTGGAAATTCCCAACTCCTGATAGGGGCTACCACTCCCACAGAAGGAGGAATCACAGAAGACATATTCCACATACTCTGCTGCCTACCCCACAGCTGTCTGAAGTACCAGAGTGTTCCCACTCTTACAAAGCTTTCAGAGACAGTATGTCTCCCTGACTCTGATACGGTACAGTCTGCATAAACCAAAGAATCAAAACCAAAGAAGCTACAAGGAGACTACACTGTGAAGTCCAGTTGGAAATACTCAACTTTACAAAACAAGCTGATACCCCAAGATATATTGGCAAAAGAAAGTCACACACTGAGAGACCACTACATAAAAATGAAAGACATTCACTCCAATAGATGGACAAATCTCAATATAGAAACACAAGAAATATGAAAAAATAAGGTCATGTATCACTACTAACTTCAAAATAGGGTGTCTACTCTCACCATTCTTTTTTTTTTTATATTTTTTAGATGTCAGTAGACCTTTATTTTATTCATTTATTTATATGTGGTGCTGAAAATCGAACCCAGTGCCTCATGCATGCCAGGCGAGCGCTCTACCACTGAGCCACAACCCCAGCCCATACTGTCACCATTCTTAATCAACACAGTGCTACAAATTCTAGCCAGAGCAATCAGGCAAGAGAAAAAAAATAAAAAGCATACACATAGGAAAGAATGAAGTCAAGTTATCCTTGTTTATAGATACAATTTTACATTAGAAATTCTAAAACTCTACCAAAATACTTTTAGAATCAATAAACAAATGTAGTGAAGTAGTAGGATACAAAGTTAACATACAAAAATTAGTAGTTTTTCTATATACCACTAATGAACTTGCTGAGAAAGAAATCAGGAAAGCAACCCCATTCAGAAGAGCCACACACACACACAAAAAAGGATACCTAGACTAAACCTAACTAAGAATATGAAAGACTTCTATAATGAAAATTACAAAGAACTGAAAAATGAAGCTTCTTCAGAAGCTACTGGAAGGTGGAAAGACCTCCCATGTTCATAAAGTAGGAGAATTAATATTGTTATAATGACCATATTACCCAAATACATCTATAGATTCAATGTAATCCCCTTTGAGATACCAATAACATTCTTTATAAATCCAAAAACTCATAAATCTAAAAACAATCATAAAACTCACATGGAAATACAAAAAACCCCAAAAAGCCAAAGCTATCTTGAACAAAAAGGGCAATACTGGAGGCATCATAATACCTGATTTCAAAACACACTCCAGAGACACAGTGTAAAACACACCATGGTACTGGTATAACAATGACTGGTAGACCAATGGAACAGAATAGAGAACCCAGAGATAAATTCATGCATCTTCAGTCAATTGACTTTTAAAAAGAATTCTTTTTAGATACACATGACAGTAGAGTGTATTTTGACATATTATACATACATGGAGTATAACTTCCCATTCTTGTGGTGGTACATGATGTGGAGTTGCACTGGTCACGTATTCATATGTGAACATAGGAAAGTTATGTCAGATTCACACCACTGTCTTTCCTTTTCCTATTCCCCTCCCTTCCCTTCATTCCCCTTTGTCTAATCTACTGAACTTCTATTCTTTCCTCCTCCACTCATTGTGTATTAGCATCCACATATCAGAGAATATTCATAGATAAACTTACTTTTGGCAAAAGTGCCAAAAACATATACTGGAAAAAGGACAGCCTCTTCCACAAATGGTGCTAGAAAAACTGGATATTCACAAGTAGAAGGCTGACTACTATCTCCTAACCTGCACAAAAACCAACTCAAAATAGATCAAAGACCTAATGTAAGACCCAAAATGTTGAAACTACTAGAAGAAAACATAGGAGAAGGAGTTCAAGATAGTGACACAGGCGATGGTTTCCTGAATAAGACTCTAACAGTCCAGGAAACGAAAACAGAAATTGACAAATGGTATAACATTAAATTAAAAAGCTTCTGCACAGCCAGGTGCAGTGGCACATGCCTGTAATCATGAGTTCAAAGCTACACTCAGCAACTTAGGGAGGCCCTAAGCAACTCTGTGAGACCCTGTCTCTAAATAAATTACAAAAAAAGGGCTGGGGATGTGGCTCAGTGGCTGAGGGCCCCTGAGTTCAACCCCCAGTACCACTAAATAAATAAATAAATAAATAAATAAGCAAGCAAATAAATAAATAAATAAATAAAGCTTTTGAAAAGCTAAGGAAACAGTCAACAGAGTGAAAAGACAACTTATAGAATGGAAGGAAATCTTTCCCATTATTCGTCTGACAGATTAAATATCAAGAATATAGAAAATACTCGATAAACTTAACAGAAAAAGTAATCCAATTAATAAGTGGGTAAATCACCTACCTGAAGAGACATTTCTCCAAAGAAGTATGAATGGTCAACAGATGAAAAATGTTCAATATCTTTAGTCATCAAGGAAAAGCAAACCAAAACTATACCAAGGGCTGGAGTTATAGCTCAGTGGTAGAGTTCTCACCTAGCATACATGAGGCTCTGGGTTTCGGATCCCCAGAACAAAAAAAATCAAACAAACAACTACATGGAAAAATAAACGACTATATGGAAATACCATCTCACCCAGTTCATTCTCTCTCTCTCTCTCTCTCCCTGCCTCTCTCTCTCTCTCTCTCACACACACACACACACACACACACACACACACACACTCACACTGGTGAGATTGTGAAGAAATAGGAAACTTTATATACTGTTGGTGGGAATGTAAATTAGTACTTTCACTATGGAAAACAAATGAAGGTTCCTCAAAAAAATAAAAATATAACTATCATATGATTCATATACGACTTCTAGGCATATATCTAAAGGAAATTAAGTCAGTAGACCAAATAGATTCCTGCATACCCATATTTACTGTGGCACTATTTTTTTTATTGTGACACTATTCACAAGAGTCAAGACACAAAATTGGCCTAGGTATTCATCAGCAAAAGAACAGATGAAGAAAATAAGGTATATATATATATATATATATATATATACACACACACACACACACACACACAATGGAGTATGATTAAGTCATAAAGAAGAATGAAATCTTGTCATCTGCAGGAAAATGGATAGAACTCAAAGATATTATATTAAGCCAGACACAGGGAGTTAAGAATCACATTTCCTCTCATATATGGAAACTAAAGGAAATTTAAAAAAAGATGACCTGAGAATAGAAGAGGGAATATTAGGGGTTGGGAAGAAGGGATGGTAGTGGGAGAGGGTAGGAGAAAAGAGGGTAGACATAATGAAAGCATGATATATCCTTGTATGGAAATCCTACAGTGAAATTCATTAATTTGTACAATTAATATGCATTAGTATTTAAAACAATGAAAAGATAATATTTGTAAGAAAGAAAAGTGTGCTGGAAACAAACTTTTTATTGCAAAGTCTGCAATGTAAAGAAGCCTTTCTTCAGAGAATGAATATACACCTTTAAATCCAGAAAAATTCCACCTTGTATGAAGGTGAATCTAGGACATTCATTCAAAACATATTAGTAAAGCTGATTAATTAGGTTAGTAAATTTCCAAGTATTCAGTCATATTAACTTCTTAAAAGTTAGGAACATGTGCCATCATGTTGGCTTAGGAATTGAATTCCTCAACAAGACTCCTAAAGCGCAGTAAGTAAAATTGAGACTCAATAAATGCAATTTTATCAAACTAAAAAGCTGCTTCTCAGAAAAGGGAACAATCCAGAATGTGAAGAGAGTGTCTACAAAATGGGAGAGAATCTTTGCCACCTACACTTCTCAGATAGAGCACTAATCTCCAAAATATATAAAGAAAACTTAACACCAAAAAACCAAATAACCCAATCAATAAATGGGCAAAGGAACTGAACAGACACGTCAGAGAAGAAATACGAATGGTCAACACATACATGAAAAAATGTTCAACATCATTAGCAATTAGAGAAATGTAAATTAAAATAACACTGAGATTTCATCTCACTCTAGTTAGAATGGCAATTATCAAGAATACAAGTGGACTGGGGTTGTAGCTCAGTGGTATAACACTTGCCTGGCACATGTGAGGCACTGGGTTCAATCCTCAGCACCGCATAAAAATAAATAAATTAAATAAAGGTATTGTGTCCCTCTACAACTAAAAAATTAAAAAAAAAAAAGAATACAACCAACAATAAATGTTGGTGAGGATGTGGGGAAAAAGTTACACTCATACACTGCTGGTGGGACTGCAAATTGGTGCAACCATTCTGGCAAGCAGTATGGAGATTCTGCAGAAAACTTAGAATGGAACCACTATTTGACCCAGTTATCCCACTCCTCGGCATATACATGTGAGGCACTGGGTTCAATCCTCAGCACCACATAAAAATAAATAAATTAAATAAAGGTATTGTGTCCCTCTACAACTAAAAAATAAAAAAAAAAAAAAAAAAAAGGAATACAACCAACAATAAATGTTGGTGAGGATGTGGGGAAAAAGTTACACTCATACACTGCTGATGGGACTGCAAATTGGTGCAACCATTCTGGCAAGCAGTATGGAGATTCTGCAGAAAACTTAGAATGGAACCACTATTTGACCCAGTTATCCCACTCCTCGGCATATACCCAAAGGATTTAAAATCAGCATACTATAGTGGTATGGTCACACCAATGTTCACAGCAGTGCAATTCACAACAGCTAAGCTATGGAACCAACCTAGGTGTCCTTCAACAGATGAATGGATAAAGAAAACATGGTACATACACACAATGAAATATTACTCAGCCATAAAGAAGAATGAAATTATGGCATTTGCCAGTAAATAGATGGAACAGGAGACTATCAAGCTAAGTGAAATAAGCCAATCCCAAAAAACCAAAGGTCAAATGTTCTCTCTGATATGCCGATGCTGACTTACAATAGGCGGGTGTATGTGTGTCTGTGTAGGTTCAACAGACTGGACAGGGGGAATGGGGAGAAGGAAAGGGGGATGGGAATGGGAAAGACAGTAGAATGAATTGGACATACTTTCCTATGTTCATATATGAATACATGACTGGGGTAACTCCATATCATGTACAATAAGAATGGGAAATTATACTTCATATATATATGATATGTCAAAATACATTCTACTGTCATGTGTAACTAAAAAAAAAAAAACAAATTGAAAAAAAAAAAAGAATAAGTCAAAAAAAGAAAAAGTTAGGAGCATGTGTCAGAAATTTTACATAGATTTAGTACATCTTATTATTCAACTTATGTGTGAAAAACAAATAAATATGAGTGGAAGATGAGCTGTCAAGTTAGTCTTTAAGATTCATTAAACAACTCAGACAAAAAGTAGTCCAGGTAAATAATCATCATTTGATAAATACTATGGTAATAGTTCCTTGAAGGACAGTGACAATGAGAGCCCTTAACTGCTTTGTCTAGTCTGAGTATGCCTATATATACTAAATAAAGAAAAAAAAAACCATCAAAACAAATACTCACCAGCAAGAGTCCTAGAGAGTGGCAGATGTATGCTTACAAGATCCTCAGATACCCTGTATGACTTAGTTTCTAAAATATGACCACATAATTGTACTATTGTCTTGCTGCTGGATATAAAACTTGTACTGCACCTCATCACGGCTTTGTGACATTCTTTATAAGCTACTAGTAAAAGTTCTTCCTAAAGAGAAAACAAAAACACAAACATGTTGACAAGTTAGCTATATTACCACACATCATTCAATAAATATTCATTATTTATAAGTCTAAAAGTATTCTAATTATTACTAGGACTACTTCATAAGGATCTGCAAATCAATAGGAAATGTAACATAAGCACTCTTATAATCAAAGTAAAACATGGTATAAATTAATTGCCCTAAGACAGCAAATAAAAGACCACTAACAAGTGGAAAGACATAACTTATTAAAGCACATTTTCTCCCCACATTTTTTACAGATACATTATAGTTGTACATAATGGTGGGACTTGTTATTACTTTTTATACATGCACACAATATAAATCAAAGCAGCTTTTGAATGGGACCTAAAAAAATATGCAGAATTTAGGGTTGGGGATATAACATCCCCAACACTCCTTACCACCAAAATAGACCAAAACACAATATGCCGGATTTAAGTATGGGGAAAGATAAGAAGGTGGCATTCTATGCTGAGACGTAAAAATAAGCAAAACATTAGTGGTATCTGATGGGTAACATTAGTGAACACATTGTTCCAAGAAGAACTGTAGTTATGGAACCAAAGTCCCACTGAGGGTGATGACGATGATGTCCCCCAATAAACACAGACATCGGAGACCAGGCTTGGAAGGCACAGATCTAATTTTACTTAGGATTGTACACGACATATATATGTACATTATCCAATCAGGTTAAGACTCTTGTTAAAACATAACAGAACCAACCTATAGGTAAGCTATACGTCATACTAATGTAAACAAACCAAGTATCCCTAAGTGAGTCTGTCCGGCAACTAGTCTGAGACAAAGGACTAGGAGAAGGGCAAGCTCCAGGACACAGCATGAAGCAAGGCAGCACTGGTGAACTCACAACAAGCTTGCTGTGATGCCTGTTGAGCAAGGCTTTCCCTTAACTCATAGCTCAACCTCAGTAACTGCAAAAGCCTACAATCCATGGCGAGTCTTTACCATTTCCTCAGTTTCTCCTTCCAGACTATTTGGTTTATTTAAACCATGGTTTTAGCAACTGCTGTCAAATAAGCTTGAGGAATGTTCCCCACAAAGAATTAATGTGTGCGTTGAAGGTAACAAAGTGGAGAGGGTAAGGAAAACAAGAAAAATAGTATTAACATTTAGGTGTAAGTGATAAGGATCTGGACTAGGATGGGGCAGTGAAGAAGGAAAAGAATGAACTCACAGAAAACGATAGGATTTTAAAATAAATTTGGGATAAGGAAGAACCAAATCTAGGTGATTATGGTAGGAAAAGAGAAAAGTCAAAGGTCTTTCTCTATATATTTTGCATAAGGGATTCAACCCAGGAGTGCTTAACCACCTACACCCCTAGTTCTTTTTTTCATTTTGAGATGGAATCTCACTAAATTGTTGAGGGTCTCACTACATTGCTGAGCCTGGCCTTGAACTTGTGATTTTCCTGCCTCAGCCTCCTGAGTTGTTGGGATTCTAGATGTGCCTTACTTAAAAATTTTTTAAATTTATTTTTGTGGTACTGGTGATTGAACCCAGGGGCGATCTACTTTTATTTTTTATTTCGAGATACGGTCTTGCTAAATTGCCCAGCAAGTCCTGGATTTCAATCTTCCTGCCTCAGTTTCCCCAGTAGCTGGGATTACATGTTTAGGCCACCATGCCCTATTAGACCCTCAATTTTGTTTTGGTGATCTATATGTTTATCTTTATAACAATACCATACTATTTTGACTAATGTCACTTTGTAGTAACTTGTGAGACTGACCTCAAACTTGTGATTCTCCTGTCTTAGCCTTCCAAGTGGTCAGGTCACTTTCTTAATGCAGTGTTTTTTTACTACTGATTTTACTTGGAGAAAGAAACTCCATGGCCAAATGAATTTTGGGACAGACATTAGTAGAGTGTCTAATTTTAAAGGTTCTGAAAAGTTCAGTAGCTTTAAAAGTTTCTCTCTGTTCAACTCCAAATTTCCCAATCTTATGTGAGGCCAGAACATTTTTCTTGTCAAACCATCTGATAACATCAAACGCACAGAATACAGTGACTCTGAAATTTCCTGTATGGATGACTATATTAAGAGTAACATATTATTAATAAAACAAGGGAAGTCAAAAAAAGAGAATGCAAATTGGAAGTAGAAGAAAATGATGACAAATCAACTTAAGATATCTGGAGTTTGCTCAGGTCAAGGGTCGTATGTTTTCTCTCATATTGGAAACAAGAGAGGAGAAAAGAAAAGAAAAGGCGGCAACAGGGATCTCATGAAAATCAAGGGGAGATCAGCAGAGGAAATGGACCAGGAGGTGGGAGGTAGAGGTGGGGAGGAGGCAAGGAAGTAATGAGGAGTAATAGTGGACAAATTATATTGTCATATTGTGTGCATGTACGAAATATAGTAACAAATCCCATCATTAAATACAACTATAATGCATTAATAAAATGTGAAAGAAAAGATATTCTGAGATTAAAATATAAGAAATACAAATGTAATATCTAAGGAATATATGGCAAACAAAAGTGATAGTAGAGTTCGGGAAAAATCATCCCTATGAGGATTTAATTAAATGATAGAAATAAAGATCTATAAAAGAATACTGGGGAATGCCTCAGTGTTCTTAGCAAGCAGGGAGAAGGAATTGGAGAAAAGCAATAATGGATTAAAATTGGCAAATGATAATGAAATATTAGGATAGTACAGTCTTGTGAAAATCAGAGGCAAAGAAAGGTTTAAAAAGACTAAGGGGGGGGTTTCAAGATGGTGGACTAGAGGGTGGCTGCATTTCATGTTGCTCCAGGACTCAGGATTCAAAAGAGGAGATATTGAGAGACTTGGGACCAACTCAAAGCAGCCAGGTGAGTCTCTCCCGTTGAGGAGGCGTCCCGGATGGGGCAGTAGTCCCGCAACGCAGGGAACTTTGTGAAGTAGAGCTGCCCGGCAAGACACCCCTCCCCATGCTGGAGCAGTGAACTCAGACAACTGGGAGCATTGTAGAGGAGGCCGCTCAGCACAGCGCTTGGACATGGAGCAACCACTGGGGCTCCGGGTGGGTGCTCAGAAGAGGAGCGGCGAGAAGAGCTGTTTGGACTCAGAGTGACCACTCCTGAACACCGGGGACTGCCCGGAGGAGGAGGAGGAGCACGGCCGCTTGGACTCGGAGCAACTGCACAAGAGCTACAGGCATTTGCCAGAGGAGGAGCTGCGCGGTGAGCTGCTTGGACTCAAAGCCACCGCTCCTGAACGCCAGGGCCTGCCCTGAGGAGGATGAGGAGGAGGAGCGTGGCAGGTCACTTGGACTTGGAGTGAGTGCACCAGAGCTACAGGCAGTTGCCAGAGGAGGAGCTGCGCCCTGAGGTTTGGACTCAGAGCAACCACTCCTGAACACCGGGGCCTGCCCGGAGGAGGAGGAGGAAGAGTGCAGCCGCTTGGGCTCAGAGTGACTGTACTGGAGCTACAGGTGGTTGCTAGAGGAGGAGCTGTGTAGTGAGCTGTTTGGACTTGGAGTGACTGCTTCTGAACTCCAGGAACCGGCCCGGAGGAGGAAGAGGAGCGTAGTGGGTCGCTTGGACTCGGAGTGACTGCATCAGAGCTCCAGGCGGCTGCTCAGAGGAGGAGGCAAGTGGTGAGTTGTTTGGACTCAAAGTGACTGCTCCTGAACACCGGGGGGCTGCCTGGAGGAGGAGCGCGGCAAGTTGCTTGGTCTCGAGTGGCCGCACCAGAGCTCCGGGAAGCTGCCCGGAGGAGGCGTGCAGCGGGTCGCATGGACTCACAGCGACGTAGAGCGACCACTCCTGAATACCCGGGGGGCTGCCCAGAGGACAAGGAGGAATGGGGCCGGTCTCTTCGACTCGGAATGATTGCCCAGGGCTACGGCGGTTGGCGGGAGGAGGAGGCGCGCAGCAAGTTGCTTGGACTCCTAGTGACAGCACCAGAACACTGGGCGGCTAACCGGAGGAAGAGGTGTGCGGCGGGTCGCTGGGTCTCGGAGGGACGGTACAGGGCTCCAGGTGACTGCTCAGAGGAGGGGACACATAGCCAGGCGATTAGGTGCAGAGCAGGGTCCCAGGACCTAGGAGGCTTCTTGGTGGAAGAGTCGCACAGAGACAAGCTGAGTGGCAGAGCAAAGGTTCCAGATTCTGTGAGGAGAGGCAGCCTAAGGAGACTTGACTGGGAAGAGTGAGGCTCCCAGGCCCAGGAGGTAGGTACGGGCACCTGGGAACATTACAGAGGAAGACAGCCCAGCCCAGGCGGTAGTTTTAGATTGAGGGGAACCTCTAGGAGGGGAACTGACCAGTGAGACCTCCCCATCGGGTGAGTCTTCCCTGCCCGGTGAGGTTTTCCCACAAGGACGGAAAAAACAGAAACACAGGCCCAAACAGGCCTTGCCTCAGCCCGCAGCCTAGTTCACCTTTGGATGACCATTGGTCAACAAGTGGAGGCACCTCTGCCCACTAGCAGGGAATATACCCCACCTGAAGGCCACCACCCCTAGAGAGGCAGCTTCCTTGTGCAGCACCGCACTACCAACTTCCTCCAAGACTTCAGCCTACTAAAGGCTAAGAGGGGACATACTAGAAATCTTCAGGGACATTATAAGTCAATAGAGGAAATCTGCAATATCTCAGCGGTCCACTGATACCTGAACAGTATGAGAAAACAAGGAAAGAAAATGCTGCAAACAAATCTAGATGTTACATCAATAAAACCCAATGACAGCATGGCAGAAGAAATGACAGAAAAGGAGTTCGGAAGGTACATAATTAAAATGATCAGGGAAGCAAACGATGAGATGAAAGAGCAAATGCAGGCACTGAATGATGAGATGAAAGAGCAAATGCAGGCATTGAATGATCGCACCAATCGACAGTTAAAAGAGCAAATACAGGAAGCAAAAGATCATTTCAATAAAGAGTTAGAGATATTGAAAAAAAAAAACAAAAACAGATATCCTTGACATGAAGGAAACAATAAACCAAATTAAGAACTCCATAGAAAGCATATTCAGTAGGATAGAACACCTGGAAGACAGAACCTCAGATATTGAAGACAAAATATTTAACCTTGAAAACAAAGTTGAACAAACAGAGATGGTAAGAAATCATGAGCAGAATCTCCAAGAACTATGGGATATCATGAAAAGGCCAAATTTAAGAATTATGGGGATTGAGGATGGCTTAGAGAAACAAACCAAAGAAATGAACAATCTATTCAATGAAATAATATCAGAAAATTTCCCAAATCTGAAGAATGAAATGGAAAATCAAGTTCAAGAGGCTTATAGGACTACAAATACACAAAATTACAACAGACCGACACCAAGGCACATTATTATGAAAATGCCTAACATACAAAATAAAGACAGAATTTGGAAGGCTGTGAGAGAAAAGAACCAAATTACATTCAGGGGGAAACCAATATGGATATCAGCAGATTTTTCAATCCAGACCCTAAAAGCTAGAAGGGCCTGGAACAACATTTTTCAAGCCCTGAAAGAAAATGGATGCCAAGCAAGAATCTTATACCCAGCAAAATTTACCTTCAAATTTGACGATAAAATAAAATCCTTCCATGATAAACAAAAGCTAAAAGAATTTACAAAAAGAAAGCCAGCATTACAGAACATTCTCAGCAATATATTCCATGAGGAAGAGATGAAAAGCAAAGAAGCAAATCAGCAAAGGGAGGAATTATCCTAAAGGAATTGTCAAATAAAGGAGGAACCCAGTCATGTCAAATAAATAAATAAATAAACAAATAAAAGAAAATAAATGAACCAAATGACCGGGAATACAAATCATATCTCAATAATAACCCTGAATGTTAATGGCCTGAATTCATCAATCAAAAGACATAGACTCGCAGATTGGATTAAAAAAAAAGATCCAATAATATGTTGCCTGCAAGAGACTCACCTCATAGAAAAAGATACCCATAGACTAAAGGTGAAAGGATGGGGAAAAACATACCATGTACATGGACTCAGCAAAAAAGCTGGAGTATCCATCCTCATTTCAGATAATGTGGACGTCAAGCCAAAGTTAGTCAGAAGGGATAAAGAAGGACATTTCATACTGCTTAAGGGAAGCATAAATCAGCAAGATATAACAATCATAAACATCTATGCCCCAACAGTGGCTCATCCATGTATGTCAAACAAATCCTTCTCAATTTCAGAAACCAAATAGACCATAACACAATAATACTAGGTGATTTTAACACGCCTCTCTCAACACTGAACAGATCTTCCAAACAAAAACTGAACAAAGAAACCATAGATCTCAATAACACAATCAATAATTTAGACTTAATAGGCATTTATAGAGTACACCATCCAACCAAGAGCGAATACACTTTATTCTCAGCAGCACATGGATCCTTCTCTAAAATAGACCATATATTATGCCACAAAGGTAATGTTAGCAAATACAAGAAGATAGACACACTACCTTGTATTCTATCAGATCATAATGGATTGAAGTTAGAAATAAATGAAAGAGCAAAAAACAGAAACTTCTCCAACACCTGGAGATTAAACAATATGCTCTTATATGATGAATGGATAACAGAAGATATTAGGAAGGAAATTAAAAAATTCTTAGAGGTAAATGAGAACAAAGAAACATCATATCAAAATCTCTGGGACACTATGAAAGCAGTACTTACAGGAAAATTTATTTCATGGAGCGCATTTAATAAAGAAGTAAAACTCAACAAATAAACGACCTAACACTACGGCTCAAAGCCCTAGAAAAAGAACAGACCAGCACCAAAAGTAGTAGAAGACAGGAAATAGTTAAAATCAGAGCTGAATTCAATGAAATTGAAACAAAACAAACAATACAAAAAATTGACAAAATAAATAGTTGGTTCTTCGAAAAAATAAACAAAATTGATAAACCTTTAGCCACACTAACAAAGACCAGAGAAAACCCAAATCACTAAAATTCGGAATGAACAAGGAAATATCACAACGGACACGATTGAAATACAAAACATAATTAGAAGCTATTTTGAAAATCTATACTCCAACAAAATAGAAAATTTCGAAGACATCAACAGGTTTCTACAGACGTATGATTTGCCTAAACTGAATGAGGAGGACATACACAATTTAAATAGACCAATTTCAAGTAATGAAATAGAAGTCATCAAAAGCCTACCAACAAAGAAAAGTCCGGGACCAGATGGGTTCTCAGCCGAGTTCTACAAAACCTTTAAAGAAGAGCTCATTCCAATACTTCTCAAAGTATTCCATGAAATAGAAGAGGAGGGAACCCTCCCAAACTCATTGTGTGAAGCCAATATTACCCTGATACCTAAACCAGACAGAGACACATCAAGGAAAGAAAATTTCAGACCAATATCCTTAATGAACATCGATGCAAAAATTCTCAACAAAATTTTAGCAAATCGCATCCAAAAATATATTAAAAAGATAGTGCACCATGATCAAGTGGGTTTCATCCCAGGGATGCAAGGTTGGTTCAACATCCGGAAATCAATAAATGTAATTCACCATATCAATAGACTTAAAGTCAAGAATCACATGATTATTCCAAGAGATGCAGAAAAAGCATTTGATAAAATACAGCACCCCTTCATGCTCAAAACACTGGAAAAAATAGGGATAGTGGGAACATTCCTTAACATTGTAAAGGCCATCTATGCTAAGCCCATGGCTAATATCATTCTAAATGGTGAAAAACTGAAAGCATTCCCCCTAAAAACTGGAACAAGGCAGGGATGCCCTCTTTCACCACTTCTATTCAATATCGTCCTTGAGACTCTAGCCAGAGCAATTAGACAGACCAAAGACATTAAAGGGATACAAATAGGAAAAGAACAACTCAAACTATCCCTATTTGCTGATGATATGATTATATACTTAGAGGAACCAGGAAATTCCACCAGAAAACTTTTAGAACTCATAAGTGAATTTAGTAAAGTAGCAGGATATAAGATCAATGCACATAAATCTAATGCATTTTTATACATAAGTGATGAATCTTTGGAAAGAATAATTAGGAAAACTACCACATTCACAATAGCCTCGAAAAAAATAAAATTCTGGGGAATCAATCTCACAAAAGAGGTGAAAGACCTCTATAATGAGAACTACAGAACACTAAAGAAAGAAATTAAAGAAAATCTTAGAAGATGGAAAGATCTCCCATGTTCTTGGATAGGAAGAATTAATATTGTCAAAATGGCCATACTACCAAAAGTGCTATACAGATTCAATGCAATTCCAATTAAAATCCCAATGACGTACCTTACAGAAATAGAGCAAGCAATTATGAAATTCATCTGGAAGAATAAGAAACCCAGAATAGCTAAAGCAATCCTTAGCAGGAAGAGTGAAGCAGGGGATATCGCAATACCAGATCTTCAACTCTACTACAAAGCAATAATAACAAAAACGGCATGGTATTGGTACCAAAATAGACAGGTAGATCAATGGTACAGAATAGAGGACACGGACACAAACCCAAATAAATACAATTTTCTAATACTAGACAAAGGGGCCAAAAATATGCAATGGAGAAAAGATAGCCTCTTCAACAAATGGTGCTGGGAGAATTGGAAATCTATATGCAACAGAATGAAACTAAACCCCTATCTCTCACCATGCACGAAACTAAACTCAAAATGGATTAAGGACCTCGGAATCAGACCAGAGACCCTGCAGATTATAGAAGAAAAAGTAGGTCCAGATGTTCAACATGTCAGCTTAGGACCAGACTTCCTCAACAGGACTCCCATAGCACAAGAAATAAAAGCAAGAATCAATAACTGGGATAGATTCAAACTAAAAAGCTTTCTCTCAGCAAAGGAAACTATCAGCAATGTGAAGAAAGAGCCTACAGAGTAGGAGAAAATCTTTGCCAATCATACTTCAGATAGCGCACTAATCTCCAGAATCTATAAAGAACTCAAAAAACTTTACACCAAGAATACAAAAAATCCAATCGACAAATGGGCTAAGGAAATGAATAGACACTTCACAGAAGAAGATCTACAAGCAATCAACAAACATATGGAAAAATGTTCAACAGCTCTAGTAATAAGAGAAATGCAAATCAAAACCACTCTAAGATTCCATCTCACCCCAATTAGAACGGTGATTATTAGGAATACTAGCAACAACAGGTGTTGGCGAGGATGTGGGGAGAAAGGTACACTCATACATTGCTGGTGGGTTACAAATTAGTGCAGCCACTCTGGAAAGCAGTATGGAGATTCCTTAGAAAACTTGGAATGGAACCACCATTTGACCCAGCTATCCCACTCCTTGGCCTAAACCCAAAGGACTTAAAATCAGCATACTACAGAGATACAGCCACATCAATGTTCATAGCTGCTCAATTCATAATAGCCAGATTGTGGAACCAACCTAGATATCCTTCAACTGATGAATGGATAAAGAAACTGTGGTATATATATATACAATGGAATATTACTCAGCCATAAGGAATGATAAAATTATGGCATTTGCAGGCAAATGGATGAAACTGGAGAATATCAAGCTAAGTGAGATAAGCCAATCTCAAAAAACCAAAGGATAAATGATATTGCTAATAAGTGGATAATGATGACACATAATGGGGGGAGGGAGGGGTTAGTGTTAGGGTTAGAGTTAGGGTTAGGGAGGGCGGCAAGAATGAAGGAAGGAAGGACTGTATAAAGGGAAAAGAGTGGTGGGAGGAGTGGGGGGAAGGGGAAAAAAAACAGAATGAATCAAACAACATTACCCTATGTAAATTTATGATTACACAAATGGTATGCCTTTACGCCATGTACAAACAGAGAAACAACATGTATCCCATTTGTTTACAAGAAAAGATCTCTAAATTTGGTTTACTAACTGGATCCTTTGGGAGTTTTCTCTGAACTAAGTCTAGCCAATTTTTGAAGCCAGAGTCAGTTTCTAAGGAATACTAGGATATAATGAATGAAGAATGGTAAATGTAGACAACTTCAGAAGGTTTGGGAGATCTGAAGATGAACAACATACACCTTGACCCAATTTCCTAATAACTGTACAGCTATTTCATAATAGTGAGAGAATTAAAATACATGTGCTGCAGTTGCTAGACAATAAGCAGAAAATGTAGAATGTAAGTGGAGATAAATAAGGAGGCACACACCAGGAAAAAATAATATAAACTATAACCAAGAGGCTAGGTAGAGGCATTGCTTTTAGAAAAGAAATAAAACAAGACTCAGAGACCAATAGTGAAGACACAGATAAATTTAGTCAACAAACACATGATGATGACAATACAGAGAAAACGGAGACAATAGAATTTGACTGAGATAATGTTAATTTTCCCAGAAAAGAAATAAGTCATATTCCTCAAAGGGAATCTGAAGTAGTATTGTGTTTAAAGAAAATTATGGGGCTGGGGACGTAGCTCCGTGAGACAGTACTTGCCTAGTACTCGTGAGGGCCTGGGTTCAATCCCCAGTACCACAAAAAATCAATCAATCAATCAATAGAGGGTTATAGCCTAAAATTATTGCTTAAGAAGCTACCTTAGTTCTGTATTTTGAAATTAATTTTATGAATAGTTTAACATGTGTAACAAACCTCTTGACAGAATAAAATATTCACCTCTCCATTCTTGAAATAGTTAAAAGTCTATGTGGTTCTAATTATCATTATTACTATTAATAAATAAATAAATGTTTCAAATAAATAAGTACATTTGAAATAGGCAAGACGTATATTGTTAAACCCTGCAATTCCCCAAAATGAGCAAAACCACCCCAGGATACATTTTCTAATTAAGTGTAAAAAACTGCATTTTCCTCCTAAATTTAATAAAATAAATTTAAATAATTAAGAAATTTATGATTTATTAAATAACAAAAACTTACATAAACCTATACTATTAATAACTATTAGAGTATTTTAAAAGTACTTACTAACAAATCTTACTTACATCACAAGCACACCACTCTTGGAACATGAGTAAAATATTCTTCAATTGCATCTGTATAGCAATGGCAGCCTCCCAATCAGGATCTACTTCAATATGTTGCCCAACCTGTCTTCTGATTTCTTCCATTCCCTGCAAGAAAAGATTTGTCAACATATAACCCTCTTTCTTTGCTCCTCCACTGGCAAAATATAAAAACATTGGGATTCATATAATACATGCTGAAGTATTTTAACATGGTTGTTGTACTAGGTCAGAATACATCAGTTCAAATCCCAGCTCTCAGGGGTACAACTCAGAAGTAGAACATTTGAGTGCAAATACCAGCTCTGTCTGGGATTTCTAGCTTTGGGAACGTAGGCAAATTATTACTAAACCCCTATTTCCTTAAATAAAATTGCTATAAGGCTCATAAGATTGTTATAAGGCTCAAAAGAGATAATGCTTGTAAAGTGCTTATTATATATTTATCACATGGTAAACATTCAATAAACATTAATAATAGTAGCAGTAGGAAATGAAGTTTATTATTAAGGTATTAATAACTAACTTTACTACTAAGGTACATAGATCTGTTAAAGTGAATCAGTGTTTAAATTTTATATCTAGTTTGCTAGAAAAAATTTCTCTCATAAAAAAAGTTTGCTAAAGGAGAAGGAGAAGATGAAAAAGAAGAAAAAGACTGAGATTATATTTTTTTAAATAAATTTCTCTTATGGTATACAGAAGAATTATCATACCTGCATACAGGTAAGAATCTTCAAAAAAGATCGAAAACCTTCAAGGAACTGCATCCTTAATCTTTCTGTCCATATTGTAGGCTTGCTGATCAGGATATATCTATATCATTTCAAAAGAGAAAGGAATATTTCACTTCTCTATTTTGGGCTAATTTTAAGGTTCTTAGGATTATAGACAATATTAACTTATCAAAATTATGCATTCTAATTTCTTATAATAATTAGAAGCTCTAGGCAGAGCTAGAATTATTTGTTTTGTTTTATATATAGTCAGCAAAATGTGGGAATGCCCTATAAGAGGCAGATATCAAAGCTAAGCCTGACTTCTCTATATATTATGACCTCAGAGGTTAGTCAGATTAAGTGGGCCTCAGATCAACCTAGCTTATCACAGTCAACTCTGGACAAATGACAAACAGTATAAATTTCCCAGGATTCTTCATACTCATCATCCAAAGCAGAAAATCTTTTCAGGCTTAGGAAAATTGGAACAGATTTAATACCTAGAAGTTTTGAGAACTCAGAACCTAGAAGAAGAATCTAAACACCTATGTCATTATGGTTTGCACATCAGAATATATTAGTTTCAACAAAAAAAAAAAAAAAAAACAAAGCTGAGTGTAGTGATGCACGCCTATAATCCCAGCAGCTGCAGAGCCTGAGACAGGAGGAGTCCAAGTTTAAGGTCAGCCTCAGCAAATAAGCACAGCCCCTAGCAACTTAGTGAGACCCTGTCTCAAAATGGAAAAAATAAAAAAAGAGCTGGGGATGTGGCTCAGGGGTTAATCATCCCTGGGTTCAATCTCCAATACCAAAACAAACAAACAGACAGACATATTTCAGCCTACAGTTTACAAGATCACTATTTATTTAGGATAAAAAGACAATGACTGGTTTCATATCAAGTGAGAACAATGTTTATCACCAAATGACTTCTCAGGAAGCAAACATTAACAATTATTAAAAATTATTTTGAGGGCTGGGGAATAGCTCAGTTGGTAGAGTGCTTTCCTCAATCCCCAGCACCGAAAAAAAAAAAAAAAAAAAAAAAAATCATTATTTTGTACTCAATCTATCAAAATATACTTCTATTATATTTACCAAGTATTGTAAATATAAACATGAACAAGACATATCCTGCCCTTAAGTTCAGAACAGTGAGGAAAACAGACACATACAGTGGACATGGCAATCTAAAGGTAAGCACTAAAAATATGTACAAAGGAAGTAATATAAGAACATAAAAGACAAGGCAACAGATGTAGGAAATGTAAAGACAGGACTGTGGTTTAATTATTCCCATTCTTTAGATATTATAATGGTGACTATGCATTAAAAATACAATCATCAGAGACCTTAGAGGAGATCCAAGATGGCGGAGTAGAGGGTGACTGCATCTCCTGTCGCTCCAGAACCCAGGATTCAAGAAGGGGAGGTACTGAGACACGGACCAACATAGAGCCACGGGGTGAGTGTCTCCCACTGGGTGAAGCTCAGCCTGGGCGGCAGGCCCAGACAGGGACAGCTTCTTGGAGCAGGGCAGGGCAGCCAGAGACTTCCCCAAGCAGCCCTGCTACCTCCAGCGGCAGGCTCGACCCACAGCCAGCTTTTTGGAGCAGGCCGCCCAGTGAGAGCTTTTCCGCACAGAGCCAACCCCAAGCCCTGAACCCAGCGGCAGGCCCTGGCCCGAGGCGACTTCTGGGACCAAGGCAGGACAGGGAGAGGCTTTCCCCTAGCAGCCTGGCTCCCCCAGGCAGGGGCAGGCCCTATCTATAGCCAGCTTCTAGGAGTAGGACTGCCCAGTGAGAGGATTTCCACGCAGAACCAGCCCCCAGCCCTGGACCCAGTAGGGCTAGGGGCAGCTTTCTTCGGGAACACTGCATTATCAAGTTCCTCCAAGACTTCAGGCTACTGAAGGCCGGGAGGTGATATACTGGAAATCTACAGGGACACTATAAGCCAATAGAGGAAATCTGCAATATCTCAGAGTCCCACTGATATCTGACCAATATGAGAAAACAAGGGAAGAAAATGTCCCTAACAAAACTAGATACTATATCAATAAAACCCAATGACAGCACAGCAGAAGAAATGTCAGAAAGGGAATTCAGAATGTACATAATTAAAACAATCAGGGAAGCAAACAAGGAGATAAAAGAGCAAATGCAGGCATTGAAGGAAGAGATGACAGAGCAAATGCAGAAGAAAAAGTAGGTCCAAACCTTCAACATGTCGGCTTAGGATCAGACTTCCTTAACAGGACTCCCATAGCACAAGAAATCAAGAATCAACAACTGGGATAGATTGCAACTAAAAAGCTTTCTCTCAGCAAAGGAAACTATCAATAATGTGAAGAGAGAGCCTACAGAGTGGGAGAAAATCTTCGCCACTCATACTTCAGATAGAGCGCTAATTTCCAGAATCTATAAAGAACTTATCAAAGCAATAACTGAAATTTGCTAATTATCATTTAAATTTTTCTTTTAAAGGTTTAAAAAAACTAAAGCTTAAAATCTGTCACAATAAACAAATGCCATCAAGGTCTTCTTGTTTTTTATATTACTGTTACTCAATATGTAGTCCATAAAACAGCAGTAACATCATTACCTGGGTACTTTTTAGAAATGCAAGCTCTTGGGCTCTAATCAGACCTACTAAAGAGTCTGCATTTTAACAAGATCCTTATACAATCAGTACTCATATTAAAATTTAAGAAGCACTGATCCAGAGTAGAAGAGAATTTACATTTTTAGTTTCTCACATAATTCATACCTGACCTTTATAGTTGCCCTAGCAAGTAAAGAAGATGCCAATGGCAGGAAGAAAGGAAAGGAAAGGGGAAGGGGAAGAAGAAAGGGAAGAGAAGAGAAGAGAAGCCAAGCCAAGCCAAGCCAAGCCAAACAAAACCAAGCCAAGCCAAGCCAAGCCAAGTCACGCCAAGTTAAGTCAAGCCAAGCCTGTATACCAAAGTAGGTGGCAATGGGAGAGTAATGGAGTGATCTGGTTTGAGGGCCTATTACACTTTTCAGAAATGGGACATAGGAACAGGTTGGAGTAATAGAAGGATAACGATTCCTTAATTGAACCAAGGTTCAACCACATCTCTAAGTTTCATTTCCATACTGCATTAGCAACTGAGAAACAAAATAACCCATTCGATTCTGTCCATAAAGCAAGTGACTAAATTAATAGAGGTATATTAACTAAAATGAGAGTAACCCTTGCCTTCTATGCTTTTTCTAGGCAGACCTCAATTGGAGCACTATATTCCTTTTTTGGCATATAAGTGGTATATATATTCAACTGGAACAGGTTCAGAAGAGGAGGACAAATGATTTAGAAGTTAAACAACATGAAATAGGAAAAAAATTTTAAATGTTTACAACTTAACCTAGAAAAAACTAAAAACTGCTGTCTTTAAATACTTAAGTTAAATGAGAATTGATTTTGTCCTAAGTGAATAAAGGATCAAAGTAATGCTATGTGCATGTATGAATGTGACAAACCCACTATTTTGTATAATTAACATGCACTATTATAATAAAAAAGAAATTCTCTAAAAATAAATAAATGGACTAAGGAAAAGCTAGAATCAGACTATGAAAGATACAAAAAGACAGAATTCAATGTACAATAAACTGTCTAAAAGTCTGAAGGGGCTTTCCAAAGTTGAAATGCAATATTTTGAGAGAATGAAAATTTCCTGAGAGAGGATAAACAGTATCTACTAGTACCAACAAATTTATTTCACAGTAAGGCACCATCAGATAAGTAGAGTATATGGCTAGACCATGGAAAACTATAAATTTCAGAAAAATTTACACTTCATTCTGGAAACAAATTAAGTGTTTGTGGTTTAAACTGGTTTAAAAGCAGATTTCAGAAAGAAGTAGAAAATAAAAATGTATATAGAATAAGATATGACTGCAAAATTTCTATAAAAACGGGCAGAAATGGGGTTTGATAATTATTTGCTAAACAAAGGATATTACTGACTAGTTTCAGAATAGGTTTGGTCGGCGGGGGGTTTTATGTATCCTGTTGAGGCTGCATATTATAGTGAAATGAATAGGAGTTTTACAGATAAATAGTGGTTATGCCCAAATTCCAGTTCTGCCACTTACTAGTTTCATGAAAACAAACTTAAGGAAAAAACTTTGATCTACAAATCAAGATTACCTCACCTGCTTTATAAAAATGTTACAACATTAAAATGAGGTAAAATAAGCAAAGCTCTTCAGCACACAGGAGTTTCAAATAAATTACACAAGATCCTTATGAGAGTGAATTACAGTTATCTGTTGATTAAGTGCTCAAAATATGTTAGTTCTCTCTAAACACATTTATGAGACTTCTGCATGGTAATGAGAGTCACAAGACCGAGGGTTTTTTTTTGTTTTTGTTTCTGTTTTCCTGTAAAGCAGACCAAGGTTATTCACTGACTTAACAAGGATGACCTTTAAGTTCAGCCATTAGTTCTAGTTTATATGCTTTGCATAATATATACTTTCACAATTTGGCTTCAGAACAAATTTGAATCACAATGTTTATATGCTGATTCACTACTGAATTCATTTCCATTTTATACTTTATACCAAAGGTGTGAAAACAACAATTTACCAAACTTTAAAGAAAAGTTTATATGCCACAATTGTATTCTGAAATTGAGGGATGTAAAAAGGGCTTGAAAAAGAACCTCCCTCAGTAATACCAAGGATCTACCTCATAGTTCAGATTATCTGTCAAGTTCTTGGTTTTTTATTTTTGTTTTTGTTTTGCAGTGCTGGGACTCGAACCCAGAGCCTTGAGCATGCTAGGCAAGTGCTCTACACAGAGGTAAACCCCCAAGCCCTATTTTTAAAACAGACTAGATTATTTCAAAGTTGAATTAGAAGGTTTTTTGTTCCCACCCGCTCTGTACTCTGCCATGATCACTAGAAGTAGATAAAATTGGAATTCTTCCCCCTTGGGACCAGAAATAAATAATCATATATGCCTTGGAACTTTTTTTTTTTTTTTTCTTCCAATTTTATTTTATTATTATTTTCTGAAGTTTCGGGGATCGAATCCAGGACCTCACACGTGCTAGGCAAGCAGTCTACCACTTAGCTATAACCTACACCTGGAGTTTTCTGTTTGTTTGCTTTTCAATGGCAAACTAAATGAAATATATTTTGTTCTAATATATTCTTTTCTATTTTGCAGTACTGGGGATGGAACCAAGGGAGTTTTACCACAGAGCTACATCCCCTGTCTTTTTATACTGAGAGAGGGTCTCATTAAGTTGCTCAGGCTGGCCTTGAATTTGTGATCCTACTGCTTCGGCCTCCCAAGTCACTGGAATTATAGGTATGTGCCACCATGCCTGGCTTTCTAATATATTTTTTAAAGAATTTTTTGAAGTCTCTGATTTATTGAATAGCTGATCTGTCATAATCCTCATAACATTATCTATTTCAAAAATAAATGGAAATTCATTTTCTTTTAGGTCCAACAATCCCAAATATGACCTATTATGTGATTACAAGTTGAGTTTAAAAAGAAACTTTCAATCCTCTTCAGGGAGAAAAACTATTAAGAAATTCCTGTATATTGATACTTGGTATTTATATGAAAAGGGGAGTTAAAAAGTCAACAGATCCTCTGCAACTATGAGGCTGCACAAAGAGACTATACAAATGGGACAGAACCACAAAATATGTGAATGGAAGTAAGTGAGAGGCGTGCTAATTACAATGGAGATTCATCTGGTGACCTCAGGAGATCCCAAGTACCTGTGGCAGGGGTCTCCTCAGTACCTTATTAACCTGATTTTAAACTCAAAAAGAAGGCTTTAGTGGTTTACTGGGGCTGTGAATATAGTTCAGTGGTAGAGCGCTTACCTAACAAGCATGAGGCCCTGAATTTAATTCCCAGCACTAAGCGGGTGGGAGAAGCCCGCACTAAAGATATTTATAGACATCCCTTGGTGTTAGTGGGGGGATTGGCTCCAGTTCCCAACCCAGTATATATAAAATGGCATAGTATTTGCACAGAACTTATCTATGCACATCTATTCTCTCATGTACTTTAAATCATCTCTAGATGATTTAATAGTTAATACAATGTAAATGCCATGCAAATATTTGTTATACTGTACTGCTTTAAGAGATAAGAACAAGAAAAAAAGTATACATGTTTAGTACAGACTCAATTATGTTTTGAATATTTTCAGTTTGAGGTTGGTTGAATATACAGATGCAGAACCCATGGATAGGGTGGGCCAACTCTATTAACATGAAGCAGTAAGAGTCCTTTGAACTTGTCAGCATTATAAAGAGAATCCTGGATAATCAAAAGGATCAGAGATTTACTTATAAGACAGAGTAAAAAAGCACGCTGTGTTTAACAGGTGCCCTCACCTTTTGACTCACAACTTACTTTAGGTCACATATTACTGCATATACTCTTCCCAATTTGTCCTGGCTATAACCCTGGAAGTTGAATTTATTGTTCCTGTCCAAGTACTCAGGTAAAACTTCTAGCAGAGTTTCAGTAATGACAGAGATAACATTCTGTTCTTCAATAAGATGTCGAGCCTGCAGAATATTTCAAGAATATTGTCTTTAGCAATAACTCATAGTAGCATGGGCTTAATTTATTCATTAACTTGGTTGGTCAGTAATTTTTAATAAATGTTCATCAAGCATTAGCCACAGTCCTTAGTTTTACGGAATAGCAACTAATAAAAAGTTAGTTTTTAAAAGTAAAAATCCTTGCTGAGCATGGTGGTGTACACTAATCCCAGAAACTTGGGAGGCTGAGGCAGGAGGATTTCAAGTTCAAGGTCAGCCTCAACAACTTAGCAAAACTGTCTCCAAATAAAATAAAAGGGGCTGGGGATGTAGCTCAGTGGTAGAGAGTCCCTGCATTCAATCACCAGTACTGGAGAAAAAGGAAAAAAAAAATCCCCTATCTCCTAGTACTCAGTAACTAGAAAACACCTGCCTAGACACTCCCAGCCCTTAAATGGGTTATTTAATATACATTCATATTCAGTAATCACATAATGGGCACACCATAACAAAAATATTTCATGACTTCTACTATATTACTATTTACTCTAGAATTTCCTCCTCACCCCCAGTTCAATTTCTTTTCCCTATCCTTTTCTCTGGCCCTTTGAAAAGGGAAAGAAGGAAGAATTAATCAAACTATCCAGAAGAATCAGGAAAAGTAGCAGCACAAAAAGGAAGCAAAGTAATCCACTGTACTCCCAGGCCTATGTGGCACCATCTTACACATGTTTGACAGGCACACTCTCTCCCTTCTTAGTTTTACCTTACTCTATAAGGCAAACTGAAGAATAACTAAAGAACAAAAGCAGAGTAAAATGTTAAAAATAAAAAAGTTTTGGTATTGAAATACAAGTCTCCTAAGTTACTCCATTAAGTGAGAAATAAGCTGTGGATGTCATCTATGATGATCAGGATATCTGGATGAGAGTAATGCCCACTTACTTGGTCCTTGGGTACCACTAAATACACATGCAGATACCAATGAAATAGTATTCGATTTTCCAAATGGAATTAGCCCAACTTAGTAATTATGACATTGTTAGTCAACATTAAGTGAAATTCTTAAAGCAAAACAAGCTTTACTTAGAAATCCTGCCCAGTCTGGGGGTGGGGGATATACATAATTGATACATACCAGAGTAGGGACAGTAAACATCTGAACTGAGAGTGCAGTTACAGAGATACTCCTGTCATGATCATCACTGATGTATTCTTTCTGTAGTTGTTTATAATACTGAAAGATACAAATGGAGAATCAATTCCAAGTTACTACTAAAAACTTTTAAAATCTCAATTTAAAAAATATTTTAAAATTTAAATCTCAGTTTAATAAGTGCTGCAAGAATGTCTCTATCCAGAAGATGACATGTAGACTTCCTATTTATTGAGGCAAGATATATCATGATCAACAAAACTAAACTAGAGAATAACAAAAGACCAAATACGAATTCAGCTACCCAAACAACAAGTAGAGCTGAAGACCTGCTAAAATAAAACCAAATAAAAAACACAGGTGAAAATCATGGAGGAGAGCAATAGTGTAGTTTATCCTTTCTCCAAGCAGAATATGGGGCAATTTTTTTCTGGTACCAGAACTGAACCCAGGGGTGCTTAACCACTGAACCATATCCCCAGCCCTTTTTTTTAATAGTTTATTTTGAGACAGGGTCTTGCTAAGTTGTTTAGGGCCTCTCTAAGTTGCTGAGGCTGGCTGGGAACTTGCAATCCTCCTGCCTCAGCCTCTGGAGCAGCTGGGATTACATTCAAAATATTTAAAAACTGCTTCAGAAGGCTGAGGCAGGAGGATTGCAAGTTCAAAACCAGCCTCAGCAATGGCAAGGCACTAAGCAACTCAGTGAAACCCTGTCTCTAAATAAAATAGGGCTGGGGATATGTCTCAGTGGTTGAGTGCCCCCTGATTTCAACCCCCAGTACCAAAAACCAACCAAACAAACAAAAAAGCACAGAGCTGGATAGTGGGATTAGATATTTAATTTTACCTCCAAGAATTCCTACAGAATTTAAGAGATAACATGCTGTACCAACAAGATATCATCTAAGTTGAGAGACTAGTTTTTGTATAAGAAAATATAATTTCAGGTAAGGATGTAGCTCAGAAGTAGAGCCCTTGCCTAGCACGCATGAGGCCTTGAGTGGAAGGAAGGAAGGAAGGAAGGAAGGAAGGAAGGAAGGAAGGAAGGGAGGGAGGGAGGGAGGGAGGGAGGGAGGGAGGGAGGGAGGGAAGGAGGGAGGGAGGGAGGGAGGGAAAAGAAAGAGGGAGAGAGAGATAAAGAAAATAAATTTCATTTCAGATCACACACACAGTCCAACATTCTACCTCTAAAGAGTTTAAGAAGTTTGGTTTTTCCATCTTCAGTTACCACTGCTTCCAAGGATTAAGATGTACACCAAATGTTACAATATGTTTATATAATCAATATAACACAGGTCTCATTCCACTATTATATGCCTCTAACAATGACTATTTTCCTTTCTGCTTCCAATTCCTTTCTGGGTCCTAACTCTGCCATATCCTAAGTCTTACAGAACTGTCTTCAACTTAAAATCAGGAGATATCAACAAATATTTATTGTATAATTTTGTATAAGGCAAAGCAGAAAATTCAAAGTCCCTCCTGTGTGTAACCTTACAATCTAACTTGCAAGATAGACAAAAAGATACAAGAATATAAAGGATATATAACAGATCAATAAAGCAACTTAAAAAGCTGCATGTTTTAAGTTTGTGTTTTAGCCTTAGGTAAGTATAACTTTTGCCATTTAATTCTTGCCTTCTTTACTATGCATATCTGTTTCTCTTTCCTGTCATTCCTTCAATTAGTTACTGCTACTCTTGTTACAAAAATTTTATTAACAGCAAATAAATTATCAAAAAGAACAAATGTGTAAATGTGATAACTTCCCTTTGCTTGGCCCTTTGATCATTTTCCAAACCTATCTCCTCTCCTGCAATTTCCATATTACCAAGTGCCATCTGTGAAAATATTTATTTAACATAAAATATCAATCTTTTGACAAACAAATCAATCATAAAATTCAATTCTTTTGATAAATAATCATTCCTTTGCTTCTATCAGTCATTTACAAAATGTCTATTTATGTTTATTGATTTCTATTTATAAAAAGCAATTACCTTCACGAATTCCATGGCAAAAAGTTTTTTGTATTCCATCTCCATAAAAAAACTGCTGAAGATCAATTCATGAAGGATCTTACGGGCACCTATAGATCATTTGGGGTTGGGATAGGAGGATATAAGCAAAATGAAAGCAAATTATTCCAGCCATTAGAAGCGGTAGAATATTATAAAAATATCTCACATGCTAACAGTCCTCAAGGAGAATGAATAACATTTACTGAAGTGATACTAATACAACTAAAATTTAAAATACACACATATATTGCATTTTCTTTCTTTTTCTGCATCTCTTCCACTACCTTATCTTACTTTATCCTTTCAACTTTTTCATTCATTTTCACTGTTTCACTCAGAACTACTCTTACTTTGTACTTTTCCTTTTCCATACCCTTTTTCTCTCATCTTTTACTTTTTGTTCATTGAGATTTTTGAAATGAAAACATAGCTGTAATAAGCACATTATTACATGAAAATACATACCCACTTTTTAAAAACTGGTTCTGATTAAATGAAAAGGTACTGTAATTATAAGGCAATATAACTAGTTTCAACACAGAATAATACAAATTGGATAATTTTCCTTCATATAAGTAGCATAAGCAAAGGTCTACTTACCTTTGTAAAGCTTTGCATCCCAAAGCATCAACCGGCTAATGAGACATGGATTCTCAGAGCCAGGTTCTTCTTTAAGGCATGCTTGGCAAAAGATTTGCCTAAAGTCACCTGAAAAATAAAAGAAGTCAAATAATTTTTATTTTTATGATTTCTCCTTAAAGTACATGTCCTATAATAATATATGAAAGACTAACATTAATCCTGCTATGCTTGATGTCAAAAATAATTCTGCCATCATCAAAAACTTGAGAGCCAATGAAGAATATTATTTTATATTATGCAGTTGAAATATATTATTTATGCATTTAGAATTTAATCCTGACAATCAAAATAGATTCTTGACAAAAAAAGAAATTTTATTTTATATTCAATGACATTTAAAAATTTATGGCTATAAAAACACAATAGTTTATTAGTAATAAGAAAAACAGACTGTATGCTTACTTGAATAGCTCATAATTTTGTTCATCCAGGAGCCAAGACGCAATGCAAATTTCTGATGAGCCATAACCTCAGAGTGTAATACTTCTACATGAAGTGGGTGTTGAGAGACATTTTCTGAATGGCTCTACAATTAAAAGGTACATTAAAAAAAAAAAAAAAGCTGGTATGTAAATTTTGCTTTCAGCTAAACAATGTATTCTTTAAAATAATAATAATAATAATAATAATAATAATGATAATGATAATGATAATCATCACATACCCCTGCCAGTACCAAATCTCATCCCAATCTTATCTTTACTTAGGATGTCAAACCATTTCAACAATATGATCATTCTACTTGTCCTACTTGGGATCTTATAAACATACAGACCTCTTAAAACTCCCTGTTTATCAATCTCTTTTTCTCATTCAGAAAGTTACCTTTATATCTTCTTTTGCTTCCTGACAAGCAGCATAAGCACCTGCTTTAACAGCCCGACGACCCTAATTATAGATAAGAATGAGAATTAGGTAGTGGAATGATAACCACAAGCAATAGGTAGGGTTGGGGATGTAGCTCAGTTGGCAGCGTGCTCAAGCACAAGGTCCTGGGGTTCAATCTCCAGCACCAAAAAAAAAAAAAAAAAATTTTTTTTAAAAAGAAGAAGAATCAATATGTAATATATTGCCCACAGATCTAATGAGCTGTCAATTATAAGTAATTTTGCTGACTAAAAGATTTTAAGATTCTAGGACACTACTTAGAAGATAAACATAAATGTTTAACACCTTTATGAAGCATCTGAATCTCCAAAAGAGAATTCTATAATTTAGGGTGCTGGCTAGTTCTTTACTTATAATAGTGCATTTCCTATTTTTATCAGGTAATAATAACTTAGGTTTACTAAACTCCTACTATATATTGTAAACAAATGAATTCATATTTTCATGAATGAATTTAGAGCTTCTCAGCATATATTCTATAAACTACTTGTAGTCCCTTAATGGGGGTAAAGAGGTGTGGCTGAGTTAATGATTCTTCCACCCCCGGAGCGAGCTAAAAAAGATCTACCTAGGAGTTCCTGGTAACTCATTCTTTTAGTTATCTGTAAAAATTTATCATTTTCTATATATGTCATGTGAACAAGGCGAAGAAGCACTATCTTTCTCATTTAACCTTTATAATAATCTTATAAAGAAGGTATCACTATTTTACAGAGAACAGTAAGACACAGAAAGGTTAAGTACTTTCTCTCCAAATCAGAAAGTTAATAAAGATATCAATTACAGGCAGTCCATTTCCACAGTCTATACTTCTAATCATCCAATATTCCTTTTTCAGCTCCTTAGTATATATGGTAAGAACTGAAGCCAGGCATGGTGGCACATGCCTCTAATCCCAGTAGCTTCGGAGGTTAAAGCTGGAGTATCACAAGTTCAAAGCCAGCCTCAGCAATTTAGCGAGGCTCTAAGCAACTTAGTAAGACCCTGTCTCAAAATAAATATAAAAAGGGTTAGGGATATGGCTCAGTGGTTAAGTGCCCCTGGGTTCAATCTCACACACACACACACACACACACACACACACGCACACACAAATTACCCAATTATATTTAAAATGTTAACTACACCAGTTAAGACTGCCATGACTGAAAAAAAAAATGCACAAATAAAGTCATAAGAAATGTATTTTAAAAAGAATAAACAATATAACCTAAAGCAGTGAATCTCAATATAAGTGGGGAGAGTGGGAATATTTCACATGCAATAGGATGCCATGGCTGCTTGTCAACAAAACAGAAAATTACGAGTGTTGGCAAGGATGTAGAGAAACTAGAACACACTTGGACACTGCTAGAAGAAATATAAAACAATACAGCTGCTATGGAAAAAGGTATGGCAGTTCCTCAAACAATTAAACATAAAATTCCCATGATCCAGCAATTCCATTTCTGGATATATACCCCAAAGAACTGGAAGTAAAGTCTCAAACCAATATTTGTATGATCATGTTCATAACAGCATTATTACAAAAGCTAAAAGGTGGAAGTAATCTGTGTCCATCAATGTATGAATAAAATGAGGTACATACACACAATGGAATAGTAATCAGCCTTAAAAAGGAAGGAAACCCTGTCATATGCCAAAATATGAATGAGCTTTGAGGGCATTATGCTAAGTGAAATAAATCAAAACACAAAAACATAAATACTGCATGAACCCACTTATATTTCTAAAACAGTCAAACTCTTTGTAGAATGATGGTTGTCAGGGACTGGTAGGAGAGCTGTTCAATGGATACAGAGTTTTACCTTTATAAGAAAAATGTTCTAGAGATCTGTTGCACAACAATGTGCACAAAATTAACACCACTGTACTGTATACATAAAAAATGTTGAACAGTAAATTTTATGTTATATGAATTTTATCACTATTAAATTTTTTAAAATGACAAAATAATGGGGGGGGGTGAACATGGAAGTACATCATTTGAAGAAAGGCAGATTTTTTTAAATACATGGGGCATTTCTTTCTGCTCATTTTCCCGTATTTCCACTGCTAATTTAGTAGGACTGAGCTGGCCAAAAACAAAACACCAAAAAAACCTCATCAACTAATTATAATAGGTATACACATATACAACTATACATCTTTACAGGTTTGTAAAATAGACTAATTGCAATACAGCCTAGCTGGCCAAGCATATTTTTTAGTTTAACATGTATCATGTTTTATTTTTCTTTTTGAATGAGTTAAAAAAAAAAAAAGTTTCTTATTGGGGAATGAAGAAAAGGAAATGATGGTAGGAAAGGGGTAAAATAACACAAAGACACTGGGAGATCTAGGTTTTTCCATTATATTTGAAAACTAAGAAAGCCTAGGCCCAAACTTTCCCAAGTCAAGTCTTCTCCTGGGAAGTTGGCTTACCTGCTGGTATGTATTTTCCTAGAGTCCTAGGAGCATGCTAGCTCACAGTAATTCTAAAGAAATAATGCACCCTGATATTTACAATATTTACCAAGATTATCTCTTACAATCTGCAATGTTAACTTTGCATATAAGATGGCAAAATGTGGACTAGAAAAGAGCATCATTACATCCTTAAAATCTTTTTGAATGTCTGTTTCTTTCATGAGAATGGCAGAGAATGATCCTTTGAAGGCAAAGAACAATCCGACTCATCTTTATATTTCCTCTAAGTACCTGTATAAATGTTTATGTGGTGACAGAGTACCATATTTTAAGAGAGTCCTCAACAAGGTGACTATTATCCAAGGGAATCAGATGGAGAGAAAGAGAGTATGACCAGTCTGAGCTTATTATCTCAAAACAAATAGCCAAAAAAAGGGAAGAAAGCAGACATAATAAAGAAGAAATTATAGATTTCCTAAAGTACTTGATGGGCTGCCATCTGAAAACAAAAGGTCTTTTTGAGGTTGTTTAAAAGAAATTAGAATTGGGTAAATGATAGGTTTGATGATGAAATATTTTGGAAAACGAGTTGAATAGTTCCGATGTCAGGCTGAGAGAGAAGATTGTTGGAATGCTTTTGTTGCAATTGTTCATTCTCTCATTTATCATATTATATACAACAGATTTAATTTATTGTTAACTTTTTATTTTGCAAATAAAAAATAATCATACATATATATGCACGTGTGCGTGTATATATATACACATTGTGTGTATATGAATACAGATATAGATACAGATATATAGCTATGTAGTACCATAGACAATCTCTTAGGTATCCCATTATGGTTTTATGGTTTTAATGTGAAATTCTCTAACAACAAATAATGCTGGGTATTTTTTCATATGCTTATTTGTCATTTGATTATTCTCTTCAGTGAAATACCTATTTATCTGTTATGTCAATTTTTAATTGCATTATTTGCTGATTGTTGAGTTTTCCAATCTTTGTTTATTTTGTAAATAAGAATGTGTATTACAAAATAAATTAATTAAAAGAAATTAGTCTGAAAATACATGGAGACAGATTTTGACCAAATGTAGAAATAAGTTCTATGAATAAGTTGTTCAACAGAACCAAACTCTCTAAGTATTCAAGCAGAAATTAGAGGACCATTGGTCAGGGATACTATATTCTCAATATAGGCATAGGAAATTTCAATTGTTTCCAACATTTTTTCTGACTTATATGTTAATACTCACTACATCAGTAAACAAATTCCTACATGGACAAAAACAAAAGTCTCCATTTTTTTCCCTTAAGAAGGGAATTGAAAGAGTATTTGTTAAGGCTTTGTTGTTATAGATACTTTCAACCTTTCTGAATAAGACAGAATATAAATATATATTTTGTATATACATATACAAAATCCAAGTAGACTTTACCTTGTTCAACCAGTAGTTGAAAATCATCAGCCTGACCAATCTTTACAGTTCCTTCTATACATAAGCTATAACCACAGTGTATCAATACTAATATGGGCACTAAGACCTGGCATAACCTAATATCACTGTGCAGGACTAGAAAATGTTTGTTAAATGAACCACTTCAGTTTTTTTCTTCTTTTCTTCTATCTATGCTTCTCTACCCACCCACCTTTTCTCAGCTGCCTTTTCTCCTACTATTCTCTTGCTTCCTAAATCTTCTCCTTTCTTGTCTTCTTTCAAGACTGCCTGACCTATATCTTTTGCTCAATTTTCTTAACTGTAAATAAATATACATTTTACCATTCCTCCTCATACCTATTCATATTCTTAGACTCTTCACTTCCTTAAAATAAATCTGACTTCAGAATCAACCAACCATAGAGTATAAAAAATTTTTTGATCTGGAAATATAGTTGACCTGAGGCCAATTAATCATTAACATGGAATTATTATATCCCATAGACTATTCCTAACATACGAGAGCATCCAAAATGTAGGAGAAAACTCAGCTCATGTCTAATCACAGACAATACCAGTGAACAACTGGTTTCTTTTTTTTTTTTTAACTTTATTTTATTTAGTTTTATATGTGGTGCTGAGGATCAAATTCAGCACATCATGCATGCTAGGCAAGCGCTCCACCACTGAGCGACAATCCCAGTCCACAAATGATTTCTTTAGCCTTTGAGCAAATAAAGAATTATTTATACAGGGGAGAAATGTTGAAGATACACACTAGTTGAAATATGGTCTTTGCACAGGCAATCATGAAAATTACCTCAGAACTAGTTAGAAATGAAGTACTGCCTACCCCACATCAAATCTACTAAATTAGAATCTACATTTTAAGAAAATCCCAATAGGTTTCACATAAAAATTAAAGGTTTTTTTATTTGTTTGTTTGTTTGTTTTGGCACCACAGGTTGAAACCAGGGGAACTTCAACCACTGAGCCACATCTCCAGCTCCTTTGCTCCCCATCACTTTTTTTTGAGACAGTCTCACTAAGTTGCTTAGGGCCTTGATAAGAGGCTGGCTTTGAACTTGTGATCCTCCTGCCTCAGCCTCTCAGGTCACTAGGATTACTGGTGTGTGCTGCCATACTTGGGCTGAAAATTAAAATTTTAAGGGCCACATTCTTTTTTTTGCAGGCAGCAGGGGGATTGAACTCAGGGGCACTCGACCACTGAGCCGTATCCCCAGACCTATGTTGCATTTTATTTAGAGACAGGGTTTCAGTGAGTTGCTCAGTGCCTCACTTTTGCTGAGGCTGGCTTTGAACTCTCGATCCTTCTTCCTCAGCCCCACGAGTCACTGGGATTACAGGTAAGTGCCACCATGCCTAGCTTAAGGACAACATTCTAACCAGAATTCTTATGTACTGGGAATGGGTTATATGTGTGCCAAGATATTGATCTTCTTAATCCTTAAAGTACTGTGCACAGGTTTATGAAACAGAGATGATAGTACCTATCTTAAAAGTTGTTCTCAAAACCAAATGAGATCTTAAAGTACACCATGTCTGAAATATGTCAATGCTCGGCAAATATTAGCCAATATTATTAACTGTTCATACCTTTTTCTTTTACTCCCATTTGTCTTTTCTTTGATAATATGCAATCAAATAAGACACACATAAGAAACACAGAGAAGGGAAGTTAACCACCTATTCTGTCTATATTAAGCCATCTTTGTACAATAAGTATATTAGAAAAATGGAAGCCAGGCACGGGGATGCACAACTGTAATTCTAGCTACTGGGGAATAAGGAGGATTTCAACCTTGGGCAACTTAGCAAGTTCCCATCTCAAAATAAAAAAATATGAAAGACTGGGTTTGTAGCTCAGCGCAGAGAGCCTGTTGAATCCCAGTATTATACACACAGACACCCCCTCCCCCACACACAAAATAAATAACTAATGGAAATTTTGTTCGGTGGTTGCAAATTTAGTGGTAGAATGCTTGCTTAGCATGCATGAGGTCCTGTGTTCAAACCTCAGCACTGAAAGAAAATTGGAAAGTTTTGAGTTACTAATATTTTCTTTCTTCACTAGATTCTATTCCTCCCAAGGGCAGGGATTAAATTAATCTTAATTTCAAATACCTCTGTCCCCTAAAAACCCATTTTCTTTTGGATGGATGTTAAATAAAAGCTAAGCCACAGAATTAACATTATTCTAAAAATAATACAAATAAATCATGTTGAAAATCTCAGATATGATCAACATTTCTTAATTTATGCATAATTCACTCATTCAATAAATAAGTACTACAGGAACAGATTAACCTTAAACTGACATTTTAACCTGTAATTGTCAAACATTCAGTAAGTTTCTAATTATTAAGAATAAAAGAGAGCTGGGCGAGGTGGCACTCGCCTGTAATCCCAGTGGCTCAAGAGTTCAAAGCCAGCCTCAGCAATGGTGAGACTCTAAGCAACTGAGATCCTGCCTCTATATAAAATACAAAAAGTAAGGCTGGGGATGTGGCTCAGTAGGTGAGTACCCCTGAATTTAATCCCTAGTACCAAAAAAGAATAAAAGAGGGAAAAGTTACAGATAGCGATCCAAAACTATGAAATATAAACACACAAAATCAAACTTCTAGCAATTTACACAAGATTTAAGGAATAAAGAGAATGGTTATACTTAACCAATACTGAGGCACTTGGCAAGGGTTCCAGCAACACCTGACTCCCAGGAAGCTAATGTAAGATAGCAGCACAATTCAAATGGTGACTACAAACCTCTTTGTCTATGGCAGTGGTATGCAACTGGGCCTCTGCGAGTTCACAGTCAAGAGCTCTTTGTAGACTGTATATGACGTGGTCATATGAATGGTGTTCATCATTAAAAAGGACACAATAATATCTTTCATTTTTCTCCCTTTTAATTAAAAAGATATACATTTAGAAACTGCAACAGGTAAAAGAAAAACAAAAATAGTCAAAAGTAATATATGACATCTATATAAAGCAGCATATAGACTGATATCTGTGGGAAAATAATACTGTAACAGTGATAAAGGAAATGATTTTTTGTGGGGAGGAGGGCACTGGGCACTTTACCTTGTGTTACATCCCTAGCTCTTTTTATTTTATTTTGAAACAGGGTCTCACAAAGTTGTCCAGGCCAGACTCAAACTTGTCATTCTCCTGCCTCAGCCTTCTAAGTCACTGGGATTACAAGTTTACATCACTGTGCCCAGCAGTAAATGATCTTAAGTGGAATAGTGCCATGGAATTTTTTAAAATCCTAGTCAAGCATGTGGCATATGCCTATAATCCCAGTTACTTGGGAGACTAAGGTGGAAGGAAGATTTGAATCTTTGAGTTTGGCACCAACCTGGGTAACCTACTAAGGCCCAATCTCAAAGCAAATTAATAAAAGTATTACCTTTTCCATGTTTTTCCTCCAATTTTTCTTACTACTAGAAATCTCGTTTTAGTGCCACTATGTCTTAAATACCACTCTGTGTTTATCTACTATTCTGATAAAGGGAGATACATTTTCAAGCTCGGATTTAGACGCTTCAAGCAGGCAACAATACATGATTAGATATTATTAACATTTAATTTTTACTGAATTTTATCATATTTATTTCTGTGCATTGCTTTTATTTAAGTAACACTCGTATTATAACACATTTAAAGAGGTTTTTTTGTAAAGCTGTATAAAGTGCCAGCACTCACATTTAGGCTGTAATACCTTAAGCACGTCATGTACTCTCTTAATCTTGCTGAAATGACAGTGCCTTTTCCATCTAAGAAAAGGATAATATCTATATTCAAAAGTCACATGAGGATATCATAAAAAATATAAAAATAGCCAGGGAGAGTGGCACATGTGTAGGTTCCCAACAACTCGAGAGGCTGAGACAGAAGAATCTCAAGTTTGAGCCCAGCCTGGGCAACTGAGTGAGGCCCTAAAAACTTAGCAAAACTGTTGCAGAATAAAAAAGTACAAAGGGCTGGGAATATAGCCAGTGGCAAAGCGCCCACGAGTTCAATCCCCAGTACCAAAAAAAAAAAAATAAAATTTTTGTTGCTATTTTGAAAATCTAAAGATGTCAACTCTAGTAAATGTATAAAGAAAAAATGTTATACAGGCTGAGGATTTACTCAATCACAGAGTATGTGCTTAGCATGTGTGAGGCCCTGAGTTCAATTCTCAGCTGCTATGGGCTACAAGTTATCGATTTTAAAGAATTTATAATATGCTTTTATAATATACTCAATTGATCCTTATAACTCTTAAAAAGCAGACTGTCTCAGTCCTCATATATAGTTTAGGAAACAGAGACTCAGATGAGTTAAGACTTTAAGACTTATGGATAGTCACAGTATCAATAAGCAGTGACATATATCAATAAGCAGAACTAGAACTCAGATCTGTGAATCCAGAGACCAGTGCTACCTATTACAAAATGACATTCAAGCAACTCGTCTATTTTGGTAGGCAGATGGCTTAAATTATGTTTACTGACTCAAAATTTCTTAAAAGGCTTAATTGACTTTATCACTTATTTGAAATTAAACTATCTGTAGACACAATTTCTCAACATCTTTATTTCCCCAAGAAGGTAGGATCAAGAAGAGTCAAAACAATACATTTAATGGTGCTGTGAAGTAAAACTCTTAATTCTCTCCCTTCTAAACAAAATAAACAAATTGTCCCAGTAAATTCAAAGAATAGTTGTATTTAGATTTGTGCTGTGGTTTTGTGAAATTTTGAATATTACACAGGTGGAAAAACTCCCACAAGGCTCAATCGTATCTTCTTTTTTTTTTTTTCATTTGTAAGTTAAGAGCAACTCTTACTGTCACCAAAGACTTATGGCTGTTAGAAATTACTGAGGTTTAACTAAAAAATAGGTAATTTCCTACAACTGCAAAAATTCTATTATACCATTACCAAAGCATGGGTAGAAAGGGTATTTCCTCATCCCCACCATAAAACTTTTCTTGATTAGAAAAAGATTTAAAAGATCTGGGCTAATGAGAGACATACTGTTCCAATGTTCCTATTTGTTCACAAACATTCTGGGAAACCTAAGTGTTGGTCCAGGCCAGAATCAAACAGGGGAATTTACTTACTGGGATCCATGGCTGCTAGGTTCTTACAAACTCAGAACAAAATCATCAAAGTACTGGTTTATCCTATAAATGCAAAGCCCCTAATAGGCTCCTCTTTAGGTTTAACTTCTGTATAGTGTCTACCAAAGCATCTCAGGTAAAGAGACATTTTGAAAATATTTCCAAGAGATAATCTCTACATATTTTACATAATGATATTAAGAAGCAAATAACCACAAAAGTAGCTATTCAATACTTATTTGCAATATAAACAATCATCACTAAAACCTGTTCCTTTTAACAATTTTCCCCACCTTATCTGCAATTCAGGAGGCAGTTCCTTTTCCTCTTCCCATATAGTCATTTCTACAATGTATTTTATCACCGAAGGGAATATTTTCCTGGCTTGAACAATTACCTCTTCACTCAATGGACAACGTAAATTCTGTAAGAAAGTAAAGAAAAACAAACTAACCAAGACTGTATACAAATAAACAGAGAGGATGATAATATTATTTATTTAAAATAATCACTTCTATGAGTTCATTAATACATCTTCAAGGAATGACAGCCTAAGAGAGTTGCTCAAGATGAGCTCAAGAAAGTTGCTATCAGTTTAGTCTACCTTCTTTTGGCCCAGTTGGTGTTATAGATCACAGAAGGTGCCAAGGTAGAACCACGGAGCCAATTTATTAATATTCTCCCTTATAAATATTCTTCTCTGCCTGAGAAGCTTTATTAGGAAAATATCGTGTAACAACTGGTTGTATCTTATAAGAATTGTACTCATAATTTATTTCAACAGACTTGCACAGTCACTTCAGAAAAAGGCAAATCAAGTATTAAAGACATTTTAAGATAAGGAGCTGAGGGCTGGAGTCATGGCTCAGTGGTAGAGCACTTGCCTAGCACATGTGAGGCTTTGGGTTTGATCCTTAGCACCACAAAAAAATAAATTAAAAAAAAAAACAAAGTTATTGTGTCCAGCTACAACTAAAACAAAATATATATTTAAAAAAAAAAAAAAAAAAAAGATAAGGAACTGGGCTAAAGATGTTGTGCTAGAGCATTTGCCTAAAATAAGCAAGGCCCTGTGTGTGATCCCTAGCACTGGAAAAAAAAAAAAAAAAAAAAAAAAAAAAAAAGAAGGTAAGTAACCCAGCCAGCTACTTTATGAATGTGCTCATATGAAGTATCATAACCACAGGAAGTCATATCATACAAACAAAGCAGAAAGTTGATTGGCAAGGTCTGGGAGGAGGGGTAGTTAGTGTGTAGTGTGTACAGAGTTTCGGTATTGAAAGATGACAGAGTTTTTGCGATCTATTGCACAATAGTGTAAATATAATTAATACTACTGAACTTTACTCTTAAGAATGGTTAAGATGGAAAATTTAATGTGATTTTTAAAATTTAAAAAAAAGATAAGGAATCCATCTAAGGTCAAAGAGCCTACAAATAACAGAAAGAAAATTAAAACTTGAGTCTTTTAAATTCTACAACAATGCTATGTTCATTACAGAACATTAATAAAAGGATGTTCAATCAGCTACAAAGTGCATTTGAATGCTCTATGTCATAAGCCATTATAGAATATAAATCAAAACCACAAAGAGCTATCACTTCACCCCTAGTTGGGTGGCTATAATCAAAAAGGCAGAAAATATAAGTGTTAGCCATGCTGTGGCAAACTGGAACTCTAATATACTACTGGTAGACATAAAAAAAAACCTGAAGCCACTTTGGAAGATGATCTGGCAGTTTCTCAAAATGTTACCTATAGTTTATCATGACACAGAAATTCTACTTTTAGTATATAACTAAAAGAAATGAAAATATATGTTCACACATCTATATACAAATATTCGTAGCAGCATCATTCATAATAGCCTCAAAGTGGAAACAACCCAAAGGTCCATCAAGTTATGAATGGATAAATAAAATGTGGTATGTATCTACACAACAGAAAACTTGGCCATAAAAGGAAATGAAATACATACCACAACATGAAAGAATCTTGAAAACATTATGCTAAGTAAAAGAAACCAACTACAAATGACCACATATTTCATGACTGTATTTTTATAAAATGTCCACAAGAGGCAAATCTATAGAATCAGAAAGTAAATTAATGTTTGTCTAAGGAGGGGAGTAGGGAGAAATGGAGAATGACGTTCCAATGGGTATAGCATTTCTTCTTGGGTGATGAAAATGTTCTACAATTACGGTGAGGGTTGCAAAACTGTGAATATACTAAAAACATAACTGAATTATATTCTTTAAATGAATGAATTTTTATATGTATGCAATTTACATCTCAATAAACTGGAATAAACAGAAAAAATATATACATCAGCTCTTTCAGACAAAAATTAAGTACATAAAATTGAAACAAAGCAAAATAAAAATGATAAAACTAATTCAGGGTAAGACTTTTAATAATAAATTTTAATAAAATTCCTATTAACTATATTAATATATTGTATTTTACTCTATCATCACCAAACCACTAACCTACTCTTTTACTCTTTAATACCCTCTCCTCGACAGATCATCTTCTCTCCAGAGATTCTGTTCAGAAGCCTTTTTTGGAGAGAGAGAGAAAAAATGCCAAAGGTACTAGGATTATTACTGGTCCATTACATTCCTGTTTCTTTTTTCCACTCAGCATTTCCTCAAATTCTTCATAAAAGTAGCCTAAGGTGAACAGTTAAATGATCATTATTTTCATATAGTATCAGAAGCTGAGTTCTCTGGAAGAGGTCTGGTGAATATGTAAGAAGTTTTCAAGAAAAGCATCTATACCTTAGAATATGGTCAATTAAAGGGAACAAAAGTACTGTAACTTAAATGAAAGTAATAAAAAAACCAAAATAAATTAATAAGCAGAAATGCACTGTAGGACTACAGGAAAACTGCTTTTACATATCTGAGAAAGGAGCCTCTCTTCAAAAGATATTGCCAAATGTTGGGTGATTGGTTATTAGTATCAGCCAGATCTGATTACACTAGGTAAATTCCCATTTTGTTTGGCACAATGCCATGCATTTGGCAGCTTATGGATTCCACATTCACCAAAGCAGAGAGAAAGCAAAATGCTAAATACACTGGATTGTTTGTGTTGCCTGAGTTGATCAGTTATGTGCTACCAATAAAGTAGGTATCTTTCTCACACCCCCGACCATGAATCAGTTCCAGTATGCATCTATGACCATCTGAACCTAATTATAAATCCAAAGAAATCCAAGATTGGGTTAGTTTGGGAATGACTTCAGTGTTTTGTGGTCTTATGATTCAGGAAAACCCCAAAGTGGGATGCTAGTTTTATAAAAACTCAACAAGCCAAACTTAACTCCTAAGAACTCCTTAGCTACTCTAAGTCCAAAAGCAGTCTTCCTGAAAGACCAATTAATGAATCAAGAGTCGTGCTACAGGACTGGAGATATAGCTTAATGGTAGAACACTTGACTAGGATGCTTGAGGCCCTGAATCCAACACAAACATACACACATACAATCACAGTGCACACATTCCACTATGCTTTAAAAAGTATCAAAAGAAATTAAAATATTAAGAATTAAAAGGGCTCTTTACACAAAACAAAAACAAGAGAATGTACTGAAAGGGTTAAGACTGGACAGAATATTTCAAGTAACAGACATCTAATGATGTTAACCAAGTACTAGGCACTTGATAAATACTTGTCAAATGAAGAAATTATCATTTGGGACATGTAAATGAGTTTAAAAATAAAAAAAAGGAGGCAATCACAAAACAATGATAACTTTTTTGGGGGGTGGGGTACTGAGGATTGAACTCAGGGGCACTTGGCCACTGAGCCACATCCCCAGTCCTATTTTGTATTTTATTTAGAGACAGGGTCTCACAGAGTTGCTTAGCACCACTTTTGCCAAAGCTGGCTTTTAACTCCTGATCCTCCTGCCTCAGCTTCCCAAATTGCTGGGATTACAGGCGTGTGCCACCATGCCTGGCTTATCTGCCTTTTTTTTTTTTTTTTTTTTAATTTTTTAGTTGTAGATGGACACAATGCCTTTATTTATTTTTTATGTGGTGCTGAAGATGAAACCCAGTGCCTCACGCATGCTAAACGAGCACTCTACTACTGGAGCCATATGCGCAGTCCCTTATCTGCCTTTTTGGTTATTGTCATCTTAGTGGTTGTAAAGAGGCAGTACACAGGGGTTTTGATTTTTATTTCCCTAATGGTTAATGTTGTTGGGCATTTTCCATGTGCTTATTAGCTGCTTATATACTTCTTTGGGAAAATGTCTATTCAGACCTTTAGTTCAGTTTTAAAACTAGATTGTGCTTTTATTAAGTTTTAGGAGTTCTTCATAAGTTCTATATATAAATATCCTAGTAGTTATATGATCTACAAATATATTTCTCCAATTCTGTGGCTGCCTTTTCACTTTGTTGATAGTGCTTTTTGGAGCAAAACAGTTTTATACTTTTTTATGCGCATATTATTTATACAGAATGGTGAATTTCATTGTGGCATACGTATACACACACACACACACACACAATTTGATTAATTTCATTCCCCATAGCTCCCAACTCTCTCCTCCACTCTCCCAGATGCACTTCCTCTCTTAATGGTCTCTCTTCCATGAAACGTGTGAGAAAACATTACTTTTCTCTTTGAATTTGAATTATTTCACTCAAAAATTATGGTCTCAGTTTTTCCTGAATGACATGATTTCATTCTTCTTTATGGCTGAATAAGACTCTTCTATGCATATATAAATCACATTTTCTTTACCCGTTCATCTTTTCTTGGACACCTAGGCTATTTTCATATCTTGGCTAATGTGAACTGTGCTGAGATAAACATGGATATGAATGTATCACTAGAGAATGCTGATTTTAATGTTTTTGGATAAACACCAAGGAGTGGCATAATTGATAAGTTTTAAATTTTGATGAAATCTAATTTATTTATTTATTTTTCTTTTTCTTTACCAGTGCTGGAAATCAAACCCAGTCTTACATATTCTAAGGTAACATTTTACCACTGAGCTACACTGCTCAATGTAGCCCTTATTTTCTTCTTTTTTAAAAATATATTTTTAGTTATAGATAGACAATACCTTTGTTTATTTATTAATTTTTATGTGGTGCTGAGGATTCAACCCAGTGCCTCACACATGACAGGTAAGCACTGTACCACTGAGCTACAATCCCAGCCCCCTTATTTTCTTCTTTTCACTGGCTTTTGGTGCCATATCTATAAATCTACTGCCAAGCCTTAGGTAATGAAGATTTATCCCTGTTTTTTTTTTTCCTAAGAGTTTTATAGTTTTAGTTCCTGCACTTATGTCTCTGAAACACTAAATTCTTTTTTTTTTTGGTACTGGGGATTGAACTCAGGGGCACTTGGCCACTGAGCCACATCCCCAGCCCTATTTTGTATTTTGTTTAGAGACAGGGTCTCACTGAGTTGCTTAGGGCCTCACTTTTGCTGAGGCTGGCTTTCAACTCTAGATTCTCCTGCCTCAGTCTCCAGAGCCACTGGGATTACAGGCATGTGCCAACAGGCCCAGCTCTGAGTTAATTCTTAAATATCAAAAATTACATACGCATGTGACTGGAGAGGTTTAACTTCATTCTCTTGCATATGGATGTCCAGTTGTCCCAGCATTGGTGAAAAGTCTACTCTTTTCCCCACTGAATGGTCTTCACTCCCTTACTGAAAATTAGTTGTCCACACGTGTGGGTTTATTTTTGGACTCTCAATTCTACTCCACTGACCAAGGGCTATCATTATGCCAGTACCACACCATCTTGATTACTGTTGCTTCATGGTAAGTTCTAAAATAGGGAAACATGAGCCCCTTCAATTCTTTTCTTCTTTTTCAAGGCTGCTTTAGCTATTCTGAGTCCCTTGCAATTAAATATGAATTTTAGAGTCAGCTTATTCATTCCTATCAAAAAAAATGTTTTTTTGTGTTTTTAAATTCCCAGTTGGAATTGTAATAGAAATTGCACTGACTCTGTAAGTCAGCTGGGAGAGTACTGGCATCTTAACAATGTTGTTTTCCAAGCCAAAAAGAAGGGATTTTTTTTCCCATTATTTGGATCCTCATTCATTTGTTTTGTCAAATGTTTTAAAATTACTGGGTACATGTATGATTACACAAATGGTATGAATCTACATCGTGTACAACCAAATGAAATGATGCACCCCATTTGTGTACAATGACTCAAAATGCAGTCTGTAAAAAATTAATAAATATATTTTTAAAAAATTACTGAGTACAAGTTCTATACACCTTTTGTTAATCTATTCCTAAATATTTTATACTCTTTTAAACTATAGTAAATGGAATTCATCTTAATTTCATCTCTGAACTGTAACTGTTCATTGTTAATATAGAGCAATACAAGAAATTTTTTGTAAAATTATCCTATATCCTGCAACCTTGTTGAACTTGTTTATTTGTGCTAATAACTTTTTTAAATTCCTCAGGATTTTCAAAAATACACAAAATAATGTTATCTGCAAATAAAATTAGTTTTACTTCTTCCTTCCTTTCCAATCTGGATGACTTCACTACATCTTCTTACCTAAATGCACTGGTAGACTATCCAGTTACAATATTGAACAAATGTGGGAAGAGTTGACATCTTTGTCTTGTTCTTGTTCATAAGGGCAAAACATCCAGTGTTTTGCCATTGACTATATTAGCTGTAAATTTTTCATACATGTACCTTATCAGGCTGTGGGAGAACCCTTCTATTCTTAGTTTTGTTGAATATTTTTATCATGAAAGGGTGTTGGGTTTCAGCAAATGCTTTTGCTCATCTACTAAAATTATCGTGTAGTTTTGGTTTTTTTACTACTTACTTGATATATTACATTGATTGATTTTTACATGTTAAAACTATATAAAAGTTGGACATCCTTAAGATGAAGTCTGCATTTCAGATTGTTGGTTCAGAGATGTTCAATGAGTAAAATCGATGCAAATATTCAAAAAATCTCCAAAATATAAATTGCTCTGGTTCTAAGCATTTTGAATAAAATACTCAACCAATATTTTATTTTGCATCACATGAGAAGGCTTATGATACCATATCATTCCTGTTAGTCATAACATTAACACTGATGCCTGGTTGGAGATAACAGTAGTATACTACCATTGAAAAGTTTCATTTTCCCCTCTTAACCATCAGCAAATAGTCTATGCCTAGTAAATAATGTGGAACCATGTTTTTATTATTCCTCATCAACCTGAGTCTTAATGATTTTAGCATCCATCAATGATCCTTGTCTCAAACCAGTTAGCAAAATGTTGATTTTCCTAATCCCATCACCCCTTCTTAGCCTACATTCTTCTAGAAACAAGAGCTTTTCCTAAGGAACTATGGATACCTGGTTACCATGAAATATAATTCCTACAGAAAAGGTAGAATAAATGCTTATTTAATTTGCTTCAAATACTTCACTTTTCATAGTAAGGAACTGATAACAATAGTTATTGCCATGGTGAAAACCAGGTTTTATTTAATTCTCATTTAAGTTTCTTTAGAATATCTACATATTCCATGTTTACTACAGTAGATATTTACTGATTTTTTTTTTTTTTTTTTTTTTTTTTTTGCGGTACTGGGGATAGAACTTGGGGCCTTGTGCTTGCAAGACAAGCACTCTACCAGCTGAGCTATCTCCCCAGCCCTATTACTATGTTTTGATGATCCAATCATCCAACTAAGATCAATGGGAATCTTTTCAAGCCTGGGTCCTTGGTTCTTGGGACACAAATCTACCCACACAAGTTTACATGTCCCAAACCTGGAATCAGGTATTATATTAAGTCTCATTTATTTTAGTGGGAAATGGTACAAAAGAGATTAACATCTGAAGTCACATAATACCACACAACGAATCCCAGATATTCAGGGGGCTGAGCCAGGAAGACAGCACGTTTGAGGTCAATACTGGGAACTCAAAAAGACCCAGTCTCAAAAATAAAACTTAAAAAAGGGTTGGGAGTGTAGCTTATTGGTGGAGTGCTTGCCTAGCATGCCCGAGGTTCTGCTGGAATTCCTAGTACCACAATGGAGGGAAAAAAAAAAAAAGAGAAATCAACATCTGGGTCCTAGAAGTATTCACTGCCATAGGAGTATCTAGAACTCCAAGAGCACAAAAGCTACTACCTGATGTTTTAAAAGGGTTTATCTGCAAAACTATGTGAACATGGCATTTTGGGGGAAGTACTTTCTTGTGGCAATTTTCTGAAATTTTTCAATAGTTACTGACCAAGTTTTCTCTTTTGCCTTTGAATACATTAAGGCACTTTATACTGCCTCAAAAAACAATTCATTCTCAAATGGATTAGCACTTGGATTATAAAAATCTTTATAATCCTTTAAATTCTTCTGTATCTATGATTCTATAACCACAGAATATTTCCCTCATCACATTTCTAAGTGTCTACACTCATCTTGTTTTTTCTTGACTAAAATGTATCTATTTAACCTATTTGACTTTTTCCTTTCAGAAAAGCAGTTACTGCCAGGCACAGTGGTACACGCCTTAATCCCAGCGGCTTGGGAGGCTGAGGCAAGAGGATCACTAGTTCAAAGCCAGCCTCAGCAACCTAGGGAGGTCCTAAGCAATTTAGCAAAACCCTGTCTCAAAATAATATATAAAAAGGGCTGGAGAGGTATCTCAGTGGTAAAGTGCCCTTGGGTTTAATCCCCAGTACCAAAAAGAGAAGAAAAGCAGTAAGTGAATTTAGATCAATTCTTCTGTTTTCTATTGTATTACACTCTATTCTTATCTATTAATAATTATGTCCTTTTGTTATTTTAGGCTTATACATTATTTACTCTTACAGGGTTAAATGAGTATTCTAAATTGAATTTTTCACTGTTAACCCATTCCTACTTTAAGACAAATTATCAAGTCCTCAAATTCGAGTGGAAAAAAACCTCTTTATAATTAAAAATAACAACAACAATACTGGACTTATAAATGGATTTCAGTTTAACCCTATACAGCACATTTATTCTTATCTAATTTCAACAACTTTAAAATTGTTAGCAATTTTTTTAAAAATAATAGTCTTACCTCTTTGGTAGTACCTGCTCTTCCAGGTTCATGATTTATACAAAAAGGGCCAGTTTTCCATGCCTCAGTGTCTCCACAGTCACAAAACCCTCCTCCAGTAGAGGTATGCATCTGACAAAGGAAATGAGCTTATTTTGATATCAAAATATATCACAAAGCAAGAAAGAACAATGAAGATGACTCAAATAATACATTCTTACAAATATTTCAACCTTAATTGCTTTTAATGTAATGGAAAATGAATATAACAAAACTCATTATAAATATTTATTACCCAAAATAGAAACAAACCAAAAAAACACCAAAATCCTAAAGACTTCATCATAACAAAATGAACCTTCAAAACTAAGTTTTTGAAAGGTAATTCTAATTTTAAAATAAAATCTGTTTAAATTTTGAGATGATGAAGAACAGACTGAAAAGTGTGCAAAAAAATCTATACCACCTAGATTGCTTGAGTTATTCGATTTTTTAAATAAACAGACTTTTAAAAATCAAAGATACATATATAGTAGTTAAGAAATATATATAGGGGCTGGGGAGATAGCTCAGCTGGTAGAGTGCTTGCCTTACAAGCACAAGGCCCTGAGTTCGATCCCCAGTACCACAAAAAAAAGAAAAAGAAATATATATAGTATCTTCATTGACACTGATGTCCCACACCAACTAAAACTTACTTGTAACTTTTTTCCCTTCAGTGTACATACATATTTATGCGCACGCACACACAAACACATATACTAACTCAGGTAGAAGATAATGACAGCAATCTAATTTTTAACTTTTCCCAAAACTTTCCCCTTCAAAACATACAATAATAAGGCATAAAACTGCATATTATCCACACTTTTCAGCATTACTAGGATCAAAGACCCATGACCTTCATATAATGTCAACAGTTTCCAATGCCTATCACTTCAAGACTGGGTACAGACAATCAGAGAGGGTAACTTAAGCTACTCCATAAAAAGAGCAAAGAGGTACAGAAGGCAGACAAAACACAGACAAAATGTCTCCCCAAAGACAAAGTCAAACACTAAGGGAAAAAAACTGAACAAAGTTTAGCGTTCATTGATTCACTGAGAAAATAAGCAGAAAGATGTGGCAATGAAGGAAAAAGGAAACAGGAAAATTAAGGATCCTAGAGAAACAGAAATAAGACATGCCAAACCTTTTTCTCACATCATTACCACCACCATCTATCAAAGAAATTACACAGAAGGCAGAAATGACAGAAGAAAGCACCTGTTACTCCTATACACAATATGAAAAAGAACATATATCGTAAAAAAATAAAATGAAAAGCAAAAAATGTAAATGAGAGTCAAAACCCAATAATGGAGCTGGAATAGTGGCTCAGTGGCAGAGCACTTGCCTAGCATATATGAAGCACTGGGTTTGATTCTAAGCACCACATATAAATATATAAAGGTCCATTGATAGCTAAAAAATATTTAAAAAAAAAATCCAATCATAAAGTTGAAGAACAATGTAACACCATGTTCCAAAAGAAATTACATTACCTAAAAAAAGTATTTGGGGGTGCTGGGGTTGTAGCTGGAGTGCTTGCCTGCCACACGTGAGGCACTGGGTTCTATCCTCAGCACCACATAAAAATAAATAAATAAAATATCATATCTATCTACAACTAAAAATAATTTTTTTTAAAAAAGTATTTTGGGGGGCTGGGGTTGTGGCTCAGTGATAGAGTGCTCGCCTAGTCTGTGTGACGCACTGGGTTCGATCCTCAGCACCACATAAAAAGAAAAAATAAAGTTATTGTGTCCATCTACAACTAGAAATATAAAAAAAAAAATATATTTTGGGTTGGGTGCAGTACTGCACACCTGTAATCCCAGCAGCTTGGGAGACTGAGGCAGGAGGATCTCAAGTTCAAAGTCAACTTCAGCAATGGCGAGGCTCTAAGCAACTCAGTGAGACCCTGTCTCTAAATAAAATACAAAATAGGGCTGGGGATGTGGATCAGTGGTTGAGTGCCCCTGAGTTCAATACTGGGCACCCCCCCCCCAAAAAAAGTATTTGTGGATATGAAAACCTTAATTAATTAATCAAACTAAAATTCCTTCAATGAGAAATACAGAGAGTGGGGGTAGAGCTTAGCATGCATAAGGCCCTTGGTTCTATCCCTTGTATGAAAGAAAGGAAAGAGAAGGGAAGGATCAAAAAAAGGGAAAGAATGGAGGAAGAAAGGAAAAAATGCAAACTAAGATTATTATTTCTAGTCAAGCTATAAAAATACATTTTGGACATGTCAAAACTTAGGAACAGCCAGGTGTGGTGGCTAGCACCTATAATCCCAGTGGCTCTGGAGGTTGAGGCAGGAGAATTTCAAGTTCAATACCAGTGTCAGCAACTCAGTAAGGCCTTTAGGACTGAGTAAGACCCTGTCTCAAAATAAAACATTAAAAAAAAAAAAAAAAAAAAAAAAAAAGGGTGGGGATATGGCTCGGTGGTTAAGCAACCCTGGATTCAATGCCTGGTACCAAAAATAAATAAATAAATAAATAAATAAATAAATAAATAAATAAATAAATAAATAAAAATAAAAAAAGAATTAGGGAACACTATATACATGTGCTCTTCCGAAGGAGTCTGTCTGATTGAAGAGCTGCAACTTTCTATATTTTAGGTTTTTAGTTTTGGCAGGTCAGAGAGCCTCCTTCAAATTTCTACTACTGTAGTTCAGAAGCTGCCATAGATTATAGATAAATAAATGGGTGTAGTTATATTACAATAAAATTTCATTTATTGGCACTGAATTTGGTGGTGGTGGGGGTGCTGGTGATCAAGCTCAAGGCTTTACACATGCTAAACGTGTACTCTAATGGTAACCTATATCCTCAACTCCTGAAAATTTAATTTCAATAAATCATGAACTATTCCTCTTATTTTTTCCCTAACCATCTTAACTACTGAAACCATTCTTAGCTCATAAGCCATACAAAATAGTAAGCCAGATTTGACTTACAAGCTACTGACCCCACACCAGAGGATGAGCTTCATCTAACCAAGAGGTGACTAGGGAAACAGAAAAATGATGGCAACCATTTTATATCCTTAACTGTAGAGCTAAGAACAATCAAAGGAGGAGATATGGATAAAATAATGTAAACATTACAAAATCTGACATTCAGAAACACACAAATACGAGAGAAGGGAAAGCAAAATAACAGAACATCATTGATTACAGGTGTAATGGTTGATCTTATTGTCAATTTGATTGGATTAAGAGATGCCGATGATTAAGAGGCCTCTGGGTGTGTCAATGAAGGCGTGCCTAGGAATGATTTGAATATGGGACAGTGAACTGAAGTGGAGACTCTCCCTAAGCCTGGGAGGCATCACTCAATAGGGTGGAATAAAAGTTGGAAGAACAAGGAAGCAGATGCAGATGTGAGATCGGCTCTTCTTGGAATAGGTTCTTGATCACTGCTTCAATTATCTGAGGATATTAGACTCTTGCTTCTTCACAGTTCCAAAGCAGACCCTGCCAGTGTTTCGCCAGGTAGTTTCCAGAAGCCTTGGTCTCAGACTAGGGTAGTACTATAGATCTATTGATCTTTCTTGCTCTGGGGCTTCTGTGTCTTGGACTGCACAGCTGCTGGTTATTCCAGCTCTGTAGCTACAGACAGCCATTTTGGACTATCCAGCGTCTGGTCATGTAAGCCAATCTAATAAATCCCCTTTTTATAATCATACTTCCTGTTGATTCTGTTCCTCTATAGAACCCTGACTAAAACAACGGATAATACAAAGAGTCAAAGAACACCACTAAACTGACAGACTAGATAAAAGGAGACTAGATGACAAAATTATTACCACTAGAGTAACCAAAAGAACAAAAGTAACAAGAAATTAAGATATATCTTAAGAAATTAAGATATTCTTCTTTCATATATGTAGTATACTGATGAATGTTGGAACCCCACTGTTACTAAAAATGTAGTTGTTTAAAAGCATAATTTTGAAAAAGGAAATGCCATAGAAGCAAGGCACAAAATCTAGAAGCATAAAAAAATTAGCAAAGTTGACAACATACAAATTTAAAATGTCAATTAGATAAACGGAAGCATAAACCACATTAAAAGGACAGAAAAAAGTCTAAGAAAGTTAAACATCCATTTATGATCCAGCAATCTCATTCTAAGGTTACCAAAGTGAAATGAGAACATATGCTTACACAAAAACTTCTACCAGAAAACAACAAAATAAATTTGGGAAACAACCCAAATGTCCATCAACTCATGAATGAATAAACAAACTGAGGTGCATGCATACAAGGGCACACTACTCAGTACTCAAAAGGAACAAATTGCCAATACATGAGGGGATCCCAAAGGCATTTTAAGTACTTCTAAAGTAAAAGAAGTAAAAGAAGCCAGAGAAACTATAGAATACATGGTTTCATTTATATAATATTCTGAAAAAGCACAACTACAGGGAATAGAAAATAAATCAGTGGTTGCCAGGAACTAGAGGAAAGGGAAATGACTACAAAGGGGTACCAGATAACTTTTTTTGGGGGGGAGGGGGTACTAGGGATTGAAGCACTCAACCACTGAGCCCCATTCCCAGCCCTATTTGATATTCTTTTATTTAGAGACAGGGTCTCACTGAATTGCTTAAAGCCTCACCATTGCTGAGGTTGGTTTTGACCTCTTGATCCTCCTGCCTTAGCCTCCCAAGTCGCTGGGATTACAGGCGTGCACCACTGCACCCGGCCACCAGAGAACTTTTTAGATGATAAAGTATTTCTGTCTTGACTGTGGTGCTGGCTAGATAACTGTATATATTTATCAAATCTCATGAAACTATACACTTAGATAGATTTATTGTATGTAATTTAAGCCTCAATAAATCTATCAAAATAGAAATTTTAAAAAGAAGGGAGGGCTGGGGAGATAGCTCAGTCAGTAGAGTGCTTGCCTTGTAAGCACAAGGCCCTGGGTTCAATCCCCAGCACCAAAAAAAAAAAAAAAAAAGAAGGGAGGTGTAATGTCCCACAGGCATACTTGGCAGCAGTCACTGAGTCAATGTTGTGAGCAAAGGCCCACCACTCAGGCTGGATTGGAATGCCATCCAGTGGATTTGTGATGCTTGCCTATAGCCTTGGGAACATCCACGATAAGTGGCATTAATGACTTTTTCACTGGTTGATGCAGAAGGAACCTCCCATCACGTAAGCAGCTGCATAGTCTATGTAACAAAAAGCTCTGTACGCAATAAATGGATTTTGCTTCACCACAACCTCAAGGGAGTCCCCGGTATCTGTGTGTAGGTGACACTGTCGCCCTCACCCTTCCAAGGAAGAAACCCGTTCAATAGGGAAGGGTGATGTGAATAGGAAAGACAATAGAATGAGCTGGACATAACTTTCCAGTGCTCATATATGAATACATGACCAGTGTAACTCCACAGTACAAACACAAGAGTGGGATCCTAATTATAATAAATTATACTTCATGTATGTATTATGTGTCGAAATACACTCTACCATCATGTATATCTAAAAAGAATAAAGTAAAAAATTAAAATTAAAAAAAGACAAGTATACGAAGAGGAAGCATTTATATAACATTACAGTAATAAGAATAAAACAACAGAAAAATGAGTAAAGGAAGGAAATAACATACAAGAGAAATTAATCATACAATTAAACTGTGAAAACATGTTAACAAAAATGTAAATTAGGATAAGATTATTTGACTAACAGGTTAGCAAAAGTTAAGACTGATTAAATATAAGTTTGGGGACCAGTATAAGAACATTCCATATACCTTTTTTTGGCAGTACTAGGGATAGAACTCATTGCCAAGAGAATGCTAGGCAAGCATTCTACCACTAAAATACATTCCCAGGCCATTATTTTGAGATAGGGTCTCACTAAATTTCTCAGAACAGCCTCAAACTTGTGATCTTCCTGCCTCAGCCTCCTGAGTAGCTGGGATTATAAGCATGTGCCACCACGCCCAGATTCCCATATCTTTTTTTTTTTTTAATTTTTTTGTTGTTATTGTCAATGGACCTTTATTTATTTATTTATTTATCTATATGCAGTGCTGAGAATCAAACCCAGTACCCAAGAGTCCATCAGTAAATGTATGGTTAAATAAAATGTGGTATGCACATACATACAATGGACTATTATTTAGCCTTAAAAAGGAAGGAAATTCTGACATATTCTATAGCGTGGAGGAACCTTGAGGACATTATGTTAAGTCAAATACACCAGTCACAAAACAACAAATGCTGCATGATTCTATTTATATGAGATACGTAGAGTAGCCATATTCATAGAGACAAAAAGTCTGGTGGCTGGCAGGATCTGGAGGAAGCAAAGAATGAGGAATTAACTCTGTTTTACAAGATGAAATGAGTTATAAAGATGGATGGTGGTAATGAATGCAAATTATGAATATGTTCAATACAACTGAACTGTACATTTAAAATGGTTAGGATGATAAATTTTATATGTACATTACAATAAGAAAAACTGGAAAAAATATTTTAAAAAATTTACATGAACATATACTTCAACCCAGAAAATCTACCTCTAAGTATCTAGTCTTGGACACTCTTTAATATTTCTTATATAAAAACAAGGGCATATATGTTTATTCAAAGAAACATTGTATTGCTCAAGTAAAATTTAGATGTCTAGAAAAAGAAAACTGATTAAATATAAGATATATTCACACAAAAAATTTATACAGCAATTAAATAAGCCAAGACTTATCTGTATCAGAACAGATCCCTATGATATACTAGGTTAAAAAGAGTTTGCAAAACAGAATAAACAGTAGAACCCCACCATCACCACATACACAAATACAGCAACTAAACATAAGTTCTGTCAGAGCATGGCACGGTGGCACACATCTATAATTCTAGCAACTCAGGAGAATGAGGCAGGAAGACTGCTAATCTGAGGTCAGTCTAAGAAATTTAGCAAGACCCTGTCTCAAACAAAACAAAATGAAACAAAAAAACAACAACAAAAAAAAACCTGTCAGTATATATACTAAATTTTGAACAATGTTCTTCTCTGGGGAGGAAAATACCACAGGGCAAAAACACTACTGTAATTTTTATTGATATTCTTCTGCACTATTTGAATTTTTCAAAAGGTAGTTTTTAATGTATTACCTTAATAAATAATTTTAACTAATTTATTTACTTTGCAGTACTGGGGACCAAACCCAGGGTTTTACACATGCCAATTAAGTGTTCTCCACTGAGCTCCAGCTCCAGTTCAATAAATAAAATTTTAATCCTTTTATATTTCAAAGACAATATATGAATATACATTATCATATGATAGGACTACAGAATGTATAAAGCATGCTAATACTAAAATATACTCTAATAGTTGATTTTATGATTAAATCTTAGATTTCAGCTTTGCCTATGATTTCAACCTTTAGATCATAACACTTCAACAAAAGTTTATCAAAAGCCCCTGTATACTAAGTACTATAACAGACACAGGAGGTATAAAGTACGTAAGACTTGAACCTTGTCCATGAGATGTGCATGGTCAGTTGGAGACAAAGGACACAAAATAAGGCAGAGGGATAAACAGGAAAAAGGACAGAAGAAACAAGACTGTCAGTGGGGTTTGTTTTCTTCTCCAGGTATGTTCTAAATGGCTTCTGAATGTGTTTAATGTATTATCATATAGCTCTCAAGGTTACAAGTAAGCCTGACTTTCAGCATTATCTTCTGAGATAACAGAAGACTCTACTTTGATGAACTCAGCACAATTTTGTTTCTATCTGACCAAGTTATGAGATTCTGATCTATGCTTCTTAGAATTTTATCTACTTATTACATCAAAGACATCAGTCCCATCTGTAAGGATGATGGCAAAATAAGTAGCAAAATTATACTGCAAAACAAAGGCCAAAAGCTTTGTGTCTTGTTCTCAAAAGTTATGTACTATTTTGCCACTGAAGGTTTTTCTTGGTCCTTTGTTTAGATAATAAATAATCTTGAGTACCCCCCAGTCATTACTCTTCTTTTTATCTCTACTCTGAAGCAAAACATATCCCTTATTTCTTCCAATTTTTAATGGTTTCATTTGTTTCTTTTCTGAAGTGTTTTGTTAGAAAAGAATATGCATAATGTAGAGGTAAGTTACAAATATAATAAAGACGTGAACACCCGTGAACCCAGCATCCAACCTAAGAGACTATCAATACTGTTGAAGCTCCCCATGTGATCATCTGGAGTCCCATATCCTTATATAGCTTAGTGCAGAAGTTCCCAAAATTAACATACACGTGTATGTTTGACCAATGTTTGACCAATCTACCCAAAAAATCAGAAAAGGAAGGCTACTGTGGCAAGTTCTTTCACAGAACCACAGGTAATCAACCTAAAGGACTGCTCTTTATTCTGAAATTATCCTCCTTTTTGAAATTAAAATTTTTTTAATAAAATAATGTCGGGTATTTTTTTTGTTTGCTATTTTTCACCCCTTTTAAAAAAAACTTAAAATTCAACCTAGTTATTTAAAAAGTTAAAAACCCTATGTCTTCCCCAAAGTTTTCTGAACACTGTTCTGACCCATGAAATCCCAAAATCTTGGGAAGCACTGCACAGCAGTCTTTAAATAAAAGGAACTTGAAAACTCTGTCTTGATTCTTTAGTATCTCTTCCCTTTATTCTCCCAAAGTAAAAATGAGAAGAAATTAACTATTTTTTCCTTGTTTCTACCTCTGGAATTATCTCTTGAGTTCTCTAGCATAAATGGCAGAGTGCTTGCCTGGTATATACATACCCCTGATTTTAATCCCGAGCACAGAGAGGGTGGAAAGGGCACACTATGATTAACAGAAGTGATCACAGAGCACATAACCAATGATCCACTTTGTAAACTGAACCAATCACTAGTTTGGCAAACTTAGGGAAGTATTTTAACTTCACTATATAGTACGGGCTCCCAAAACTGCTTTTCTTTGTGCATAATACCTAAATCTTATACCTAAAACTTCCTGAGATGGAAGTGGCAATGTTGAGGCCAGTCTGAAGTCATGAACAGAACTTTCAAGTTTATGGAAGATATGATCTATATAACTTCAAAATGTTATTTATATTTACAGAGGATGTTAGGAATGGTATATACATGTATATACCATGTATATATCTGAGCTAAACAGACATTAATTATTGTCTGTCTAAGCTCAGAGTACAGAACCAGCACTATTACTTGAGAAATGCATTTCAGCTCTAAACAGCAAGGTTGACAAAAATGTAACAGAAAAGGAAAAAGTCTTCAACCTAATTAAAAAAAGAAAGAATTAGAAAAATATAATGAAGACCATAGGGTATTAATATCATATACTCACCAGATTGGCTAAATTTAAAAAGACTGACAATACCAAATCTTGCAAGAATATGGAACTCTGAGAACTCTCATATACAGCTGGAGAGCATATAAAGTGGTATAATCACTTTAGGAGACCAGTCTGACATTATCCAAGTGTGACTAAGATCCATATACCCTAAAACTCAGCAATTCTATTCTATATACATACCCTGTACATATATACTTCTGTACATGTGAATCAAAATATACAAACATGTTCATAGCAGAACTGTTTATAATAGTTCCAAATAAGAAGCAATCTACGAATCCATATATAGTACAACAAATGAAGACAATATGGTTTATTGAACACCACAAGGTCAAAGGAAAAACTACATTTACAGACAAGGGTACTCAACAAGAATAATGTACCATATAATTTCAATTACATAAAGTTCAAAAACTGATAAAGCTATTCAATATAATTTGGGTGATAAGCTAGAAAGGAAAAAAATCAAGGAAACAATTATCGCAAAATACAGGAAAGCCAGGCATTGTGTGTATGCCTGTAATCCCAGTGATTCAGGAGACTGAGGCAGGAAAATTCCAAGTTTGAGGTCAGCTTGTGCAACTTAGCAAGACCTTGTCTCAAAATTTAAAATAAGAAGGTCTGGGGATATAGCTCAGTGGTAGAATACCCCTGAGTTCAATCCCCAGTACTGTGGGAAAAGAAAAAATAAAAACCCCACACAAATGAGGTTCTCTCAAAGGAGGAGAGAATGAAAGAGATCCATAAGATCTCATTTGTCCTACCTCCTGACCTGAGTAGTGGTTACACAGGTATTTATTTTATAGTTATTCTTTAAACTACTCATATGCTTTATATAATCTTTTGTGTATGCATGATAGGTCTCACCAATTAAGTTCTAAGGGGCTACTTCTTGAGGTAGTAGATGTCCCATGACATTTTATGTTTAACTATGGGCAAAAGATGTACATAACAGTGCTATTAAGCAGGAAGTCAAGTATTTGTCTTAACTAAATGGACAAGATGGCTATAAGATTCCAGTTAATCCAGTGATTTTATAAACCTATTTTCATACCTTGTAACGATGATTTTTATGAACACTATTCTGGAAGCAGTCCATACAGAGTACGCAAGTTGGATCAATTGCACAGTCCCTGAAAAAGATGGAAAATTCCAAAATTTAGATGACTCCCACTGATGCTTAAGGTACAATTATAATGTGAATGAGTTTCCTCACAATCTGAAAATATTTCAAAAAATGGAATTCTAAAAATGTTTTGAACAAAGACAGCATTGTTAACATAATTTTATCCTTATTTAAACCACATTTGAGTGTGTAAATGTGAATGTTTAGTTTTGTTTCTTAAATCATCCTCAAAACTTTGAGAACTCACCTGGTTTCAAACCATAAAGTTGTAATTCAAAATTAACTTGTGCCAGGCATGGGTGGTGCAAGCCTGGGACCTTAAGTGATTTGGGAGGTTGAGGCAAGAAGATCGCAAGTTTAAGGCCAGTCTCAGCAACTTGGCAAGGCCTTAAGGAACTCAGCAAGACCCAGTCTCAAAACTAAAAAAATTAAAAGGGCTGGAGATATAGCTCAGAGGTTAAGTGCCCCTGGGTTCAATACTCAGAACCAAAAAGAAAATTAATTTTGTCAAAATATACTTAATTTTCTCCCATTATCTGCACCTCACCCAATTACAGTTATAAATATATTTTACAAACACTGATTGTGCACAGTTAAGTAAGGTTTGGATAAAGACAAAGTTCACTGGAAAACAAACATGATACAGAAAGGACTTTTACTTTAAAGATTGATGTGCCCCAAACACCTGGGATGGTGACTGGTACATAGTAGATACTCTATGTTGTGAATGAAAGATATTCAATCTCCCTTAATCTCTCTTCTAGTAACAACTTTTGAAATGTATTATTTAATATTTTCAGGGAAACACTACAAACAACATAAATTAGTACAAAGTATAGGATTCATTTTTTAAAAAATATTTTAAAAGTTCAAGAGGGCTAGGGATGTAGCTCAGTGGTATAGTGCTTGCCTAGCACACCCCAAGGCCCTGGGTTCAATCTCCAGTACCACAAGGGTGGAGGGAAATTGAAAAGATGAAATTAGGAAGTTTAAAAAATGCATTTTAGTGCCAGGGTTCATGAAGCTCAGTGGTAGAGCACTTGCCTCACATGTATGATTCCCAGGGTTCTATCTCCAGTAACCGCCCCCCCCAAAAAAAGAAAGAAAGAAAAAGGATAAAAGTATGTAAAGGTTACTTAATAATATTCTATAAAATATTTATGCTCTATTGACCTATTTAGAGCAGGATTTCTCAACTTTACCACTACTGACATTTTGAGTGGACCAGATAATTATGTTCCGTGCAGAGGGAACTATCCTATGCACTGTAGGATGTTTAGCAGCAACCTTGAACTCTACCCACTAGATGCCAGTATCAATCCCCAGTTCTCACAATGTTTTAAGAATGACTACCATTCTTTGGTGGAAAGTGATTAGGATTTAGCTATAAATATATAAGAACATAAACAAGCCTACTGTGCAATGTAAGAAAATAGTATGCAAAATGCAAAAACTAATTTTTTTCATGAGAAAACAGCATAAAGAAAGGTAGTATGTTTAAAATGACTGTTAACTATACAAAACCAGTCAAGTCTAGAATTACAGGGATACAAAAACAAAAACTCTATACTTATAAAGTCCAAAAATTCATACTTCTAACCTAAACCACCTCTAACAAAAAAGAAAAACAACAGATGCTGCTAAGATCTAAAAGTCAAAAATTTCAGGCCAGGTAAGCAGTAAAAAACTCTGACCTACCATATTTAAGGCAACTGCACTTACAAAGAACAAAAAAACCTAACCTGCTTCGAATTTCTCTGTCATTGGCCTCTTCTATTCAACTACATTCAACTGTTCCTCCAGTTCTACAATCCTTTCCCTGCAATTCTGAAATCCAAAAAGCCTTGAAGGGTTTCAGTACTTTGTTGGATTGCACCAAATCTCAGTTGGTAGTTAAAAAAAAAACACATGACATGACATGAGACTATAGATTATACACCACTTGTGAATTGCCATAGATTTTTTTTAGAGAAATCTACCCGTGATTTGATTACAGGGTTCTAGCTTGATTCTGCTGGAAAAGTATTCAGAATTCTGAAAATACACCGGGCCCCAATGGTTTCAGATAAGCAGATAATGACTATATTATACAAAAGGATTATTTATATGCTTTGGGGAACAGGAAGAAAAAAATCAGAGAACTATTTAAACTATAAGTCATATATCAAAAACAAAACTGCATTAGCAAAAACAGATTCAAAGTATAAAATAAAAGGAAGTTAAGTAAGAGTAAATATATTATAAATGATAATAAACCTATAAATGGTAAACCATGAAATAGGTATGAAATAACAATATAGTAATTATAATCAATCTTGTAAATTTATAATTCTTACCTACAAGAATATGTTGTCTCTCCACTTTTGAAAACCTTCCCACAGAGCTGAAATGCGCCACTGTGCTTTAATTTCTCTAGGCAAATATCTGGATCTTCTCCAAATAAATACCATTCCAATGGAGTGAATATTGACATTTGTACACTCTCCTCTTGCTTTTCCAAGTCTGGGTCCATTTCAGCAAAATAAATTTCTGGCACCCATTGTGCCAAATGATACAAAAAAGCAGCATAAAAATCAACTTGCTGATCCCACCACTGAAAGAAAAGGAAACGACAATTTAGACTTTCTTACTGGTTAGTTCCTTCTTAATAACCTAGCAGCACAAGTAATGCCTTTCAAGGTGATTTGCAATATATTTTATCTTTCACCAATACAAAAGGAAAATGGATGATTAAAAAATTAACCTTAGTAATAAGCAGTTGCCCATATATAATAAATATGGGGGAGCAAGGAGACGAATTATAGTGAATTCTTCTTCATTCAATGGTCAATCTTGCTGTATAAAGGTGATGCTATTATCAGCCACAGGTTATACAAAGTATTCCCTATATTCTTAAACTGTTTAGGGGAACCATAGTTTTAATAAGCAATCAAAAAGATATAACCCAGGCTGGGCGTGGTGGCACACACCTGTAATCCCAGTGGCATGGGAGGCTGAGGCAGGAGGATTTTGAGTTCAAAGCCAGTCTCAGCAAAATTGAGGCAATAAGCAACTCAGTGAGACTCTGTCTCTAAATAAAATACAAAACAGGGCTGGGGTGTTGCTCAATGGTTGAGTACCTGAGTTCAATCCTCAGTACCAAAAGAGAAAAAAAAAAAAGAAAGAAAGAAAGAAACCACAGTTCTGAAAACACAAAAAGAGTTAACATAAAAAACATTAAAGAAAAAAAGGGTTAAATTAGACCTCATTAAAAGTAAAACCCTTGGGGCAGAGGATGTAGCTCATTTGGTAGAATACTTTCCTAGCATGCACAAGGCCCTGGGTTCAATCCCCAGTACCAAAAAAGGAAAACTCTCTGCTATGCAAAAGAAACTCTACAGATAACTCATCCACACACGAAAACATGCTGCTCCACATCATGAGTCATTAGGGAAATTCAAATGAAAATAACAATGAAATATCTCTACACAACCTATTAGAGTGGCTAAAATAAAAATATGATAATATAAAATACCAATACAGATGCAGAAAAAATGAGACAGGAAGGTGCTAGTGGGAACTCAAAATGACAAAGATATTTTAACAAGAGTTTGACAGTTTCTTATAAAGCTAAACATATACTTACCATATGAGCCTGCAAACAAACTACTAGGTATTTATCAAAGAAATGAAACTTGTATACAAATATTACAGCAGCTCTATTCATAACTGCCCCAAACCAGAAATAATCCAACTGTCCTTCAACCTGCGAATTAATAAACTAGGCTACACAAGATGGACCAAAAAACAAGATCCAAGTAATTGCAGTTATCAAGAGACTCATTTTGCTGGGCACAGTGGTACCCTATAAACCCAGCAGCTCAGGAGACTGAGGAAGGAGGATCATAAGTTCAAAGTCAGCCTCAGCAACTTAGTGAGGCTCTAAACAACTAATGAGACCGTCTCAAAATAAAATATAAAAATGGGCTAGGGATGTGGCTTAGTGGTTAAGCACCCCTAGGTTCAATCCCCAGTACTAAAAAAAAAGACTCATTTTACCAGCAAAGGCACCCACAGGCTAGACGTAAAAGGATGGAAAAAAATGTTCCACATATACAGACCCTGAAAACAAGCAGGAATAGCTATTCTCATATCTGACAAAGCAAATTTCAAGCAAAAATTAATCAGAAGAGACAAAGAAGGCCACTACATTCTGGTAAAGGGAAGAATACAACAAAAAGATATAACAATAGTAAACCTTTATGCCCCAAATGTCAATGCACCCAATTTAAAAAAGCGAAAACAAACAAACAAACAAAAAACTCTACAACATTATATCCTAGATAGACTCCAACACAATAATACTGTAGGATTTCAACACACCCTATCACCAATGGACAGGTCATCAAAACAAAGTCAGGGCTGGGGTTGTAGCTCAGTGGTGGAGCACTTGATTGGCACATGTGAGGCACTGGGTTCAATGCTCAACACCACATAAAAATAAATAAGTAAAACAAAAGTATTGTATCCATCTACAACTAAAAAAATAAAGGAAAAAACATAAAGTCAATAAAGATATTGATAACCAAACTAAAAAACACTATAAATCAAATGGACTTAAGAGACATCTACAAACATTTCACCTCAAAACAGCTGAATTTACCTTCTTCCCAGCATCGCATGGAATTTTTCTCAAATTAGATCATATTCTAGGCCACAAAGCAAATCTTAGCAAATTACCAAAAAAAAAAAAAAATTATAATCCCTGTATCCTATCGTATTATAATGGAATGAAACTGGAAATCAACAGCAAGAAAAATAATAGAAATTACATAAACATAAGATTGAACAACACTTTTAAATGAAGAATGGATCAAGGAAGAAATGAGAATAGAAGTCAAGAAATTTTTGGAAACAAACAAGAACAGAGATAGAACATATCAAAACCTCTGGGACAGTATGAAAGCAATTCTAAGAAGAAAATTTATAGCACAAGTACCTACATTTAAAAATTAGATCACAAATAAATAAGCTTATGCTCCATCTCAAGGCCTTAGAAAAAGAATGAATTCCAAAACCAGTAGAAGACAGAACATAATTAAGATTATAATTAAGAGCCAAAAATCAATGAAGTTGGGCTGGGGTTGTGGCTCAGTGGCAGAGCACTTGCCTAGCATGCATGAGGCACTGGGTTCGATGCTCAGCACTGAATATAAACAATAAATGAATAAAATAAAGGTCCATCAACTACTAAATCAATGAAATTGAGAATAAGAAAATACACAGAATCAATGCAACAAAGAGTTGGTTCTTTGAAAAGATAAATAAGATTGACAAACCCTTGGCCAAACTACCAAAAAAGAAGAACAAAATCAACAAGATCAGAGGTGAAAAGGGAGAGATCACTACAGATCTTCTGAAATTCAGAGGATTATCAGAACCTCTTTTGAAAATTTATACTCCAATAAACTGGAAAATTTGGAAGACACTGACAAATTTTTAGACAAATATGACCTGCCTAAATTCAATCCAGAAGATACAGAAAACCTAAACAGACCTATATCAAGTAATGAAATTGAAACAGCCATTAAAAGCCTTTCAACAAAGAGAAGTCCAGGAACAGATGGATTCTCAGCTGAGTTCTACCAGACCTTTACAGAAGAACTAACACCAGTCTTTCTCAAATTATTCCATGAAGTTGAAAGAAAAGGAACACTCCTAAATACATTCTAGGAAAGCAGTATAAACCTGATATCAAAACCAGACAAAGACACGTCAAGAAAACTACAGACCAATATCCCTGATGAACAAAATGCAAAAATTCATTGTAAAATATTAGCAAACCACATTCAAAAACACATCTAAAAGACAATATACCATGATCAAATAGGTTTCATTTCAGGGATACAAGGCTGGTATGACAAATGCAAATCAATAAATGTAGTTCATCGCTTAAACAGAATCAACGACAAGAATCACAGTATCATCTCAACAGATAAAGAAAGGCCTTTGATAAAATCCTGCACCCATTCATGTTAAAAAAGCTGGAAATAGTAAGGACTGAATAAACTTACCTCAATATCATAAAGGCCATTTATGACAAAGCTATATAAAACTTAAATTGAAATGGATCAAAGACTTAGGAATCAGACCAGAAACCTTACAACTGCTAGAAAAAAACATAGGGTCAACAAGCTATTGTATAGGTGCTGGCACTGACTTCCTTAACAAGACCCCCAAAGTGCAAGAAATAAAACCAAGAATCAATAAGGGGGATACCATCAAACTAAAAAGCTTCTACACAGCAAAGGAAATGATTAAGAGCATGAAGAAAGGGCCTACAAAATGGGAGAAAATCTTGACCAGCTACTCCTCCAATAGGGAATTAATAACTAGCGTATATAAAAAAAAAAACTCAAAAAGTTTAACACCAAAAAACCAAATAACCCTACCAATAAATGGGTAAAAGAACAAAACAGAAATTTCTCAAAAGAAACACAAATGTCCAACAAATGTATGAAAAAATCTTCAATTATCTCCAGCAATCAGAGAAATGCAGGGCTGGGGTTGTGGCTCAGTGGTAGAGCACTCTCCTGGCATGTGTGAGGCACTGGGTTTGATCCTCAGCACCACATAAAAATAAATAAATAAAATAAAGGTATTATGTTCATCTGCTAATATATAAATATGTGTGTGTATTTAATTTTTTTAAGAAACAACCAATCAGGAAAATGCAAATCAAAACTACACTAAGATCTCATCTCACTCCAGTCAAAATGGTAATGATCAAGAATACAAATAATAAATGCTGATGTGGTGAGGGGGAGGTACACTTGTACTTTGTTGATGGGACTGCAGACTAGTACAACCATTCTGAAAAATAGTATGGAGATTCCTCAAAAAACGAGGGATGGAACCACTATATGACCCAGCCATCCCACTCCTTGGTATTTTCCCAAAAGATCTAAAAATCAGTATACCACAGTGATCCAGCCACCTAAATGTTTATAACAGCACAACTCACAGTAGCTAAATTATGAAATCAAGCCACGTCTTTCAACAGATGAATGAATTAAGAAATTATGATACACACACACACACAAATGGAGTTCCACTCAGCCATAAAAAAAGAATGCAAGTATGGCATTTGCCAGTACATGGAGAATATCATGCTAAGTGAAATAACTCAAACTCAAACTCAAGAGTGGAATGTTTTCTCTCATATGCAGAAGCTAGAGTAAAGGAAAGGGGGCAGGATGGACAGGATAACATAAGGATAAAGGGAAGATCAGTAATGTAAGAAGGAGATGGAGAGGTAAAGTGGAAGGATGGGTAAGGGTAGGCAACGTAGGATGAATGCTTAAAAAATCATATATATGTGTGTGTGTGTGTGTGTGTGTGTGTGTGTGTGTGTGCCACAGGGAACTTCATCTTAATGCAGAAGTAGAAAGAACCAATCAAGTATAAACAAATAGACTAGCAAAAGGAATTGTAGTAGAGGAAGGAGAATGGGAAAGGGAAAGAGGACAGAAGGGAAGAAGATGGAAGGGAAAAGGGGGAGATCATGAACTAAAATTGAATTCCATGTATGTATGAGTTTGTCAGGATGACCCAACTACTATGCATAACTATAAAACTCTAGTAAAAATAAATACACTAAGCTACATCCAAACCATGAAGTACTATTCATTAACAAACAGAATGCACTATTAATATACACAATATCGTGGATAACTTCAAAATGTGTTAATGTAAAAGAAGTCATGTGCAAAGTGCTATGTTCTCTTGGCAGCTTAGACCATGGTGAAAGTGTGTGAATCAGCAAGCCTATCTCTATGCCAAATTTCTTATTCCCATGGTAAATGTGTTTAATAGCCATTATATGCAGACTTCAATAACATCACAATTCTGCTCCTATCTTTAATCAAAAACAGCAGCTTTCCAGATATCAAGCAATGCTCTGTCAAAACAGACATCTGGGAATTATTCACTGCCAGTTTGAGCTTAAATGTTAGGTCTGATCACCCCAAATCATCCACCCAACCCAATATTATCAGTGGCACTTGGTAAGCAGGAAAAACAGGCAGGAAGGAATAGCTCTCTACTACCCTTTCAACACTGGCAATTTAGTTGCAATTAACATTCTTCCAATTAAACTAATACTGTTCACCTCAAATGGGTTGGCTCTCTGGTTTTATTTGTACTGCATGTTTGCTTCATAGTTATGTGTATTCAGTTGTATAGTTGTATACATTCAAATTTATAGTTCAATAAGACTAATTTTAAATTTGTAAAAGATTATGTGACATTCTGGCAAAGGCAAAACTACTAGAGATAGAAAATATCACAGCAGTTGCCAGGGTTTGAAAGTGGGGGAAAGGGGTTGACTACAAAACGGAACTGTGGTGGTCTCACAACCACTGGCAATTGTCAAAACTCAAATTGGGGCTGGGGCTCAGTGGTAGAGTGACTGCCTCACACATGTGAGGCACTGGGTTCGATCCTCAGCATCACATGAAAATAAATGAATACCAAAAAAAATTTTTTTAAACTCAAATTATAAAACAACAAAAAAATGTAGTTTATGTAAATTTTAAAAGCGCATAAAAAAGAACACAGATGATAAACAGGTAAAGGATAACCACAAACAGGGAGAAAATATTTGCACATTGTAACTTAATGTTTTTCCCCAAAGATCAGGAACAAGGTAAGATATCTATCTGTTCTCTCCTCTCCAATTCAATATTGTACTAGAGGTCAATATTGTACCTGACCAAGGGAAAAAAAGGCATAACCATTAGAAGGGAAGAAGTAATAATTGTCTTTAATAATTGTCTTTTGTTATAGAAGACATGATTATAGAAAACTTCCCAAGGACTCAAACACACAAACTAAGTAAATTCAGCAAGATTATGGCGTATAAGGTCAATATACAAAAATCAACCATATTTCTATATATATTAGCAAAAAACAACTGGAAAGTAAAAAAAAAATTAAAAGCACTTATTGTAGTCTCAAAAAATATAAAACATGCCAGGCATGGTGGAGAATGCCTGTAATACCAGTGATTCAGGAGGTGGAGGCAAAAGGATCACAAGTCTGAGGTCAGCTTCGACAACTTAGTAAGACCCTATCTCAAAAAAATAAAAAGGGCTGGGATATATGTAGCTCAGGGTAGAGTCTCCCTGGGTTTATTTCTCAGTGCTTGTAAACAAAACAAAACAAAACAAAACAAAATTACTATCTAAAACATTCACACATAAATTTAACAAAAGATAAATTTAACAAAAGATTAAAAACTACATTAAAAACTACAAAACATGGACAGAAATTTCTAAAAGATCTAAATAAATGAAGAGACATACCATGTTCACTGGTTGTAAGATTGAATATTGTTAAAATGTCCACCCTTCCCAAATGGATATATAAATTCCACATAATCCCAACAAGTTTTTTGTAGAAACTGATAAGCTGTTACTAAGATGAATATGGAAAGGTAGGATTGATTTTTTTTCTTGCTTTCTATGCTACTTTATTTCTGCAAGGATACACTGAAATGTTGAAAGAGAATATGAGACTGGCTTACTTCTTTAACCACTTCTATGAGAATGTTAATATGTATTGTCATTCCATGTTTACTTTTGATATTCTCATTATACTATGAAACATAATAATGACGAATACAGAAAGTGGGTGATCCTGCATTCCAAGGAAGCAGAAGGTGGAAATCTGGTTCCACCAGTGAGGACAGTGGTCCTCCAGAGATCCAACTAAACTCTTAAGGAAAAGTTATAGGAATTACAGAGCAGGGACTTTGCAGTCCTCTTGAACACATGGACAAAGAGCAGACAACTACTATGTTATAAGGGATTCAATTCATCATGGTTTTGAAATGTCATGACCACATGGATGAAAGCCCCAGTACCTGCTCAGCTATCCCTCTAGAGTTTTATTGTCTCTTCTGTAGGATGAATCTCAAAACTACAGGTATGTGTGAGGGGGCTCAAATATTGTCATGCAAGTTTCCAAACCCATAAACTATTTTACTATTAATTAAAACAAAAATGTCATTAATTAAAAATATAAAAAGGACAGCAGGTTTAGTTTTGTTAAGCTTCCCTAAGTATTAACTGAGACACTGTTGCTCTGAAACAGGCTCGTTTTCTCAGGTCTGTTTATACTTTCCAAATCACCTGTATGTTCCATGTTTTAAAGTAGGAACACTCAGAAAACATGCCACACCAGGAAATCAAATGTTAGTATGCGGAAAGGTCAGATGAGAATTACCATTAAGTTCAAATGTCGATTTTCTGGAAATTTGTGTTAGTCATGTGAAAGCACAAAAGAACGGAAGGAAAATCAGAATTTTGATGAGAAAGTTAAACCATGCATTTCAGCAAGTTCTTTTTCTGCTCAGAAAAGGGTGAGCAGTGAGTTGGAGCAGATGCTGCAACTCTAGCATGTCATGTCACTACATGATGGGTCTGAGCTGAACCATGAAAGGTATTCTCAGTGGGGGCTTTATCACTTATGCTTCTTGCTTACATCATGAAGGAACTAAATGGTTAGCTGATAAACATGCAGAAAAGTCAATCTATCTAAGTTTATGTTTTTTTCATTGTAGCCATAGAGAAATGAGCTTTTGCTGCAAGGTTGCTTTTTGCTAAATCCTAATATGATCACTGTGTGCCCTTATGTGACTAATACTGTAAAATGGGAGAAAAGACAGAATGAGCAACTTTGAAGAGTTAAAAAACCACTCATTCCCTACAGATGGTGTTGGGCAGAGAGGGCAAGGACACAAAGAACATCATGCAAATTCCATTTTACAGGACAGGGGATTCTATTGATTTATAACTTTTTGACACTATCAGGACAATACACTTGCTCCTCATGAATAACAAAGCACCTGTTGGCTAGATTCACAGAGCACACTTTGAGGCAGAAGCAGTACTTGTACCAGGATTGTCCTTTACAGGCCACCACACTGAAGACTTTACCAAATCCTTCTTGCACTGGATGCAGTGCTTGGCAACTTGGACTTATGGCAAGTCACGAAGTAGAAGTCTTCCACTTTAGGGAAGAAGCTTCCAGTTCCAATGACTTGCTTGCAGCTGCTGCAGGTGAAGCAGTCTTACACCAGATGGTCCCCTTGTACTCCACATTCTGGTCTTCTGCCACAATGGCCTTGAAGCACCCTTTGCAATAGGGGGAATCCTCCCAAGTGGCACACTGTTGCACAGGATCTTGTTCTCCTTGGACATGAAGGTCTCATTGGCCAAGGGGTGAAGGCACTTGGCACACTGAAAGCAGGTGTCATGCCAGTAGCGGTTCTTGTAGTGCATCTCCTTGGAGTCAGCACCAATGCACTTGCTACATTCCACACAGGTGTTGGCACAGAACTTGTCAAAACCCTTCAGGCAGCAGTGGTGCCAGCCTTCTGCACATACTTCTTCCCCTACAAGGGGTCCCTGCAGTAGTGCCAATCCAACTTCTCATAGTACCCACTTTATAGCTGGAGGTACCTCACACTGGATGTGTGGAGAACAAAATGTATTCAGTAAGGGCTAGATACCTTTGGGAACAGCTTCCACTTGCTACCTGGGGATGCTCACCCCAAAGCTGTCTTGATGATGGCAGCTGCTACCTGCACCAAAGCCAAAGCACAGTGGCCTAGGGAACTGATTTTAAGACTTACTGTAGGACTGATTTAAGACTTACTGTACAGCTATTCTGTGTGGCCTTAATAGACATAAATAATAACAGAATAGAATACTGTACAAAACCAATCAACACACATATTGTCAACTGATTTAAAAAGGAATCAACACAATTCAAAGGAGAAAAGATAGTCACTTTAAAAAATAGTGCAGGAGCAATTAGATACCCTTATAAAAAAATAAATAAATAAACAAACTTTGCAGGGCATGGTGGGGCATGCCTATAATCCCAGCAGCTCAGGAGGCTAAGGCAGGAGGATCACAAATTCAAAGCCAGTCTCAGCAACTTAGCAAGGCCCTGAACAACTTAGCAAGACACTGTCTCAAAATTAAAAAAAAATAAAACAGGCTGGGGATGTGGCTCAGCAGTTAAGCACTCCTGGGTTCAATCAATCCCAGGCATAAAAAAAATTATTTTTTAAACCATACTACATGCCATTCACAAAAATTAATTCAAAATGGGCCATAGACTTAGTTATAAAAGAGATTTAAAACTACAACTTTTTTTGAAGAAAACTCTTCAAGGGGCTAGGTTGGTGGCTCAGTGGTAGAGTGCTTGCCTAGCATGTGTGAGGCACTGGGTTCGATTCCCAGCACCACATATAAATAAGTGAATAAAATGAAGATCCATCAACAACTAAACATATATATAAAGAGCACTAACTGTGAAAATATAACCGATAAACTGGAATTATTCAAAATTAAAACCTCTAGTCTTCAAAATAGAACATGAGTAACTAATATTCAATTCTGGTACCCATTATGCATTTTTTAAAATTTTTCATTTAACACAATAATGAAGATAAATTTGGGAAGTGATATATGTTAAAATAAATATGCCTCTTCTTCTTTAGTCCAGATAGCTACACCTTCTATGAAATGACACAGAAATAAACAGCAAGTTAGAAGCATATTTATTATACACTAACCCAACTTAAAATAGGGTACCCACCCACAAGTTGTCTATGTAACCCTGGCCCTTATGACACTAGAACATCCCTGATTCAAACTGTGAAACATCAGATGCTGTCTGGTCAGAGCCATTGGGAAGAGTTATCCAGGCAAAAAGTTACCATGAGGGAACCCCAGAAAAAGTAACACCGATGGAAAATTAAAACGTCTCAGTCTGTAAAAACAAAGACTGAATAATGTTTATAAAATCACACAAGAGCTTCGACAAGGTAAATATGTATCTGTTCACTACTTCCTAGCAGGCGCCTCCTTGACATGTTAAAAATATAATTTTCAGGCCAGTGTGGTTGCACATGCCTGTAATCCTGACTCAGGAGGCTGAGGCAAGAGAATAACAAGTTCAAGGTTAGCCTCAGCAACTTAGTGAGACACTGTCTCACAATAGAAAAATACAAAGGGCCAGGGATGTGGCTCAGTGGTTAAAGTTTCCCTGGGTTCAGTCCCTGCTACCAAAAGCAAATATACATATAATTTTTAGGCCTGGGAATGTGGCTTAGTGGTAGAACATTTGCCTGGCACAGATAAGACCCTAGATTCAATGCACAAAACACAAACATAATTTTTAGGGTAAAGAAAAGGAACTTTTAAAGCTATGATAAATTTACAAAAGTTTATTAATCCAAGCAGTTTTGTAAGTTAACAATGTAATTACAATTAGTATTTTATACTAGGTTTTACAATAGATAACTAAGGAAAATGCAAGTTATTTTATTATATACGAAGCCATCTGAATTTGCTTTTATAAAGCTTAATATTCCATTCACAAATAAACTCCACTCAATAAAACTTAGTGGAAAATTTGTATAAGTTAGGTATTACTGTAAGAATTAAATTAGCCCATTCTCTATAAAGGGCAATATGCAGATAGTTATTCAAAATTTTAATTTAGGGTTGGGGTTGTGGCTCAGTGGTAGAATGCTTGAATGTGTGCAGCACTGGGTACAATTCTCAGCATCACATATAAATAAATGAATAAAATAAAGGCCCATCAATATCTAAAAGAAATTTTAATTTATATATCCTGACTCAGGCATTCCCATTTCTAGGAATTTATTCATTGAATGAACCCAAACATGTATAGAAAGTATACACAAGTATTTTTATTAGTAGTATTATTTACAATAGTAAAAGACTGGAAACCATCTAAATGTCCCAAAATAACAGTTGAATAAATCATCCAACATAAATTCAATGCAGCCATTATAATAAGGGAGAGAGTACAGAAATGTTCTGATATATAACATTCCTCAAATTATACTTTAAAATAAAATGCAACAGGACACTGAGTATGGTACACTACCATTTATAGAGGGAAATAGGAAGGAAGGGGAGGAGTTAAGAGACAAAAGAGAAGGAAGAAAAGGGAGAAGTGGGAAAGTAGGAGGAGAAGACATATCTGTGTAGGTTTATATGAGAACAAAAAAAATCTCTGGAAAGTTTCAAAATAATTTAACAGTAAGAAAAAAACCTAGGAAGGACTTAGTTTTCACTGAATACCCTTTTTACTATTTTCAATTTATATACATATTTACATGCATACACACACGTTTTATATATATGTAAATACATATATATATGTATTTACATATATGTGTGTGTATATATATGTGTGTGTGCATCATTTACAGAAATCATTTTAAAGCTTTTCAATCCTACACATTTCAGGTACAAATTTATTCATAACAGTAAAACACTAATAACCTGAATATACATTAACAGGAGTACAGTTTAAGAAATTGTAGAATCTATCATTTAGCTGTACTTGCCCAAGTGTGCAAAGACACACACACACACACACACACACATGCACATACACACTACATACCAGGATGTTTGCCACATCAATTATAAATGAAAAGATGAAGTCTACCTAAGTGCCTATCAATAAATGCCTTTCTATATAGTCAGAATCCCATGAAGTACTGTTAAGTGGAAAAAGCAAGTTTTACATAATATAATCTTAATTTTATAAACATTTTAAAAAGACAAAACACTTTCAAAATTCCTACAGATTTCTACTAGGGATGTAGCTTAGTGGTACAGTGCTTGCCTGGCATGAATAAGGCCCTGGGTTTGATATCCAACACTGAGGGAAAAAACTAGGTATCCTAACTCCTAGAATTCAGTGCTCACCCTACAAATACAAAAGCACAGGTCTTTTAAGTTACTCTTATTGATTTGTTCAAGTTCACATTAACAGTAAAACAAAACAACAAAGCTTTGCCTTATTTTTAATCTTTTCCTCCAAATGAAGCTTCTTAGCTAACAATGGCCTAACGTTCTTTAACACTATTAAATATTCCTAAGTTGTAGCTGTCATTAAATGCCTTAGCATGAAGAATCAATATTTTAAAATATCTATGTTGTTGGTTGATTTGGGCAAAATGTCTGCAGATGCCTTAAGTTCCTTCTTCACTGCTCTATTCCTCCCCCTCCAGCCTCCACCCACTTCCTTATCTTTTCTTCAAGCCCCAGCTCAAGGACCACCTTAACAAACCCTTTGCTGATAAATCCAAAAAAATTTATCTCCCCTGTTAATGCTAATACAGCATTTACTGAAGGAGGTATTTATTCTGTATTCAAACTTCTGCTTGGTATCACTGGTGTTACTTTTAAATATGTAAATCTAGCCTCTTCCTCTAAATTGGAAGTTTCCTGAGAAGAACTTCATCTTTCAAATCCCTGTATTCCCACAGGCTTATATTATAGCACAAGTACGCCATAAAAATTTACAGTAATCACTAAATAGCACATATTATCTGCTAGACAGAACAAAGCAAATTTTGACATTAAGCCTTCTGTAACTTTATTTATTAAATTCTTAGGGAGATATTGTCCAGTTATACTCTTTCATATAACAAAACTTTTCATTACTGTCACAACGATGGAAAAGAATTTTTCAAATAAATTTTCTGTCTCTTTTTCCCCAGGTTAGAAAACAAAACAAACAAGAAAAAAAAAATGGTATGTTTTTTACTAGGTGAACAAATACAGCAATTATTCAGGAATTATTATTGGTGATTAGCATAGGCTTGATTTTTGTTGTTGTTTTTTGGTTGTTTTAGTGTTTTCCTCCATTTGCAAGAGACATAAAATTAAGAAGTTTTAACTTTAATATCCAGAAAAAAAACATTTTCCCCTAACATCTGAAATTAAGGGAAGGCATTCCCACAGTTGACTATCCTGTAAAAACAAGTTCTCACAACATTTTAATTCCCAAATATCCAAACATTTTCCTCATTCCCATGGAGACAAAAAGATATCTTGACAACCCAGGGACATAGATGCCTGTTTGAGAACATCATTCTTAAAAAGGAATTTAAGGAGGGTTGGGCTTGTGAGGCAAGTACTCTACCAACTGAGCTATATCCCCAGACTGAAAATAAATTCGGGGTTGTGGCTCAGTGGTAGAGCACTTACCTAGTATGTGTGAGGCACTGTGTTCAATTCTTAGCACTACATAAAAATAAATAAATAAAATAAAGCTATTGTGTCCATCTACAACTGAAAAAAAAAATTTTTTTTTTTTTTTTTTGGGGTGCTGGGGATCGAACCCAGGGCCTTGGGCTTACAAGGCAAGCATTTTACCAACTGAGCTATTTCCCCAGCCCCTGAAAAATATTTTTTAAAAAAGGAATTTAAGAATAAAAGTACTTTTCTTTTTCACCAAACCACTATGTATTCTTTTTTATAGACATCTATAGAGCCTTTGGAGGCCCAGTCATTTTTAAATTCTTTTTTAAAATGGTAACAAAATCTGGAGGCTGTAGAATTTTTCATAGGCAGTATTGGATTGGTAATTAGAGTATCTCTATGCACCAAGAAATCTTTGGTTACACAAAATTTTCCTGGAATGCTATTTAACAAGCTCCAAGTTTAGAAACAAACATGACAACAAATGCTAGTTCAACTGCTTACTCCACAGGAAACTCAATCTATAATATATCTTTTAGCTACCTGAACCTATCTGAACAATTCTCAACCAACTTCCATTTTTATAACTAACCCAAAAACTACCTTCCTGAAATAACTCAATACAATTCACTCTGCTCTTTCATCTGACAGCCTTTTCCAATAAACAAAGGTAACTCTTATGTCTCATTAATTTCTACACTTCAGGATTAAACTGGAATGAAGAAACAAAGAAATTAGTCCATTCCTAGAAATGAAATTTGGCCATCTTTAGTGATATGGTATCCAAACTGTTCTCCTGTTGATTACACTCTTATGGAATATGCACAGTATGCTTCTGTACAGAGAAATGGGACTATTTATTAGTCCTGGGCACTAACCTAGCAACCACATCACACTTATGACTAGTGAGTATGCAGACAACTAAAAGCCTTAGATCAATAACACAGAAGAGACCTAGCCCTATACACAAATGAACCTAATTGTTAAGAATTTATTGCCGGGGATATAGCTCAGTTGGTAGAGTGCTTGCCTCACAAGCACAAGGCCCTGGGTTCAATACCCAGCAACACACACCAAAAAAAAAAAGGAATTTATTTTCATCCCAAATAAGTTTTACCTTGCTAGTTTTGATGCAATACTCAGCCTAAGAAGATCTTTTCATTTTATAATGTTTTGTTACTCCTGCAACCTTGTGCTGTCTTTAAATATAATAGCAGTAAGTCTATTTAAGTTTATTTAAGTATTTAAGGTATTGATAATATAAGCCAGGGTCAAATATTGAGGTGTATGACATTCAAGGTCTCTCTCTTTTCTTCCCTGTTTAAGCTGTACTGAATTTGGTTTTTAAAAATATCCTATCTCTAGTAAGCTATTCTCTTCCTTTTTCATCTCTGACTACAGGTCACGCCTCAATTTTCTAGGTTTTCCTTAAGGTCTCTGGATGAATGAAATCTACTTTCCTAAACTATACTTGCAAAGCAACTAAAATCCTTTCTTAGATAAGAATGCAAGGTAGAGCATGTGTACATAAAACAATTAATGGATAAATAGATTTTCCTTCCCATGACTAAAGTCATTTCTAACTTACTTATAAATATCAAAGTTGAATGGCATTTTAAAAGTTAGCCCATAAAAGATACATTAAGGGGTTATTGTCCCACTCCTCCAAATAAGTCAAATAGATTTTGTTCTGAAGAACAGTATTAAATAAACAAATAGAAGAATTATATTCAAAAGAATAAATGTAAACTCCATTCTGGCCAGGGCCTATGTCACTCCTGGGTAGCAAGTGGGTACTTAGGGAACCACAATCACTTGGAGTCTTTCAGTAAAGTTTATTTAGTAAAGCATATTTTCATAAGCACTCAGCTTATCAGAGCAATAAAACATTAAAAAAAGGTATATCAAATGCTTTAAAAACCAAACTCATCAAATGACTATTGTTCCTTCAATTGTAGAGATGTTAATTCAGAATACCATGAAAGAATACACAAGAATTCATTGTAAGTCAGTGGGACTAAGGTCTTAGTATTTTGTCTTAAGTTTTAAGGAGGCAATGGGCTTAAGCTTAAGGAAAATCATTTCCTAGAACATTATATGACTAAGACCTTTAGAGAAATGGATAAAGTGATGGCAAGGGAAATCTGAGGCAGACTTCAAAGTTAGTACATAAATAAAGGATGGGCAAATTCAGGCTCAGTGGTGTACACCTGTAACCCTAGGGACTTGGGAGGCTGAGGGAGAAGGATCACCAAGTTCAAAGTCAGCTTTAGCAACTTAATGAGCCCCTAATAAGCAACTTAGTGAGACCCTGTCTCAAAAAATAAAAATAAAAATAAAAATAAATATAAAAAGTGCTAGAGTTGTGGCTCAGTGGTTAAGCACCCTGGGATCAATCCCCAGTATCAAGGAAAAAAAAAAAAAAAAAAGGATGGGCAAGATACCTCACTGCTTCATACTGTATCACTGACTCATACACATATCTATCTAGCTAGATTCTTTAGGCAGTACTCAGGACAAGAACATTTTTATTTGCCAGAAAATATCTGTTATTAAACATAAGAAGTCAGTTTCTAGCTCTAGTTCATCTACACTAAATTACTGTTCTTTCCCTAGCCAGGTAGTGGGACTGAACCTGTCACTTTGATCTGAGGTTTTAGAACTTAACTTCATATCTAACTATATAGAATATGGCTGAAAATCTGAATTTCCCTAAGTGCCCACAATAGAAATTATGAGATGATGAAAAAACAACAGGTACTAGGCCTTGATAAGACCTGGTGACAAAGCACTTCAGTTAGGATTCAAGAGACCCAGGTTTTCATCTAGTTTTCCTACTGGAAGTAAATCCTTACTAAAAAAAAAAAAAAAAAAGGTTGTGCTGTAGTCTAAAATGGTATAGACCCCAATTTCTAAGGAAAGTTACCTCCAATGAATATGCCATGTAACTTCTCACCCTTTCAATACATCAACATTTTAAAGTCAACTATTAAAAGACTGGTTTTTGTTTAAATATCTTCTATACATGATGTGGATTGTGGATATATTTTCCCTGATGTACATGATTATCACACAAACACAACAATATTAAACTTCAAAAAAAAAAAAATCTCCACACTTGGAGGTAAGACAATTTGGGGGAGGAATAGAAATATTCCATATCCTGATTTGGTGGTAGTCACACAGATATTCACATTTGTCAAAATTTATCCAGAAAATGCTTAACGTGGGCATATTATTTGTATATAAATTATGTTCCATAATGTTACTTTTCTCCTCAACTCCTATAACTTCTACCTCCACTATACCTCAGTTAGTATCTAATCATTTATTCATTCATGCATTCAATAAAGATTTCAAAGCAATGTGTTAGATAGTGTAGGTAGTAGCTATGAACAAGAAACAGTTCATGTTCTGTCTAAAAAGAACAGAATAAACAGGCAATCCAGAATATAGCCTGAAGCATGCGTCATACAATGGAAGTATGAAATAGGTGCTATAAGAACATATAACAAGTGCATGTAACCCAGCTCTACCATCACAGAAGCATGATATTCTCCCATGTTCTCAAAATCTAAATTTCCCTTTCTAGCCAGAACATTCAGTCATTTCAATTATATCAACGACATGACTTTTAATATCTCAAATCCCATGATATCCTCAGAATTCCTGTTTTGACTTTTTAAACGTCCCTGTTTGCCTGGATTCCAAGGTTGGATGCTACTCTAATATGCGCCTTCATTTCCTCCTCCTTCCATCCACAACCTCCAATCCCCAAGCTAGTACCAATCTTTCTAACATAAAATCACTGATACTGATCCTTAGTTACTGATTCATTTAAGAGTAAGGGCTGGGGTGGGGAGTGGTAGTTCAGTGGTAAAGCAAATGTTTTGCATGAACAAGGGCAGGGTTCAATTCCTGGCACCAATAAACAAAAAAGTATGTGAGTGTCAATAAACAATACCAATAAACAAAAATAAACAAAAAAGTAAGTGTGTGTCTGCTATATCAAGCACATATAAGGATACACAGTGAAGAGTCAGACATAATCCTTACCTTCATATAACTTACATTCTGGTGGGAGAGAGAGAGAGGCATTTCAATAAGTAATTAGAGTACAATACAGTAATTACAAATTGTAACAAGCACAAAGGAAGAAATAAATGGGGTTCTTTGACAGAGAATAAGAGAAGTCCACCTATTAGAGTATACATAGAGAAAAAGAAAAAAAAAAAAAAAGCACTCTAGGAAAACGCAACAGCAAGCATAGGTGCAGGCCTTGAAGCAAGATAGAGCCTGGGCTTATTTTAGACACAACACAGCCAGGTGTGATGATGTATGCCTGTAATGACAATGATTAGGGAAGTTGAGGCAGAAGGATCATAGATTTGGAGTCCTACTAGGCAATTTATTGAGACCCTGTCTCAAAAATTTTTTAAAAAGGGAGGGACTGGGAAATGTAGCTCTGTGGTAGAGTGCACCAGGTTCAATTTCCAGTACCAAAAAAAGGGTAGGGGGCAGGACAATGTAGCAAAAGGAAGCTACTGAAGGATTCAGGCAGGAGACATTATTATTATTATTATTATTATTATTATTATTATTATTGCACCAGGGATTGAATCCAGGGCTGCTTTATCACTGAGCTATATCCACAATCCTTCTTATTTTTTATTTTGAAATGGGATCTCACTAAATTGTTGAGGGTCTTGCTAAGTTGCTGAGCAGGCCTCAAATTTGGAATCCTCCTGTCTCAGCCTCCCAAGTCACTGAAATTACAGAACACGTGCCACTGTGCTCAGCAAGACTGTAATTATAAAGATTACATTAGTTGTTCTGTGAAGAATGGACTAGAAGATGGCAAAAACAGAAGCAAAGAAATCAGTTAAGAGGCCATTACATTGTCCAAGCAACAGAAAGTGCCTTGATTGCAGAAATGCAGACAGAATGATGTTTGTGTTCAAAAGCTATTGTGGAGGTGTCATCTACTGAGACAGGGATAAGAAAACTTTATTTATTTATTTTTAGTGGTGCTGGGGATTGAACCCAGGGCCTTGTGCATGCTAAGCAAGCAATCTACCAACTGCGCTATATCCCCAGCATGGTAAGAAAACTCTTGATCTGCCTTCCCCCTTTCTTCTAGAACCTGGTCCTTCCTCTCAGAATATGACACAACCATTGTCATAAGTGCTAACGTCAAAACCTAGGGATCCAGATGTCATTTATTTCTTCCATTTTCCTAATCCATCAGAAAGTCTTTTTGTTTCTACTATACTTCCAAACTCTCTCTCAAATTCATCTACTTCACTCCATCTCCAGGGATAATCTATCTAATGCAAGCTATTATTAAATATGGTTTGGGTTACTGCAGTGACTTCTGAATTGATCCCCTGTTTGAAACACCTATCAGATATCCAAGTGGAGATGCCAAGTGGCAGCTGAATTTATGAATCTGGAGCTCAGACGTGAGATGACTTAGAGACTGAACACATACAGATATTTAATGCCATAGAACTGGATGAAATCACCTAGACAGAGTATGTAGACAAGCAAAAGAAAAGAGGTTAATACCATGTCAGATAAAGAAGAAAATTCAGTCCAAGACAGAAGGCAAAATTCTAGCAGACTGCCCCAAATGCCCTCTGGATTTCCAATTTTTCTCAGCACTCAACCCGGACCCAATAAATCACCCTTTCCTCAAAACTAGCTCAGTTTTGAGCTAGTTGACATTGAATATTACTCTGAGCTCCTAGGTTGTTTCATTTCCAAGTCCTTACACAAAAAAGTATACACACACACACACACACACACACACACACTTCTCCTCAAAGATCTTATCCATTTCTACAGCCTCAACTGTCAATTCTATACTGATAACTTCAAATGTCTAGCTAAGTGTTATTCAAAGTGTGGCCCACAGACCAGGATTTCAGGGCATGCTTGTGGAAAAATGTAGATTCTTAAACCTCATTACTCACTGCAGACCTACAGAGTCAGTTCCTCTTGTGATTTTCTTTCTTTCTTTCTTTTTCTTTTCTTTTTTTCTTCTTCTTCTTTTTTTTTTTTTTTTGTGGTGGTGGTGGTGCTAGGAATTGAACTCTCAAAGTCTCATGAATGCAAGGCAAGTGTTCTACCATAAGGCTACATCCCTGGCCTTCCCCTTCTGACTCTTAAGCAATGGCTTTTATAATGTGACTTTACTAATAATTCATACCTATTATTTCATTCTAATTTCATATTAGGTGATGTTAGGAATATCACTAGTAGAGTCTGATTTAAAAAGAAAAAAAAGGTCCCAAGGTCTAAAAGAAGTTTAAGGAAATCAGAAATTATAAACAGGGATTGATTAATGGAATTAGTAAGATTTCCTAAATCTCTGTAATTGACTCCTTTTTATTATTATTTTTTCTCCTGCCTCCAGTGGTGATTTAAAATACAAATTATTTTTAAAATATCTAAAACTGACCATGTTTTGCTTAACAGCAAGACAGTAGTAAACAAGGAAGCAAGTATCTTACTCCATCAGTAGAATAAAATTGAAAATAAAATAGCTTTGAAAAGAAAAGAAAGTTGTCAAGTCTACTCTGGAGTCAAGCAGATAGATTCAAGCTAAAAAGAGTGGTTACGAGGCTTAAGTCATGTTTCTATCCAGTTATATCATCCTATCTTGAAATAGTATATTATCTGTGACACTAGTCTATGAGGCTGTATTACACTACCCACCTACGACTTTGCAAAACCCAAAGAAATCTGTTATTTTTTTAAAAGAGTTTGCTACATAAATTGTAGCTCAATTCCTGTACCACTGTCTCCAATTCCAAATTAGTAGAGTCCAGATTGATGAGGTTTTATTGTGCCAACTGTAAGGAATATATCAAAACTTTAAATAAATATTAGGCATCTTTAGTAATATAAAACTACAACAACTCTTCTGACCACAACATAGTTTATTTACTCCTTTCAACAAGTAAAAGCACAAACTACCTTTTTATTTTTTGAGCCAGGGTCTTACATGTTGTAACTCCTGGGCTCAGGCAATCCTCTTGCCTCAGCCTCCAGAGTACCTTGGCTTATCACTAAGAAGGAATGTTTCAGGGCTGGGGATATAGCTCAGTGGTACAGTCCTTGCTGAGCATGTCCAAGGCCTTGGGTTTGAGCCCCAGCACCCCCAAACCCCCAAAAGTTTCAGCTGCTTCTAAATTTTTCACATTTTCTCTCTCCCTATCATCTTAAATAGATTTTCATCCTACACTACAAGTAGTGAAGTGAGTATGGAGTGCTATTTGAAGTAGAGGAAAATAGGAAACACTGACCTAATGCAAACCCTTATTCCAATTTCATCCCTATTCTATCTCCCAGCTGGTCTCTCCAATTTATTGTTGACTCATTTCCACAGTTCACTCTGTTGTCTCATAAAAAAGCACTCAGTGTCTACAGAGTTAAAATACTTCAAGAATGTATCTTATTAAAACTGCAACCCAAAGAAACTTCATTAAGAGACATTTGTCACACATTTTTCTACATGCAGCTGAAAAACTGATAAAACATCATGCCATGATAGATATTGGAATGTTTCCTATATAACTCTCCACTAAACGCTTGGGGAGGGAGGGAAACATCCAGAACATTCCCTAACATTGCCCCCCACTTCTTATCCTCCTCAGTTAGCTTTCTCCCTGTGGTCAGACTACTGACTCAAATTTGCTCACTAATTCTGCCTTCCCATTCTCTCAAAATACAAGAGCAAAGTATAGATTCTGATATTAATTAATGGTATTGCGCGGACTTGGAATGTCTAGGGGAGTCCTTGCTTCACCTCTTAAAAGCAGCGACAGATGATGGGTTTCTCCATTGAGGATTGGGCCTCGTAATCTCAAAATGTTATAATGAAAGACTACAATTCCTACACCCCACATCTGGATATGACTTGACAGCAGCAACATTCCCTGCCACTACCAGATCCCACCCAGCCTGCTATGCGATACAACACCAGGTGCTGCGCCGTGGGTTCCTACCATCAAGAGGGGTTAGCACTGCGTCTATCAGAAAATGGCTTTCTCCAACCTCGCCTCAGCTCCCACATCAAACCACCTAATAACATCCCCAGTTCCTTCTACTTCAGGACTGAGACATGCATGCTGGAGCTCATGAAGACTAAGAAATGACAGTCATTACATGTCGTAGACTTGGCTGGCAGGAATGTGGGTGACGACTAACTTTTTATTCGGTGGCTTCCTTCCAGATCAATCCATACGACTTCCCCCTCCCCAGAGCCGCCATAAGGGGTGAAGCCCCGCATCCTCCTGAACGTGACAGGGAGGCACTGGGGGGAGGACAAAAGAAACTTGCCCACAGGGACTTACAGATGCCACTCGCTGAGGGGTCTGGGGCAACTCGGTGCTGACTTCCATCCTCTCCGCACCCTCGGCCTCTTCGTCCGCCATCTTAAGGGAAACTAACGCCCGCAGTTCTCGACCCCCGGCCGGAGGCAAGCGGAAACCTGTGGCCGGTCGGAGTGACGAGGAGCGACACTTTTACGACGGCCCCTGAAGTCGGGTTTGACGCAGAATAGAGGAGCGGCTTCCGGTTCGCTTCCCGGAAGCAGGCGTCACCAACTGAAGGAACTGACGGAGGCTTTTCCCCTTAATTTAGTCGTAGTGCCTGGTGACTGAGTGTGTATCTGTCTTTGGTGCTTAGATTTCTTGTGTCTACTAGAAAGAAAACAAATTCAGCGTCCATTTTGAAAGGAGGAAGCTGTCTGGGAGACCCTGTCCTGGCTGGCCGGGTTGTTGGCCTGGGGGTGTTTTGTCTCCTGACATACCTGCAGTGCTTCTCCAGAGGATACAGAATGAAAGAAAGCACTCACAGCTCTTCCACCTGTAGCCTCGGGCACTTGTACATGTGTACAATGAGTCCCAGCTTTTCGGTGGGGAGGTGAAATAATAAAAAATTGGCAACAGTCTTCTGAAGAGGGAAGATAAACTATGTTACATCTGCGTTATGGAATACCACGCAGCTCTTGAAAAGAACAAGGTCGAGAAAGAGGGCGAATCCAAAGTATGCTGATAGGTCTCTGCCGCTCTGATGCGGAATGTAGGAACTGTTGGCATTATTGGAGATAAGTTTGTGTGATTCTAGAGGAGCTTGAGTAAGAGTCTAATATGAGTATGCGACGACTCTTTAATTCAAAGAACTCTTTCTGAAAGTTACTTTGCCGTGATGAGGGAATTAAATGGGAAATAAGATTCCAGCCTAAAAAATTCGTATCAGGAATTATTCTTGGAGATACTGGGAAAAGTTGTGAATCTTGGAAGATAATTATTCTAAATATGGAGGGAAGAACTAAAATTGAAGGTTGTTTTCATAGAACAATTTGTAAGATTTATTTGATCAAAAGTTTGAAGATTTATATAAGAACTTTACTCTTCAGCAACTTCAAGATTATTGAAAGGAAAGGGGGAGTCAAAATTCTCAAAAGAATATCTTTGGACTATTTGCACATCCTAATTTTAAGTGTTCTGTCAAGTTATCTCCAAATGTTAAAAAAAAAAGGTAGATTTATGTGAAAAGATCAAGATAAGTGTGAAAAAACAAATTGCCACAAACTATGCATTTACACATGTGTGCATATAAATGTGAAGGAATAAGTTTAAAAAGGGAGAAAGCAAACTAATAAAGATCTGAAGGCCAAGACAACAAAGGATTGTAGGAGAAAAGGGGTCAGTGTTGTTTTAGCTTCATCTGTGTTGTTTTAAATGGTTTATAAAATGAATAAAAATATTTTTACCAAGGGAATCTGTTCAAGGTCACATTTTCTCTACATACTTCAACTAAAATGATACATTAAAATAGATTAATATACAAGCAGGTAAGTTAACCCATCTACTATTAAGCCAGACATTAAAGAAATTTGCAAGTATGTAAAAGATTGCCACACTTCCAGATAATTTTGTTTTTGGAATTCAGTTAATTTTCATTTAAAATGCTGCCTATGTTAACATATATTGGACTTATTATTTTAAAAGAATTGTTATATATTTAAATTTTTTATTGAATTTCTAATATGCAAACATTGACAGATATAGCCACATATACATGAGATCTCTGAGTATAAAATGATCTCAGACCATAAAATTTGGGAACCACGTTGCAGAGTCATTCTTTTTGATCAGAAAAGATATTCAAAATACAGTGTTGTGTAGAAAAATTAATATATGATTTTCATAAGACAAAAAAATGCATCTATTTTTATATTAAATGTGTTTATTGAAGAATACTAATCACCAAAATATTATGTTTGGTTATTCCCGGATTGCAGAAATGTGGAAATTTTGTTTTCTACTTTAACTGTACTTTCTAGTTTTTCTTACAACATGCATTACTTTATGTGAAAGTATTTTTTTAAAGATCTATCCATTTTTCAAGGGATACCCAATCTATCCAGTTCAAAAAGCATTTCCTTGCTCTCCTAGCCAGATGTGATGGCATCTTTCCTCCTCTTGGAGGAATTAATACCTATGTACTTAAGCCTCTGGAATAAACTTTCTGGATTTGAATGTCTATTTTTACTACTTATTGATTTTGTGAAACTTAGGAGAATTAACCTGAAATTTGGTTTCCTTATCTATAAAACAGATGTAATGAGATTGTTTTCCTCATGTGATGATTGTAAAGATTAATGATACACACCACCTACCTAAAGTCCTCAATACCTGCCTTCAATGCAGTACAGTGTCTGCTAGAGTTCACTACCAGCTATATGGACTTTTTATTTGTTCTGCATCCAAAGGCACTTTCAAATGGGAGATGGGGTAGTAGGGTCTTTCCATCGTGGAAATCTTGTTGGGAGAAGGTGTCGCCAGCCATGTGGCTAGAATTCATTTCTGCTTGGTACACTCAGGTAGCAATATTCTTTCATTAGTGTGTGTGTGTGTGTGTGTGTGTGTGTAGATTTATGTGAAAAGATCAAGATAAGTGTGAAAAAACAAATTGCAACAAACTATGCATTTACACATGTGTGCATATAAATGTGAAGGAATAAGTTTAAAAAGGGAGAAAGCAAACTAATAAAGATCATTCTTTAAGAGTCATTCTTTTTGATCGGAAAAGATATTCAAAATATAGTGTTGTGTAGAAAAATTAATATATGATTTTCATAAGACAAAAAAATGCATCTATTTTTATATTAAATGTGTTTATTGAAGAATACTAATCACCAAAATATTACGTTTGGTTATTCCCGGATTGCAGAAATGTGGAAATTTTGTTTTCTACTTTCTACTTTAACTGTACTTTGTACTTTAACTGTGTGTGTGTGTGTGTGTGTGTGTGTGTTGCTAGGGATCAAATTCAGGGCTTTGTACATACCAGGCAAGTGCTTTACCACTGAGCTACACCCCTAGCCCTGCATTTTTCTTTCAGATTATTGCTAAAAGATAGGTCTTGCCTCCTGCTCTTTGGTACTCTGGCTCTTCCTCAGATTTCTGCTTGCTTTCCAATCCTATCCCCAGGCTCCTACAGAATCTCTGAGTCACTTAAGTCCCTTCAGTAGATATATTTTTTGCTTAAGATAGCTAGAGGTGTTTTTTTTTTGTTTTTTTTTTTTGTTTTTTTTTTTTTATCATAGGTTGAGTATCCCTTAGTCAACTTAAATGCTTAGAACCAGAAATTGTTTTAGATTTTGGTTTTTCAGATCTTGGAATATTTGCATATAGACACTAAGATAGATCACAAGTCTATATACAAAATTAAATTGTTTCATATATGCTCTATACACACAGCCTGAATAATTTCGTGCATAAAACAAAGTTTTATGGTATGGAATTTTCTACTTGGGAGGTTATGTTAGTACTCAAAACATTTCAGCTTTGGAAGCATTCCCAATTTTGGATTTTCTAATCAGGAATGAACATTCTGTATTTAAAATTTAGTTTCCTAATTGATGCATTAACTATTAAAATTGTTATTTATAACATACAACACTGCTTTTTGTTACACTTTTTCATGACCTGTAGCCCTAATTTGTTTGCTCCTGGAGCACAGGAACTAAGGCCTATCCATAGAAATTCAGTTTCTTTTGCGGGGGAGGGTGTACTGGGGATTATAATCAGGGGCACTCAACCACTGAGCCACATCCCCAGCCCTATTTTGTATTTTATTTAGAGACAGGGTCTCATGGAGTTGCTTAGCACCTCGCTTTTGCTGAGGCTGACTTTGATCTTGTGATCCTCCTGCCTCAGCCTCCCGGGTCACTGGGATTACAGGTACGGGCCACTGCGCCTGGCTAGAAATTCAGTTTCTATGCTAACAACTTTAGATACATTTTTCAAATTTATCCTTTAATTTTTTTACAGACGGCATTTTGATTCATTGTACACAAATGGAGTACATAGTTTCATTTCTATGGTTGTACACAATGTAGATTCATACCATTCCTATAATCATACATGTACATAGGGTAATGATGTCTCTTTCCACCATTTTTCATACCCCCCTCCCTCTCATTTCTTTCTACATAATCTAAAGTTCCCCCATTCTTCTCTCACTCCCCATCCCCCGCCCCCATTATATATCATTCTCTACTTATCAGGGAAAATATTCAGCCTTTGGTTTTTTGGGCTTGGCTTATTTCACTTAGCATGATATTCTCCAGTTCCATCCATTTATTTGCAAATGCCATAAAATTATTCTTCTTTATGACTGAATAGTATTCCATTGTGTATATATACCAGAGTTTCTTTATCCATTTTAAAGTGTAACTCTCAAAACAATCCTTGTGATGGGAGTGCGGCAATCCTGTGTTATAGCTCCTATTATTACCATTGTACTGACAAGGAATTCCTGGCCTAAAACAGTGAAGTTGCTTGTCCAATTGCTAAGTGACAAAAATCTAGATTCAAAATATATATCTGTCTGACTTTAATTTATTGGTAACTTATTGCTCTTTTCTGTCTAGATCAGGGCAGGATTTTGGATTAGTTTAGAGCAGGATTATGGATTTTTAAAAAAATTTTTATCAGTACTGCCCCTTTTAAAAAATTAATTAATTTATTTATTTTTATTTTGTTGGAGAAGCACCAGGGATTGAACCCAGAGGCACTTAGCCACTGAGCCAATGCCCAGCCCTTTTTATGTTTTATTTTGAGGCAGGGTCTCACTAAGTTGTTTAGGGCCTTATTAAATTACTGAGGCTGGCTTTGAACTTGTGATCCTCCTGCCTTAGCCTCCCAAGCTGCTGGGATTACAGGTGTGCACCACAGTGCATGGCTGTATATGTTAGCCATGTTTAGAACTCTTTTACTTAGAATCTTCATTTTTTAAATTGTTCTCATGGTTTTCAACTCTGGCTGCATATTAGAATTGCCTAGGACCTTTTAATTTTTCATATTGAGGTAGGTGAATATAGCTCCGTGGTAGAGCACATGCTTAGCACGTGTGAGGTTCTGGGTTCAATTGCTTACCCCACCCTAAACAAATCCTTGATATTATTCACCCATGTAAGAGAAGAGCAGCCTTCCCAATTAGTCTCTCTCTTTCCGTTCTCTTCCTCAAATTCATCCTCTGTTTTGCCAGAATTACTCTTAAATGTAAATCTGTTCATGTGACTCTCTTACCTACATGAATTGGGGGAGTGCCTGTGGCTAAAATTTAACCTCTGAGCATGGCATTCAAAGCCCTTTTCAATCTGACCTGAAGTGATTTTTGCCAGGGCAACCCTCTTTATTATCCCTGACATTAAACTTCTTCCACATTATATTTCCCAACACAAACACACCATAGAGTCTTGCACCTCTGTGTACATAGATCAGTCCCTTGGCCTAGAATGTTTGTCTGTGTATTATACTGTACACTTTTACAAAATATGTATTAGCATGTTAACAACATTTCCATATCTTTAATTTTTTTTTCAAAATTATTTTAAGATTTCTGCATGGTATTGCCTTGTGTGTGTGTGTGTATGTGCCATTTTAAAAACTCCTATTGTGGAACATTGACTTTAGTTTGTTTCTAATTTTCTTATTTTTTATTTGTGGTGCAAGAGCTCAAACCCAGGGTCTTGCATATACTGAGCAAGAGTGCAGTGCTGAGTTACATCCCCAGTCCTAAATATTAAATATTTTGCTCTCATGAATGTACTTATTGATAAGTCTCTTTACTTATCCATATTTTTCTTTAGGGTAAGTAAAAGTAACAGGTCGAAAAAATGTACATTTTGATATTTTTCCTTTTTTTGTTTTTTTTGCAGTGCTGGGCATAGAATCCAGGTACTCACACATGCTAGTCCAGTGCTTTACTAGTGCTATATTCCCAGCCCTATTTTCTATTTTAATAGATAAAATAAATGATATGTGTGTTATTTTTTATTAAATTGCTCATAAGAATGTTGTGCAAAATATTTTATAAATAATGATTGCATGTAACAAGAATAATAATAAAATGAATACCAGCATATCTACCACTAACTTAAGAAATAAACCAACTTTTAAACACTAAAAAAAAAAAAAAAATTGACCAAAAGATTTTTCTGGTAGTTTTTAGTTTTAATTGCTGAGTTTAGTGCTTTTTCTAATTTTTAGTAAGGGCATTAGTCCTCTTTTTCTTTTCTTTACAGTTTTATTTTTATAGACTGTATTTTGATTCATTGTACACAAATGGGGTACAACTTTTCATTTCTATGGTTGTATACAATGTAGATTCACACCATTCATATAATCATTCATATATATACATTAATACTATCTGTCTCATTCTATTGTCTTTACTTCCCTCACCCCCTCCCACCCCATTTTCCTCTATACCATCCAAAGTTCCTTCATTCTTCTCCCCACCCCCACCGACCACCCCCACCTTTTTATGTATCAGCATCCACTTATCAGAGAAAACATTCGGCCTTTGGTTGTTTGGGCTTGGCCTATTTCACTTAGCAAGATATTCTCCAACTCCATCCATTTACCAGCAAATGCCATAATTTTATTATTCTTTATGGCTGAATAATATTCCATTATGTATATATACCACAGTTTCTTTATCCATTCATCAATTGAAGGGCATTTTGGTTGGTTCCACAATCTAGCTATTGTGACTTGAGCTATGAATAGTGATATGACTGTATCACTGTAGTATGCTGATTTTAAGTCCTTTGGGTATAGGCCGAGGAGTGGGCTAGCTGGGTCAAATGGTGGGTCCATTCCAAGTTTTTTGAGGAATCTCCATACTGCTTTCAAGAGTGGCTGCACCAATTTGCAACTCCACCAGCAATGTATGAGTGTGCCTTTTCCCCCACATCCACGCCAACACTTATTATTGCTTGTGTTCTTGATAACAGCCATTCTAATTAGAGTTAGATGAAATCTTAGGGTGGTTTTAATTTGCATTTCTCTAATTACTAGAGATGATGAACACTTTTTCATATATTTGTTGATCACCTGTATATCTCCTTCTATGAAGTGTCTGCCCAATTCCTTAACCCATTTATTTACTGGGTTCTTTGTATTTTTGGTGTAAAGTTTTTTAAGTTCTTTATAAATTTTGGAGATTAGTGCTCTGTCTGAAGTGTGTGTGGAAAAGACTTTCTCCCACTCTGTAGTCTCTCTTCACATTATTGATTGTTTTCTTTGCTGAGAAAAAGCTTTTTAGTTTGAATCTATCCCATTTATTGATTCTTGCTTTTATTTCTTGCCCTATGGGGGTCTTGTTAAGGAAGCCTGGTCCTAAGCTGATGTGACGGAGATCCAGGCTTACTTTTTCTTCTATTTGGTGAATGATCTCAGGACTAATTCCTACATCCTTGATCCATTTTGAGTGAGTTTTGTACAGGATGAGAGATAGGGGATTAATTTCATTTTACTACATATGGATTTCCAATTTTCCCAGCACAATTTGTTGAAGAGGTTATCTTTTTTCCATTGTATGTTTTTGGCACCTTTGTCTAGCAGAAAATAACTCTACTTATGTGGGTATGTCTCTGTGTCTTCTATCCTGTATCATTGGTCTACCTGTCTATTTTGGTGCCAATACCATGCCGTTTTTGTTACTGTTGCTCTATAGTAGAGTTTAAGTTGTGTTATTGTGATACCTTATGCATCACTCTTCCTGCCCAGGATTGCTTTGACTATTCTGGGTCTTTTGTTCTTCCAGATTAATTTCATGTTTGCTTTCTCTATTTCTATGAGAAATGTCATTGGGATTTTAATTGGAATTGTGTTATATCTGTATAGCACCTTTAGGAGTATGAGCATTTTGATAATATTAATACTGCCTATCCAAAAACATGTGAGATCTTTCCATCTTCTAAGGTTTTCTCAATTTCTTTAATTTTCTGTAGTTTTCATTGTAGAGATCTTTCACCTCTTTCATTAGATTGATTCCCAAGTATTTTATTTTATTTTTTAGGCTATTGTGAATGGAGTTGTTTTCCTCATTTCCCTTTCAGATGATTCATCAATCATCTGAACTTTAGACCGATATCTCTGATGAATATAGATGCAAAAATTCTTAACAGAATTCTGTCAAATCGCATACAAAAACATATTAAGAAGATAGTGCACCACTCATACATTGCTGGTGGAGTTGCAAATTGGTGCAGCCACTCTTGAAAGCAGTATGGAGATTCCTCAAAAAACTTGGAATGGACCCACCATTTGACCCAGCTAGCCCACTCCTCAGCCTTAGAATCAGGACTTAAAATCAGCATACTACAGTGATACAGTCATATCACTATTCATAGCTCAAGTCACAATAGCTAGATTGTGGAACCAACCAAAATGCCCTTCAATTGATGAATGGATAAAGAAACTGTGGTCTATATACATAAAGGAATATTACTCAGCCATAAAGAAGAATAAAATTATGGCATTTGCTGGTAAATGGATGGAGTTGGAGAATATCTTGCTAAGTGAAATAGGCCAAGCCCAAAAAACCAAAATCAAGTGTTGATTTTATATCCTGCTATTTTTATAAATTCATTTATTAAGTCTAGATGTTTTCTGGTGGAGTTTTTTGGATCTTCTAAATATAGAATCATATCATCAGCAAAAAGTGACAGCTTGAGTTCTTCTTTTCCTATTTGTAGCCCTTTAATTTCTTTGGTCTGTCTAATTGCTCAATGTTGAATAGAAGGACAATGTTGAATAGAAGTGGTGAAAGGGGGAATCCCTGTCTTGTTCCAGTTTTTAAAGGAAATGCTTTCAGTTTTTCTCCATTAAGAATGATGTTGGCCCTGGACTTAGCATAAATAGCCTTTACAATGTTGAGGTATGTTCCTACTAGCCCTATTTTTTCTAGTGTTTTGAGCATGAAGTGGTGTTGTATTTTGTCAAATGCTTTCTCTACATCTATTGAAATAATCATATGATTCTTAACCTTAAGTCTATTGACATGATGGATTACATTTATTGATTTACATATGTTGAACCAACCTTGCATCCCTGGGATGAACCCCACTTGATCGTGGTGCACTATCTTCTTAATATGTTTTTGTATGCGATTTGACAGAATTCTGTTAAGAATTTTTGCGTCTATATTCATCAGAGATATCGGTCTAAAGTTTTCTTTCCTTGATGAATCTTTGTCTGGTTTTGGTATCAGAGTGATACTAGCGTCATAGAATGAGTTTGGAAGGGTCCCTCCTTTTCTATTACATGAAATACTTTGAGGAGCTCTTCTTTGAGCTCTTCTCAAAGCTCTTCTTTGAAGGTCTTGTAGAACTCAGCTGAGAATCTGGTCCCAGGCTTTTCTTGGTTGGTAGGCTTCTGATGGTGCTTCTTCTATTTCATTGCTTGAAATTGATCTGTTTAAATTGTGTATGTCCTCCTGGTTCAATATGGGAGATCACATGTCTCCAGAAATTTGTCGATGTCTTTTGAGATTTTCTAATTTGTTGAAGTATAGATTTTCGAAGTAGCTTCTAATTATGTTGTGTATTTCAGTGGTATCTGTCATGATATTTCCTTTTTCAAAATGAATTTTGATAATTTGAGTTTTCTCTCTTCTCTTTGTTGGTGTGGCTAAGGGTCTATCTATTTTGTTTACTTTTTCAAAGAACCAACTTTTTGTTTTCTCAACTTTTTGTTTTGTTTTTGTTGTTCTGAATTCAACTTTTTGTTTTTGAATTGTTTCTTTTGTTTCAATTTCATTGATTTCAGCTCTGATTTTAATTATTTCCTGTCTTCTACTACTTTTGATGTTGTTCTGTTCTTCTTTTTCTAGGGCTTTGAGATGTAATGTTAGGTCATTTAGTTGTTGGCTGTTTATTCTTTTCTTGAATGCACTCCATGCAATGAATTTTTCTCTTAGTACTGCTTTCATAGTGTCCCAGGATTTTGATATCTTGTACAGTCATTCTCATTTACCTCTAAGAAATTTTTATCTCCTCCCTGATGTTTTCTGTTATCCGTGCTTCATTCAATAGCATATTATTTAGTCTCTAGGTATTGGAGTAGTTTCTGTTTTTTATTTTGTCATTGATTTCTAATTTCATTCCATTGTGATTTGATAGAACACAAGGTAGTATCTCTGTTTTTTGGCGTTTATTCAGGACTGTTTTGTGGCATAACATCTGGTCTATTTTAGAGAAGGATCCATGTGCTGTTGAGAAGAAAGTGTATTCGTTCGTTGATGAATGGACATACTATATGTCTGTTAAGTCTAAGTTATTGATTGTGTTATTGAGTTCTATGGTTTCTTTGTTTAGTTTTTGTTTGGAAGATCTATCCAGTGGTGACAGCGGTGTGTTCAGGTCACCCAGAATTATTGTGTTGTGGTCCTGGAATTGAGGGGGATTTGTTTGATGTACATGGATGTGCCGTTGTTTGGGGCATAAATATTTATGATCGTTATGTCTTCCTGATTTATGTATTCCTTAACCAGTATGAAATGTCCTTCTTTATTCCTTCTGACTAACTTTGGCTTGAAGTTCACTTTATATGATATCAGAATGGAAATCCCTGCTTTTTTACTGAGTTTGTGCTCGTGGTAGGTTTTTTCCCATCCTTTCACCTTTAGTCTGTGGCTGTCCTTTTATATGAGATGAGTCTCTTGAAGGCAGCATATTGTTGGGTCTTTCTTTTTAATCAAATCTACCAGTATATGTCCTTTTTTGCATTTTAAAATTTATTTATTTTGATTCATTGTACACAAATGGGGTACAACTGTTCTTTCTCTGATCATACACGAACTAGAATCACACCATTTGTGTAATCATACATGTACATAGGGTCAGTCTGTCTTTTGACTGATGAGTTTAGGCCATTAACATTCAGGATTATTATTGAGATATGATTTGTATTCCCAGTCATTTGGACTTATTTTTGGTTATCAGCTTGATTTGGTTTCTCCTTTGATTGGTTTTTTTCCTTTAAGGTAGTTCCTCCCTTTGCTGACCTACATTGTTGTTTTTTATTTCCTGCTAATGGAATATTTTGCTGAGAATGTTCTGTAGTGCAGGCTTTCTATTTGTAAATTCTTTTAACTTTTGTTTATCATGGAAGGATTTTATTTCATCTTCAAATCTGAAGGTTAGTTTTTCTGGGTATCTTGTTTTGTTTTTAAGTCTTATGGATTCATGTCTTTGCAGGGGTGGCAGGATGGCATATATATCTAAGGAATGAGAAAGCTTTATGATTGTTTCTCCATCTGTCCCACACCTTTAAAGAGGATGTGAAGGGTGAATTTGATGTTATCCAAACTTGCCTTGACTGACTCAGTCCATAGTGGTTACAGTCCATAGGGTTATATTGACATATTCTCTTTGACTGAACCACAGCTTTCAATGGTTTACAATAGGCTGAAGTACCTTTATGGTAGAGTGCTTGTGTAGCATTGACAGGGCCCTGAGTTTGATTCCCAGCACCACAACAAGCAAAAACAAATGGCTTACAATAGCAAAAAGGTGGAATCAATGCAGCTGTCCATCAAGAGATGAATGGATAAACATACATTGGATATACATACAAGGGAACATGATTCAGCCTTAAAAAGGAAGATTCTGACACATGCTACTTCATGAATGAACGTTGAGGATGTCCTATTGATTGAAATGAGCAACAGATAAAAGGACAAATATATGATTCCACAATCAAATTTGATTCTGGATAGTCAAATTCACAGAACCAAAGTAGAATGGTGGTTGTCAGGGCCTGGGGAGATTGGGAAAGTAGAGAGTTAATGTTTAATGGGTATAGTGTTTCAGATGGGATGATGAAAAAGTTGAGGAGATGGACAGTGGTGATGGTTCCATAACATGAATGTACTTAATGGCCCTGAATGGTATACTTAAAAGTGGTTAAGAAGATGAATTCATCCAATTTTAAAGTCAATTTTAAAATCTTTACACACAAAAAAACTACCTGTATTGATTACTTTAGCTCTTTATGGAAATGACTTTGCAAAACATGTTTTAATACTACATTTTTGGATTTTTAATAATGTCAGTATATGACATGGTGATTTGAAGACAATTTCTATATCTTATGTATGAGTCAATTCAATACAGTGATAATATACATTGTATTATTAAATATCCAAGTTGTAAATTCTTACTTGACTAGAGTTCTAGGTAAGTCTTCTCTCATGGTAAATTGCTGCCTTCTTTCTTTATGAGATAACAAATGATCTATTTACCTTTCTTCTTTGACTGTCAGGAACTGAGAGCCACCGTTTACACTGAATTGTAGTGATTAGCTGTCAAACCAGTATTTCCCTAGAGAATCATTAATCATCACTGAGTAATAAATTCCTGTTCCTATGTACTTGATTACTATGGGGAAGATGGCTTGGTTGCAATTCAGTATCTGAAATTTAGACTATTGGTCTTAGTGACTTTAAAACTGTTTCTCTGTCCAGGATCCCTTAATGGCACATTTCTGTCTGCTATTATGCAGTATCTTGTATTCCATTTCTGTTATTTGATTTCCTGTATCTGTGAGGTTCCTCTAGGACCTTTCTAAATGAATTTTATGTATGTCTTATTGCCAGCACTTTACATCCCAGCAATTATATCTTTCAAATTTGGCTTTGAAATAACCCTGGTCCCATTTCTCCTCCCCCTTCCCCTTCCCCTTCCCCTTCCCCTTCCCCTTCCCCTTTCCCTTCCCTTCCCTTCCCTTCTCTTTCTTTCTTGTGTCTTGCTGTGTTGCCTAGGCTGGCCTTGAACTACCAAACACAAGCAATCCTTGTTCTCAACCTCCTAAGTAGCTAGAACTACAGGTATGTGCCATGGTGCCAGGCTCTAGGATCTCTTTTATTTCCTCTAGAATGTGCAATCAGTTGTTAAGTTCTGTAATTTCTATCTTTACAATTATTTTTACATCTGATCCCTTTTTTTTCTAACCTCAGTGTTATACTCTCCCATCTTCTTTCTTAGATCTTTGTAATAACCTACTGACTGCATTATTGCAGTCCTCTCCAGTAAGTTCTCAGTGTTGTTGTCATATCCATTTTGACAAAACTGTTGTTTCCACTCATGCCATTTATAGAGGCCTTCCATAATATGGTTCAATAGTCTGTTGTAATTACCACTGTTCCTCCAGGCATAATGCAGGCCCTGCCAACCTGAAGTTGTTTCCTCGACATGTCTTGCATTTTCTCATCTTAATGCTTTGATTCATGTTGTTAGGTCTTCGAAGAAAGTGCTTCTTCTCATCCCAACCCCAATTTCCATCGGTCAGAAATTCTACCCTCTTTTATATGCCACCTCCTTAATCAAACACTTCTTGATTCTTTCCAAAGGTAAGATCTCTCCCAGTTTTAACCTTCCCCTAGACTTTTATATTTGGTTGTCTCTTGTGGCAAGTAACATATTCTTCTTACATTAAATGTACTTGTGTTATTTCTCTCCTATCCAAGCTCATAAGAAAAAGAAAATGAACCATGGCTTTATTATTATGATTTCTGCTTACATCAATTTCTTGCATTCCAAAAGTACTCAAAAAGAACTTAATGAATTGAAATTGGCATAAAACCAATACTGGCAATACATCTCAAAGAAATAACTCAAAGAGGGTTTTTTTTTTTTTTTAAAGGGCTATTCATATAAAAATATTTATTCAGAACAACAACACATAAACTATCTAATGCCTTAACTACACGGGACTTGTTAGATAAATTAAGGCCAGGGCCTTATGTGCCTGATCCATATGAAGTATTTAATATCAGATGAGGGGCATATCATTGTTTGCAACATTATGTGATCCAGCACATATGAAATCAGGTTAAGGAAAAAATAACTTTGACAAAACATACAAATCATGCCTATGGTAAGCCTATGGAGTCGTGTGCATCAGAAAGGACCGGAGACGAACAGCTGTCGCACTATACAGCAATTTAAAAGGCGTCCTCATACATACTCACTTTGATTCTCAAAACAACCCTGTGAAGTACTCGCGGGAGGTATCATTAACTCCGTTTTATAAGTAAGGTGATCAGCAGCCGAGGTCAGGAATGACTGACCAAGGCGGAGCCAGGACTCTAGCCCCCGCCTCCCAGTTGCAGGTTCAAGGCTGCTTCCCTGCCACCACACCTCACTGCCCTAGCGTTGAGAGCGTCAGTTTCCTTTTCTTTGCCCGCATTACATTTGCAAATCGAGACCCGAAACACCCGCTGCCAGAGAGAAAAAGGCGCGGGGACACGCAGCGCGGAACCCTAAGCCGGGAGTCAGGCCGGGGCCGCGAGACCACAGAGTCCGGAAGCGCGGACAGAGCGGCGCCGGGCGGGGGAGGGGGAGGGGTGGGAGTGGGCGCGGGAGCGCCGCCCAGTGCTGCCCAGGACCAGTGAGGGCTGCGGCCCCGCTGGCTGGCGGGATGGCAATATCGCTGGCCTTAAGGGTGTTCGCGGGGCTGGTGGCTGCGGCTCTGGCGGCCCTGCTTTTGGAGCACTACGGCCTGGCTGGGCCGCCGTCTTCACTGCCCCAGCCCCACAATCCCCAGAGGCCGCACCCCGCGCCGGGCCCTGGAGACAGCAACATCTTCTGGGGCCTGCAGGTGACGCGGCGGGAGGCTGGCGGGCGGGGGGTGCTGAGCGGCAACAGAGACCCTTGCTGTACCTGTGGTGGCGCGACCTGTGCCTGTTTGGAACCATACTGGCTGCGGGCCTGGGTCTGGTTGTCACTAGAGGATCTGTCTAGTGCTGGCCTCCGTTCAGTCCTTTCGGGGGTGGGGAGTATCTTTGACACACTGCATCTCTGCCTTTTTCCTTCCACCCGAGAGAGCCACTGGGCCGCCTCTGCCCATACTGCCTCTTCCTGACTCAGATATCTATCTCTGTTCAATACCTGCTTTTGGCAGATATCCGACATTCACGTGAGCAGGTTTCGCGATCCAAGCAGAGCAGTAGACTTAGAGAAGTTCTGTTCTGAAACTATTGACATCATTCAACCAGCTCTCGTCCTAGCAACAGGTAGGGAGGATTGCCGTGCTGTGGTGGTGTTCAGTGGTCCGGATAGCAGAATGCTAGCCAGGACTACAGTTGTTCACTTTGGGGGCGTTGGGAACACTAGCCACAAGTCACAACTCCAGGTGAGCTCTGTGAGGTAGAGGAGATGGGACTTAATGATTTAATTTGCTGATGGATAATGGAGCCAAGGTCCAGGCTAAATGATTTGACATATTAAGGTTTTGTGAAAGCAGTGAAGGAAGGCTTGTAATGTTCATGTAAGTGTGTTGTTGTCTGCTATATTTGTGTCTTTTTTTTCAGCTCTGAATTGAGAGAGCATTAGGGGAAGTTCTTTAAGCAGATGTTCTCTTCTTTTGCTAATGTTTCCATTTTCTTCATACATTCGTTAATTTGATGCTTTCCATTGTTCGAGACTTCAGGTGACTCCAGGCACTTTTTCTTCCTCCACCCCCATACTTCTGTGACTTGAATTTCCTAGACTCTTCAAATATTTGATCATGTATTCCCAAAGTGGTAGGGAGAAGTAGCTAAAAGAACATCTATCTCTCCTGTTTGCTGGGTGGCTCATCTGTCACTCACTTTACTGAAACACCTTAAGTTTTATTAGTCCTTAGTTTATTGATGGGCCCCATTTCAAGTGTTCTTTTAGTTTCCTAGAAATTTTGGTATGTCATTGTCCAAACTACACTTTCCAGATTGCTTCTTGCTATAAAAATAACACTTGGTCAGATCATATACCCTGATTTGGGATGTGGTAATATGGTTGCATAGATATTAGGCCCCTCCCAAACTGTCAGAATTTCTTACAAAGGATTTTTATTTTATCAGTCTTTTGCTGCATTTTGTACTGCTCTCTTTAAAGATACTTCATTTTCCACAATCACAGGAGGTTAAATAGGCACTCATTAACCTCTAATAAACAAAGCCTTTGCCGAGACAATCTTCTTAGTTTAGATGTCATGGCTTGGACATAGGTGAATTCACCTATTAAGCTCATACATGTTATGTACTTTAAGTATCTTTGTTCCTTTGGTATGCATTTTTAAAAAATTTGAACTCCCTGGAGTTTCTTTTACATTGTGATTCAATTCTTGTGTAAACCTACAGGAGACCTGACAGATGCCAAAACAAAGGAACAGTTGGGATCCAGGCAGCAGGAGATAGAATGGCAAACTTACCAGAGTATTCTGAAGAAGACAAGGGTCATGGAAAAAACCAAGTGGCTGGACATTAGAGGAAATCATGGTAAGAGTCAAGATCCAGATATAATAAAGACTAGATATATTTTTCCCTCAAAAATCTGGATCCTTCAATTTAGATTGTAAAATTATAAAGTGGGGAAATAGTAACATAAGTTTAAATATACTGAAGGCCACAACTCTGAAACACAGCTATAATATGTTATTTTTAAACTTCAAATGTCACTGTTATCCTTTGAGATGAAAATTAGTATGATATTTTCTTTAGGATAAAAGAAAAGCTTCCACCAAAACTCATGGAGACAAATGTTTTTAAAAACCTATAGTTTGGTTGGGCAAGGTGGTACATGCCTGTAATCCCAGAGACTCAGGATGCTGAGGCAAAAGGATCATAAGTTCAAAGCCAGCTTCAGCAACTTAGTGAGGCCCTAAGCAACTTAGAGAGACCCTGTCTCAAAATAAAATATAAAAAAGGGCTGGGCATATGGCTCAGTGTTTGAACATCCTGGGTTCAATCCCTTGTACCAAAAAACAAACAAATAGAAAAGCAAACAAAAAAACAGAAACCTCTACATTTTGTTAAGTGTGAAAGAACTAAACACATAACTCTTAATACTGTATGATTCCATTTATATCACATTCAGGAAAAGGCACAGCTATAGACAGAGCAGGTTGTGGTTGCCAGGAGGGAAGACGGAGAGAGATTGACTACAAAGAGGCATCATGGGTGAATTTTGGGGGTGATGGAACTGTTCTGTATTTTGATTATGTTCTTGGATACAGGATGATGTATTTGTCAAAATCCATAGAACTATACATCACAAAGAATGAATTTTAATGTATGAAAATTTCAAAAAATTTAAACTGCATGCAAATATACAGACATGAAAGAGAAATGGAAAATCCCTTCCCTTTTTTGAGATAATCATTGTTATATTAGTAAGGAAATGAACTCTCCTTCAAAAAGAGAGTCCTGATAATAGGTTTATTTTATAAAGGTTGACTTTCTTATTAGAGTTAAATACTGCACTCGTCTACTTTCTTTGATTATTCATTGCTGATGAGTCTATGAGTGATTTTTTAACTCTCATTTTTTTTTTTATTTAATTATTTATTTTTTTGTGGTGTAGGGATTGAACCCAGGGCCTTGTGCATGCATGCATGCAAGGCAAGCACTCTACCAACTGAGTTGTCTCCCCAGCCCTTAACTCTCATTTTTTTTTTTTTTTTTTTTGCAGTGCTAGGGATTGAACCCAGGGCCTTGTGCATGCATGCATGCAAGGCAAGCACTCTACCGACTGAGCTATCTCCCCAACCCTTAACTCTCATTTTAAAGAGATAATTTTGCCTGGTGAAATATATAGCAATTGATTTGATCAGAAAATGCCTGATAGTTCTTTCAAAAGAGCTAGGAATTAAAAATTAGAAACAGGACATTTGGCTTGCAACTCTCTTTCATATGTTTACATTTCCCTTTTTTCCTAATCCAAGCCAAGTTATTTTGCAATAAGTAGTAAATATGTATATATTTTTAAAATTTCTAAGCCAAGCTCCTGAATTATTTATTTTAAGTAACACATTTCAAAGGCTTGTGATTGGGGCTGGGGCTGTGACTCAGTGGCAGAGCACTGGCCTAGCATGTGGGAGCACTGGATTCAAAAATGAGCAAATAAAATAAAGGCATGCTGTCTATCTACAACTACCAAAAAAAGTTAAAAAAAGATTTGTGATTAAATAATTTGGTTAGTACTTTGGCATTCATAGTAATGTAATTTGATTTATGACATAAACATTTATGGTATAGATATATATATGTTTATATGTATTTCTGTATTTTTGTTAAAATAGGGACAGAAGCTAGTTTTTAATTGAGATTTAGCTGTAACATAGAGTTGTTCTCTTATTTAACAAGAAGACTGCATTTATATTGATATTTCTTTTGACCTAAATTGGACTTATGGCTTGTTCTCCTAGATTATTAGAAATATTGTTGATTCCTGGAAATCAAATTTGATAATTTTAGTTACTACAACAAGGGAATCAATCTATGAAATAATTGTGCTTTCAGATGAGTGTTCTATGATATGCTTAACCTTACCCCTTACCATTTGATAATGTCTTTTTTTAAGTCTTAAGAAAGGGCTTTGTTCCTGATATAAAAGCGATCTGCTGTTTAGAAGCACTTGGCACTGATCTATAGATCAGGCATGAATCCACTGCATCTAGAATCACACAGTTAAAATAACAGCAACAACAATAGCCCAACCTTAAAACTTCAAATTGATTTATTTTGAAAAAATAATAAAGCACCTATTATTCTCAAAGTAACTACTAATCTCTAGGATATTATGTACCTTAAAACTTCCAGATACTCTGTTAACCTATCAAGTTGTTTTTGTTTATTTGTTTGTTTTTGTACTAGGACCTTACCCATGCTTGTTATGTGCTCTACTGCCTAAGCTACACCTAAGGCCTTTTTAAAAAAATTTATTTTGAGACAGTGTCTTGCCATGCTTCCCAGGCTGGCCTTGATCTTGCAATCTTCTTGCTTCATTTATGAAATTTTAAAAACTTTTCAGTCTAATTGAGTTCCATTCTACCATTTTAAGTGTTATAGAAAAAAATGTTCTTTGTTTAATCATTAACATATTTGCATTTTTCTTTTTTGTATAGATGAATACTTGCTTTTTTCTTTTTAATTAGATGCATACAACATTCCAAGTCTGGAGAGCGTCAAGAATTATTACAGGTATCCAAATGAACAGAAGACAAACAACTATGTAGAGTCTATTACAAGCAGGATACCATCAATTCAATGAATGAGTGAAAACATCCTTTTGGCAGATAAAATGTCTGTATAAAGAAACTTTGGTAATTTAGAAAAGGAGGCTTTCTTTTTTCTGTGTGACAGATTCAGTTCCTTTGAACCTTTCTTTCTTTTAATTGCTTTTGTTTTGGATACTTTAATGTTTCGTGATGGCAAATGGTACTTCTAATATTCTACACAGACTATAATTTGTTTGTTGTTGTTCTTGGTGGTGGTTTGATTTTTTGGTGACTGATACATAGTAGAATTCACTTAGATCAGAGCTTGTTAGCCAGACTGCTGAAGTCGAAGGGGTTTCAGAATGCTGAGATATTGATTTTCTCAGCCTCTGAGGTGGCTGGAGAGCTCAGTGGTCACCTGACTACTTTATCCTTTCACCCCAAGTCACGTAAATATTAACATTTTCTTTAATATTACAAATGTGAAAAGGGCTGGTGATCTGAGTTAGAAAACCCAATTCTCTAGTTTCACTGTGTTGGGATTCTTATTTTGGTTGGAATTTCACTTTTAGTTATAGGGTATTCACTAGTTTTGTTCTGCACTGTCTTTTTTTTTTTTTTTTTTTTTTTTTTTTTGGGTGCTGGGGATTGAACCCAGGGCCTTGTGCTTACAAGGCAAGCACTCTACCGACTGAGCTATCTCCCCAGCCCCTCTGTCTTTCAATCAAGTAGCACGTTACTTATCCAGAGTCAATCACTGGATAGTCTGAAGGATGGAAGAGCTAATGTTAAAAATTTGGCCCCTGCTTTCCAGGAACTTGTAGTCGAGTTAAGAGAGATAGCAATTGTTTAGGAAACAATTGTTCTCTAAACATGAAGGAATGTTTGATGAAATGCTTTGTACATTTGGTACACGTGATGATCACTATGTGAAATCTGAAAGGCAAAGGTCAGCACAGGGGGCACAAAGAAAAGACTTTATAGAAGAAGTAAAAGTTGTGTCCACTTTTAAAAGATGGGTTGCATTTGGAGAAGGAAGAAATTCTAAGGAGTAAATTTGAGGCAAACAGATAGGTATGAGCAGAATGTTAAAAACTAGAATAAGGATCTGGGGTTGTGGCTCAGTGGTAGAGAGCACTTGCCTAGCATGTGTGAGGCACTGAGTTTGATTCTTAGCACCATGTATAAATAAATGAATTAAAAATAAAGGTCTATTGACATCTAAAAAAATGTTTTAAAAAAAGCTAGAATGAGGTTTTGAGGCAATAGTAAGAAAACTGGTACTGCCTGAATAAATGTTCACATTGAGGATTTATGATATTGGATAGGTAACTTGGAACCAATTTATGGAAGTCTTAACTAACAGGTGTAAAAAAATTTGGATATGATGGGTAATAGTTCATAATCCAGTATAGGTTCTTTAGCACATGAGTAATATAATAAAAACAGTATTTTATAAGGGGTAATCTCACAATGAAAAAGGAAAAAGGTAGGGTTAAAAAGGGGGAAAGCTGGGTGGGGTGGCATGCTTCTGTAATCCCATTAATTTCAGAAGTTGAGGCAGGAGGATTACAAGTTCAAAGCCAGCCTCAGCAACTTTGCAACTTTCCTAGACCCTGTTAAAAAAAAAAAAAAAAAAAAAAAAAAAAAAGAGATAGAGAGAGGGAGGTTGGAGTCATATGTATCAAAGAAGAGGGTCCAGTAGTTCAGTCGTGATATGCAAAGGACTTAAATGTATAGAAAACATAACTGTCTGAACAAAGTTCTTGGATATGGGAATGGTAATATCAATTTGAAGATTACAAGATAAAAATCATTGTTTAACTAACTGAATTCATAAAAGTAGAGTCACCATAACTAGAAGAGGAGGTTGTCCTCTTTTGTTAATATGAAAAAGGAAAAGAACATGAAAAAGAGATGAAAATATCTTGCTTCCTATAACTGTATGCATCTTTGATGGTGACTGTGGGAATGGACTTAGACATTTTCAAAGACAATAGAATTTGAGGCCTGAGTGATTATTGGGAAAGTAGCAGTTAGCCACATAAAAATTTCTTACCTTTATATATCTATTTCTGGACACCTAAACTTTATCTGAATTTAATAAATAACATTTTGCTAGAGATACAGGTATTACAAAAATATCAACTTGACGGGCTGGGATTGTAGCTCAGTGATAGCATGCTTGCCTAGAATGTGTGAGGCCCTGGGTTCTATCCTTAGCACCACTTAAAAAAATAAAGGCATTTATTTGTCTGCCTACAACTAAAAAAATGTATTTTAAAAAATCAACTTGAGGAAAATAAAGAAATAATATTAAAATTAAATCTTCTTCTTAGGAATACTCCCAGAGAATACCAAAGTCCAGAATTCAAAAAGATGTTGACATCATATATTTTAACCTCTGCTTTCAATAGTGTTCTTTTTAGACAGTTGACTTTTAGTGTGTCAAAAAATGTAGGAAAGGGCTGGCACAGTGGTGCATGCCAGTATTCCCAGTGGCTCTGGAGGTTAAGACAGGAGGATCACAAAATCAAAGCCAGCCTCAGCAACCTTGAGGCACTAAGCAACTCAGTGAGACCCTGTCTCTAACTAAAATACAAAATAGGACTGGGGATTTGGCTCAGTGATTGAGTGCCCCTGAGTTCAATCCCCGTACCAGAAAAAAAAAAAAAAATGTGGGAAAGGAAGAAATATATATGAGATTATAAGATCCTGAAGAATAACTGAAAATAAATTAAATAAGAAAAAATATAAATTCAAAATTTTAGTGGGCTGGGGTTGTGGCTTAGTGGTAAGAGTGCTCGCCTAGCATGCGTGAGACATTGAGTTTGATTCTCAGCACCACATATAAATAAATAAAATAAAGGTCTATCAACAACTAAAAACAATTTTAAAAAAAGTTTTAAAGCAGAATAAAACCCTGAAATAGAAATTTTAAAAATACCCAAAAGAGAACAATAGAACTAATTGACTTTGTCTAAATTAGGGTTAACTAATTTTTAAATTTTAATTGTAATATCTGTGATGATATATTTACTTTATGACTTTATGATATGTTTAATTGATGTCTGGTCTTGCTTGAATATGGCTCCCTGCTAGCACATTAAACTTCAGAAGTTTATTTGTAATTTCTTATAGATGCTCTTAGGTAAAATATTATATAAGACACTTAGAAGATGATATTAATTTTTCTTATAAGGTTGACATTTAATATATAGGTATGCCCCTAATAGAACCTTTATTTTCCTTCTTTATTAAAAAAAATACTCGGTACCTATTCTGTACTACCTTACCCATCCTTTCTTCCTGCTTTTCACTCTCCAACTATAAGGACACCTGAACACTTTTGACACTTAAGGTAGTGAGGACCTTACTACCTTAAGTGTAGTGTAGACCCTGGATACAATGATATTACATTTTTAGGAATCAAAAAAGATGTACCCAGACAGACCTAGACTATCATTTTTCTTCTGGCTTGATGACTTCATCTTTGCAAATCTTTTTGTGAATTAAATCTCAGTGATTCAAGAGGTGAACACCTTTTTTGTCTCATTATACCAAAACTTCTGTAAGTACTTGGTCAGCCCTCATTAAATTTTTTAATGATTGATAAGTTACATTTTACTGAATTTTAATTAATTTCTTTTTAAATATTTAGGGGACTTCTTAAAATAGCCTCCTTTTCTGCTTTATTTGGAGACTTTGTGTTTGATTATTGATGATTTAGTTTGCATGAGTCTTTGGAAACAATGGAAAAAAAATTTCAAAATGTCTTTTAATGAGCTTATTCATTTTATTTCTCATTTAGTTATTTATCTGTCCCTAATACAGATTTTAAATTCCTTCTGTCTTTTTAAGATTGCACTAAAACTTACCTGTCTTGTATTTTTTAGGAAGTATTCTGCTGTACGTAGGGATGGCTCTTTTCATTATGTTCACAGTACTCCCTTTGGCAACTACTCTTTCATCTCTGTGGATGCCACTCAAAATCCAGGGCCTAAAAGACCCTTTAATTTCTTTGGAATTTTAGATGAGGTACAGTAAAATTTTAATTTCTCTTTGTATTTTTTTCTGTTTTTACTTCTTTGGAGATATATGTGGATCACTTTAAGTTGTCCTAGCTAAGCAAGTTCTTACCTAGAAATGTTAAAGAAAAATTTAACTATGCTTACAAGTATGGCTAGGAGATACTGGCTACTTTAGCACTGTTATTGCTATCTCTATTTTTATACAAAACCCAGGAAAAAGGCACTTCACAGTTTATCCAGTAAATATTTATTTAATATGTAAAATGCAGGATGTACTTTGCAAGGCACAGGGTATACGTCTGTGTGAGCTATATGGCATGTTGCTAAATCCCCACAATTGCCAATAAAAGAGAAGGACAACTATTGAGCTATATAAGTTTCTTTTAAAAGTGTTTTAGACAAGGTTAGGTGAAAACTATTGCTGGATTACAAACATCTGTAAAGTCAAATATGAGAACTTTTCATTATTTCTTGGTGTAACAATGTATTAATAAGCACACTATGCAAGACACATATGCTCATGTGTAAAAGTACAAAGGTGAAAGATCAAGTCCCTGACTTCTTAAGAGTATTTAATTTAGTTGTGGGGTATAAGACCAGTACAGAAATAACTAGAATAATTTACTAAGTACTGAAGAGATTTAGTTATATGAAGGTTTAAAGGAGTTTGAATCAAGTGAACACAATAATGCCAAATACATTCTATTATTTTAGGCATTTTATTTAATTTTTATTTGGTTTATTGTATTTCCTAGGTACCAATCCTGCCTTTATTCAGGATTGATTAACATATGTTAAGTCATATTCTTCAGAATAGTGTTTTTAAGGGTACAATTCAAGGACCAGGTACATGAAAATCAACTGCAGTATTACTAAATACAGTTTCCCTGGTTTTACCTCAAACTTACCAGATTAGAAGGTCCAGAAATGTATTGCTATATGTACTTTATAGATAATATTAATTTATATTTATATATGTGCAAGTTTTTAAAATCAATTTTCTGAGATATGATTTACATGCAATAAAATGTACTCATTTTAAGTGTCTGGACAGGTTTGACAAATGTGTATACTGGCATAACTGTCACCATAATGAAAACAGAACATTTCCATCATCCTAGAATGTTTCCTTGTCTGTCTTCAGTCCCTATGGAACTAAACTGGTTTTCTATCACTCTAGATTAGTTGCTCTAAAAATTTATCTAAATGAAATCATATAGAATGTTCCCTTGTATCTGGCTTCTTAGGCTCAGTATGATATTGTTGGGATTCATCTATACTCTTGGGTATATCAGTAGTTCTTTTTATTGCTGAGTAGGATTACATTTTATGGATATATTACAATTTGTTGATGGTTTCTAGTTTGGGGCTACTATGAGTAGGAACAATTAGTTTCAAGTATTTCTATGGACCTATGAACATGTTTTAAAAGTTTATTTTCAATATCTTTTTTGTTTATTACCATGTGCTATAAAAAGCTGAGATGATTAGTGGTGATTTCTTTATTTCTTCGTTTTCTTGTTTTTCAAATGGGGATAATACCTACTCTACCAATAGCAGAGTTATTTTAGGATCATATGAATTGTAATATACGTGAAAACAGTTTGAAACTTCCAGCGGTCCCTTCAGGTCATACCTAGTAGAATTTAGGACCTAGATATAATGCAATTATAATTATAAAACTTAAGGGGGAGCTGGGGTCATGGCTCAGTGGTGGAGTGCTTGCCTAGCATGTATGAGGCACGGGTTTGATCCTCGGCACCACATATAAATAAATGAAATAAAATAATGGTATTGTGTCCATCTGCCACTAAAATCTTTAAAAAAAAAAAAAAAAAAAAAGAAAAAACTTAAGGGGACTTGTTTAACCTGTTGACTCTGGATTTCAGCCTGAGCCCTAATTGAAGATCCTTCTATTTTTCTTCCATTTCAGAAACAGATGAAGGACCTCTTATTATTGGCCAAGGAAAGTAGACAGAGCAATCATACAATTTGGTTTGGACATTTTACAACATCCACTACCCTTTCTCCATCACCTGGAATCCGGTCAATCATGAGGTGAAACAAGCTTCCAAAATCAGAACTAATTGTTTGTAGTATAGCATTTATGTTGCTGTACTTATCTTGCTTTTCTGAAGAGACATTCTTTATTAGTTTGGCCCCCCAAGTTATCTTTGTTCATTTATTCTGTTTATTTTTCATTGGTTAGTTCTGCTACAGCTTATTTGTGTGGGCACCTCCATACACTTGGTGGATTGATGCCTGTTTTGCACACTCGTCACTTCCAGGGCACTTTGGAACTTGAGGTAGGAGACTGGAAAGATAATAGAAGGTAAGGGAACTACCCCACAAAACAAAATTTATCCCCATAATATGATAGACAATCCCAAGCAAGGAAAAAATTGTGATACTCGTTTTTTAAAGTAATATATGTATCTCGTAGTCTTTGTCATTACTCAAAAACCTCGTTGTAGCAGTGATGTTTACCATCACTGTGTCATGTTGATTCAAGATGACTCCATTAGGAAATAGTTTTAAACTCCAGCATACACAAAAATTATGGAGGAGGGGCTGGGGTTGTAGCTCAGTGGTAGAGCACTTGCCTGGCATGCACTGGGTTTGATGCTCAGCACTGCATAAAAAAAAAAAAAAAAAAAAAAAAAAAAAAAAAAAAAAATCCATTGACAACTAAAAAAATATTAAAAAAAAAAGAATTACAGAGGATCTTATTAAAAATAAAAATTTTCAGGCCCTATTACTAGAGATTTTAATTGTGTTGGTCTTTCTTTGTCTGTGGATCATACTTAGAGAAACACTAGAAACAGAAATGTCATTTTTCCTCCTGAATTTTATATTTACCATTCTAGTTATTTCTATAAGATATTAGTTATTTAAATTCTTCAAATAGTTATTTTTACTTTTATTAAGTTTAACATCTCTATAATAGAAATAACTTATTTACTGGAAGTATACAGTTTATTTAAATATTTTTTTAATATGGAAGTGAAATATCCAAAGTATTGAACTTTATTATTTGTTCAAATATTTGTTGAACTGAATATGTTACCTATTTCTAACTACTTTCATTAATTAACAAGCAGCTTTACATATTAGAAGCTGCTTCCTCATTTTGTTTGGCTTTTCTGGAAACTATATGAGCTAAGCCCATTATTACTTGTTAACTGTAATTACTTTGGGCTAAGACCTGTCTGCTCATGACTATGAAGCTGTTGGGCTGGGCTGCTATTGCCTTTTGTTACTCAGGCTTCTTAACTTTTGGCCAGCTTCTTTATTTCTTCTAAATGCTACAGTTACAAGTTGTTGTGTTAACTATGAAGCCATTTCCTTTGTTTTTCTTTCCATCTGCTTTTCATGTTTTAATCCTGAAAGAACCTATCCTTTACTGCTCTTGCAACATTTTAAATTGTACTGATTACAGTAGAAGAACTTTTTGACAGTATATTAGCAGTATAGTTAGGCCTTGTGGATGTAAACAAATTCAAAAATTATCAGTGTTCCCCAGCACTGCAAAAAAAAAAAAAAAAAAAAAAAAAAGAAATTATCAGTGGCCTAACACAATGAATGTTTATTTTTTCATTTCTCTAAATCTAGTATACATGAGGGCAGCTGTCCTCCATGGGGTGACTTGGGCATTCTGACTTCTTCCATCTTATAAGACTACCATTTTAACATGTCAATTTCAGAGCAGAGAAGGGAACAGAGAACTTACATACTCTCTTAAAAACTTGGAATCAGAAGTGCAATACTTGACACTTCTACACATAGCCTATTGGCCAGGATTAGTCACATGGTCCCAATTTAATACAGGGAGACTAGGAAATGCAAGGGGACCCATAGAGCATTTGGTAAGCATTATTGTTTGTATCATAGCTAATCATTTCCTTTTTAAGTTCTAAAAGAAAATATAGGGGCTGTGGATATAGCTCAGTGGTAGAGCACTTGCCTACAATGTGTGAGGCCCTGGGTTTGATCCCCAACAGAGAGCAAGAGAGGGTGGGATAAGGGGAAGTAGACTATAAAACTTTGGTTACGCTCTAATGAATATTTTATACCTTTCATTGTACATTTGGAAAATCAAAATGACTTCACTTTAATTTCTTCGAAATTATATAAATAGAAGTTTAAAAGAAGTATGAAAGGTTTATATCCAACACTTTAATATTTTATGTAGCATTATTAATGGAATGAAGAATATCAGATTTTAGTAAGCTAATAATCTGATTACATATTATGATCTGTTTACATCTTAACTTCAAAGTAGTCTTAAAATAATGTATAGAAATAAAGCAAATTAATTCAGCAAGTGTTTAAAAATTAAAGAGTACATGCTCTGTGCCAGTAATTGTTTTGGGACATAGTTAAACTCATTGCCTCAGTCAGTGCCTAGTTAATGTGACGAATGTGAAAGACAAAGTGAAGAGGCAAGAGAAGAAAGAGAGACAATATTATTTACTCTGTACTCAAATTCATCACGTAAAACCATTCTGATTTTGTAATTTTACATGTGTCTATTACCTTTAAGCCCTCTTATAATATAAAGTAACTAAATTGCCTGACCATCTTCTGTTCTCTAGGTATCGGATCTTTGCTTTTGATCATGACCTCTTTAGCTTTGCAGATTTGATCTTTGGAAACTGGCCTGTGGTCCTTATTACCAATCCTAAATCGCTCCTGTATAGTTGTGCTAAACATGAACCACTAGAAAGACTCCTTCACTCAACACACATCAGGTACATGGTAATTTTTCAGAATTTACTTTTAATTTGTATTGACAGAGAATAGGTCATTGTGATTATATTCTCATATGAAAGCTATGAGATGTCCTCCTTTAGCTTTCTTAACAACCTAAACATTATATAATGATAAATTGCTTACTATTCGATTCCCATTCTGTTAAAAAAATACAATATTTTAAACTTATAAAAATTTTAAAACCGTCTAGAAACCCATAATCCAATTATCATTTTTGCATATTTTATTGCAGCCTTTTTATTGCATGGTTTTCCATTGCTATTATCATAATGTATATATTACCTTATAGCCTTCCTTCCTTCCTTTATTTATTTATTTGTAGTGCTGGGCCTTATGCTAGGCAAGTGCCCTGCCACTGAGCTACACCTCTAGACCCATATATTCTACTTTTAAAACTTTACATTATATATTAGAAATATTGGTTTTCATTTTGCTACATAGTTTTCCAAAAAAAGCAAAAGATGTATAATCCTTATGTAAATTTGATGATGTAGAATAATAGGATGTTAATGAGATATCATTATCATTCTTCTTGCAAAAATATGTATGACTTTTTTTTAAATATAAGGGCATTTTAAAAAATATACTTTTATATATTTATTTTGAAAACTAATCCAACATAATAACCTTTTTAAAATATAATAGTGGGATTATAAGTGTGTGTGTTTTGCCCTCCCCTAATAGAACTATTATTAGCATTTCTGAGTGCTCCTTCATAGGCATTTTCTCTTAGGCATATTCTTACATAATTAATTAATCATTGGGGCATGGTTTAATTTAATTCCTAATTTTTGTCTTTCAACACAGAGAATGTATCATAATTTATGTAATAATTTTCCCATCTTATTGGTGAACTTTGAGATTTTTTCTTCTTTGAGGATAAACACCTGATACATACAGATTTTTCCTTTACTTGAATAATTTCTTTATAATAGAGTTCTAGAAGTGGAATTCTAGGTAAAAGAGTTTGAATTCTTATGACTGTTGCTAAAAATTATCTGATTACTTTTTACTTAAATGGTAAAATATGTGCCATTCAGCCATTTTCAAGTGTACAATTCGGTGGCATTATGTATGTTCACAATGTTGTGTAACCATGATCACTATCTCCAGAACTTTTTTCATTTTCTAAAGCTGCAATTCTGCCCTTGTTAAACAGACTTCTCATTACCCTTCCCCCCCAAGTAGGATGGACAACCACCATCCTACTCACTATCCCTGTGAATTTGACCATTCTAGGTGCCTCATGTCTGGCTTATTTCACTTAATAACGTCCCCAAGGTTCATCCATGTTGTAGCATTTGTAAGACTCTCCTTCATTTTTTAAGACTGAATAATATTCTACTGTATGTATATTCCACATTTTATATATCCCCACCCATTTTTTGATGATAATGAATATTGCTTCTGTGAACATGAGCATGCAAATATCTGTTCAAGTCTCTGCTTTCACTTCTTTTGGATGTAAACCCAGAAGTGGAATTGCTGAACTATATGGTAATTCTGTTTTTTTTTTTTTTTTAAGAGGATACCATATTGTTTTTCATGGCAGCTGCAGTATTTTAAATTTCCACTAGCAATGTACCAAGTAACCAATTACTTTTAAAAACAGATACTAATTTATGATGTTATCAAGCAATATGAGTGCAAAATTTACAACCTTCTTATTATTGGATACTGTATTTTGAAAAATTTAGTGATTAATCTGATAGAAATGATACCAAACTGTTTAAATTTTTGTTAAATTAGTAATGAAGTAGAATACATGTCAGTTGTTTTTTGTTTGTTTGTTTGTTTGTTTTTTGGTGCTGGGGATAGAACTCACAGCCTCGTGTATACAGAGCATTTTACCACTGAGCTACAACCCTAGTCTCACCTTTTAAAAAAATTTTATTTTGAGATAGGGTCTCAAGTAAGTTGCTCAGACTGACCTTAAACTTGCAATCCTCCTGCCTCAGCTTCCTGAGTAGTTGAATTACAGGTGTGTGTCATGACACCTGTCAGTCACAGTTTTTGATAATAGCTGGATATCAGGGTAAGGTATTATCTCAGAGTGTGGTAGCTAGTCCTGGTTGTGACCTTGCAAATACAGGCAAATACATTGGAAACCAAATGAGTAGATGAAGGGCTTGACATTAGATTAACAAATTGAGATCCCTGCTCTATAATTTCTTCTTAAGAGAAAAAAAAAAAAAACAAAAAACAAAAAAACAGAACTTTAGGAGTATCTTCAGGAAGAATTTTGAATCTACCCTAGCTAGATTTGTCAAAAAAACTTTCCTTTCTGAGAAGTAAAAGAATGGTTCTTAATTTCTCACCAATGTAGTTTTGCTGAATTGCACAACTTTAAAAGCCACCATTCAGAAGGAAACCAGATCATGAGTGGTCCTACTATTATGCAATGTGATGCTTCTGCCTGTACTTATATAATGTCTGGTTACGATAGTGTTATACTCCTTTGTAAAAACAATGACAAATACCTAAAAATATGCATTTTATATGTACTCTCATTTTAGAGTCTTGGCCTTTTCCTTATCCTCTATTACTTCTGTCACCATTAAAATTGATGGAGTTAATTTAGGACAGGCTATTCATTTGTCTGGTCCTATTTTCATACTGAAGTGGAACCCCAGAAACTACAGTAATGGGACACATAACATAGAAGCAATCGTCCAGGTAAGTTAGTGATTTTCAATTTGCTATGTAACTGATTAGGCTCTTGCCACAGTGAACTCTGGTTTGGGATTTGTTTTTAGTCAGTTGCTACAAAACTCAGTTTAATAAACAGCACAAAATTTTTGTTGAATACAGTATATATAGTATATCTAAAAATGGGCACTCAAATAATTCTATTAGAATCACAGGATAAGAAGAATAGGCATCTATTGTCTACATTGTAACATTGCTAAATCAATCTTAATAACCATGCATTACTTCACATACTTATTTCTGTGGTGAGAACACTAAAAGTCTACTTTCCCCTTTTTTATCCCTAGGGAATTATTCCAACTTTGGTCAGATTTGTTTTTTGTTTTGTTTTGTTTTTATAATGGGGCAAATTCCCCAACATACTTCAAGATAATAGAATAAGTCAAAAACCATATTTCTATTCCCAGGCCTTTGATTACTATTTCTAAGTGTAGAAGAATTGTCACTCTTTGAAAGATGTAGGACATAAAATTTTCAAGGCTTCAAAGTAAAACTTTTTAAAATTTTAATTTAAAATTTTAATTTTTTTTAGTTGTTGATGGACCTTTATTTAATTTATTTATTTATATGTGGTGCTGAGAATCAAACCCAGTGCCTCACACATGCCAGGCAAGTGCTCTACCACTGAGCCACAACCCCAGCCTCTCAAAGTAACTTTTTGCTTGGGAATATGCATTGTCAGCACAAGCAGTAACAGGGTCCTTGTCCTTATTCTGATTCATTTTGGGACATTTAATTAATTAGTACTTGCCAGAGTAGAAAGTAATAAGCATTACCAAAATAGAACAGTTTCATCAAACTCTTCAAGGGATAAGCTGTGCTCAGAAATTAGTTTCTTTTAATATACATATATTCTTAATTTCTACAATTTTATGATTTGTTGACAATTTTTAACTATTTAATCTTCAAATGTTAAGTCTCAGTTTGAAACACTGAATATTACCTCAAAAACACATATGATTAGTTCATCATCTTTTTTTTATTCTCCCAGACATACGTCCAGACAGAAGGAACTGTTTATTGAGCTCCTTTTAAGGAGATACCAGCCACATAGGACTTTTTAATTTTATCCACATGACAATTCTATGTAATGGGTAGTTTTTTTCTTCATTAATAGGTGGGAATACTTGTGTGTCTGCTTTTAAGGGAAGGCACTTTGTTTTGCTACCCATCTTTGAAGTGCTCTACATAGAAGGAATAACCAACAGGCAGAAAGTAGGAGGGATGAATGGGAATAAACTCTTATTATCTTTTATATTAGAAGTTGGATTACAGAGACTTGAAGGTACATATAATCTAGAATAAATTATTCCCAATCTTTAAGTCCTGGGGAAGAACTAGGAGCAACTGTAGGAAACCTTCCCGCTATAGGAATGGAAAATTCCCAAATCCTTGGATTGCTTTAGATTCCCTTATTATTTTTTTAATAAGATATACAGCTTCTGTAGTTTTATGAAGAAAAACCATAGCTCACATTCCTTGAAATACGTTGAAATACGTGGTTGCTTAGTTGCAGACAGTAAAAATATGAAATTACATACTTGGTAATTTTTAACTTTTTTTAATTTTTAATTTTTTATTATATTTGTTCTAATTAGTTGTACATGACAGTAGAATGCATTTATACATTTTGATAGATCATACAGAGTGTAATCTCTCATTTTTCTGATTATTCATATTGTAGGATCACATCAGTTATGTAATCATACATGTACATGAGGTAATAATGTCTCTTTCACTCTATTATTATTCCTTCCCCCATACCCCTTCCCCTCCCTTCACTCTCCTCTACCTAATATAAAGTAACTCTATTCTTCCCTATCCCCCACTTATTGTGAATTAGCTTCCGCATATCAGAGAAAACATTTGGCCTTTGGTTTTTTGGGTTTGTCTTATTTAATTTAGCATGATATTCTCTAACTCCATCCATTTATCAGCAAATGCCAGAATTCCATTCTTCTTTAAAGCTGAGTAATATTCCATCGTGTGTGTGTGTGTGTGTGTGTGTGTGTGTGTGTGTGTGTGTGTGTGTACACATGACATTTTCTTTATCCATTCATCTGTTGAAAGGTATCTAGGTTGGTTCCATAGTTTAGCTATTGTGAATTGAGCTGCTATAAACATTGATGTGGCTGTGTCATTGTAGTATGTTGATTTTAAGTCCTTTGGGTATAAACTGAGGAGTGGATAACTGGGTTTGAATGGTGGTTCCATTCCAAGTTTTCTGAGGCATATCCATACTGCTTTCCATAATTGGTTGCACCAATTTTCATTCCCACCAGCAACGTATGAGTGTACCTTTTTCCCTACATCCTTGCCAACACTTACTGTTGCTTTCTTCTTGATAATTACCATTCTGATTGGAGTGAGATGAAATCTTAGTTTTTTTTTTTTTGTGGTACTGGGGATTTAACCCAGGGCCTTGTGCACGCAAGGCAAGCACTCTACTGACTGAGCTATCTCCCCAGCCCTGATTGGGTCATTTTTAACATTTCTTACATTATTGAGGTATAGTTTATATAAAATAAATTCTACATGTTTATTTTTTATTTTATTGTTCTTAGTAGTTATACATAACAATAGAATTCATTCTGATATAACTATACAAGTATGGAATATATCTTATTCTAACTAGGATTCCACTATTATCTAATACTTTACCTGTGTCACTGTATTTATTGAATATGTATAGGTTCCCGGTAATTTAGTAGCAATTAGATCTTTAAATTAATTCTCAATGTGGATCCTGGACTAATAGTATCAATATCACCTGGAAACATGTTAGAAATTCAAATTGTCAGGTCCTGTCTAAAACCTACTGAATCAGGAATTCTGGAAGCTGGGCATGGTGGAATGCATCTATAGCCCCAGGTACTTGGGAAGCTAAGGCAGGAGGATCACCTGAATCCAGGAGTTTGAGGCCAGTCTGGGCCAGTCTAGGCAATATGCTGAGATGCTATCTAAAAAAGAAAAAGGAAAGCAAAGGAAAGAAAAGAAACAAAAGAACATGAAACTGTGGAGATAGGACCCAGAAATCTACTTTAACAATCTCTCTAGATCATTCTAATATGCACTAAAGTTTGAGAACCACTAGTTTAGATTGTTGTGCCTCCTTTGCCAACTTAAAGGGTTAACTCTAAAAGTCTCTACATCTCAAAATTTTAAAAAAAACCTGTTTTAAATAAGAACTTATCATAAGATAAATATATTTTGAACAATAAAAATTTGATAGACACCAGTACAAGTTTTTTTTTTATTTTTTAAAAAGTTTTTAAGAGGGGAAAATGTTTTAAAGATATGCAAAAGAGATAACACCCTAATGACTAATAAACGAATTCAGCAAAGTAGCAGGATATACAATTAACATGCATAAACCAATTGTGTTCTTATATACCAGTGATGAATCAACTGAAAGAGAAGTCAGAAAAACTATCCCATTCACAATAGCCACCAAAAATAAAATAAAATACTTGGAATCAATCTAACAAAAGAGGTGAAAGACCTCTACGATGAAAACTGCAACACTAAAGAAAAAAATTGAAGATCTTAGAAGATGGGAAGATCTCCCATGTTCTTGGATAGGTAGAATTAATATTGTCAAAATGGCTAGACTGCCAAAAGTGCTATACAGATTTAATGCAATTTCTATTAAGATTCCAATGATATTCTTCATAGAAATATAAAAAGCAGTTATGAAATTCACTTGGAAAAACAAGAGGCCCAGAACAGCCAAGGCAATTCTCAATAAGAAAAGTGAAGCAGGAGGCATCACAATACCAGACCTTAAATCATACTACAGAGCTGAAGTAGCAAAAACAGCATGGTATTGGCACCAAAACAGACATGAAGACCAATGGAACAGAATAGAAGACACAGAGATAAACCCATATAAATTCACTTATCTCATACTAGACAAAGGCACTATAAACATACATTGGAGAAAAGATAGCCTCTTCAACAAATGGTGCTGGGAAAACTGGAAATCCATATGCAGCAAAATGAAATTAAACCCCTATTTCTCATGCTGCACAAAACTTAATATGGATCAAGGACCAAGGCATTAGACCAGAGACCCTATACTTACTAGAAGAAAATGTGGGCCCTACTCTCCATTATGTTGCTTTAGGAAGCAGCTTCCTCAACAAGACTCCAAAAGCACAAGAAGTAAAATCAAGAATCAATAAATGGGACATATCAAACTAAAAAGCTTCTTCACAACAAAGGAAACAATCCAGAGCATGAAGAATGGGAGAAAATCTTTGCCACCTGCAGTTCAGATAGAGTACTAATCTCCAGGATGTATAGAGAACTCAAAAAACTTAATACCAAATAAACAAATAACCCAATCAATAAATGAGCAAAGGAGCTGAATAGACACTTCACAGAAGAAATATGAATGGTCAACAAATATCTAAAAATATGTTCAACATTACTAGCAATTAAGAGAAAAGCAAATTAAAACTACACTGAGATTTTTCTCACTCCAGTCAGAATGGCAACAATCCAGAGTACAAACAACAATAAATGTTGGTGAGAATGTGGGGAAAAGGGCACACTCTTACATTGCTGGTGGGACTGCAAATTGCTACAACCACTCTGGAAAGCAGTATGGGAGTTTCCTCAAAAAACTAGGAATGGTCTGATAGGTGGATACTAACACACCCGTGGGGCCAGGGAGGGGAGAAGGGAAGTACATTGGATTAGACAAAGGAGACTAAAGCAAAGGGGAGGGGGAGAGGAAAGGAAAAACAGTAGAATGAACTGGATATAACTTTCCTATGTCCATATATGAATATATGACCAGTGAAACGCCACGTCATGTATAACCACAAGAATGGGATACTAATTAGAATAAGTTATACTCCATATATGTATAATGTTATATTATATAATACACTCTACTGCCATGTATACCTAAAAAAACCCAAATAAACAAATAAAATTAAAAAAATAGGAATGGAACCACCATTTGACCTGTTTATGCTATTCCTTAGTATATAATCCAAAAGATTTAAAGTCAGCATACTAAGTGTACAGCCACATCAATGTTTATAGCAGCTCCACTCACAATAGCTAAGCTATGGAACCAACCAGGTACCCTTCAACAGATGAATTGATAAAGAAAATGTGGTACGTATATACAATGGAATATTACTCCATCATAATAATGAAATTATGGCATTTACTAGTAAATAGAGGGAACTGGAGAATATCATGCCAAATGAAATAAGCCAGTCCCCAAATACCAAAGGCCAAATGTTCTCTCTGTATGTGAATGCTAACCCGCAACAAGGGAGGGTGGGGAGGGAAAGAATAGAAGTCCATTGGATTAGACAAAGGGGAATGAAGGGAAGGGAGGTAGAGGAGAATAGGAAAGACAGTAGACTTAATTAGACATAACTTTCTTATGTTTGCCTATGAATATACAACCAGTGTAATTCCACATCATTCTCAACCACAAGAATGGGATCCTAATTAGAATTATACTCCATGTATGTATAGTATGTCAAAGTACACTCTACTATCATATATATTTAAAAAGAACAAATTTAAAAAAGAGATAGTACTCTAATGAATTCCATGACTCTTATCAGCACGTCTCAACAATTACCAGCTCATTACCAATCTTGTTTCACCTATACTCCTTTCTACTTCTCCCCCCACCGCACCCTGGTATCATTTCATCTGCAAATATGTCAGTATAAATCACTAAAAGAAATACTGTTTAAAAAACACAACCCTGATACTATGGCACATCTGAAAAAATTAATAGTAATGCCTTAATATCAAACTACCCCAGCTAGTGTTCAGTTTTTCCCAATTTGCTACACACACACACACACACACACACACACACACACACACACACGCACACGCACATATGCATTTGTTTGGTTCAAATCAGAATCCAGACAAGGTGCATGCACTGAAATTAGCTGAATTGTTTCTGCCATCTCTTTTACTCTGTAGGTTTCTTTCTATGTCCTCCTTTTTTTCCTTCATTTGTGTTTGTTTTCGAATCCAGATCTTTGGTCCTATAAAGTTTCTTCAGAATTTTTGCTGTTTACATCAGTTTGGTGTCATTTAACATATTCTTCTGCCTGCCCCCAACAGTTTTTATAACTAGTAGGTAGATTTAGAAATGTGATAAGATTTGAGTCTGATTTTTGACAAAACTACTTCATTAGATGTTTTTGCTTTTATCAGGATGCCTACAATACTTGGCTGTCTCTTTTTGTAACACTAACATTGATCAGTATATTCTATTGTTGGTATCCTTGTCTAATGGTGTGTTGGCAAATATTTAACAATCAATTTAGGATGGATTATGGCGGTGCCAGTTTCCATAATAAAAATATTCCTACCATGATTGATTTTAAGGTACCAACATAATGCTAAGCAGCCTGTAAAATTCCTGAAAATTTAATAGTTGACCCTTGTGAGCTAGTCAAGTCACCTCTATCACACTGCTAGCTTACATATCTATCAGTTTTTCATCTAAGGGTTTTTAGCAGCCATCAATGACTTTTGCCAAGATTAATTTTTTTTTCTTTTTTAAAATATTTTTTTAGTTGTCAATGGACATTTATTTTATTTATGTATATGTGGTGCTGAGAATCAAACCCAGTGCCTCATACATGCTAGGCAAGGGCTCTACCACTGAGCCACAACCCCAGACCCTCATTTTTTCTTTATCTATAAAATGGCGATTTTCAAATCTTTCTCCTTATGATAGGAGTAGTAATGAGAATAGTCTTATAAAGAAAAAAATTCCCTCATCTATTTAGTTTCTAGGTATGGAGTTTCTAAAGAAAATGCAGGATAAATTCTTGATTCTTTCCCAAACCCCTCTTTTCTAAACCAGTTTTCAGAATAATGAGTTGGTTCTTTAGCATCTGCCAAAGGTCACTAATGAATCATTTAATTTTTGTATCATTATGAATTCCACAACTACATATATATAGATAAAGATATATAGATATAGATATACAGATATAGATATTTAGATATATATATACTTATACTTATATGATATTTCAATCCATTGCATTTATTCTTTTTTAAATCATTATCTTTTTTTAACCTTTATTATTAATTAATTAATTACTTTATTTATTTTTATGTGGTGCTGAGGATTGAACCCAGTCCCTCACACAAAGCCACAATCCCAGCCCTAGCATTTATTCTTTCTGATACTCAAATTGGTCCATCTTTGGCTGATGGGACCCTCTTCATGTTGACCACTAACTTCTTTGACGCAATCCCATTATTCTTCATTAGATTTTTTTAGTTTCTGGTATGACAAGATATTCCAAGTTCTTTTGCATTTCTTACTTAAAACCTGGAATCAGTCATTTTTCTAAGAAGCACTGTTTCCTTGTAGTGAAAAATGTTTTCTTGAGTCTACAATCTGAGCACTAGTCCTGCTAGCTCATTGCTGTTATGGGTTTATTATTACTTTTCAGTGAACAAAGGGAAAAAGATTTCTTGAAAAAGAAAATACATTATGAGTATATGCTGGTATTTTCGAATCTAGAATTATAGGGTCTAAAAGAATTCTGTCAAAAGCACTTATAGGGAGACTCAAAAGTAAGTGACAAAAAAGGTAGCTATTCAACAAAGATAACTGGTAAAAGCTATTGCAAACTCTCTTGTCAGTTATGCACATAATTTAGAACATTATACATATCTAAATATGCATGAAAGTCACTTCTCTGCTATGCTTATAACTAGGATTCTGCTGGAAGAAGTAAGAGTGTTCACCACATATTTTCTGTTCAAGAGAATATTCATCTCACATTTAATCCCCTGGCATCATTTATTCTTCTTACTGACCACTGCATGGTGGTAAGTGAATTCAATTAAATGTTACAGGTGTTTTTATTGGATTTGATAAATGCAAAGTTCTAAATAATATAATCATGTGTAATGAAAGCAGAGCCTTATGAAATTAAAGTTTAGATATTGTCTAGAAGAATAAAATGATTTTAAGTCGTTTTGAATTAAAAGAAGCAGAGACATGAACAAGTAATTTAGGGCCTAGTTCTAACTAATGCCATAAAACCAGGATGAGTAAGGAAATTCTAGGTGCTGACTGGAATTAGGACTTTTAAGTTAATTATTTACTACTACTATTATTACAACTAATTATAATAATTTTATTTATTATTTTAAATTTTTTAAAAATATTTTTTGTTGTAGATGGACATAATACCTTTATTTTGTTTATTTTTTATTTTTTTTAAAGTTTATTTTTATTGTAAACAAATGGGATACATGTTTCTCTGTTTGTACATGGAGTAACAGCATACCATTTACGTAATCATACATTTACATAGGGTAATGATGTTTGATTCATCCCGTTTTTTCATTCTCCCAACCCCTCCCACCTCTCTTTTCCCTCTATACCGTCCCTCCTTCTTCCATTCTTGCCCCCCTCCAGTCCCCCATTATGTGTCATCATCCGCTTATCAGTGAGATCATTTGTCTTTTGGATTTTTGAGATTGGCTTATCTCACTTAGCATGATATTCTCCAATTTCATCCATTTGCCTGCAAATGCCATAATTTTATTATTATTTATAGCTAAGTAATATTCCATTGTATATATATATACCACAGTTTCTTTATCCATTCATCAATTGAAGGACATCTAGGTTGGTTCCACAGTCTGGTCATTGTGAATTGAGCAGCTATGAACATTGATGTGGCTGTATCTCTGTAGTATGCTGATTTTAAGTCCTTTGGGTATAGGCCGAGGAGTGGGATAGCTGGGTCAAATGGTGGGTCCATTCCAGGTTTTCTAAGGAATCTCCACACTGCTTTCCAGAGTGGATGCATTAATTTGCAGCCCCACCAGCAATGTATGAGTGTACCTTTTTCCCCACATCCTCTCCGACACCTATTGTTGCTTGTATTCTTGATAATCGCCATTCTAATTGGGGTGAGATGGAATCTTAGGGTAGTTTTCATTTTCTTATTACTAAAGATGGTGAACATTTTTTCATATGTTTGTTGATTGTTTATAGATCTTCTTCGATGAAGCGTCTGTTCATATCCTCAGCCCATTTGTTGATTGGGTTATTTGTATTCTTGGTGTAGAGTTTTTTGAGTTCTTTATATATTCTGGAAATTAACGCTCTATCTGAAGTATGAGTGGCAAAGATATTCTCCCACTCTGTAAGCTCTCTCTTCGCATTGCTGATAGTTTCCTTTGCTGAGAGAAAGCTATTTAGTTCGAATCTATCCCAGTTATTGATTCTTGCTTTTATTTCTTGTGCTATGGGAGTCCTGTTAAGGAAGTCTGATCCTAAGCCAACAAGTTGAAGATTTGGACCTACTTTTTCTTCTACAAGATGCAGGGTCTCTGGTCTGATTCCGAGGTCCTTGATCCATTGTGAGTTGATTTTTGTGCAGGGTGAGAGATAGGGGTTTAGTTTCATTCTGTTGTATGTAGATTTCCAGTTTTCCCAGCACCATTTGTTGAAGAGGCTATCTTTTCTCCATTGCATATTTTTGGCCCCTTTGTCTAGTATGAGAAAATTGTATTTATTTGGGTTTGTGTCCGTGTCCTCTATTCTGTACCATTGACCTACCTGTCTATTTTGGTGCCAATACCATGCCGTTTTTGTTACTATTGCTTTGTAGTATAGTTGAAGTTCTGGTGTTGCGATACCCCCTGTTTCATTCTTCCTGCTAAAGATTGCTTTAGCTATTCTGGGTTTCTTATTCTTCCAGATGAATTTCATGATTGCTTGCTCTATTTCTGTAAGGTACGTCATTGGGATTTTAATTGGAATTGCATTGAATCTGTATAGCACTTTTGGTAGTATGGCCATTTTGACAATATTAATTCTGCCTATCCAAGAACATGGGAGATCTTTCCATCTTCTAAGGTCTTCCTCAGTTTCTTTCTTCAATGTTTTGTAGTTTTCATTGTAGAGATCTTTTACCTCTTTGGTTAGATTGATTCACAAGTTTTTTTTTTTTTTTTTTTTTTTGAGACTATTGCAAATGGAGTTGTTTTCCTCATTTCCCTTTCAACTGTTTCGTTGCTTGCATATAAAAATGCTTTAGATTTATGCGTGTTGATTTTATATCCTGCTATTTTGCTGAATTCATTGATTTAGAAGTATTCTGGAGGAGGTTTTTGGGTCCTCTAAATATAGAATCATGTCATCCACAAATAGTGACAGCTTAAGTTCCTCTTTTCCTATTCGTATCTCTTTAATTCTTTGGTCTGCTTAATTGCTCTGGCTAAAGTTTCGAGGACAATGTTGAATAGAAGTGGTGAAAGAGGACATCCCTGTCTTGTTCCTGTTTTTAAAGGGAATGGTTTCAGTTTTTCTCCATTAAGAATGATGTTGGCCATGGGCTTAGCATAAATAGCCTTTACAATGTTCAGGTATGTTCCTAGTATCCCTATTTTTTCTAGTGTTTTGAGCATGAAGGGGTGTTGTATTTTGTCGGATGCTTTTTCTGCATCAATTGAAATAACCATATGATTCTTATCCTTAAGTCTACTGACGTGATGGATTACGTTTATTGATTTACAGATGTTAAACCATCCTTGCATTCCAGGGATGAACCCCACTTGATCGTGGTGCACAATTTCCTTAATATGTTTTTGGATACGGTTTGCTAATGTTTTGTTAAGGATCTTTGCATCTATATTCATCAAGGATATTGGTCTATAGCTATAGCTTCCAGGGTTATCCAAGATGTCCACTCTGGCTTCCAAATGTGTTGGCAAATGGGGAGCTGCAGTTCTGGGTGTGGACCTGGTCAGCAGGAGGTCCTGGAGGCGGGATGCGTTTGGTCAGGCAGGGGTCCTGGAGGTCTGGTGTGTTTGGTGTGGTTGTGGGATCCTGGAGACTGGTTGCAATCAGTCAGTCTGGGGTCCCGGTGATAGGGCACAGTCAGTTGGTCTGGGGGTCCTGGCGGCAGGGAGCAGTCAGTCGATGTGAGGGCCCCAGAGGCAGGGAGTGATCGGTTGGGCTGAGGGATCCTGGAGATGGGCTCAGTCAGTCCAGCCAGGGATCCTACGAGGCCTGGCTGTTGTCTCAAAATGGCGGCAGCCACGTGTAATCAAACCTGCAGGTACTGTATCAGTGAACTTCCAGGCAACAGCAGGCAGCTGGTGCTCCATTGGTGGTCGGTGATCAGTTTGCTGACTGTTGTCGGACAATCGGTAGGTGAACCTCATGCGTTGGGTGACGGATAGGCGTAAGGCAGGCGATGGACCGGCCAGAGGCAGGCAAATGGCGGATGATAGGCGTCTGATAGTGAGCAATCTGCACTCAAAAAAGGCGTCAATATGCTGGCAGACTGCAGGTCATTACAGCAGACAAATGGAGTAAACACCAGGGAATAGATAAGCAGCAAAAACTGCCTCCCCGAGAAACAGATATCCTCTGCTTGAAACCAGAGTTACGGAGCGACAAGGAACGCAGCCTCCCTCTCGTCTGCCATCTTGGATCTCCTGTTTTATTTTTATGGGTACTGAGGATAGAACCCAGTGCCTTTCACATGCTAGGCAAGTGCACTGCCACTGAGCTACAGACCTAGCCCTATTATTTTAATTTTATTTATTTATTTAACCTAGGGCCTCACTTAGGTTAGGCACTCTACAATGAGTCACACACCCAATCCAGGATTAAAACTTCTAAAATAATATTTCTTTTTTTAAAATGTATTTTTAATTTAATTTTTCTAGGCAAATACCAGTATATATTGTAGGGAATTCACAAAATACAGTATAATCTCTTTAAAATTAGGGTAAAGTAAAAGAATATTTCTTCATATAAAAATAACACGTGCTGGGAGCGTGGGTTGTAGCTCAGTGGTAGAGTACTTGCCTAGCATATGTGAGGTACTGGGTTCAATCCTGAGCATCACATAAAAATAAATAAATAAATAACTGTATTGTGTGTATTGTGTCTGTCTACAACCAAATATACATATATATATATAGATATATATGTGTGTGTGTGTGTGTATACATATATGCGCATATATTATATAAAATAACGTGCTCAATGTGGAAAACTTGGAAAATTAAGAAATAAAGTAAGATCAAATCCACATAATTTTCATCCCACTGTTCATTATAACCATTGTATTGTTGTATACTTGTTTATGAGTCTTTAATATAAAATGTGATTACCTAAGGCCTGTGCATTCTAGATAAGGCTTTTACCATTGAGCTATATCCCTGGTCCCTCTAATATTATACATTTGTTCTTTCTTTCTGTCTGATTTTTTCCCATTGAGGAATTTGTTTTGACTATTTTCTCATATCAATGTATACTTTTTCTTTAAGTGGAGTCTTGCTATGTTACCCAGGCTGGTGTTGAACTCCTGGGCTCAAGCAATTATCCTGACTTAGTCTCTTGAGTAGCTGAGATTAGAGGTGCATACCTCTTTGCCTGACTATATTATTTTATGTGATATTAGCTATATTATGTTAAGACACACATTATTATACTAATAAATACCTTAATATACACCTTAATTTATTAAGTTACTTTAGGCAAATGATTAAATAAAGATATGCCTTAGTTAGATAAATTAAGATTTGCCTTGGGGCTGGGGTTGTGGCTCAGTGGTAGAGCACTTGCCTTACAGGTGTTCTGGGTTCAGTCCTCAGCACCACATAAAAAATAAATAAAATAAAGGTATAAAAAAACAGATTTGCCTTAATATATTTAACTACTTGTCTATTTTGGGGCATTTGTTTCCAAATTTTCCCTCTACTACATAAATAATGGTTTTAAGTAAGTTTGGCATATATTGCTAACATAATTTCTTGGGATCAATTCCAAGAAGTAACTTGCTGGATCAAAGGTGAGTGTAATGTTTTATATACTTCCTTTCTTTATTATATAATTATACAAATTATTTATTGTATTATATTCACTTTTTTTCTATCTTCTCTCATTAAAATATAAGTCCAGTGAGATCAGGGATCTTTGGTTGGAATGCCTAGCATATAGTAAGCCCTCAATATTTATTGAATAAATGAGTATTTTTTTTGTTTCTAATATCCACTATTAAATTATCTTTGGAGAAGTGGTTGTAATTTATACTCTACCTTCCTAAGATCTAATTTATTCTGGACATTAATAAAAAATACAAAAAGTTATTTATTAAAAATTTGAAAAGAAAAATTCAACCTCTCTTAATTTCATCTCCTGAATAGCTTTAGGGGGCATATTCTCAGACTTAAAATGTGAAATTACTATTATTTTGATTACTTGTGTGATTTTTTTTAAAAATGTGATTAATGGGCATTTATATTTCAGTACTGTGATTTTTTGGGTCATTTTAAAATTTTTCTTTGGGAGGTTTTTAATAGTCATGTAGATCAAGCTTTGGGAATTTGGATGCATAAATGAATCACCTGAGAATATTAATTGTAGATTTGGATTCAATAGGTCTGAGATGGGGCCTAGGATTCTGTATCCCTTATAGGCTAAATGTGATTGCAGTGATGGTCTGAAGATCATACTTTTAAAAGCAAGTACCTAGCTCAGATGTCTCTTTCATATTAGTTAATCTCTAAATAAATGACTTCTTGTGGAGAAAGCAGAAGAAAATATAGTTTGCTCACTCAGTCTGCAGTGTGCTGGATAGTTTTTTCCTTCTTACGGAACTTTAAATAAAACCAAACAAATTATCCTTCTCCTAGTACAATGAAAGTAGACAATTTTAACTTCAAAGTTTAATTTAACTATATAAACTACTTATCTCCAATTTAAGCTGAGGGAACTTATAATTTTCTTTATTACTGGATCAGATGTTTGATTCTCTTTAATATGTGTATTTATTTTTATTTATTTATTTATTTATTTTGGTACTTGGAATTGAACCCAGGACCCAGGGGCACTTTTTCACTGAGCAATATCCCCAGTCTTTTATTTTTTAGTTTGAGACAGGGTCTTACTAAGTTACTGAGGGTCTTGCTAAGTTGCTGAGGCTGACCTTTAACTTATGATCCTCCTGCTTCACTTCCTAAGTTGCTGGGATTATAGCCACTGCACCTGGCTACTTGTATTTTTCTTATAGTCATTTTTTGTTAATGGTATTTAAAAAAAAAAAGAAAAAAAAGAAACTTTCTTTTCTTTCTTTCTTTCTACTAAGCCACATCCCCATCCCTATTTTGTTTTATACAAAATATAAATGAGTTGCTTAGCACCTCACTTTTGGTGAGGCTGGCTTTGAACTTGAGATCCTCCTGCCTCAGCTTCCTGAGCTGCTGTGATTACAGGCATGAGCCACCACACCCAGCATGAAAATTGCTTTTCTCTCTGTAATTACACATTTCTAACACCAATTCATGTGTGTTATACAGTTCAACACAATTCTGACACTAACTGCTGGAAGTTAGCACAGACCCCACAGGTTAAGAGCTTAATCTTACTTTCTTGCTTTTCTCTCCCCCTGACTCTCTTTCTCCTCCTTGCTTTCCACTCTATAGCGCGCGCCCTTTCTCTTTCCTTTCTCTTTTCCCCTCATTTTCTCTCTTACCCTGCAGGGAAACACTCTGTTTGCTTAATAAACTCCCTTATGTGGAAAAAAAAAAAAAAAAAAAAAAAAAAAAGCTTAATCTTAGAAACCCTCCTTACTATCCACCACCCCCAAAACCAATCATAAGTCCAGATGTCACCTGTGCTTCTGACCAACTGGCTATAAATTGGAGGTTCCCACGGCTTCCTTCCTCAGGTTCAAAATTTTCCTAGAAAGCCTCCCAGAACTCAGGAAAATAGTGTACTTACTAGATTATTGGCTTAGGAGAGAATACAACTCAGGAACAGCCAAATGGAAGAGATACTAGGGTAAGGTATGGGGGTTGGGTGTGAACTTCCATGCCCTCCCCAAACACATGCTGCTTTCCCAGCAACTCCACGTATTCACCAACCTGGAAGCTCTCTGAACCCCTTCAGTTCGGGTTTTTATGGAGGTTTCATTAAATAGGCATGGTTGTTTAAATCCTTGACCATTAGTGATTAATTCAACCTACAACCTCTCTCCCATCTCTGGTGTGGTTGAAATAGTCTTGTTATTCATCAGAGAAGACACTCCTTTTCTTTATCATTCCACAGCTTGTCCAGCTGTACATAAAAACCAAATATAACAAAAGATGCTTTATTTTTTTCTGTTACCATTTAGAAAATCATAAGGGTTTTTAGGAGCTGTGCCCAAAAGCTGAAATTGAAAACCAAAATTCATATTTGTTATTATATCATAATATCACAGATGTCATTTTCATTTTTGTTAATGAGGCCAGTTTGAAAACCTTCACTGGAGCTGTCCGCATGTATTTATTCACATTAACATCTTTTTTCTCTGCAGGCCCGGGTCCTTTTTGTGCTGATTGTGCTGATCCAACTCTTCATTCTCATTACTTTTAGGTACCTAGAATATCCAGAGTTTAAAGGTTAGTCATGGTTATTTTCATCCTTAGAAGACTTTAAAATATCATATATTGTCCTATTATGAAGTGATATATAACAATATAAATTGTTTTTACATGAGCTTGTGAGATGCATTCTTCAAATCATTACTGCTCTTATCTTTTTTTTTTTTTTTTCTCGCAGTACTGGGGATCGAACTCAGGGCCTTGTGCTTGTGAGGCAAGCACTCTACCAGCTGAGCTCTCTCCCCAGCCCTAATAATGCTCTTATCTTGAAGAACATTATTATTATGTTTGCTGCTTTATGCCAGTAAAGTGAGATTCAATCAAAATGAGGGTAAAATACAATATAGCTCAGAATGGCCAACTTTTAATATAAGTAACTATTTAATGTAATTTTATATATGAAATACTTTTAAATAGAATATAACATTTCAGTTCAGATATTCAAAGATAAGGCACTAAACAAAGCTTGACAAAACTTTTTTTTTTTTTTCTTTTGTACTATGGATTGAACCCAGGGGTGCTTTACCACTCAAGCTCTATCATGAGCCCTTTGTATTTTTTTATTTTAAGACAGGGTCTTGCTAAGTTGCTGAGGATGGCCTCAAACTTGGGATCCTTCTTGCTTTAGCCTTCCAAGTTGCTAGGATTATAGGCATGTGCTATGATGCCCAGCAGAGCATGACAAAACTTAAACGATGTGTATATAATTTTGAATTACATACACAGAGCAGGCTATAGAACAGTTGTAAAAGAGTTGACTTTGCCTGGAATGCTTCCTTCCCCAGGGACAGCTGTCTGTCCTTGTGTGTGTTCTCTGCCTATATTTGCCAGGATACTGAGCTGACTAGCAGAAAACTGTTAATAAGTTATTGAATAGTGAAGGTAAATTGATAATCATTTATTTGGATAGGTGCTAAAAGTTTTTACTGAACCTGTATAGGTGTGGGTTTGGAACACTCAAAAGGCTGTTGGCTACTTATTTCCTCTTACATAGTATCCTATCAGTATACCTAGGCTAATATTTTGGATAGTGGTACTTTTTTTTTTGGTACAGTGAAGCTGCCTATAGGTATGTTAAAACAGAAAAATAACACATTTTCCACTCATGCTTAGTAAAACAAATACAAATATTTCTATGTAAAAGCACTAATACTGACTATTAGCAATAGAGAGTTATGAGCATGTACGTACATCTGGATAACCTTTTGCATTAGTTTTCCACTATGTTCATTATTCACTGCTTACATTAACTTTGATTCTCTATCTTGTGACTCTGTGTAGACCGATAGCTATTAAGTGGTAAAGAGTAATCATCCTACATTCTTGGTTTGCTTGAAAACCTTTCTCTTTTCATTGCTTGTACTTATTGTAACGATCACCAAATCTGGCAGTATATGACAATCACCTAAGGACATTTCAAAGAAATATAGATTCTTAGGCCCTATCTCAGACCTACCGAACTAAAATGTCTGAGGGAGGAATCTGAGAATCTCCATTTTGAAATACTTCCCAGGTGATTCTGAAAGGCAGCCAGGTTTAGAAACCACTTTATAGTCTGAAATAAAAAATAGAGGAACATAGAAAGTCATAGCCTTTTTATAGGTATTGATAGGGGTTTTCCATTAGCTTCTAAGTTTTTTGAGGGTTGAACTTATGTTACTAATTTTAAAGTAACATTAGAATTACTTATTAATAGTTTTATCTAGTCACTTTCCTTAACTACAACACATAATTCCACATACTTGATTGTCTGGCTTAAAAACAATATGATCTTTTTAAGATGCAAAAAATCTAGTTTCAAAGTGTATTTAAAAAGCTTTATGACAAAGTTTTAAAATAAAGTTTATATTAGTTTGCTAGGGTTGACATAACAAAATATTACAGGCTGGTTGGCTCAACCAACAAATATTTGTTTTCTCACAATTCTGAAGACTTGATGTTCAAGATCAAGTTTTTGTTGTTGTTGTTTGTTTTGTTTTTTCCTAAGGCCTCACTTCTTGGCTTACAGATGGCCACCTTCCCACTGTATGCTCACATGGTTATCCCTGGGTCTGTGTTGTTTGTGTCCTAATCTCTTTTTTATAAGGATACCAGTCACATTGGATTAAGACCACCCATATTACCTCATTTTACCTTAATTACCTCTTTAAAGGCTGTTTCTCCAAATACAGCCACATTCTGAGATACTAGAAGTTAGAACTTTAACATATGACTTTGGAGGGATACAAGTCAGCTCATGTCAAGCTATAAAAAGGGTTATATGCCTTTTTATAGACCCTTTCTCTAAATGTTGAACCAAAATGATTGAATTTAAAAAGATATTCATTTGAGGGTCGGGAGTGTAGTTTAGTGGTAGAATGCTTGCCTAGCATGCACAGGCTGTGTTTGATCCCTGTGAGCACTGAAAGAAAAGAAGGGAGGGAAGAATGGAAAGAAAGAAAGAAAAAATATTAATTTGAATTGCAGATACAAAGATCTTCACAGTCCACACGTGAGGGGGAAAAAAAAAAAGAAAGTAAAACATTCAGTTCTCAAATTACTACTTGCTGGGTCAATTTTCTTGCTCTTGCTTGAAAACTGGACATTTTTTGCTGTTCTTTTTTTTTTTTTTTAAACTCTCATTTTGGTATGTCAGTGTTCTGTCCTATTTTTTCTTCATCTCTGATCCTCTTTCTGCATTTTCTTCAGATTTGTCTTTGCATAAGCCTCAAGTAAGTAAGGTCTGCTGCCCTCATCTTTTTTTTTTTTTTTTTTTTTTTTTTTTTTAACATCTGCTCCTTTGGAAAACTAGGCTGTTTAGCACTTCAGTCATCAAGGTTTTATGGATACTTCCCACATTTTAGTGTCTGTGCCTGATTTTGCTTACTGAATTCCCAAGTGGCTGCTAGATATTTCTACAAAGAAACTCCTGACATCCCTCACACCTGCTCCCCTCATCCCTGGTTTGATTTTCCTATGTCACTCATGGCACCTTTATTCCTTACTTCATTTTTCATTCATTCACTCTTCATTCCCTAATGCCAAATAATAATAATAATTATTATTAATAATAATTATTATTAATGATTATTATTATTATTATTATTATTATGCAGTGCTGGGAATTGAACACAGGGCTTTGTGCTTGAAAGGCAAGCACTCTACCAACTGAGCTACCTCCCCAGCCCTCCCAACATATTATTAAAACCTTTTTCAAATGTTTCTTTTCCTTTTGAGGGGTAACCAATGTTATGTCAATACTACCTCCTCTCATGATTCCCAAACAGACTTCTAACTGTTGCTTCTGTAGCCACTCTGTCCATCTAATCTATCATTTTCATCATTAGGCAGTAATCCTTCTCACAGCGTTTTATCTGTAAGGCTTTTTGGTCATGGAAGTGATTTTATGGATGAAATGCCATGATTAAAAATCAGACACCTCTGCCTGACATTAAAGATTCTCTACAAACTAGTTTTACTTACAGTAACTAACCATGTCTTCAACCAATTACTGAAATTTCAACTTAGATAATTTTTCACTGTTCCCTATACAAACTATGCTTATTTATGCTTCTGTGTTTATGCCCAGGCTATTATTCCTACCTTAAATTATTCTTCTAAACTTATTTAAATATTAGTCTCCTGTATGATTTACTTGAAGCCATCTTTTCTTGTACCCTTTACTCTAACCATTCCAAGTCATAATGAGTTCTCACTTGTCTGAATCCCTATAGTCTTTTCTGATGATTAATTCTTTATTAATTTTTTTTCAGTGCTGGGGATTGAACCCAGGGCCTCAAGAATGCTAAGCAGGCCCTCTATCACCGAGCTATGTCCCAGTCCCCAATTCTATACTTAATTAGCTAAGCATCTTACTTTACGTAACCTCTTCAATTAATATATTTTCTCCTCAATCAGATAAATAATTTGAGAAGTACCAGACTAGAACAAAAAATCTGAGAGAGTAATACAATGAGAAAAGTGTTATTAGGCTTTGTATAAAATTAATTGTCAGGAAGCTGAATAATGTTATAAGTATGAAATGAGTGTGCTGGCCTATTAGCAAAATCATAACTTATTTAACTTACATTAGACTGTCTTTCATCAGGACCTGCTCTTTAAATATTTGTCTAGTGTCACTGAGTGTGCATTGAACTTTTTATCATAGTCTTCTGATGATTGGTTTATGACCAGCTCCATGATGAATAAAATGATTATCCATGGCCACAGAATGGAGCTTCTTTGAGTGAAGCACTTATACTTGAGCTTTTTGGCATCATATTTTAAGAGCATATCAATTGGGAGAGCTTTAGGGGTGCCTCTTAATTAGAATGACAGGACTGTTTGTTAAGAACTGTATCACATATAGGGAAGGACTATTGGAACAGATACTCATATTTAAGATCAGAATGGAGAAATTTTGATATTTCTTTTAGGTACTTTTGATATATTTTTGATACATCTCTTGGAAGTTTATAATTTGGTTACTAAGTCCTATGGAAAATAGAGACTTAATGATCCTTTGAACATAGCACTATCTTTCAAACCTACATGAAAATAAAATAGTACAGACCTCTGGCAGGTATGTCTATTTTTAGTCAAAAATATGTATGAGTTCAGTATGTTACAGTATATATAAATGTAATTATATGCATATATATAGTCTCATAACTAAACCATTTTTTGAACTTTCTACCCTATATAATTCTATTAGCTCACCAGTATTCTAAATTTTTTTTAAAGTATTCTAAATTTAAAGTGGTATCTGTATAGTTGCCATGTAACAAAGGATTTGCTCAATATAGAGCAGATAGCCCGTGAAAGTCTTCTAGAAAATGTTATAAAGAAATTAAATTTTGCGTATGTTCGCTGACTTATTAAAAATTTGTTCTGTTTAGAACCTCCACGATTTATAAATCTGACGTCATTTTCCCTTCATCTCTTGAGCAAAATAAACATCTTCTACTATTCTATGTTGCTGATGACCCTGTATGTAGTATTTGGTAAGTAAATTAATAAACTTCAAATTATAGAGAATTCTGTCAAAGAATATATTGAGATTTTGACAATAGAATAACTTAGACTCTTGAGAGTATTAACAAATAGTCCATGAGTCTTTATAAATCATTTCTTGGGATATGGTTTGGGGAAATAAAGTTCTTTCTTAATACATTTAAAGGACATTTAATCAATGCCCAGTTAATATAAGGATGCTGAGAAAACCATTAGGGAATTAGTATTTGTATGGAAATGTAGTAGAAGATGGAAGTTCATCTTAAATGCCACCTCCTCAAAGCAACCTTGTTTGATTACCTTCAAGTTTTACCCTTAGTCTGATCACATTTAATTTCATATCAGAATTTATGATTATCTCCTATATTTATAATTTTTCCTTAATAGAATATCTGTTGCCATCATGTCTGTCTCTATGACCAGCACTAAGCACAATACTTAGTATGTAGTTCAGTGAATATGAATAATGTGTGGCACTGAAAAACTCATGTCAGAAAAGAAAAGCTAAGGTGAGCAATGAGTATAGGCATATCTGAGATTGTTGTATTGATTGTTATACCAATACTTATGAAGTCACTTAGCGGTTCATATATATGGAAAGCACTGCAAGTCTCTCTTCTTTTGGTTTTTTGTTCGGGTTCTTCAGGGACTAAAAGTCAATTAGAAGTAGATTAGCTAACTGGTTGCCTAGTCAGTTTTTGTTTTACACTGTTTTTCTACTTTGGACTTTGCTCATTAGTAACTTCCAGTAGAGAACAAACTAAAATTATGACACTACAGTGTTATAAAGCAAGCAATGACTCATCCCCTTTGGAGATAATTTCTCTCTCGCTCTCTTTTTATTTAAGTGTGGGGGGTTTGAACCCAGGGCTGTGAAATTGCTAGGCAAGCACTTCATCACTGAGCTATACCTCCAGCTCCTGAAGATAAGTTCTCTTGTTAGAAGATAGGTTGGAGCTGTTTTTGACAATTGTCTTGCACTAGAGAGCCAAGCAAGTGGTTTTCCTGGGCTGCAAAAAAAAAAAAAAAAAAGAAAAAAGAAAAAGAAAAGAAAAGCAATTAAAGGGCAAAAATTGCTCCATTCAAAAAGTTGAAATTAATGGAGTTTTTCTAATGTACATCTGAGAAAATTGCTTATTACACTTCCTTTTTTATTTCCTTTTGGTTATATGTAACATTAAGATTCATTTTGACATAATTAAAAAGACATGGAGTATAATTTGCTCAAATTCAATCCCTATGTCCCCTTTCTCTCCCTTCAACCTTCTCCCTGTTTGCTTCTCACTGCTCTATTGATCTTTCTGCTATTTACTTAAAAATATTTTTAGTTGTACATGGACACAATACCTTTATTTTATTTATTTTTATGTGGTGCTAAGGATTGAACCCAGTGCCTCACATTGCAAGACAAGCACTACACCACTGAGCCCCAGTCCCAGCCTCTGCTATTTACTTTTATTTTTTTTTCTTTTTGGTTAGTGTCTTGTAGATATGCATGATGGTGGGATTAACTATGGTATATTCATAAATGTACATAGGAAAGTTAGATTCATCCCTCTGTTCTTCCCTTATTCTGTCTCTTCTCCCTCCTCTTCAGTCTCCTTCATCTAGCCCACCAGTCTCCCTTCTATTTTTATAGAATTACCCCCCACACACATACATTCTCTCTCTCTCTCTCTCTCTCTCTCTCACATACACACACACACACTTTTACCTTTCTCTTTCTATTTTTTTTTATCTCCTTATTTTGAATTCCTTCCACATATCAGAGAAAACATTCAGTCTTTGGCTTTCTGAGTCTGACTTATTTCACTTGGCACTATAGCCTCTAGCTCCTGTTTACCAGTAAATGCCATAATTTCATTTTTCTTTATGGCTGAGTAATACTCCATTGTGTATATATATCACATTTTCTTTATCCATTCATCTGTTGAAGGGTACCTTGGCTATTGTGAAGTGTGCTGCTATAAACATTGATGTGACTGTGTCACTATAGTGTGCTGATTTTAGATCTTTTTGGATAAATACTGAGGAATGGGATAGCTGGATCATGTGGTAGGTCCATTCCTAGTTTTTTGAGAAATCTCCATACTGCTTTCCAGAGTAGTTGCATTAAATTGCAGTCCTACCAACAATGTATGGGTATACCATTTTCCCCACATCCTTGTCAACACTTATTATCTATATTCTTTCTTTGAAACTGTTTGTTTTTTTGTACCAGGGATTGAACCCATGGGTAATTTACCCTAAGCCACATCCCTGGTCATTTTTATTTTAATTTTATTAAATTATCGAGAGGTTCTCACTAAGTTGCTTAGGGCCTTGCTAAGTTGCTGAGGCTGGCTTTGAATTTGTAATTATGAGTCACTGAAATTATAGGCATGGGCCACTGCACCTGGCCTTTTATTTGTATTCTTTTTTTTTTTTTTTTTTTTTTTTGTGCTGGGGATTAAATTTAGGGCCTTGTGCTTGCAAGGCAAGCACCCTACCAACTGTGCATCCCCAGCCCATGTTATTTGTATTTTTGATAATTGCCATACTGACTGGAGTGAAATGAAATTTCAATGTAGTTTTGATTTGCATTTCTCTGATTGCTTGAGTTTTGAACATTTTTTCATTTATTTGTTGGCCAGTTGTATTTCTTCTTTTGAGAAATGTCTGTTTAGTTCTTTTGTCCATTTATTTATTTTTATTTTTTTAAAGTTTTTAGTTGTAGATGGACACAATACCTTATTTTATTTATTCATTTTTATGTGATACTGAGAATCAAACCCAGTGCCTCACACACACTAGGTGGGCTGGGTTTTTGATGTCAAGTACTTTTGAGTTCTTCATATGTTCTAGATATTAATGCCTTGAGGAGCAGGTGGCAAAGATCTCCCATTCTGTAGGCATTCTCTTCACATTCTTAATTGTTTCCTTTGCTGTGAACAAGCTTTTTAAATTTGATACCATCCCACTTACTGATTTTTTGTTTCATTTATTGTGCTTTAGAAGTCTTTTTATGGAGCTGGGTTTGTGGTCCAGTGGTAGAGTGCTTGCCTAGCATGTGTGAGACCTTGGGTTTGATCCTCAGCACCATATAAAAATAAATAAAGGTTCATTGACAACTACAAAAAAAAATTTAAAAAAAAAGAAGTCTTGTTAAAGAATTGTTGATTATGTAGTCAGTGTATGAACTAATGGCTATGGGTCAACAGGAAAAGGCTAAAGTATGTTCACTATATTAGTAGGAAAGAGAAGTATGTGAATGCATTTTAGAAAGACTTTCATCAAAAAGTGGTTAGGTTGTATTGCTTTAAGGAGTAAATCTCATATATCTCAAAAATTAGCTTCAGTAGAATACCTATGCTGCTTTTTTTTTTTTTTTTTTTTTGGCAAGGGAGGTTACTGGGGACTGAACTCAGGGGACTTGACCACTGAGCCATACCCTCAGCCCTATTTTGTATTTTATTTAAAGACAGGGTCTTACTGAGTTGCTTAGTGCCTTGCCGTTGCTGAGGCTGGGTTTGAACTTGTGATCCTCCTGTCTCAGACTCCTGAGCTGCTGGGATTACAGGCATGCCCCACTGCACCCAGCTACCTCTGCTTCTTAAAGGAAATGTTATTATATTGAGTTTATTAGTGCAAGAGAGTATTTTTTAAATTATGAGTGTGATACAACCTGTTTTGGGTATCTATAAGCTATGTATCAATTCCAAGTATAGCATGTATGGAAATGATTTTATGATCCAGAGAAAATAGGGCAAATAGGTGGTTAGGATATCAGCTGTAACATAGAGTTTAGTAGAGAAGAAACACTGAAATAAAATGCTCATAGATGACTATTCTTGTATCTTCATTATTCCTATAAATGAATCTCAGGAGGTTTGTAATCAGGGTCATAGTTATTTAATCTTCTTTTCTATCCATTGCCTCCCTCAGGACCATGGTTTTTTGGTGAAATCATTGATGGCAAATTGGGTTTCTGCTTTTCCTTTGGGATATTTGTTAATGGACATTTCCTGCAAGGCGGTGCAACATTTGTAGCTGGAATTTTCCAGGTAAGAAGTCAGAAATACCATTTAAGAACATCTTGGTCTTGTTGGAACAATTGTGTGACAGTTATAAATTAAATCCAAAATCTTTTTTAAAAGTCCCAAATCTTAGGGCTGGGGATATAGCTTAGTTGGTAGAGTGCTTGCCTCATAAGCACAAGGCCCTGGGTTCAAATCCCCAGCATCACAAAAAAAAAAAAAAAAAAAATCCCAAATCTTAAATACTGTAGATCATTGTTCCTACTTTACTTGCAGGGTAGTGTTTAATAACTGATGTTTTGTTTGCTTCCTAACCCTTTTCTTCCACTACTCTTGTGTAAACTTTTAAAATACATGTTTTTGGCATTCAGAGTTGATCAGAGGTGAAAGAGGTTTTTGTTGTTTATTTAATTGTGCTTTTTCATTGGCAGAAAATGGAGTAAGGGATTTATGATAGAATAAGTTATATACTTTGAGTTAAACCAAAACCGATTATGATAAGGAAGAAGGAAAATATTTCAGGAGGAGGGAAAGGAAAAATATACACACAAGAAAAGTAGGTAATTATTTTGTAGAAACTTCAAAAATCAGACCTGGGCTTGGCAATGATATCTTAGCAGTATTGTTTGAGAAACACTGACATATTAGGTTTACATTTGATTCCTTTAAAACAAACATATAATTTAAAAATCCTCATCCATAGCAAAACTCCATAAAAAAAGACTTGAAAAATATTTATCTAATAGTTCCTTTGTTTTCACTCATCTAATGGGGCTGGTGGACCAAAATCTCAGTTATAATTTGAAGTTTTGGAAGATATCAAAAATCATTAGGCAAAATGAGTTCAAAGCCTCCTAACAGCAGTAAAACAAGATCAGCAAGATTAGGGACAATTAGGGGAAATCTTTACTTAGCAAACACTGACCCCAGTCCACAACATTCTCTGCACAGCAGCATGTAAGTAGATCCTGGGACCATTTCTCTTTCTTTCCCTCCATACTTTGGTGCTGGGGATTGAACCCAGGGCTTCAGGCATAGTAGACAGGCATTCTGTTGCTGAGCTACATCCTGGCTCTAACTTCCATTTTCTATTATATAGATGGAGGATATCTCTTAGATAAGCACTCTTTTTTTTTTTTTTATTTTTTTTGTTGTTGTTGATGGACCTTTATTTTATTTATATGTGATGCTGAGGATCAAACCCAGTGCCTCACACATGCCAGACAAGCACTCTAACTCTAGCCCATCCTAGGGCTGTTTGTTTTTGCGGTGCTGGGGATTGAACCCAGGGCCTTGTGCTTGGGGATCGAACCCAGGGCCTTGTGCTTGCAAGGCAAGCACTCTGTCAACTGAGCTATCTCCCCAGCCCCATAGGAGCACTCTTAAACCAAGTGAAACCTATATCTTGCCAAAAGGCATGCTTTTTTTTGTATAAAAATGTTTACATTCATATTTAAGCAATTGTATACTAATAATGAATTTTATGTATTATACAGGCTCCTGACTCCCAAATCTATATCTCTGATGTGGACATCTTCTCTGTACTTCAAGTGTCTATGTACAATTGCCGTTTTATATATTGCCTTTGATGTATAACAGGCATTTTTTTTTTTTTTTTTTTTTTTTTTTGCAGTGCTGGCGTTTGAACACAGGGCCTTATGCTTACAAGGCAAGCACTCTACCAACTGAGCTATATCCCCAGCCCTATAACAGGCATCTTAATATTATGTCTCCAATTGAAACTTTAATTTCCACCTCAAACCTGTGGCTCCAGTCCCACTTTCGACCTCATTCATTATCCGTTGCCAGTGTTGCCTTACAGAGCCCAAGACCTCTCCCACTTCTGGACTTTTCATTTGTTCCTTTTTTCTGGAATGCACTTCCCTCAACTGACTCATTCCTGTCCTTCAGGCTACACAGAGCTTCTCTTATTTACCCTCTTGTGACCCAATTATTTCCTTAACTGAATTTATCAAAATCTATAATTATCTTTTTTTGTTTATTTTTTCTTTTGCTGTTAGACTATAGCTCTATGATGGATCTTTTTTGACTTGTTCACTGGTGTGTGCCTAACCTAGAGCCTAGCACATTACCTGCTACATAATGGGTGCCAAATAAATATTTGTTGAATTGATGAATTGATGAATCACACAGCCTTTAAATCATATTATAATTTAGATCTTCTAATTATATTTTAGTACTCATCATTCTACCTCAAACAAAAATATAGAGATAAGGAAAAATATACTGATATCCAAGTCCCTCCATTCCATCAAAAAAGAGTGTATACTCCGTGTGTGTATGTGTGTGTGTACGTGTGCACTCACATGCATGTGTACCCAATTCCAGTTTAAACACTGGCAGATATCTACTATATATATGACACTGTTCTGTAAGTCGGGGCTTCAATATAAGTTAAATGATTCCTGTCTTTAAGATGAAAAAAAAAGACACAAGCAAATATGCAACTAACTGTAGGTTAGATGTTGTGTTACAAGTAAATGTGATCAAAGTATAAAAAAAAAAAAAATTAGACAGCTAACCCCAAGACAGAAAGCAACATATTCTTAGGAGCCACCAATAATGAGACCTGACTCCTCCAAGGGCTTGGTGGTAAGCTAACATTGTGTTCTGTTCCTTTTTTTCCAGCTGGTGTTTTTTAACATTCCCTTGATGGCTTACCTGTGTTGGAGCTTGTTGCAGAGATGCTTTGGTCACAACTTCAAGTCTCATCTCCATCAAGGGAAATACTTAAAAATTATACCTGTTCACCTACTTATGATACTGCTGTACATCTGGCAGATTTATTCCTGCTACTTTCTTCATGTGACACAGGGCACCCTGGCTCTTTTTTTCTCCCCTTTGCGGACCTGGTTGACATTGCTGACACCAGTACTCATTCGTTGTGTGTGGACACTGAACTCCACAAAGTTTGGAGCCTTCATGGTGCAGTTAAAAAGCCACCTGAGTTCCTGAAGGCCATGCCCCATCACTGCCAGCTGAGCAGAAGTTCAGCCTCTGCATCTGTAGCCCACGTCCCAGCCCCTCTTGGGTGGAAGGCAGATTTCAGTGAGTGAGCTTCAGAGAGCTGCTGCTCCTTCGACACCTGGATGTTGGAGAGGGAACACATTATCTTCCAAGTCCCTGCCACAGCTGCAGCTTTAGCCTTTTGGCACTCAACTATTGATTCCTGGAGAGTGGACTGCAGAAGTCTAAATAATGACTTGATTTCTTTCTTCCCTAAGGAGGCAAAGAGAAAGCCCTAAATAAGGAGATCGACAGGGTAGGGGCTGGGTGTGTGAGTATCTCAGGAGGCCCAGTGTTTTGGGGGGTTATCCCCTGTAAAGCATCCAGCGTCATACATAGGGTCATGGGCTTTCTGCTTCCTTAGTCGGGAGTGTTTCAGCTAATCAAATAAATGAATGAATGAAGAATAAGAAATATAACTGAACCTTACAGTGTGGCCTGGTCTCTAGGTTGGAAACGGATGGGGCGGGGAGGCGTTACCGGCCAATAGAAGGGGCGGGGCCTCAGGGCAAAAGGGGCGGGGCGGGAGGGCTGGGTTGTTGCCGGAAACCATTTCGCGGAAGCGGCACCGGAAGCGAGTCGCAGTCGCAGTGCGGCTCGGGCAGCCGCGGCAGGGGCGTCTGTTTTCAGGTCCCGGTTAGCGACTGAGATGGCGAGTGAAACTGCTTCTGCAGCCGCAGTCCTCACCCTGGCTCCGCCTTTGGAACAGCTCCGACACTTGGCGGCGGAGCTGCGGTTGCTCCTGCCTCGAGTGCGTGGTGAGCTGACGCAGTGGGGACTGGCAGTTCAGGGGCGACCTTGGGGTAGAGAAAAGGCCATGCTGGGCGACTGGTAGCAGGACCCCTGTTGGGGAGGTGGCTCCGCTCACTTAAGTTTTTCCTTTCGCCGCTCTTCGGCCCACCACGCTACACACACAAGTCGGCGAAGCCCGGGAGACCACCGAGGAGTTTAATCGGGAGATGTTCTGGAGAAGACTCAGTGAGTGCCTCTCCCGTCAGGAACCCCTTTCTCTCCTATCCCAGTGACCCGGCCCCTTTCCTACTGGTGGTCCCCTCTGGAGGTGACGGCCTCCCCCCCGCATCCGCATATCGGTGGGGATACCTCACCTTGCTGGTCCCCATATCCCCGCATCCGCATATCGGTGGGGATACCTCACCTTGCTGGTCCTCGGCACTTGAGTGGTTAAAATATAAAACATTGATATTTGGAGTGTTTTTGAGTCGTCTAGGCCGATAAAGGTGGAGAGTGAACGCATTATCTTCCAAGTCCCTGCCACAGCTGCAGCTTTAGCATTTTGGCACTAACCTTAGCACCCGCCTCTTCTGCCCACTCACCAGATGAGGCAGCGGTTAAAGTGTCGGGGGAAGCCACCACTCTGACCACAGTCTTCTCTCGACTTCCATTGCCGTCTCCACAGGTGGGCTTCACTTTACTGGAATTCTTGTGCTGTCTTGTTATTCCTTAGGAATCCTCTGTTTCTTTCCACCTTTTTACACTCAAGCCCCAGGAGATTTGTTTTCCTCATCTGTCAAATGAGATTACATTTTTTACTTTACAGGATTGTTGTGGAAACCAAATTACCTAAATGCAGTGCCTAGCATGGGTAGACCTGTCTTATAAATTTTGCAATCTGAAATTCAGCTTGGTTAATACCTTTCTGAAATAATTTTAATGTGCACACTGTTTTCTAGTTATTTTCACATACATGACCCCTGACAGATGAGCAACCACTCTCAGAAGCTCAGGTTAAGGTTAATGAGCAGTGGAAGTTGAATTTAAATAAGGCCTATCTGAATGCTAAGCTATACGTATTCTATTATAGTACATAATACCCTTTGGTATTGAATTAGTTTGTATTTAATCAGTAACATGTAGAAAACATGAAATTCAAAAGATAACAAAGTATCCTAAAATGTTTCTTTCTTCCCACCCCTGTTCCTCATTTTTGCCTTCTCTCTTCACTTCCTTTTGTATTATTATACATACAGTATATTCTATGCATATATACATTCATGTACATATATATATACATATACATATATGCTTTTTACACAAATGATCAGATACCGTCAACACTCTTCTGAACCTTCCTTTTAAAAAAATTAACAGTATTAACTTAGAAATTGATTCTTAGCAGCACCTAAAAAATTGTAATAGCTTCTTAATCTTCAGCAGAGTGACTATAACCATAATTTAGTCAATACCCTATGTGGACATTTAAACTGTTTCCAACTTGTAACTACTGTAAATGGTTCTGTGGTGAATTGCCCAATATAATCTTTTTGTACATACTTGTAGAAAAAAATTCCCAGAAATGAAATTGCTAGAACAATGAAATCATGCATTTTTAATAAGCCTTTATTATAAAACTGAAAGTAAATGTGTTGACCATGACCTAGCATGCCCTATATTCACTTTATTTTTAGAGCTGTCTATACTTGAAAGTAAGGTTATTTTAAAATGGCATATTTGTTATCTTATTTGGTTTTTACAATATTTTAAATTTCTATATGTAGGTGTTTTGAAATGATGTATTCTTTTGTTGCATATGACTACAATGATAAACTTTCTCCTTACAGACCTTAGAGGTCTACAATGAGGAAACAATGATGAATTATGTGAGAGTGCTTTAAAAGATTCATAGAAGGTGTATTTATTTCAAAGGAAGTAGTAATGTTACCTTATTCTTAAATTTTTGCTGGCTCCTTTCTTTGAAAAGAAAAACTTCCTGCTAAAATTTGTAGCAAGAAAGATACAATGAGGAGACAGCATAGAAGTATTTTTCTGTATATGCTCAAGACAGTAGTTTTACTCATAGATGAAAAATTAGAACATCGTTTTATTGGAAATATATACAAATATATATCCAAATACATATTTGAGATTCATAGTCCCCTTCTTAGGATGTCAACATTTTAGTCCTACTGCAGGATGGTTTGTTTATTGTTTTTAAAATTCTAAAAATCCTTATGACCTAATATTTTTATAAAATTTTGTGTATTGCGGTAAAAGTTTCTGAACAGAGTCAGGGTATAGCTCAGAGATGGAGTTCTTGCCTAGTATATGCAGGGCCCTGTGTTGAATACCCAGCACTGAAAAAATTTTAAAAAGTTTCTAAGCTCTTACTCTAAATCACTGTAAATATCTCATCACAAACAAGTAACAGTTTGTGGAGTGGCACCAATCTGAACCACACTTTACATAGTAGCACACTGATTTATAATTTAACAGAGTAATGAGCAATATTCAGTTCATAGTATTTATTTTTAGGTACGTATTCTGATTCTGTTGAGAGAGACACACATACATAGAGATTTGGTTAATGATCTAATCAGGGGTTGGCAAACTTTTTCTGTAAAAGGCAAGATAGTAGTAAATATTTCAGGCTAACCAGTCAATACTGCCCTTGTGTAAACGCAAGTATAGACAATATGTAAACCAGTGACCATGGCTGGGTCCCAATAACACCTTATTTACAATAAGTGTAAATGGGTCTGATTTACCTGTGGACCATAGTTTGACTACTCTTGGTCTAAGAGATGGTGAATATCTCATGGGACATATGAATATCTTGGGATATAGAGTTATCCAGGACAAGTTTTTCCCTTTTTTTCTTTATGCCTTATTGAGTTGTCAACTAGTGTCTGGTGTCCAGCTAACTCTTCTGTGGTATGTAATGAGTATATCACAAGGCCTGACTCATAATGGAATTTCAGAAAATGTTTGATGATGCTGTACAGATGTCTGTTCTCTTTCACAGTAGATGGGTTGGACAAACTGATCTAATCCACTTCTCTATTATTAAATTGGTCTGTCATCTCATAGGAAACCCAGAGGATCAGTGAACAAGTTCGTGCTGCCACCAAAGCAATTATTGCAGTGTACTATTCACTTCCCAAGGATCAGGGTAAGCTACTGTGTACACATTAGTGTTGTGTTTGTAGGCTACATCTTTGCTAAAATGATGGGTATGTCCTGAGACTTTCGCCTTTCCCCAGTTTGAGCATACACCTCAAGGAGAATTTTAAAATGTGACTGACCTCTGTAAAAACTCCATTATGCTAAGGTATATGCATCTCCTGTGCTTTGCCTGACTCTTAAGGCTTTTAATTCTCTTTGGCTCTTCCTTTCCATCTAACTGCTTACATGTTGGCTGAATCTCATCTCCAAATCCCTAGACCAAAGCCATTCCATCTTTCCTCCATTCATATTAGAGCATACTCTATTTCTAGGCTTCTCTGTAGGTTAAATGTGCACTAGTCCTGCGTACAGATTTATATCTTGATTATAATCATGCCAAAATTATAAATGAATACATGTCATAGATCTTTACTCATAAATGATTTAAACTTTTTAGTGTTTTATCCACAGTTCTCAAGGGACCACTGTCCTTAATGAATGAATACATGTTGTCTGTCATGGAAAGGTTGTATTCCAAATCTCCTGGAGAACAGCTCTAAGGACTGGTGGGTGGGATAAGAAAATGACATGGGGATATAAATAAGACCTGAGTTTTATGTTTGACACTTCCTTTAAAGCATGTGAGTGGCCATTACCTTGTAGAGCTCTAATGCTCAGATTCAGGAAAATGGACAGTGACTTCTGAAAATGATACCAGGCTCCTTGGTTTTGGCCACAGGGATCACCCTGAGAAAGCTGGTACGGGGCGCCACTTTGGACATTGTGGATGGCATGGCTCAGCTTGTGGAAGTGCTTCTCATCACTCCACCTCAGAGGTACTGATGCCATGGTATGAGTTACCAGTTAATAGGCTTCCTTGACAGGGGAAAACTTGCCCTAACAGAAAAGTTACTGAAAGCAGAGAATAATGACCATGAGGAAGGAACTTTTTAGAGACAGGAACCTAGGTTATTGATATATTCTAATTGATTCCTTTCCCCAGCCCTGAAAACAGTGACCTTATTTCCTGCAACAGTGTCTGGGTTGCTTGCCAGCAAGTTCCTCGGTTACCAAGAGGTAGGTAAGAGTAGAAGGTGAGCCATTAACTGCTGGCCAAAACAGAGAGACATCTCATGTCTGACTTCCCATTTTGTAACATTTATATATTTTAATTTCTATAAAGATTTTAGTAAAATATATTTAGTTTGTCTTCAACATTAATAGTTAGATATTAATACTTCTTGCCATTCTCTTGTTCTGCTAGGTATCTAACCCAGGGCCTTCTGCACACTAGGCAAACACTCTGTGACTGAATTATACCCCCTTCCCTTTTAAATTCAGATTCTACTTGTGGTTTTATAACTTGCTGAACAGATACGGTTTTTTTCTAGTACTACCCCAGTGGCAGTTTTATTGGGCACACTAAAGCAGTTATCAGGCCAGAAGTAGTGGTCAGCAAGAGGATTGTGATTAAGAAATATTATGTGACCATTTTACTTCTTGTGATGAATAAAGAAAAGCTTTTTAACCTTCTGTCTTGAGTTCCAGGGGATGTAGTGAAAAGAGTTTTACATTAAACCACCACTGTAGATTACCTTGATGCTCTCTTCAAAAGGAACAATGTTGGTTGTCCTTTGTGGTCTTAAGAGAATTATTAGGTTTCTCCTCTCATTCTAGTGTTTCTTATTTTTTGCTCATAGATAATAAAGCTGCAGCCCTATTAATGCTGACAAAGAATGTAGATTTTGTGAAGGATGCACATGAAGAAATGGAGCAGGTAAGGGAACCTCTGTCTTTGCTGCTTATTGGAGGGTAAATTCCATGACCAGTAGAGAATTGATTATAAGGAAAGGGATTTCCTGAACATTGACTGAATTGGTTCCATTCTCACTTCTGTTCTGTGTCTTCTATTCCCACTCCATTCTGGTATGTGATTTGTATCACTTCCATTTGTTCCTTTGCTGGACAAGGAGAGTGAGAACAGGGTTCATGAAGTAATTCAACTCTGTAGCTGTTAGTGAAATAGCCAGCCTGGGTTTTTGCTTTTGTTTTCGTACTGGGTGTTAAACCTGTGCATGCTTTGCCACTGAACTGCATGCTCAGGCCTTTTTATATTTTATTTTGAGATAGGGTCTCACTAAGTTGCCCATACTGGCCTTGGACTTGAGATCCTTCCACCTCAGTCTCCCAAGTCCCTGGGATTACAAGGTGCAACATTGTGCTCAGCCTGGTTGGGGTTTTTGAATAATTCAGTTATGGTGCTAAAAGTAAAATAGGTGTTTTGTTTTTGTTTGCATTTACATTTATCATGGTATGTTTTAGGCTGTGGAAGAATGTGACCCTTACTGTGGCCTCTTGAATGATTCTGAGGAGGACAACCACAGTGATGATGTGTTGGGGTTTCCAAGCAATCGAGACTTATATTGGTCTGAGGAAGATCAAGAACTCATAATCCCATGCCTTGCACTGGTGAGAGCATCCAAAGCGTGCCTGAAGAAAATCCGAATCTTAGTGGCAGAGAATGGGAAGAAGGATCAAGTGACTCAGCTGGATGACATTGTGGATATTTCTGATGAGATCAGCCCTAGGTAAACATGTTCCCCACTTGAAATATCTGGAGCCTTCTGATCTCAGTTTGTGCTGTCACCCACCCCAAGGTTTTTGCCTAGTTTCTAGTATTCTGAAAATGTTCAGACCTATATTCTACAAGGAAAGTTGAAAAAGTACTTCAGTAAATACCTCTACATCTTTCATTTGGATTCACCTATTGTTCACATTTTTTTCCCGTATTAGTTTATGTCTTGATAAATAAATGTCCCATATGTTTTCCTAAACCATTAGAGAATTAGTTGTGTTCATCAATGACATTTTTCCTCCACATACCTAGCATCTATCTGCTAAGAACAAAGTCTTATCATCACATCCAAGAAATTTAATGTTGAATATATCATCCAACAGTCAAAAACTTTTCCATTTGTCTCTAAAATGTTTTATATAAATCCAGGTTTCCATCAAGATTTCACATTAGTTTCTTATAGTTTAATACGGTCCCTATCCTTTTTAGTCTTTTTCAACATTGACATTTTAAAACAAAACCGGGGTCAGTTGTCCTATAAAACAGCTAACAATTTGGATTCAGGATAATTTTTCTAGGGATTATAGTCAGGTTAAACTTTTTTTTGCAAGAATATTATATAGCTGTTATGTTTTGTGCTTCCTATTACATCATATTGGGGAGTTGCAAGATTTCGCTTTGTCCCATTATTGGTAGTCCTAAATTTGATCACGATTTAAGTGGTGTCTTCTTTAGTAAGGGTGTCTTTTATGTAAAAATTTTACCTTCCATTGATGAGCCCAGCCTGCATTAGTTATTAAATCGATAATTTCAGTCCTCACATTTTTAATAAATTGATTATGTCCTGTCCTATTAACCAAGGGCATTCCCTCCCCCCTCCCGCCCCCACTTCCTAGTGAAATAGGGTATATACATTTCAGCGAATACTGGTTAAATTGATTCTTCATTGGTTGCCTGGTTGCCCAGTTTAAGGAACTGACAGCCATTTCTGGGATAGCCAGTTTCTCCTTAGTTGTGTCCATAGTTGTGTACTAGAAACAACCTAGCTAGCTTTGTTCCTTTGTTGTTGTTGTTGATGATGATGGTTATTTTTGCTTTCTGTTCCTAGTGTGGATGATTTGGCTCTGAGCATATATCCACCTATGTGCCCCCTGACTGTGCGAATCAATGTGAGTACTGACTTTGAGGGAGGAGTTATAGACCTATCTGTAGAATTTCACTGGTTACTAGTATTTCCTGTAAACTGTAGGGCACTTATTTGTCATACTTGGATGCAATAGTAATATCACAACAGTAATGTCACAGTTCTTGCATGTATTTGTGCATTATAAATATTTGCTGAGGTTGAGTTATAATAGTCATGACCTTTGATAATTCTCTCTTTCATCATTACTTGGGTAATCATTTGGAAAAACCCAAAGATCCTTGAAAATGCTGTTTTGAAAAGAAAACCTTAATTATATGTTTTAGGAACCTCTCAACCCAAATCACAAGTTTTTGATTTTTAGTCTAGGCAGAAATAAGTGTTCCTGAAACATACTCTGTTCTTATATAAATCATCTTATCATGTGATTTAACCATGATTCTTAATAGAGATATGACTTTATTATTTCAAGTCCTACTAGAGAAAGTTCTGTAATTTTAATAAACTCCAGTTCTTACCTCTAATGTTATTGGAAGGAGATGTAAAACTGCCAAATGACATGTTTTATAGTCAGATGTACCCCTTCTAATATTTGATAAATTTGATAGTGGAAATTAGATTTATCAAAATGTGTGTTCATGGTATACAAAAATCTTGAAAAATAGTGTCCTTTTAAGCATTAAATTTTTTGTTTGTTTCAGCATTAAGTTTAAAAGATGACTTCTTTAAGAAATAGACATCTTTAGCAATATGCCTATTCAGTTATCCCAAACAATAACTACTATAGCAATTAAAAAATAAGTACTCTATAAATATCTTATTTTATATTGTTGGCATACATACATCCTTATGTTATTTTAAATTTTTTTTTTAGTGCTGAGAATTGAACCCAGATTCTTGTGCATGCTAAGCGCATGCTCTACTGTTGAGCTGTGTCCCCCACCTCCCCATGTTAACTTAATATTGGTGTTCTTAAAATTCTGTACATTTTAAAAGTGAAGAACATTAGTTATTTCTGCTTTATATTTTGAGCTCTTGGCAAACAGGACAAATTCATATTACATTCTTCCTTTTTCATTCTTTTTTAAAAATTAAAAATATTTTAAGTTCCAAAGACTTATAAAAATGTTATAGCAACAATATTAATAATGTTTTGCTAAATAGAAAAGAATTTATAACCCTGTCACCTCAACCTAGTCAACATTTTTGTTTTGGGTATATTCAAGGTTCTTCTTTAATGAGTTTTATTTTGTTGTTGTTAATTTGGGGGCTTTATTAAAAATTCAAGCTGTCCTTTACTTTTTTGATGGCAGGCCTCAGGGTGAATAATTTCTCTGTTTCTTTTCTAGTCTGCAAAACTTGTATCTGTTTTAAGGAAGGCACTTGAAATTACAAAGTAAGTATGAAGACTTCTACCTAGATGGCCTTTTGAGAATAAAACTGAATGTCTGTGTGACTTTTCTCAACTCTCAAGCTCCCACATCAAGGAATAGGAAAGGAAAAATTGGGATTTTCTTTTTAGTTTCAATTTCTGTGAAGAAACTTGCCTTTTACTGTAATTTTCTTCTGTGCACTCTCCTGAGGATAGGTTTTCCCTTCACCTTGTACTAAACTTAACTTTTTTTTTCCTATTTCATTCCACAGAGCAAGTCATGTGACCCCTCAGCCAGAAGATAGTTGGATCCCTTTACTCATTAATGCTGTTGATCATTGCATGAACAGAATTAAGGAGTTCACGCAGAGTGAAGTTGAATTATGAGTTTTCAGGCCCATTCATATTCTTCTTTCTCCCTCTCTCACTGTCCTAGCCAGATCTATGATGCCTGCTTTTAAAAATGAAGCTAGAATACTTGCTGGATGGAAAGGGAATTCCTGTCTATTTAACAAAAGACTCTATTACCAGAGATTATTGGTTAGGCCAGATTGGCAATTATTTATAAACAGCATGAGTGTGATATATTTTTCTGCTAGATACAAAAGGTAATCACATGAATTGGTGTTCCTGAATTGCATCTAAGAGATTCCTAGGGAAGCTGCCTTCCTGATTTGCAATAAAGTATGTTGTTTCATTGTTATAGATGCCAGTGGTTTCAGTGAAATGCTGTCTGCCTGCTAGCGATTAAATGAATACCCTTCTAAAGTTTCTTCCTACCAGAAATGCAGTCTGTTGAGATTAGAATATTATTTTCATTTGGGTTTATAGGTGTAAATATCTGATTCTGATCAGAAGTCTATTTAGAACAAAAACACTTGACATTAACTTTTTAAAATATTTTTTTAGTTGTCAATGGACCTTTATTTTACTTATTTATATGTGGTGCTAAGAATTGAACCCAGTGCCTCACACATGCTAGGCAAGCACTTTACCACTGAGCTAAGACCCCATCCCTTGACATTATAATTTATTTAGAGAAAATGACTGCAAAGACCCTTAGTGTTTTAGCATGTTACATATTATTCTCATCAGTAATTCCTTCTGAATATTACCCTAGGTTACTCCTTACCTCTAAAATATATTGGTATTGAGCTCATTTGTTAGGTTTGTCCATTTTATTGAACAAATCTGTTTTCCTTATAGATATCTGTTTTATTGTTGTATTATATATTATATTCCCAAAGGTAAATACCACATTTTATAAATCAAAAGTTTTCATGTATTAGAGTTTATGTAAGTTTAAGGGCATATGGTACATTCTTTTGCAAAATCATGTCTTAATTATATTTTTGCATCTATCTAGAAGATCACATGTTGGAAAGCAGAGTAAAGCTATTGGGATGTATGTGTGGTGAGTTGAATTGGGCCTTATGTGTGTACTACAGGTCTCTGCAACCTCTAATGCCAGCTCCCTACTTCTGTCTTTCTTAAGGTATAATTAACAGTAGCAGTCATTCTTTTGAGTGACTGGTGCAACTTTAGGTTTGAAATTCCTTAAGCCAAATGAGTTTTAACTATTTTTGGGGGGAAGGTGTACTGGGGATTGAATTCAGGGCATTCAGCCACTGAGCCACATTCCCAGCCCCCCCCCCCCTTTTAATATTTTAGTTGTAGATAGACAATACTTTTGTTTCATTTATTTATTTTTATGTGTTACTGAGAATTGAACCCAGTGCCTCATATGTGCTAGGTGAGTGCTCTACCAGTGAGCCACAACCCCAGTGCCCCCAGCCCTTTTTTGTATTTTCTTTAGAGACAGAGTCTCACTGAGTTACTTAGTGCCTCAAGCAACAATATAATGTAAACAAAAAAACAACTCTGTATAAAAGGAGTCTTGTTCTTTTATTCTTTTTTATAGGGCCTATTTTCTATATACTTAATTTTCATATTTCTGTACTGGACCAAATTCATGTTTTTAATACCAGCCTTTAGTTGTGGAATTCTTTATAGAATTCTAATAAAGATTTATTTTCAGCTAAATATGCTCTCAGGTTCTACATAGTATATATGTATGTACATATGGTATGTATATAAGTATGATTATGCATACCACACATAACATGCATATATACACATCTCTACAAACATAAATATGTATATATACATGTGCATGTGTATATATATGTGTCTATATACATTTGTGTATTTGTAGACATGTATATATATATATATGTATGTATGATATGAGCATATATTTTTTATACGTGTGTGTGTATATATATATATATATATATATTTTTTTTTTTTTTTTTTTGTAGTGTTGGAGATTGAACCCAGGGCCTTGTGCATACAAGGCAAGCATTCTACCAACTGAACTATAACCCCAATCCTATATATTTAAATTTTTTTTTAAATTGATACTGAGGATTGAACCCAGGGGTACTTTACCACTGAGCAGAGCTATATCCCCAGTTCCTTTTTTTTTTTTTTTAAAAGGCATTATTTACTTATTTTTAACATGCTGAGGTTTGAACCCAGTGCCTCACATGAGCTAGGCAAGCGCTCTGCCACTCAGCCCCAGCCCAGTTCCTCTTTTTTTTTTTTTTTTTTTTTTTTGAGGCAGGTCTTGGTAAGTGGCCATTGCTGACCTTGAACTTGGGATCCTTCTGCCTCAGCCTACCAAGTCACTGTGATTATGGGTGTGCACCACCGTGTGTGACCTATGTTTGTTCAGTCATCTTTGGATCTTTAAGGATAATGGTCAGGGGTAGCACTAATCAGTGTAATTTTAGGATTATCTAAAAATTTTACTCTTAGCTAATATTATCCTACTTCATCAGAAACAGAAGAATGATTTGCATACTAGGTTCTTTCCTTTGCCTCTAAGTTAGTGAATGTATTATTGAATAATAAAATGGTTGTGAAAAGCCCCAAACTTAGAAAATCTGAATGTACTCTGAAAAGGCACTCCAAATATGTAGAAATACTTTGAAAAGTTATCTGAGTACCTTTTTAAAGCCTTCCTTTTGTTACTCAGATTTAGTTGTTCTATTCTAAAACAACCAGCCTTCCTGGCTGCTTTAAGCCAGGGTGACAGATCTTTTGGTTTCTCGGAATTTAACTTTGTTCTTGGTTCTTGCCCTCAACCTGAATGGAGAGTCATTGGTTTGATAAAGTTTACCTCCCCAGCACGTTTGATTTTAGACTGTAATTTCAAGAGTAGAGTTGGTGGGAAGAATGGTGATAAGAGCTGAAGGTTTAAACTGAAAGTTCTGGGGCTACCACAGTGACACTTCTGTAGCTGGTTAGGTTCTGGAACATGTTGCAATCCATTTCCACAATGAGCCTCTGGAGCCCCAGCTGTGTTGGTGTGAACTGGAACTGGGTGCACAAGGTATTTCCAGGCCGCACAGAACCTAATCTGAAATAAAGGAAAAAGTAGGTGCTAATTCTGTCAACAGGTCTATTGGTTTCCTGGTTACAGTAACTCCAGTGTTTGCTTGAAGAGGTGGACCATGAGAAAAATCATCTATGTACATTGCTCTTAAGCCAGAGGTGGTTAGAAGGGAATAGAAGGCCAGAACCTCCCTACACTGGGCAACTGCATAGTTCAAAAGAAAAGAATATCGAAGGATGCATTCTTTCATCACCTGTCATTCAGTCTGTCAGTTCTTGGTAATAGGATGTGAGTATGTTTGAAAAATACTATAGTGTTGGAACCCTCACTTAGTGCTGAGCATAGTAGGTGGAACAGGCATGTTGGGAGAATATTACTGTGTAGTAGGTGGTAGTTGGAGCCCCTGTCAGCCTCCTGGCCTGCTGAAGACCTTTTGGTGACTGAGAGAATGGTGTGGATTTCTTCTGAGGAGTTTTGCCATACAGTGGACTTGGTAGACCATAAAAGTCTGGTAAAATGTTGGCAGTTCCTTCTGTCTTAACTAGCAAGGGTGGTTCATTTAGTTCCATGAGGCTAAGGCAGCGACTCAATAACCTGACTGTCAGGGACCTCAGGGAAAACAGAAATAGGGATTTTGAACTCTATATTGTATATCCAATGAAGGATACAATGGACATACTGAAAGAATATTGCAATATCTAAAATCAACAAGGGATTAATATGTAGAATACACAGGAACTCCTACAAATCAACAAGAAAAAATGGCAGGAACAACAAAAAACTGGACAAAGGTAAGGATAAACTATATATAGAGGAGGAAGTATAAACAGTGAAGAAACATGAAGAGTGGCAAGTTAAAACAGTAGTAAGATATTACTTGTTTTCTGTTAGACTGGAAGAAATTAAAAAGCTGGGTATTACTACCAGTGGTAGAGAGGTAGGAATATAGAAACTCTCATGTACTGCTGGAGGAAGTGTAGATTTCTGTAGCCATTTTGCAAACAGATCTGAAAGTACCTGGTCAAACCAGATCATATCCTGTAACCCAGCAATTTCATTCCTGGGCATATATATCCCCTGACCCCATCAAACCAAGCATATAAGGGGACATACATGGGGCCGTTCACTACAACAATATTTATGGTGTCAAAGTTGTAAGCATTCTGGGTGGCTGTCATCATGGAGTGAAGTGGTAAAAAGTGATGGATGTACATCATGGATTATTATGTAGTAGAAACAATGAACTTGACGTGTGAATCTTAAAATCAGTTCTTAGTGAAAAGATACAAGTAGACATTTATATAAGTTAAAAATACTCATGAAGAAACAGTATACATTTTATACATATAGAAAGGATACACATATAGAAAAATATATGAAGGGTAGTGGTGTGAGTGCAAGTAGGGAATGAGAATAATAGGGAATAAATTAAAATTGTACATGGTGGTGATAGAGTGCAGCTCACCCTCCCTGTGATGTTTTCTAGCAACCAGCCCTGACTTCCTCCCCACATTCACTGGCAATACCCAGGCTCTCCCTGTATGATCAGGGCAACAACTAGGGTGAAGTGGTTGGTTGCCTGAGAGGCCTGCACAGATGCTACTCACCCCTACCTGTGGTCCCAGGATCAGAGAGGCCATTTGGTAGCCTTAATCATGTAATTCATTTAATTCAACTTCTGGAGATTTTTTTTTTTTTTTTTTTTCGCTTCCAAGCCATGGGAAAAAGATTTTTTAATCATTGTTTTTGGGTCTTTGCCTTTCTGACCAGATGTATCAACAGGATAAGAAGCTTGCAATCTCTTACCTGTATCTCCTCTCTCTGTAAATGAGCCCCTTTCCAAAGATGGAGATCACGCAGTCCATCATGGGGGAGTCTAGGGAGTTATGGATGCTAACTGAGGCTGTAAGAGGTTGATATTGCTTGGCTCTCTCTGGCATCTGTGGGAAGGGGCAACATGTAAAGTGATACAAAAGGCACAGAACCATCACACCTTCTCCTCCTGTGCCCCCCTTCCCTCCTCACTTATGCCTCTCATCTCTTCCACCCTGACCCAAGCTGCCCAGCTGAATTCTTTGCCTTCACCCCAATCTTCCTACATTTACTCTCACCCTTGATCCATCACTAACACTCTGATGGTTCCTGTTCTCTGTTTAGAAGTCTTGGAGGATCTCCCATTGCCTTCAGAATCTAGCTTAGTTTGCATTCAGGGTCCTTCACGATCTGCCCCAAAACCAACTTTCCAACGTTGTCTGTTCTTCCCCTGCATAAGGACACTCCATCCATATCAGGGACTTTCCCATCCCCAGCACACCCCTTGGGCTCCTTTCCTTTGCACCTCTCTGTGTCCTTTTCTGCCTTCAGTGGTCTTCCTCTACCTCTGCACTGAAAGCATACCCATGTTTCAAAGCACGTGATAAATGTCATCTCCTTCACAAAATTGTCCATAAACCCATCAGCTAGAGTTAATCTCTTTTACTTCAGTTTTCTCATAATGACTTTGTACCTCTCTTAAAGCAGTAGAAGACGAAATGTTGTGTCTCCTTTACTAAACTTCTTCAACAGGGACCAGATATCATTCGTTTTGGCCATGGTAGACTTGTGGAAAGAGGGTTGGGTCAAGAGCCATAAGCTTCTAGAACTTCCTACATTTATGCTCTTGGATATGTTGCTCTCTAGGACTCAGTTTTCTCATCTGAATAATAGAAACAGTTCCACCTAAGAGACTTTTGTATTGAAATAAAAGAGGTGAAAATACTAAAGGCTAAATCAACACAGCCTATTATTAAGTGTGGTTAAGTACGTTTAGAAACCTTTACTTAACCATCTGAAATTGAAAAACTTAAACTTTAATCCTACATGTAAGAAGTCATCTCTTTGAAGAGAGTTCTCAAACCTAGCATTGTTAGGTAATTATGCACCATGCTCATCTACTCTAAGGCTTGAGGATCTCATCTTCCTTCTGAAATGACCAGAGTGGCAGCAGATGAGAGCAATTCAGGAAAGAACCAGTGCCTACCTGGATAGCAAGGTGTGGTCTACAAATGGTGACATCTTCCTGAGCAAAGCAGCTAAGACCAGATTCAGAATGTGTTGCCACTACAGTGAGTCTGAGGAAGCTATTCTCAGGTGAGTTTCGTTCAAAATGGGAGGAGGACAGGCTGGTGGTTATTCTCTTAACTGAAACACATGATGGGCAGAGTCAGTGCAAAGGGGTGAGTGCATACACCCCTGAAACAAACCATAGTTCCTCACACTGTGCAAAGTACTTACGGTCTCACCAAGTTCAGAAAGAGACCTGACTACCCACAGCAGCTATAAACTTTACATTTGCTCAAGACCCTACTCTTACCTTCCATTCCCACTACCACCTCCACCAACCCTCTTGGTAGACTGCTTCCATGTGATTGCGGAAAAGTTCCCATGAATTAGAACAAGGCAAGTTCTTTTGGCCTTGGTGTCCTGATCTCATAATAATGGAATGGTTTGTTCTAAATGAGATGATGCTGAATGAAGAACCTGACACACAATAGTTGTTGAATATTTGCTTACATAGTTCTTTCCCATTCTCTGCTTCTTTCCTTTTTCAGAGAACAAAACCCAGACTCCTTAGCACTATATACAAGACCCATCATGATCTGGGCTCCATGTAGTTCTGTCACCACTGGTCCTATTGTCACTGCCCTGTGCTTGGAGAGGGAACAATGACGGAGAGACTGGAGGCAATGGTCAGGAAGCTGATGAGATCCTGTAGACAAGCTCTATCCCACTGTTTCTCAAACTTGCCTTCACATTGGAATTACCTGAGGAGTTTAAAAAATTCTGATGTTTGTGTCCATCATGGAGTTTCTGATTTCATTGCCTGGATGCAGCCCAAGCATTAAACTTCCCCAGGTGACTGATGTAGACAAAGTTTGAGAATGACTGCTCTAGTCCAGGGACTCAACCCTAGAACACATGGAGCTTTAAAAAAAGTACCAGTGTCTGGACCCCACCCAGACCAATTAAACAAGAATCTCAGGGAGGAGGAATCTGTGCACATATTCCTTTTGTCTGGAATGCCAGACACTTTTCTGTCTATGTCACTCCTGCCTGTCCTTCAAGACTCAGTATGGTGGGAGTCATCTGGGGGCAGCCCACTCCAGCCTGGGTGAGATACTCTTCTGCCACTGTACTCTGTTCACCTCCTCAGATGCCTCCTCACTGCTATGATAGGTCTGTTTGCTTATCTGACTGCAGTTGAAATTGTGATTTTTTTCACTAGTGTCAGGTTCAATAAACATGTGTTGAATGACTGATTGAGAAAGCCTTCTCTGGAGATCTGTGGCAGTGCCCAGGGTGGAGCCTGGTGTGTCAGGGATATCTGGTGGGGCCGTAGAGTTACCCAGGTTGGCGCTGAGTGTGAGAGACCTCTTCTCCCTCCAGAGCTCAGCAGCAAGCACTCCGTTGTAATACAGGGCCTGGGCCCCAATCACCAGCTGCACTGCCTTCTCCTGGTCGCTTGGGTTAAACAGGGTCACTGAAAGTTGGGCATCCCCTCTCAAGGGAAAGGAGCTGGGTGCTTCCAAGAACAGGTAGAGAGGATCAGCCCACTCATAGCTGGAGGGTGTGATGCCATTGCATTTCTGCTGTTTCATTCTCTTTTCCTGTACTCTCTCCAGTACCTCTTTTTCTTGAAGAGATCCTGGAATAAGGAAGAGACAAAGCAAGTCTGTCACCTAGCAGGTACAGACCCTTCTAATTAAAGTTCAGATACCAAAGTCACAAAAACTTTGCAAACCTCTAAGGTCATATTTAGCCACAAAAAGCCTGTGTTAGGCAGAGCCACCACAAATAATGTGTTTCTTCCAAGCCACTCAAGGACCAAGTTCTTCAACTGCAATAAATTTGTCCTTTAAATAAGGAGAGAGTAAGCTTTGCAACAAGTCAACACTGTCTCTGAGGACAGTTTTTCAGGGAATTAAATCTCCCTATGTGAAGGAATTTGGACTTATTCCAAGGGCAGTGGGGCCATGGAATATTCTGGAGTTGGTGGGGAGCATAATGATATTTGTATCTTAGCTCATTCTGGAAACCGAAAATTGAAAATAGAACCATGATGAAGATACTAGAGGCAGGTGGCCCAGTTAGCAAACTCTTATATCTTGTAAACAAGAGGTAATGGGGCCTGGATTAACTCTAGGCAATGGACAAGAGCTCAGGAGGCAGATTCATGTGAGGATAATATGTGGAGGTAAAAGGGGAAGACTCCCTTCTTGTTTAGACAAATAGGTGGAAAGAAGTGCCACTGACTAACATGAAGAAAGAGCTGAGGAGTTGGAGGAGGAGAGAGGAAGGCAACATCAAAACTTTTCTGGAGGGTTGGGGAGATAGCTCAGCTGGTAGAGTGCTTGCCTTGATAGTATAAGGCCCTGAGTTTGATCCCCAGTACTGCAAAAAACAAAAACAAAAAAACAACTTTTCTGGAAACTGGGCCTAGTATTGAGTGTATTGTCTTACAGCAGCAGTAGTTCTCAACTCAGGGGCAATTTTACACCCCACCCCCCACAACATTTGGAAATGCCTGAAGACACTTTTGGTTATCACAGCTGGTATGTGAGGTGCTGACATCTCATGGATAGAGACCAGCAGTGATGCTACAGGTCCTATGATCACAGCCCCCTACAACAAAGATATATCTGGTCCAAAGGGTCAATAATGTCCAGCAGGGTTGCAAGACCTTGATAGATACTATGGACAAAGGTTTGGAACTTTTCCTGGCCTATATCTCTCTGACCTATATCCACCCCTCATTTCAGTGCCGATAAGCCTGGGGCCCTTTCCTGGTCAGTACCTGCAGGATACTTGTAGTTCTGAGTGATGTCCTCACAGCGATCACTGTCCACAACCTTAGTGCTGATGTTGTTGCCAACATACTTTGTATTGGAGTTGGTCAATTCTAGTTTCCCATCCTCACAGCACTTCCAGACCACACATGAGGCATTTACTGCAGCAAAAAGGTCTGACACTGCAGGGGTCAGCTCCAGTATCCCATCCTTGACTGCTTTGACTGGGACAAGATCATAGGATCCTAGGACTGAGGGAGAGAAAGTTTGAAGAGTAAAAGAACCACTCCCAGACCTCTCCTCTGCTCTATTCAGAACTGCATCACATCAGTCCCTACCCTGCCCCCTATTTTCTACCACCCAAGCTCCAGGTCAGAGGTGATGCTAAGCAGTTTCTAAGAGGGCATCAGAGAGATGAGACTCCAACTACAAAGTAAAAATATTTTTTGGTTATAGTATATGGCAGGAGCCCTCTCAGAAACTGGCTGGGAAGGACCCCAGAGGAACATATGTCATACACGGGGGTTCCCAGGTCAGCTGTACTACAGACAAGACAGGGACAGGTCATCTTCCTTGAGCACTTACTGTCTGCCAGTTCTGTTCCTGAGCAAGGAAGAGCCACCCTTCCATGGTGGCTGAAGTTTCCTTTTCTGGGCTTAAGTCCTGAAACCTTCCCCATCCATATCCAGAATCTCAGAAGTCCTACCATGCTATCTCTTGCCCTAGTACATCCACTAGCCAGGATCTTAAGACCCTCTTCTCTTCATTGAAGTGCAAATTCCTTGCGTGTTGCTCTAAGGTGGTCCTGATCTCCTTACAACACATGACCAGGATGGCTGAGCATGCTGGCATCAGGTCAGCCTTCTACTAGTGCCATTGTTCCTTCTGCTTCTCCTGTTTTTGAGAACATAGATCCCCCACCTGCTGCTCCTGTTTTCTCTCTGAGAGACCCCTCGATAGTCCTAGGCCCACTCCCAGGTTTTACCTTCACCTTCATTAGGAACATGTGGATTCAGAATCTGCCATCCATCATAACCCTGGGGCAAATCAGGCCTGGTCATCCAGCACTCTGTGGAAGTCTGGAAGATCCTGAAGGTATCAAATGCGAATGGGAAGAAAAAGAGCATTAAAGTGATTCTAGAAATGCAGACTAGCCGAGTCATTGTTACCATGGGGATGGTAAAAGTGACTGCAACATTCCCAGGAAGGTGGGTACACAACAGGACTGGCCATTAGTGCCTGCCTCCAAGAATCCTGAAGGCCTACTCTCGGTGCCATGGCCACTTGGGATGTGGGGTTTCCCATGAGGTTTTATCAAATGGGTTTGGAGCTCTTCTGGTCTGGATTGGGCTTCTCACCAGATGCGGCCTCTCTGGCCTTCTCCATTCTGGAGCCCCTCCTCATTGTAGTATTCATCCACCAACAGGTCCCCGTGAGTGCCCTGGGCTGATGCAAATGTGGTAAGGACACGGGCTGGGATTCCCAAGCATCGCAGCACTGCAGAGAAGAGGTGAAGGGTATCAGAGGGAGCAGAGAACCTGGGCCCAGGGGAGTGGACACAATGCATATGGCTAGAATTTTCAGTGTCACTTTCGGATAGGCTTTGTCTTAAATGTCAGGTGACATTATGGAAGGAGGAGCACAGCATTAGGAATTTAGAACTGACACCTAAGAAGAGGACATATAAAGACTGGTCAAGGAGGTATGAATTACACAGCACTTGAGTACAGAGCATGGGAAAGGACTGCAGAATAGAGGACAGAGTTTGCTCTTTGCAGCAAAGTGAGGGAATGTTTCTGAGAGAAAGTGACAGGGAGCAGAGTTTGCAAAAGGGCCCAGCTTTGCTGAGGGGAAAAGAAGCAAAAGCTGTCAGGAAGGATTGGCTAGGACAAGGAGGTGGTTTCTTAGTAAGGCTGACCCATTTATGGATGTGATGAAGGTGGGGGAAAAGCTGCAGAGTGGAGGCAGTGCCTACTTTTTAGATGTCCCTCCCAAATGGAAGGCCAAGGGACAACTCAGGACACAGGACAGATAATACACAGCAGCCCAGGTGACTGACCTGTGCATTGCCTGCTCTGTACCTGTGCAAGCAACAGTGGCCAGCACCCAGGCCTGACCCTCATATACAGGTCGCCCTTGGCCAGTGAGCCACTGCCGCAGGATGGGTGCACTTCCCCGGCGCTTGTTCAGCAAGGCCCCTTCCTGTGCAGTCTGGGTCTTCGGAATGGGCAGAACACTCCTCTGCTTGAGAGTTTGCAGCTGTTTGGGGAAATATGTGGGTGTCAGTGTGAGTTACACAGCATAAAATACATGAAATACTTGAAGCTTCACTGCTCAAATCAGAATCACCAGAGACTTGTTAAATCTGAATGCTTCTGTGCTGTATCCTAGACCCACTGGGTTGTCATTGTTAGAGGTCAGGCCCAGGATGCCTTTTAAATAAAAAAGTCCCCCTGCTTGAGCCACAGAGAGGAGCAAGAGAGCTGCTGGGAGGTGCTTGATCATGGGTCATTAGCCTCCCTTGCCCTCACTCCTTTGACTTGGTTTACCCTGGTCTTGGAGGCTTTCTTCCTCCACATAGGCTGGCCTTGGTCCTCACTTCGTTTTCAGAGTGGACCTCAGAGGCACCTGAGGAAATAGCACATTACCCCTGTGGAAGAACTTTTAGAGACAAGGAAAAGCACCAGGCTACCTTCATGGTCTGCATTATTCTTAGGAACCATCTAGAAATAAAGACAAGTCCCTTGACCACAGTAGCAGCAAGCACTGGTAGGATAATCACTACAGTTGGGGCTGGGAGGGTGCAGTGGATGGGTTGGGGGAGGAGTCCTTTGAGGAATCCCAGGTCACTTTTCCTCCTCAGCTGGCTTTTATTTGTATTTATTTTAGTTGTTGATGGACCTTTATTTTATTTATTTATATGCAGTGCCGAGATGAACCCAGTGCCTCACACATGCTAGGCAAGCATAATCTACCACTGAGCTACAACCCCAGTCCCTTTTTTTCTGGAGGGATGATACCTCTTTTTGCTTTTATTGCCCCTGTGGAGGTTATTGCCTGTCCTTCTCCCCTCCTTAGTGGGACCCTTCTCTGGGAACTATCCCCCACATCCCAGGAGGGTGCTGTTTGTGACTTGAGGACTTCCAGAGCATAGAGATGGGAAAGGTGTGTCAAAGGGCTCTTGTCCCATCTCTTCCTCCCTCTGGCTCCCCACTTCTCACTCACCAAGGTGCCCAACACATGGGCCACATGCACAGGCTGGCTCCACTTCTCCACATGCTTGTCCATGCCTAGCAAGACCAGGCTGATGTCCATGACATCCCTCTCGAACTGTAAGACCACACATGGCCACAATGAAGGGTCTCCAGGTCAGGCCCTCATTCCCCAGGACAGCCCCATCATCTCATCCTCCCAGACTTAGGTTCTTAGTCTTAGACTTAGGGGCCTTCCTCCCCTGCTTCCTTGTCTCCTGTTCTGTCTTTTCCTTCTCTCCCACTGGGCCCCCTGGTCCCTGTGTCCCAGCATCCAGACCTTTGCCTGTTCTGTTGTTTGATGCACATGAGAGGTGTGAACTCTTGAGGACAGCGCTTTTTCATTTTATTTCATATCATGAGTTCCTACTGCCACACACCTGAGCCAGGTATGGAGAATATCAAGGTAACTCCTGCTTTGGAGGAGCCCCCAGTTTAGAACTAGAGATACATACATGGCCCTTAGATTATAGGGCTCTATAGAGATACCAATGCAGAGGAGAGAATGCAATGGAGAGAATCCCTCTGCTTTTAGGGGTTGAGGAAGGCTGTTTCAGAAAATCTTAAGAGATAGATAGGAGTTTTCCAGGGGATAAAGGAGAGAAGCAGGCAGAGGGACATTCAGCCTGGATGCCCTGCATCTAGGACACTGGGCAGCTTGTGGGAAAAGGAAAGCAGTGACCTGGTTGGAAGGGCCTTGGGTGTCAGGCCAAGGAATTTAGTCTTGATCCTATACATAGTGGAATTTAATAGAGGCTTCATGTGTCATGACTTTGGGGAAGATAACTCTGGCAGCTGTGGAAGATGGTGTGATGAGACCCAGTGGAAAGGGAGGTACCACGGTGCTGAAATGTGCTAAAGTAATGATCTCACAACCGGGGGCTTTTGGATCTGACAGCTCTCTCTGGCCTGAACGTGGAAGATTACGGGATAGCCACTGTCCTTTTCCTCCCTTGGAGGTCCCTAATACCTGGCCGAAGTCCCAGGGCTCTTCCTGGATGCAGTCAGCTGTGCCCAGGTAGATAAGGCCGTTCTGGTTCAACAAATACTCCCTGCGTTGAGCCTCATTTGGCAAAAATACATCATCCTCTGGCAAGAAGAAGGAAGGAAGGAAGGAGGACTTTAAAGGGTACCAGGCTTGCCCTCCACACCCAGGTCTTTGCCTTCCTAGCCCAGGTCAGATTTGGCTACAGACCTCCTCTGCAACTCTGGGCCTAATAAAGATTGAGGAAGAAGTCCCTCTTCCACTGTCCCCTCTGGAACCTGGCCCAGAATCCCTGGATCAGTCAGGGTGTGGCCTTCATGTTAGCCAGGCAGATAGGAACAAAACAATCCTAAAAAGAAGAATGGTTCCCTAAAACAATCCTAAAAAGAAGAAGGCGTTTGCAGACAGAGCAGTATCAGCCCAAGGGAAGTCATAGGTTAACAGGAGTGAGCAGAAGAAAGAGGAGTGGGAGGTAAACAGGATAGGAAGGGGTAGTGGACTTCTACCCTCGGTCTAGAACTTCCACTATCTCTTCCTGATGCCCCTTCTGCTTCTCTCACCCCAGAGTTAGGCTGGGCAACTTTGGAGGAGGCCATGGCCCACTCAGGAAGCTGGAGCAGCACAGGGAATCGCTCTGTTTGCCAAGTCCTATCTCTCTGACCTGGTGGTGGGAAGGAGTTGGGGTGATTAGATTAGGTCCTGAAAACTATTAAAAGGATTTCCAGGCCAGGCACGGTGGTGCACACCTAAAATCCCAGAAGCTTGGAAGGCTGAGGCAGGAGGATTATGAGTTCAAAGCCAGCCTCCACAACTTAGCAAGGCACTAAGCAACTCAGTGAAACCCTGTCTCTAAATAAAATACAAAAAAGGGTTGGGGATGTGGTTCAGTGGCTAAGTATCCCTGAGTTCAATCCCCAGTGCCTTGCCCAACCTCCCAAAATGGATTTCCAGGCCATCCAGAGAAGCTAATGGGCCCTCCACAGGCATCCAGCTGAAATGAAAGTACTTCAAGTAAGAGAAAGATAAGATATTAGAAATAAGGAAGTCCTGGAAAATCTGGGGTCTACAATCACAGAACTGTATTCCAAGGAGCCTTGAACTCCTGCGTATCCATTGAGTACTCTCTATGAAGTCAGTTAGATGTCACTTCTTCAGAAATCACTTCAAATGTAGGTATTTGACTCCAGGATCTGGAAAGAACACAGGCAGCACCACTACCTCTTCTCAGCTGGGGTGCAGTCCTCCTTTATAAAGTCCATGGCCTGACTTTCATCATGATGTAAAAATTCCTTTTGAATCCAGGAAAGTTCCATCTCCAAGTGTGCTGAGACAGATGCTCAAGACTCTCTGAACCTCTTTTGATCACCTCTCAGTGGATCAGAGCCAACAACTCACCACTGCCCATACCAGCACCTCCATGCACGATTGCACACTCACATGAAAGGCCTCCCTAAGTGACTCCCCGCACACTGAGCATGAAGCCAGGAATCCTGGCACCAGTCAAGACTGGCTTCCCTTTGAACCCAGCACTGTTCTAGAGCTGTTTTTGGTGGTCTGTAGTCTGGCTGCCAGGCCCTAGCTCTGGATTTGGACTCAGTTAGCAAGAGATACCCCAAGGCCTGTTTTTGGAGAAATGGCTTAAAGGTCTTCACCATGTGGAATGCCGTGCCCTGGGGTCAAGCTGAAGGCCCTGAATCCACATTCACCCACATGGAGTAAGGGCACCTGAATGGACACTAATTCCCATCTGTTGCTCCATCTGCCTACCCCTTTGGAGCAGGAGAGAGGGTCTGAACTGAGGACAGGCAAGACCATCCAAAGCACGGGGTGGAGATTGGAAAACCCCACCCTGGATAAGAGAAATACAGAAAGTGAGGACACTAGGCTTCAGGTACCACAGAGAAACAGTCAGGACCTAGGTAACTGTGAAGGGCATTTTATTTCCCTTGTTTCCTCTGACTTCCCTTCCCTGCCTTAAGGGGAGGGGGCCTCAGGTTGACACAGAGACTCACGAAATGAAAAGGATCTTTCAAGGTCTGATGTCTCAAGGACAGGAAGCCAGGAGGAACTATTTCCCATTCTCCCAGTCAACCTTTCAGGGAGCCAAAGGATTAAGGTGGGTGTGGCAGATTTAAAAAGTAAAGGAAAGATCCAATCTTTGGAATGGGAAGGAAGAGAAGAAGCCCCATTGGGTCCTAATTTGGGCAAATTAATCACGTCTAATGGCCCTTTCTTTTTTCTTTTTCTTTCTTTTTTTTTTTTTTTAATATTTTTAGTCGTAGATGGACACAATATCTTTATTTTTTTATGTGGTGCTGAGAATCAAACCCAGTGCCTCATGTGTGCTAGGCAAGTGCTCTACCACTGAGCCACAACCTCAGCCCCTCTATATGGCCCTTTCTACATGAAGTAGCCCTAGCTTCACTCAGGGCTCAGTTTTACCAGAGGTGGCCACCTACTGAGCCACAGGACGTTGCCTGACCCAGGAGAACCCACCCATAGACTGGCTGAATTACAGGGCTCCAGTTAGATATTTGGACAGGTCAATATGGAGAGGACCCTGCAATCTGTCTCAAGAACAGAACAAACAAATGCAAAGAAGCAAAGCAAAAGTAGCACATTTTCTGTGAAGTTGATGAAGCTTGGGGATTGTCATTAACACGGACCCTTCCACAGGTTGCCCTCTTGGAGGGGATTAGCAATTCAAAATTTTTGTATTGTTTTTCTTAAAGAGGGTCCTTCAAATTTAAGCCCTGGCCCCAGAAAACCTGACAACACCCTGGAGCCAGACTGAAGAAGACAAGGAGATGACAGAGAAGCCCATCCCAAGGGTTTCTTCATTCCTGAAGTCTTTTCCAGCTGTACAGTTAATAAAGTGTAACTTTCCTAGGAACATCTGAGTGTGTCTCAACTCATGTGACCAAAATAACCTGAGTCAGCACCACGGTTTCAATGGAAGCCTCAGGCTGTTTCTGCCAGGGTGACACCAAGACAGGATGCTGAATTTGAGAAGGCAACTGCAGTAACTGCGTGCTGGGGCTGGCTTTGGAGGGAGCTGCCCTCTGAGCCTGCAGCAAGTGCTCCCTCCCAGACCTGCATCCCAGCTCCAGTGCCTTTGTCCACGTGCAGCCCAGGCTAGCCTAGGTCCAAACTCACCTCTACTCCAGGGGTTGAAGAGCATTGTGAACTGGCCCAAGAGGTGTTCCTTCTCACCCAAGACCTGCAGCAGGAGTGAGTAGGGGCCAATGACAGCATCTGCAGGTGTGGTCACAGAGATGGTCCAGAACTGGGCATCTCTCTCTTTCACTGCTGCACTCCACCATTTTTGGTCTCCCATAGAGGAAATGGGGAAAGTGACTCGGGTCTTGTTGGTATTGGAAGGCTGCTGTCCTGTGATCCCACAATGATAAATCAGTCATTTGAACTTCTTGGGTCACAACTCAGAATAAGAAAGTCAGAGTATAACAAAGATGGGGGAGGTGAAAGTGAGTGTTGGAAGAGAATGAAAGAGGCCCATCCAATAATGAGGAACAGTAAAAGGTGATAGGAGAGCACAGGCTCTTGTTGCTCAGGACCTACATAGTCAATGAAATGGCCATAGTAATATAGTCATTCCTCCATTTATGTGGGGAATTTTTTTTCCAGGACTTCCTGCAGATACCAAAATCTGAGGACGCTCAAGACCCTTACATAAAATGGCATAGTTATTTGCATATAACCTATGAATATCCTCCTATAATTTTAAATCATCTTTAGATACCTTACAATATCTTATAATGTGAGTCCTATGTGAGGAGTCATTATGCTGGGCTTTTTTTTTTTTTTTTTTTTTTTGGCGTGGGGGGAGGATACTAAGGATTGAACTCAGGGCACTCATCCCTGAGCCAAATACCAGCACTATGTTGTATTTTATTTAGAGACAGGGTCTCGCTTAGTTGTTTAATGCCTCACTGTTGCTGAGGTTGGCTTGAACTTGGGATCCTCCGGCCTCAGCCTCCTGAGCTACTGGGATTATAGGCGTGCACCACTGAACCAGGTGTGCCGTATTGCTTAAGGAACATTGAAAAAAGTCTGTATGTATTCAGTACAGACATACCTCAACCCCAACCCATGGAATTTTCCATTTGTGGTTGGTTGAATCTGAGGATGGGGGAACCCATAGATATGGAGGAATGATTTACTTGCTTCCTGAGGACAACGTGAATGGGAAATACTGGGAAATGATATTGGCAAATTATATCATTATATTGTGTGTATGTGCTAATACATAACAACAAATATGCATTATGTATAACTATAATGCACCAATAAAAAATATGAAAAAGGGGGGAAAGGCTGGGTCCAGTGGTGCACACCTATAATCTCAGTGGCTCAGGAGGCTGAGGCAGGAGAATTGTAAATTCAAAGCCATCCTCAGCAATTTAGTGAGGCCCTGTCTCAAAAAAAAAAAAAAAAAAAAAGGGGTTGGAGATATGGCTCAGTGGTTAAGTGCCCCTGGGTTCACTTTCAGGTACCAAAAAAAGTGGGGGGAGCGGGGAGGCCAATGTGAGGACTGATATTGCACATGAAGTACTGGGTTCAATATTGGACATGTACAGATTCAATAAATAGTGGCAATTAGATATTATATGTACCCTAAGTTAGATCCCATTCAGGCTTTTCTGCAAAAATTAAATTTACAACCCAAAGAAACCCCTTAGTGACAATACTGCTGAGCATTTATTATGAGCATTTCTTATGTCATAACAGACAGCATTTATTATGCACACTATCTTGTGGCATCTCCAGGTGGGCAGGACTTCTTAAGACCCCGAGACAGTGTGGGCTATTTGTTCCTTTGTTTCTCTCCTTTGTGCTGGAGAGAGAAACCCTGCAGTCCTGCTGCCAAAGATGTCTAGGCCTGTCCACTTACCAGTTTGTGCAATGAGGGTCACCTTCTTCAGGGTAGGAAGAAATGTGTGGACTGGGGCACAGAAGTGCAGACTGATAGTGAAGGGCTGTCCCCTCCGCACAATGAGGTGCCTGGAACTGATGGCCTTGGTATGGTGTTCCTCATTGTTTTTTGCTGCCTGGAAATCACAACTCTTGATACACAGGGCTGTTGTGAAAAAGATAAAAATTACAGACACTAGGTAAATGTGACAATATAAGTAAAAGCAGAGATTCTGAAGTCAGAGACAAGGGTTCAAGTCATTGTTTCAACTCGTTAGCTGTGCAACCTCAGGCAGATAACTTAGCCACTCTGAGTCTCAATTTCCTTCTCCTTACAATCATTGCCCCTCCTTTCAGAGTTGTAGGGATTAAATGAGCTCATATATATATATATATATATATATATATATATATATATCCATATATATAATATATATCCACATATATATAATATATATATCCATATATATATTTAGTATAGTGTCAGACATATTAAAACCCATTACAAGGGACAGTTGTTGTTACTATTATTATAGAGAACAAGGCTTGTTTTCATTGTTGATCTCCTTTTCTGGTCCCAATTCCAAGCAATGAATAAGACCCAGAATTTTGTTCATCCCTATCCATTTTTTCTTAGAACACAATCAAGTAATTTTTAGAACTCGTTTTGAGATCCCTGAATCCAATTCTCTTGTCCTAAAGAGGAGAGGAGTGAGGCTGAGAGTATAACCAGCTCCCTTGAGATCATGTGTGCTCTTTGACCTAGGGACTCACCAAGCTCTCAGCACCATGCCATTCAGAGAAACTCTACAAGGAGGTGGTCTGATAGGAATCTGTCAATCAATTCTTATTTTACAGAGAGGAGAAAAGACAAGGAACAGAGAATTTAAAAAAAATAAATATCATTGGCAAGTCCAAAATAAGGCACAATACTGTTAAAAGAAAGTTCAATTCCTCATGCAGTCAATAAGTTGTGTACTTTTAAATTTCTCTGATGGCAGAGGGCTGTTGGGAGTCTCCCTAGTCTGAAAGGTGGTCTGCAGTGTTTGCAGGGGCTCAGTTGCTGGGAGGGAGAAGCTTTTGCTCACAGCCATGGAATACAGTCTAACCTACTGCAGGGAAGTGATCTGACCCCAATGGCAAAATTCTTCAGGCTCCAAGACATGGCAAATTCATGGTACTCCTGCCTCTGATTTCCATCAGTTCCCAGCCTTTATAGCTTACAGCTCAAGAGTGGAAGGGAAGGATAAAGAAAACATCCTACCTCTTCTAATACTTCTTTCATTAGTGATGGAGCTGATGGAAGATTCCAATGATATAAAAATGGGGTCAAGACCTGACAGTGTTCAACATGAAGAAGTGTGAAAGTGGGCAGAGGAGAAAAAGGAGACACACCTTCCTGTGTGTCTGATCCTGGTGTCCCTAGATGCTCCTTTTGCCACCTTGTCCACCAGTGGGTTGGTTAGGTCATTGCAATAATAACCTAGCCACAGGAAGGCTGAAATTTGTAGATTGAAAATGGCAGCACTCAGAAACCAGAAACGATTCCTTTCTGTTTGCACAAAGCTGCCCAGGACAAATCCTGCCTCTTTAGACTGGTTGTGTTGGTGGATGGTAGAATGGTGAACAGTCATGTGATTTGCCCCTTGGTGTATCTGAGTCCATTTAATGACTTAATGACCACAGTGTTATAGAAGAGCCACACTTCAGGATCCATTTGGACTCTGGATCAGTCTGGAAGGTTTCTTCTCCTGCCTTTTTACCTGGTAGGTGCATACTCATCTTCCAAGATCCAAAGGCACCTCCCTTTGAAGCTGTCACTGACTCCTCCAGGCGGAGGTCAGTCCTCTGAGTTCTGAGACTCTGCTTCACTCTTTTTTTTTTTTTTTTAATTTTAGTTGTAGGTGGACATAATACCTTTATTTTTATGTGGTACTGAGACTCTAACCCAGGACCCCTCACACGCTAGGCAAGTGCTGTACCACTGAGCCACAACCCCAGCCTGCTTCACCCTTTTCTGCACTTAGTTCATAGCCATCACCTGTTTTTCTCTCTGCAGTCCCTCCCACTGAGCTTCCTGAGGTAGCATTTTTTCATAACTGCATCCCCTGCCCAGCAGGGTGATGAACACAATAGTTAACCAGTCAGTGTTTGCTCAGACAGTGAACCAATAAGAACATTGAGTCAGCACTAAGGAGAGTTTCTCAGAGGTACCACAGGAGCCTCGGGCCCAAGCCCATGCTGACAGACCCTTGCAGAGGTCTCTGAAGCTTCTGCACCCTCCAGGTCTGCTTGATGTTTATGTCTGCCTCTGCCCCTTCTACTTGGTTCCCTGAACCTCACCTTCCCTTTCCTTTCATTGGACTCGTGCTTTCCTGTTGTGTCTCTCATTTGTATCACAGCCCAGTGAACTGTGAACAGTCAGGTTATGATGATCCTGGGATAAGGATGTAAACCATTTTAAATACTATTGTCATCACACTTGTGACCACCAATTTACCACCACCATATACCCATTACCACTGCACAGCCACACCATCATCTCCTCTCCACCAGCACCCACTTACCTACTCCACCACAGCCACACCATCTCCTCTTCCCTCCCCCACCATCACCTCTCTTGCCATCCTTTAATGAAAACACATAATGATGGAGGAGTTAATGACAGGTCAGTAAGCCCTGTGGCTTGGCTCACCTTGTCCCATGACTGTAGGCTGTCTTTATCGACTTCAGCACAGGAAACGCCTGTCTTGAATTGTTGCCTCTGGGCTCCCTCTCTGAATCTATTTCCCAGAGAGAAAATGATGGAATGCTTAAAAATTTGTAAATGGCAAAATTTCTCTCCACTCCTCTTCTGAGTACCCTGACGGGTTTCTTCTCTCCTACTCCTTTACTGCTGGTATCTCCTGGACCAGCTGCTGGGAGTAACCCTTTCTGAGTTCTATCTCTTGTGCCAGGGGACCTAGGCAAGGGTATGACTCTCAGCCCTGAAGTGAGGGATGCAACAGGGAATACCTACCAGCTGGAAAATCCCCAAAGGAACCTCTAAGTCCATTTCTTCAGTGGTTTCAAGACCCCCTCGGAGATGTTATCTGGACAAAAATGGAAGACCCTGGAAGGTGACTCCACAAACAGGAGGCCCATGTCCAACTCTAAATTGCATTGCTGGATGCTCATGGGCTGTTTTGATAATATAAGGAGAGAACATGTGTGTCTGGAATTCATCTGTTTAAAAGAGATAAGGAGATAGAGTTTGTTGGGGGGGAGGGAGTTCTAAAAGCAGAAGATAGGGCCCCAGCTCTTCCAAGACCACCTGGTCTGAGAAAACCCACCAGAGAAGATGGAACAATCTTGGAGCTTGGCCCTAGGTCTTTTCAGTTTCTCCTTTTTTAGTCACTGAGATGTGTAAGACATGGGAAAGGATCTCCTATCTGTCCTTCCTTGGCCTTCTGGAGCTCAGCTTTTGCCTGGACTTCTGAGACTGTCACCAGAGGCATGCCCAGGAGCTGCTGACCTGCTGCCTATGCGTAGGATGCCTATGGAAGGATATAAAACTATTTTTTATTGTATGCCCAATAAAAACACCAAGAAAACTTTTCTTTCAAACTAAACTGATTCCAAGTTTCACAACAAAATTTCTAAAACAGTAATGAAGTATGTCCAGCTTTCCTAAATATTAAAACATAATATGATATTACTGTAACTTAACAAGTCCATAGGACCAAACACAGGCATTAAGTATACCCTAAATATGACACTTGAAATTAATGAGGGAAAATAAAGATCCATCAGCTTACCAAGATAGTATCGTTTTTCTACTTATACCACACACCAAAATAAATTCCAGATTGATAAAAATTCTAAATGTAAAACATTAAATCCTAAAAGTACTAATGTTATGGGAATCATGCATGAAGCAGCAAACAGCACTCAAAGAGTGGGAGAAACCATGCTTTATTTTATGCCCACAGGCCCAGGGGAGATCAGCACTCTAAATTCTGAGCACCCCTTACCAGTTTTTTGCAACATTTATAGACTATCTAGTGTCACAAAATTTCTAGTCTAAAATGATACATAGTTGTGCACAAGGCTTCAAAAACCACTATAGGAGATATATGATTGTGGGTAAGGGTTTTCAAGCAGGAAGTGTATCTACAAAAGTAGAGCGTGATAAGGGAGACTGGCTCCTCTTACAAGGTCCCAAGCCTTCACAGGGGCATTTCACCTCAAAAGTCCTTCACCTCACAGGAAAGTAGTTAGATCCTAGGGAAAGTCCTTCGCAATCCAAAAGGAAGGCATGTAAACACTTTTCAAATCTATTTATAAATTTTCATATATTATTTTATTTTTTAATATTTTTATTTTTTAGTTTTAGTTATACATGACAGTAGATTGTATTTTGGCAGAATATACAAACATAAAGTATTACTTGTTCTGTTAGGTTTCCACTCTTGTGGTTATACATGATGTGGAGTTACCCTGGTTGTATATACAGATACAAGGCTAGGACAGTTATGTCCAATTAATTCTACTGTGACATTTATTTTTAAGTCAGCTTGGGAAAGTCTTTTAAAATAGTCTGCAAAACCCAGAGGCAGTAATGAAAACCCTGGATTATTGCCAAAAAATTGGATTACTTGAATATTTTTAAATGAAAAACCTCACAAAATTAAAAGATATGAAATAAATTATGGGAAATATCTAAAACTCATCACAAAGGGTTTGTTTCCTTAATATAAAATAGGCTACAAATCAATAAGAACAACAAACCATTAGAAAGATGGGGGGAAGGATCTGATAGACAATTCACATGTCTCCCAAATACCCGAAAAGATATCCAGCCTTGCCGAATATAAATACAAAATAAAACCCGCCTGAAGCCAGGCACGGTGGTGCACACGTATAAATCCAGTGGCTCAGGAGGCTGAGGTAGGAGGATTGGGAGTTCCAAGCCAGTCTTAGCAAAAGTGAGGTGCTAAGCAACTCAGTGAGACCCTGTCACTAAATAAAATATAAAAAGGGCTGGGATGTGGCTCAGTGGTTGAGTGTCCCTGAGTTCAATTCCCAGTACCAAAACAAAACCCAAAAAACCCACCTGAGATATTTTTTCCCCTATCAGAATGACAAAGATAAAATTTGAATGTTTGACTACATTCTGAGTTGGTGACAGTTTGGTGTGGGAAGCCATCCTTATTTAGCAGAATCAAACTAGGTTGAGCCATGGGATGCAGATGCCTGGCTTCTAGGAACTGCCAGGAAGCATGTGGCGGCGCCTGAGAGTGGTTCCCTGTCTCCTTCTGGAATATTCCCCCTAAGAGGATGGCGCCCCTAATTCCACCCTATCCTGTCCATCACAGAAGAATATCCTCCCGGTCCTTGCCCCCTTTACCTGAATATTATAAATAAGAGTTGAGCAAGTTGTTGTAAGAGACCAGAGCTGGTATGGCCAGACCTGTCATGCCCCCTCTCATTTAAAAAGAGTATTGGCTCTTGTGTGTTTATTGAGTAGATAAGTTTTTTTGGGTAATAGAAAAACCGACAACATCATCCTCCAGCATTTAACTCTTTTCTCATCCACGCAGGACGTGGCAGAGAGGACTCCAACAGTTTGGGGAAACAGTGGTTCTCTTATAGTGCTCTTTTTCCACATACAGTCACATTTGGGGTCAGGGCTTCAATGTATGAATTTGCAGGGGCAGAAGGACATAATTCAGTATATAACAGAGGGAAGTTAAGTACTATCTACCAAAACTTTAAAAGTATATACTTTTGATTCAGTCATTCTATTTCTATATATTAATCTTGCCAAAAACCAATTAGAGGACTGGGGTTGTGGCTCAGTGGTAGAGCACTTGCCTAGTATGTGTGAGGTACTGGGTTTGATTCTCAGCACCACATAAAAAAATAAAAAAGATAAAGCTGTTGTGTCCCTCTACAACTAAAAAATTTAAAAAACACCAAATAGAGATAATAGGAAATTTATGTAAGTATATTTAGTGTATTGATATTTATAATAGAAGAGATTGGAAAGTACTATAAATAAAGTATTGAGTAGATAATAATGAGACATGTACTTAATAGAACACTATATATGGATATGAGAAAGAATGAAGTAGCTCTATATAAACTGATATGGAACAATCCTCAAACTATATTGTTAAATGAAATAAGTTATAGAACAATATAAACAATGTGCTAACTTTTTGTAAAGGATAGGTAGAAGAGAATATATATGAGTTTGCTGTGTTGACAGAATATTTCTGGAAAATTACTGCTCTAGTTAGGGAAATTCAGTGCCTAGAGGTAAGGCTTTCTTCACCTTTTTATATCTTTGGACCATGAGGATATATCTATGTGTTAATATTTTTTGTAGATATTTGAAAAACAACTTTATTCTGATTGTAAAGGAAAAGGAATGGGAATGACAGTAACAAACAAGATTGACCACTGAATGTTGTGAAGTGACTGTGGCAGTCATAATCGAAACTCAAGAAGGAAACAACTGCGTTCCAAACAGCTCAATATGCAAGTCCAAAAAACAAAAGCATTTTTGTAACTGCCACTTTCGCTCGGAAGCCCATTCATCTCCTTCAGCATTCCACAAATGAAACACGTGTCTGCTTAGCTAGATCTTAGTAAAGTGGCACACACGCAGCACCGCTGACGTCACAGGACAGTTGCTGCAAAACTGGGCTTCTGACGCCGGGCTCCCGCTGCGTCTTCTCCCAGGTCTTCGGCCTCGTCTGGCAGAGCCTTGAGCAACCTCTGAATCACGCTCACGCTGCCTGCCAAAGCGGGCGGGCCTGGTGAGCAAGAGCAGGCACGGCCACAACTCCCAGTTAGGGTCTCGGTGAGCTTCCCAGCGAGCCGAGGAGGGCTTTTTCAGAGTCGTAGATACCTCTGGCCGTGATGTCCTAGACTGACGGTTCTCCTTTACGAGAAGACGATAGACGTTGCCTTCACTTTCCTGTCCTTAATATCCACTTTGTTGCCACAACACGATGGGGATGTTTTCACACACTCTATGCCAGTTAGGCACATTCTTGTAAGTAACTTTTTTTTCGAATTTTTTTAGTTGTTGATGGACCTTCATTTTATTTATTTTTATGTGGTGCTGAAAATCGAACACATGCCTCACACGTGCGAGGCAAGCGCTCCACGACTGAGCGACAACCCTAGACCCCCTCCAGTGACTCTTCGTGTCACATCAGACATTGCAATGCCACACTGGGCTTGGAGGTAGTGGCCGTCCCGCAGGCCGCGAACTTCTCCCGGCCCGCCGCGACCCAGACGTGGACCTTGAGGGGCCCTTGCTGGTGTGGCCCTCCACGCCGCGGGTGGCTCCGTGCTTCTTCTCGACTCTCCGGGCGCCTCACGAACGTCATCCTCCCAGTGCCGCAGTCGCCCACTGGCACCAGCTTGAACTGCACCTGCGGCTCCCCCTGTCGGCCATCGCAGGGATTCTTCCAGAAGCGTCTCCGCTCTATGTGTTAATATTTGTGTGTGTGTGTGTGTGTGTGTGTGTGTGTGTGTGAGAGAGAGAGAGAGAGAGAGAGAGAGAGAGAGAGAGAGAGAGAGAGAGAGAGAGAGAGAGAGAGAGAGAGAGAGAGAGAGAGAGAGAGAGAGAGAGAGAGAGAGAATTTTTTTTTTTAAATAAAAGCTCGGAGGGCATGGGTTGCCTTCCCTGTGGGTTTTGTTCTAATTCTGGTACTAGCAGTGAGAATCCTCTTTTTCCTGGTACAGTGCCCATGAGCATTATACAAATATCCAGTCTGCAGCATTATTTTAACTGGGGTGTCCGTGATGAGAAAAATACTGCTGTGTTTTTGTTTAGCCAGGAAAAAGCGAGTGGGAGAAGTGAGAAGGATGGAAGGAGGGGCGACCGGAAAGGTCTGTCTGTCTGCTTCCCACGGACACCCGCACCTTTCAGCTCCCCAGTCTCTGGTAGAACAGCCCATCAGCAGGTGTGTACCCAAGGATTCACTTTATTGAGTGTTATCATGCACCAAGAACTAACTGTATTAGGTAGTGGTGGTACAGGAGTAAATCTGATGGATGTATCCCGCCACCGAGGAGCTTATCTTCCTGCAGGGGGAGACTGTACTGGGTGTCTACACCATTAGTTATTCACCTGCCCTTGTGTTAAGTGCTAGCAGAGAAGTTCTGAGCTCTCAGATCTGGGAGTGGAGGTCAAGGTAGGCTTCTCCAAGAAAGTAGTACTTGAGCTAAGAGAAACAAAACATTTATTTCAATGAATAAACTAATGAACAACTCAATTAATATACTACTTCATTACAGAAAGAATTAGGAGTTGGCTAGGCCATGGGGCAAAGTGTGGGTAGAGTGGGAGAGAGATTAGCATGTTCAGAGCTCTAAGGCAAGGAGCAATGCAAAGAAGACTAAGGCAGAACTGAGTTAAGCATCTTGGGCTTTATTTTCAGAGCAGTGGGAAGTCACTTTAAGGAAGCAAGTAGCACAAACAGATTTTCATTTTTAAAATATCACACTTGATAAAACCGAGAGAATTATTTTTTTAAATTTATTTTTATTGTAAACAAATGGGATACATGTTGTTTCTCTGTTTGTACATGGAGTAACAGCATACCATTTGTGTAATCATACATTTACATAGGGTAATGATGTTTGATTCATTCCATTATTTTTTCATTCCCCCAACCCCTCCCACCTCTCTTTTCCCTCTATACAGTCCCTCCTTCCTCCATTCTTGCCCCCCTCTCACCCCCCTTATGTGTCATCATCCACTTATCAGTGAGATCATTTGTCTTTTGGATTTTTGAGATTGGCTTATCTCACTTAGCATGATATTAAAACCCAGAGAATTATTTAAAGGTTACTAAAGGGGAAGGAAATTGAGGAGTTAGATACACTGCCATGGTTCAGGCAACAGATGACAGTGGCTTGGTCAGGGAGTGTCAGTGAAAAGAGACATGGACAGATGTGAGAAGAAAAGTAATTGAAAAGACATGGTAATGGACAGGATAGGGAGTTCAAAGGAGAAAGGATATTCAACATGACTCCCAGGTACAAATAAAGTAATTATGTTTTACAAAGTAATTTCACATATATTACCTCAATCTTGTAAAATAGATAAGGGATCATCATTTCAATTTAATTGGGGAAAAAATGGTTTCAGGGAGTAAACATTTATTTCCATGAATGAGTTAATGAATAAATCAGTTAATATACTGTATTCCTGAAAGAACATAAGAAGACCAACAATGAAACATGATATGGCAGAAGAACATACTAAAATGATACAATTGATGAAAGAACAGAGATGGAGACCAAACATAGCCAAGGATGAGGCTAAAAAGGGACATCATAACCTACATATACACACACTGTCCACACACTGGATGTTTATCCCTAATCTTTCCAGAAGTTGAGGCTTTCCCAATATCTCACAGCTTATGATAAAGCCTAGCTTCAAATTGAAGTCTTCCAACTCAAATCCCACACGTCTGATTTCCCCTTAGTCTTTATCCAAGTCACGCTGAAAAGTTTCTGTATTCAATCTTCTTTCAAAATATCTCATTGATTTTGGCTTCTAGATTCAACCTACTAGCTTTTTACCAACCCTTATGTTGAAAACAACTAGAAAAGCTGAATAAAATATTTAAAATATCTGTTTGACTGGGTGTTTTGACATGTGGATATAGCCCCGGCTCTTGGGAAGCTGAGGTGAAAGGGTCACTTAAGCTCAGAAGTTTTGAGACCAGCCTGGCAACATAGAGAGAACCCCCATCTCAAAATAAATATTTAAAATAAACAAATGAAATAGAATATCTGCTTTAAGGCATCATGGAAGCAAGGACTGGAGGGGTCAAGTTCTCAGGAGAAGAGTGCACAGAGTTGAGCTTGATCCTGACTGCCACTTTTCCATCTGGGGCATTTGTTGATTCATAATTGGCTAAGAATCTGAGCAGATCTTCTGGCATCTCGAAGGGTTGGAGTTTCAGACTCATCAAGGATGAGGAGTCCCAAGGAACAATCTAGGTTTTTCACTGGGACCCAGAAGGGCTAAGCCCCAGGAGTAAAAGTAATAAACAAGAAATAGACCAACCCTCATAAAAGACGAAAACCTGGTTTTAAATCAGTCTTGATTACAGTGCTTTGCCCCTATCCAAACCTCCTAAGCAAATTCTCAGGAGGATTTTTAGCATAATATCCAAAGTATGACATTATTTATGGAGCTCTTTTTCACATTCTCACACATTCATGTTTCCTGAACATCCTTGCTATGCCAGGCACATGGCCTGCCTCCCCTCATGAAGCTCCATGCTCTTGTTCATTCTGAAGCCAAGTCCCATCCTATGGAGTCAGAGGAAATCTGGGTGTGTCTGAGATCAGCACATTGTACAAATTCTTTCCCCCTGTACTTTTGAAAAAGCAGCAGGCCCAAAGATGGCACTAGGTGCTTCTTGGATACTAGAAAGTCAGGCTGCAGGGATATGTAGAAAGCTGGGAACTGCTGCCCTGAGCTGCTTGGCTGTGGTCAGTGGGCAGATGATGGTGGAGAAAGGCTGGACAGTGGGCCGTGTAGGGCCAGAGACCAAAGGAGGAGCAGGACCTGGGAAACAAAATCATGTTTCCTACTGCCTGACCTTTCCACAGCCAGCCTCAGCCTTTCTAGTTATTCATGGGTTTGGGGAGAATGAGAGTTTCTGCCACTTCCTTAAACTTCAGACCAGTTTATGACACTAACAAAGACAGCTTTTAGGAACAAAGGGCAGACACTGAGGAGAAATGGGCACCCTGGTATAGGGGGAGTTTGGAGTCAGACAGGACTTTCTGTGTGATCTTAAACAAATCACCTAGTCTCTCTGAACCAGATAAAGTCCTTTGTATGCAAGCAAATGAAACCATCTTTAGTCAATTTAGACAAAAAAGCAAAAGGGTGAAGAAACTGTATCATCCCTAAAGAGGGGGTAACAATAAAACACCATGCTTCTGAATGCCCCATTTCTGTTCTCAAAAACCTAGCCTAGCCAAGGGAAGAGCAAGCCTGGGTAGGAAAGTCCGATGCATATGCTCTTAAGGACACTGACTTTCTCTTAAGCACACTGGGAACTATGGCAAATTAGTGTTATCTGTAAAAAGCTACTTTCTTGCGTGTATGCCAGGAGAGTTGCTCCTTGGGATGTTGGTCAGACAAGAAAACTAAGCTAGCTGATGTTGATGATTGTGGGGGGTTCAGCCAGGTGCAGTGTAGATGAGGGAAGGAATTTCTGTTGGAGAGCGGTACTGGCTATAAATTAATTACTAATAAACTTATTTAATCAAAAAGCACAAGAGTCAATAATCTTTTCAAGTGGAAGGGGGTGTGATGGATCCAACCATGCCAGATCTGGCCTCTAAGATGAGAAGCCCACCTTCACCTTTATTTATAGTCCCACATGTGAAGGGGCCAACACTGGGAGGGGCTTCTTCTGTGAGGAACAGGATGGGGTAGAGTTAGGGAAGCCATTTACTTAGAGAATTAGCATATCCTCAGGGGTGAGCCACTCTGTACAGGGCCACCTACCCTCTGCAATGTGAAACAGTTTCCCATGACTACCAGTTCCTGGGAGTCAGACCTCTATATCCCATGGCTCAGACAAGCCTGATTCTGCTAGACGTGGATGGCTCCCCGCAGATGATGTTACTGTGTCTGCACCCCTCTCTGAGTGGGGACTAGTTGGGAACTGAAGGCACTGTGGAAAGAATGTGTGTCACTTGTGCAAAATGCCTAGAGGGAGAGGCAGTGCTTGGAGAAGTGCCGAAAGGGTCAGAGGTGCTTTCTGTTCAGCTTGTCACCACTGAACTCTTCTTGGAGTAGTCACTGATTTTTTTTTTTTTTTTAAGCTTTCCCCAATAAATCTTGTCTTGCATGCTGTCTCCAGATACTTTCTTTGACTTTCCCACAACCTACTCCACTGCCCTGGCACAAGTGGGCTGTGGATATGACAAGCTCCTAGACTGATAGGAAAAAATGAGAACCAGGCTCAGAGTTGGGAAATGGAGGAATCCAGGCCAGCTCAGGGGTCCAGGCAGCAGGAATGGAAGGGAGGACTGGTTTTCCTGCGGGTCTTTTCTTCTGGGAAGGACAGGTTCCAGGTTTTTCCCTTCTCTGACTTACTCCACTCTGAAGCAAAGTCCTGAGAAGAGTGCAGTTGGTCCAGTGTAAGTTTCATGCCTACGTCTGGCTGTGAGAAAGCAGAACATCTCCACTGATGGATCCATAAGCACTACACACAGAGGAAAAAGAAGCTCCTTCTAAAGAGTGCCTTTACAAGGCTTCCTTATACCCAGAACTGTACTGGGTGTTGTAAGAATAAAATTATACTGAGTTCTATTGGAGTTGGGGGATTGCCTTCGTGGCTGGGATGGGTGGAGGGACCTTATTTGACCTGTTCACTGCTCCATTCCTCAGGTCTAGAACATACAGCTCAGAGGTACTCAATACGTGTTAAATGAATGGATAAAAAACAACCTTTGCTTTCAAGAAAGCCTTCACTCAAAAAATTGCAACTTCTGTGGCAGATCAGGGTGGGGAACTAGTTGTCCTTTAAGCACTTCTTAAATCACATGAATTCTTTTTAGCTCTGCAAAGTAAAATCAACTCCGCAGGCAGTTACTGTGATCCAGGATGTAGAGGAAACAGATGCCTGAAGACGGTGGCCATCCAGACTGCCATCAGAAGTTCTTGAGCCCCTGGCTCTTGCCTTGGTTTTTTCCTGCTGCTTGCTTCCCCCAACTCTGACCTCTCACCTCTGAATGACTTGCAGTTCTTGGCTGGTAGACTACACCCTCTCTCCTAATCCTGAGCCTGTATTTGACCAACTCCTAGTCTTATAGTTTTCATTTAAATGCCACTTCCTCTAGGAAGTTTTCCTTGATCCACAATCCCAAGACTGGATTGGTTGGCTTTCTTTGTCTTTCCACACACTCAAGGCTACCCCAATGGTGGTTCTCACCACTATGTTATCATCTCCTGCTTATTTTTCTTTCTCCATGTGCTTACACTGAGCAACTTGAGTGTAGGCCCTGGTCCTTCTTGCATCCTCAGTGCCTACCTCACTAGAATAAACTCTGTAAATATTTGTTGAGTGTATTAATGCAAGTGGTGTTAAAATCGGCTCCCCGCTCCCATGTGGTGGTGCACACCTATAATTCCAGCAGCTTTGGAGGCTGAGGCAAGAGGATCTGAGTTCAAAGCCAGCCTCTGCAACTTAATGAGCCTAAGGAATTTAGGAAGATCCTGTCTCTAAATAAAGTATTAAAAAGGGCTGAGGATGTGGCTCAGTGGTTAAGCACCCCTGGATTCAATCCCTAGTACCAAAACAGAAAAAGAAAAAAACAAAAACAACAACAAAACAACAACAAAAACATAAAACAAAAACCAAAAAACAAAACAGAAAGACTGAGGGTGTGGTAGTGGAAATCTTCCAAGAACTTCAGAGGGCATTGTCTCTGTGTGCCTCTCCATGGTGTTTTCCTTAAATGATTTCTCATGATTGTCATGTAATAATTATAGGATGGAGTAATTACAGGTTACGTGCAGTTCCATGCCACCAGCTCTTGATTCTCAGCTCACTCACTAACAGGATGATCAGCCTGCTATGTGATTCCCACCACACCCCTTCTCCTCCAATTAACTACATTGACCCTTTTGTTTGTATATAATGGATGCATTTAACTTCTTTATTTAATGTATGTACATTTAATAGGACAGTTGTCTCCATCACGTAGCCAATGCCTGAAGGGCAGGTGCTTCATGCCTTTCTCAGTACAGAACTTTGTGTGCTGCCATGAGAAAGCAGGTGCATCCAAGAGGAGGTGATGATTGGAGTTGCTTTGTGTTTCACAGGACCCAGAAAGGGTGGAGTTCAAATGACCATTAAAAACACACTACAACCAGTAGAAAACTCTGTGGGTATTTCATCTCCTATTCAAAATCTACATCATACTGAACCTGGTAGTACAAGCCTGTGATCCTAGCTACTGGGGAGGTTCAGTCAGGAGGATCACAAGTTGTAGGCCAGCCTCAACAACTTAGTGAGAACTTGTCTCCAAAAAAAAAAAAAAAAAAAGACTAGGGATGTAGTTCAGTGGCAGAGCACTCACCTAGCATGTGTGAGGCCCTGGGTTCAATCCCAGTACTAAAATATGAAATAAAATAAAAAACATAACTCACTGCATTATTCAGATGGCTTTATCTCCTGAACCCTAGTCAACCCAAGACCCTCCAGGACTTTGAGAGAAAATGCTAGGACTGTGAGGACCAAGGGGTTGCTTGGATTCATATGGGAAGGGATCCAAGGGAAGGGCAAGAGTGAGAGATTGCCCAGGTTTTCCCCAAGATGTAAACAGGGTAGGTGTATGTAGAGACATGTGCAGAAGTTTTAGCCTCCTCCTCTACTGCCGTTACTGAGGATTGAACTCAGTGATCTACCACTGAGCTATATCCCAGTCCTTTATGAGATTTTAAATATGAGACAGGGTCTCACTAAGTTGTCCAGATTGGCCTCAAACTTGCAATCCTCCTGTCTCAGCCTGGTTTTTGCTTTTCATATTGGATCATGACTGATACCCCATTTGTTGCTAGGTTTATGTGTCTACCTCCATTAGAGCATAAGCTCCATGATGGCAGGGAGTTTGTCTTGTTTACCGTCTTGTCCTCCTGTGCTCAGAACAGTGTCCAGCATGTACCAGACAACCAATAAATCTCAAATGAGTGATTGGGCTCAGGCATTGAAACAACAGGACACTCCCAGCAACCAGAGAACAGACGGGAGCTTGTGTAGGGAAAGTGATGAAGGAGATGAGAGCAAGGACTGAAGTTTATTGGTAGTAGGGAATTAGCCATTGCAACCACAGGACAATCTGCTCAGTGAGTCTTCTTTCCTTGATATCTGAGGAGTAGTAAGTCATGGCCAAGTCCCACTGGTATCCTCTGACGTCTGTCACACTTCTGTGGGAAACCATGGAATCCCTGGATCTTGAATGGAGTCCTGGGCAGCTGTACCAATGGCCCAGGGAACTAGCCATCATTGACATTTCCCCTGTTGCTCACATCAGATCCTGGTGGAGCCTTTGATGTTGGGGAAAGGTATAGCTTGTGTTTGAATTTGCTCCTTTTCCCACAGTTTAAAATCCACACGTACAGCTCATTGTCCCAGGATTTATAACCCAAAGTCTACATATACATTCCGGTAACCCTTGATGTCCTTAAACTTGTTGCTCCTCAGATTAGCTTGGATCTGCCTCTGGCCACTCTTGAAGGGGACAGTCTTCAGAGAGACACTGACTTTGTAGTGGGGTTTGAGGATTCCAATTCTGTAGCAAAGAATGGAGAATGTCAGAATAACCCATAGGCATTATGATAGCCCTAAAGCCCTTTTACAACAAAATTCCTGGTCTCTCCCTCCTCCAGGGTCCTGAACCTGGCCCAGGAGCTTGTGTCTAGAAAGAAGGATAATGCTAATCCTAGAATAAAATGAGAGAGAAGGCTGAGCACTTTCAGCACTTACAGGACCCTCTGCTGCTTCTTAAAGAGGCCACTTCCTTCCAAGGTCAGGACACAATCTTCCACTTGTTCAGAGAGGGGATTTGAAAATATGACCTGAATGGTGAGTGGCTGGTTCACAATGGCTGCTCCTAGCACCTAAAAGAACAAAGCAGGGAAGCAGTGCTTAGTTCTCATTCCTGATTCACTGAACATTTATGGATAACACTACTTTGCAGGGTTCCAGAATATGCCACCCCAAAATATGCCACTTTGACATCAGGATTATTTTAAGTTGGAGGCAACAAGAAATGTTCTCTGGCTTCCTTCTATTTACTTAAAAGCAGGACATGTATTGACTAAAATGTCCCCTCCTCTTCTCTCTACCAGGAAGGACAAAAGTTAATCCCTGAGACAACCTAAAATGAGAGGGCACCAGAGGAATCTACATAACAAATTTTCCTAACTCTCCCTTACCTTCATGCATTTCCCATTTACTGACTTTCTCACAGTTTGCCACCCACTACTCCTATACACAGATAAGAAAAGTCCTTTTCCTTTGTCTCATTGCTTCTCTAAAAGTGCATTGATCCTTTGCTAAGATGCTACAATAGGCCCAAGTTCTAACCAAACCTTTGAGTTGCCCCACTAGGGGTTCCATAGGTTCACTTCATGGGGTCCAGGAGGTGGACTAGCCTTGGGGCAATGGTACTGGAAGAAAGGAGCCCTGAATGTTGTCCCACTCAAAAGACCACAGAATGTCAGAGCAGGAGGCATCCTCAGAAGCATAGTAGTCTAATCCTCTTTTTTGACAGTTAAAGAAGGAGAGATCCAACATTAGCTCAAGGATGCACAACCAGGAAATGGCAAATTAAATCTGAGCTGACCTTGAGGCAGGTATTTCTTTCCATTGGAGCCCCTCCCATTTGGACTCTGGTTCTATGTGTTGACCCTAGAAGGCCAACAGCAGGAGGTGGCACAATAATCTTTCTGATAGTCCATGGCTCCTGCTCAAGGACTCACTCATAAGGCCTTAGTGGTACAAGAGGGTGGAGACCTCTCAGATAACCTCCCCATCCTGGGGGCATCAGAAAAAGCAAAGAAAAGGAGGAGCCGAGGGCTCCACCCCCTCCCAGTCAGAGTCAAGGGAGCCCATGGTCATTTGCAGGGTTCTTGCCTACATTAATCATGATTCCTGGGTAAGTCAAGGTGATGATCTTGTTCGCCAGGATTTTCTCAGGACTGCTCTTCTCTTCACCCAGGGCACTGATGCGGATTAGCTTGTCCGTTGACAGGTACTGGCTGTACTGGGAATAGAAGATTTTGCACGGGTAGCTCTTTGCTAGGGAGAGAACACAACGACGAAGTGAGAGTAGCTGAGAAAATCAGTTGGGCCTGGATTGGGTCTGTTGGTTCTTCCATAGAGAAGAGGGAACCAACGTGTACTAAGTCCTGCTGAAGCAAGCACTAGTTTTTCAGAGAAACTGAGGTTGAGTGAAGAAATGGCTTGTCCAAAATCATTCTGCTAGCAAATGGGTGAACTGAGATTCTAGCCAAGGTCTAGATGACTCTTAAATTTAGATTTTTCCCACTAAACTAACCACTTTCCTTGGAGATTCTAAAGGGGAGCAGGAATGAGGAGGAGAAATAAGAGGGAGAGAGAAGAAGAGGAATAGGAAGTAAGAGGGAATGAGAGAAGGGGAAGAAGAGGAATACGGGTTGGAGAACACAGTAAGAAGAACAGTGTCCCAGGGGTCCTTCCCCAGAGCCCTGTTGGCTGACTTTACTCCTCAGTGATGATATAACTGACTCTGTGCACCCAGTGTGTGCCACACCCATATTCAGAGCCCATACCTTGTTTAGGAGACAGTGTGATAAATGCTGTGTCCTGCCAGAATGGGGACAGTGGGCTGCCATCATGTAGCAGGGACTGGGCACTCAGGTTTACTTTGAGATCCTTGAACTGGGATGACATGTTGAGTGCCAGCAGGACAAAGTTTATGTCCTGACCCATGTTGGGAGAGTCTAGTAGCTTGAATTTCAGGGACACCTGGACAACATCACTGGGTCGAAGGGAAGGTGTATCCAGGCTTCGAGGGCTGTCCTGGCTAGGTGGCATGGGCCTGGAGGGTTGTGAGTCTGCCCAATGGGGGCCTTGGAACCTTCCAGTCTTCAGTTTCTGTAGAGCCTTCAGAAACACCTGCCTCTCTTGGGGAGAACCTAGGATGGTAGAACACAGTATCAGTTGTGGGTCAGGCTGAACAAGGGGTAGGCTTAAAACCAGTGATGAATATTTAGAAAAGCATTCATCAAGGACACTCTTCCTAGGTACTCTCCTGGTTCTTTCTAAACCACACCAATGGTTCATTTGGTACAAACTCAATCTGGACTTGGATTGCCCTCTAATACTGAAATAGCAATAACACATCAACAGCAGACTCCTGGCAAACCTGAACCTGGGCATCATTCAGTGCTGAAATAGTAAAAGTGACTATAGTTTCTGAGAAAGTAAGCACCCTATTAAGAATTTCTGGAAAGACAGGCAAAAACAAAACCAGATTAGAAAGACTGGAATAAATACCTAGTCCTTCAATGACCAGATGATGTTGCATACCAGCACACATCAAGAACTTTTAGGAAACTATGACCTCAACTAATGGGGTACCAGAAACTGATCAGAGAGTGATCAGTATGGGAGAATTCACAGAGAATTTAAAACAGCTGTTTAAAGAAAAGTCAATGAGCTTGAAGAAACAGTGAAATGTTTCAATACTGTAATAGAGAAACAACAAAGAGATCAAAACAATTTTTTAAAAAATCAAACAGAAATCTTGAGTTGAAAAATACACTCAGCAAAATTAAACATGCAATGGAAAGTATCAATAGGATAGATCAAACGGAAGGAAGAATCACTGAGCACAAAGACAAGCTATCTGAAAGTATGCAGTTGGAGAAGGAAAAAGAATGAAGAATAATGAAGAACGTTTACAGGAAATTTTGAAACGGTATTAAAAGAGCAAATATTTGAATTACTAGAATTCAAGAAGGCCTTGAGAATGCCAAAGTTAGAAACTTTATTCAAATAAATAACATAACACTTCTTTAACCTAGAGAAAGATGCAAATATCCGGGTACAGGAAAGTAGGTCACCCGTTAAATTTAATTCAATCAAATCTACCCTTAGATATCTAATTGAGCTCTCAAAGGTGAAAGATAAAGAGAAGGTTGTCAAGGCTGCAAGAGAAAAGAAAGAAGTAACACATAGGGGTGTCCCAATTCACTTGAAAGCAGACTTCTCAGCAGAAACCTTATAGGCCAGGAGAGAGTGGCAGGAGATTTTCACAGGGGGTGAGGAAACCCTGTCATCTGAGGATACTATACCCAGCAAAGCTATCCTTTAAAAATAAAGACATATACAAACAAATGAAAGCTGAGAGAATGGATTTCCACCATACCTGTTCTATAAGAAATATTAAAGGAAGTTCTTTAAATTGAAATAGACATTAATGAATAAGAAGAAAATAGGAAAGTATAAAACTCAATGATGAAAGTAATTATACAAACAAATTTCTGAATGCTGAATATTGTAAGCATGGTGATGGCATGGAAACCATCCATTCATACATATATATATATATATTTTTGTTGTTGTTGTTGTTCATTTGTTTTACTTTTTATTTTGAGACAGGGTCTCACTAAGTTAACTAGGCTCAAACTTTTGAACCTCCTGCCTTAGCCTCCTGAGTCATGGGGATTACAGGTGTGTGACAACATGTCTGGTCATTTATGTCTTTAGTATGAAGACTAAAAAACAAAATAATTAGAAATTATAACTATATTAATATATAAAACATAGGCAATAGAGAAATATGTAGAATGGGATCTCAAAAATTCAAAATGTGGGAAGAAATGGAGTGCAAGTATAGAGTTTTCTTATTAGTATATTTTCTCTTGCTCTTTTGTTTCTATTCTTACTTTTTTATAGGAAGTTGCTATCATTTCAAAATAGCTTGCTCTAATCATGAGGGGTTTTTTTGTAAGCCTCACAGGAACCACAGAGCATCTATTATAGACAAACCAAAAATAATAAGCAAGGAATCAAAACATGGTATTAGAGTAAATCACTTAATCACAAAGGAAGACCCTAAGAGAGGGAGAAAGGAAGAAAGGAACTACAACAAAACCAGAAAACAAAGTTACACAATGACTGTAGTAAGATCAGACCTACTAGCAATTACTTTGAATGTAAATGGACTAAATTCTCCAATTAAAAGTCACAGAGTTACTGTATGGATAAAAAAAAAATCCAAAACCTATAATATATTGTTTACAAGAAACTCACTTCACCATTAAGGACACACATAGACTGAAAATGAAGGATGGGAAAAGATATTTCATGCAAATGGAATGCCAAAGAAAGCAGGAGTAGCCAAATTACATAGACTTTTAAATCAAGAGCAGTAAAAAGAGATGAAAAGGTCATTATACAATGATTAAGGGGTCAAGTCAGCAGAAGGAAATAGCGATTCCAAATACACATGCACCCAAAATTGGAATATCCAAATATATAGAACAAAGGGAGAGATAGACTTCAATAGAATAATAGTTGAGGATTGAACACCCCACTTTCAGCAATGGACAGATCATGCATATTTTTCTCATCAGCACATAGAACATTCTCCAAGATAGACCATGTGACAGGCCACAAAACAATTCTCAACAAATTTAAAAAACTTTAAATCATATTGAACATGGTTTCTTTTTTTTTTTCTTTATTGTAAACAAATGGGATACATGTTGTTTCTCTGTTTGTACATGGCGTAAAGGCATACCATTTGTGTAATCATAAATTTACATACAGTAATGTTGTTTGATTCATTCTGTTATTTTTTCCCTTCCCCCCACCCCTCCCACCCCTCTTTACCCTCTATACAGTACTTTCTTCCTCCATACTTGCCCCCCTCCCTAACCCTAACTCTAACCCTAACATTAACCCTTCCCTCCCCCCCATTATGTGTCATCCTCCACTTATTGAACATGGTTTCTAATCACAATTTTTAGTAAAACTAAAAATCCATAAAAAGAAAAACTTTGGAAACTGTACACATACATGAAAATTAAGCAACATACTTTGAACAACCAATGGATCAAAGAAAAAATCAAGAAGGAAATATAAAAATTTCTTGAAACAAATGAAAATGCAGCTACAGTGTATCTAAACCTATGGATATAGCAAAAGCAGTTTTCAAGGAAGTGCATAGCAATCAATGCCCACATCAGAGAAGTAGAAAGGTCTCAACCAACCTACCCCTCAATCTCAAGAAACTAGAAGAACAAGAATGAACTAAACCCAACATTAGCAGAAGGAAAGAAATTATAAAGATAAAAGCAGAAATAAATGAAATGGAGACTAAAAATGTACAAAATATCAGTGAAATAAAGAGCTGGTTCCTTGAAGAGATAAATGAAGTAGACAAACCCTTAACCAGACTGACAAAGAAAATCATGATGAAATGGAGACATTACAAATGATACCACAGAAATAAAAAAGCTCATTAGACATTATTATGAACAACTATATTAACACGTTCGATAACTAGATGAAATGGTCAAATTACCACACTCATATACCTTACTAAGACTGAATCCTGAAGATAGAAACCCTAAACAGACCAGTAATGAGAATGTATCAATAATAAAACCTCCCATCAAAGAAAGTCCCAGGACCAGATGGCTTCACAACCAAATTCTACCAAACACTGAAATAAAAACAAATTCTCCTTCAGTTATTCCAAAAATAGAAGAGGAACTAATTCTACCAAATATATTCTATGAAGCCAGAATTACCATGATACCAAAATCAGAAAAGGACACAATAAAAAGAGAAAACTATAGGCTAATATCCTTGATAAATATAGATGCAAAAATCCTCAAAAAAACAGTACCAAACAGAATACAATAGCACATTAAAAAGATCAAGTGGAATTCATCGGAGGAATAAAAAGATGGTTTAATAAATGCAAATCAATAAATGTGATGCGCATCACATCAACAGAGTGAAGGACAAAATTCACGTGGTCTTCTCCACTAATGCAGAAAAGACATTTGATAATGTTTAACACCTTTCCATGATAAAAAGTTGGAACAAATTAGGTATAGAAGAAATATACCACAACATAATAAAGGTCATTTATAATAAGCAAACAGCTAACCTAATAGTGAACAGGCAAAAGCTGAAAGCTTTCTAAGATCTGGAATAAGACAAAGGTGCTCACTTTTACCCCGTTTTTCAACATAGTTCTGGAAGCCCTAATCAGTGCAATCAGGCAAGAGAAAGAAATAAATGACATTCAAACTGGAAAAGAAACCAAGTTGACATGTTTTGCAGATGATGTGATCTTATGTATAGAAAACCAAAAACTCCACCAAATAACTATTAGAACCAATAAATAAATTCAGAAAAGTTACAGGATATAAAATCAGTGCACAAAAATGTAGTGTTGCTATATGCCAATAGTGAATTATTTGAAATAGAAATCAAGAAAGCAATCCCATTTACAATAGATCCAAAAAATAAATAAAATATCAAGGAGAAAATTTTTAATCAAAGAAGTGAAAGAAAATTAAACACTGATGAAAGAAACTGAAGATGACACAAAAAATGGGAAAACATCCTGTGTTCATAGATCAGAAGAATCAATATTGCAAAAACGTCCACACTACCCAAGCACTCTACAGATTAAATGCAATATCCATCAAAATATCAATGACATTCTTTGCAAAACTGGAAGAAACAATCTTAAAATTTATATAGAGCCATAAAAAACCCAAATAGCCAAAGCCATCTTCAGCAAAAAGAACAAAACAAAAGACATTGCCCAACATGACTTTAAAACAAACAAACAAAAAAAAACTGTGGTGATCAAAACAGCATTGTTTTGGTATAAAAATAGACACATAGACCAGTGGAACACAATAGAGAGCCTAAAAGTAAACTCAAGCATTTACAACCATCTGATTTTACAGAAAGGTGCTAAGGACACTTATTAGAGAAGAGTATTTGGAATAAATGGTGCTGGGAAAATTGAATATTCACATGCTGAAGAATGAAACTAAATTCTCTATCTCTTACCAGCATTAACAACCAACTCAAAATGGATTAAAGACTTAAATTTAAAATTTGAACTACAAAATTTACTAGAAGAAAACAGAAGAACATTGAAAAGGGCATTTCAGGACATTGGAATGGGCGTTTGATACTGGGGATTGAATCCAGGGGTACTTCATCACTGAGCTATGTCCCTAGCCCCTTTTATGTTTTTATGCTGAGACAGGGTCTCATTCAGTTGCCTAAGGCCTTGCTGAATTGCTGAGGTTGGACTTGAACTTGGGATCCTTCCACCTCAGCCTCCCAAGTCACCAGGATTACAGGTGTGCACTGCCACACTTGGCTAAGGATCTTTTTTTACAAGACCCCCAAATGCACAGGAAACAAACAAAGGCAAATGGAGTTACAGCAAACAAAAAAATGTTTCTCCCCAGCATCTCCATCAAAACAAACAAACCAAAAACAACAAAAAATCATACACACAAAAAAGCTTTTGTCCAGTAGAGTAAGCAATTGACAGAGTGAAGAGAAATCCTACAGCATGGGAGAAAATATTTGCAAACTACAAATCTGATAAGGTATATCCAGAATATGTAAGGAACTCCAAAAACTCCATAGCAAATAGGTCTGCATAGACATTTCTCAAAAGAAGACATACAAATGAGCAACAGACACATGAAAAAATGCTCAACATCACTAATCATAAGGGAAGTGCAAATTGAAACCATGATGAGATTTCACCTCACTCCAGTAAGAATGGCTATTAGCAAAAAGACTTAAGATAACAAATGCTGAAGAAAAGGGAACAATTAATTATAAGCTGTTGGTGGGAATACAAATTAGTACAGGGACTTTGGAAAATAGTATGGAGGTTCTCTAAAAAATTACAAAGCTACTCTATGATCCAGCAATCTTACTACTGGGTGTATATCCAAAGGAAGTGAAGTCAGTATGCTGAAGAGACATTTGCATACCATGTTCAATGTATCGGTATTCACAATTGCCAAGAAATGGAAGCAACCTAAGTGACCATCAACTAATGAATGAAGGAAATATATACATAGTAGAATACTATTCAACTGTTTAAAAGTATGTAACTCTGTCATTTGTGATAACATGGATGGAATTAGAGATTATTATGTTAAGTGAAATAAGCCAGCCACAGAAAAATAAGGACTATGTGATCTCACGTGGAATCTTTAAAAGTTTATTTCGTAGATGTTCAAGGCAGTTACCAGAGAGTGGTTACGGGGGGTACAGGAAAGGTTGATCAATGGGTACTGTTTCAGTTAGATTGGAAGAAGACGTTCTATATGCTCTTGCATAGCAGGGTAGTACCAGATAACAATAATGTTCTGTATATGTCACTAAAAGAAGGGATTTGAAAGTTTTCTCCATAAAGAAATGATAGAAGTTTAAGAAGATAAATGTGTTTAACCTGACTTAAACATTGTGCAATGTATACATGTATTGAAATATTTCAGGGTATTCCATTAATGTGTATAATTTTTGTATTTTATGTGTTAGTTAAAAAGTTAAAAAAAATTAAAAAGACAGCAGGGCATGTTGCGATTTCCTGTCCCTGAATCAAATTATTGGTCAGATATAAACTAATTCCTAGAAATTGGGAAACCAAGAAGTGCAGTAAATGTAATAAACAATAAATAAATAAATAAAAGAGGACATCTAGGCAAGCAGAGAACCCAGAGTGGCCTAGGCCTCTGCATTCAGTCTAGGGGGAAGGCTTATAAACAGGATGTAAAGGAATATTCTCCTATGAGTCCCTAATAATCCCAGAAGCTGCCTTAAGAACTTACTATCTTCAGGGACTGGTTCCACCCCTTCAGTGAATTTGCCACAACCTCCTGAGCCAAAGGCCCTTTTGATGCCCCTGCTCTGGGGCTTCTAAGCCCAGTTCCAGGCAGAAGAGGATCTTAAAACATTTGCTTCAGTACGGGTGGGCCCAGGCAGATGTGATTCCAATTCAGCACGTCTGGGGTCTGCTCCACCTCCAGATCCTGTCAGGATGGGTGTGAGGAGGCAGAATGCTGCTGGCCCAAGAGACACAACTCAGCAGGACAGTCGGGTCCACTGCAGGGTAACTCGATGTGGACCTCTACAGTAAATGCTGTCAGTGTTCTGCCCATATCTCCTGGCACTTGCCATTTCCACAGGCTTTTCCTTTAAATTTCAGCCCCTGTGACTTTCTAACACCTTCTCTGCCACCAGAGTAGGCTCAGACCATTCATGGGGCAGGACAGAAGAGCCAGGGAACTTAAACACCCCTTTGGAGCCACCCTAGAAACCTCTGTCTTTCAGGCACAACAAAACTTTACTGTTGTTCTACATGTCACACTGAGTCAATGATAGGGCTGCCAGATTCAGCAAATTAACAGGGCCATTTAATTTTAATTTCAGCATTATTTGTCCTCCCGGAGCTCCCACCAGGAATAGGCTCCAGCCTACTCAGTGTTTCCACAGTGTTGTGTTAACAGGCTTGTAACCTGCCCTACATTGACTTCCTTTACTTCTCTGTATCACTTCCTCACTCTCCTGCCAGAGTTCCAGGAGTGCCTCACAAATAAACCACTCATACTTAAATCCTTTCCTCCAAGGCGTCAAGATCTATTTCTAGGGCGACTCAACCAAGGTAGCTTCAGTCAACAGGTACTGGAGGGGTAATGGTAACTACTAGGCTGTGTGTTCAAAGCACATGTCACTTAGTATCTGTGAGGTGTTCATTCCAGAACCCCTAAGGACACCAAAATCTATGGAAGCTCAACTCCGTTATATAAAATGGCGTAGAAATTTACATATAGCCCATAGACAATCTCTTGACTACTTTGAACATCTCTAGATTATTTACAACCGCTAATAAGCATAAATGCTACATAAATACTGTATTGTTTATACTGTATTGTTTTAAAAATAACAAGGAAAAAAGTTATGTACATGTTCAATATAGATGCATTTCTTCCCCAAATATTTTCAATCCATAGTTAGCGGAATGATCAAATGCAGAACCTGTGAATATGGAGGGCCAAATGAGCTTGTCCCTTACTGTGCGTCCCCAGCCCAGGTTGAGATTCCAAGGTCTGCTGGAAGACCATGCACTCACTGGTACTTCCAGCAATCGCTCAGCTCCCCCAGCCCTCCAACCCACTCCAACTTGCTCCTGCTCAGATCTTGCCCCTGCTGGATCTCAGTTCTGGCCCTCACCCTGCTTCTGGCCCTCATGGCTGGACATTTTTGCTTGACTTTCTGAACCTAGTGGATGGCCCTTCTCAATTTCCAGGAATTTATCTAACCTGACCAACTTAGCCTCTGCTCTGGCCCTGCTGGCTTGTGCAAGAAACTCCTGCCAGGGCTCTCACCTCAGAATCACCCTCTGGAAGCTAGGAGTGATGGTGCACATCTGTAATCCTAGCTACTTAGGAGGCTGAGGCTAGAGGGTCACAAGTTTAAGCTTAGCCTGTGTCTTGACCCCATCTCAGTCAATCAATCAATAAATGAATCTCTTATTGTCCCTTCTGGTCCAACAGGGTGGGAATGAATGTTTGGCCTTACATTAATCAGCCTGGATGTTGGCTTGTGGTCTGGCCTGTCTTTCAAACATTCAATAAAACACATTTAATCAAACAAAAAGTTAAATAAAACTAATCATTAGGGAATTTACTAAGTTGTCACCCATCTTCAGTGGGAGGCTGATTTTTCCAGAAGCAGGGGTGAAGAACTCATATCTTCCCAGTGAAGATTAAAGAGCCTGTGAATGGCTCTTTAATCAATGTGCACATCTTGTGGAGGTAGCTCTCTGGCCTGTAGGATGTGGGGTAACAGTGGACATGGGAAGTGAGACAGTGGAATACCTCAACTGGGACAACTGAACAGCTGAGGAGACAGTGGACCTGGATCCCACCTGCAGATGTCCTCTGGCTCCCTGGGGTTGGACAAGGGAAGGTGCCCACAGACTTGGACTCTGAGTGGGGCATCTTAGTTATACCTTCTCCATACTTGTAGTTCTCTGTGATGTCATCCCGCTCGTCACTCTGGATACTCTTAGTGCTGATAAAATTGCCAACAGAATTTGTGTCCTGGTGCAGTTTCTGCTCCTTCCCACCATAGACGAGCCAGGATGTACAGTCAGCATTCACCATAGAAAATGCAAAGGGTGTGTCGTAGTTCAGATCCACTTCTCCTTCTTTGATGGCCCTAACGGAGGCAGGGCCACAGCAGTAGAGACCTGAAGGAGAACAAGAGAGCCTGGGTGGGGGTTGAGGCAGACCACTCAGTGGCTGGGGAAGACTCTATGACAGGCCATGAGTGGTGGGGCAGATTCTGTGGGAGTGGGTCTTGCTTTCCCTCCAGAGGTTCTTACCATTGCTGGTCTCTTGAGGTGTGGCATCCAGTACCTGCCAGCCTCCATATCCGGGAGGGAGATCCTTTCGGGCCATCCAGCATTCATTCCAGACGTGGAAATTCCTGAGGGAGAAACCAGAGTACACGTTAACTGCAGCTCAGGGAGAAGTGTCCCTCTTGTCTTCTTTCTAGAGCAAGATGGGTGAGTAAGTGAACTGTTCGATAGAAAGACATACTTCCTCATAGGGCTCGAAGCCTCTGTGGGTGAGTAGTTTCATATCTGTCTCCCGTGAGCCTCTGTCTGCCTCTAGAAAAGTGTTCCTCTGCTGACTTCATGAATAGGCAGCAAAGGCTTCTAGTCTACAGAAGTTAAAACTCCTTCTCTCTCCCTCAAAAATGTCCTTGTGGCCCTTTTCCTGAATGGGTTGCTGGTTCATGGAGGCACGTGTCCAGAGGTGTAACTACAGGCCCTCCTGTGGTCAGAACTGTAGACTAAGTAGTAGACGAAGGACTTGACAAAGAGGAAAACCTCAACCCAGTGCCCAGAACTCTGATGATGTGAGTATTCTAAACCCAAAATGTTTTTTGCTCACTTGTCTCCCAGCATAAGGTGGAGATACCAAACCCTGAGGCTGGCAAGAAATGAGAGGATGCAAGGGACAGGAGGCTATGGACCAGTCCTGCCCTATTTCCTGCTTGTGGGGTTTGGCTTGGATATGTGACCCTAGAAACAGACCAAGAGATTGTATCTCACCAGATGGTATCCTTCTTCTTATTCTCCAAAATCCTGCCTGTGTTGTCATAATATTCATCTATGATCAGGTTTCCATCTGTATCATGGCCAGAGTCAAAGTTGGTGACCACACGGGTGGGGATCCCCAGGCACCTCATCACTGTAAAAAGGGCAGAAAAATGACCTGTGGCCTGTGGTTTCCTGGATGAGGACCCTGGACTGAAGGAAAGCTTTCTTTTAACATCTGCAGGACCAGACAGAAATTGTCTGGGTTTGATGTTGGTGATATTTCTAATCTCCCTCTCTACCTCCTGAGCTCACAGGATAACTGTGCAAAGGTTAGCTGCTATGACAAGCACTGCTAGAGCCAACAGAAAGTCTAGCAAGTTGTCAGGTTTCTTGCCCATGCCAGAAGGATGGGACAGCATACCTCTCCACCAGTGAGTTTCAGAGACGACTGAACCTCACTTCTCTCCAGGCCTTGAATCTCCATCTTCAAACCAAATAGTTGGGATTCTATTTCTTCCTGTCATTAGATTAATGGGTGAAACTAACAGATTCTCAGGCAAAGGGTTCTGTGGCTTAGATTTCTCTTGGGAATATTATCTTGGAAGCCTCTCTAGGAAAGCATCACAAATTAAGCCAGGAATGGAAGAAAACAATATAACAAACGCTTCGAAAAGTGAGAATCTGTACCTGGTAGACGAATACTTGAAAGGAGGTAGAATGTTGTCTTTATTCCTGAGGGACATCCATTCCCTTTGCCAGCCAACTTCATTCTTTGTCCTTTGCCACATCTCCTTCATTCTGTATTCTTTCAAGTAAAGTGATATCCCCCATCCCACTACCAAGTACCCTGGGTACCTCTGTCCCTTCCACACAGCAGTGAAGTCCCACCCAATTCAATAATGATAATGATAATAATAAGTGTCAAATGTTTCATGTATATAGTGTTATGTTTCATGTACATTATCTTCAGGACAATTCTACATGGTATGTACTATTATTGTCTCCTTTCGAAGATGGAGAATCAGAGGCTAAGTAAAGTTTGCTATACTGACCAAGGTCACACAGCTAGTAAGGGATAGAGCTATCACTCAATTCCTGGTTTCACTGCTAAGACTGTACTCAATACTGAGTTCACCTCTGGGCAGTATGCCCAGAGTTCAGTATTCTAGTGTTTTTATCTAATTATATATCCAATTATTTTCCCATGTAATCAAATATTTGCCAAGAGATTTCTAGTAGTGGTTATTTTTAGACATTTGACTGGTGTTCAATATTTTCTCTGTTGTAAATGAGGCTGTGATGAATATCTTTGTAGGTCAATCCCAACCCCAACCCCATCCCTTGGGACATTCCAAAAGGTAAAATGACTGACTAAAAAATACAAATATTTCTAAAGGTTCTTCAGATATAGTACTATCATTTTAAAAAGTGTTTGGAAATTTTAGTTTGAGCATTTAATTGCATATAGTTTTTAGCTTCTCCAGACCAAGGTGGGGAACCCCTCCCTGGATGCAACCTAGGATAGAGAGAAGAGAAGCCAGAGGGGTTCCTTGACCTCTCCCTGGAGAGGCAGGTCTGAACAGGGCCAAAGAACTAGGGCAGTGCTAACAAGTGGGTGGAAGGTGGAGGTAACACAGAATAGTCTGAAAGGCAATGGCAAAGGTTGAAAAGCTGTCACTGAGGAAATGTACAATGGAAGTGAGGCAAGAGAGAAGCAATGCATGGGCACATTTTATGCTAAAACTGTGGCCAGGAGGGTGGATGATACTCAAGGTAACAAGAGAGTGTGCCAAGGAAGGGCAGCCAGGGAGAGAGCAGGGGCAGCTCCTCCCCATCTTCACGCTGATGAGTTCATGAACGGCCACTTGCAGCGGTGGTGTTAACTCCTGCTAAACATGGCCTGATGGGCACTTTTCCACCTTAACACAGGTAAGTTGTTTCATAGCACTTTGAAATTCTCTATTAGACCAGAGCACATGGCTTTTCCCCAACTATTTACTAGTGTGTCTTCCTGAGGACAGGGATTGTGTATGATTCATTTTATCATTACACAGCCATGAACAATACAGGGCAAGGCCTGTTTTGCTAACATTTGGTCATTTTTACTGGATAGATGAAGAGGTGAGTGGTGTTTTGTCAACCTTTTGACCATTCTGTTGATTTCCAACTTCCGGGTAGCACAGTCATAATGGCAGCATACTATGCTTTGGGTATCAATCTCAACTTTCCATAGAGCACAAACTTTGAATGGTGATGGATTTGCACTGATGCATTCTCATTCTTCCTCTTCATGGCTTATGTGACATATTGTCCCAGTGGAAATAAATGAAACTAGAGAGGAGGAAGCATGGTTTCTTGTATAGGAGGCGAAGTGCATGTGAAGGGAGCTAATGGTACTCAGACCTGTGTAGCCAAAGTTGTGCATGCATGTGCACATTCCCTGGGGTCTTTCTCCTTCTGTCCTTCCTGCTGAGTCTTGCCATAAACAGCTTACCCAGTCACTGACTTCATCTCTCACTTCTGTGAGACTCCTGACTTTGAATCTGGAACTGTATGGACACCTTGCTGTTACACATCTCCAGTTGAATGTCTTTCAGTCTCCCCAATTTTCCTTTCTAGTCAAGGATATCATCTTCATTGTAGGTGCCAGGTGTGGTACCAAGCACTGCACAGGCATAATCTCACTTAATCCTCTCCAAGAACTTGACTGTCCCAATTTAAAGATGAGATGCCTTGAAATTTAGAGAGGTGAGGTCACATGACAAGAAGAGGAAAGCCAGACCAGGATTTAAGCCCATGTTCTTCTGATCTCCAATCTTCTCTGGTTCTAAAGACAAGCCCCCTGCAACTTCACTGGACATCCCAGCCACACCTCAGGCTCAATGCACCTTCCTCTATGAAGTTTTCACTGACTACTCCAGAACACAATTGCCTCCCTTCTCATGCTCTAACATAATCCCAATCACTTGTGCCATACATTTTAGCACTGGATAAAGCTCTCTATAATTTAATATATGTTTTATCTTGTCAGTCAGCTTACTAATAACCTTAAAGTTGGGCTCATATCAGATACTCTGTCTGCATTTCTTTGTTCCTAGCACAGTGCTGAGCATAGAGTAGAGGCTCATTCATTTTCTGTTGAAGCAAGATGTCTTTAACCTGTGAACAAAGTTTCTGCAGACTATCAGTCCTGATGACTCATAGTTTGACATGAGATTCAGATGACTCTTTCACTGATAATTTTGTGGGGCTGACTCCCTCAGAAAAAGAGACCATATAGGGCACTTATATCTATACACTCATGCAGGGACAATTGGGCAGTTCATAGAGCCAGACCTGCTCTGTGGTTCTGTGGTGCAGGAGTCTTAAATGGCAGAATGAACGCTTCACAATGAGTACTCCTACAGATTACTCCCTCTGTCCTCACAGAACTCAGTCACCTAAACCAACAAAGAAATATCAAAAACTCCAGCTGCTTTAAAAGGAAGAGCCTCTAGTCAAAAATTTTCCATTTGAATATTTCAAGCCCTTATATTCGACTTCTCAAAACAAGAAACAGGAGCATAAGAAGAGCAACAATACAATGACTCCTGCAGATAAATCAAAAAACAAGCATTCTACTTCAACTTGAAGATGACAATGTCCCAGTGTCTTCAACAAGATCACATAGTGAATAAAATGTCTTTTCTAGATTAAAAGAGACATTGCAACTAGGTTTAATGTTTGGTTCCAAATAAGATTTTGATTTGGACAAGCAACTATACAGAAAAAACTGTAGCTGCACCCTTGCCACCCCATGCCAGCAAAGGCCAAACCACCTCAGCCAGGTATCCAGGCCACTTCAAGAGTGAGAAGTCAAGCCGATAGTAAGTTCACCTGATAGACATGATGAGAGCGGCATTCAGCCGTTGTGATCTTCCTCCCCAAACACATAACTCTAGTTCAATCATGAGAAAAATATCAGACACATCCCAACTGAGGGACTTCCTAAAGGTGACTTCCAGGCCACAATATAGAGAAGAAGAACCCAAGCAGACCCCAGCAATCTTACTGAGTTGAGGAGATGAGATCACATTCAGGTAAGACAAGGTGGCTAGAACTTGCAGGGTAGCATAGTATAGAAGGGAGAGAGTTAAACAGAATACTCCAGAGATTTTCAGAGGGGTCCTTCAGGTCTCTGACTGAATGATGATATGTGCATGTATGAGAATGAAATTCCAAGAGGACAGATAAAGTAATAGAGTAGATAGACTTCATCACACACAGGAAGAGTTCTCAGAGAGTCGAGACTTACTAGTGGGGATAAGTCAGGTTTAAAGGCTGCTCTGGACCCACCGAAATGAAGCTTAAAAGCAAGCCTCTGACAGCTCAAATTGAACTGTTAGGAACTTACTGGCAAACCACAGCAATGTCCTTTAAAGGAATAAAATAAAATACAGTTCTCACACAATGATCATTTCCAATAAAAAATTAACAAGCATATAGAATAAGAAAAGATGACCCATAACCAGAAGAAAAATCAATCAACAGAGCTAGATCCAGAAATGACAGAGATGACAGAATTATCAGACAAAGATCTAAAAGAGCTGTTTTAAATATTATAAATATACTCAAGGGGAAGTAGAGAAAAGCCTGAACATAATGAGGAGAGAAATTGAAGATAGAAAAAAAGACTCGACAGAACTTCTAAAGATAAAAAATATATATGAAACCAAAAACATACTGGAAAAAATTGCAATATATTTTTGTAAGAACACATTCAACTACAATGCCACATACAAAACATTTTAAATGTAGGAAAGCAAGGCGGGGTCACCTTGAGCCCCTGCAGGCTAGGCTGAGCAGGTCGCGGCCGGCAGTTGGCCTGAGAGGCACAATCTGGGCTGCTGCACACCGACCTGGCCATGGCAGCAGCTCCCCTGAAAGTGTGCATTGTGGGCTCGGGAAACTGGGGTTCAGCTGTTGCAAAAAATAATTGAAATAATGTCAAGAAACTGCAGAAGTTTGCCTCCATAGTCAAAATCTTTAGATCTTTGAAGAAAGTTGATGGGAGAAAACTGACAGACATCAGACACAATGACCATGAAAATGTAAAATATCTCCCTGGACACAAGCTGCCAGAAAATGTGGGGAAGCAAGAAAGGAACATGGGGAGTGAAAAGGGTGCATGCCCTGCTGTCTGCTGGAGGGAATTTATGAATTTCAAGTGTTGCCAGATTCAACCCTCAGTGCTTTGTTCAATACTGAGAATTGAACCCAAGGGAGCTTACCCACTGAGCCACATCCCTAGACCTTTTTTATATTTTATTTAAAGACGGGGTCTTGCTGAGTTGTTTAGGGGCCTCACCAAATTGCTGAGGCTGGTTTTGAACTTGTGATCCTCCTGTCTCAGTCTCCCAAGCTTACAGTAGTCTGTTTAAAAACCAGACAGCTGCCTATATGGCTTTCTATGATTTACCTGAGAAATGCATCTCCTATGTTAATGAAGTCGCTTTTGCTACAAGTCTTCACTGAACAAACCTTCATGAACATGTCCTGTGCATGCACAGCAGTGTTGAGTGTGGGCCCAGAAAGAAAAAGATGACATTACTTACCTCAAGGAGTTGAGCAGGGGAGACATATTAGTAAACTAATAAATGTGGGGAAGTTGGAAGTGAAAAAAAATTTTGTGAGAGAAAGTGAATGGAAGTTGGTTATGGTATAAAAAGAGAAAATTCAATAACTACCTTAAAAAGAGAGAGAGAGAGAGAGAGAGAGAGAGCTGAAACAGACCAATTAGACAATGTCATGAAATGAGGAATACGATTAATTTAACACTAAAGATTTCAAGAAAGAAATGAAGGAAATAAAGTGGTTAAAAGGATAGGAAACTAAAATTTTCAGGATAGCTAGAAATATTTTTGAACAAGACTCAGTCAAACCACTGCCAAGAGGCAGAGGTTGAAACATTATCAGATTAATTATGACACCTAACACTTAGGTAAAACCATGCACAAGAGTCTTTCTAAATATGTGTCATGTGTTAATTAAGAGGGAACATTCCATACAATCTTGATGTCTCATAAATCAATGGAAAATAACGGTAGAATCTTGATGTCTCATAAATCAATGGAAAATAACGGTAGATATGTGGTCAAGCCAGGGAATTGCACAAAAGAAAGCTTGAAATCAGATGTGAAGAAAGATTGGAGAAAAACATACCAGGCATTTGGCTGAGGTTCCTTCTTAGAGACTCAGTGCTCAGTGAAAACAATAACAAGAGTGTATTGAAATAAAGCTGAAAGACTCTATAGAGGCCACTACACAATTAAGCCAGAAGATACCTTAGAGAACATCTAGCTTGAGGGCAGGGATTCAAAAAGTTCTAAGCGGAGGACACTGTGTGCAAGCCAAACCATAAGTGGGAATCCAATAAGTAAGATGTACGAGTGGGTTGCTGTTGTTGAAGAGGGACGCCCAGTACCCCCCACAGCCCCCCACACCCCCCCACAGCAGTTTCTACTTCCCCTTCCTGCTGTGGTTCCCAAGGCCCAGGTGCAGTTTTACAGAGGAGGGGTTGATGCCCCATAGACCTGCTCACAGTCACACATTAGTGTCTTCCTGTCCAAGTCATTGCTGCCCCCATCCCTTAGCTCTCATGCAATAACAGAAAAGAACAGACCAAGCGTGTTCCCTGGATGCCTGGCTGTTTCTCAAACAACTTCCCCCACCCCCTTTTGTTTATTTTGCCATGCTGGTGATAGAACCTAGGGTATCTCACATGCAACTTCTTGAGGTATTCACATACCGTAAAATTCCCCTTTTAAAGTGTACATATCAGTGGTTTGTAATGTACTCATGGGCTGTGTAACAATCCCCCCTATCTAAATTCAGAACATTTTCGCCACCTCAAGAAGACTCCCCATTATTCCCTCTGCCCTGTTCCTAAGCAACTGCTGATCTACATTCTGACTGAATTTGCTACTGTTCTGGGTATTTCATATGTATGCAATCACGTAATATGTGGCTTTTTTGTTTGTTTTTGTTGTTGTTGTTGTTTTTTTTTTTTTTTTTTTTTTTTGGTACTGGGGATTGAACCAGGGGAGCATTACCACTAAGCTACATCCCCAACCATTTTTATTTTTTGATATAGAATCTTGCTAAGTTCCTGACATTGGCCTTGAATTTGCAATCCTCCTGCCTCAGCATCCCAAGTCACTGTAATTATAGGAATGTGCCCCTATGCCTGAATGATATGTGGCTTTTTGACACCCTGTTTTGGGGGAATTTTCAAACAGAATATCTGTTCCCTCACTCTAGCTCAAGGCATCCAGGCAACTTCTCAGACTTCAGCCAAGGGCTGAGGGTTCCAACCTTTTCAGGGAGTACTTGGTCAGAACCAAAAAGCCTGATGACCTCGAGCTCTGAGGGGAGCTGGTGCTGAGCACAGGATAGTAGGACAGGGATCTCTCTGAAATTCCCAAGTAACAATCAACTAAATGGACGCCAAGGATACCTCCTGTCTAAAAAGTATAACCGTATCTTTGATATCATGCAAAGCCTCCTTTGTGATTTTTCTACAGGAATTTGAAGTTGTTATGTTTTATGTTTAAAAAGACAACACTAGGAGGAGGGCTACAGAGGGAGAATGCACATCTGAGTCAGACCACAGTCATTTGGTCACTTTAAGCCTCAGTTTTCATTTCTTTCTTTTTTTTAATGTATTTTTTAGCTATAGATAGACATAATACCTTTATTTATTTATTTATTTACTTATTTACTTATTTAATGTGGTGCTGAGGATCGAACCCAGTGCCTCACCTGTGCTAGGCAAGTGCTCTATCACTGAGCACAACCCCAGTCCCCTCAGTTTTCTTATGTGTATGGTGGTTGTAATGATATCTACTCTGCAGATGGTGGGAAGGATTAGAAACAGTGAAAGTATCCTGTGGGTGCCTGAAGCACAGCAGATGTTGGATAAATGGCAACTGCTAGCATGTTTCTGAGGCAGTACAGCCTAGTAGTTAGAACATGATCTGTAGTGCCAGTTAGACTTGGGGGTGAGACTGGCTCTGCCACTCATATTCCTTTTCTGTCAAATGGAGATAATAAAAGAGCCTCATAAAGTCTTTCAGGGGGTCAACCAGCACAACCCTTACTGAACTCTCACTATAATTAGGCACTCTCCATGTATGAATTTTTTCAATAACACTAGGAGGTAGTTACCGTTACTTTCCCCACCACACACATCTGAGGAAAATGAGGCTCAAGTTAAGTGACTTGCCCAAGGTTACTCAGTCAATTAATAGGAGTGCTAATCTTTATAGTAGTACCTCCTTACCTGTTGTTTGCTTTCTGTAGTTACAGTTACCCTCATTCAATAATCACTTGAAAATATGGAAATTTTCAGAAATAAACAAGTCACTAATTTTAAATTGTGCATAGTTCTGAGTAGTATGATGAAATCTCAAGCCATTCTGCTAGGACATGAAACATCCCTCAGTCCAATGTGTCCACATCATATATACTACCTGCTCGTTAGTCATTTAACATCCTTCTGAGTTATAAAATCACCTATCATGGTATCACAGTGCTTGTGTTCAAGTGACCCTTATTTTGTTTAATAATGACCCCAAAGCATGAGAATAGTGATGCTGGTGACTTTATTATGGTATAATGTTATAATTGTTCTTTTTTTAATATATATACTGGGGATTGAACCCAGGGGTGCTTAAACACTGAACCACATTCCCAGCCCTTTCTATTTTTTTATTTTGAGACATAGCCTTCCTAAGTTGCTTAGAGCCTCTCTAAGTTTCTGAGGATGACTTTGAACTCACAATCTTCCTGCCTCAGCCTCCCAAACTGCTGGGATTACAGGCATGCACCACCATGCCCAGGTGTTCTATTTTCTTAGTGTTGTTAATCTCTTACTGTGCCAAGCTTAAATTAAACTTTATCATAGGTACATATGCATAAGAAAAAACATAGTATATATTTCTAGTATTCAGTCTTATCCATGGTTTCAGGCATCTACTGGGGGCTTTGGAATGTTTGCTCCATGGATGAAGGAGACTACAGTAACCCCAAACAGCCTGTCTCCAGAGTTTCCATTGTCATTGATCTAGGTTGTCAAGGTTTTAATGTAGTTGAAGGCACAAAGGAAGCCCCCAGTAAACTAGCTATGGTGGCTATGGAATAATAATAATAATGCGTTTTTTTTTTTTTTTCTCATATTGCTTTACAATAATGTTATTTTTAAAAGACATACTTTGACAGCTGTATTGGGTTAAGGAATTTGACTAAATCCTTATCTTTAACTTTGGTGGAGGACAGGCGGATCTTTCCCATCTTTATATAAAGAGTACTTGGAACACAGTGCCTGGCATAGCATAAGAACTCACTAATTGTTATTGGATGATATATGATATCAGTGCCCTTTTGGGGAAGGCTGGTGGTGACTGAGCTGCAACTGGACTAGGCCACATTAGATTCCCTTTACTCAACTCTGTTCCAAGGTCACTGAAGGGCCATGATTCTCATAAACATTTTAATTTGTCTGTCATCATTGCATAATCTTCATCCACTGGCTCCATCTCTTTCATCACCCAGTTCCAGACAACCACACCCAAACCTGTCTCTCCCTCTATACACACACTCCTGGCACATTAGGCTCTTGGCTTTTCCACATTCCAGAAGGTTCCCTCTTTATCTTGCACAGGATCCATTCTTTGTCAGTCTTGTGTCTGCTTTCTGAATCACTCAGACCTTCCACTTCACCCCAATCTCCATGACTTTTGATACAAAAGCTGTTGAGTTATTTGTTTCTTATCCCTGGGCCATCAAAATATCCAATTCAAGGTCGGCTCTGCAGATGCAGAGGATGAGTAAGCTTGGGATTTCATCATCATCAACTCACTCTAAAGTCCTTCTCTGTCACTCTCTGTCAGTGTTGACAGAGACCTTCCTGTGCCTGTCTGTTCAGAAGTGTGGGCTCTCTGGGATTCCTCCAAATTGTCATATTCCTTTGAGAGCCCAGAGATAGCACTCACATGCACACAGACTACACCAAACCTGTCACACAGGGAATTTCTACACAGAAGACCTGAGCCTTCAATCAGCCAAGACATAGGCAGATCTAGACTCCCTGGATTCTACTAGAGTCCTGTGAGTGAAAGCCTTATTTGGCCTTATTCTCCAGCTAACATATAATAACTTACCCATTGTGACCAAATCAAGCATATGGATATGCATGTGTCAACAAGCTGAGAGCTGGCTGGGGCACGGGAGCAGAGGGAGGGTGAGGACCAAGAGCAGGAGCGTGGCCCTGGGTGAGGCAGAATGTCTCCTCCTGTCACCTCCAGCATGTGACTCATTTCTAGACATCACTTCCCTCAAGATTTCCTCCCCACCTCATTTTTCTGCTTGCTCCTCTTGTCACACACATACAACTTCCATTTTTGTTCTTTGCTCTGTATGTATCTTTTCTTCTATTAATATAGTATCCACTCCCTGTCTGAAAAGCTGATCTCCATTTTGCTTCCATCACCTAACTCCCTAGCTTCAGTCAGACCTCCAGTTTCCTTTGACCTTATGACAACTCCAAATTCAAGGTAATTTTACTAGGCTGCCATCTTGTTCTGACTCCAAGGTCCAAACCACTGCTTAGATGCCCATTTCTCTCCCATGTGCATATCTCCACTAAGCCCATTCTCTGTGATCTGAAAGAGCACAATTCGGTTTGTAAGAGTTCTAATTACTTGTTCTTTCATCCCCCCCCCCCCTTTCTCTTGGACCTGGTCAATACCTAGCCATACTTTTAGGAATATTGTTAGATTTCCTGAGCTCAGAAGAAGGGAGGGGTGCCAAGTCTTGGGATGTGTGTGATTTTCACTTCAGAACCATTGTCTGAAATAAGCCCAGATTTGTGAAACATAAGGTTAGTGATGAGACATTTCCATTAGTGGAAAGTGTTTTCTTCCAAATGTCTCTTGGTGGAATTTGCGAGACTGGGACAAGAACAGTTCAGAGAGCTCTTAAATACATTTGGTCTTTCCCTGGCACCCTTTCCACCTCCTACCTGTGCACATGACTGCGGCAAAGACCCAGCACTGCCCATAGCGCACTGGCTGGCAGCCTGTGGCATGCCACTGCTTCAGGATGGCCACACTGCCAGTCCATTCTGCAGGGTTGACACCATCCATGTAATTCTCGCTCCAGTTTCCATTGAGCACCCCATTGTCATCATTGCTGTTGATCTGAAGAGAAGCCATATATGGAAATATTAAAAACATCTTTTTCCTCAGTAAGATGTGATACACGGGATGCCACGGAAGGCCTATGAGCCAGAGACATGGAGGAGACTTTTTTTTTTGTACCGGGAGTGAACCCAGGGGCACTCAACCACTGAGTCACATGCCTTTTTTGTATTTAATTTAGAGACAGGGTCAGTCTCACTAAATTGCTTAGTGCCTTACTAAGCTGCTGAGGCTGGCTTTGAATTCTCGTTCCTCCTGTCTCAGCCTTCAGAGCCGCTGGGATTATAGGTATATACTACTGTGCCTGGCCAGAGGAGACTTTTGACCTTACTTTACTGAGGATCTTCCAGATCCTCTGGGGAAGGGGTAAAGTTGGAAAGTCACTGCTCATTCTTGTTCTCCACTTTAAGTTTATTATTCTATCTCTTGCAAAGCTGGAGGTTGGCTCTAAGTACTTTAAAAAATATTTCAGAACAAAGGAAATTTAGAAACATCAAGATAATTTCCCAAACTGGAGTTACAATCAGCTCTTCCCAAAACATACAATTTGGAACTAATAGAGGTGATGATCCATGATCAGCTATTTCAGAGCTCAGTTGAGAAAACTCTTTACCCACATTCTGGCATCAGTCTTAATCCAAACAGCTTTGCCAGAGGGCCCCTTCCCCTTGACCATATTCCACCCTTGCAGGGGGCAACTGTGAAAGGGCAGGGGCTCCTGTGCAGCCACTTCCCTCCCTGGGCCCACAAGGGAACTCACCATGGCACACACGACTCTGCTAATGTAGACAGGGCTTCCCCTCAGAGCACAGTCTGTGGCTGAGTCGATCTGGAAGTTCAGGCTCTTGTCTAGCAGCTTCAGGCAAATGTCTATGATATTTTCTTCAAACTGCAAGGGGAAGTACAGAGAAGGCAGATGCCTGTGCTTGGCAAGTGAAGGTATGTAAAGAAACACACAGCTGAGCTCTCCAATTGAGTGTTTGTGGAATACAAACCAGTTTGGATGGTGACTGTCCAAGGGAAAGTCATTGACTGCCTTCCAGGCAGGTGTGGGTTTTCAAAGCTCTGGGGTCACAATCTACTTGACAAGTATGTCCTGCAAGTCAAATTCCACTTCCTTGATTTTGAAGCGATGGTTGCTACTGCTTGTTTTTCCCCAGTGAGTTAGGCTAGCAAAAAAGTCTTCTTCCCCCTTCTATTCTGGCTCTGCTGGGATATTATTACTAAAACCATGTTTTCTCTTCTTCCACACTCGCTTCATGACCCAGATTATCATTAGAAGCCATGCTGAGGTCATGATGCCAACCTGTCATGGCACCCACAACTCAGTGGGGCTCTGGTTCTACCACACTTATGAGTTACAGAACTTCCCACTCAGAGAAGCCTGGTTCTTCCTCACCCTCCAGGCTTGGTGTGATGTCACTTCCTCTGAGTCTTCCCTGATTCTGAACTTGGGGTAGGTCTTTAACCCTGGGAGAGTTTTCTCTACCATCAGATTCAGTAGACAACATAGTTGAGATCCATCCTTCCTGCCTGACTGTACCCACTGTCTCATTCCAGCTCTTCATTTAACTCTGGACCCCAGATCTGGCACAGTGTCCAGCACATAGAAGGAACTCCATATATCTTTGTGGAATGAGTGCAATTTATTCCCATATAACAGTGGGCAATCAGCAGAAGGCCTTCATGTCTTTGCTTATGCCTACCATCTGCCTTCACTTGGCACTTCACTTGAGTACTGTCTCTCTCAAGAATCTTTCTCAATACTTTTCCCCAAACAAGAACCTTCCTCCTGATCCCCAGAACATCTGCACCTGTCAGTCTTCACTTATCCCACTGAATGATACATGACCTCTTTGTTTGTCTGGGCCCCACTACACTGTGGGATCAGGTACCATATTTTATTTACTTCCATGTCTCTAGTGCTGAGCACCTTGCCTGGCACTGAACCCACCATTTAGTATAAGTTTACTGAAGAAGAGAGACAGAAAGGGTGGAAACCAGGCACAGAAAGCAACAACTCCTTGCCTCTGCTTCTCACAGATAACAGTAACTGTTGTCAAGGGGCTCTCTGAAATTTCCAAATGCTCCATCTGAGTGAGAAGTTAGGGAAGTGAGTTGTGGCCAGTGGAGGCTGCTGTCTCCTCTTAGTTGTAGTCACCTGGGTCCAGGTTGGGTTTGAAGGCCACATGTATTAGAGTTTTATCACGGCAAGTTCGGGAGAGGAACCTATATCTAACTGAAAGTACATTTCGCAAGAACTCCCAAGGTATCCCAGCTGTCACCGCTTCTGAGTGGCCAAAGGGCTTATCCTCTCCCTCCCTCAGTGCTCCTAGCACCTAGGCTCAACCTAGAGAGCCCTCTTCTCTGGCCTGGTCTTGGACTTCCTGGAGCATCTGTTGGGGGCTGAGCTTTAAAGGAGAGGCAGGTGTTTGGTTGTCAAGCATTGCTGTGAATAGGACACTATTTCATATATGAAATCATATATTTTAGAATATGTGTAGAAAAAGTGTAGAGGATGGTTAGGGTTGTGACTCAGTGATAGAGCCTATCATGTGTGAGGCACTGGATTTGATTCTCAGCACTACATATAAATAAATGAATAAAAATAAAGGTCTATCAACATCTAAAAAAATATAAAAAAAAAAAAAATAGAGAGGAACATACACCAAGCTGGTGACAGTGCTTTGGATAACCTTTGTGTTCTAGGTGTCTATTTTTGCAACATTTCTTTGCATGATTTTTAAAGCAATCATGTTCTACTTTTTTAATGAAAAGATCTAACATCAAAATTAAAAATAAAGAGGCAAGAGTCACATGGAGAAAGATGTATTGCTACTCATCAGCCCAGGTTCTGGCTGAGATGTTCAAAAGCAAGTTTTCATCAGTGTTTTCAATTTGATGCTAGGGTCCATCACCAAGTGTTGTGAGAATGAAGCAAGAAAGTGGAAAATGGGATCCCACAGGAAACACATTATGATCATGTCCCTTCATTTTCACCCTCACACTCACTGGACCACCTGGCGTGCTGTCTTATCTGCCTTTTCCCTTTAGATCCTGTTGTCTAAATCAGATGTTTTGAGCAGCACAGATGCCTTCCTATGGCTCCACTGGAAATCTGAGGTCCATCTCACCCCTTGCTGCTGCCATTTAGTTAGTGTCGCTCAGCAGTTCACTCCACTTCTGCTCCCCTCTCCCCACAAGCCCAGGGCCTGGATGGGCTGAGACTCACCTGTCCATAGTTCCAGGGGCACGGGCGGATCCAGTTCTTGTTCCCTTGGTAGATGAAGCCGTAGTCATTCATAACGTACTCCTGCCTTTGGGGCTCACTGTCCAAGTAGACAGTGTCCCCTAGGATTCAAAGTGGGAGAGCACAAAACAGAAAAGTCATCTTGCCCTTCCTGTCCCAATCCTATCCCTCAGGGTCCCCTGGAAACTGAGCTCTGGAGAGGGCACTTGGAGGCACCATGAGAGACACAAGCAGGGGAGACAACATCCCCGACATCAGCAATAGACTCAATATGAACTTGAGGTGGGATAATTAAAAATTTACCTTTGGTGAAATTTCTGGGTTTCCAAAACACATTTACACGCTAGTCCCATTTTAAGGTTGAAAAAAATTGACAAGTGATTAAATAACCCAATCCTATGTAAATACAAAGTTGGAATCTGAATACAGAGCTCATGCAACTCCATATTCTGTGCTTTCTGTTATATTCAACTAATCTTGGTTGGAAAAGAGCAAATAGAATTTAAGAGTTGGCATTGATCTCCTCCTTCCTGTTGTAGGAATCCAATCTAAAGAGAGTATTCAGGTTGTGCACAAAGATTTAGACACTAAGTTGCTTGTCTGAGTGCAGTTTACAGGATTGAAAAGCTAGAAACAATCAACAAGCTATTCTTTGGAACTGGTCAAATAACTTCATTGTATCTCCACCACAGAATTCTATATGGTATTGCTAGAAAGGGACAAATTTGTATATATGGACATGGAAATCTACATGTGATATATTAAATTAAAATAGGCTATAAAATAATAGGAAGGATAGTAGAGTGAAACAGACATTATTACCTCATGTACATATATGACTGCATGACTGATGTGATACTATAATATGTACAATCAGAAAAATGTGAAAATACACTCCATTTATGTATGACTTATCAAAATGTATAAATGCATTCTACTGTCATGTACAACTAATTAGAACAACTAAAAATTAATTAAAAATAAAAATAAGCAAATATTCAAATAAAAAAATAATGTGTATGGCATTCATCAATTTTTGTTAAACATATATGCATATACAAGCAAAGGATTTTGAAGCTTATTCCAGAGGATGTTAAAGGTAATTGTTTTTGTTTACCTGTTTACTTATTGGGTTCTCCAGATTTTTCCAAATGAATGTGTTGTTTTTAGTGATATAAAAAATTATCTTTTGGGCTGTGGCTGTGGCTCAGTAGCAGAGTGCTTGCCCAGTAAGTGTGAGGCACTGGGATCAATTCTTAGCACCACATATAAATAAATAAAATAAAAGTTCATTGCCAACTAGAAAAGTATTTTTAAAAAATTATCTTTTGCCAGGCACAGTGGCACACACCTGTAATCCCAGAGGCTCAGGAGACTGAGGTAGGAGAATTTCGAGTTCAAAGCCAGCCTCAGCAAAAGCGAGGTTAAGCAACTCAGTGCGACTCTGTCTCTAAATAAAATACAAAATAGGACTGGGGATATTGCTTACTGGGCGAGTGCCCCTGAGTTCAATCCTAGGTGCCCCCCCACCAAATTATCTTTTAAAGTTAAAATATACTTAAGGAAACAAAAGGCCAGGGGGCAATGTCCTCTTTGCAGTGTTCTGGACCTGTCTGGAAGCACTGCCTGAGCCTGAGGAAAAGAGGCGTTCTGTCCTCCTCAGAGGCAGCCTCAGACACAACCTAACAGGTTGCTGGTGCAGAACTCCTTGCTGAGATGTGCTTTATGGAGGGTTTGAACCAGTGTGGTGAGAAACTGCAGATTCATGGTTGAGACCACATACATCCCTAAGCTACAGGGTGGAGCTTCCTAGCCAAGATCCTGGGCATAGTGATAAGGCAGCTGCTCGTCCCAACTGCAGCTCCCACCAGTCCCTACCCCAATATTGGGTCTCCCTGGGCTCTGGGTCCAGCCCAAGCTCAGGAGAGAAGCCCAACAGTCCTTCCCTCAGCTCAGATAGGTCCTCATTACACCCCTAAAGCCCACTGTCTTGGAGATCAGAAGAGGTGTGTGTGCATCAGTGTGTTAGAGAGAGACAAGAGAGACAGAGAGAAACATACAGAGAGAAACAGACACACACAGAGAAGTCAGACAACTGGCTCTCCTTGCTCCAGAAGCAGGCCTCTTTACCCAGAGTCAGTGACAGTCCTCAGCCATTCAGTGACAGGAAGGTGTGAAGGGGATCATCCTCCCAGTCAGAAGTTTGTCTGGCTTCTCTCTAAAGCAGACAGCATTCTCCACTATCAGTGCTCTCCGGGCTTCTTCCCACTATCTCCTACTGCCCCATGCTTCATTCTGCCCACACCTATGTCCTTATGTCTATCTATGTATTATTTCTGCCTCTGGGTAGATTTAGAAAACAAGGCTCATGGGACAGGTGGTGCTGCGATAGTCACCATGGCTTTGTTTGTATAAGAAAAAAACTGTGGGGCTGGGGTTGTGGCTCAGTGGTAGAGCACTTGCCTGGCATGTGTGAGGCCCTGGGTTCCATCCTCAGCACTGCATATAAATTAATAAAATAAAGGTCCATTGACAAGTGAAAAATATTAAAAAGAAAAAAAAAAGGGGAAAAACTGTAAATAGCTAAAATGCCTGGAAATAAACACTTGGTACATCCAAGTAGTGAAATGAATGCAACTGTTAAGAAAAATGTTCTGATAGGAAAATGTGTCCAAAGTTGAATGCTGACATGAAGAAAGCAAGTTGGAGACTGGCAGGTATTATATAATCCCACTTGTGGTATGTATTATAGAATCACACACAGGCACACACATGCACGTGCGTATTTGATTAAGTGTAGAAGGCCTTTATAAGGCTACAGAAGACAATGTTAACAGGGTTTCTGCTGGAGAATGGAGATTGGGGATTGGAAATTATTACTTTTCACCTTAAGCCTTTTTCTCCTTTCCACCCCTTCCCTTTTCCTTTCTCCTCTTTCTTTCTCTTCTTTCCTCCCTCCCTTTTCTTTTCTCTTTCTCTGTTTCTCTCTTTTGGTTTAACCCTTTTATTTCATTCATCTAATTTTCAATGTAGTGTGTTTATCACCTTTAAAATGAGAAAACTCAAATGAACTTTAAAAAACGTGTGATGAAGTTAGGTGCTAACATTGGTCCAATTTAATTACGATAGTTTTCTATTTAAGTAAAGATTATTTGGTTCATAATTTTAAAATTCTAAATAAGTAACAAGGTCTCCCTGCCCTGGTTGTTGACAGTTTGGGGGTAGATGCTGAGTTCAAGGGATTTTGAGGTACTTGTGGATGGTAGGAGTAGGGTCTGGAAACCCTTGAGCTTGGCTTTCTGTGGAAGGACAGACAGAGTGAAGGAGCCTTGCATGGGCACCCACCTTACCTGGACACCAGGGATTGAAGAGCAAGACGAACTCTCCAAGTTGGTAGGCTGTGACAGGCCCTTGGAAGGAGTTTATATGAACTTTCAGTAGGTACCGACCCACAGCTGCCATGGGTGGGGGACACAGACTCACTTCTAGGGAAGTGGCCCCATTGGTCTCCAGAGAGGCAATCCAGGGGCTAGGGCCATCATGACTTGCCAGGCTGAACACTGCTCGAGTCCCTTTGGTCAGGTCTGGCAGGGGTCCTGGGAGAGAAGTAGAGCTGAGGCCCTCTACGGTTACCTCCCAGGCACCTAAAGTCCCCCGCAACACACACACACACACACACACACACACGCAGTGAGCCAACAGAGGTCCTCACCAGTCTCAGTCACAAAGATGATGTTGTCCAGGCCTGGCTGGAAGCCCCGATTCTTAAAGTACAGGGTGATGTTGAAGGCCTGGCCCCGGCGAACAAGGAGCCGGTCAACGCTGATTTCATCTGTGTGGTGCCGCATATTGTTCTGGGAGCTCTGGAGGTCTGTGAGAGCCACCTCTAGCCCTGTGATGGGACATCCAAGGACAGACAAAAGGGCAGGGTTGTGGAGCCCAATTCAATCTTGTTAATCACTTAATAATTGTGCAAATTTGAGAAAGTAATGTGGCCTCTCTGCACTGGTTTCCATGTTGGTGAAACAATCTATAATACCAGTCTGACAGGGTTGGTTTGAAGATTACATAAGGCTCTTTGAATGTGATTTCCTCTTCCTTCCTTCCTTCCTTCTATTTTCTCTGAACTTTCATCCCCTGCACAACTGGATATGCATGATTTTCTACCTCTAACTTCTTCAGAAGACCCACCCTAGTTTAATTGCTCCTAAGTTTGATTACAGTCCAGCATGTCTTCAGATTTACCCCAAGATCCACTTTCTTGGATTCAAGTTAACAGTCTTACTTGTTCCTAGCCTCCAAACTTGGGAGCAAGTCCATGGGTCAGCTTCCCCTGGGTTAACTGTTCCTAGATTAGTTGCCTTACTTTTAACAAAGATGATGCTGGCTCTCTGACCACCTCCAATGCCAATGTGCTCAATGTTCTGGGAGCTTGAATGCTGAGGAAAGTCAAAGAAAGTTTTACTCCTGGACTTTAGAACCTTCTGCTAAACTGAATTCACTGTTCTCCAAGAGTGGCTCTCCCAGAAGGACCTGTTTTTGACTTCTTGTTTGACCATGGAGGAGGACTGTCCCTTTTCACATTCACGTAGTTCCTCTCTCCTCACCTCATTCCTTGTGAGTAACAGCCTTCAACAGGTCTCTGCCTCCTGTGTCTCTCTCTACCACCTTCCCTTAACACATCACCCAATTACCTCCTCAAGACAATTTGATCATGCCATTCTTTTGTTTTAAAAGTTTGAGGACACCTTATATCCACCATATAAGAATAAAACTCCTTTACCTGACCTTATAACTTATACTTAGATCCTAATTATATTTGAAATCTACTTCTAACCACTCCCAACGTGGGTCCTCTCCTCCGGCCATGCCCTAAGCAAATGGCAACTACCTGTCTGTGCATTTTGTTCCTGCTACAGCCCCAACTCAGAATGCCCCCTCACTGTTTAACCAAATTCCACCTGTCTTGAGATCCACTTCCTCATGAAGCATGCCCCAGTTGGCACACCCTTCTTCCCATCTCCCAGTGATCCATGGCATTTAATTGAACTACCTTAAGTCTTGACTGCTTCATCAACAAGTTAAGTTAGGTGTCATGCTTATTGTTCATTGATATCAACAAATTTTTACTGAGCTCCTATTACTTTCAGGATCAGCATAAGGTGCTCAGATATTTTTCTTAGTTACTTTTTTGTCTGTTTTCCCCCTACTAGATGTAAGCCAGTAAGGACAGACGTAGCTGCTTTGCCTCATCTGTAAGATTTAAAAAATAAATAAATAAAAGTACTTGACAAAATATAATGCCCTTTTAAGATAAAATGCTCAACAAACTAAGAATAGAAGGGAGTTTCCTCAAACTGATAAATGGTATCAATAAGACCTCACAGCTAACCATATTTAATAGCAAAAGACTGGATACTAGGGCTGGGGAGATAGCTCAGCTGGTAGAGTGCTTGCCTTGCAAGCACAAGGCTCTGAGTTTGATCCCCAGTACCGCAAAAAAAAAAAAAAAAAAAAAAAAAAAGGGACTGGATAATTTCCTGCTAAAAGAACAAAGATGTCTACCCTTGCCATCTATTTAACATTGGACATTTTGGTCAGGGCTATTAGGCAAGGATAAGAAATTTAAAACATTCAGATTGGAAAGATAAGTCAAATTATCTCTATTCATAGATGAGATAAATTTGTCTATTAAAAATTTTGAAGCAATACCCCCAAATTAGAATTAATAAGTAAATTCAGCAAGGTTGTAGGACACAATATAAGTATTTAAAAATTGGGGTAAAATAAAACAATAGTTACAAATAACACTATATAGTTCCCTTGCACTTGCAATGAATCTTCTGAGGATAAAAATTTTTAATTACATTTGTAATTGCATGGGAAGAATGAAACACTTAAAAATAAATTTTGAATAAGTGTAAAACTTCTAACACACACACACACACACACAGTTGAAGAAATTAAAAAACACTTAAATAAATGGAAAGATACTCCATTTCATGGATTGTCTAAGATGACAAATTGATTTATAAATTCAACATAATACCTTCAAAATCCCAACCACTATTTTACAGAAATTGAGAAGTGGATTCTAAATACAAGGGTTCCGTAATAGTCAATGCAAATTTTAAAAAGAAAAAAAAAATTAAATGACGAATACAAAGCTAGATGACTAATACTCCCCTATTTAAAATTTTACAACAAAGCTACAGAAATTAAAGCAATGTGGTTATGGTGTTTATATAGACTATATCAGGAATAGCACTGAGAGTATAGAAATAAACTCTCACATTTACTGTCAATTGATCTTTGACACAGGTGCCTAGTCTATTTAATGGAGAAATACTCCTTTCAAAAACTGATGTCAGGACAAGTGGACATCCCATGTGAAAGAATGAAGTTGGATGCCAACCTCATACAATATGCAGAAATTAACTCAAAATAGATCAAGACCTAAACATTACAGCAAAAACTATAAAACCCATGGAAGAAAATGTAGTCCATGATTTTGGACCAGGCAATAGTTTCTTAGCTATGACAGCAGAAGCAATAAGCAGAGAAAAGAAAAAATACAGATAAATTGAAGTTCATCAAAATTAATAATGTCTTTGCTTCAAGAACTTTATAAAGTGAAAAGATAACCCACAGAATTTAAGAAAATGTTTATAAATAATATATCCAATATGGGACTTGTCTCTCTCTGTATATATTTGTATAGATATATCAGCACATTTTAGGTATTCAGAAATGTGTGCGAGGTTGAACAGAATTCTCTATCTTTTGCATGGTCACCCTGAATTTATTTTAGACTTCAGATTCAATTAAGCATTTATCAATGCCTATCTACTATGTGTTGGACGCTGTGCTAGACACTCTAGGACAGTCACCTCCTTTAATCCTCACAATAACCTTGGAGAGATGAAATGTTATGCCATCTGCACTTGGAGACAAGAAAACTGAGATTCAGGTAGCTTAAATGTTTTGCCTTAGGTTAAACCCAGGATTCCTGATCCAAGTCTAGCGCTCTTTCCATTATTCAACAGCGGCTGTCTATTGCTGTCTTTCACTCATGTTTGGAAAGAACATTCCAACACTGCCATTGGGAAGGCACTTAGCTTTTTCCTGGTCATGGAAAAAGAAGCTCAACCCTTTTGGAGACCAGATGACTAGACAAGGGAGCACTAACTGGCTCCAGCTCAGGTGGGGCGCATGACTTAGGCTACCCAACAGGTATGGTGGCATCTGCCTTTCAGCAAGCACGGCATCAAATCTCATCCCTTGGATATATTATGAGTCAGGCTAATTTCTACCCATAGCATGAGGATTGTTCTTCAATCCTGACACCAGGCATCCAAATAGAAGTTTCATTCTCTAGTGGGCATATTGATTCTCTTTGAGGTGAGGGTAGAATGAGGTAAAATGATCATGGAAATAACAAGTTTGTAGAAAGATCTTTTAAAGTAAGTGATCTCAATGTCTGTCATATAGTACAAAGAAGCACACACAAGGATGTTCATTGCAATATTGCACATATAACTGAGAAATTAGAAACAACCTAAATGTCCATCAGAAGGGGACTGCATAAATAAATTACTTATATGCATATTGTGGAATACTATGCTAAGTGGAAAATGTTGAGGTAGATCTATAGATACTGACTGGCATGGACAGAGCATCAAGATAAACTATCGAGTGAAAAAAAATCAAGTTGTAGAAAAGTGTTTACTGTATGACGATACCATGGGTATAAAAAAAGTCATACATGTTAATATTATGTATTACGTTGAATATATGTGTATATATATGTGTGTGTGTGTGTATTCATGTATATATCTGTGTATATACATGTATATATGTATATATATGTGTGCGTGTGTATAATATAACATATATATATATATATATATATATATATATATATAAAGTTACCATGTAGACCAAAGACTGATAACAGTATTTACTCTGAAGATGAGGATGATGTGTGGGATTAAATTGGAAGTAGAATTGGGGTACTATAGTTTTATCTATAATTATTGCTTTATTTTACTCCAACTATATATTCTTATATTTCCTTGCTAATTAAAATTATACAAATGATTTTTTGAAAAAACTTAAACACAAAAAAGTAAAGGTGAGGCTGTTACATTTGTAGAGCAAATTAAAAGTTCATACCTTTAAATGGTTTCCACTAACCATTGAATCTTCATAACAGCTATTTCTAGAGAGAGGAGATAATGTAGAGAGAAGGATGATGGTGGGGAGATAAGCTAAAATGAGGGGGATACCCTCTGGAACAAGAGAAGGGAAGGTATGAAGATCCGGAGAACTTTAGAGTTGGTAGACAACTTCAAGACTGTGTTCCAACCCCTTCCATTTTCAAGCATGGAAGATGGGAATTAAAGAAATGACTTGCCCAGTGAAAAAAGGTCAACTAGTGGCAGAGAAGGATAGGAATCTGACCCCCTACTCCCTGGCTCTGCCCCATCCCATTCAGCTTTGGAAGCAGCCATGCTGGCTTGCAGGTGTGTTTACCTGCCAGCCTCCAGCCTATCTCCTGATTCTCAGACCAACTATGAATTCTGAGGATTCTGGAGGTCCTTCTCTTCCTGGGTCAACTCTATATATTCTCCTTTATTCCTTGGAATCCAACCTCCTCCCCTGGACTTCCTAATTCTCTCTGTGTCCTTGTCCTGGCACTCCAGCAACCCCAAGAACCTCCCCTACCTTGGGCCATGGTAGCTGCCTCCAGGCTCCTGGGATGCTTCCCACTGAACAGCTGGATGGACTGGAGCCTCAGGAAACTGGTCCTGGAGCGTCTGCTACCCTTTCCATCCTAAGACTCTGGGAGACTCAGAAGGTGGGGCAGTTGCTGCACTGCCGCCTGCTTACTGGGCAGATCACAACTGGTTTTCTCACTTGTCTTCTGGTTTTTTTTTTGGCAGCATCGCTTGGCTGAGAGGAGGTACAGAGGCAAAGGAACCATCAGGGCCTAGTGCCATGTGGCTCTTTGATAGCTCTTAGACAGTAGGGCATTTCCTAGCAGGAGCTGTGCTGTGGTGGGGGAGCCAGGAGAAACAGGTGAACTGATAGGGTGTCCAAAGTGATGAAGTGGGGTGGGCCTCTGTGGAAAGGACTACTACTCACAGCTACGAGAGCCTCAGTGAATCTGCTGTGTGCCTGAACCCTCTCATTTATCCCAAAGTGTCACTCTCTGTGGCTGGGGTTGTGGCTCAGTGGGAGAGTACTTGCCTAGCACATGTGAGGCCCTGGGTTCGATCCTCAGCACCACATAAAAATAAATAAATAAAATAAAGGTACTGTGTTCATCTACAACAAAAATATATTTTTAAAAAATGAGGTATTTTTGAAAAACAGAATTACTCTCTGGACATTAAATGCAAACAGAACCCACTCTGTATCACCCTTGATATGACTTTAATTATATTTATTTTTTGTCAATGGCACTGTTGGGGTGAGACCTTCCAGATCCAATGAGAATCTTAAATAAAAACATTCAGCTATGCTGAATCAAGATTTATGCAGGAGAAATATTAAGATTTATGTAGGAGTTTTGGAAATAGCTGAGAGGATGGAATGCCAGTGAACAAAGACCTTGATCCTAATAAGGAAAATAAGAGGGCTGAGGATGTGACTCAGTGACAGAGCACTTACCTAGCATGCATGAAGCACTGGGTTTGATCCTCAGCACTGCAAAATAAATGAAGTACAAGTCCTTGGAATAAATGTATCACTGCTTCTGGAAGCAAGGAGGTTTTGAGGAATGTTTAGGGAGAAGAGCACAGATGTGAGAAGGGAGAAGACAGGAGTAAGGGCCCCGAGTAAGGAGTGGGACACCCACCATCTTTCCAGCTGTGGGGAAACTTCTTCCTGCATCTGCCTGATTTCTGAGCCTTTCTCTCAGGAACCTGTACACCAGCATCGTTCTCTCTCTTGTTTTTCTACTCTCTCTGTCCCCAGTCAGCTCTTACAGCTTTTATATGCACAAATACAGTGCACTATTTTAACACAACTGCACTAACTTTCTGCCCTCACCCTCTTCAATCCTGTGTTCCCCCCTAGCCAGCCCCTGCTCTTTCTCTCAACTCCACTTCTTGGCCAAGCCCCTCTTCCACTATTTTGCTTCCTGACCACCCTTCACCTTACTGCAGTCTGCCTTCTGTCCCCAGAGTCTCCTGACACTACTGTCACCTAGCCCTCTGATGGCACCAGGCACCCATTCCTCCTCTTATCTTGCAATGCCTCCTGCAGCTCTGAGTGTGCTGACTATTCCCTCTGGCTTAGGAGACCTCTCTCTCCCTCTCTGATATTACCTGACTTCTCCATCCACTCTGTCTTCTTCTCAGTCCCTTTCATGAGTTCCCCTCACCTCCATCCTGGTGCTTCCCAGGGATTTGTCTTAGGGTCTCCTCTATTCTCACTTCACTCTGTCCCTCATGACAGGGGACTTCCTGAACTATGGATGGCAGGCTCCACCTGCTGGAACCTTTGACTGTGCCAGCCTCAGACCCAATGTGTCAAAATGGACCTCTTTCCTTCTCCCCTTCCTCTCAAAATACCTGCCTTGCCTCCTGTACTTCTGGTCTTGCTGAGTGAGGACACTGTCTACCCAGTCACTCCAGGCAAAATCTATGTACTTCTTCATGCTTCTCTAGACTTCTTACCTCCCTTTAGCCCACTAGTCCATCCAACTCCTGATAATCTCTTAAAACTGGCACTTCCTCTCTGTGTCCCTTGGTCCTGCCTCGATTAAACCCTATTTGCTTAGGCAACTCCTAACCAGTTTCCTACCTTTATTTCTCCAGTGGGTCACCAGTGATTTTTCTGAGGTTCCAGTTTGACCCTGTTTCTTCCCTGCTTAATATCCAACAGTGGATCCAGTTCAGACTTCTCAACATCACCCTCAAAGCCCTTGAGCTTTCCCTCCCAACCCAGGGTCCAGGCAGATCAAATGCCTTCAGCTCTGATGGAGACCTCTCTCCACACCTCTGTATGTTCTCTCTCTCTCTCTTTCTCTCTCTGTCGTCTCTCTTTCCTGTGTGTTGTTCTCTCTCTTTTTTAAGTGGTCTTCTCTTTCCTCTGCTTCTTCCAGTACCTACCTCCAGGCTCAAGCATCAGCCCTCCAGGAAGTCTTCCTGACACCCTCCCTCTGCTGCACTGGAGGTTCAAAGACTCGCTCCCCTGCATTCCCTACTGGTCAACTCACACATCAATGTTACACCTACCAATCTTTCCTACAGTTCCTCTTGAAGACATGGACTGTTGTCTTATAAATACTATCGCCAGTGTTTATTAATGACAGTTGCTAATAGCAGAACTACTAATAGAACCGGTAATGACTTTCAAGCTCCAGATTCTGTTTTAAGTTCTTTATGTATACTATGCCATTTAATCTCAAAAGAGCTTTATGAGTTAGGAATTCTTGTAGTTCCTATATTACAGATGAGGAAATTGTGGCATGAAGACATTAGCATTCCCAAGATCCCTGACAAAACTCTGGTGATCCTGCTTTTAAATGCAGTCAGACTTCAGAGCTTTCCAAGTGCTTAATGCAGTATCTGAAATACAGTCAACTTTCCAGTTCATATTACTTGCCTGATGGAGCAAATGAATTAAAATATGGTCCATGCGTGAACAAAGACATCAATGCCTGAACCACTGTCAAGGGCTGAGATGGGTTGGTTGGGGAGGAGGAAGAGGCATAGGCATGAGAGTTCATTTTAAAGGTAGATAGGAAGGTCAGTGCAGCTAAGGTGATCTGGTCTGGAGAGGTGTGGTGGTCAAAAGGGAAGGAGACTGATGGCCATGGAAAGAAATGGTGCCCCTAGGGCCAACCTAGAACAGCTGGGAAAAGCTGAGAGAATTCTAGAACCATCAGGCAGCCACCATGACTAAAGTTCTTTGAGTTGTGCCAGCCCAAGTGGCCTGAACTCTGCACAGCTCTGCCCACACTTCAAATTCTCCCACACTTGGAGCAGAGAGTAGAACATTCACACCAAGTCTCCCCAAAGGCCCTCTCATGGTCAGGCACACTGAGAAAATTTGCTAAAGTAGTCACCAGACAGGGGAGAAGAGGTAAACATACCACCAGGACATTCATGGGACTAGGAAAACCCGCAATGATTCCTCTGCCAGGATTTTGGGTCTGAATGAGCCCTGAACTCTAGGCCTAATGAACTGATTTACAGGTTCAATTTTTCATTTGATTCCTGAGAATCATCAGTCAGAGGATATAAGGAAGGTGTAGGGAACAGGAGAGAGAGCAACTCTGTTCCCTTGGTCTGGGGAAGCTGAGCAGAGTTGATGAGCACCTTCCTGCCTGAACAGAAGCAGGAAGACCTCAGGGAGAGCCGCCTGAATAGAGATGTGAACATACCTGCCATCCCCATGGGGCAGGCCAGCTCTAGCAAAGTGAGGTAGGGGACCTGCAGACGTTTCTAAGACTCAGAGAGACTTGAGCGCTAATTCTGGACCTGACATGAATTCCTGTTATGCTTTTTATAAAGGTATAGCTTCTATATCTGTAGAGTCAGGACCCATGAGATCCCAGATGCCCAAGTCTACAGGGAGGGTAAGAAGATTACTCACAGATGATCACAAAGGGAAGAAAGAGTTAGCAGATCCAAGTGGATTCATATGCCCCTCCCTCTTCCCACCTCCAGAAAAGGAGATGGGCATTCAGCAGAAGGGATTAAACTGACCAGAAGACCTCTGCCTGGGAATGTGCTTCACAATTTACAAAGCACTTTAGAATCAACTTTCTCATTTGATCCTCACAACAACCCTGCTAGTGAAGGTGGGGCTGGCATCACTATTGCTATCATCTTACTTCTGAGGAAACCAGGGTCTCACCATAGAGTCAAGAGCTCTTTGCCTTGTATCATGCAATGATGCTGGATATTGTAGACCCCAAAATTACCAGCCTCAAGAACCTGAGAATGACAGGCTCTGTGCATACACTGGGGGGCAGGAAGACCAGCCAGGAGCCATGGCTGCTGGCCCAGCTCATGCTGCCTTCTTGCTGCACTGCCCAAGCTGTTCTTTTGCCATGGTTTTTGTGTGGGTACCCCTGCTTGGCCCCATGAATTGACCTCACTGGGTTGTTGAGAGGTGAGAGGAGAGTCTCTCAGGATTTAATCTCAGGGTGCACTACTGCAGTGGGATGAACCCCGTGTTCTGGCCCTGGAGGATGTCAATCTGGAGGGGAGCTTTGAGATCATCTAGATCATCTGACATAAGGTGGGGAAACAAAACTAGGTGGACTTTTATAAGTGAAAAAAAGAATAAAACACTACAGAGTTTGAATTTTAAGACCAACTTTTTCTTTTTTTTTTTTTTTTTATACCAGGGATTGAACCCAGGGGTGCCTAAACACTGAGCCACATCCCCCACCTTTTTAAAATATTTTATTTAGAGACAGGGTCTTGCTGAGTTGCTTAGGGCCTCGCTAAGATGTTGAGGCTAGCTTTGAACTTATGGTCCTCTTGCCTCAGTCTCCAGAGCTGCTGGGATTTATAGGCATGTGCTACTGTGCCCACTTTTAAAGTCAATTTTTAGGTGAGAAGGGGAAATTATTTGAGAAGTGACCTGGAAAGACAGATGACTAATAGTCACATTCCCCTGGGTAGCCTGCCCATTCTTCCCTCTCCAGTGACAGTGCCAGGGATAGGACAGGAAGACAGTGACTAAACAGATGAGGACACAGCCCTCAGCAGACAAGCAAGATGCCACATTTCTGTCCTGAGGGTGAGGAGCCACCTGGAATGCAGTGCTGATGAGATAGTGACAGAGTCCACAGAAATGTCTGAAGAAACTTAATAGGGGCAGGCACACTGATACAGGGTGGAGTAGGGTATGCAGGCTCCTACACTTCCTGGACCAAGCAGCCAGGTGTGTAGGGCTGGGGAGGCACAGGCCTGGGTGGCCAGTATGAGAGAGAAATAGAAGGGAGGAGGAGGACTAGGGGCAAGCAAGCAAAACAGAGAAGAGGGGAAGTGGGAGGGTGAGGAGAAAGAGGAGGGTGAAGCCAGATGAACATGCAGAGCTGTGGAGCAGATGAGGAGTGAACACGAGCCAACAGGAAGATACTCCACTTTTCTCTATTTGGGGGTTTTATAAATTATCTGTGAGGCAGCTGTAGATTTGTAATGATGACTTTTTTTTTTCACGTGATGCTTGGGATTGGACTAAGGGCCTTGTACATGGAGTAATGATAGCTTTAAAAAAAAAAAAAAAACTCAATGAAGAGGGTCGGGGGGTGGGGGGGAGGACCAGAATGATATAAAATGTTAGAAAAGATTTCCTCTGGGATGGGGGAAGCTACCGATGGGTTTTCTTTCATTCTCTTCCATTTTTATGTCCTTTCCAAATTATCAAGAATAATAGGAATGATTCTGATAACTTCAGGGAAAAAGAGTACCAAAGAGTACAAAAAGGATACAAAGGAAGTGAGGCTGAGGAGTTAGGGAGACAGGGAGAGGATGAAAGATGAGGAGGAAGCCAGAGCCGAAGGATGGGGTTGGGAAAAGCAGGGCCTGATGCCAGAGAGCAGCCAGCTGTGAAGTGGCCTCCTGGGGGCCTCAGGTAATGTTTGTGGGATGAATGCTTGATGAAAAGGGGCTGCCCTGCCATGCTGGATGCTCTCAGGTCTGCATCAAAAAGTCCTGCTGGTCAGCTTCTGGCAGTTGGCATCCTCTCAGCCCATCCAGGAAGCCCTTGCCAGATCTGTCTCCAGGCCCCAGCTGCAGGCTTGTTAAGACAATGTAAGTGGAGAGACCTGGGATCCTTAATTCCAAAGAGGCAGCTGTAGAGGGGATCATGGTGGGCATTGTCATGGTTGAGGTCCTTAAGAGAAGAGAGGACAGGAGGGGCAGGGAGGGTCCAGTCACACAGCTGGTAGCCAGGCTAGTAGCAATAAGTGGTTTGTTAGCATAGGAGAAGACAATGCCAGTGATAACTAAAGACACCTTTATTGTTTGTTCCCAGGGTGGGAACACCAGGACAGAAGTGGAGCAAAGAGAATGCAATAGGAGTAGAAAAGAGCAAGATGGGGTTAAAGGGGGTGGTGGAAGGCATCCAGAGGGCAAGGTAGGACTCAGGATGCTGAAGCTGCAGCAACAAAGATGTCCTTGTAGCCCTTGATCTCCTTGACCTCATTGCTGCTGATGAGGACTTGCAGCTGGCGGGGTCCAGTCTTGATGGGGTAGAAGTCCACTTGAATTCGGATGGTGTGTCCAGCCATCAGAGTCCCAAGGCTGAAAGCCAAGAAGAGCTTGGAAGAGTGACTCCTTGGGTGGGTGACAAGGACCCCTCCTGCTCCCCAGCACCACCAAGTTCCACCAAGGTGGAAAAGTGGGGGCAAGGAGGTATATCCAGAGACTGAAGAAGGTCTTATGACCCCATGAGGCACTGCTTTTCAGAGACCAACTCAAGAGGTGGACGGACAACTTTACTTACTCTTTTGTTATCTGCCCATTGATGAGGCCGCTTCCCTCCAACACCATGGCACAGTTACTCAGCGGCACCATTAGGGTATTGGTGAGGGTGATGTGGACTCTCAGGGCCTTGCCCACCTCAGTCCTCTCAGAGACCTGCATTGGGAGGAGACACAGGCATCCTGGGCAACTCACTCATCTCTGCACTCTGTTCAATTACCTTTCTCCCCCACCCTGCTGGTTATCACCAGGGACTGCTACTCAGAGCTTCAGTTAGGAAAGGAAACTAGGAGCTGAGAATGTTTGAGATTAACACATGCTGGCCTGTTTTAGAAGATCAAGATACTCCAGCAATACCACCAATCAGGAATAGGAACCAAGTTAAAACCTCTTTCCCTCTCCTCCATCTAGTTCAAGATGTCTACTAGAGTTCAACTGAAGTGCCAGGTGCAAAGAGTTAGTGGTAGCTAACAGTAGTTCTGTGTTAAGCAACATCCCACGGACAAATCCAAAAAATCATAGTGAATTAATAGTGTCTGACCCAGTTACAGGATAAAGAAAGAGTGTCATGTGCCACCTGTGTGCCATCAGTGACATCATTCCACCCTTTTGCTCCATCAGGGAGGAAACAATGAAGCCCATGGACCTGACCCAGCAGGCCCAGACCCCAGCCCAAGATTTCTCCCCTGTGCTGCTGAAGCTCCATATATATCATCAGAACACACTCTTGAGTTTTCCTAGGTGTGTTAAGCTTCACTCCTGAGGTTGCTGTCATGGGGTGGCAGACCTTGGCCTGTGAGTGGGAGGCAGGGATTCTGTCCTACTCCCTTCTGGAACCTCAGTGCCTAGTGTAGTGCCAGCTACATGATGGATATCAGTAAAGGAGTATTGAACTGAAATGAGCTCTGACCACCCAATCATAAGAGGGGCGTGTTCTGACTTGGCCACAGAATTGAGCAGAAGGAAGAGCATACCCTGACTTATCTGGAATTCAAACAGAAGAACAAAGTCCTTAATGAAGATGTCCAAGTAAAATAGGTTAAAATAACCTCAGAATCCAGCAGTCACACAAATCATTCCTAGGTCCCCTACTGAGGGGGACCAGTTCACAGCCTACTTGGCATCTGCTATGCTGCTTCAGGACCCTGTTGCAACCAGGGCTCTGCTCCAGGTAACAGGCAAGGGCCCCATCTCAGCATTAGGCTTTGACTGCACTTGGGTTTCTGCCCACTGCTTGCCCCACCACAGAGTCTGCCCAGCATTACCTGAACCAATAGCCAGGTAAAAACCATGGAGTGGGCCAGCAGATTTAGGATCTGATCTAGAGCCTCCCAATTATCCTACTGGGTGGGGTGGGTCCTGCTGTCGACAAAGCCACCAGGTATTGAGCCAGGTTTGGAAAAGACAGTGGGAAAGTCTTTGAGAATGGGAGGGAAGATGGGGAAATGAGCCTTCAGGGAAGGAAAATACTGGTAATAGGAAATGGGAAACATTCCTGCCCTCCTCCACTTGCCCTTCATTCCTTCTAAATGCAAGAGCCACATCATTTATCCAGGCACCTGAACCTGAAATCTGAGTCTCTCTTCTCATTTTCCTTATCACCCTCATCTTATTAGCAGTCACCTTTAGAATTTCATCTTATGATCTCTCTCAAATCTGCCTCCTTGAATCCATCCCCCAGTTATACTTGTCTTGTTTTTTTTTTTGCCTTTGGAAAGTAATTTCCTTACTTAAAATGCCTTCATGTCTTTCTCATTTCTCTATACAGCACCTTCTAATTCAGTCTGCACAAACTGTCGCCTCTCTGAGATGCCTCCAGACCTTGTCCTGCACTTTATATGAAGCACAAGAGACAATGCCATACTGTGCTTTAATCGTTGGTTCGTGTCTGAGGCTGGCACAGTGTCTTGTTCACTGCTATACACCCAGCCCCTGTGTTCGTGAGTCAGAGAATCCCTGGGCCCCCATCTCTGCCCAAGACCTCACCTCAATAGATAAGAGAGGAGGCTCCAGGTAGAGATCTTTCAGGACCAGCATGGATTGCCCTGTCTTTTCAACCTCAGCGATGCCAGACACACGAATCAACTTTTCATCAGTCAGCTTATTTCTGTAATTGTTGTAGGGCAGGAGGAGTGGCCACTGTATCTCTGAGTACAGACAAAAAAAAAAAAAAAAAAAATCCTAAGACTAGGGAATGGGTCAGAGAGAAACAGGGCAGGAGAGAGAGGGAAGAGAGAAAAAGAGAATGAGAGAGAGAGCATGCTTACCCTGAGACTGTCCCCAGAGCTCACTGCTCTGTCTCACCTGGTGGGATGCCTCAGAAATATAGCGGCAGGCATTCATTCGACTTCCTACCAACAGCAGCCTCACTCTCCAGCATGTGTGTGTTATGGGGTGGGAAAGGGGGACTCTGTGATCTGACTGGGACAGCCCAGCCTTGTTCATGGACCCAAAGCTCTCCTCCCATAGGTGCTTCTCAGGCCTGCCTCATACTCACCCTTCCCAATGTCCAGGCTCAAGTGCACCATCTGCCTCCAGAGGGGCTCCCGAGTGCCACCGCCATGCAGCAGGGGCTGTGCACAGAAGCGCACCACCAGTCTGACAGGACCCCAGGGGTGGGCTCTGTCTGGTACCATCCAGATATGCAACATAAGCAGCACATCCTGGCCCCACACTGGCATTCTGGCCAGGTGAAGCTGCAGCTGCACTGGTCGGTCCTCAAAGTCCCTGGACCCCAGGAGATCCAGGAGGGGTGATGAAGTTCTTCTTGGTCCCAGCATTTTCCGGGAAGCCCTCATGAAAACAGATCGCTCCTCAGGGGATCCTGGCAGAACAGAGACACAGCAAAGACATCCATGGGGAAGGGTGGAGAGAACCAATTCCCTTCCTGGGGAAACTAGCAACTCAACTCCCAGTAGTCCTCCTGAGGCTCAGTTCTGTCATCTGTAACCCAGGGATGTTAGCTGCTTTCATCATACAGATGCAAGAAAAAAAAAAAAAAAAAAAGTTGGGTTAAGTGAGTCGTTGTTGAGTGTAAGCACTCAGCACTATTCTTTGTCATCAATATTGCCACCAACAACACTTTCATCATCCAGGTCAGAGGCTTCTCCCCTGACCAACATCATCTTTCCTAAGATACACATTAAACTTTTAAAATAGAGCTTCACACAATTCACAATAGCTAAACTATGGAGCCAACCTAGGTGCCCTTCAACAGAACAATGAATAAAAAAATGTGATATATATATATATATGTGATATATATATATATATATATATATATATATATGGAGTATTAGCCATAAAAAGGATGACTTTATGACATTTTCTGGTAAATGAATGGATCTAGAGACCATGCTAAGTGAAATAATCTGGTCCCAAAAAAACCAAAGGTCAAATGTTTTCTCTGATATGTGGGAACTAATCCACAATAAGAGGAAAGGGGATAGAAATTCAGTGGATTAGACAAAGGGGAATGAAGGGAAGGGAGGGAGAATAAGAAAAGGAAAGTGGAATGAATCTGACATAACTTTCCTATGTACCTATGACTACACCACAGTGAATCTCACCACTGTGTACATACATGAGAAATTAATTTTAGAAAATAAAAATAAGAATGGGCAAATGGCAGAAAGATTGACAGTTGGAGGGGAACAGGGGTTGGGGAAAGCAAGGGGAAGGAGAAGTATTTGGGTCCTAATTAGAATAAGATATATTCCATGCTTATATAATTATATCAAAATGGTTTTAACTGTCATGTATAACTAAAAAGAACCAATAAATTTTTTTAAATAAAAAAGAAAGAATGTTCTAAAAATAAATAAATAAATAGAGCTTTAAACCTCACCCTTGGGAGCTACTCAACATTAAGGCTGGACCCAAATTATTCCCATACTGTGGACTCCACTAGAGCAGTTACTGTGTGCCAGAGGTGCTGTTCCCTGTGAATTCTATGCATTAGTTCATTTAACCCTCTGAGGTACTGTTATCGCATTTTACAGTGGAGGCCCAGGGATGGTGAGACTGTTCAGGCTTTCATGGCTAGAACATGACAGAGCCTTGTTTAGTTCTCAGGTGACCTGACTCCACCCCAGCTCTCTTCATGGGGATGTCCACTCCCTCTCACAGGCCCTAGAGCCCTTTCCTTCTGAGTGTCCACCTTCCTCCTTGCTGCTACCCCTTCTGGCAGGGACACAGGAAGATAATGGTACAACACTGAGATACAGTTACCAGATAAAAGATAGGATGTCCAATTTAATTTGAATTTCAGATAACAACAAATAATTTTAATATAATATGTTTCATGGAATATTTGAAACACTAAAAATCACACCCAGTTAAATTTGCATTTCAGATAGTGAATATTTTTTAGTATGTCACATAAACCATTTGAGATCTACTTATACTGAATTAATTTTGTCTATCTGAATTTATCTGAAATACAAATTTAACTGGGCATGCTGTACTTTTATTTGCTAAATCTGTCAACCATACCTGAAGGTCACAGGCCCAGGGTCCAGGAAAGTCCCCTATAAGGAGGAAGTGATTAGGTGGTGATGGTTTTAACCTGAAGCTATCTGTTTTGGGGAACAGTAGAAAGATGTTCTCACCCGCCCCCTCCTCTAATTCCCGTCCCAAGCACCTTCTGGATACTTGTAGGAGTCAGTGATGTCTTGGCGCTGGTCTGACCCTACCATCTTGGTGCTAATCTCCTTCCCGATGGAACTGGTGTTGTGGGCCAGGATTTCCTGGGCCTGACCATCCCTGAAGAGCCAAATGACTTCATCAGCGTTCACCTCGGCATACACAAAAGGGGTATCATAGGCCAGGTGGACCTCCCCTTCCTTAATGGCCCTCACAGAGGCAGGGCCGCAGCAGAACAGCCCTGTGGAGGCAACAGGAGTTGTGAGATGTGACTGCTGACACGTGGACCAGTGCAGTTGGTCATGGCCATGGGAGGTGGGGAAACGTGTGGACAGTGGCACTAACGACCTGCCTCCTTGGAGGGTCCCCCAGGTATCAAGCACTTTTGAGTTCATTAATTTATGTGATTCACCTTCTGAAGAGACCATTGCCATCACCATCTTTCCCACTTCACAGGTGAGGAAAGAACAGAGCAGCCCAGTGACTTATCTAGGTGACTTCACTGTCAGTGACAAGGTTAGACCCAGTCTGAAGCTGTCTCAGCTATGACTCTGGGAAGTGGGTAAAGTGTGAAAACACTGCTCCCCTCTGGCCTCCTGTTCACATGGTCAGTCACCCTCGTTGGCCTCCCAGATCCTGCTTCCTCACGTACCACTGCTGGTTTGCTGGGGAGTGGGGTCCAGAACCTGCCACCCATTGTATCCTGGTGGGAGATCTTTCCGGATCATCCAGCACTCGTTCCAGACATGAAAGTTCCTGCAGAAAGGAAGAAACAGTCAGGACTTAAATTTCCTAAGGATCTCCTCCTCCTCCTCCTCCTCCTCTTCCTCCTCTTCTTCTTCTTTTTTCACTTTGTGTGTGTGTGTGTGTGTGTGTGTGTGTAATCTTTTTTTTTTTAAATTTATTTTTGTTGTAAACAAATGGAATACATCTTGTTTCTCTGTTGGTACATGAAGTAGAGGCATACCATTTGTGTAGTCATACATTTACATAGGATAATAGTTTTGATTCATTCTGTTATTTTTTTCCTCCCCCCCCACCCCTCTTTTCCCTCTATACAGTCCCTCCTTCCTCATTTCTTGCCCCCCTCCCACCCCTCATTATGTGTCATCATTCGCTTATCAGCAAGATCATTCATCCTTTGGTTTTTTGAGATTGGCTTATCTCACTTAGCTTTTTTCACTTTTTATTAGAAAGTAATTTCAACCTTAAAGTTATAAAAAAAAAGTACAAAGAACATCTATATACCCAATTCATCTATTATTAACATTTTCCCCATTTACTTTCTTTCAATATCGATACGGATATATACATTCACACTTCAGTATGTATTTCCTAAGAATTGGAATCTTCTCTTACATAACCCTGTACAGTTAGCCAACCTTAGTATTTATTATGGACATAATACCTTTATCTAATTTACTGTCTATATTCCAATGTTGTCAGTTGACCTAATAATGTCCTGTGTAGCATTCTTTCCCTCCCAGTACAAGATTTAGTCTAGGATAACATTTCATTTGGTGGTCCAGTATCTTAAGTCTCCTTTGATCTTAGTATAGTTCCTCAACCTTTCTTTCATTTATTATGTTGACATTCTGAAAATAGTATTTGTTTATTTTACCAGAATGGCTCCCATTCTGGGCTCATCTGATCTTTCATTACGATTAGATTCAGGTTATGCACTCACAGACAGAATTCTAACCTAATACATCCTTTTCAGATATACCGCTGCTTCCTGAGTCAGACACAATTCACTCTGAAGTATTTATTCCTCCCTGCCTGAGAATTCCCCTTACCATATTTTGTCTTGTTTCTCAGATGGCAGCATCTCTGCATTTTGGTCATAGTAGGTATCAATAGTCAAGTTCCCATCCATGTTGTGTGCAGAATGGAAATTAGAAACCACACGGGTTGGAACGCCTAAGCATCTCATTACTAAAGAAAAGAAAAAGAAGAGAGAATTGCTGAGCTCAAAGCAAGCAAAATTATTGCTTTGCATAATTTTTAACTGTAAGCTGGTAAGAGAAAAAAGTCAATATTCTTGTAGATCCACACCTGTAATAACTCCTTTATTCCCAGAGTGTCACACCCAGGCTCAGAACCCTGCTGCCTACTGGTCCCATCAATGGTATCCATCTCACAAGAGAAAGAAATCACTTGATGGTCACTTAAAACACTTAAATTAATGGCTCAATTTATCATTTAGGGCTTTTTTTTCTTTTCTAATATAAAGACTTTATTTTACATATTTTCCTGTAAGCCCCACTTTCACCACATCCTACAAATTCTGATGTGTTCCATTTTTGGTAGTCTTTTTAAAATTATTTTTTATTTATCTTTTAATTTTTTACAGACTGCATTTTGATTCATCATACACAAATGGGGTGCATCATTCTGTTTCTATGGTTGTACGTGATATAGATTCATACCATTCGTGTAATCATACATGTACATAGGGTAATGATGTCTGTCTCATTCCACCATTTTTCATACCCCCATCCCTCTCATTTCCTTCTACATAATCTAAAGTTCCCCCATTCTTCTCTCACTCCCCACTTCCCACCCTCATTATATATCATTTTCCACTTATCAGGGAAAACATTCAGCCTTTGGTTTTTTGGGCTTGACTTATTTCACTTAGCATGATATTCTCCAATTCCATCCATTTATTTGCAAATGCCTTTATATCATTTAGGGCTTTCTATACTCAGCAACTTTCCAAGTTAAAAACAGAGAACCTAAAGCAATTAGAAATTTAAAAACTTTTTTGAACCTATACTGTGGCCAGTTTCAAAAGCTGAGTTACCAGTTAAGTGACTTAACTTCTCTGGGTTAGTCTCCTTGCCTGTAACAAAATGGAGTTAGATCAGATGATTTTCAGTTCTAAAATTCTGAGTCTAACTGGGCACAGTGCCTGTAATTCCAGCAACTCTGGAGGTTAAGTCAGGAGGATCAGAAGTTCAAGCCAACCTTGGTAACTTAGTGAGACCAGCAACTTGGTGAGAACCTGTTTCAAAATAAAAAGGACTAGAGACGTAGCTCAGTGGTATAGCACCCCTGGGTTCGATCCCCAGTCCAAAGAAATTTTTAAAATTAAATTAAATTCTGGATCTGTAATTTTACTTAAAGACAAGAGTTGGGGAAGAGAAGAAGGACATTAGAAAATGGATAGAAGGATACAGTAGACTTCTAGAGATAACAATGGAAGATGCTATCAGAGATAAGGAGAAACCATCAGAAGGTAGTGACCATTTTTGATAAGGCAGCAGCTCCCTCTTGTGGCTTCTCAGGATAGTACTACAATGGCTTTTTAAAGCTGAATTAAGATGCCACAAATCCAGCACACACACACACTCAATCTGCCAGAGCCAGATGAAATCAAGCCAAGAGCCAGGCATGAACTTTAACTGTGTGTAACACTTTGGTCAGTGTGGCAAGGCGTTCAGAGGCTCATCCTGCCTGGCTCCTTCCCAGGAGGAGCAGCAGGTACCAACTGACACTGCTGGGAGGCTTACAATGCTTGGAGAAGTAAGAGGACTGCTTAGAGTAACTGATCCTTTTGTTTTGATTCACCTCAAGAGGGCCACTGTTTATAGTCACCTATCCAATCCCAGCACAGTTCCTGTGAACAAGGTCTGGGCTGCAAGTGACCAGAGGCAGCTTGGCAGGAGCAGCAGTCCCCACTCAGTGGCCCCAGGGCTTGGAGATGGAGCTAGGTTGTGAACATAGTCCTTCTTCTCCTGACCCCAGAGTCTGAAGACCCAAGGCTCCCTCCATAATAGCAACCTGGCCACCACTGGCAGACTTCCCAGGTCAAGCAAAACCAGGAATACTAAGTTTTGGTGTAGCCCCAGCCCCATTTCACAAACAGGCAAGGGAGTCCATTTGACTTTAACACTCAGATGTAAACCTCTCTTTGTAGCACCTGAACATAACTGCCGGGCTACGCTGATCCTCTCAGAAAACCTAGGGCTTTGGCCCCTGTCTCTGTCCTCTCTGTCCTGTGCTCCTCCTTTCTCCAACTCAGAGTCAACCTGTTAGTTGAGCAAACATTTCCTGAGTACCACAGTATGACAAGGCAGCCATGTGAAGGTCTGCTGGTCTTGCATGGGGGAGACAGGCAGCACCTTGGTACTCTGTCTCTCCCTCCCTCAAATTCACAAATAATCTAGCCAATGACTTTGCACTGAATTGTAAATAACTGATCATGCATAAAACCTCAATGCCCCTTAACTAGCAAAGTAATACATCTCTAGTTGTCACTCCTCAAGAGAGACAAGCTTACAAGTAAGGTAGGTTACCCTAGACCATCTGCTTGCACCCCACTCCCCAACCTGTTCCTTGACTCCAGGTTCACCTTGAGCTGATAAGCCAAGCAGGTGGCCCGAAGAAGCCATTTTACCTCTGCTTTGAGACCACAAGCTGCTTTATCCAGGTGGCCATGTTAACAGTCTCACTATGCCATCAAGGAGACCATGGAGTGACTGCAACAGGTCAACCCTGCAAGATTGAGTAGCATGCTGGTTAAGAGCATGCATGCCCGTCACTCCGTGGCTGTGGGGTGAGCTACTGAAACTTTATGAGCCCAGTCTCAAAGGAATATCACAAAAATTGAATGATTCTCCACTCACCAGTGCACATAACAGAGGCAAAGACCCAGCACTGTCCATACTTCACAGGCTGCCCACCCCCAGCAGACCACTGCCGCAGGATGGCCACACTGCCGTTCCATTCCAGGGGGCTGATGCCCCTGGAGTAGTCCTCTCCCCAGTTCCCTTGCAGCACACCACTGTCATCATTGCTGTTGATCTGCAAAGCACAGTCAAGGGGGTTTCCATAGTGCCAGGGTAAATTAAGACTGTCCTCAGAGAGGGGCAGGAAGCCTGTATCCTTACCATGGCGCTCACCACCCTGCACACATACACCACATCATTCCGCTGGGAATAGTCTTTGGATGGGTTCTTTAAGAAGTACAGGCTCTTGTTCAGGATCTCAAAACAGATATCTATGATGTCTTCTTCAAACTTCCAAGACATTTCAAGAGAGAAAAGAGAGAAGAGCAAAATGTCTAGAATTCTGAAACTTCGAGTCACTGGCAGACTTTTAGGGAGTGTTTGTATGTGGTGGGGATGTGGGGGATAAATACGAGACAAGGTCCTGCCTTCCATGAGCTTATAAATCAAATTGGGAATGTATTAAATTTGGAAAAAGTAAACCGTGTGACTCTGATAGAAAATGCAGAGAATGCAGAGAGTCAGAGATCTTGTTGACTGAAGAGATCAGAGAAGGCTTTGCAACTAGTGGGCCTGGAAGGATGAAGTAGACAGGAAGTGAGAAGAGTGGGAAACCTTTACCTGAGGTCTTTGAGCATGGTGGTGGTGGGTCACAAGGACTTGTGAGATCAGAAAAGTATCAGATGGATACATAGGTATAGGGCCAGCAGGGGGAGAGGGAAAAGATTGTGACAGATTTTGAAATCAGGTAGAACTCAGAGTTGACACTGTGAGCATTGGAAAGCCGGTGTAAACTCCCAACATAGGTTTGCATTTTGTGTCTGTGACATGTGTCACAACCCTTTTGGCTGCCTTAATGCACTGATATCCATCTCAGTTTCAAATTTTCCACAAGTTGCCATAGTTGGAAAATGGAGAAAATGTGTTTCTTCAGCAAGACTCTCCCACATCCCCAGCTCTTCCCCGCTGTAGTTTGTGCATATGACTGAGTGGCAGTAGGAGGGAGAGAGAAACCATACCCACCGCAGTTGGTGATTGGGAGTGGAAAAGTTGTCCAGAGCCCAAGAACCCTCCATATAGGACAGAATATTTAATTTTATTGAAGAATTACTGTTCCTCTTTTTAACTTTGATCATGTGTTGTGGTTATATTTTTCAGAAGGAATTATCTTTTGGAGCTATGTTCTGAAGTATACTGGATTAAATGATAAGTAATGTAATGTACTTCACAAAAATTCATGGTGAAAAGGGATTAGAGGAGTAAAGACCAGGGATTGGTATATCTTTCCAGTCAAGGACAGATAGTAAGTATTTCAGCCTTAGGAGGTCACAGGCTCTGTCTCAATAACTCAATTCTACCTCTGAGCACAAAAACATCCCCAGACAATCTCCAAATGAACAAGCATGACTGTGTTCCAATAAGATGTTATTTATGGACACCAACATTTGAACTTCATGTAATTTTCAATGTCATCAAATATTGTTCTTGTGAAATTCTTTTCAACAACTTTCAAATGTGAAAAACATTCTTATTTGTGGGCCATACAAGATAGGCAGTAGGCCACATCTGACCCCTGGGCTATTGTTTGTCAAACCATAAATTGGTCACTATTGAAACTGAGAGATAGGCACATGGAAAGTTTATTATACTCACCTGTCTACTTTGAGTATGTTTTAGCTTTCCATAAGAACATAAAAGGTGACAAGGGAAAGACATCTTCCCCTTCTTCCTTGTCCCTCTCATTGGATGGGAAATTGTCCCAGCAGCTCACACTGTACCTTTTGTTAGCGGTCCTTCATGAACTAACAGAGTTGTGGTGACCAGCCTTAGGAGCCCACCCCAGGTGATCCTATTACCTGCCCATAGTTCCAGGGCCAGGAGGTGACGAAACTTTCACGACCCTTGTAAACAAAGCCATAATCCCTCATGATATACTCCTGCAGCAGTATTTCACTTGGCAGGTACACGTCGTCCTCTGAGCAGTAAAGAGTAGCAGAGGGAGCAAAACCCCAAACCAAAAAACAGAGCAATAAAATTAAAAACCAGTAATGACAGTATCTTTCTGGAAACAGAAGTAGTCAGTGAATTGATGGCAACAGACATTAAGACTGGATTCCCTTAAGTCTAGCATATGCTTCTCCAGAGGCCAGAAATGTAACCTATACTTTAAAATATATATATATAGATTGTAAGAATTAAAAGCTATTGTAGTTTTGGAAAGTATTGATGGACAGAAAAAAGACAATGAAAATCATTCATTCCCACTATTCAGAGACACCCACCATTACATTGTAATATATTCTGTCCACTTTCTTTCTAGGCACATATGTTTAATAAATTAAGAACATATCGTTTTCCAATTTCTGAACTAATTTTGCTTGACATCATACTTTGAATATCTTCATGGTACCATTAAAATTTCTTTGTAAAGATGATGTTTAGTTTGAGCACATGGTACTACACTGCACTGGTATAGACTACAACTCATCTTCCAGGCTTTCTCAGACGAATTTCACAGAGTTCCTCGTGGATCAAGTTAGCATTATAACCTGTGAGCAAGTCCTACCTGCACTCCATGGGTTAAAAAGCAGGATGAAAGTCCCCAGTGGGTAAATCACACTATGACCCTTGTCCCAAGAGATCTCTATTTTCAGCGTGTAGTGGCCAATGACTGCATTGGCTGGTGTAAAAAGTGAGACTTGGAGAGAATTGGAGTCAATGATGAAGTCAGAAGCACTCCAAACTTTCTCCTGCCGGTCCTGGGTAAGAAAGAACGTAGCTCGAGTTCCCAGCAGCTCTGTGGGCTCGGGTCCTGTGTAGGAGAGAATGACCCAAAAGGAAGGTTCAAAAATCTATGTGGTATAGGATTCCTCTGACCTGGAAGGATCCTTGCCATCTCCCACCACTTGCTAATTCCTTTGTTCTACACTTTTACTGCCACTGAGAGTACTTGGGCAAACCACTTGAGATCTCTGTACCTTTGGTTCAAGTTTGTTTGTTCGTTTTTCTTATCTGTAAAATGAAGCACCTACCTGAAAGCCTCTCAGGGATTAGATGAAATCATGAGTGAGGTTTTAGCACAGAGGCTATAAATTATAAATTGACTGTTATAATCGACTTATAAATTATAATTGACTTATAAATTGACTGTTATGATCACAACTTCAGAGTTTGCTGAACTGGCCAAATCTTTCCTTAACAGCAGGGTACTGAGCATTAGGCTCCTGCAGATCCCAGGAGAAGAGGGGAGAGAGCACCTCAAAAAGGAGAGGCAGGGTCCTGCTGACAAACTTTGCTAATATCTGAGTTTTGTGGGAATGCGTAGAGCCTAGGGGCAGGGAGAGCTCACCAGTCTCAGCCACGAAAGTGATGGAGTCTGTGTGGGGCTGGAAGGGTCTGCTGAAGTTCAGTTGGAGGTTGAAGAGTTGACCTCTGCGCACAATGAGCCGCTTCAGACCCATCTCCTGTGTGTGGTGTCCTTTGTTGTTCCTGGGGCTCTGCAGGTCAACAGACCTGAGCTCCAAGGCTGCCACTGGGGAAAAAGAGGATATGGGTCAATGCCCAGCTGAGACTCTTTGGGTCCAGGTGTCCCCAAAGTTTCTCAGTCATTTCTGTGGAACCTGACTCTGACAGGTAATATTCCCATTCAGGTTTTAGCTCGTCTGCCTTCCTGTTTCTTAATTTCATGACTCAGCCTCAGAGGGCAATCCAATAGTCCCTGGCCTGGGAGGGGGAGGATTTCCATTCTGATAACCTCCACACCTGGACCTGGAGCCACAGTGCTAGAGGATTGGGCTTCCCAGAAGGCAAAATGATTCCAGGTAACTGAAATTTACTCTATTATCCTGCTGACATAAGAATAAACATATTAGCATTTTGTAGGAATGAAGTTGAGCTGATGGAGGCTGGGGCTACAACTCTAGGGCAAGTTCCTGTTTTAGGATACGAGGCAAGTGTAGGGTTACTTGTAACTTATTGCTTGCTTCTCAGCCATGTTCCAGGTCTATGAGGAGGGCATTGACTGCTTTCTAGGATGTACACCTAGTATATGGCTGTGAAATGCTCATAGCATGGTAGGCAAGCATGCAGGTTCCGGAGTGATACAGCCCAAGGTCACCACCAGGTTTCTTGTGAGACCTTGAGCAAGTCACTTATGTTCTTAGACATCGGTGTTCTCATCTGGAAAATGGGGAGTCAATCATATTTCTATTTCATGGAGTTTTCCTGGGCATGTGAGAGGATGCATCATCTTAGTAGTAAAAATGCAGCCTCAGATTGCACACTTTGCTATTTTTGCTGAGTTATATTGTGTTTATTGTCAACAAAACCCCATTAAGTCTTTCCCTTAGTAGAGCATCAAATTATCCTAGTGAACCTCAACAGGAAATTTCCCCCCACCTCCCCTGCAGAACCCTTGGAAATGTCTGGAGACATTTCTGTTGTCATGACTGGAGAGAGGTTGCTTCTGGGATCTAGTGGGAAGAGACCAGGGATGTGGCTAAATAGCATCCTAGAGGAAAAACTCATATTTGCTCCCAGTTTTTGTGCCCTTTGCATCCTGAACTTCCACATAAGTTATCTGTTTTTCCATCTCTCCTGTCCGAAGTTTGTGAATCCTGATTCTTTCATCCAAATATTTTACCTGACCATCTGTGGATTGGCAAAACTGTCTTCCATGTCTTCGTCCAAGTCATTGGTAATAAGATGGTTCTAAGCATGAGGGCTTTAAGTTGGGACACCAATGGAGTATCCTTGGAGCTGTCCTTCAGGTTAACACTGAGCTATTGGGAATACTCTTTGGGTGTAATTGTTCAACTAACTGTGACTATATCTAATTACCTAGGTAAAAATAATTGAATTTGGTGTTTAAAAATTGCAGTTGAAGTCTAAAATTAAGCCAGCTTTCATATTTTTGTCTTTCCCATAAGTTTGTCAAATCTCTAGCTGAAAACAGAATGTTCACTAAGGTTCTTTGACCATCCTGCTGGGAACAATCTTTCCTTGGGGTAGAGTCATCAAAGGTGAATTACTGAACCAAATGGTACAAAGTTTTTGAGCCTCTTGATGTAAGTTGGGCACTTAAATAAATATGCCATTGAGACCAGAAAATTCAGAGAAAGATCTAAGAAAGGTGGCTTTCAGTTATTCAACAGCAATTTTTAAACTTCAGATCCAGCCCATTAGTAGTTTGTGGAATAAACTTGGAGGAAGGTGATCACCATTAAGAAAAATAGATTCAAAAATATCATAATGCATCACACATAGAAATGACAAGTATAACTTTTTTATTTTATTTTTATTGGTGCATTATCATGATACACAAAAGTTGGATTCATATTCATACGTGCACATTACATAATTTGATCAATCTCATTCCCCAGTACCTTAACCCTAATCCTAACCCTTTCTGTCCCCTCCTCCCTCCCCCATTCACTTGCTTTACTCTATTGATCTCCCTTCTATTATTATTATTTTAATATATATGCATATATAATTATAATGCACTAATTAAAATAATCTCATATATAAGATTCATTGTGGTATATACATGGGTATGGCATAATTTGGTATTTCATTTCCCCAGTACTTCCTCATACCCTCCTGTCCTCCCTCTCTCTCCATTCCCTTCCTTTACTGATTTCCCTTCTATTTTTGTGAGATTCCCTTTTTAAAATTTGTTATAATTGGTTATACATGACAGTAGAATGCATTTTGACACATTGTACACAAATGGAGCATCACTTCTCATTCCTCTGGCTGAACATGGTGCTGAGTCACACCAGTAGATCCCCCTTTTTTTAATTCCTTTTTTTCCTTCTCTCTCTCTCTCTCACGTTTCCATATATGAGAGAAAACATTGGACACTTGACTTTCAGAGTCTGGCTTATTCTCTTAGCATGATGGAACAAGAACAATTTTTTGTCATGATATAAACTGTATATAGGTCATGGTCAAAAGTCTGAAAGCAACTGGCCTAGATCCTGCTGGAAACTGTTTGCATCTCATTGGTTCATAAGGGGCCTGAAATTTTCCTACCAAGACCACTGAGCCTTCCCAGAAACACGTGAATCCTATATATACTTGCCAGGGGCCTGGCCACCCTGAAACATATACCCAAAAGAGGCAGTGAGCACTGGGAACCCTGACCTGCCCTGCACAGGAGGGAACAGGGCCAGGGAAGTCTTTTCCTGTTCATAATTTGAGCATAGTTCCTGAGGGTAACCAGCTCAATGTTGGCTTTACACAGCTTCTCTCAGTTTGGAAAGGAAAGGGGAGAGAAGGGAAGATGTCTTCCTCTCCTTGTCCAAAGTTGCAGTGCACAGAGAAAATGCATTCTCCATGGGACGCTTAGGATCTTTTCTATTCCACTTAATATTATTATGCATTTAGCTCACTGAAGGGTTTTTCATGTCAAGGAGATGATGACTTAAGAGAACAAAAGCAAAGGCTTCCAAAGGAGCCAGAAAAGAAAGCCAAGAGCATCAGGAAGAGGTTCAACAATGCAGGAATTCTAGCAGACTCAATTAGTAAAAACACGTCAGCACCCACAAGGCCTGACTTGGCCACAGTTCCTTGGGAGTTAATGACATAAGAGGAGAGGTGAGCCCCAGACACAAGACTCCTGGCACTAATGACTAATGCAAAGACAGGGGTATTAAAGGATCAAATTATATAATCATATCCTGATATATTATCAGCTTTAGAGAGAGAGAGAGAGAGAGAGAGAGAGAGAGAGAGAGAGAGAGAGATTAAAACAACTATCTGCCTGCAGGGAGTTTGGAGAAGTGAAACTCCTGTCTTCTGAGAAACCAAAACCTGAGACAGCCCTGCTCTCATGGACGCCTCCATCCCACAACTCAGATCTCGGTTCAGAGGTAACCACTGAATAGGAGCTTTCTTCCACCACAGAATATAATGCTCCACCTCTCACCCTACAATTACTCACTATCACAACACTTTATTTTCTGTAGAACACTTAATAATAGAATCTTAGAATTAGTTTCACAGAAGTAAAAACTTCAGTCATCCTCTTAAATGTAGACTCCTCTAAGCCTAGAATGCAGCATGGTACTTAATTTCAGAAAGCTATCACTAAGGTCCATGGAATTCTCAACTCCATGGCAGTCCAAGTTTGAAACATCTTACATGTCTAAGATAATTTATGTTCTCACAACCACTCTATGATGGAGTATTAATATTGTTCCTGACATGTAGGAAGGTGCTGGGCAGAGCTGGGTTTCAACTCCAGGAAGGCTGGCTCCAGAGTCTTTCCTCTTTTTAACTTCATAATTTCCTGCCTTCCCCACTGGGTGCTCAGTGATGTTTGCTGAAGGGTCAGATGCATATGTGCATAACATTTGAGGAATAATCCATCAGGAGGGCAGTAACAAAGGATTACTATTCATAATATACAAAAATGACCATAAATATTAAGACAGCCTTGCTATCATCACAGAAATGCAAACTAACACAATAATGAGATCCATATTTGATCCATTTAAAAATATTTAAAAAAATAAAAATAACCTATTTTGTTGAGGGTGTATGGAAATGAGCTGTCTCATATACTGACTATGGGAGTGAAAGTAAATTCATACAGACCTTTTAGAAAAAACCAGTTAATTACCATCAAAACTTAAAATGGGTATTACCTTCAATCTAATAATTGCCCTTGCAGAAATGTTAGGTATAAAATATCTGCACATTTTATTCCAATGGGGACATCTACTATAGCATTGTTTATAAGAGCAAATATTAGAAACAATCTGAATGTCCATCAATAAGGGATAGTAACAAACTAAACAAATCAACAAATGTATTAAATAAATTGTGCTTATATGCCCGAAATGGAAAACTCTTAAGTTGTTATAAATTCTTAGTAGACTAAAATGTATTGACATGCAAATATTTCCAAGATGTATGATACTTTTTAAAAAAGCAAGCAAGTCGTCATATAATACATTTTATATAATCTCATTTGCATAAAACAATTCCATATCTAGTATTATTTGGAAGGTGTTGATCAAATTGTTCACAAGAATGCTGAACATAGGTGTTTTCCTGTTGGGAGGAACAGGATTTGGAGCATATATGTATGCAAAGCTGGACTTGGATGTAGGGGAGAAGAGGGAATAAGCCTATGAGGACAGCATGGCCAGGCTGGAGAGGCCTGACTTCCGGTGTTTGTTTCAGTGGTAATAGGTATATCTATCCCTGATGGAGGATAAACTGTTATACCTTTCTGTGGGTAATTTATCAATATTTATCACAAAACAAAAGAAAGCCTTGAAACATCAATGCCTTTGACCCACAAATTCCTCTTCTAGGAGTTTTTTCTAAGAAGATCATCATTCATATACAATATAAGCAAAAGAATGTTCATTGCCAACCAAGGGTCCTGTGAGAAGAGTTGAATGTAACCTGATGTAACCAACAAAGAGGACACCAACAGCAACAGCAAAAAGAACAAAGAACCTGGGGCAATGATGCCCTAAATATTAAAAAGTAAAATAAAAAAGACCAAAATAGTATATGTAGATTATCATTAGGTAGTAACATTGTGGGAGATTTTTCTTTAAGTTCTTCAATGCTCTCCCAGCTTTTGTTTTGAACATGGGTTCCTTTTGCATTTAAGAAAAAGTGTTAACCCTGACTAAAGACAGGTTTTTGAACAGGAATGGCAGGATCAAAAATGTACTTTAGGATTAATTTGGCTATGGCATTTAGCCTAGACCAGAGGGGAAAAAAGACAAGAGTGGAGAAGGCAGTGAGAGTTTTGTCACTGTGATCTAAGCCAAAGGCTAATGAAGACTTAAGCACAGAAGTTGGTAAGGGGAAAATAGGGACCACCCTTCATGTGTGAGGAACAGGCACCAGGGGCATGTGGCAGTCTAAATACATGGTGAAATGCCTTGACTTGCAGGGTTTCCTAAGACCCCAGCTAGTGTGGATGAAGACAGGGGCTGGGTCAAGGAATCCTCTGCAGACAAGGTCCTACACCAATCAGGCTGGTGGTGAAGGCCTGGAAAGCTTCAGGTGGAGACCACAGAGGGCACATTATACCTGCAGCCAGCAGAGATAATCAGCACCAACCACTAAATGCCAGGTGGACTCAGCTCCTTCCCTTCTGTCTTTGGCTCTCCGTTTTCTAGCTTCTTTTCTTTTTCCACTTTTTCTTATTATTGTTGGTTTTTACACTTCACTCTTTCATTTCCTCCCTTTTAAAAAATGTGAAAGGGTATCTGTGCAAAAGCACATGAAGAGATTCCTATGTGGTGTGATGACTGCAGTGCTCTGTGCAAGAATAAAAGTGTCTTACTAATTAATATTTCAAATCCAAATTCCTTAGCCAAGGGTTCAAAATCCCTCCACAGTGTGGTTCCAACATACCCCAGTCTTATCTCTCAATAACTCCTAAAATAACTCTGCTTCATTCCTAATGTGCCATGTCCACCTCTGGATAGCCTCTGCCCCTTCCCTAATTCTGTGTCACTATTGTACCAGTTCTTCAAGCAAAACTCAGCATCCACCTCCTCCCTGAATTCCTTCCCAAGCATTTCAGAACATGGGGACATTTAGCACCTGCAACAATAGTTTTCTATCTAGCTTATATTCAGTGAGTGTTATTAAGCTCCAGGCATTATATGCATTATCTCCTTTTATCCCTACAACTTCCCAATGAGATATTATCAACTCCATGTAACAGATGAGTAGAAAGATGATCAATGGGATTAAGTAATTTGCCCAGTGTCATCTACCTAATAAGCAGAAAAACTGGTATTTAAACCAAGATAATTCAACTCTAAAACCTAACTTTTGGCAAGTGCAATATTATTGAAGCTGTTTATAGTAGACTGAATCCACATAGAGAAAGTGATGGGGGTGCTGGAGATCTAGAAGACTCATGGTAGCCTTATAAACCTTCTAAAATGCTTTTGATTCTGAAAATTGGGGGAAAAAAAACTTTTAATCACAATTTTCTTCAATACAAGGGAAAAATATTCTTGTGGATTCCCAACGTTTTGTGATATGAGCAGAAAATCATTAGCATTTCCCATCATTTGTTCTTATTTGTGTTTTCTGATATTTGCCACTCGTAGCATTGCCTGTACTACAGTATTTTTTGCCAACCTCATGCATACTGGTCACATCTGTATTGAACTTTTGGCCCTAGAAACCAGTGGAATTATTTTACTACAAGCAAGCAAATGTGCCTGGGGTGCATGAGAATATAGTTAGTTGTACTCTGAAGATACATTATGTTTTATTTTAAACAAAACACACAACATACAAGCATGTAAGAGTAAAGAATTGTATGAGATGTTCCTTTTTTAGTTCACCAAGTTGGAAAGCCTCTATGGAGTTCTGTGGCTTGGAATTTTATTTGAGCAATTTACTATAGGATATGTATTTATTATTAATTGTTATTTAATTTTTTCCAATTTTATCTGTATTACCAAACTGGATTCTCCAATAATGTCCAAATTCTAATGTTGCCTTGCTTCAAGATAAAGTATATTCGGCAATAATATTATAAAACCCTTACAAATTTTATGCATGTATCTACTACATACTTCAACTCTTTACTAGAAAATCTTTTGAAACCAAATGGATTAATTTATGGCTATTTATAATTTGCTTTGACATCTCACTGCTGCAAATTCTTTTAAATGATGATATTTGCCTTTATAATGTAAAAAAAAATAAAATAAAAATAAAATAAAATAAAACCTAACTTTTAATTTCTGGCTGGTGGTACTGGTGTGGAGGTTTTGACCATCCCCCATCCAACCCCCAAGTAATTATTGTGCTTTCTTCAAATGAAAATATAATAAAGAACAGCTGCCCTGGTGAAAGAACTGGCAGGCATCTTCCTCTATACCAGATTTCTCTTTAGAGCTCAAGGAGTCCAAACAACACAACAAAAACCACAGCTCTGTCTCAACCTCCTCATCCTTACATGCCAAAGAAGACACAAACCCTCAAGTAGCTCATGGGTCAGGACAGTACCAGCTCCAGGAATTCCCAGATGTCTCCCTGCTCTATAATTTCTAGGCTCTGAATCACCTATTTTTCAGTTAATCACTTACTACTATATTGTTTCCTTGAAACATTGTTTTTGCTCACTGGTTTTTATGTGATTATTTGTTTACACCTGGTACTTAGCAATTCCAATAGCCACTGGCATGAGAAAGGTATTCCCCAGTTGGTTGTACAAGTTAGATTATTAGATCTTCTTCTTCTTTTTTTTTTTTTTTTTTTGTACTGAGGATTTAACCAAGGGGTGCTTTATCACTGAGCTACATCCATGGCCCTTTTTATTTTTTATTTTGAGACAGGATCTCCCTAAGTTGCTGAGGCTGGCTTTGAACTTGTGATCCTATTGCCTCATCCTCTGGAGTCACTGGCACTACAGGCATGTTCCACTGTACCTATCAGGTTATTAGGTCTTTTGCCTCAGATGTGACAAAGGATTATTATTTATAATATATAAAACTGGGTGAAAATATTAAGACAGGTTTGCTAGTACCACAGAAATGCAAATTAAAACAATGATTATATTTGATCCATTCAAAAATATTTAAAAGACTAGTAACCTATTTTGTTGAAGGCATATGGAAATGGGCTGTCTTATATACTTATGGTAGGAATGTAAATTCATATACAATTGGAGGAACATTGGTTGATATTTATTAAATATTTAAAGTGGTCATTGCCTTTTCCAACATTTGATCTTTCAGAAATATTTCATACAAAAAAATTGTATGCATATACGAAGTTATATCAATAGGGACATCCATTGAAGCATTATTTAGAAGGAGCAAATATTAAAAACAATCTAAATTCCAATCAATAAGGGATAATAACAAACTAAACAAGTTAACAAATATATTAAATAAATTGTGCTTATATGCCAAGAATGGACAACTGTAAGTCTTTGCAAATTTTTGATAGACCAATATGCACTGACATGGAAAGATTTCCATGATACACTTCTAAGTTTTAAAAAAAAGCTATCAAACAATATGTTATACAATCTCATTTCTGTAAATTTTATTAAAATTTTATGTAATTTACATATAATTTATGTAATATATTATTTGAAAGCAGTTGATTAAATTTTTAACCTAGTTAATAAGTATAGGTGCTTTCCCATGGGGAAGAAGAAGGATTGGGAGTATGTATATATGCAAAGGTGTGTTTGAGGTTTTAAGTTCTAATTTTAAAACTTTTTACTTTTTACAAGTGTGTGTATGTGTGTGCACTATATATTTTTATTTTATTTTATTTGGTGCTGGGGATTGAACCCAGGGCCTTGCACATGCTAAACACACACATTCTATTATAGGTATAACTGGAGTTATACCTCCAGTCCCAGTATATATTTTTATGTATTACTTGTTTGACTAAGGTATTCTGTTTCAGGGGCTGGGGATGTAGTTCATTTGTAGAGTATGTACTTAGCAGGTGCAAAGTCCTGGGTTCAATCTGCAGCATCAAAAGTAAAATAAAATAAAGTATACTATTTTAAAAGATAATGTAACATTTTAGGTTTACCTAGTTAAAGATAACTGAGGGGGAAGATAATCTAGAATTTAGCACAAAAATATTCTGGAATGGAGTGCATGGACGAGCCACTTGAACCTTTTATATTAAACTCTGAATTATATTTTAAAACCAGCACATCTTTAATTTCTGATAGTGTCTATGATATATGATTTATAATAGGATTAAGAAATACATAACTCATGTGAGATGCCCTCTCCTGGCAGACCCTGAGTTGGGGCCTAAGCAGTAGAGGTTCTGAGAGGATCCTAAAGGGACCAGGAACCTGAGTTCAGGAGCAGGAACAGCAAGCCTCAATGAGGAGCTGAAAGCCAGAGGAGAAACTGGACCAAAGAAATGTCAAGGGCCTGAAAGAAGTCCTCCCACAGCTCCAGGGCTAGCCACAGAAATGACCTCCCAGGTACTCAAAGACACCTGGTGGCAGGGACAAAGACTTCCCAAGACTCCTTAGATTTCCCAAGGCCATCCCAGCCCCAACATTTTAAAGAAAAACTTGTTCACAGCTTCAGATAGATAACGAATAGCTGTACGATCTGTGCCCAAAGGTCCAGATGAAGATGGGAAAATAGGAAGAAGGAGCCAGATTATACAACTAACCATCTGCTGTCCATTTAGGATCTCCTGTCTCTCCTGTTTACCCCCTACCCTCTCTAAACTTCTCCTCTTTCAGTACCTCAGAAATATTAAACAAGTTGCCAGTACTCACCCTGTTCCATCTCCCTCCTTCTCCCGTCCGCCAAAACCCTTCAGCTCGTCAGCATTAGGATTCTAGACCTAATTGCCTCCCTGAGCATTTACAGTCATCCTACTAGAACCTTTTTTTCCATCCCTGAGTCGGGTGGGGCTGCCACTTCCTCCTCCTCCCACCCCTTCTGTGAAATTTCCCGTTGTTCCAGGTTCCTTTTACTTTAGGGAAGGAGCTTCAACCTTAGCCTTTAAAACATTTGCTGAAAGATGTTTTTCCTGCGGTCTGCTGTTTAAGCCGAGAAGACTTAGCTTATGTGGAAGGCAAAGCTTGGCTTGAATCTATCCCTTTGCTCCTCTCACTTCAAGTCTGGAACTGGGACTAGCTCAGTCTGGCCTCACCTGATAGTCAGTGGATGAGTGAAGAAACAGCTGCCCCAAGGAAGGCCAAAGATGGATAGTCATGAAAAGGGGGTTGTTTGTACAGCCCACGGCTTTACCTCTTGAAGAAAAGTAAGGCAAATTGAAATGAAGAATTATGCTCCAAATTTAAAAGGAAGCTGGTGAAGTTTCTAAGGACAAGGGAAAAATGCCTATGACATGATGTTAACTGGAGGAAAAAGTAGGATATAAACCATTATAACTTTCTCACCCTATAAGCAATGTTTACAGACTCATTTTTAAAAGATGGAAGAAAATATAAGAAATTGTGGTTGTCTAAGAGCAAAGAGATTACGAATGATTATGATTTTCTTCTTTATATTTTACTGAACAACAACAACAACAAAATTCTGAGCTGGGAATGGAGCTCAGTACCTAACTCCCTGAGTTCAATCCCCAGAACTAAGAGGAAAAAAAAAAAAATCCACAGTTGGAGTGTAAGAGAAATCAGGGAGGGAAAATGAGTTTTTAAAGAGAAAGTTAAAAAAGGAGAAAAGGAGTAGGAAGACCATGGCAGGAGTTTCTATGTTTACCAAATTTAGAGTTTAAAGAAAGTATCCATTCAATTCTTCTGGGGAGGGATTCAGATGGATCAGAGTAAATGCAGCAGAGAAAACACAAAGCTATTTACATGTTTACTAATCATTGTGAAGGCATGACAGGGTTCATAATACCCTGGGATAATCATGTGATTCACTGCAAGATTCCTTACACCTACTGTAACCCTAAACTGTCAGACACCCTGCCTTTCTGAATGTATAGTGTGTATTTGAGAACTGTTCCCCAGTCAGACACGAAAACCTCATTCATTAACAAAGGTTTACTGAGCACTCTGTGGGCTTTTATTTTGTTGAAGTTGCTATACTTTGGGTCAGAAATATAACTGAGTACTAATGCTAAGAATAATTTATACTATAAATATATGCTCTTTTGAAGAAGATGGAGTTTTTGAAAATAATTTTTATAATAAAATTTCTAATTCATATAAATGAATATAGATTTTTTGAATATAGATTTTTTCTTTAATGGTGGAAGGAAGTATAGATTTTGGTAAATTTCCTTCCTGTTATTTTCTCATGCATAGGTGGATTATTTTTTTTCTATCAAAGCTGCAATCATATACTACTTTGAAAATATGATTTCTTTAAAAGTGAAATTTTCCATATAATGCAATTTACCATCTAATTTGAAAATAAAGCTTTAACAATATAACAGATTTTTCCTTGTAAAAATAAACTTTCTCATCTCTTATTTTGGGACTTAGGTGGTGCTATAGTTAGAATGTTCCACCAAATCTCTTGTTGAAATTTAATCAATAGGTATCAAGAGGTGAGACCTTTAAGGACTGATTAGACTTAAGGGCTCTGCCCTCATGAATGGATTAACCCATTAATGGATTAATGTATGGATGGGTTAATGGTTTATATTTTGATTAGGTCTTATACTAGTAAGTTTGATTCTGTCTTTTACATGTACCCCTCTCACCATTTGAAACCCTCTATCACCTTGGAACTCTGCAGTCTCTACCAGCAAGAAAGTTCTCACCACATGCCATCACCTTAACCTTGAATTTCCCAGACTCCAGAATGGTGAGCTGAATAAACTTTTATACTTTAGAAATCACCCAGTCTTCAGTGTTCTGTTATATCAACAGAAAACAGATTAAGACAAATGGGATGTGAGGTTTCTCTGTGTCACAATAAAAGTAAATACAATGGTATTATATGAGTTAATTTGAAGAGGTTTCATTTGAACAACCCTAAGGACCCCATTATAAGACTCAGTGTCCCAATTTCTTTTTTTTTTTCCTCTGCTTCTCTGAAGATATCAGAGATGTCTTTTATTTTTTTTTTATTTTATTGTAAACAAATGGGATACATGTTGTTTCTCTGTACATGGTGTAGAGGCATACCATTTGTGTGATCATAAATTTACATAGAGTAATGTTGTTTGATTCATTCTGTTATTTTTTCCCTTCCCCCCACTCCTCCCACCCCTCTTTTCCCTCTATACAGTGCTTCCTTCCTCCATACTTGCCCCCCTCCCTAACCCTAACTCTAACCCTAACACTAACCCTTCCCTCCCCCCATTATGTGTCATCATTCACTTATTAGCAATATCATTCGTCCTTTGGCTTTTTGAGATTGGCTTATCTCACTTAGCTTGATATTCTCCAATTTCATCCATTTGCCTGCAAATGCCATAATTTTATCATTCCTTATGGCTGAGTAATATTCCATTGTATATATATACCACAGTTTCTTTATCCTCTCATCAATTGAAGGGCATCTAGGTTGGTTCCACAGTCTGGCTATTGTGAATTGAGCAGCTATGAACATTGATGTGGCTGTATCTCTGTAGTATGCTGATTTTAAGTCCTTTGGGTATAGGCCAAGGAGTGGGATAGCTGGGTCAAATGGTGAGTCCATTCCAAGTTTTCCAAGGAATCTCCACACTGCTTTCCAGAGTGGCTGCACTAATTTGCAGCCCCACCAGCAATGTATGAGTGTACCTTTCTCCCCACATCCTCGCCAACACCTATTGTTGCTCGTATTCTTGATAATCGCCATTCTAATTGGGGTGAGATGGAATCTTAGGGTGGTTTTGATTTGCATTCCTCTTATTACTAGAGATGTTGAACATTTTTCCATATGTTTGTTGATTGCTTGTAGATCTTCTTCTGTGAAGTGTCTATTCATTTCCTTAGCCCATTTGTCGACTGGATTATTTGAATTCTTGGAGTAGAGTTTTTTGAGTTCTTTATAGATTCTGGAGATTAGTGCTCTATCTGAAGTATAATTGGCAAAGATATTCTCCCACTCTGTAGGCTCTTTCTTCGCATTGCTGATAGTTTCCTTTGCTGAGAGAAAGCTTTTTAGTTTGAATCTATCCCAGTGGTTGATTCTAGCTTTTATTTCTTCTGCTATGGGAGTCCTGTTAAGGAAGTCTGATCCTAGACCAACAAGGTGAAGATCTGGACCTACTTTTTCTTCTATAATCTGCAGGGTCTCTGGTCTGATTCTGAGGTCCTTAATCCATTTTGAGTTTAGTTTCGTGCATGGTGAGAGATATGGGTTTAGTTTCATTCTGCTGCCTATGGATTTCCAATTCTCCCAGCACCATTTGTTGAAGAGGCTATTTTTTCTCCATTGCATATTTTTGGCCCCTTTGTCTAGTATGAGAAAATTGAATTTATTTGGGTTTGTGTCCGTGTCCTCTATTCTGTACCATTGATCTACCTTTCTATTTTGGTACCAATACCATGCCGTTTTTGTTACTATTGCTTTGTAGTAGAGTTGAAGATCTGGTATTGCGATACCCCCTATTTCGCTCTTTCTACTGAGGATTGCTTTAGCTATTCTGGGTTTCTTATTCTTCCAGATGAATTTCATAATTGCTTGCTCTATTTCTGTAAGGTACATCATTGGGATTTTAATTGGAATTGCATTGAATCTGTATAGCACTTTAGGTAGTATGGCCATTTTGACAGTATTAATTCTGCCTATCCAAGAACATGGGAGATCTTTCCATCTTCTAAGGTGTTCTTTAATTTCTTTCTTTGGTGTTCTGTAGTTCTCATTGTAGAGGTCTTTCACCTCTTTTGTGAGATTGATTCCCAAGTATTTTATTTTTTTCGAGGCTATTGTGAATGGGGTAGTTTTCCTAATTTCTCTTTCTGAAGATTCATCACTTATGTATAAAAATGCGTTGGATTTATGAGCATTGATTTTGTAACCTGCTACTTTACTGAATTCACTTATGAGTTCTAAGAGTTTTCTGGTGGAATTTCCAGGTTCCTCTAAATACATAATCATGTCATCAGCGAACAGGGATAGTTTGAGTTCTTCTTTTCCAATTCGTATCCCTTTAATTTCTTTGGTTTGTCTAATTGCTCTGGCTAGAGTCTCAAGAACAATGTTGAATAGAAGTGGTGAAAGAGGGCATCCCTGCCTTGTTCCAGTTTTTAGGGGGAATGCTTTCAGTTTTTCACCATTTAGAATGATATTAGCCATGGGCTTAGCATAAATGGCCTTTACAATGTTAAGGAATGTTCCCACTATCCCTATTTTTTCTAGTGTTTTGAGCATGAAGGGGTGCTGTATTTTATCAAATGCTTTTTCTGCATCTATTGAAATAATCATGTGATTCTTGACTTTAAGTCTATTGATATGGTGAATGACATTTATTGATTTCTGGATGTTGAACCAACCTTGCATCCCTGGGATGAAACCCACTTGATCGTGGTGCACTATCTTTTTAATATGTTTTTGTATGCGATTTGCTAAAATTTTGTTGAGAATTTTTGCGTCGATGTTCATTAAGAATATTGGTCTGAAATTTTCTTTCTTTGATGAGTCTTTGTCTGGTTTAGGTATCAGTGTGATATTGGCTTGATAGAATGAGTTTGGGAGGGTTCCCTCCTCTTCTATTTTATGGAATACTTTGAGAAGTATTGGAATGAGCTCTTCTTTAAAGGTTTTGTAGAACTCGGCTGAGAACCCATCTGGTCCCGGACTTTTCTTTGTTGGTAGGCTTTTGATGACTTCTTCTATTTCATTACTTGAAATTGGTCTATTTAAATTGTGTATGTCCTCCTCGTTCAGTTTAGGCAATTCATATGTCTCTAGAAACCAGTTGATGTCTTCGAAATTTTCTATTTTGTTGGAGTATAGATTTTCAAAATAGCTTCTAATTATGTTTTGTATTTCAATCCTGTCTGTTGTGATATTTCTGTGTTCATTCGAATTTTGGTGATTTGGGTTTTCTCCCTCTTTCTCTTTGTTAGTGTGGCTAAAGGTTTATCAATTTTGTTTATTTTTTCGAAGAACCAACTATTTATTTTGTCAATTTTTTGTATTGTTTCTTTTGTTTCAATTTCATTGATTTCAGCTCTGAGTTTAACTATTTCCTGTCTTCTACTACTTTTGGTGTTGGTCTGTTCTTCTTTTTCTAGGACTTTGAGCTGTAGTGTTAGGTCGTTTATTTGTTGAGTTTTACTTCTTTTATTAAATGCCCTCCATGAAATAAATTTCCCTCTAAGAACTACTTTCATAGTGTCCCAGAGATTTTGATATGATGTTTCTTTGTTCTCATTTATCTCTAAGAATTTTTTAATTTCCTTCCTAATATCTTCTGTTATCCATTCATCATATAATAGCATATTGTTTAATCTCCAGATGTTGGAATAGTTTCTGTGTTTTACTCTTTCATTTATTTCTAACTTCAATCCATTATGATCTGATAGCATATATGGTAGTGTCTCTATCTTCTTGTATTTGCTAACATTAGCTTTGTGGCATAATATATGGTCTATTTTAGAGAAGGATCTATGTGCTGCTGAGAAGAAAGTGTATTCGCTCTTGGTTGGATGGTATATTCTATAAATGTCCGTTAAGTCTAAATTATTGATTGTGTTATTGAGATCTATGGTTTCTTTGTTCAATTTTTGTCTGGAAGATCTGTCCAGTGGTGAGAGAGGTGTGTTAAAATCACCTAGTATTATTGTGTTATGGTCTATTTGGTTTCTGAAATTGAGAAGGATTTGTTTGACATACATGGATGAGCCACTGTTGGGGCATAGATGTTTATGATTGTTATATCTTGCTGATTTATGCTTCCCTTAAGCAGTGTGAAATGACCTTCTTTATCCCTTCTGACTAACTTTGGCTTGAAGTCCACATTATCGGAAATGAGGATGGATACTCCAGCTTTTTTGCTGAGTCCATGTGCATGGTATGTTTTTCCCCATCCTTTCACCTTTAGTCTATGGGTATCTTTTTCTATGAGGTGAGTCTCTTGCAGGCAACATATTGTTGGATCTTTCTTTTTAATCCAATCTGCCAGTCTATGTCTTTTGATTGATGAATTCAGGCCATTAACATTCAGGGTTATTATTGAGATATGATTTGGTTTCCCGGTCATTTGGTTCATTTTTTAAATTTTATTTATTTATTTGTTTGACACAACTTGGTTCCTCCTTTATTTGACAATTCCTTTAGGATAATTCCTCCCTTTTCTGATTTGCTTCTTTGTTTTTCATCTCTTCCTCATGGAATATTTTGCTGAGAATGTTCTGTAATGCTGGCTTTCTTTTTGTAAATTCTTTTAGCTTTTGTTTATCAGACAGCCACCCAGTATTCCGGTACGGTCACTAGGAGTCCAAGCAACTCACTGCTTGCCTCCTCCTCCCACCAACTACCCGTAGCCCTGGGCAATCAATCACTCCGAGTCGAAGTGACCCTCCCTGTTCCTCCTCCTCCTCCAGGTAACCCCCCGGGTGTTCAGGAGCGGTCGCTCTGAGTGGCTCTGAATCCACGTGACCCGCTGCATGCGTCCTCTGGGCAGCTGCCTGGAGCTCTGGTGCAGCCACTCGAGACCAAGTGACCCACCGCGCTTCTCCTCCAGGCAGCGCCCCTGTGTTCAGGAGCGGTCGCTTTAAGTCCAAACAACTCACCAATCGCCTCCTCCTCTGAGCAGCCGCCTGGAGCTCTAATGCAGTCACTGCGAGTCCAAACGACCCGCCGCGCTCCTCCTCCTCCTCCTCCTACTCCTCAGGGCAGGCCCCGGTGTTCAGAAGCGGTCTGAGTCCAAACAGCTCGCCGCGCTGCTCCACCTCTGGCCACCGCCTGTAGCTCTGGTGTAGTCACTCCGAATCCAAGTGGCCACGCTCCTTCTCCTCCTCCTCAGGGCAGGCCCCGGTGTTCTGAGTCCACACAGCTCTCCTCACTGCTCCTCCCCTGGGCAGCCACCGGAGCCCCAGTGTTTGCTCCGAGTCCCAGCGCTGTGCTGAGCGGCCTCCTCTACGGCGCTCCCAGTTGTCCCAGTTCACCGCTCCAGCGGGGGGAGGGGTGCCTCGCCGGCAGCTCTACTTCACAAAGTTCCCTGCGTTCTGGGACTACCATCCCATCCGGGATGCCTCCCCAACGGGAGAGACTCACCCGGCTGCTTTGAGCTGGTCCCAAGTCTCTAAATATCTCCTCTTTTGAATCCTGAGTCCTGGAGCACCATGAAATGCAGCCACCTTCTAGGCCGCCATCTTGAAACCTCCCCAATTTCTATTACTACAATTGGCCCTCTATATCCACAGGTTGTGCATCCTCAGATTCAGTCAAATGCAGATGGAATGTAGGCCTATGATGGTCATGTCTATTCTGAACACATAGTCTTTTCTTTTTCTTGTCATTATTCCATAAACAGTACAGAATAACTACATATATTTACATATCATTTACATTGTAGGCATTATACGTAATCTAGCGATGATTTAAGGTAGATGATAGAATTGTATAGGTTACATACAAATACTACCACATTTTACCCCTAAGGAACTTGATCATCCACAGATTTTGGTATTGTCGGGGAGATGGGCCTCTGAAACCAAGCCTCCTTGGATACTGAGGGATGACTGTACTTTTCATTCTTTCATTCTTTTATTTATTTTACAAATACTGAATGACTATACTGTTACTGTTACACAATAGAAGATCTAAAGCACACAAAGTAAGAGCTGATCTTGAACCCCAAGAAGGTTAGAATCCATAGGCGAAGACAAAACACACACAGATATCCTCTACAAAGGAAACTGCTGTGGGCAGCAGGCTCAAACCCAGAGAGCAGGTCCAGAGAAGAGCTCAAAAGGAACTATGGTTTGTGATGTGCCAATGAAGGATGGATGAAGAAGATTTGAGAGAAAAGAGATACTTTGAGAAAGGCATTCCAGGCCTAAGGCACAGCATGAGCAAGGTAGGAAAAGTAAGGACAGTTGGGGCTTCTTCTAAACCCTGCATAGGAATGCCTGCAGCAACTAAAACTTGTTCTATACAGCAGTTGTTCTCAATATGGAAGAAAAGGAGCCAGAGTCTTGAGAGTTTCAGACCTGCAAAATCAAAGCTGTGTTCCCTGCACTGCTTTAGATATTAGAGTTTTATAGCTATGGATATTGTTTTTTATTAAATACTTCATTTTAGTTGTAGGTGGACACGATATCTTTATTTTATTTTTATGTGATGCTGAGGTTGGAACCCAGGGCCTCATGCATGCTAGGTAAGTGCTCTACCACTGAGTCATAACCCCAATCCCAAGGATGATTGGTTTTAAAACCTAAACATCACTAATCAAATTAAGCTTTTGACTACCCCTAGCTTTTTTTTTTCATGCTATACCATATATTGGCATCTTATACATTATTGTCATTCCTACCTCACACTCTAGCTAACCAGTTATATCAGACAACTAATTTTTGAATTAAGTTATAATCAACTGATTAAGTTATGATCAATGCCTATCATGGCATTACAAATCCTGTTCTTCTTATTGTTTTGTTTTTGTTTTACAGTACTGTGGATTGAACCCAGGGACACTCTACCACTGAGTTACATCCCCAGCCCTTTTTTAATTTTTAATTTTGAAACAGGGTTTTATGAAGTTGCTGATTCTGGCCTTGAACTTGTGATTCTTCTGCCTCAGCCTCCAGAGTAGTTAGGATTATAGGCATGTGTCACTTCTGTGGACTCAAATTCTGTTCTTTAATTGATCAAATGTTTTCCCTGTAAGACAGACACCTGATACATTCAAGTTTTAATTTAGCTTTCAGAACAAAAAGGGCTTTCTACTACAGACTCATCCCAACCTTATTAATAGACTGAGCTCTGCTAAATTAATTAATCTACCATATTTGCTCTAAAACAAGACAGCATTTTCTAAGGACTTTTAACTCTAAAATAAAGACAGATACACTAAGATCCTTTCCTGGCTGTACACCCTTACGTGTGTCTACATTTCTCCACTTGAAGATCCTGTGATCACCTGAAATTAAACATGTTCAAGGGGCTGGGGTTGTGGCTTAGTGGTAGAGCACTTGCCTAGCATGCCAAGGGCACAGGGTTCGATCCTCAGCACCACATAAATAAATAATTTTAAAAAGTGTTCAAAATTGAACTCATTAATTCTACCCAACAACCCTAAATTCATATTATTTCATTATTTAGAACCTACTATTTGAAAGTCATATAGGCAGAGGGATAGAACCTGGTTCAGGATCCTGCTCTGGCCTCTGTGCTCTACTACTTAGTTGACCTTAAGCAAGTTAGTCTCACTGAGCGCCACTTGGCTCCCATGTAACATGGGGCTAATAGCAATGCCTACTTCATGGGGTTGGTTTCAGAATAAAATTGATAATGTTTGTGTAAAGTATAAAGCACTACATAAGCATTAACCACTTTCATTAGCAATAATGACAACATTTATGATGCTTCAAAATACAAGATTCTGGGCTGGGGACATAGCTCAGTTGGTAAAGTGCTTGCCTTGCATGCACAAGGCCCTGGGTTCAATCCCCAGCACCCCCCCACACACACACACAAATACGAGATTCATATTAGTGGAAAGTTACATCAAGACTTGCTGCTAAGCTGCCCAAGGAGACATTCCTAACCATGAAGAATTTGGAATAGTACAGAATCCAGCCTCATTCTCTTCTTGTCAGTGTTTCTGGCTTGATTATTCTTGGGGAACTGAAGACCTCATATCCAACCTAAACTGATAAGGCCACACCCCAGCTTAAAATTCATCCATGGCTTATACTGCTCCAGAGTCCAGTCTTAACATAGAACACACTTTCTGTCCCCTTACTTTACTCTGACCACATCTCTAGCCATACCTTCCTCAGTTCTCCCTCTCCCTAGCTTGCTGATCTTTTTTGGTTGATTTTCTCAATTACTGAATTCTCAAATTAAAGTCCCTCCCCAAGCCATTCCCTTCCCTAGCTGCTCTTTCTGCCTTCTTCAGAGCCTACCTGAAATGTCACTTCCTCATAGACGCTTTTCCTGTCTAGCTGAGGTCCCCCATTTTTATTCCCTTGGAACACTGCTGTTCTATCAGTCTCTAAATAGCCATTTGTATAATTTTTCTTCCTCTTTAGACTCTCCATGTGTTCACTTAGATGATCCCACCTGAAATTAGCCATCAATGAAATAATGTCAATTTTCTACAATAACTGTATTACACATCACTAATCCTATCCCTGTGAAACTGACTGGAAGTTGTGGATTTCTCAGGGCCCCTGCCCCAGAAGTCCAAGAGAATCCCTGGGTTGCTTACTTGTATCCTCAGATCAGTCCTGCTTCTGCACCAGCTGGTCCTGCTTAGAGAATGGGAACAGTAACACTCTTTGAGATTGGGCTGACTGACCCTACCTGGGGGTCAGTCACACAGGCCTGTTGATGTCCACAGGCCTGAGAGGTTCACAGAGACCTTCCATTACAAAGCCAGGAGAGCAGGGCAGGAGGTGTTAAAGAAACCAGTTATATCCTCTATCAGTTCCTGGGCTCCTGTTATTGAATACTAGATACTCATTCTGAAGGTCCCTTCCTGCTAGGGAGCTGCACTTTTCCTGTCTTCACCTGTCTGTATGACCTCAACCCCAGGCTGCACCACCCCAGTTTCTCTCTCTCTCTCTCTCTCTCTCTCTCTCTCTCTCTCTGTCTCTCTCTCTCTCTCTCTCTCTCTCTCTCTCTTTCCATCTCTCCATCTCTCTATCTCTCCATCTCTATCTCTATCTCTCTTTTCACAGTACTGGGGAATGAACTACCAAGGGTCCTCTACCATTCTACTATATATCCAGCCCTTTTATATTTATTTGTTTTTTATTTTGCTCAGCTCTAAGTTGCTGAGGTTGGTCTCTCACTTGTGATCCTCCTGCCTCAACTTTCCAAGTTGCTGGGATTACAGATGTGTGCCACCACATCTGGCTCAAACTTGTTTCAATAACTAAATATCCAAGGAGAATAATCGTGGTCTATCCCCCAACCTCCTCCCAGGATGTTCTTTTTCTCCCTTGAAAGTGATGGAGGAAGTGTATTCTTTAGTTTCTCCATCTAAAACCTAGGGTAGAAGTTTAGGCCTAATTCTGCTATCAATAACCCCATGAGCTTGTCTTCATAAATGCTCTCACATTATGATGCATTTCATTCATTTATTCCACAGGCACTTATTGAGTACCTGTTATGTGCTATGTACTGTTCCAGGCTCTGCAAATATAATTACACAGATTTTCATCAAATTAGAAAAGTACGTTGAGAATGATACGATGGAAGATATGATTTACATGCAGAACTCTATCTTTGGGGATTCTCTTGGAGACTATCTCAAAGAGACAGCCATCCTCCAGAGCAGAGCAGTGGTGAAAACAGCGAGCAGATAAGAATCTTCAGGCTGGAAGAGATGCAGCTTATGAAATGCAGTGACCAGAGAAAGCAGCAATTTCAAATTGGGGCCTCACACTTAATGACAAGTGCTGATATTGGAAACTGGCTGCTTCTCAAATGGTAAGCACCAAGTATTCTAGTTTGTTTAAGTCATAATTTCCTTCAACAACCCCAAGGAGGACAAAGGTTATTTGGCTGTACTCAAGCCTCTAGAATCCTCCACTGGGAATAGCTCTAATGCCACTACTGGAAGGATCTCACAGGGAGTGATGGTTGACTTTGTTTTGAAGAATGACTGGGAATTTCGAGAATGAGATGATACTGAATGGGAAGGTTCTTTTCTTACAATAGGAACAGCTATACAAACACTCCTAGGTGGAAGCAAGTGTGATTCCATTAACATTTATGAGAGAAAGCTGACTGAAGTCCCTTGAGCAAAGGGGAACATAGGATGAAACAAAGTCATATCTGAGATTTTGTTTTGGGAATTTTTTTTTCTAAGAGTAATGAGAAGACATTAAGGGTTTTATACATGGTAGTCAAATGTTAGATTTATTCCTAAAAGATCATTCTGATTTTAGTGTGGAGACTGAATGAGAAGGGGGTTGAGGTAGAAGGGAAGAGACTCACAGGGGGATTCCAGCAATAATCTAGGTGAGGCATGAGGGAGACCTGAACCAGGGTAGTGGCATTAGAGTTGCTCCCAGTGGAGGATTCTAGAACCTAAAATTGGGGAGTGACCTTGGTCAAATTATATTGTTATATTGTGTGCATGTATGAATATGCAACAACAAACCCCATCATTATGTATAACTATAATCCACCAATTTTAAAATGTGGGAAAAAATAACCTAAAATTGGCAGACTGTGGTAATTAATTGGATATATGGAGTGAGGGAGAGGAAGATGTCTTGAGTCCTACAATTCCTGGTCTCATGCTTTTCTCTGAAATAGAACACACTGGGTAACAACCAAGTTTGGAGAGTTAGAGCGTCAGATTATGGGTCAAGTTCAGGATACATGCTTGAGTTTGAGATGTCCGTGAGACATGTAACAGAGTTTATCATCTGGTTGAACAGATGAACCCAGAGCTAAGAGGAAAGGTCAGGATTAGAGACATAAATAGATAGTAATTGGTGTCAGGGATAAGGGCATCTAGGGAACCATTACAGAGTGAGAATGGAATAGAGAGCTAGGACAGATCCTTACGGAACTCTAGCATTTAAGGTTGGGTAGAGGAGAAGGAAGATGCAATGGAGACAGAACCACAGCCAGAGAGGCAGGAGGAAAACTCAGGGTTGGGAGTGGTGATTGTCCCAAGAAGCCAAAGAAAGAGAATGTGTGAGGAAGTAGATAGTGCTTATTGGTAGGAAGTCCTGCCAGCAATTAAGTAACAAAGTCTGAGAAGTGTCCATCATTTTGTGGTATGGAGACCATTGGTATCTTATTGAGAGTTTTTGATGGTATAATGGTAGGACAGGAAAAGGAGAATATGGTTTCTGAAAAAATGGGAGGTAGGGGACCCCAACCCCAAGTGGAGAGATGTGCCTTAGGTGAAGAAGGGTTACAATCCCTCCTGGTAAAAGAGGAGAGGCAGTGGGGAATGAAGGAAGGCAGGGAAGTTTGTGGCAGGAACTTGAGAGATTTCTGATCTGATGACTTCTGTTTTGCCAGTGAAGCAGAAGACCTGGTCACATGCTGACTATGAGGTAGGAAGTGAAAAGTCAGCTATATTTCAGGAAAGTGATAAAGCTACAGATGAGAACACATTAATGAATTGGCCAGAAAAAGGTGTAGGACTGTCAGGTAGTATTCCAGGCTCTACTGAGATTGGTGATTATATTTATTAGAATTGAGTTCAGCTCATGTAACAGAAAACAGAAAAAAAATAGCAATTTAAATAAGAACAAAATTGATTTCTCTTTCACAGAAGAGAATTGTGGAGGTAAGACTATGGCTAGTGTAGGTTACATTAGTGATTGAAACTACTGGTTTTTGCTTTGATATCTTTGCTGGAGGCTTCTATCGTCAAGGTCATCTCATGATTCAAAGTGGCCACAGGAACTGTGTCAGAAGACAGAAAAGGGGACTACTGAATTAACAAAAAATTGACTACTGTCAGTTTTCTTTAAGCTTTCCTGCCTACAACCCTCAATATTCCCCCTCATTTGCTGGAACTTAAGTCACATGACTGTACCTGCACACAGGGGCATCTGGGAAATGCACTCTTTCATCCCTGGTGGCAAAGTGTCCAATTTGGTATAAAGGTCCTATTATCAAAGAATACAGACTAGAGTGCAGAACAGGTCATCTCTAGCACAGTGAGATGGCCTGTCATGTGCTTTTTGTTCTCTAATGGGGCTCATCTCATGTTGTGACTAGAATTGGTTTCACCAGAGGTTGGAATTTTATCAGATGCATGGTATGGAAGTGCTAATAGAGGTGAGTCTAGAACTGTCATGTCAGAGTGATTAAAATTAAGGACCATGGATTCTAAACTGGATTTGGGATAAAATTGATGACAGAAAGAAGTTGATGGATGGAGAGAAAATGGAGACCTAATGACCATGCAGAGGAAGACTTCCCTGTGGAAGAAGCTGGGTGGGCAAGCTTGAACCACAGGAGATTGTGGTGGAGAGGGAGAAGGTAGGTTGAGGATAAAATGCTGCTTAAAGAGAGAAGAGATGACATTCTGAAGCTAAAATGAAGATCAGGGAGTGAAAAGAAGCCTCCAGACTTCTCTCCTGTTCACTCTCCTCCCCACCTACTTCTTGGTTCTGTGAGTCTATATCTGTGGGATTTCAAGCTGAGAGTGTACAAAATCTCACATTCCCTTTGCTTACCTTTAACTTCAGCTAGTTCTGCAGCAGTTGGTGTGACCTGAGAGCACACCTTTATCAGGAATTGGTCATGTTCTGCCCCAGGACTTCTCTGATCTGCCAGGCACTCACACATGTGCAAACCCAGAAAGGGAGAAAGTTAATAACCCAAGGAGCAAACTTTAACCACTGGGGACCAGGATCTGTGAATAAATGTTCCCTCTGGCTTCCTTGAGGGCAGAAAATACTGAGGTAAATTCTATCTGGCTCCATAGAGGATCCTAGCAAGACTGAGCCCCAGGTGCCCATAGCAGTAACCAACTTGCTAACACTTTTTTTTTTATTGTGCTAACACTTTTTAACAATTTTAAAGTGTACAAATCAATGACATCTAGTATATTCACAATGTTGTACAACTATAACCACCCCTAGTTCCGGAACATTTCCACTATTCCAGAAAGAAACCCCATATCCATTAAACTGTCACTCTGTTCCTCCCTCCCCTAATCACTAATCTTTTTTCTGTGTCTATGAATTTGCCTATTCTGGGTGTTACGTATAAATGGGGTCATACAATATGTGTCTTTTATGTCTGGATTCTTTCTCTTAGCATAATATTTTTGAAGTTTTTTCATGTTGAAGCATGTACCAGTACTTCATTCCTTTGTCTGGCTGAATAATAACACTTCATTGCATGGATATAACATGTTTGGTTTGCTTATCTATTCATTAATTAATATACATTTGATTTGTCTTCACCTTTTGTCTGTTGTAAATGATGCTACTTTGAATGATGGCACATTTTCATATTGGCTTTTCCTCCTGCCCTGTCAGCATGGGAGAAAGAATGGTATGGGGAGAATCTAAAAGCAGTCAGGCAATTGACTCCATTGTCCAGATGGAGAAAGGCCCCTTGGATATCTGAAGGCCACAGATAGAAAGAAGGGGTTAGATTTGAGAGAAATGTAGAGTTAGAACTGATGGCATTTGGTGACAGTGTGAGAAAGACAGGAGTCTAATAGATAGGAGAGGAAAATGGGGATGATTCTGGAATTTTAACTTAAAGGTAATGTTTCAAATTGTTGCCACTTTTAAAGCTTAAACATTTGATAATTTTGTCAGTCCTTATACTAATAATTACTATGCTTAATACAAGCCCACATAAATCTTGCCACCTATGAAGACCAGTGTTTCCAAGTTCCTAGAAGCAGAAATACCCTTAGAGTTTGAAGGTCCCTGGGCAAGTATTTTTTGTAGGAACCCTGTCTAAAAAAAAATTTAAGTGTTCCTAAGTCAGCATGTCAGTCCCATTCTGACAGTTTAATCTTGAAGGTCCCTCAAAGAAATATCAAGTTGCAATAATCCACTCACCAGGCTGTCCTCCTAGAACCTGTCTCTGGCCACAGGGCCCAGAGACGACCCCACAAATAGGAGCCATGGAACTCTTCATGGCATCCAATCAACCCCACATGTGGGAGTAAAGAGAGAGGTGTTGAGAGTCAGAGTGTCCCAAAGAGGGGAAACAGGAGTGAGGGCCCATGTGGAACCAAGTTGAGGCTAGGCTAGGAACCTGGGAAAGGGTTTAGAAAACTTTGAGGAAGGCACTCCAAAGTGCCACGCTCTCTAAGGTGTAAGGTCTCATGCCCAGGTCTCAGGACAGCAGTTCCCTGATGATCTGGAATTGATGTGAACTTCAGAGTAAGAGATGAAAACCAGCATTTGTTTTGGGTGTGCCCTACTTAACGAGGACCATGAAATATATTTACTTCATTTGATCCTCATAAGCACCTTATAAAGTGGATGATTTTATCAAACCCACTTTACAGATGAGGAAAGTGTGTCCTAGAGAGATTACATGACTTCCCTCAGACTACCCAGTGGTGGATCCAGGTTCTAAAATGACTCTATGACCCATGTGACTGCCATGAAGGGTCTTGCCTTTCCCACTCCTTTTAAAAGGGCATGAACCGCTTCTCCATAAGGAGTATGCACTCTGATCTGCTAGATATTCTCTAACTGACCAATCTATGACTAGATTTTGGTCATAGCCCAAAGACCCATTCTGATCTCTTTATAGACAAAAGGAAAGGGAACACCCTTGCCTGATGTTCATCCCTTGGTTCCACAGTTCCTAAGTCCTTGTCCCAGTTCCTAGGGCTCCACCTGTGATGATAATTTCCTGACTTTTGTTTGGGGAAGGTTCAGCTCAAGTGTGGAATGAACCCAAGCAACTCTCTGAACAACTTTTAAACCAGAAGAAAAGCAGCTGGTCTAGGTGATAGAAAGTTTATTTAGAACCCGACAAGAAATCAGGCTAAGATCATTCTGTGTCAGTTTTTAGTGTTGTTAATGATTATTCTGGTTTAGATACTCATTGGTTGGGATAGACTTTAGGCAAAAATCATTAAAGTGAGGTGTGATGAAGCCCTGCACCTAGGCAAGGGGCCAGGCCAGCCTTTAAGTTTGGCTACATGGATAAGTCATCATTGCAACACTTTCTCCAGAAGCCTTGAATGAGAGATAGCTTCATCTCCTAAGGTGTGTTAGTTTTGTGTCAGAAAAGAGTTTTAGTATTTTTACAACATCTTGGTCTTCTTCTCTTGAGCCTTCCTTTCCCCATTGTTTATGACCCCATAAATAATTACAAATGAATCAGTTAAGTGGAGTTCCTTGTGAAGGCAAAAAGTCAGGATGTTCACTAAAGAGAGAGCAATGGGAAGCCCATTTGTTTGTAAACATAGTATCCTGAAAGGGAGCATCTGGATAGTGTTAAGAATGAGATAAGGTACCTGGGTACAGTGGCACACATCTGTAATCCCAGTGAGTCAGGAGGCTGAGGGAGGAAAATTGCAAGTTTGAGATCAGCCTTACCAACTTATTGAGACCCTACTTCCAAATAAAAAATAAAAGGACTGAGGATGTAGTTCAGTAGTAAAGCACCCCTGGGTTCAACACCCAGTACAAAAGAAAAGAAGAAAAAAGAAAAAAAAAAAAAAAAGAATGAGACAAGGTGTCAGAGGTGCCCTGTGGTTTCACCAATACTTCAGGGGTGTGGTGATAACCAGGAACTATGTGCAACCACTAAGCAAGGTTCCAGGTCCAAAACAGTCACTTCCACTCAGTTCTTGGCCAGAGATTCACTAAGTCCCCCTGAAATTGACACTTTTCTGTAGTATTAAAAAGAGGTAAAGATACCTCTCAAAGAGCTTTTATTATTGGGGCAGACATCATTTTTTTTATGTGGGTAGTTATATCCTCATATGAGGATTTGAAAGTTAGCACCCATTCTTTAACTTTTGACCAAATGAGGTTAAAGATGTGAGACAGGGAGCTTAAAGGATCTGGTTTCTAAGTTACTTGGTAGAACAGCAGCAAATTTCCCGATGAGAGAATGACTTCCATGTTAATTCATTCCCCAGTAAGATAAATACTGGGCACCTGGGATATTTGCCTGCCCTACACCTCCCCAGGAAATACCACACATTTCTATCATAGTTCCATGCTTGGTTGGCTCTTTTGGACAAAAGGACAATGATTCTCCTTAATGGCTTGTGTTCACCAACTGTGACAGAAACTTGTGCCTTCCTTATTTTGTGTAGCATGAAATCATGGGCCTATAAAAGAAGTAAGTCAATGAAGGGTTATGTAAGGTTTAGTTCTCAAAGTCAACAGAAATGGGTTTCAGGTTGCTGGATTAACAATGAGAAGAAGGGAGTTTTGGCATTTCAGGGGCAGGGTCAATGCCACCTGTATGGCCAGTCCAACCAGCAGCAGGTTCCCTGAAGTGCCAACTTGACTCCTCCAGTTTGATCCTATAAAATGTGGTAGTGGTTGTTCTTATAAAGAAGATTAGCATGGTGTGTTTGGATTCAGTCCACACCTTGGAGTTACCTTGACATTGGATTATGACACGATTCTCGATCCTGAATTTGAATCCTGTCTCTATTATTGGCCCATATCCATGAACAAATGACATCCCTTCTCTAAGCCTCAGTTTCCTCATCTTCAAAGAGGACATGATAATAGTACCTCTTTACAGGGTGTGAGGATTACAGAGGTAATACGTGAAACCACTTGTTCCAGTTCTGGGCCCAGAGTCAGCTCTCAATAAATAGAAAAAATTGTGACTATTTATTTAAAGTCACATGTCTGCCCTTCTTTTTGCTTTCTCTTCCTTATTTTTGTTGAAGGACCCCCTGGCTAGAACTACAGAGGTTGACCAGTTGATAGTGTACTTCATTACTCATTGTTCCATTCCATTCCATTTCTGGATAGATCATCTTATGTCCTAAGGTGGTTACCCAAGGTGATTACCTCAGCAAATGACTCAGGATTTTTGGTAATGAAGAAGGCAGGGCTATGGCTTGTTGACACCTTATGTGATATAAGAAAGAAGGAAAGGTGAAGATGTTTGTTGAGTAACCAAAAGCCTGGGTCTAGCATCTAGAAATTGCTGGACCTCACATTACAACAAAAAGTATTGTGCTCAATGTAAAACAATGATGATAATTTATGTTCTGCTTTAGATTTCTAAATTCACTTGTCACTTGATGTAAATACCTCTAATATCATGGACAGAAAACAAGTTACTCTTTTCTTATTTATTATAGTATAAAGACAATAGAGAGGAGTCAAGTTAAAAATAATGCATGTTTTTACATTTGAAGATTGGCATTGCTATTCCCTATACACACCAAAGACTCAAATTTATAGATTTTGCCGAGAAAAACTCACTTATGTCCAATTAAACCCTATTCTAGCCCTTGGGAAGTTGATTAGTGCATGCCATGTTGGCATACTCAACATATCCTAAACTAAATTTATTTTCTATGATTTCCTCTTTTACTACCTCTCCTTTCCAACTACCCATTTCTGTCACCAATATTACCATTTTCTAATCTCAAAAATGAGGGTCTTGATATAATCTCTGATTCTTCTACCTCTTTCCCCATGATCAGAAGACTGGTTAAGATCTTGTGCTCTATGAACAGACAGAACATTATTCTTAAATGATTCATTCTCTGCAATGTTCTTCCAGTGAATTCATACCATACTACATTGGAACCTTTAGGTTACTACTTTCCAAACTGCTTTGCATATTTCCTTACAAATGCATGTAGGGTTTGATGCCTGGCTTAACCACTTACTGCTGTGTGACCTTGGGCCCATTACTTAACAGCCCCTATACTTTCATTTCCTCATCTGCAAAATGGGAAAAATAACAGCTAGTGTGGTGGCGCTCACCTGTAATCCCAGCTACTTGGGAGACTGCGGCAGGAAGATTCCAAGTTCAAGGCCAGTCTCAGTATTTATCACAGATCCTAGCTCAAAAATTAAAAGTTAAAAGGGATGGGGGTATATTTTAGTGGTTGACTGCTCCTGGGGTCAAGCCCTAGTATTGTAAAAACATAAATAAATTTTGAAAAGGAAAAATACCAGACTTAAAATAATAGACTAAAAATAACAGTTGCTGTGAGAATCAAGTGAGGTAATGTTTAGTACAGTGCTGGCACATAATAAGTGCATGAAACAGTCTACTACTAATTTTATTATTATTACAAGTAGTCGATATGTTCCTTCCTATGTTTTAATTGCAACTGCTCTACTTTAAGCTGTTATCATTTTTGGCCTATGTTATAGATACTGCTGTTTCATTTTATTCTGCTTTCAGACTTTCCTCATCCCATCCTACAGGGCTTTGCCACACTGTTCTTCCTTAAAATACCATTGAGGTCTCTAGATCAGAATTCATAATGGCTCCCTAGTGCCTATGGTATTCATCCTTTGGGAAACTTCCAAGGCTCTTGAGAAATCACCCTACTCAGTGCCATCCAGGTATAATGTAGTGACTGAGGACACATGCTCTGGGGCTCCAACACTTGCTAACTGTGCAACCTTAAATAACTGTTCCTTTAGCTATTTCAAAATTCAAACTCTTTATTCAGACTGTTTCTACACTCTCAAGATATAACTCTCCCTCACTGCCCTCTTCCTAAGATGGTTTCTGGACATGGTGGGAGAGGGAAGCTCATATATCCTCCCAGGGATGGAAGCACATGCCCTCAGCTACTCCCTGATCTTGGATGTCCTGTGATCTCATCTGGTCCTGCTGTGTCCTGCACTGGCTGCTGAGGTACAAGTTGACCCGCTTTCTACGAAACTCATGTTGGACTCCTCTTTCCTCCACTGAAGTTCATGGTCCCTCTTGGTAGTTTTCCTTAGCTTAACCCCAGGCTTCTGCTGGTCCACTGAATAGTCCAGTAGTTTTGCATTACACTAGTTATGAAGAAACTTCTGGTTCCATTACCTTCCACACACAGGCTGTAAAAACTGTGGTGCTATTTCAGATCGTCATACCCACAGCAATTTCTAAACTACTTCCTGGTTGGGCCCATATTGCTCTGGTGCCATGTTGATTATGGAGCCTCTCTGAGCAGTTTATAGTTTCCCTAGGCTTCACTCTAAGAATTGAGAACAAAGTCCCTGGACTGAGAGTTATCTAAGTCCGTCTGGATGGCTCCACACCATTTACCCCTCCTCTTCAGAGTTGTAGAGATGGAGGTGGAAGGGTAAGAAACCAGAATATTCTTAGAGTCTTGCCACATGCCTTCCTTGACTTTCTCCTCCAATATTAGGAGTTTCAGCTCACCTTCTCATTTAGAAGGTCCTTCTCTTATGTCTTATGCCTTTCCTTTCTTCTACACCTCATGGCGTAGTGCTAACAGCTAAGGGAACCAAATAAGAATCATTAAGAAGGGAAAATAAGGGGCTGGGGAGATATCTCAGTTGGTAGAGTGCTAGCCTTGCAAGCATAAGGCCCTGGGTTTGATCCCCAGTACCCACCCTCCCACCCCCCAAAAAAAAGAAGGGAAAATATATTACTTTTGAAACATTTCAAAAGCCTTATCCTAATTTACCTGAGAAGTGTTTATTTCTTTTTTTCTGTTCTTCTGTATTCTATTCATTCTTTCAATATAGGGCATTCATCCCATATTATCTTTGAGGCATTCTTTATTCCAATCAAAACATATTTTTCCAAGAATCACCCATGTAACTGTGTAACCTCTTTCCACTAAGCTCTTTATCTGTTTTTTTCTGACTTGAAGACTTTCTGTTCTACCAATTGTTCTACAGTTGCTTCAGTGCAATACTTTTTTGTTAGGTTGTAGGCTTCTTGAGGGCAGAGACCATGTTTACCCCCACAAGACCTAGCACAATGTTAAACGGTTCTTAAAAAGAGACTGTTAAACTCCAGGGACAAACTACTTGGGGGAGCTTATAGACTATCCTTCCCTACTTTGTCATGTCCTGGGTTAATTTATTTTACTATATGTCTCACATGCTGTTAAATGCTCATTGACATCATCTTATACAATTCTATCATCAACTTATAATGTGGTGTCATTGTACCATTCTACAGTTGTGGAAACAGATTTTCCAGCTATTAAGCAACTTTCCCAAGGTCACATGGTGTAAGGAGTAAAATCAGGATTCAAATCCAGGTCTGTCTGACTTCAAATCATATGCTTTTAAACCACTACTGACATGGCCACCATTGGTTCAGTTGTCCAGGGTAAATTTTTTCACAGTTCTTTCTAGTTAGGTCTTCAGGGTGAGTAAACATTAGTTCAGGTTGCCAGGGACTATACATTATCAGTGACTATACATTCTCAGGTTTCTATTTTGCTTCTTGCCAACGCTGAGTAGAAATGTTTTCATTCTTCGTTTGAATAATATTTTCCCCTTCAGGTCTCCCCCACACTAACTTTGCAGACCATATTTCTCATCTTGTAAGACAGCGGCATGCAGAATATCATATGTCTTGGTTTCCTAACCTTAATATCTGTAGGGATTTGAAGTTATTCTTATCAAGTATAGGCAAGAGAATAATGCAATTAGTCGTCGGTAAGGGGATTAATCAACCCGAGGAATTGGCATGCAGATACTGGACAAACAAGAGTCATGTAAAAGAGCCAGAGAGAAAATTTTATTCATAGTTGCGAAAAAGGGAAATAATGTGACACCTAATATGATCAGAAAATCCTAGAAAATGTTTTTAAATAGATCTTGCTTTTTCTAGCATTTCTACAATGAGCACTTATGACATACAATAGGTAGAAGCTATTAGGGCTTTTAAATGAACTGTTGACCAGCACAAATCAGGATACAGAAACTTCAAGTTGCTGTGTTTTCTAGCTGAACCCATGTTGTTGAACTGACATTGATATGAGTCCGGGGGCTCAGCTGAAATCTGAACTGAAAAAAATCAAAGGAAACTGGGCTAGACTATAGTTTACATGTTCAAGTCACAGGGGCGTGAACCTTTTTAGCTATAAAAATGATTCATATTCTGGCCTTCTAAAACAATGCAAAAACCCCAACCTGTTTATATGGTTATTTACCTCTATCTTTATCCACCAGATGTCTTAAGTAGGAGGTGAAGGAAGAAGCAGAACTAAGCATGGGATTCCTAAAAGCAGGTATGTAATACCATAGCTGTGTTTCAAAGATTTCTCTGGTGTTTCTCTCCCCTTTCCCAGGAAGACAGTGGCATGGAATTTATTATATATATTTTTTATTGTAAACAAATGGGGTACAACTTGTTTCTCTGGTTGTACATGAAGTAGAGGCGTACCATTTGCGTAATCATACATTTACATAGGGTAATGGTGTTTGATTCATTCTGTTATTTCTTCCTCCCCCCCACCCTCTCACCCCTCTTTTCCCTCTATACAGTTCTGCCTTCCTCCATTCTTGCCTGGAATTTATTATATTGAGGGGGTATAAGAAAGTTCTGGCTTCAAGAAGTAAAATACCCACAGTGAGACACCTTCTTCAGTTCAAGTGCTTGTAGAGTGCTTGGTACTGGGAATATAAAGATGAATAAGATACTACCCCTGACCTCAAGGAACTTCAGTATGGAGAATACATGTTAAAAAACAGATTATAGCACAATATGAAAAATTCAGGATATTTACAAGGTGCTATGGCAATTACAAAAGGAGAGCATGTTTCAATCTGAAATAAGAGAGGGTTAGAATCAGGGAATACTTCCCAAAGAAGCTTTGAAAATCAAATAGGAGTGTGTGAACATGGTTGGCACGGCATGGGAGTGGGTTATAGGGGTAGAATTGAGTCCAGGCAGGAAGAACATTGTAAATAAAGGAATGGAAGCATGAAATAGGGCTGAATACATCAGGAAGTAGGTATAGTTTCATATAACTAGGATGCCAAGTGAGGGGAGAAGGTGTGAGAAGGAATAGTGTGAGATGGTGATTACAAGGGTTAAGCCTGTGAGACAGTGAATATTCAATTCTAGTTTTCTGGAAAAGCTGCTAATAAAGAATCACATAGTGCATAAGATAAAATATAGAAAAAATGAAATCAGAAAACAAAACAAAACAAGACAACAGGTCTGAATAAAATTGGTTCTAAGAGCCAGGAGCCAAGCTTGGGCTGTGAGCATTTGCTTCTCCTGTTCTTCAAGTCACAATGTGTATTTCCAATTCAGTTATTTCCCACTCCTGAGTTTGATCTGTATATTTATAGAAGGAAAAGGAACTATTTAGTATTTGGTTTGGGATCACCTGCATTTTTGAAAAATTATATCAGTTCCCCATTCCTCACAAATCACAAACATATATTCCAAGTGAATTAAAGACCAGCTCAGGGGCTGGGGTTGTGGCTCGGTGGTAGAGTGCTCGCCTAGCATGTGTGAGGCCCTGGGTTTGACCCTCAGAACCACATAAAAATAATATAAAGGTATTGTGTCTGCTTACAACTAATATATATAATATATATATATATATATATAAAATGTTTAAAAAAGAAAGAAGACCAGAACCAAATTAAAATAAAACAAAATAACCTCAGCCTATATTACATGAATATTAGGACAAGTGTAAAAGAATATGCTTTAATCTAAATGGCAGGAAAGACCACAAAGAACACATAAATGCAAACAAAACACGTAGAGGAAAAAATTCAGTAAGTTTAATTATATACTTCAGACTTTCTAGACATTGAGAAAATACATTAAAATGTTAAAATACTAGTAGGCAACTAATTTTGTAATTCCTCTTTTCCTTTGAGTCTTCTTAGAAGAAAAACTCACAGAGGTGTCTCCTCTCCTTTGGGTTATGCTCTAGAGAGATTTTTGTTTTTCTTTGTCATTCAGTGAAGGAATTAAAATGCTTGGGACTTATTCCTCAGTTTCTCAATACTAGCTTCTGCCATATAATAAAAATGAAAAATTTGGTCTGAACGTGCTGGTAATCCCAGCAATTTGGGAGGTTGAAACAGGAGAATCCCAAATTCAAGACAATTTAGTAAGACTCTCAGCAATATAGGGAGACCTAGTCTCAGAATAAAAAGAACTGGGGATGTAGCTCAGTAGTAAACTGCTCCAGGGTTCAATCCCCAGTACCAAAAAAAAAAAAAAAAAAAAAGTGAGGGGGGAGGGTATGGAATTTGAATACAGGAAAGTAAAATTTTCAACTGAGGATATTTGATCATTCATCCACTCAACACTTAAGTGAGCAGCTTAAGTGAACCTATATATATAACCTATATAGCTAAGCAGCTATATCAGTGAACAAAAAATAATCCCTTGTGGAATTTACATCTATCATGGGGAAGACAAGAAATAAAACAATAAAGCTAATAAGTACATTAAATATTATATTAGAAGTTATAAGGACTTGGGAAAAAAAGTAAAGTAGGGTAAGGGGGATATCAGGAGTTCATGGGGGTGGAGGTAGTGTGTTGCAATATTAACTGGGGTAAATAGGGTCCCTCTCTTGGTGAATGTAGATGTGGTTTAGTGAAGCTAACATAAGTAATAAATTAATAATAAATATATAATATTAAAATAGGAGATTATCACTAGAAAATCAAAACACAGTGTGAAATCATAGTAATTAAAAATAGGATCAAAAACTAACCAGAAGTAATACTAAAGTAGTATATTTAATATTACCAAAGCTGTGATCCAGCACCAGTACATAACTAAATACATACCAAGTGCTACTCCAAAGTCACAGGGTAACTGTTGCTAATAAAACTTCTAATTGCTCTAATGTACAGAGTTTGAGAGATGAATAATTCCTTAACTGAGCATGATGCAAAAATAGGGTTAGAGGTGGAGGGCATGCTTAATCTGATAATCACTTATAGAAAATGTGGTTAATTTCTCTGGGTAGAACAAGTCCAATTACTCATAATGTGCCATACTGGGCAGTGCTCAAGACAATAGGCGCCACTGCACTACTAATTTAGGTCTGGCACACATCCACATTGTTGTGATGATCACACCCTATTTTCCCCTGAAGTACTGAAATTATGAATTATAAAATATAAATTATAAATTATATGGCATCATCTAAGCAGTAGCATAACTGAAAGTGTAACCTAGGCTTCTGAGTAAGATCTAGGAATTTTGTACTATCTACTACGTAGCTGAGAACACTCATGTCATCAAAATGTTCTGCTTTGATTTGTTCCTCAAAGCTGGAGGTAGGCTGTGGTGAACTTAGAAACAGGAAGAAGTTTCCCACACTGATCACAGTCCTACCAATTATATAGTACCTAGCCACTAATAGTCCTGCCAGATGTTGTCTGGATGTATAAGTCCTTTGTCTCCCAGAATCACTCATGGCCATAACCAATGTCTTGTTCCATGAAAGGCTCTTGCATGGTCTTGGTAAAGTTGAAGTTAGACTATAACCCTTTATGCAGCTTGTCTTCTCCTGGGGGCTTCATCGAACAGAGCCAACATTGCCCTCTCCATACACTTCAGTTTGCATTTGCTACTGTTTTTATATTAGCCACCTTTCACATCCATTTATATGCAAAGTTAATAAAAAATACTTAGAGAAAACGGATTCTGTGCCATACTAAGTCCATCAAGATACTAACACTGATAATATATTAATTTAAAAACTTGTAGAATCTCAAGACACCACTGTTTCTAGGATCAAAAACTAACCAGAAATAATACTAAAGTAGTAAATTTAATATCACCAAAGCCATTACATATGAATTTCACAAGGCATGAACAACTTAGATGAAAAATTAAGGCTCAAAGTTTAAGAATAAATATCTAGATATTTGTTGATCTCACAGGTTTATATGGAAACAGTTGTCCAATTATTTAAAGGGGATAATTAAGGAGAGTTTAATAGCTATTATTAATGATCAGAGTTAAACTCGTTGCCCCATATATAGAACACCTATTAAAACTTAAGTTGAGTAACAAATATACCACTTATGGTCACTTTAAAATATTGTTTTTACAGTTCTATTCTTTTGAGAAAATAGGTAAATGATTAGAGCATTTGAAAAATATGTTTCCACATATGTACATGAACATATTTATAAATTATATATAAGCTCTAGATTTTGATTTCCAATCTATTTTAATACACCCACATACATCCCATTGAAATATTCAGAATTGAAAACTTGGGACTGAATGGATTAGGGAAATCAAGTCAAATGGTAAAGTATCTCAGCAGTGTCCAGATCTTTCTACAATGATGGAAATGTTCTACATCTACATTGTCTAATATAGTAGCCATTAGCCTCAGGTGACTATTAAGCACTTAAAACATGGTTAGTATAACTAAGTCTCTGAATTCCTAATTTTATTTTATCTTTTTTTCCCCCCTGGTGTTAGGGATGGAACCCAGGGTCTCATGCATGCCAGGCCTGTGCTCTACCACTGAGCTACACCCCCAGCCCCAATTCGATTTAATCTTAATTTGATTAAATAGCTACATGCTGCTAATAGCTACGATAATGGGCAGTGCAGCTCAGGTCTAAGAGCCATTTAACTCCTAAGCCTGAAGAGGTTAAGGAAAAGGATCAACTACTAAAATCTGTAGTGATGCAGAATTAGAGCTCTAGCTTACAGGACAGAACTATAGTACAATAGAATTTAAGCCTTTGAAGAATGTTGCTGGCATCAATCCATAGACCAGCAGCGGAAGGGCTGGGAATACCCTGATTCACTCTTCCTGCCACTATTCCCCTCTTGTAGTGCCTCTAGTAGAACTCAACCAAAAACTAGAGTTGATTGACGCAGTGCATCAAAATAAGGTGCTTTGGGCACAGAACATAGGGATGGATGGACAGTGAAAGGTAGAGTAGAATGAAACATTATTATGCCATGTACAATATGAATTGAGTCATCAAATATCTGGCTTATTGACACTTATAAATCTAAATAAATATAAAACAAGTAGCAAAAAATAAATTAAAACATGGTTTTCAATAGCCGTACAATGCTTCCTGTTAAAGCTGTTGAGTGGCACTTAAAAGCACAATACCTTAACAAAACTTCAACTGTCTTCACTTAGATTTCATACACAAATAATTAAATTAATGCCATGTTCCTCATGTTCATTCAACTATATTCAACTTTATTTCTTACCAAGAATCTGTGTGTAACTTTTTCTAAGGTACATTCTCAAGTCACAAGGCCTAGGTTTGGGAAATTTTATACTTGCCTTAGTATGAAGGCTACTAAAACTCAATAAATGGCTAAACTTAGATTTGAAGATGGAAAAAGTCCAATAAACAGGATACATGAATGCAAAAGTCCTTGCTCTAGGACTGTATGATTGTTCTAACTATATCATCTCTCTGATTGTTGGTATGTATTTTAATACCTTTTTTCACATTTTCTTTTTTGGTGCTGGGGATTTAAACCCAGGGCCTTGGGCTTGGGAGGCAAGCACTCTACCAACTGAGCTATATCCCCAGCCCCCTTTTTCACTTTCTTAAAACTCCTTTAGAGCTAAGGAGAAAAACAAAGAGGGAGGAAGAAGCAGCAATATCTAGAGCCAGATTCAAGTCCAATTTGTGGAAACCTTTATTGTCTACTTTAGTAAGTTCTGAATATATCAAGAGTTCAGTCTTTACTGCCCAACAATTAAAGAAGAAAGGTCTAAAGTCACTGTATGGGGGTTGAAATAAGTGCCAAAGGAAAAGCAGTTCCCCCCACCTCCAAGGAGCAAGAGTTGTTGCTCTTCAGGAAGTAGAATGCTAGTATGGTTGTGTAGCATTAATGGCCACGGCACACATGTTGTGTCAATCTGATACTCAGAGCTCAATCTTGTAGTCAAATTGATAACAGTCACTCCCGGGATTAAGGAAGAATGAATCCAGACCCCTCCCACCAGTAGAAGATTTCCATTGAGTATATGAGCTGTGTGGGAGTATCTTGGGGTAATGGGAGGCTGGATATCTATTGATTCCCAAAGAAATCCATAAGAGATTGGCCTCAGAAAGAGTACAGAGTTCAATAGCTCCTCAGAAGCCCCAAGACCTCCAGCAATAAGGGCTCCCCCTTGCCAACTGCAGGCACTGTGGGAATGCCTAGCTTCAGGTGCTACCCCCTCCACTGGGATCTTGACCCAAGTCATTGTCCCTACATGCAGGAAATGCCAGTTACTTAGTACAGGTTCTAGCACACTTCGACCCCCATACACAAACAAATATTTCTGATTCTGATAAGACACTTCAGTTGTTGAATGCCGCCAACAAGACAAAGTGAAATCTTCTGGGTCAGCCTTTGTTACTGTCACATTCAGGCTCTCAGTGCTATTATCTTCATTCTTAAATAAATGAATCTGTAGAGGGCCCAAGGCTGGACTTACTGGGGATTGTCTCCCTCCCAGAACCAGAACCTGAGTATCTGAAAGTCTTGTCATGGTGTGATAAAGACGTCCATCCCACTGAGTTCCAGTCCCCCAACTGTCTATTTGGAACCCTTTCCATTCAGAGTCACAATTTCTTGAGAGCAAGTGAAATTTGCTTACTCGGCAGTGCCGCCTCTCCTGTTCTCCAAATCCTCCTGTACTGAGAATAAGGCCCCGGCTCAGGAGGACAGAGGCATGGCCATATGCCTTAAGGGTTGGGCCCTGATTGTCACTAGAGACTATTCTGGCACTGAAGACTCCTGAAGGCGAAGCAGGGTCTACCCGAGGAAATGCCTCTGAGGGTGGAAACACCAGAGTCTGGGACAGGGTGTCTCCCCTAGAAGCTGCCAAAACAAAATAGTGGGCACACTTGAGATGCCACTCCTCAAACTCATCAAAGGTTTCAAGATTTTCCATTCGTCGGCGTTCCTCTGCGGGGAGAAAGCGGTGATAGAATTCATTCATATCCATGGCACTGCAGGCAGTCCAGCCAGCTTGAAGGAAGCGGCACCGCTGGGACTCCACGTCTGGAAAGCGGTCCAGACCATGAAGGGGAGAATTCAGCTGCTGAAAGTGTTGCAGCATGAAGTGCCCAAATGCATCCTGAGGCTTCATTTGCTCATAGATCACGAAAAGGGCATCAGGAAAACGCCGGGCTGCCCACGTGATCAGGGATGCAGCACTATCCGGCTCGAGGTAGGTCAGTACCGCCTCAGCCAGGAGCAGAGTGGGTGAGGCCACGTCCAGGCCCGCGGCGGCCAGGGCCTCATCCAATTCCTGGAGCTGCTGTAGGTCCAAGCCCAGAATGCAGTAGTCCAAGCTCTGAAAGCACAGCACAGACGCTGGACCGCCCCTCTGGAACGGCCCAGTTAACGCGCACAGTTCCTGTGTTTCTGCAATTCTCTCGGCTTTGCGCCGCGCCACATTCGGGAAATCCACCTCCCACATTGCAGCCCTGGTCAGGAGGCCAGCAGTTTTGAGGCAAAAGTATAGCGAGTCAGAACCCGCCCCCAAAGACAAAATCTGGGCGCGAGGTGCCTCGGGGCACGCACGCGTTAGCTTCAGGAAGGCGTGCACGCAGTGCCGCACAGCGCGCGCGCGGACGTAGTAACCTCTGTGAATAAGCGGCGCGCGGCGCGCGGTCCCCGGAACCAGCAGCGCAGCGAAGGGGTCCTGCACGTACCCGCGCGCGGCCAGGGAACTCTTGCTGAGACCGCTGCTGTCATTGGTACTCTGTACTGCTCCCGCTCGCCGCTCCCGGCTCCGCGGGCCCATGGCCAGGAGAAACTCAGGAACGGCGTCCGTCACAGTCGTGAACTGCCGGCTGTTCGCCTGTACAGATCTCACGTTCCTCCGTAAGGAAAAACTACCCCTCCTCCTGGTCACCACGCCCGTGTGCGAGTTACGTCACTTCCGAGAAGAGTGCGGTTCTCCAATCAGGATTGAGGAGGGTGTTACTTGTCCTAAAGTTCAACTGCGAATGACCTTTCTTTGATTCTGCGGATTACGTTTCCTCAAGAAGACATCTTGCTACCTCTGTGACAACGTGTGTAGGGGAGCTGGGGCTGGCACTTTTCTTCAACGCTTTCAGTCTGAGGGGAAGCTTATCTAGGCCCTTATAGTTGAGGCATCTGTCAGAGGTGAGTGTGGGAACTGACGACCTGACTTCCTTGGATGGCGAAGGAAGGGTTTAGTAGGGACCAAGAAGGGGTCAGCACCACGGACCTTTAGAGAGCAAGAAGTCGTTTCTTGAATGCTAATAATAGTTGCTAATTTACTTAATGCTTTCGTCGTACAAAAGAGAATCTGTTTAAAATCAGGCCAGATGGAATGTGAAGAAACAGACCTTTACAGATAATTTATAAGTATTTATGATAACTTTCCCCCACAGATGTATATTATTGATTATCTTGTATTCTTCTGCGAGGTTAAGAATGAGTAAAAGACTCACCCTCTGTTTCTCATCTGTAAAATGTTACTCCCCTTCACTTCCAAAATTCTGTAGTTCTAAAGTGATGTTGAATATGTCCATGATAGGTAATGGAAGAGAGTTGATTATTCCCTGTGACATATTATGAGCCTGCTTTTAAGGAGGAAATTCAGGCTGTATTCTGAAATAAAGCTTCCAAATTGGGTGCCTAGCAGTCACCAATAAGAAACTGCTTTCAGAGATATTTAGGAAATTTACAATTCATCAATTTTGTGCCTGGCTGAAATAGAGAAGGAAATCAGGATGACTTTAATTGTATCTACCTCCAAGCAGTACCACAAAATGGTTAAGAGCATGAGTTTTGGAGTCCAGCTAATTTGGATACTAAAGTCAATAAAAAACTTAGATCAGGATGAAGATTTGGTGATTGAAAAATATAATTTAGCTCTGGTGCTTAAGAGCTTATTGATGACCTTAGGGAGAAACAGCTTCTGTGGCACAATCAGGGTAGAATCCATGTCTCAGGAATAAGAGATAAGTCAATGGAGGCATCTAGGTTAAATTATGCTTTCAAGGAGCTTAGTTCAGAAGAAGAAAAGAGTGTAGTAGCTAATGAAGAAAGTGAGATAAGAGTTTTGTTTTGTTTTGTTTTCAGGTGGAAGCAAATACATGCTGCACACGCATGTTGTTCCCCTGAAGGAAATCAGCCAGTGGAGAGGGAGAAGTTGAAGGAACTGAAAAATGAGAAGATAACTCACTGGTGGAGTAACAACTTGGAATAGATAGGAAGTGGGACCCAGCAAACATTAGCATTTTTCTCTGACTCAAAAGAATCTGGATAAAGATTAGTTTAGAATTAGATGAAGGCAAAGAAAAATAGAAGGAATTCATACTTAATGTTTTCTATTTTCTCTGTAAAGTTGGTGGCAGGGTTATCAGTTTAGCATAAGTCAGTTGGATCTGGTGGAATACTTGAGTTTAGAGTTGCCTCTGAAGGGACTGAGAGAAGGACTCATCTAAGCATTCTGACTCTTTGGAGTCTCATCTTTAAAATGAGAAGTTTCAGTGCTGCTCTTGAGGTATCTCAGTGTTGATTTAGGCCAGTTGAGAGAGAAAAAGAATAATTGAAGGACCAAAAAAAAAAAAAAAAAAGTAGGGACTAGGGTTGTGACTCAGTGGTAGAGTACTTGCCTAGCATGTGTGAGGCCCTGGGCAATTCTCAGCACCATAGAATAAATAAAGGTATTGTGTCCATCTACAACTAAAAAAAAAAAATTAAAAGAAAGCACTGTAGAAATAAATTTATTTAATGACAAATTAGTAAAATGTAGATGTCATGTTTAAAATACTTTTTGCTCTTTTTTGCAAAGAGCAGAGCAAGAAAAAATATGTAAGAAGAAAGAAAATGGAGTAAAATTTGTGATTTGGGTACCTTATGAGTGTTTATTTTTAATCTCAGTTTATGTTTATGTAAAATAGGGATAATAATACCTAGTGAGTTGTGAGGATTTAAAAGAATTTTCTAAGATACTTAACACAGTGATTGTCTCATAGCAAGTGCATAATAAATAGTAACAAATATTTTTATTAATCTGAGTTCCCTTTTTGGGAGGGATGACAATATGAAAAAAGTTCCCTGGGAGACAGATTTGGTTCTGGTACTACTCTAACTCAATTAAATACCACTAATGTAGAAGGAACTTACACCAGTGTTCATTGCCTTTTGGATTCTCACCCCTACCCCAGTTTCTTCTGACCCAAACAAAAATCAGCCCAGGAAGCATGGATTTGGCAGGACTTGGTATTGTTGGGAAGCAGCATTTTAGGCAAAGAACAGCATGACTATTTGGGTGACTTTCAGGTTTCCATAGATTGACATTGAGTGGGCCAGTAAATTTGCTTACAACTAAAGGTCAGTCTGGGGTACAGTTTGAGTGGGTTACAAAATAAGTTCAGTATCCTGGAATAGAGTTGAAAGTGTATATAGAAAGCTGGCCAACTGTTAGTTTTGTTGTAGGCTTGCATTATAAAATGAACTAAGTGCCTTTTTAGGCTGTCATTCTATTGTCTAAACATAAAATTCCCCTTGCAATTCATGATACTAAAGCTAAAAATAATCAATGCTGGGGCACAGTGGTGCTCGTATATAATCCCAGCAGCTTGGGAAACAGGCAGGAAGATTGCAAGTTCAAAGCCAGCCTCAGCAAAGGTGAGGCACAAAGCAACTCAGCGAGACCTTGTCTCTAATTAAAATACAAACTAGGGCTGGGGATGTGGCCCAGTGGTTGAGTGCCTCTGAATTCAATCCCTGGTACCAAAAAAAAATAAATAAATAAATAAAAATAAATAATAATAATAAAATAATCACATACTTTTTGTAAGAACTTCAGGTTACACAAAAATATATATAAGGTAAACAAAAGTAAAATACTCTCTCCCAACCTTTCCCATTCCCAGCCTACTTTTTAGTGGTAACAGTGTGTTTTAGGCATAAAGATACAAATAAAAATTCTTGTGTCTATATATGAATGTATGTATATATGTACACATACATACATATTTACATTTTGTTAATAGATGTCATCTTCCTAAATAATCCATTACTTTTTGAAAGTGACACTGTCATAGAAATCTTTGCATATAGTCATAGATATTCAGTCGATGGATATATAATTTAGTCAGTACCAAACTGGTAACAGTTAGGTTAGTTCTAGTTTTTTGCTGCTATAAATGATGCTATAAGAAAATACTTGTACATCTTATAAGATACAGGATATATTCCTATAAGTGAAATTAAAGGGTCAAAAATAAGTGGATTTTTTTTGTTTTGTTTTTACATTGACAGATATTGCCAAAATGTTTTTTAAAGACTAGCAGATTCTCTTCCTATCAGACTTTTTACTCATACCTTTACCAACATTGAGTATTATTCTTCTGGGATTCAGATTTTTTTTTTTTTTTTTTTGGTTATTTTTACAAGTTAAGTTTTCCACATGAATTTTAGAATAATTTTTTTAGGAATTTTTTTGTGGGGAATATTTTGATTAATATTTACTTTATACCTGTTGAGCTTTCCTAATCTTAAATCTGAAATGCCCCAATATCTAAAACTTTTTGAGCATTGACCATGCTGCAAGTAGAAAATTTCACACCATAAAACTTTGTTTCATGCAAAAAATTATTTAAAATATTGTATAAAATTACCTCTAGGCCCTGTGTGAAACATGTATATGAAACAAACATTCCAAAATCTAAAAACAATTCTGGTCCCAAGCATTTTGGATAACAGATATATAACCTGTTAGTCAATTTATGGTAAGTTGACTTTACCTATGCAAGAGTAGGTATGATTTTGCACTTTAATGAAACAGTTTACCTTATTAACCCTTACAGTTGTCAGTAGCTATTTTTACAAATAAGGAAACTAAAGCTATGAGGAATAAGTAACAGGGTCTTACAACTAGTAGAATGCAGCACTGGTAAAGGGACAAACACCAATCCGAAAGCATCTCTGCTTTTCCTTTGTATATTTTAAACAATTAAAAATACAAATTTCCCAAAGGACTTAAAAGCAGAATACTACAAAGATGCAGCCACATCAATGTTCATAGCTGCTCAATTCACAATAGCCAGATTGTGAACCAACCTAGATGCCCTTCAATTGATGAATGGATAAAGAAACTGTGATATATTTATACAATGGAATATTACTCAGCCATAAAGAATAATAAAATTATGGCATTTGCAGGCAAATGGATGAAACTGGAGATTATCATGCTAAGTGAGATAAGCCAATCTCAAAAAACCAAAGGAAGAATGATCTCGCTGATAAGTGGATGATGACACATAATGCGGGGGGAGAGAATGAAGGAAGGAGGGACTGTATAGAGGGAAAAGAGGGTGGGAGGGTAGGGGGAAAATAACAGAATGAATCAAACAACATTACCCTATGTAAATGTATGATTACACAAATGGTATGCCTTTACTCCATGTACAGAGAATCAACATGTATCCCATTTGTTTACAATAAAAATAAATATATATTTAAAAAAATACAAATTTGCCGGGCATACTGGTGCATGCATGTAATCCCAGTGGCTTGGGAGGCTGAGGCAGGAGGATCACAAGTTCAAAGCCAGCCTCAGCAATTTGGCAAGGCCCTAAGCATCTCAGTGAGACCCTGTCTCTAAATAAAATACAAAAATGGGCTGTGAATGTGGCTCAGTAGTTGAGTGCCCTGGGTTCAATCCCCAATACAAAAACAAAAACAACCAGATTTCAGGTTTTAATACACCTCTTACTACCTTGAGGCCTTTTCCTATTTTTTGTTTGATTAATTACTGCTTACCAATCATTTCTCCACTTTAGATACATTTAAGTTAGCTTTGTAGGGGCTTTTGCCTTTTAAAGCGTATATTAGCAAAATTCTGTCCTTTGCTTATATATCAGCATCTGAAAATGTTCACATTTGTTAAAATAGGTAAAATTGAGTCCAGAGCTACATGTAGAGTCAATATTATAAAAATGCATGGAAGTAAATCATTCTGAAGAAAATCTAGAACCACAGAATTTATCAGCTGAAATACAATGTATTGTTCAAACCAAGAATAAGAGTGGAGAAGAATTATTTCTCGTGCTAAGATCATGGAGGTAGAAGAACATCAGCAGCCACGGAAGACCAGCTTTTACTCAGAATTGCCAAAAGTGGTGAGAATTCTTGAATGGTTACTCCTTATAATGACTTTTATGCTGTTTCTTTCCACAAAAGAAAAGTAAATTTCATGAGTAGAATTTATAAACTTTGCAAGTTATATAGCTAACTCTAATAGGCAATTTGTTTAATTCAAACTACAAACATCTAGTACCTAGTATGATGCTGTGCAGCCAGTGAATACTTGATAAGTTCTTACTGATTGTATTCTCTTGTTTTAGGAACTTCATGCCCACTTGAATGGATCCATTAGTTCTACTACCATGAGGAAATTAATAGCCAAGAAGCCAAATCTTAAAATCCATGATCAGATGACTATGATTGACAAGGGAAAGAAAAGAACTCTAGAAGAGTGAGTTTGGGGAAGTTGTGGAAATACTTCTCTCTTTTTTTGGCACCAGGGATTGAACCCATGGGCACTTAACCATTGAACCGGTCCTTTTTTGTATTTTTATTTAGAGACAGAGTCTTACTGAGTTACTTAAGACCTCACTAAGTTGCTGAGGCTGGCTTTGGAACTAATGATCCTCCTGCCTCAGCCTCCCAAACCACTGGGATTATAGGTGTGTGCCACCGTGCCTGGCTGCTGTTTCTTCTCTTTTTTTTAATCAGTATTTTCAGATTGTAATAATTTAATACATAAGACTTCAGTCTTTTAGTAGTTAAAAGAAATAGGGTAGTCATCTGGCACTGGGAATACAATGTAGCATTTTTTCAACTGTCAGACTATTGACAGTATTTTTAATGATTTGTGTTATTTATGAATGATACTATATTTGAATATTCTTTAGACTTGAAAGTAAAGGCAGCAGAGGCAAGGTTAGAGAATAATGTTTTATTTTCAGTCATTTGATTACCTTGCCAGATATATGTAATTTTTGAAAAACCTATTCTATAGTTCTTTGTAAATCTAAATATATACTTACTGTTAGCCTAAAATCTATTTATTAATTCAGCTTAGGAAATTTCTTAAGTGACAAATTTTTTGTGACTAGGATGTTAAAACTTTTCATATTGTAGGTGTTTCCAGATGTTTCAAATTATCCATCAACTTACTACTAGCCCTGAAGATATTCTCATGGTGAGACATGAACGAATTTTTATAATGATTTAAAAATTATTAACTAATTTACTCTTCTGTGGTTGAACATGACCTTTTGCTTTCATCAAGAGTCTGATGAAAAATGTCTTCTTTTTTTATGACCACTCTTTTTAAAACCAGTTTTAAGACACTTTCCTAAGAGCTAATGTTAAAAAAAAAAAAAAAAAAAAAGTACTGTTTAATGTAAAAGATATGAGGAAAGAACCAAGATCAGCATTTTCTATTGGTTAGGACACACTATGGAGGAGAAAATCCGGTTTTCCATATATAACCTATCATATGAAATATTTGACCTCAGATAGCAGTGCTCTTGGTAAGACTTATCTATATTCTGGAGGAGATTTTTCATTGCCTAGGTGGACATTGTAGACAATGAAATTCATGAAGCACTTAGAGATTGAGTGATTAATCCTTAGAGAAATTGTGCCCTCTTTTGGGATGATGAACTCAAGGATACCACTGTGTTCTCTCTGAAGTGTCATGATACTAGAGTCTGACATGGAAGACTAGCTTATGTATCATTGATCTGACCAATATGACATTTTATTTGATTTTTTCAAAACATTGTTTTATTTGTTCTTTTTAGGTATTCCATGATAACATTTTAAAATAATCTCTTTGTAAGTGAAGAGAAGCAAAATCTTTTCAGTGTTCTTAACCATTGAGGAAAAAATGGGGCTTGGGATGTAGCTCAGAGATGAATGTTTGCCTAGTGTATGTGAGGCCTGAATTTGATCCTTAACACTGCAAGCAAAAAGAAAAGAATGAATGAAAAAAGGAAAGAAAAAAAGTAAGAAGTATACTATGTTTCTAGAGAAACATTTTCCTTCTTGGCCAAGACTGATTTTCATGTTAAGTAGTATGTTCATTAACTACCTTTTAGAGGAGAGTTAAGTTTAATAGTTAAGTTCGGCAGAAGTTGACTGAGTGCCTGCAGTGTTCTAGACACTATGCCAAAGACTTGGAGATATAAAGATAGATACAGCCTCTATTCCTAAGGAATTTATAGTCAGGTTGGACAGACAGACCCATCAGCAGAATTCAATATAACATGGTAAGCTCTGTGTTCAAGATATACACAGGTATTTATAGGAACTCAAGAAACATTCTCTAATTAGCCACTCAACAGATACCTTTTTTTTTTTAAGGTTTTTTTTTTTTTTTTTTTTTTTTAGTTGTAGATGGACACAATACCTGTATTTTTATGTATTTATTTTTATGTGGTGCTGAGGATTGAACCCAGTGCCTCACACGTGCTAGGCAAGCTCTCTACCACTGAGCCACATCCCCTGCCCTCAACAGATCTTTGAACACTGGTAGGAATGTCTGCCATAGAGACTTAAGTTTCACTTTGTTCTCAGTATTTCAAAGTGATGTAATTTTAGATTCTGAGAGCTTCATACTTCGTTGGTATAATAATGTCATTCTTATCACTTCATTAATTTCAAAATGAAAGTAGGTAAAAAGCTCTTAAATGAGGTGAGATTCTGAGCATTAGGCTTAGTGCTACTGGAATGAGCACAGGTGGTGGTAGATGACAGTGAGGTACCCAAATAATAGTTGAAACATCTGTGAGAGTAAGCCAAGAGATTGTTTGCTTGTAAATGTGGCACTGAGAGGGGGAATCACTTAAAACTGTAGTCAGGGTGACCTGGGTAGAATGTCAAAGAGAGGATGAAATGTAGCTGGAAACAATATTCCTTATTATGTGTGCCAACACTTCTTTCTGAAGTAGGTATTTTTATTGTTCCCTTGTTACAGGTGAAAAATGATCTTGAAGAGGTTAAATGGGGATTGGGTGAATAGTTCAATGGTAGAGTACACACTTAGTTTACACAGGACTCTGGGTTCTCTCCCCAGCACTACCCCGCTCCCCACCCAAAAGAGATTAAGTGGAACTTGTTCAGGGTCTCACGCAGAGAATAAGTAGCAGAACTGACTGTCTCTGATTGATTTCAGAGCCCATGAGCTTTCCCATTCAGGAGCTTAACTAATTGTGATGTACTCTATCTGGAGAAAGAACTGGAAAAGATATTCTCAGTCCAGAGAGAGGAAAGCCCAAAAAAGAGAAGAGTTGCCCTCAGAACCTACGACAATGAACAGAAGGGGCTAAATCTGGCAGATAACAGTGTGGATCCCAGGGAAGGGTTCTTGGGTGTGGATTAGGGATGATTCCATAGGCCTCACTCGGTCTTGATAAATCTTCCTCACTTTGTTCTTGTCACATACCTGCTAGCAACCTCTTCATTAATCATTTGTTTTCATATATAACAAAATACTCAGAAAAGGAGGGCTTTGTATAGTGACTGTGATCACTTTAGTCACTGGAAGGGACTGCTGTTTCAAACCCTCATTCAGCCCAACCCTTCATTCTCTAACAGGCTTCTGTGTCAGTCTCAAGTTAGCTGGGGTAGGATGGGTTGGTTCCTCTGGGTCTCTTTGGTTCTGGAGTAGTGATAAGATCCAGCTTGCAAAGATGAGACCCACACGTTGATGGTGACATTGGCAGCAAGATGGAGGTCTTGCTGCCAATGTCACCATAGGGTCAGGTGCCAGCAGTGAAGGCTTGGAGGCTGCAGGGTTATGCCCAGTAGTGGAGGTAGCAGTGGCATCTTACATGGTGTAGAAGTGGTACATGATTTTGAATGCTGTAGTGTTGTCTTAAGCTGGGTAGTCTCAAGTGTGTTTTTCCATACCTCCTGGTGAATCTGAACTCCCCATCCATTTACATTATAATGAATTTCTTTTTGGCTTTAGTGGGAAATTTTTTTTAAAATGTCCCAGACCTTGGACTTCTAGGAATTCAGTAACATAGTACCGTACCATTAGACACTGCACAGTCAACCCTGTTCCTTTGTTAGGACTCTGGACTTCTTGCTTATATGCACATAGTCAAAGCAGATTAAGATTAGGATACCAACTGAAGGGCTAACTAAGGCAGGCTGGTCATAGCATCCTCAGCCTGGTCTATTTTCATCTAGATTAGATTTTCCTTAGGATTTATGGTAGATAAGGAAAACATGTTTTCAGTACTTTTTGGTTGTTAAAATTTAAACAATATTAGATACTATTTTGCTTTTAGTTATAACCCAATTTCTGTGCCTACATTTTCCTAAATACTTTGGGGGAAAATTTAACCCTACCAGAATTTATAGAAAAATACAACTCATTCCCAAATAACAAGAAAAGGGGTCGGGGACATGGTTCAGTGGTGAAGTGCTTGCCTGGCATATGTGAAAAAGAATAAGGGTTTATTTGTTTATTTCTATATATACATTTCTTAGCACTATACCGACATGGATGATTCCAGTTGTTTTTGCCTCATTTCTTTGTTTTATCAGTTTGCCATTAGGAACGCTAGGAAATAGAGGAATGGTTAAAAGCACAGGAGAATGTGACTGATGTGCAGATTTGGATTTAATGTGGGAATGAGAGGAATGATGGGAGATGTTTGGAAATGTTGCAGCTATCATGTTTTTTTTTCTCTTGTTACCAGGGACTGAACCCATGGGTGCTGAGCCACTGAGCCACATCCCCAGCCCTTTTTATTTTTTATTCTGAGATAGGGCTCACTAGGCTGCTTACAGCTTTGCTGTATTGCTGAGGCTGGCTTCAAACCTGTGATCCTCCTATCTCAGCCTCCTAAGCAGCTGGGATTATAAGCATGTGCCACCACACCTGGTCACAATTCAAATTCAATAAATGAAATAAAGCTATACAACTTAGCACTTCCACTGTGACCATTGCTCTAGTATTAATGATGTTGTGTACATTGCCTTTATTATCAGGTCACAAAAGATGTCATTAAAGAGTTTGCAGATGATGGTGTCAAGTACCTGGAACTGAGAAGCACACCTAGAAGAGAAAATGATACTGGTAGAATTTAATTCCTTCTCAGTGAACATACTGTCCCTTTTCCCATGTGCTTTGATCATTCATGTGTTTAGAAGTTGGGAGCATGAAGCACTAACTTTTACACTATTGTCTATTTTCATGGGGACCTTTCTGCCTCACCAGGGCCAAGTGAGGCAGAATATCATGGTGGGGAGCATATAATGGAGCAGAACTACTTACCTCAGATAGCTGGGATGTGGGAAGAGAGAGAAAACAGGGTCCCTGTATATATCCCAGGGGCTTAGCCCTTAGTGACCTATTTCCTTCAATTAGGCCCTGCCTCCTAAGATTCTACCACTTTCAAATAGTGCTGTTTTTTCTCTTTCATTTTTCTACTGTTACTTTCCTATGTGTTCTTTCCAGGAATGACTAAAAAGACCTACGTGGAATCCATACTTGAGGGTATAAAACAGTCCAAACAAGAAAATTTAGACATTGATGTTAGGTAAGAAGATTGTACCTTAGTAGTTAGCCATTAAAAACAAACAAACAAACAAAAACAGTAGAATGTGATATTTTTCTACATCATTATATAGATGTTATGGATTTTTACAAAATTAACCATCAACTGATTTCTACCTATAAGAGAAAAAAATAGAATCAAGAACCTTATTGTTTAAGATGAGAATACAATTCTGAATTTATTCATGTGGCAATAGAATTCTGAATTCTGAGTATTTTTACTTGAGTGGAGTATGGCTTCTCATTGCTGTTAAACTTTTTAGTGGACTTTTTTTTTTTTGGCAGCAGGTGGTACCAGGGATTGAACTCAGGGACACTCAACCACTGAGCCACATCTCCAGCCCTATTTTGTATTTTATTTAGAGAACAGGGTGTCACTAAATTGCTTTAGCACCTCGCTTTTGCTGAGGCTAGCTTTAAACTCATGATCCTCCTACCTCAGCCTCCTAAGCCACTGGGATTATAGGCATGTGACACCATGCCCAGTTTAAGTGGATTTCTTACCATGGCCTCCATGGTCCTTGTGATCTGATTGCCTCTGTTATTTAACAGCTCATCTAGGCCAGTTATCCTCAATTACTACACACTGGTCTGTACTCTGTTCCTAAAATAAGCCAAAACTATCCCACTTACCACCTTGTACTTCCTGCCACTTTCCCCTCCATCGTATCCTTGCACAGCAGGCTTTTTCACATTATTTTTAGGTCTCAATTTGGCTGTCACTTCCTCAGAACAGCCTTCCTTAGCACTTTAAGTGCACCCCCCAACACAAACACACACAAATTCTGTAGTCACCATCTGTTTCCTTTATGGCATTCCTTTTATAAGAGATACAGAATTATCTTCTGTTATTTGTGTACATATACCCACCTACCAGAATTTAAGTTCAGAGAGGCCAGAGGCTTTATCTTTAGTTTACCACTGTCTCCAGTACTTTGAACAGCAGGCAGATAGTAGGGACTCAGTAAGTCCTTGAGTGAAGAAAGAAGGCAAGTTAGCTAGGTAGTTTCAGGCTATAAGATCTCTAAAAAATTAAACTTAACTAGACTAAAAGCCCAATAAAAGACCAAGCAGAAGACAAGACTAGAATACAGATGGTCACTAAATATATAGAAAATATTTATCCTCATTAATCAGATAGTTTTAAAAGGAGGGATCACAGTTTTGTTTCAGTAGTTTAAAAAAAGAACCAATGTTTGTTAAGTTATACACTGCTGTTGTATAATATACCATATGTAATTAATAAAATCTCTTTAATGAGCACTGTGTATCAATATTTTTGAAGGTTTTTCCTCTGATCAGTAGTGAATCATAAAAGAAACAGATCTGGAAATGGATTGTAAGGAGATAGATTAATGTATGCATAAGACTATTATAGTATTTATAACGAAAAAAGAAAATATCCTAAAATATCCAGCCATCAGAGGTCAATTACATTATGGTATGTTAATATGATTTATACTATTTTCTAGCATTACTCAGTGGCATAGGAAATTGAATGAAGGAAAAGACCCTGTGTCTTCTATACAGTTGATCCAAATTTTGTAAATAAATGAACAAATGCTAGAGGAATTTATTTTGTGAATAAATAAATTAATAAATGCTGAAGAAAATCACAACAATAAAGCAGGGGTTCTTTGGGTATTTAAGTCCTATTGAATTCCAACTAATATATGAAGAATGAGTTTGTATCAAATATTTAATATATTTTAGAATTAGAATTATATTAATTTTGTAATCCCTAATGAAATAATGAATCTGTCTTCCTGAGAAAATACTATCAGTGATTTATTCTTGCCAAAAGATTGAATCTATTCTGATTAAGCCTCTAGACTAGATCCAATTATCAGTTTATAGGAAGTAGAAGAGACAGGAGAACATGTTAACACCAGACATAATCAACAAAATGAACAACATGATTTTCTTTAATAAATAACAAGAAAAGAGGTGGGGTTGGAAATGGGGGAAGGAGAAGAATGAGTGGCTGTAGATTAGAAAAAAGAGAGAGATACAGTGACTAAATCAAGATGTAGACCTTATTTGGGTTCTGTATCAAGAAATTGTTAAAACAGGGCTGGGAATATAATGCACTAGGTAGAATGCATACCTCACATGCACAAGGCCCATGGGTTCCATCCTCAGCACCACAAAAAAAAAAAAAAAAAAAAAAAAAAAAAAAAATCTGTAAAAACAAACTATAAAAAGTCAAATAATAAACAAAATAAGTGAGACAATTAGAAATGTGAACACTAACTAGATATTTGATGCTATTTAAGAATTCACATCTCATTCTCCCTGGTATAGTAAAATGTCATGATGTCTAGATGCAGGCTTTGCTTTTCCTAGTAAGCTGTATTACATGTGGCTTGCTATACCTGTCCAGCCACACCAGAGTTGTTTTTTATTTCATTTATACCACTATAATTTTCATCTATTATATTTCATCTTATATTAAAGATACTTGATGGCAATTGACAGAAGAGGTGGCCCTTTAGTAGCCAAGGAGACTGTTAAACTTGCTGAAGAGTTCTTCCTTTCTACTGAGGATACAGTTCTTGGCCTTGACCTCAGTGGAGACCCTACTGTAAGTTTTTCTAAATGTATTTTATTTCTAAAAGGTAGAATCATTCAGTGAGGTAAGGATTAACTTGGAGCATCCTACCTTTTCCAGAGATTCCACCCCATACTCTGTGAATGAAGCTTTGTTCTGCCTTGGATGATGAATGTCTAGATAGAACAGCTATTCTCAACAAAGTTCTATGAAAGAATTAAACATCCTTAATTTTTTTTTTTTTTTGCCTCATTATGTAACCATTTTCTCCATTCTTTAAAGATGGTGCACAACTGTTACCAGCTCATATGCATGGAAGATAAGTTAGTTCCTTAGGTACAGGGGATGGATGTCTTAGAGTATTAAGGCTTAATTATTCTCATAGAATCCCCAGATAAGAAAAGTTTTCCTGAGTTGCTTGAGTGAAAGATTCAAGCAGACGTTTTGACATTTTGGGCCAGATAATTCTATGTTGTGGGGGCTGCCCTGTGCCTTATAGGATGTTTAGTAGCATCCCTGACCTCTACCTACTAGATGCCAGTAACAACCTCCCATGTGGCAACCAAAAATATCTCCAGTAATTGCCAGATGTTCCCTGGAGAGCAAGATTGTCTAGCTGAAAACCCCTGAATGATTAGAATGTTCAGTGAAACTAGTTCTAATGACTTTGTCTAAACGTGGACTATTCTGCATCTTGGTTTTTTGCGGGGGGTACCGGGGATTGAATTCAGGGGCACTTGACTACTGAGCCACATCCTCAGCCTTGTTTTGTATAATTCTCCTGCCTTAGCCTCCCAAGCCACTGGGATTACAGGTGTGCACCATCACATCCAACTTGCATCTTATTTTCTTTCTTTTTTTTTTTTTTAAAGCAATGTTAGTTATATATTTATTTGTGTAACTATTTGCTTCCTGTTCCTCAGCAGTCAGACAGTTGGCTCCTAACAGGCAGAGGCCTGGCTATACACCTGCCTTGCCCCTACCCCAGTATGGGTCATTGGCCTCACATGTAATAAGCCAAAGGGGGACCTTTATTTTGTTCATTTATTTATATGTGGTGCTGAGAATTGAACCCCAGGGCCTCACACATGCTAGGCAAGGGCTCTGCCACTGAGCCACAACCCCGCCCTGCATCTTATTTTCATTTAACAGTTTTTTGGTAATCATAAAATTTCCTGAATCAAGTGAGTTCTCCTGAGCACTACATATTTAGATATCTTTCCAAAAATAAAATGTGTTAACTGCCATATATAGTCTAGCTGATTGACCTCAGGTTCACTGATATTGGGCTTAAGATTCTTGAGGGCAGGGACTGTGCCTTTGTCAGCTTTGTATTCCCCAAAGTGTATAGCACATTGTAGGTGTTTTATAAAATGTGCAAATTGGTCTGCCATTTTTTTATTTATTTGTTTAATGGGACAGAGTATCCAGTTCCTCAGTTTGCCTAGAATTCTCATGTATCCTCATTTTAACTTTTATCTTCAAGATAGGACAAGCAAAAGATTTCTTGGAACCTCTTTTAGAAGCTAAAAAAACAGGTCTGAAGTTGGCATTGCATCTTTCAGAGGTAAATAATATTGTCTTAAGTGAAAGAGGGCAGATTCTCACAGAATATAATAGTTATTTTTGAGTAACTAAAAATAAACCTGGCTTAGAAAAAACATTTTTGAAGGGGGAATGTACGAATATTTTTAGTTGCAGATTTTTTTTTTTTTTTTTTTTTTTTGATACTAGAGATTGAACCCGTGGGTACTTAACCACTGAGCCATTTCCCCAGCCCTTTTTTTAAGTTTTGAGACAGGGTCTCTAAGTTGCTTAGGGCCTTGCTTAGTTGCTGAGGCTGGCCTTGAACTTGTGATCCTCCTGCCTCAGCCTCCTGAGCCACTGGGATTACAGGCATGTGCCACCATGCCCAGCCTTGAAATATTTTAAAATGTAAATTAAAATGGTAAGGGCTAGGTGTGGTGGTAGGCACCTGGCTGAAGTTTCTGTTTGAGGTATACCTTAGATTCTATTGCTCTTCTTGTTTGAATTGTAACATTTCATTTAAAAATGTTCCAATCATTTACCTTTTGGGCCTTTGGGCTATCTAGGAGATAAAGAGTACAGCTGGATATTTTCATGGTAATTGTGGTAGTGCGCTTTGTCAGAATAAAATAGGAGCACATTATGTGTGAGATGTCTGGGCCCTGGAGTCAGATGGAGTTAGGTTTTACCCTTAATCTCCACCATACATTAGCTCTAGGACCTTGAACAACTTTTTAAAAATTCTTTATATTTTTAACTATAAAAGTTTTATGTACCTGAAGAAATTTCAAGTACAGGGAAGTATAATCAGAAGGAAAAAAATTAAAATGGAAAGTCCCCTTCCTATTTCAATTCTATTCCCCAGAGTTAATGCTGTTAACAGTTTTGTTTTTATATTTTTCTAAGTCTTTTTGATTATCTTTGAACACATAGACACAACACAAAACACACATGCATATAGAGTTAGGTATTTTGTTTTTTGAAATTATCTTTTCTGAGTTTTAATGTCTTCATCTTAACACTTTGTAATATTCTTAAAGAATTGATGTGGAAAGGCATAAAGCAAGTTCATAGAAAGTTTAAGTTTATTGTTATTACTGAAATGAATATAGAATAGTATTGAGGAATGAATAAGATAAAAGGAAGAAGGGGTTCTGAATGTAGCTCAGTGTACTGTAGAGTACCTGGCCCTGCATTCAGTCTCAGCACCCAAAACTAAAACAAAAAACGATAAAGAGAGCTGGAAAGATATTAATAGTTCAGCTATCTGTGTTAACTACATAGAGGGACAGAGTATGCACTGTAGAAAAAAAAAGCTTGTAAGAACAACTGAAAGGGGTAGGGGTTGTGGCTCAGTGGTAGAGTGCTTGCCTAGCATGTGTGAGGCACTGGGTTCAATTCTCAGCATCACATATAAATGAATGAATAAAATAAAGGTCCACCAATATCTAAAAACATTTTTAAAAAAGAACAAATGAAAGAGATCATTTATCCCTTTGTTTCACTTTTCTGAAGATTCCAAACCAAAATAAAGAAACACAAATGCTCCTGGATCTGCTTCCTGACAGAATTGGGCATGGAACATTTCTCAATTCCTCTGAGGAAGGATCCCTTGATCTGGTGGACTTTGTGAGGCAACACCGGATACCACTGGGTAAGGCTTAGATTTCAGGTCTCCCAGATAACTCTCTGGCTTTTCTTCTCTAATCCCCCAGATTGCAAGCCATAAATGGAAAAGTAGTGTTCTGAAATTATAAATACCATATAGAATTCAAAGATGCATTGGATATGTGTTTTCTGAGCCTCATTTAAGTGAGTTTTAACTCCTGTTAGAATGAAAGCTCTATGAAAGTGGGTCCCTCTCTGTCTTGTTCACCCTATAATCTTCAGTAAGTATTTTTTGAAGGACTAAGGGTCACCAGGATTTTGAAAATAGCTTTTATGAAATTGACATGTAATGAAAATATGTAACATTTATTTAAAAACTAATTATGGAAAATTCAAATATATTTTTTTCAATTGCAGAGCTTTTATTTAGGGTTTGATTAAATTTGCAACGAGTTAATTTAAAATATGAAAATGTTTTTTTAAGTAGCATGAATTAAACATAAAACAAAATTAAGCATGCATCACAAATCACCTTGCTAACCTGTCTTACTAATGCATAGAAATCATAGTATAAAGAGTCCAACAACATCAAAATTTTTTTCTATTCAACTACATAAAATATTTTTTAATCTAATTTTATTTTATTTTATTTTTTAAATTTATTTTTATTGTAAACAAATGGGATACATGTTGTTTCTGTTTGTACATGGAGTAACAGCATACCATTTGTGTAATCATACATTTACATAGGGTAATGATGTTTTGATTAATTCTGTTATTTTTTCCTTCCCCCCCACCCCTCTTTTCCCACTATACAGTCCCTCCTTCTCAAATATATATTTTTATATGTCTCTTGACCTTACATACTTGGTGGATTTATTTATGAAGTGCCTACTTTGTTGTTATTGCTGTTAATTGCTTATAATATAGCAATAAACAAAACAGGCAGGGTTTCCTTCTCAAGTAAATCATTCTAGTGGAGAACAGATAGTAAACAAATACAAGGGAAATTATCACTGTTATGGTCTATGAAGAAAATTAAACTGGCTGATAAAATAGTGATCAGATAACCACTTTTTTGGTGGTCAGGGAAGATCTTTCTGAAGAAGGCAAGAAGTGAATGCCTACAAATCATTTTACTGAATGGTCAATTTACTAAATTTACAAATCCATCAGTTTACTAAAACCTTTGATGGATACTTTTTTAATTATTTGGAGTTTTTAGCAATTCATAGTGAGTTTTTTTTTTACTAAGATTTTTAAATATCCACAAAAGTAGAGAGAATGGAAACCTCTTTCATAATGATCTTATTTGGTATGGTGGCCCAGCTCTACTCCCAGCTAAGTGAGGGGGCATCACCTGGACTTGATGGACCTGTACTGAGGCTCCTTTATCCAAGTGAGCAGATGCCAGCAGTCAAGTCAGTGAAGTATTTTACTCTGTCTGAGGAGCCAAGTACAGTGTTTCAAGGTAGGAATTTTGTTAATAGCACAACAAATTCTTAAGATGAACTTACCCAGAAGTAGCAGGCAGTGAATGGATGGTCTGGGTAAAGGGTGTTCAGGAGTTTTCTTAGAAGCCACGGGAAAAATATATGACTCACTCTTGCCTCTTTATAGTGCTGTAACACTCAAGCAGTGTTAAAAAAGGTTTCCTTACCTTTGTTTGGTCTCTACTATAAGACTAGGAGGAACTACAATAACCCTTCAAAAAACCTTCTGCTCTACTGTCATAATGTTCATCATGACTAACTTATAACATTCTTCTTTGCTCTTCATTCTGGTAAAGAAAGGGAATCATGTGGCTGTGAAAAGAATATAACTCCTTGCCTGGTATAGTTGCTGCCATACTTAAGCACATACTTCCTGTACAACTACATTAATTGAACTGTAAATTTTTATATCACACATAAGGTCAGTTTTGTAGAATAATAAAACTACTGCAAACCAACATGGTTTGTAAAGGTTTCTCACCAGTTATCTTGGTGAGCACTGAATGAGTTTACTTACCTGCTTTAAATGAGGTTTTTTTTTTCCTTTCCCCCTTCCATCTAGAACTGTGTTTGACCTCAAACATCAAAAGTCAGACAGTTCCATCTTATGACCAGCATCACTTTGGATTTTGGTACAGCATTGCTCATCCTTCTGTGATCTGTGTAAGGTGTTTTGTTTAAAGTATTTTGCTTTTTTTTTTTTTTTAAGTAAGTTGCTTTTAAGTGCCTGAGGGGAATGCCTGAGTAAAAGTGTTAAGAGGGGATTTGTCCTTGAGAGGCTGCAAAGGGCCAGAATGACTCTGGTTTGGTTCTAAAGGAAGGGGTCCTGGGCAATATCTGGGGGAATTAAAAAAAGTTATTTTTTAAAAGTATTTTCCTTACTCATTTTGAAACATTCTTATTTATATTGACAGACTGATGATAAGGGTGTTTTTGCAACATATCTTTCTCAAGAGTACCAACTGGCTGCTGAAACATTTAATTTGACCCAGTCTCAGGTGTGGGATCTGTCTTATGAATCCATCAGCTACATCTTTGCTTCTGACAGCACCAGATCTGAATTGAGAAAGAAGTGGAATCATCTGAAGCCCAGAGTGTTACACTTTTGAGCTGTAAAGAGATGAACTACTTTTTTTGGGAATGGGGGGGCGGGTTCTGGGGACCAAATCCAGGGCTTCATTCATGCCAGGCAATCCTCTACCACTGAGCCAAATCCTCAGCCAAAGGTGAACTACTTTTGTATATGTTTCAAACAAGATCTTTCTGCTATGTCCCACTTAGTAAATTGTCTACCACTTCCTTTAAAGCATAGCAAATTTATGGGCTTTATCACCAGGACCTTACACATGGCAGGTACTCAGTAAATACATCTTAAACTGACTAGTAGTGACATGGCTTCCTGGCTGCCAAGCCTTGCAACTAGCCATTGGTCCCTGCTGAGAAGCAGCAGGGGAGCAGTGGAGTGGCAGAGCAGCAGCCCAGGCCAGATGGAATGCAGGAGGCAAGCATTGGCCATGGCTGCGCAGAGACTACCATGCTGCCGTGGGCCTGAAGTGCAGAGGGCCTCAACCAGGATGGACCAGTGCCACAGGCATGCCACTGACCTGTCATCCCACCACAGCTTGACCCCAACAGTGCAGACACCCACCCCATGGGGCTCCACAGGGTTTCACAGGGTTGTGTTGTTCCAGGACCTCTGCCCCTATTGAGCATGTGCAATTCGCTGACCTCAAACCTCCTGCTTCCCAAAAAGTGGGGAGAAAATGGAAGCAAGGCAAACCTAATGGAATTCAGGGATAACCAACAGTGTTAGTACTTTTCCAAATCCTAATTAGCATAATTTTGAACCAATAACAAACAGTACTTTTTCAAACCCTAATTAGCATAAGTTTAGACCAATAGTGTTGAACCAAGTGCTATATAAACCCCTGGACAAGCACACTCAGATGAACTAGAACCTGCCATCTGGTGTCCTCTTACACAGCAGCGTTCTGTTCCTATTTTCTTCAGTAAGTCCTACTCTTATACTCACTCATCCTGGTCTGTGCATTTCATTCTTTGAATCCATAAGACAAGAATCCACAAACAAGAAGAAATTGGAACACTGGAGGGCATGGCCCATCATTAAGAGCTACAACACTTCTTGGCTGCGGAGACCTGTATCCTTATGTAGACCCACCAGCAGAAGCAGAGAAACTCCAGTCTCACCTGCCAGCAGAAGCAGGGAATCAAGTTTCGTTTCAAAACTCTGCTGTTAGTAGGCCTTGAGGTCTTAATGGGTTACCTCCATGCTCCTTCTAATAGGAAGGAACTAGAGTTTTTGCTAAGTAAATTTTTTTCCTCATTAGCAGTTATGGAACTTCAGGGAAATCACAGTAATTTCTCATTAGGAAAAGTTTTGGAAATACTAGTCTAAAGTAAGGAGAAAGGGGAAACACATGATCACCAAGACCTTTAAGCAGCTAGCTTTTGACAGTAGCTCTATTATGTTGTGCTAACTTTAATGAGATTCCCCTCATTTGCTTTAACTCTCCTAAGTATGAGCCCCCAAAACTGTTGATGCCAGGCCACACTGGACACCCTAGGTTTGTGTGAATGCCCAATAGCCAGGGTTCATCTATTTGGGGATCCTAGTGACAAAGCTAGCTGCTGAAATCTGATTTTGCCCTTCTCATGATTATCCTTGTCAATACTTGAGAGGGATTAAAGTCTTTGCTCCAATGTAGGAGAGAATAGTTGACTGAGGAGTGAGAAGTAAACTGCTGCAGCTTGTTTTTAAATCAGTTTCTGTCACTTGAGCTTTTTCTTGTGCAAGTTTCCAGGATTTCCACCTTACTACTCAACATTTTCCTCAATTCAAAAGTTATTTTCAATAGTGGTAATGTTGTGGTTACTAGAATTCTTTGGGTCTCCTATGATCCCTCCCCTACACAACGGACACCTGCGCAGACTTACATAAACTCACATATCATGGCTCCTTTAGCTGAAGACAAGGGACAACTAAGATCAATTCTGAATGGTAAGATAATTCATTAGATACCAAAGTATGTTTGAATTGCTTTGCTTGTTAGAATGTACATTTTCCCCTGGTATGAGGAAAGAAAGGCTGATGACATCCCTAATTTCAATTACTAAGAGTTTCTAATAAGCTTGCTTTCTTTTAGGGAATAGAGTAGAGGGAAGATCTTAGGTTTTTGACGTTCTTAGATGTATTTGTAACCTTACATAGCATTTTATTATTCTTTACCCCCACTCACTCAGATATTGCATAGTTAAAAAAATGCTTTATCCATAAAATGTGAATGTTTTACAGCCTGTAAAATGTTCTAAAAGAAAATTTAATGACATGAAAGTATACGTAATATATTCAGTGAAACTGGTATAGACAATTTTGTAGTCCATGTTTTGTTTAATATATATGTGTGTGTATGTATATGTGTATATAGATAGATAGATAGATAAACACTAGTGGGACAAAAGATTTTAGTTTCTTAACTTTTTTGTGAAGTCGTTTTCACAATATAAAAGTCATGCTAGCCTTAACTGGGGGTAGGAGCATGAGGACAGCGTAAGTTCTCCTGTGTGAAGTTTCAAAATTTAAAATATGTGGATTGGCTGACAGAATTTATGAGAACCTGCAGTTAACATCAAATTTAAAAGTATTGAATGTTTTCCTCTAAAGATTGTGAACAAGTAAAGGTATATGCTCTCTTTAATCACTGCTTTTCAGTTCTGAAGTAGAGATCCTAGTTAGTGCAATAGGAAAGAAAAAGAAATAAAAGAGGGAAGATTAGAATGAAAAAGGAAAGATCTCTATTAACAGATAACATGATTATTTACATAGAAGATCCTAAGGAATCTACCAAGAACAAGTAGGACTTAAAAATGAATCAGCAAGGTCCCAGAGGATATGAGATAATTATATAAAAATTAAAGGCTTATAAAAAGGCTATGGTAGAAAATGTGCAAATGAGCCTGGAATACCCTGTTGCATCAAAAAATAAGGTGCACACCTGTACCCCAGTGACTCGAGAGGCTGAGGCAGGAGAATCCCAAGTTCAAAGCCAGCCTCAGCAAAAGCAAGACACTAAGCAACTCAATGAGACCCTCTCTAAATAAAATACAAAACAGGGCTGGGAATGTGGCTCAGTGGTCAAGTGCCCCTGAGTTCAATCCCAGGTACCCAAAAATAAGTGCACAAAGGACAAAAGAACATAAGTATAAATCTGAAGAAATACTAGCCAAATCTGGGACAATTTGAGCATCAAAATAAATGACAGTGATAGGTTTTTAACTCCTTAAAGTAAGAATCCATGAGTTCATACTAATAAAAATAAGGAGAAAAGGGAACATTTCCTTAGAGTACACTAATACATATATATATATATATATATATTTTTTTTTTTTTTTAAATGATGGCGTTAGAAAACTAATGGACACTAAACTGGTGGGTGAAAGTTTGAGGAACAGGATCTTTACATTGTCTCAAAGTAATCTACACATATTAATTACTTGTTCTGGTAAACATACCATAGCCAAAGAACATCACCAATATTGGGACAAACTTAACATCATGTGCCTCCTGATATACTGAGAAAGACACAACATCCCTTTTAATTGTATTAATCCTCAAAATGCTCACTCTTAATATAATCACGAGGAAACAGCATACAAACCTAAACTGTAAGGATCATTCTAAAAAAAAAAAAAACCTGCCTAATACTTTTAAGAAATATGAAGCTAAAGGAAAACAAAGGGTAAGTTAAGATTAAAGAAGGGTAAAGTGCTGGGGATGTGGCTCAGTAGTAGAGTGCTTGCCTACCATGCACTCTAGGATGGCCCTGGGTTCCATCCTGGGTACCACAAAGGAAGGGAGTGAGTGAGTGGAAATGACTAATATAAAACATGATCCTGGACAAGGAAAAAATTACTCTAAGGGAAATTAGTGGAACCATTGAAGAAATTTGAGTAGATAGTATTATATCAATTTTATATTTCCTGACTTTGATAACCTTATTGAGGTTTAAGAGAATGTTCTAAGTATGTGATATATTTAGGAGAGAAGGGTACTTATTCTAACTCAAGTGATTTTTAAAATATATGTATAGGGTGTACGTGTGTGTGTGTGAGTTTGCATATATACACATACATTTATATAGCAAAAGAAAGCAAATGGGGAAAATATGCCTGTTCAATCTAGGTATATAGGAATTCCTTGTACTTTTGGAACTCTTTCTTTAAATTTGAAATTATATCAATATAAAAAAGTTACAAACAAAAACTATATGTATGCCAATTGGAGTAGTCCCTTGGAAAGTCTTATTTTTTGGACTCTTTCAGTGATTTGGCATTTTGACAAATATGCCTACCTTTACTGATAATACTAGATAATACTGTGCATATCCCCTTTCATCTTTGAATTTCATTCCATACTTACCTAGTCACTACTCTAGCTGCTACTTCTTTCTGTTGCTAAGAGCAAATATAGCTTGTGTCTTAACAACAGATCAAATGAATACAGAGGTCGAGTTGTACTCATTTGGAATGCACCTTAATTTTACCTATACTAGTTCTACATCAAGACCACTCCACTTATTATAACTTTATCCTTATCTCTTCAAATGCTACTTCCTTGTCTGTTAAAAATTCTCAAATGCCAACTTTGGGCAAGTAGAGATTTGTGAGCTCAAAGAAATATTCAGGTGCTTGGTGACACTCAGCATAAAGTTATTGGAATATATATCTCACTGTATAGAATGAGACAGATGTCCTTTGGCTAAAATGTTTTTAGGATACTTTGGGCTTCTATTTCTAATGTTCATCCTAATCCAGTTTGTTTGAAAGTTTTGTTTCTGAAAGAACTCCATGGTGGCTATAGTAGAAAAAGTGGAATTTAAGCTTCTAAAATTTATTATAAATTATAATGAATAAGTTAATAAACTTATATGTATCATATATAAAATAAAACATATTACTTATAGCACCATGGTTTCAGAGAATACTCCATAACATTTTATATGCCAAAACTTTGAGATGTGCATGTCATTACACAGCTATTTGAGTAAAGTTTTCATTTTAGATTTTGAATTGAATAATGAGAGAACTGATTCAGCTTTATACTCTTACCTCATCTCCTTTCCCTACCTGGTCACCATAAAAACAGTGCTAAACAAAGTTGACAAGACTCAGCTTCTAACTTGGACTATAATAAATGAGAAATGGCAACGGCACAGAATACATGTAAATGTTAAATTCTATGGCATTGACCATAGAGGTCAAGCAATCAAAGGAAAAATGAATGTGTATGGAAAATATGAAAAGAAGTAAAACCACTAAGAAAATACCTGATAAAAACAAATGACAACTACTAGGACATTTATTTATTTTTTTTCCTTTCCTTTCTGCACATGTCATCCTTGGTCCTACAAAGGCTTTATGAATATTAAAAAATTAGAGGTGCTTAGGTCTTCTCGCTCCCCCAATAGTGGTTTTAGTTTCTCTTTCTTAGAATATTTGAAGATTATTATTTCTTGCTTCTTTCCATCCTCAGGAATGGTAGATTGGGTGGTGTCTAATGTTTTGTGAGCTAGTTTCATATTAATTAAGTCTTCACCTGGTGAGATAGTAGAGTACACTTATGCCCAATTTTTTTTAAATTTTCTTTTAGATGTTGATGGACCTTTATTTTGTTTATTTATTTATATGTGGTGCTGAGAATCGAACCCAGTGCCTCACACATGCTTTACTACTGAGCCACAATCCCAGCCCTCATGGCCAATCTTTTTGGTACATTCTCTTGGAAACTGGAAGGTTGGTGTTTTAATATAAGACTCATTCCCTATGCCAGCATGGGTTCTAGTGGATTTTGGATATGGATTCAGATAGGAAATATTTTTGTTCTAAATTTTTTTACTACATTGTAATTTTTTTCCTCTGCCAAGAATATTAGAGAGTCAGACAGGCATACTTTATACAGGTATAAAACAGGGAGAAATTCATCTTTTCCTACCATGAACAACTTGATCATAATAATTTGCATATATAACAGACACTCAGTGGACATAATTTTTATTGACATGTGGTATCCCTGAGAGGCAGATTAGGTGTAAACATTGTTCTGCTTTACAGAAAGGGAAACAGTTAACTTACACACAAGACATCTAGAACCAGAATGAATATCTATTGATACCCAAACCAATGCTTTTTCTACAAGACAATACATGTACTAAAGAAAAATGTCTTTTCTTGACATTATAGCACACTTCTTAAACCATCTCAGATCCTTACACACTCCTTTAGATTGGTGTTTCTTGTTCCCTTCTGTTTTAATTGGCAATGAATGTTAGGCTACTCTTTGTACTAGGGTTCTTCAACACTAGAACCCTAATTATAAACCCTAACTCAGTAAGGTATGAATTACAGGATATTCTGCTCCCTACTGCTCTCCCAGTAGTAGTGATATCCCAGACTGGATATTAGTCCAGCTAAAGGGTTCTAATTAAATATGAATGTGAAATAGTTATTTACCCCAGGTCTTGCCATCTGGCCAGGTTCATCTTTCCTCTGACCTGCTCATCAAAGCGTCTTCAACAGATACTGGTTTCTTTTCTTTTTCTTAATACATATTTTTAGTTGTAGGTGGACACAATATCTTTATTTTTATGTGGTGCTGAGGATAAAGCCAGGGCCTCATGCATGCTAAGTGAGCACGCTACCACTGAGCTACAACCTCAGCCCCAGATACTGGTTTCTGATTTGTGTCTCCCATAGCAACTTAGTCCCTAAAAGTTTTCATTCTCCCCCAGTACCAGTCAGCTGTTTCCTTATCAATTACAGCAGCCAGGCATGGTGACATATGCCTATAATCCCAGCAACTTAGGCCCTAAACAACTTAGCGAGACCTTGTCTCAAAAAAAAAAAAAAAAAAAAAAAGGGCTGGGAATGTGGCTCAGTGGCTAAGTGCCCCTGGGTTTAATCACCGGTAAACCGCACCCCCCCCTCCCCCCGCCCCGCCACCAAAAAAAAAAATTACACCAGAGTACCTGATTTGGTTTGTTACACATGATGAGTGGACCACCTCATGGTCTGCCTCTGGCACTCCCATGTTTCAGCCAGGATAATTCTCTGCCTGCTGCAGGGCCATGTCATACTATCTGTAAAGTTTTTGCTGCTCCAAGCTTTATCTAACCTTCCTTATGTTCTGTCCTTTGCCCTGTGCTCCACCATTTTCCCACTGTTCATACCACCCTAATTTACCCAGTTATCCTTTCCTCCTTTGAATACTTCCTGCTTCTTGAAGAAAATACTTCCCAGATTTTTCTTATAGCAAACTCTAGTGCATTAGACCTTATCATTTATGCACAGTGTTACTACCTAGCTTTCTAGATTTCTCTTGACTGCACTTATTTGTTCATGTGAGTGTTATCTGTTTTCAGTTGTGAGGATAAGGATGGGGTCTGTTTAACTTGTGCTATACAGGGCTTATTCATACCACTATGAACAAAAGGACAATAAATTCAATGCTATTTGATTATAAAGATCAGTAATTACACTTGTTTGAAGAGCTGCTTTTAATTGTATACAGCTAAATGTGTGTGTATAGATTGGTAGCTCCATTGACCACAGATAGTCCCATCTTCCCTGCCGTGAGGGTAAAGGGTTACTGACACAAAGTGGTACATGGGACCACAGCAGTAGCTTCTACTTGCTCCAGGTTTATAGTGAGCACCTACAGGGTGCCTAACACTATATTAGATGTTTGGAATGTAGGGAAAATGGATGATTCCTTATTGGCAGCTTTAACTGCTTTTCCTATCACATTCTGATGGCTTAATCTTTGGGCTTCTAGACGACAAGGGACAGATGAAATTCTCATGATGGGACAGAAAAAAAGTCAAACTGGATACTTTATGTGTATTGTTATTCTATTCTGACCCTGCAAGGACTTGGAAGAAACTAAGAAATCCAATATTTATAGTAGGTTTACATTGTTTCCCTAAGTCAGAACACCTGGCTTTTGACAAGAAGATTCACAGGACAGAACCAAGATGGTCAATAAATTCTCCAAGATAAATGAAGAATATGCCTGACAAATATGTCATTCTAAGCACAGGCTGAAGTAAGCAGGATTCTTTTTAGCATTTTCATTACTACATAAAGAACAGCTAGACCCAATTTCTCATGACTTCTCCCTGAAATGCTAATGTGGTGGGTTTTTGTTCAATTAAAATGCAACTGAATAACAGGCTGAATCAAAAAAGGATGCATATCAAATTCCTAAGATCTACTGCCATGTCATCTCTATTAAGGGAACAACATAGGCACTGAGAGGGAAAGATGTGTTCCAGATATAGGCAAGGTGAAGGACTGAAATCTTTCACTGTTAAAATGACTGCATTGGGAATTCGGCTATAGATGCAGAAGCTTAAGGAATAAACAATGATATAAACCCTAAGGACTGCTTCCTAAGCCAGTTGAGCACAGAACAGGATATGAATCTTGCTATTGGAAGACTTTCCAAACAATACATTTACTGAGGCTCTTTCCTTCATTTATCCTTAGAGGCTTGCTTAGGTGCTGATTGTGACAAAAGCTTTTCTCGTGTATGGATTTCTCGGTGTTTATTAAGGGCAGAACTTTTACTGAAGCACTTGCCACAATCATGACATCTATAGGGTTTCTCTCCTGTGTGGGTTCTGTGATGTGCTCGTAAGTCAGAACTCTTACTGAAACTCTTTCCACAGTCAGGACACATATGGGGTCTCTCTCCTGTGTGTATCCTCCGATGTGCACTGAAATGAGAACTATTATTGAAGCTTTTTCCACACTCTTCACATTGATAGGGCTTTTCTCCTGTGTGGGTTCTCTGGTGAATTATAAGGCTTGAGCTCTGATTGAAGCGTTTTCCACACTCACCACATTGATAAGGTTTTTCTCCTGTGTGGATTCTCCTATGGGTGATGAAATTTGAACTGTCACGGAAACTTTTCCCACAGTCAAGACACTTATAAGGTTTCTCTCCAGTGTGGATTCTCCTGTGTCTGATGAGGCGGGCACTCCGACTGAAGCTTTTCCCACAATCAGTACATTTATATGGATTTTCTTCCTGGGGGGATATCTGATGTGTGAGATGGGAGTTTGAGCCAAAGCTTTTGCCATATCTGAGATATTTATAGGGTTTCTCTCCCAAGCAAGGTCTTTTATGATTCATGACTTTACCTAAACTCTTCTCTGAGATTGTCAGTTTTCTTCTCCTTTCTTCTAGGGTCTTTTCCCACTGTTTTCCTGATTTACATTCACTCTCACTGCCTTTACCTTGTTTAAGATGACGAGGAATTCTTCTTTCAGACCTAGCAAGTAATGTCCTATGCAGTTGTACTTCCTCAGAAATATCCCGTTTCGAACTCTCTTCGTTCTCAAATCCAGCCTCAAAACCTGGTGTAAGAATAGAATTTAAAAAGTTATCTATTTCCCTAATTATGTGTGCCAGGGAAAGCAAACCTGGGAAAAACAACTATTACACTAGATGCTGAAATATAAAAAATTAGGAAACTCTTGATCCCAAATTACTGATACTATTAAAATTCCAGTGTTTTACTTCTTAGTAAACTATCACATGCTTCTCAACTGCATACTCCACATAGGAGTTGGCTAATATATTCTTTAACCCTTCTTTAATAGCCAGAATCTTTAGAAAGTCCCCTCTGTAAAACAAAGTTTTAGAGAAAACTATCACTGTGGGTATACAGGAAAGATACTTTCTAATGCTGTGTTTTTGCTACATGTCAGGCCTATCATGATATTCTTGTTTGTGTTCTTTGCCAATAACTGAAAGGATTAGAAGGAAATGTCCAGGAAAACATTTTGGGCAACTTCTATATTCAGAAAGAAGTCTCATAAATGCCCTCCCCTTCAAATTCCAACATATGTTGGAAATAAAAACAGCAGAAAAAAATTTAGTATCTTTCAAAGAAAAGAACTTTTGAGAGAAAAACTTCAATAGGATATGTCTAAAACATTTTCTTTGCTCAAAAGATAAATAAATAAAATAAATTTCCAAAAACATCTACTCCAATACTCAAGCATTCTGCTGAGGCAATATTTTATTATTCTAAGTACCACATGCCAGGCTTCTTTGGGTCTAGGCTCTGAAGATTTGCACTTATTCAGATGTTTTAGGTAAACTTTGGATCCCAAATTCCCAAGACTAAAAGAATACAAAAGAATGCTGAATGTCAATCTGTATATGTACCACTTAATGCAGTATCTACCCACAAGTCTAGTCTTATGAGATGCTCCATGAAATGGAGATTCATTAGATTAACCAAAATCTCAGAACTTCAAATATGTGACTGTGTATTGTGAGCCTCCAATAGGGCTACTTAGCATTTCTTCAAATCTAAAGTCATTTTTAAATAGAATACATTAATAAATATCCCATGGAACTGAGGCTCTATGGGACATAGATCAAAAGACTATGGAACGGTGGCACATGCCTGTAATCCCAGCAGCTTGGGAAGCTGAGGCAGGACGACTGTGAGTTCAAAGCCAGCCTCAGCAAAAGCAAGGTGCTAAGCAACTCAGTGAGACCCTGTGTCTAAATAAAATACAAAATAAGGCTGGGGATGTGGCTCAGTGGTCAAGTGACTGTAAATTCAATCCCCAGTGCCTGCCTTGGCCCCCGCCAAGAAAAAGATTATGGAAGTGAAAACCATTATTTCTTGAACACCTACTATGCGTACAGGCATTGTGATAAGTATCTCATTTATATCAACCCTATGACAGTGTTTTGTTTTTGTTATGCAGTGCTGGAGATTGAACCCAGGACCTTACACGTTAGCCCAATGTTCTACCATGGAATTAACCAAACCCAAGGTCTTAATCTATAAGCAATATTGGGAGTTAAGTAACTCGCTCTAAGACAATCAGGTAATAAGCAACATAGGTATGACTCCAAAATCATAACTCTTCTTCCCACAAGGAAGGAAGCCATATTTTTTCTTAAATAGCAGCTCAGCTAAGATCCAGTCAGTTTCTATAGAAATCTCTAATTTCTGCAAAACTTATCTAAAGAAAAGGGTTGTCAAGTTTTCTGTGAAGAATACCGACTTAACAGCTAGTATACTTGCTGAAACTAGAAGAAAAGCAAGAATGAGAGCCAACTTTTAAAATCAATTTCTTCCTATTATGGATACATGAAAAAGTATCCAATTCCCTGACAGGTAAATAGGATGAAATCCCAGCAGAACACACATAAATGACAACAAATTTACAGTTTACAACTATCTCAGAATGTAAAAAGACAAATCACATGAATAACAACCTTAGCTCACTAAGCTGATAGGAAACAAGGGGGAAGAGATAAAGGTAAAGAAGAATCCATGAAAGCTGGGTAGAGAGACCATTTTTCAATCTGATGGTTTCCCCTTAAATCCCATTGCTTCTCTTTTCTGATTTGTATCATAAGAAGTGAAAGAATCTTACCACTGGGGCTCTGGAATAAGACTGGAGCACGGTTTACAATAGCCCCTGGGGGTATCTCAGTATCCTCTTCATCATCAGAATCTTCTTCTGTTGCCTCTTCTACATCCTCAGCTTGTTTCTCAGCTTCTTCCTCACTGTTTCCCTGGATGGGGCAAGAAGCTGTCTCTTCTTCCTGACCTTCACTAGATGGAACAACAACCTGAGCACTCACCAAAGCATCCATCTCTTCAAAGAATGGACAGGTCTCTGGTGCTTGGCCATTCTTGACTTTCCGATAGCTGGTTTGTAGGCTTTTAAACTTCGTCCGACATTGCTCTGGGGTCCTGAGGAAGCCATATTCCCATAACCTTTCAGCCACTGCTCCATATAACTGGCTGTTGCGGTGACAGTTACGGAGGGCTTCATAAAACTGAGTCTCACTAAGAATTGCAAGGTAAGTCTTGGTCTCTTCATAGCCCCAGTGTACACCTGCCACCAGAAGAGAAATTTCAGCACCACTTAAACCAGATCTTTAGAGCTGCAATGCCCCAGTCCTATCCACTGCATCAAGAAAAATGACTTAGGCTGTAGGTGTAGTTCAGTTGTAGAGCACATGCATGAGACCCCATGTTCAATCCTAGCACCAAAAAGGAAAACAAAAATCACCTAAGACGACTCCTAGATTAAAAATATAAAAATACTTCATGTTTTCAAAATCTTATGAATTAATTATACAGTGTTTTGCTTTTCTACATCCTTTAGCAAGTTCAGCAAACTTTAGTTGTAAATTCTATTTAGCCATTAAAAAAAATCTTTCCACCTCATCACTGAATCAAGTATTATATACACTAAATCAAGTGTATAGAATCCATTTCCCTATCCTTCTAGTGGTTTATCTGGAATTCTGAAAACTAAAATAGCACTGGTTAGGGGAAGACCCACAATTAGTTCTATCAGCCACAATGTGTTATCCCTAAGTTCTCTGATCATTTTCCACCAGTCCTATTCCCTTATGAATTCATTTTCCCATAGAATGACTTAAAACCCTAAGGAACCACCTCTTTCAGAATCACACTGCTGCCAAATTCCTATTACAGTCTTTCTTCATTTGCCACAATTTCAATGAAGCAAGCCCAGCAATAGCACAGACTTGAAGGGTACAAAATAAGGACTTTATAGTCATGTATGCTATTCATGGGGTGTAGGATGCGCAGGAGCCAGATTGAGGAAGGAACCAAGGACAAATTATCTCCTGGACTGAACACATGCTAGTGCTGCAGGTCCCGCACTTGGGACAATACATTCAGGAAAGTACATTAGGATGAGTAATGTCTGTGCTCCCTAAAGGTACCCAAGGTGGATACAAAGAGGGTTCAAATACTCTTCCTCTCACCTGAGAGCCAGTTGTATGATATTTTCCTTCCATTATTCTCCACTCACTGTGAGTAAAGGAGAATAAGAAAGAAATCGGAAGACAGAGAAAAAGTAGTGGGGGAAAAAGATGAAAGGAACAAAGATATGAAAATAATAACATTCAGCACATGAGACAAATTTACCTATCTTTATGTCAGTGATGGAAAAAGAATAAGGAAGAAAAAATAATAAACTACCACATTTTTTTCAATAAGCCTGCAATGATTTTATAATCAGGAAAATATTTTAATAAAGGAATGGAATGATAGTCCTTCTCAAGACACTCTTGAATTTTCTGAGTGTATTTCTTTTAAACACCAACTTATTACTATTATTTCCCTGATTTTCCCAAAAAAAGATAATGAAATACATATGGAATTGAACAAAAGTCTTTGTTCCTTCTTTAAGAGGCCAGGCTGACAGGTGACATCTAGACTCCATATGCAGTCTCACTGCTCCCCAAGTCTAATCCCAAAACCCCCAGAAGAAAAACTTCTTACCACTTGGGCTTCGGAACAGGACAGGTGCAGTTGAGTTGTCAGGGTCCTGGTGGGTGACCTCCAGGTCCATTTCATCACTGTCAGAAGCCTCAGTGAAAGTTGTTTCTGCTCCCTCCTCATGCTGCCAGGCCTCCTGCCCTGGCTCCTCAGTCTCAACGTCACTACTCACCTGGCCAGAATGAGAGGCTGCCTCTTCTAGGTCATTACTAGGCAAAGCAATGACCTGAGCACTCATCAGTGCCTCCATTTCTTCAAAGAAGGGGCAGGACTCAGGTGGGTGGCCACTCTTGACTTTCCTATAGCTCTTCTGAAGACCTTTGAACTTTGTCCGACACTGTTCCAGCGTCCGGAGGAAACCATACTCCCGGAGCCTTTCAGCCACAGCCCCGTATACTTGGCTGTTTCGATGACAGTTTCGGAGAGTCTCATAAAATTCAGTCTGGCTAAGAATTGCAAGGAGAGTTCTAGTCTCTTCATAGCCCCAGTGTACACCTGCCACCTTCTCATCCTCAAAGCTCCAGTGATCCTTTTCTACCCAACTTCTTTCTCTCTTGGATGGCAGCAGATCAGCATGCACTTGTCTATCACCTATGTGGCTGCCTCTTGGAACTTCTTTCTCCTTGGAGCCCAGCAGATCTGGGATCCATGGCTGTCTGTGCTCCAACCTGGAGACCACATCGGATTTAGGAAATGGAAATCCTGCTTACAGAGAAGCAAACAAAGGGTATCATAATTTGGACTGACCATATAAAACATGTCTGAATTCAGTTTTGCTTTTTTTATCCAAGGGATTATAAAGGAAGTATCTAGGGAAATGTTTTCAGAAAGTTCAGTGAGTTGAAGAATGGGGAAAATACAGGAATCCGCAAAAAGATGAAAAGTATTTTATTTTCCAGAGCAGGGTGACAAGACAGGAAAAGGTTCTGTTGTATGTTCTGAGTTGAAAATTCTACTCCAAGTTGCTCCCTAGCCTTCTGAACCACTTGTGTACAGGTTTGTAGCACTGCTGGGAATAGTCACCTCCTGTCTCTTATTTTTTTACTTGGGCTAGAGAAGTAAACAGTGACTTCAAGGGAAAAGAGATTGTCTTCAACTCATCTGTTTCCTTCATTCTCAGTCACCAAACTCTATAGATGTTTCTCTTAGTACATCCTTCCTCTCCATTCCTGTTGCCACCAAGTCCAGACCCTGGATCCTCTCACATGTGGATAACTGCAGCAGTCGCCTGACTTCAGGCTCTTGTTTCCTTAGTTCACACACTATCCTGCTGAGCCTTAACCCTTAACCTTAGTGTTTAGGAACTGTCCACTCATTAATTTTTTTCTCTCCAGAACAACTACACTGTTATTTGCCACTCTGTACCTTTCTATTAACTTTCTCCTACCCAAATTCAACCCATCCTTCAAGAAGCTATACTTGCCAATGCCCTCAAGAGGCCTTCACTACAGCCCTGCCTCATCTCCACTGTCAAACCCCCACAGCACTTACACTATTAAGTTGTTGTTAAGCGTTGTTTCAATATAGTTCTGCTCAGCACATATTTATAGTTTGCTGTTGTTTTCTCAATCATATTGCAGAATACCCTGCAACATGTTGAGCACATGGTAGATTTTTAGGAACTGATTAACTCTTCAAGTCTGTGTGTGAGGTTGGGGGATTTCACCCGAATGATTAAACAGAAACCAATATCAAACTATTCAAGAAGGCTACTGTCTTGGATAGGATCAGAGTTCAAAAGAATCTCAAGTTTTAAATAAAGTGATCAAAGAAAAAAACAAACAAAATGGAGTTCACTAGAGTACAAAGAAGAAAAACAAGTTTTACAAATCAAGTCCAAGAATAAGTGACTAGGTACAAAGGCATTGAGGAAAAGATATGAGAGTTACTAGGTGAACAAAAATCCTCCCATAAATATGAGCTGGGCTATAATGAAAGAAGATATTGAAAAATTCTGAAGTAAAATTCTTAACTCAGCCTCTACCTAACAGAACCTCACTGGAATAATACACATAATTTTGTTCTCCACAATTACCATATTTGGAGAACTTAAAAGTTCCAAAGGAGAGAATAATAAAAGCTAAGGTCTAAAAGAATAGAGGTTATGGGGAAAGCTTAAAAACACAAATATAGTTCAATTTGGACAAGCAAAACAACTAAAAGATGTGCCTTCCAGTATAGAAAGCATTTTTATCTAGAAAATGCAATCTACTATTATCATTACTAACAAAATTGTTCCAAGTCCTGATAAAAACTAGGGAGCCATTCTCTCAACAGACTTATCAAAAGAGGAAATAAAAGAAACAATGTACTGGAGGGCTGGCTAAACTACATGTCTTCAGGGGGTCCCCAACAATCACATATTCTATAATTTCCACTTATTCCTGAAATCCCTTTCCCACTCACTATTCCCAAACCTACTTCCCAACTTAGAATGGTACTCTATCTTGCCATATGAATCTACTCCTCACCGCTCCTTTGAAAAGGCCTCAGCTTCTCCTTTGGGTTCATCTGCTCCTGTGGTCCCAGGTCTGGACTTCTTGCCCTCTTTTTCTTGGGTACACCCCTGGGCTGGGGTTCCATGGACTCCTGCAGAACATTTAATAATTCTCGTGATGATTTCAGGGGTGTCATCTTCTCTGATCGCACTTCCTGCCCCATCACAGAGACTGTGACCTTGACACAACCCCCATTAATTGTCACTGCAAGATCATAGTGAGAGGCATTCCCAGAGAAGACTATTTAATTCCCCAAGAGTTCATCCTTCTAGGGCAAGGCTAGAGTTGTAGGAGGTGGGGAAGTTATAGCAAAGGTCTTATTCTATTACCATTAGCTTAGAGGAGCTGGACCACCAAAAGGAAAAAATCCAAGTAGTAAACCCAGTAACAGGATGGGGGGCGGGGGATGTTCCCTTTTCTTCCCTATTAAATAAGAAAGTATGAAATGAAGAAAAATTCATTGTGACAGGGTAGGCAAAGTTACACCCAGGTAGAATCTCCAGGCAAGTGCTATCTGAAAAAGTTATGTGTTGCAGACCAGAAGTATAAAGAAGACTGTGCCCTCTTTTAGGCCTGTCTGTACTTTAAATTGGCCCTCTACCCTTGCCCCTTTCCAGTCTCACACTACTGAATTCCCCTTCCCTTCTCACCGAATGTCCAGGTCTTCCAGGCTTTCTTTCTAAATCTTCCACCAGTGTCACTGCCTCCTCTCCACTTTCTGGACATTGTCCCTGTACCCAATTCTGGATCTCTCCAGGTAAGACAGTCAGGAACTGCTCTAGCACCAACAATTCTACAATCTGTTCCTTGGTACGCACTTCTGGCCTTAGCCATCGGCAACAAAGTTCCCAGAGTTGGCTGAAAGCCTCCCGGGGCCCAGCCACCTCCTGGTAATGGAATTTCCTGAAACGCTGTCGCAAGGTTTCAGAGTTAGCGCCATTCCCTCTCAGAGTGGGTTTGGCCATCATTCACAGCAGAAAGGAGATTCCCTCCAATTAAGAGTCAAAGTTCCAGGGATTACACCATATTTCCATGTCCTTGGAGAATTAAATGAAGATTAGTCTCTCTGTAAAAGGAGTTTCTTCCTAGAGTAGAGAGAGATGGCACTATCAGAGGAATATATTCACATGTTTACAGTCTTGTCAGAACTGGCCTCATTTATTACATGCTCCAAGTAACCATCTGAAGTGGCACTATCTTCAGGGCAGCAAGTCAATAATGAGCAAAAGGAGAATGACCTTTAAAAAGTTGCATTCTTGTCGACTTACAAGGCAGCCCCAAGAAGCTGCAGAAAATAGTACTGTCTGCTCCTGTCCCACTTCCCCCGAATCTGACCTCATTTAACTCCTTGGAACGATGTGGTACGGTGAGTTCGAGCCATATGGGAGGTCAAGAGGCTCTAAAGACAAGTCACCATCCTGTGGAAGGCAACACAACGCCTCTGTCTGGGGGTCGCGGCTGATTCTCCCCTAGTACCTCCGCGGTCTTTCCCGAGGCCCTCTGCGTCCGCCCCGCCCCGCCCCCTCGGGTTCCAAACTATTAATTTTCAGTCCACAGAAAAATCAAGTACGGAATATCAAGTCTTTGTTTTCCCTCACAGCAGAAGTAACCGCTCAGCAAGGGTTCGGAAGCTACTGACGTGAAACCTCGCACTCTAAATTTGGTTTTGGCTGCGGAAGCAAGAACCGGTAGACTTGGGGAGAGTCACACTGAAACGGTGAAGAGAGGAAGTCCCAGGGGCAGTAATAATGGGTTTCCTGAGAACGAGCTCGGGTGCTGGTTAGGGACTCCAAGTGCTACGAGTTCGTGGGCGCGGAGCTCTGCTCAGGAAGCGGTGGGTGCGGTGTTCCGGCCTCTTTGTCTTGGCTCCTTCTGTCCGGGTCACTCAGAGATACAGTGCAATCCCTCCAGAGACTTCTGACCCGGCTAAACCACCCTGAGGGAACCCTCCGATCCCACCCTAGGAGCGTCTCCCGTTCGAGTTGTCCCCGAACCCACTTGCATCTCTGCCCCTAAGCCAGCCTCACCCACTCCGGGAAGGGCCCAGCCAGGGTTCCCCAGTCGCCCAGTTCGGCTCCCAAACCGGAAGTCCGAGCCGGCGACTCGGGGCACCGAAGGCGCATGCGCGAGGACAGCTACCCCATCTCTGAGGCGCCAGAACTGAAGCTAGGGCTGAGCCCAGCCGAGCTCGGTACACTTCCGGGACGCGGCGCGCTGGTCTCTTCCCGGCTTCCCGTCCGCTCCTCCGGCGGCAGTTGCCCGGGCGGGTTCAGGACGAACTGCCTGAGCCCGGGGCCAGTGCGCGTGTCGAAAGGGAGCACTTGCCTGCGTGGTCGCCTGGAGGGGCACCTGAAGGAGGGAGCGACGTATCTAGGGACTCCGCCGTGGGAATGATCCACGAACTGCTTCTGGCTCTGAGCGGGTACCCAGGGTCCATATTCACCTGGAACAAGAGGAGTGGCTTGCAGGTAAGATGTTGGGCTCGGAGCGCGGGAACCAGCGAATGCAGAATCGGTGCACCTGAGCCAGTGCCTGGAGGCGGAGTCTGAAGGGCGGGGCTTGTAGCGCTGGGCCCCGTTTCCCTGGCCAGGTGCACTGGAGCGCAGTGCAAGGGGCCTAATGGGGATGTAAACACGGAGAGGGGGCCAGGCCTATGATGAGAAACCAAGGGCAGATCTCGCATGGTCCCTCCTTTTAGGGGTTCTGAGGTCGAGGTGTCTGAACGAGAGTCGCCGGGGAAGTGGATATAAAAGTGAGGGAGGTACTTTAATATTTTCACTCTTGCATTCTGTCTCGAGGTGAGTTTTAAAGGCCGGTCCAGATTCATAGCTTTCAGCACACATAAACACTCTATTTGTTGAATGAAAAAATTCTAGAGCATGTGGTGTTTCCCTCATTACTCTTTTCCCACTAGGTGAACAACATGATAGGGGGCCATTACTCCTTCACTGTACTAGGAAAAGAACTTGGTAGGGGGCCTTGTAGTCAGAAATGGAGAAGGAGGAAGGACTGAGTGGTAAATATTGTGCATGGGTTTTATCACATTTTATCCTCACAGTCACCCATATCCATTTTACAGAATGTTAACTCCATGGTCATGGCTTGTAATTAGAAGGGCTTAAATTTGAACCCAGGTCTCTTTTGCTCCAGTATCTGAACTAGTCTTGTCTAATTCTGCTTCTAGGAATATTACCTAATTCTCTCAACGTAGTAATCTAAGTATTGCTAATCCCAGTTTACAAATGAGCAAAACTGAAGCTCAGAAAACTTTGTGCAACAAACAGTAAGATAGAAATCTAAGTCTGTTTGATCAGAGTCATGCCTGTTTCTAGGAGAACTGGCAATATAGATACTGTGGACGGGCAGGAAAATTACATTCTTGGTCCATAAAACGTATAAATCAAATAGATTTCTCCTTTTCTTTATGAATGTGATTTTGGGGTTTGGGAGTTTAGGTGAATTTTTTTAATTGTTAATTTTTGTGTGTAGATCTTTGAAGACTGGGTTGGTATTTCAGTTTTCCCCTAACTCACCACAATGCCAGTCATATAGGAAGAAAATGTTCCAAAAGTATTTGTGGGTGCTTGACTATTTTAACTAAAAAGAGATAACAGATTATAGGAGAAAGGGCTGGGCGGAGGGGGGCAAAGGAGAGAGCCTCTTCGTTCCTTTCTAATTAAAAAGTCTCAAGCAGATATTTTCCTCCTATTCATCCTAAGGTTTCTTCCTCAGAAAGAGATCTCTTCCTAGAAAAACTTTCTCTGACCACATCTTTAAATTAAATATCCTTCCCTTAGACCATTATTCTCTATCATGGCAACTTTTATTTCCTTTCTGGAACTGATGACAGTTCATAATTATTTATTGCTAGTACCTATGTATATCCTTTTGCCTGCATAGATAGCTGTGGCAAAGACCACAGTGGTATTCATTCATGTACCCAGAACACCTAGCACAATTTCTGCCACATAGCAGGTATTGGTATTTGTGAAAGAACACAAAAGCAGTAAATAGTGCTTACTTTCAGCAGAGCAGTGTTTTTCACATTTGGTTAAAGGGAGAAATTGTCATGAATGCCTATGAAACTTATTTTTTTTCTCTGTATAGACTGCATTTTGATTCATTGTACACAAATGGGATACAACTTTTCATTTCTATGGTTGTACACAATGTAGAGTCACACCATTTGTGTAATCATATATATACATAGGGTAATGAGTCTATCTCAGTCCACTAAGAAACTTATTTTTATTTAATACCAAATATAAGTCCACATGAAGCTAGTTCTAAACTCAAGCATATTGCTCTTCAACAACTATAAAAACAAGTATTTTTATAGCTATTTATTTTTTTCTCATTTGAGCTGCCAGGGATTTGAACTGCAGTCCTTAAGTATTTTTATAAATGAAATGTAAACAAGGGGCTGGAGTTGTGGCTTAGTGGTAGAGCACTTGCCTAGCATGTGTGAGGCACTGAGTTTGATTCTCAGCACCACATATAAATAAATAAATAAAAATAAAGGTCCATCAACAACTAAAAAAAACTTTTTAAAAAATGTAAACAAAAAAAAACCAAAACAAAAAAAAATGTAAACAAAACTACCAGTTTAGAAATTCGAATTAATGCTATTCTAATGCAAAGTTTCTCAACCTGTACTATTGACATTTTGGACTGGATAATTCTTTATTATGGGACCTGTCCTATGTATTGTAGTATGTTAAGCCTGCCAACTAGATGCCAATAGCATTCCCCCAGTTGTGACAACCAAAAATGTCTTCAGACATTGCCAAATGTCCCCTGGGGGTCAGAATTGCCCCTGATTGAAAAACACAGATTTGAGCTTGATGTGGTGGCACATGCCTTCCCAGTGGCTTGGTAGGCTGAGGCGGGAGGATCACAAGTTTGAAGCCAGCCTTAGCAACTTAGCAAGGCAGTAAGACCTTGCTAAGTGAGACCCTGTCTCAAAATAAAAATTGAAATGGGCTGGGGATGTGGTTCAGTGGTTAAGTACCCTTGGTTTCAATCCCTGGTACCCAAACAAATGAAAACACAGATCTGATATTACATATAATGTTGTTTTGCTGAAACTAAATTAGCAACACAGTTTAGAAGAATGACTTCACTACAAATCTGGCTGTACATTTTCTATTTTAACTTCAATAATTCTAATGTATAGAATGCCAGTTTGTATGTTATACAAAATGATATCAGAAATCTCAAGATACTGTTTGCTTTTTTCAGGATAATTAGACCTTGAACTTTTCTAAAACTGCCAAGAAGAAATGCTCAAATGCCAGTTATAATGGGTGTATCACTTGATAACTGGATGGAGATGTCTTGTTAATAATTTAAAAATTGCTTATATGTATTGAGCACTTGCTATGTGCTTGGCACATGTGCTTTACATATATTAACTTATTTAATCCTCACAATTATTATCTTCACTTTAAAGGTATGAAAACTGAAGCATAGAGAGGTGTAGTCACTTACCTAAACTTTTGAGGCAACTCAGGGATTCAAATCCAAGCAGTCTCCAAAGATCAGGTTGTTAAGCACTACGTCAGGCTACCTCCTAAGCTCTTAACTTGAAAATATGATTAATATTGTGTTATTAAAATCTATATTAAATAGATTCCTAATGAAATCACCACGGATTCAGTAACAAAGGTTCTTTTCTGTTTATTATTGTCATATAAAGATGGCATCCATAAAGTACAATATTCACAATATGAACATGTAAAATGCTATTTAAAAAAAATTTTTAGATGTTGATAGACCTTTATTCATTTATGTATATGTGGTGCTGAGAATTGAACTCAGTGCCTTGCATATGCTAGGCAAGTGCTCTACCACTGAGCCACAACCCCAACCCCACTAAGTAGTTTGGGAATAATAATTGAATGATTTTGTTCATCCTTTTATGTCTGAATGTTAACACAGTGCCTATGATAAAGTAGGTGTTCATTAAAAGTTGGTTGATTCTCCAAGGGAGATATAAAGATGGCCAACAAACACATGAGAAGATGCCTAATATCACTAATCTTTTGAGAAATATAAATCAAAACCATAGTGAAACACCACTTCACATTATTTTGGATAGCTACTACTAAAAAAAATAGAAACTAAATCTTGGTGAGATTGTGGAGAAATTAATACTTTTGTGCATTGTTGATGGGGATGTAAAATAGTACAGCCACTGTGAAAAAAAAAAAGTAGCAATTCCTGAAAAAAAATTAAGCATAGAAGTACCATTATGATCCAGCAATTCCATTTCTGGGAATATACCCCAAAGAAGTGAAAGCAAGATCTCAATAGATATTTTTATACCCATGTTCATAAAGCATTATTCACAATACCAAAAGTTAGAAACAGTTCATGTGTGCGTCACAGGATGAATGAATAAACAATGTGATATACATGTAATGTAAAGGAAGGAACCCTGACACATATTACTTCTTAGACGAACCTTGAGGACATTATGCTAAGTGAAATAAACCAGTCATGAAATGACAAATATATGATTCTACTTACAGGAGGCAACTAATGTGTCACATTATTATAGAGACAAAGTAGAGTGGTGGTTGCCAGGGCCTGGAGGCAGAGGAGGGAGTTGTGTGTAATCGGTTCAGAGTTTCAGTTGGGAGAAATGAAGCAAGTATGAAGATGGATGGTGTGATGGTTGCACAACAGTGTGAATGTATCTAATGCCATTGAACTCTGTGCTTACAAATGATTAAAATGATAGGTGTTATGTGTATTTTGCCACAATTTAAAAATGTGGTTGAACAAATACATTCCATTTATGCCACTACTTTTTAATATTTGAATTGCTGTGAAACTTTTATAAAGCATATTAGACTATAATTTGTCCTTCATTTAAATTAAAAATAGAAATGCAAATATAAATAAATTTATATGACCAGTTGTAAGGTACTTTTACAGATTATAGTATGTTTACATTAATTTTAGAGTTTTAGTGGAATGAAAACAAAATTTGGGCTGAGGTTGTAGCTCAGTGGTAGAGCACTTGCCTAGCATGTGTGAGGCATTGGATTTGATTCTCAGCATTGCATATAAATAATTGAATAAAATAAAGGTCCATCAACAACTGAAAATATATATATAAATAATTTAAAAAGCCAAAATTTAAAAGTTCAAAGAGAATTTATAAATCCTAAGAATATGTCTACAGACCCTCATTTGAGCAGTATTGCTAAAGAGACTTTGTTGGAACCAATTCAAAATCCCCATATCCTGGACTTTCCCCTGAAGATTACATAAGAAATAGGTAATAGTTGCTGCCTCTGGGGAGTTTGACTTAACTTTTACATACACCATTTTGTATGGTTTGAATCCTTTACCATATGTTAACCTATTTGAGAAGCAAGTAGATCAGAACAGGGAATACCACTTTTGTAGTAGTTTGGAAATACCTTTCAGAATTTACCAACTTTAAGTGGGCATCGTAAGAAAAGGAAAATAGCCCAGTGTGGTGGCACAGGCCTGTAATCCCAGTGGCTCCAGAGACTGAGGCAGGAGGATCAAGAGTTCAAAGCCAGTCTCAGCAATGGCAAGATGCCAAACAACTCAGTGGAACCCTGTCTCTAAATAAAACACAAAATAGGGCTGGGGATGTGACTTAGTGGTCAAGTGCCCCAGGTTCAATCCCTGGTACACAAAAAAAAAAAAAAAAAAAAAGAAAGAAAGAAAAAAAAAAAAGGATAAGATAGTATGAAGTATTTGAAGTACCCCAAAGAATATGGGGCAGTGGCCAGCAGGCATCTGTGTTTTTGTCATTGTCCCTCTTTTTGCAGGTGTCCCAGGACTTCCCATTTCTCCATCCCAGTGAGACCAGCGTCTTGAATCGACTCTGCCGACTTGGCACAGACTATATTCGCTTCACTGAGTTCATTGAACAGTACACAGGCCATGTGCAGCAACAGGTGGGATCCTGAACTCAGAATGTATACCTCTAGAGAGCAGAAGCTATGTCAAGTTCTCAGTGAATTCATTGGTGATTCATGCGAAATAAATTAAGAATTTCTCTTCACTAAAAACAAAAGAAGGCAAGATCACCAGTTGTTTTTTGTATATGACACTTAAAAGAAAAAAGCCTATCCTCTATTAATGTGACTACATAAATTTTATTGTCCATGATATGTGAATTCCTACTTCCTCAAATTTTAAAGGGACTTATAGTAACTTTATTTTTTTTCTTAAGTCAAAAAGACACTTATTTTCCTTTTCATTTTGTGGTAAATGAAGACATTCAGTGTTCTGGAATGACAGAAGATCAAAACAAAATTGGCTGATTGTCAGTATTGGGCTGTTTCACTTGTCCATGCTATTCTTAGTGTGGCTGTAAGCATTTATCTTTAGGACCTATACTTACAGCATTCTCTAGCTACAATGTGTTTTCTAACCCCTCAGTCCAATTCCTACCACATTTATTGCTGATCATTTCTATGCGACGCACCACCACCACAGCCTGATCACCCAAATCAGTACATAGCCCCAGAGATTGGTCATCCATCACAACCTCTTATAATTGTTCACATTCCCCATAGAAAACTATACAAGAAGCTCCTACAAAAAAACTTGGAAGTTTCCTGAAAGACAAGCTGCATTTGTATATTACCCCTTGATGAGAGTCTTAAGATCCCCACCCCCCGTGTTGGCTGTCATATTCATGTCCTTGATGAATTATCAAGCCAGGCAAGAAAAGATATGTTAGGAGGAGGATTGAGGTCGTTCATATATTCAGTCAATATTTACCCTCTGTTCAAAGAGCTGTGTGAGAACCTGAGATACAAAGATGAGTAAAGTATGGTCCCTAGCTTTATGAAGCTCATGGTCTAGTGAGGAAGACATCTAAATAAATGTACAGTTCACTAAGTAGAGATGTTAAGAGAGCAACAAGGTGGAACTCTTAATTCCCAAGGGAGAATTAGAAAGGGCTTTGCAGAGAAGATATGCTTGAACTGGGTCCTGTAGAAAGAGTAGGTGTTTGTCAGAAAGATGAGGCACACAGGCAGAAGTCCAAATTTGTAGTGGAGAGAGAAACAAGGCACATCTGGTGAATCATGGTTGGTCTGGAAATAAGAATGCAGAGCTAGGGGTGGGGGTTGTGGCTCAGTGGTTAAGCACTTGCCTAGCATGTGTGAGGCACTGTGTTTGATTTTCAGCACTACATATAAATAAATGAATAAAATAAATATCTGTCCAAAAAAAAGCGCCAAAACAAAGGAATGCAGAGAAATGGGTCAAGGCCAGAACACAGAAGTTATTGTGTACCATGTAGAGGAATTTGGATGTTATTCTGGGGCAATGGAAAGCCACCAAAGAGTTGTAAACTGGGAATGATAAGGTCAAAATCAAGCTGTGGAAAAATATCCACTGACATAAAGTACTTTGATTGGTTGTGAGATCTGGTACTGCTTGGAAAATTAAAATATTATCACATTTTAAAATGTGATAATATTATCAGTGCTCAAAATCTTTATCTTCTGCTGGCTGTTCCTCACTGAAATATTGCTTTGATTTGGAATTCTTTAAACAAAAACAATACCCCTATTAAAGGATAATGTCCTCCTCAGGCTTTAGGGCCTGAGCCGAGAAGTTGACTTTTCTTTGTTTGGTTTTAGGATCACCATCCATCTCAGCAGGGCCCAGGTGGGCTACATGGAATCTATCTGAGGGCCTTCTGCACAGGGCTGGATTCAGTTTTGCAGCCTTATCGCCAAGCACTGCTTGATTTGGAACAAGAGGTGAGAAAGTGGAGATGTAGGAAGACGTACTTCTGGGATAGCAGATTAGAGCATATTCTCAAATCTAAAATGGTCTTTGATAAGGTCAGGTAGTTAAAACTGAGCTATTGCCTTTTTGGTTGGAGGGAACAGTGCCCAAAACATGATCAAAGTGGCTTATGAACCATGGCAAAGGTTCCAGTGAGCTCTGTAACCTAGAACTAACACATTCTCAGATTCTCTTCTAGTTTTATAAAATTGATTCAAGATGTTTTGTGCAAAGCCCTAATCATGGTGTTTTTTATTATAGTTCCTGGCTGACCCACATCTCTCCATATCACATGTCAGTTACTCCTTAGATCAGGTATGCTTCCAAATGACAAAATGCCCTGGAATTTGTTGATATTATTAGAATAATCTTATTTATGCCACTCGTTTTGAGAATGTTTTTCTTTATGGTACCAGAGCCCAACATTTTATATTTTGTGTATTTTGTATTCTTTACTAGATAAGGACTGCTTAAAGTATCCCAAATTTTAGTTAATAATTAATGTCTCATGTTAATGCTCTCATTGAATTCAATATTAACAAATATGCCAGCCTCAGAAATAGATACTACTTCTGTCTGCCACCTTCTTCCTGTTTGCAGCCTATCCCCACATCAAATTGCCTTACTGTACTAAATCTTGACTGTGGTATTGCCGTTTGTCTTAACTTGAACTGTTTGGGAAATCCTGAGTTGATTCTTTTTCCTCTGCATTTGATTACCTACCTTTAATTATTCTCTACTTTGCAGTTTCAGCTCCTTTTTCCCTCTGTGATGGTTGTAGTAGAGCAAATTAAAAGTCAAAAGGTGAGAACTTTCCTTTTTCCTTTTGCTGTGATAAACACCAAGGAAATATTAATAATCAAAGTTGTCTTACATTCTTTTTGGTAGAAAATATACTAGTTCTTAGTAAGTTTTTACTTGTTAGTTTACTTATTCAACAGAATCTGCTTGTGTATCATGCTAAGTGTCAAGAATATAAAAATAGGACATGGCCCTGTCTTTAAGCATGACCTGGTTCAGAAAGCAGAGAAAATTTTAATAGATGGATCCAGGAATGTTCATAGGGCAAGGTAAAAATGCTATGAATATTTGGAGGTGAGAGAAATTTACAGTAAGGGTATAGAATTGTTAGGTCTGGATCTTGAGGAGAAGCAGAAAGTTAATTCTTAAAAGGAAGGTGATAGATGTATGGTTAAGATCCTGGAAGTTTTCTGAGAATATGAAATCACTGGTAAAATCCAGGTGTTTATAAGATAAATTATGCCTATTCTTGTCCCAAGTTTTCATGCTGTGCATTAAAAAGAGTTTCCAATGTCAGGGAGAATGCCTTTTCTGAACACAGTTAACAATTTGTATTAGTCAGCTTTGCATCCCTGTGACCAAAATACCCAACAAGAACAACTTAGAGAAGAAGTTTATTTTGGGCTCACAGTTTTACAGTCCATGGTCAGCCAGCTCCAATGCTCTGGGCCCAAGATGAGGGCAAAACATCATGGCAGAAGTGTGTGGTGGAGGAAAGCTGCTCAACTCATGGCACCCAAGAAACAGAGAGTCAGAGAATAGCCAGGGATAAAATATATTGTAAAGCCACACCCCCAGGGACCTATTTCCTCCAGCCATACCCCACTTGCCTATAGTTACCACCCAGTAGTCCATTCAAAGTAATAATACATCAAATGGATTAATCCATTGATGAGGTTATATATCTTATCATCTAATCATTTCACCTATGAACATTCATGCATTGCTTAGCACATGAGCTTTATGGGGGAATGCCTCATATCCAAGTGGGTATTGTACCCACTTGATTGAGTATAGAGCATGAGTTGATGTTGCATGAACTGTTAAAATCCATTTGACAAGTCTGTTTTCCTTAGATTCATGGTTGTCAAATCCTAGAAACAGTCTACAAACACAGCTGTGGAGGGTTACCTCCTGTTCGAAGTGCACTAGAAAAGTAAGTCATGGCTTAATTGGGGTTGGGGATATCTGGGGTAGTTGAAGTGACTTGACTTCTCTTGTATTTTATTGTCAGGTCATCTCAGGTTTCCCTCTGTAGAATTTTGACCAGGATAGAAAAGCCCATGAGCAGAGGAGCCCATGTAATCCTTATGGTGACTCAAGCTCACCTATAAAGAGAGGGTTACAAAATAAAGTATCAAAGCCAGGGTTAGCTGAATTGCAGTATTTTCATGTCATGTTCCTTAAAATACTTTGTAATCCCACAATGTCACTCTTGGGAATTTTATTCTCACAAAATTATTTGAAAGAAGAAAATAACTGTATGTACAAACATATTTATTGCAATGTTGTCTGCATCAGGAAATTTGAAAATTACCAGAAGAAAAATAAAGATATATTCACTTGATAGACTATAAAGCCATTAAGATTATAAATACCATAATAACATGTAAAAATATTTCATATGATACTTATCAAAAGATGATACAAAATTGTTTTAATAATTACAACTATATAAAAATTTACTTTAAGTATTATTAGAGACTATTTATTGGATCTCCCACTCCCCTCTTCCTCATTTTTAAAAAAGAGTATGGAAGAGTATGGTGGTTCATACCTCTAACTTCATAAACTTGAGAGACCTGAGGCAAGAGGATTGCAAATTTCAAGCCTGTCTTAGCAACTTAGCAAAACCTTATCTCAAAAAATAGAAGGGGCCGGGGATGTAGCTGAGTGGTAAAATGCCCCTGGGCTCATTTCCCAGTACCACAACAGATAAATAAATAAATATTAAACATAAAAAATGGACTATGATATTAATCGTAGTAGATGATTTCTGAGACTCTTCACAACTCTTTTTTTTTAAACAGCTCTGTGGATTGAACTCCTGGCCTCACATGTTAGGCAAGCACTCTACCATTGAGCTACACCCTCAACCCCTCTTCGCACCTCTTTTTTTTTTTTTTTTTGCTATTGGGGATTAAACCCAGGGACATACACTTAACCACTGGGTTACATTCCCAGCCTTTTTTAATATTTAAAGACAGGGTTTCACTGAATTGCTTAGGGCTTTGCTAAGTTGCTGAGGCTGGCTTTGAACTTGCAATCTTCCTGTCTCCATCCCAGCTGCTACAATCCGCATTTTCTACTGTACCCACTTCATTGAGTGTAGAATGGGAGTTGATGTTGTATGAACTATTATCCTATATCCCAAGCTGCTGGGATTATAGGTGTGTACCACTGAGCCCAGCTCACAATTCTTAATCTATACTCTAAACACTGAACAAGTAAACCCTCAGAAGAGCAGGAAACTTTCCAGAACATGCAATGGGGACTGAATCCTCTATTATTTGCACAAAATATAAAATCTTATGTAGATAATATTAATACATACATATTTGATATATATTTTGAGCGACCAAATTCTACAGATGTGCATAAATGTAAATAAATGGTTTTCCATTTTACTTTTGTAAAAAGAGACATTCTAATTGAATTAGTATACTAAAAATAGTGGGCTCAAGCTCCTGTAGTTTCTTTTTTTTTTTTTTTAATATTTTTGGTACCAGGGATTGAACCCAGGGGCACTAAACCACTGAGCACATTCCCAGCCCCATAATTTTTTATTTTGAGACATGGTCTTGCTAAGTTGCTTAGGACCTTGCAAAATGGTTGAGGCTAACTTTGAACTTGCGATCCTCCTGCCTCAGTCTACCGAGCTGCTGGGATTACAGGTATGCACCACTGTGCTCAGCTCCTGTAGTTTCTTTTTCTTCCCGACTTTTTATTTTGAAAAATTTCAAACCTACAAAAAAGTTGAAAGATTATTACAGTGAAACGCTTGTACATTCTTCAGTTTTACCAGTTTTTAACATTTTGCCACATTTTTTTTCTTTCTCCTCTGTGTATATGTGAAATACACACATTCCCTAATTTTTAAAATGGAATCATTAGGAAGTAGTTGCAGATGCCTTAACACTTAACCCCCAAAAATTCATTTTGTATCTCTAGGAAAAAAGGCATTCTCATATCTAACCTCAGTACCATATTACACCTAGGAAAGCTAACAGTCATTCCATAATACAATATCTAGAATATATCCACATTTCTCCAATTGTTCCCATAAAATCCATTACAACTATTCTGTTTTTGCAGTTCAGGATCCAGTTTTCACACTGCATTTGTTCCTGTCTTTTTAGTGTCCTTTAATTTGGAATGATCCCACTTGCCTTTTGTTGTTGTCTATGATGATGGCATTTTATAAGAGCCCTTACCAATTGTCTAGAGAATGTCCTGCATTCTAAATTTATCTGAATCTTCCCTCATGATTAGATTCAAGTTAAATATTTTTGGCAAGAGAACAACATAGGTGATAGTATTTCTCATTCCATCATGTCAGAAAGCATAGAAAGTAAGTTTAACCCATTATTGCTCTTGTGACATTAGATCAGATCTCTTGTCCATTATAGAAGTTCCTTTTTCCCTTTGTAATCTGTTATCTGGTAGGTGATTATCTCAATATCCTATTTCCCAACAACCTTTCTGCATTTTATTTTCATTTCTGCATTTTGTTGGATAGTACATTTTCATATATTACTGGCACTAACATATTGAATCTTTTTCTCTAAGTGATTCTAACAAAAAGAAAAATAAATTCAATGCTGTGTTAGCTAAAAAGAGACTCCATTAAGTTCATTTAATTTTAATAAGATCAAAAGTTTTGAAACTTTACACAAAAGAAGGAAAGAAAATATGCCTCTCCTGAAAAAATGTTATGACATTTACTTAACCTTTTCAACTTCAGAATGTAGACTGCAACTATGAAAATTTAATCACTTAGTTCATCCACAAATAATTAAATTAAAATAGCACAATTATTTTTAACTTAATTTCCCCCATGACTCACCAAACTTTCATGCCTCTCTTTATCCTGTAGCATGACCTCTGTGGGATTCATTATTCTTTAAGTGGACCACTAACGTTTTTACTTTCTTCTCAGAATCCTGGCTGTTTGTCATGGAGTCATGTATAAACAACTCTCGGCCTGGATGCTCCATGGACTCCTACTGGACCAGCATGAAGAGTTCTTTATCAAACAGGGTCCGTCTTCTGGTAATACCAATGCCCAGTCAGAAGAGGATGAGGAAGATCTGGGCATTGGGGGATTGACAGGAAAACAACTGAGAGAACTCCAGGACTTGGTGAGAACACAGCAAGAAGCCCAGCATACTCCTGCCAGGAGTCAGAAGTCTGCAGCTAAATCATCTTTTGCTGATTCCTCTTCAGATATCACAGCCTGAGCACCTTTCCAAAATTCTTTAGATGTAAACATTGCTTTCTCCTAACTATTATGAGGCAACAAAGTAGAAAATATGATTGCGAGGGCCTGGGGATATAGCTCACTGGTATAACACTTGCCTAGCATGTAAAAGGCTGTGGGTTTGATCCCCAGCACAAGAAAAAAGAATTTAATTTGAAATTCCTTTTGCTTCCCCTTTTACCATTACATGCACTTAAGAGGTTAATAAGTCTCATCTCCACAAATAAGAGCTATCCTGTAGCTTTTAAAAATGCCTTTTGGAGTTCTTATTAGACTTCTCAAAGTCCTGTATTGCCTATATTCATCCATCCAGCCATCTGTTTATATTGTACAACATTTTCTTGAATGCCTGTTACATACTAGATATGATTCTGGGTGCCATGACTGCATAGACAAAATGTAATCCTTATCCTTAATCCTTTATGTGCCACCATCCTATATATAGGACACCTATAAAATCTTAAATTGAGCAATTTTATAGGTGTCCTATAAAATTTTGTGGTTTTTATAGGTGTTCTCTAGGATGGTGGGACATAATGGGTCAATGGACTTATAGTTCAGTAGCAAGCAAAGAAAAGTAGACCATTGGTATATTCTGAAAAAGAATAAGCATAGACATTCTTGGAAGATGTCTTGGAGGAGGGTTTTGGAGTAACTGAAGAAGGCTTTTCAGTGGAATGTTATATCTGAATTACAAAGGGCTTGAGAGGCAGGTTAAGACATACCAGGCAGAGTGAATGATGCAGGTAAAGGTACAGATTCCTTGAAAGACATGGCTTATTTGGGGAACCATTAGTGATTCAGTTGAAATGGTAGCCTGAAGTAATATATGTGAGAGATGGTGGCAGGGGAGAGGGCAAGTGGCAATTGATGGGACTATAAAGTACAGGCAAGATCATGAAGGCCCCTGTGAACAGCAGGAAGGAACCCTTGAAGAATTTTAGGAAAGATAATAACACTATCAGACTTTCTGATCACTCTGAATGCTGTGTGGGGAATCATTTAAAAAAAAAAAAACAAAACAGTATTGGAGGCAGGTAGACCCATTAAGAGAATGTTGGGAATACTTAGGAGAAAAATTATAGTGCCCTAGTCCAAGGGCAGTAGCAGTAAATACAGAGAAAAGTAGATAGGTCTGAGAGATGTTTGGGAGGTAGAATCAATAGGTCTTAGAATCAATAGGTCATTGGCTATGAGTTGAGGGAAGACTCAAGGATGATACCCTTTCTGCCTTCAGCATCCAAACAAGTGTGTTGATAGGGAATGGGCACTGCTGTTATTGGGAAAAGATGGGTCTAATTTTGGACATGTTGAGTTCGAGGAACTTGTGGGAAACATCCAGTGGGTTGAGCCTGGGCCTCTTGAGAGCAGTGTAGCTTGCGCTGAACCTAAACATGGAGGCATCAGCATATAGCTCAGAAGTTTTAAATTTGGGGTGCATGGGTAGCTTTAAGTGGTTCTCTGAAATGTTACAGGTCTGTCTATTTGTCTGGAAGGTTTATAGATTTTATCATTTCAGAGAGGCCTGTGGCCTAAAAAGATTAAAACTGTCTGTTCTGATATATCCTGAAGCCACAGAAGATGTGATTATCCCAGAAGAATATAGAGCAGGAGAAAAAGAGTCTGGTCAGGGCCTGAGAACCCCAGCAGAGCAAACATGTATGTAAGACCTGGAAAAATAAAGACCAGCTTTTTGCATTATACAAGTAAGGAAGCTGATCTGCTGCCCAAGTTTTTACACAGTGAAGTCAGGGTGAGGACTAAATGATGGTAGGGGGGAAAAAAAAACAACACTGTTATTTCTACCATACCATTCTGCAACATAAAAATGAAATATATCTCTCCAAGAATTGTGCAACCTCAGGCTTATAGTCTTGATTTTAGAGAATATAAATATGGCTTGGGAGAGTTACTAGATATTTTCTTGTTCTCTTTTTCATACATCATCTCTGATACATATTATTTCCTTAATTAGCGCCTGATTGAGGAAGAGAACATGCTGGCACCATCTCTCAAACAGTTTTCCCTACGGGTGGAGATTTTGCCATCCTACATTCCAGTGAGGGTTGCTGAAAAAATCCTCTTTGTTGGAGAATCTGTCCAAATGTTTGAGAATCAAAATGTGAACCTGACTAGAAAAGGTAGGAATTTCCTTGTTCAGTGTGCCACATCCTCAGAGGCACTTCTTGAGTAATATTGTGTGACCCAAAGCACACCTGGTAGAGAGTGGCTGAAAATACTCATGGATTGTGATTCCACCACAGTGCTGACTTGTGTTCCTGAGAAGTGGGTGAAACTGCTGTCTGCTCAGACACGCTTTGTCTGTCCTGTCTTCTTTTGACACTGCCTTCTTATTCTGCAGGGTCCATTTTGAAAAATCAGGAGGACACTTTTGCTGCAGAGCTGCATCGACTCAAGCAGCAGCCACTTTTCAGTTTGGTGGATTTTGAGCAGGTGGTGGATCGTATTCGCAGTACTGTGGCTGAGGTTTGTCTTTCATCTTATGTTGTTCTAGAAAGAAAATGGATTATTACTTCAGAAATTGAGTACATGACTTTTGTTTCTTCTTGATGTGCCTAAAGCCTAGCTTGGAGAGGCTTGAGAGAATTAGTAAAGTAAGCAGAAAATAAAAACACTCTCTATTTTTAATAATAGAGATAGGATTTTTATTGTTATTAATGAGTTGAACAAAGGGGAGGTCTTGGTTTCATTTCCAACAGTCAGCAATCTGTTTATATAGTTGGCAGTAACTCCAAGGAAACAATTGATTCTAATTTTAGTGCCTTAAATTATAGTGTGATTTTATAACTTTATACTTCAGTTATATACATGATAATCTTCCAAGTAAAACACAACTAATATTAGCTAACCTGTCTGGAGCTCAGAACAGGCTCTGACTCTTGGAGTTCTGTGTTCTTAAGTTTGAATGCCAACTTAAATTGTGATCAATAAATTTTCAAATGGGCATATGCTGTATGACTTATAACACTTAGTTCATGGGCATGTGAATAATGTAGATAATGTGAAGTGAGATCTTCAGTCAATTGTTAATGTTTTTCTGCCTTGACTAGACAAATCACCTGGGAAATTTTAAAGCATGTTCTTACACCAAGTCCTTTCTTGCCGAGCTTATGATTTGTAGGTCAGGAAGGGCAGGTACATTTTTATTTGAAGAAACCACCTGCCAACCAACAGACAGATCTCTGCAGGTAATTCCGAAGCACAGACAAGGCTGAAAAAGCACCTATTGGTCTGTACGTGGAACTGCTAAGAAGCTTAGCTTCAGATCTCCTAAGGCTGGAAGCATAGTAATCTATCACAAATGTGATTTCCTTTTCTGGTCACTATTTCAAAAAATCCTGGGTTTTAAAGACATAGCCATTATGTAGACAGAATATGGGTTTTAAATGACCATGAAGTATCATTTCATTTGATGCTTTATGGGCAATAGTCTATGCTCTAGAATGCATATTTCTTATTTAAAATTGTTCTTTTTGGGGGGGTTAGGTACCAGGGATTGAACTCAGGGACACTCGACCACTGAGTATATCCCCAGCCCTTTTTTGTATTTTATTTTAGAGACAGGGTCTCATTGAGTTGCTTAGTGCCTTGCTTTTGCTGAGGCTGACTTGTAACTTGTGATCCTCCTGTCTCAGCCTCCCAAGCTGCTGGGATTACAGGTGCACACCACTGTGCCCAGACCTTTAAAATATTTCAAGACACTGCCCAGCTTCTGTCTATAGTTCAAAGCAGGTTCCTGTCTAAAAGGAGCTGATATATATAATTCCTTTCATCTCTTTTATTAAATCTATTTCTGCCCTGTTATTATCTTTGTTTATAACTCCTTGGAAAATATAATTAATGGAGGAAAGTAAAATTTTTTTGAATTATATGAGGTATCAGAATTGTTCTTTTGAAATTTTGAGATGAATACCTTGCTAGATATATTTCTATATTTTTTAAAAAATGATAATCAAAGTTCAGACTCTTTTGATTCTTTTGAGGTTTCCTAAATTATAAATAATAGACTGTTTTGAGAAGTATTGTAACAATGATAACATGGTAATAAAAACAAATAGCTTGCCCAGAAGGAAAAAGGGAAAGTGTCTTGCAAATATGTGTCTTGCTCATCCCTTTTAGGATCTTTTTCTCCTCTTTAAAATTTTTTAAAGAATACCTACATTAGCCGGGTGCAGTGGTGCACAGCTGAGGAGCCTAGGGCAGGAGGATTGTGAGTTCAAAGGCAGCCTCAGCAAAAGTGAGGCGCTAAGCAACTCAGTGAGACCCTGTCTCTAAATAAAATACAAAATAGGGCTGGAGATGTGGCTCAGTGGTTGAGTGCCCTTGAGATCAATCCCTGGTACCAAAAGAAAAGAAAAGAAAACCTACATAGCAATCTGTTTCTATAGAATTAAAAAAACAGCTACATAGCAATCCGTTTCTATAGAATTCAGAAACAGACAGAACTATCCCAATCTAGATGTCAGGATAGTACTGGCTCTTTAGTCAGTGGAAGGTATGAGAAAGGCTTCTGGAAACTGGTAACTTCAGTGTGTTCCATTTCTTGATCTGTTGCTGGTTATAGAGGTATGTTCAGTTGTGAAATTTTCTCATGCTGTATGTTTATGATTTGTGTACTTTTCTGTGTCTTCGTACTTTAACAAAAAATTTTTAGTCAATAGATTTTAGTCTTAGGTACTTAACAGTTTTTATTTTAATTATATCTTCAGTGGTTATTGCTTACAGAAATAATATTACTCTCTTTTTGTGTGTGTGTGTGTGTGTGTGTGTGTGTGTGTGTGTGTGTGTGTGTGGTGCTGGGGATTGAACCTAGGGCCTTGTGCATACGAGGCAAGCACTCTACCAAAAACCTGTGGACTTCCCACCAGTCCCAGAATCTGCTCTTCCCCAAACCACTTACCAGTTTCCTTTCAGTAATCTTCCTGAAGGAGCCAGGACAATAGGGCCTGTGGTTCAGTGAATTTCTTTATTATTTTCAGCCTTTAAAATGTAATGTCTGTATCTGCAATGGGTGTTCCCTCCCCACCCCCCATTTTTTTTGCTCATTTTGTTCAAATTTCAGGTATTTAGCTTCCCTTACATATTATTTTTGAAATGTTTTGATTATCTGTTATAGGGTGTTCCTTCAGAAGCAAAGAGCAAAATTGTACTATTATGATGGACCAAGTGCTAATTGTAATTTTTAATTCCACTCGTTTAATCATTGTCTCTTCATTTTAAGACTTTTAATACAAATGTCATTTTTAAAGAAACAGCCTGCCCAATAAATAAATGAATGAATGAATGAATGAATGAATAAATAAATAAATAAAAGTACTGAAGCTGGATACAGTGGCACACGCTTATAAACCCAGTGACTTGGGATGCTGAGGCAGGAGGCTTGGATGTCTGAGGACTGCCTGGGCATATAGTGAGACCCTGTCTCAAAATAAAATTTACAAAGGACTACAAAGGTAGGTAGTGGCAAAGCACCCTGGGTTCAACTTTCAGTACCAAATAATAATAATAATAGTTATTATTAATTTTTTTAAGTTAACATGCCTGGCAACTTGTCGAACTCTTAGTTCTAATAGTTTGATTCTATTGACTTTTCTAGGTAGTTGATCATAGCATCTGCAAGTAATGAGACTTCTGCAATTTTTTAACTTTTTTTCTTACATTGTTAGCTAAAATCATTTTTTTCTCTCTTTTTAGCTAGGATCTTTAATAATACATTAAACAGCTAGGATGATAGTTTATATAAACTGCTAAACAGTAGGGATAATAATTAGCATCCATGATTTGTTCGTGCTTGAAGATTATACATATTTGTTCTCCACTAATATAGTGTTTAATGTAGGCTTCTGGAACATAAATCCATCAAGTTATAGTAATTCTCTTTTATTCCTGGTTTGCTAAGAGTTGTTACGTAATTGTTGTTGAATTTTTATCAACTGCCCCTTCTATATCAATAAAAAGTACAGTTTCTAGCTTTTGAGTTTCTCCCTTTAGTCTATTTATATGTAAACTTCTGGTTAGAATTTTCAGATGTTGAATTTTCTTAGGATAAACTCTACTCCATTTTGATGTTTATTTTGTAGTGTACAGTTGGATTTGGTTAATATGATATTTAGAATTTTTTGCATCTATATTTACTAGTGGAAAAACACTATGGTTTTCCTCTTCTGTTCTTAGATGGTTTAAGACAGGAATTGTTACTAAAGGTTTGAATTTACCTGAAAAACTAGGTTTCTTTTTCTTTCTTCCTTTTTTTTTTTTTTTTTTTTGGTACCAGGAATTGAACCCTGAGCACTTTTTCAGACAAGGTGTTGCTAAGTTGCTTAGTGCCTCACTAAGTTGCTAAGGCTAGCTTTGAACTCTAAATCCTCCTGCCTCAGCCTTCTGATAAGCTAGGCTTCTTTAGGAAGGAATACTTTACCAGTTCAGTGTGTTTAATAAAACATTTATTTCTTAATGTAACAACTTTGGTATTTTTTACTTTTCTAGGATCTTATCCATTTCATCTAGATATATTTTTAAAATTCATTGATGTCTGCATTTCTCCTTGTTTTTTTTTTTGTTAAAACAGTTTTTAACTGATACATAAAAACATAAAAATTGTACATAGAAGGATATCATGTAATGTTTCCATATATATATACATCAAGTGTGTTTAAATCAGGTTAAGCATATTTATCTCAAACATTTATTTATGCAAAAACTTTCAAAATCCTTTCTTCTAGCTTTTTGTAATGTATAGCACATTATTGTTATCTGCCATCACCCTATTGTGCAATAAAATACTAGAATTTCTTGCTTCTAACTGTAACATAATATTATTGATCGGCCTTTTCCTATCCCTTTTTAACCCCTACTGTCTCTACTTTCATCTTCTATAAGATCAACCTTTTTAGATTCCAGATGAGTGAGATCATATGGTATCTGTCTTGCTGTGCCAGGATTAATTTACATAATGTAATGAACTCTAGTTCTATCCATCACAAATGACAGCATTCCATTTTTTTAATAGTTGAATGATATTCCAGTGTGCAATGTGCCACATTTTCTTTTCCTTTTTATTTTCCCCCTCCCCAGCACTAGGGATTAAACCCAGGGCTTTGTACATGCTAGGCAAGCACTCTCCTGCTGAGCTACATCCTCAGCCTTTTTCATTTTGATTTTTAAATTTTGAAACAGGGTCTTACCAGGATGCTCATTCTGACCTTAAATTTGTGATCCTTCTACCTTAGCCTCCTGAGAAACTTGAATTGCAGGGGGGTGATCCACCATGCCCATCTGTCCCACATTTTCTTTATCATTTCATGATGAGTTGAGGGACATTTAGGCTGATTGAGTTTCTTGGTTATTGTGAACGTGGGAGTGCAGCTGTCTCCTCAACATACTGATTGCATTTCCATTGACTACATACCTAGTAGTGATGTTGCTGGATCAGATGGTAGTTCTAGTTGTAATTTTTTGAAGAACCTCCATACCGTTTTCCATAATGGCTGTACTAATTTACATTCCTGCCAAAGCCAAAGGGCAAAGATTCCCTTTTAACCACATTCTTACCAGCATTTTTTAAAAAGTTTTTTAATAATATCATTCATTGTGGTTTTGATTTGCATTTCCCTAATAATCAGTGATGTTGAGCATTTTTTCATGTACCCATTGGCATTTGTTTGTCTTCTTTTGAGAAATGTCTATTCGGGCTGGGGTTGTAGCTCAGTGGTAGGACACTTGCTTAGCATGAGTGAGGCACTGAGTTCGATTTTCAGCACCACATATAAATAAGTAAAATAAAGGTCCATTGACACCAAAATTTTTTAAAAAAATGTGTATTTGGAGCTATTGCCCATTTATTATTCAGATTATTTAGGTTTTTGATGTTGAGTTTTTAAGAGTTCCTTATATATTTATCAGATACATAACTTGGAAATATTTTCTGCCATTCTGTAGGATGTCTTTTCATTCTGTTTATTGTTTCCTTTGCTGGGCAAAAGGTTTTTAGTTTGCTACAATTTCATTTATCTTTTTTTGTTGTTCATTTCCTGTTATTTAGGGATCTTGTCCAAAAACAATTTTTGTCCATTCCATTATCCTGAAGTGTTTCCCCTATGTTTGCTTCTAGTAGTTGCATAGTTTTAGGTCTTACATCTTTAATCCATTTTGAGTTGATCTTTGTAGCTGGTAAAAGAGAGTAGTCTAGCTAGGTGCAGTGGTGCACGCCTATAATCCCAACAGCTCAGGAGGCTGAGGCAGGAGGATCATAAGTTCAAAGCCAGCCCTCAGCAACTTAGCAAGGCCCTAAGGAACTCAGTGAGACCCTGTCTCTTAAAAAAATATTAAAAAGGACTGGGGTGTGGCTCGGTGGTTAAGGACCTCTGAGTTCAGTCCCTAGTACCAATAAATAAATAAATAAATAAAACAAAAAAGAGATAGTCGTCTAGTTTCATTCTTCAGCACATGGCTATCCAATTTTCCCAGGATCATCTATTGAAAAGGCATTCCTTTTTCCAGTGCCTGTTCTTAGCACCTTTGTCAAAAATCAGCTGCTCTAGATGTGTGGGTTTATTTTTGGATGTATTCTGTTCACTTGGTTTATATGTTTGTTTTTATGCCAATACCATGCTGTTCTGATTGCTATAACCTTGTACAGTTAAAGTCAGATAGTGTAATGCCTCCTGCTTTGTTCTTTTTTGCTCAAGATGACTTTGGCTGTTCAGGGTTTCTATATAGTTACACATAAATTTTAGAATTGTTTTTCCTAGTTCTGTGAAGACTGTCATTGGTTATTTTGATGGAGATTGAATTGAATCTCTGGATCACTTTGGGTAGTAAAGATATTTTAACAATGCTGATTCTTCCACTCCATGAACACAGGATATCTCTCCAATTTTTTTAATATGTCCTTTTCAGTTTCTTTCATCAGTGTTTTATAATTATTATTGTAAATGTCTTTCTTTGGTTAAATTTATTCCTACGTATATTACTTTTGGGGGAGCTATCGTAAATGGGGTTGCTTTCTTAATTTCTTTCTTCTTTTTTTTTTTTTTGTGGTGCTGGGGATTTGAACCCAGTGCCTTATACTTGCAAGGCAAACACTCTACCAACTGAGCTATATCCCCAGCCCTGCTTTCTTAATTTCTATTTCAGATAATTCACTATTGATATAATGCAACATTACTGATTTTTTATCCTATAACTTTCTGGACTCATTTAGTCTAATAGTTTTTTGGTGGATTTTTTGGCACTTTTTACATATAAGATCTCATCATCTGCAGACAGTGACAATTTTGACCTCTTCTTTTCCAATTTGGATGTACTTTATTTCTTTCTCTTGCCTGATTACTCTGGCTAGGACTTTCAGAACTATGTTGAATAAAAGAGGTGAAAGTGGATATCCTTATCTTGTCCCAGGTCTTACTAAGAAGGCTTTCAACTTTTCCCCCTTCAGTGTGATTTTATCTATTAGTTTGTTATATGTATATTCCTTTTATACTGAATTTATTCAGAGTTTTTTTTTTTTTTTTTTTTTTCTGCTTGGGGATTTAATTCAGTGCCTCATGCTAGGCAAGTACTCTACTACTGAACTACTCTATTGGGAGTTTTTATCTTGAAGGAGTATTGAACTTTATCAAGTGCCGTTTTTTTTTTGCATTTACTAAAATAACCATATGGTTTTTGTCCTTTCTGTTGATGTGGCTTATCAGATTTACTGATTTTTGCATATATTGGATCATCTTTGTATCCCTGGGATGAATCTCACTTGATCATAGTGAATAATCTTTTCATTGTGGTGTTGGATTCCATTTGCTAGTATTTTATTCAGGATTTTTGAATCTATTTTCATCAAGGATGTGGACCTGTAGTTTTTCATTGTTGTTCTATCTTTATCTGGTTTTGGAAGCCAGGTATTACTAGTCTTAGAGTGTGCATGTTTTAGTTGGCTTTTGCAGCACTGTGAGCAAAATACCTGGTGAGAAAACTTTAGACGATGAAAGGGTTATTTAGGGCTCATGGTTTCACAGATCTCAGTCTTGCTCTGAGCCCCAGGTAAGGTAGCACATCATAGCCAAAGGAAAGGGTAGAGAGAGAAGGAAGGAGGGAAAGAAGGAAAGAGGGAGGGAGACAGCTCTTAGGATCCAATCATTTCACCTAAAACAACCCTTCATTAACACAGGAGCTTTGAGGGGATACCTCATATCAAAACCATAATATTCCACCCCTGGTCCCCAAAAGCTCATGTCTGTCTCAGTGCAAAATGCATTTAGTTTATCTCCAAAAGTCACATAGTCTTAACATTTTCAGAATTGCCTCAAAGTCCAAGTCCAAAGTCTTCTCTGAGACTCAGGGCAAACTATTGCCTGTAAATCCCTATAGAAATCAAAAGCATGTGACATATATTCAGTGTACAGTGGCACAGAGTAAACATTCCCATTTCATGAGAAATAGGGGCATAGAAAGAAGGAATGGGGCTAAAGCAAGACCAAAATCCAGCTGGGCAAATAGGTCCAGTAACTGCCTGTACATATAGCATGTAGGACACATGATGGTGATGTTCTCTCCCAAGGGCTTAGGAGGTCCCACCCCTTTGGCCCTGTCTGCTGTTGTGCACATGACCTCTTTTTAAAACTTGGCTCTCTCTGTAGCCAGCAGCTTTTCCCAGCTGACAGTCCATGTTAGTGGCCTTTCTTAATTTCTGGTGTCTCCATTCCAGCTTTAGCTTCACCTTCACAGCTTCATACATCATCCTTTCAGGGCAGTCCACAGAGATTCCAACTGTACTATACTTTGCCTCACCTCCCAGGCTTGCCTTTGAAATCTCAGTGGAAACCTCCATGACCCCCTAACTCCAGCATCCTGCATTCCTGCAGAACTGGCACCATGTGGATGACACCAAGATCTACTATCAGCTTATGCATCTGAGCTCTCTGGGATCACACCAGTGGTCTCTGAGTGCCTGGGTAGCTGAGTTCGATGAAATAACTTCCTAGGCCCCTCCTATGGAAACAGGGCACTTCCATGATCTCAAAAGAATTTTTCACTTCTGCCATCTCAAGCCTACAGTGGGTGTTGTCTTGCAAATTCCTGAGTTGTGCTCAAGGCACCTTCCAATTGTCTCTGTGCCAAGTACTGAGCATTTCTTTAGTAGCTATAATCTCTTTAACAGTCACATCTTCCTTTGCCTTAGCTTTACATGCATTTTTCTGGCCAAATGGCAAGTTTTTAAAATCCTTTAGCTCTGATTTCTGTTCCCAAGTCTTAGAGTAAATCTGGCTAAAAGCTGCTGGCAATATCCGTGCCACTTCCTGAATGCTATACTGCCTTGAAATTTTCTCCACCAGATTAATTAGCTCATTACTTTTAAATTCATCCTCATACAAGGTCTCAAGGCAAAATATAGATAAGTTCTTTCCCATGAATGTAACACAGGTGTCCTCTGTACTCAATTCTCTTTGAAACCTCATGAGAACAGTATATATTACTATTGGCATTCTGGTTTTCTGAGCTCCCATCAGAATTACCCCTTAAGCTCTACTTACAAAATTCTAAGACTTCTCTAGCTTGCATTTTTAAACTTTTTCCAAATTCCTTCTGCAAATCATTTCCAAAGGATTCTGAAGTGCATGGTTAGGTTAGTCAAGGCAGTGACCCCACTCCTAGTACCAGTTTCTCTTTGTATTGCTGTGACCAAAATAACTGACAAGAACAACTTAGAAAAGGGAGAGACCAACCAACAGACAGACAGGCAGACAGTTACAGGCAGCCACAGGGAAAATGAGCCTTTTCCAAGGCAAGTACCCAGGTACTCACCTCCTCCAGTCATACCCCACCTGCCTGGAGTTACCACCCAGTTATTTCATTCAAACTAGGATGAACTGATTGGGTCACAGCTCTTACAGTCCTATCATTTCACCTCTGAACATTCCTGCATTAAAAGAGGTGCTTTGTGTGGTGGGTAGGGTGGGTAGGGGGGTACCTTGCATCCATACCATAACAATGTGTTTGGAAGTATTCCTTCCTCTTCTATTTATTTGGAATGACTTAAGGAGAATTGGTATTAGTTCTTTAAATGTTTGTTAGAATTCAGCAGAGAAACCATCTGCTCTCAAGCTTGCTTTAACAGGAAGCTTTCTATTACTGATTTAATTTTATTACTTATTATTGGTATGTTCAGGTTTTCTATTCCTTCATGATTTTGTGTTGTTAAGGTGTATGTGTCCAGGAATTTGTCCATTTTTTCTAGGTTATCAAATTCATTGGCATATAGTTGGTCATAATAATCTCTAATGGTCTTTTAGATTTCTGTGGTGTCAGTTGTAATGCTTTCTTATTTATTTGAATTAGCTTTTTCCAAGTCAAAAGCTTGATTCCTTTATTTTTAACCTAAGAAATACATGTAAAACTTTAAATATTGCTCTGACTATATTCTACAAGTTTTTGGCATGTGGTACTTTTATTATCATCCTGCTCTAAATAATTCCTTTTTTTTTTTTTTTGTAGTCATTGATGGACAGCATGCCTTTATTTATTTATTTTTATGTGGTGCTAAGGATGGAACCCAGTGCCTCACACGTGCTAGGCAAGCGCTCTGCCACTGAGCTACAGCCTCAGCCCCTGTTCTAAATAATTCTTAGTTTTCTTTATGATTTTCTTTGTAACCAAGGAATTTCTTGCAGTGTAGTGGAGAACATAGTCTATATGATATTCTTTCTTTGTGCAGTTTCCTTTAGGGACTAATACAGAGAGTGGCTTTTGTTGTTGCTGTTGTCTGTATTCATGTATGCTAGGCAAGCAGTCTACCACAGAGCTACATTCACAGTCACTTTTATTTTTTTTATTTTGAGACAGGGTCTCACTAAGTTGTCCAGGTTGGCGTCAAACTTGAAATCTTTCTGCCTCAAATAGTTGGGGTTATAGGCATGCAAAATTGACTTTTTGTTTTTAATTATTGTGCATGTGCCCAGAGAATATATACTTTGTGTTTAGAGTTCTAAGAATATCTAATTACTCATTTTGAGATTATATGTTAGGCATGTGCATATATACAATGTGTGTATTTTTCCTTTTATTGCATGGTGTCCTTTGTCACCCATGATAATATCATTCATATTGTTAAGATCACTCACTGTCCGGCTTTCTTTTGGATCCTGTTTATATGATGGCTTCTTACATCCTTTATTTTCAACCTTCATATGTAATTTTTTTTAATTTAAATTTTTTTTAGTTGTCAATGGACCTTTATTTTACTTATTTATATATGGTGCTGAGGATCAAACCCAGTGCCTCATATGTGCTAGGCAAGTTCTCTGATATAGCCACCACCCCAGACCCTTTGTATGTACTCTTATCCTATTCTGGTCCACAGTAACTACTGATCTGTTCTATGTAAGTTAGATTGCATTTTCTAGAGTTTATAAAAATGTAATGACACAGTATGCACTCTTCTGGGGAAGGAAAATAATCTTTTACTAAGTATAATTATTTTGAGATGAATCCAGTTTGCTTTTACCTATAGTTGATTCCTTTTTTCTGCTTAGTAGTATTCCATTTTTCCTACCAATGTTTATCAATTTATGTGTTGGTAGAAATTTGGGTTTTTCCTTCATTGTAGTTTGCATTCCCCTAAAGACTAATGATGTCAAACATTTTTTCATACACTTTTTGCCCATTTTATGTTAACCTTTTAATTTTCTTACTATTGAATTTCAAGAGTTGTTTATATATTCTGAATATAAGTCCTTTAGCAGATATGTGACCTGTTTTCTCACTACCTATATAAGTCTTCTCTTTTCATTCCATTGATGGTTAATGGTAGAAGTTGTTAATTTTTGTGAAGTCCAGATTATCTTTTTTTAAATGGATCATGTTTTTAGTGTTGTATTTTTCCCTCTTTTATTTCTGCAGTTTTATAGTTTTCAGCTTTACATTTAAGTCTGTGATCATTTGAGTTAATTTCTCTACATCATGCAAGGGTATAGATCCTTTTTAAAATTTTTTGCATGTGGATATATAATTATTTAAACAACTTGGTTCTTTTTGTTTCTTTTTGTATATTTATATTGCCTTTGTTCTTAGCTCTTTATGCATGTTTATCGAGTATTTTAAATTCTTGGCTCATGTCCCAGGTCAGGTTTCCCAGGAAATAGATTCTAAGACTAGGATTTAGTTGGAATAAGTGAGTGAAGCGGAATTAAGCAGAGTGAGAAGGTACACTGTGATGTGATTCCACTAGGAGCCTTGGACAATCACATGCAGAGCTCTGAAACTAGGATGGCCCTTCAGAGATGGCCAAAGGGCTAAGGGGGCTAAGGCACTAGCTACTGTACCCCTGAATCTGCCAGTTTTTGGATGTGGGCTGCCTTCAGCAAGAGAGCTGAGAGAATCTTTGGGTTAGGAAGCTCCCTTTAGCCAAGTACAGTTGCCAACAACAGGCAAGACTCCCTGGGGTATTTGAGCGTGCAGGGGAGATCTGGATGGCACCCTGAATACGTCCATGCAGCCTATCCTAAAACTAATGCTTCACATGGGCAAAGTTATCTGGTCTGTTGTACCTTTTATTCTTCATAAGTCTGTCTTGACCTTTGTTTGGTAATGTGTATTGTAAAAGGGTAAAAGATCATTTCCTAATCTTGTCCGTTCCAGTAAGTCAGAGATAGAGGAGGGACTGAGCTCCAAGGGTGGTAAATCCTAGCACCCTGAACCACTGTTGATCACGTCACTGGACAAATCCTATAGTCAGAACTTCACCTTTCATGATGGTTATATACTTCATTTCTGTATATTAATCATCAACCCTGCTGAATTCTCTTACTAATTCCAACTGTCTATTTATCAGTTCTCTAATATTTTCTATGCAGGTAGTGATAGCATCTGTTAATAGTTAGTTTGGGCTGGGGTTGTGGCTCAGTGATAAGAGCCTTGCCTAGCATGTGCAAGGCACTGGGTTCATCTCCATATATAAATAAATTAATAAAATAAAGATCTATCAAAAAATAGTTTGGCTGTTTACACATACACAGATACACACACACACGTACCTTTTTCCCCCTTTAGTACAATGTTAAATGACTTTAAAGGTATGTCTTCTAATGTTTCACCATTGAGTAGGTAGTTTGCTGTGAGTTTTTGGTATATACTATTTATCAGAATAAAGATGTTTCCTTCTATCCCTTTCTTTTTTTAAAATCATGAACAGATAAAATTTTATCAAATGCTTTTGCTGCATCTATTAAGGTAATCATATGGGTTTCTTTGCTTATTTAAGCCTTAATTTAGTAAATTACATTCAGTTTTAAATTTTATTTTTCTGACAGGATTCATATCGCAATATTCAATATTTTAATCTCCCCACACCAGTACTGGGAATTGAACCCAGAGGTGCTCTATTAGTCACTAAGCTAGGTCCCCAGCCCCTTTTAGTTTTCAATTTGAGATGAGGTCTCACTAAATTGCCTAAGCTGTCCTTGAACTCATGATTCTCCTGCCACAGCCTCTCAAACTGCTGGGATTACAGGCACAACATTTTAGCCATTTTTAAGTCAGTGGTTTTTACTACATTCAACAGTGTTGCACAATTGTTACCACACATTTCAAAACATTTCCATCTTCATAACTTTTTTTTTAAACTATTAAACTATCCATTTATTCCTTGGATCAATTGAATTTGGTCATGTATATATTCATTTCTCAATACATTGCTGAACTTGTATGGAACCATTTCTTACAGGAATTTTCACTGTAATGAACATTTGTCCCTGTTTTGTTGGTTCTTTCCATAGCATCTCTGGAAGCTGATGGTGGAGGAGTCAGATTTGCTGGGTCAGCTGAAGGTAATAACAGCAAGTCTTTTCATTCTCAATGTGATGCTAGTGGGCAGTGGCTTACATTCTCTGACCTCTCCTGAGAGCACTGATTGCCTATACCCAGACTTGCACAGTGGACTCATTTGCTCTTTCTCAAGTGAGCAACCAATACCTTGTGCTACACATCTACTGTAGCACAAAGATTTGGGAGTTTACTTTCTTCTGATGTAGTATGTTGCCATTGCATAAATGAAATGAAATACAAACCATCATCCTAGAGGAACTGTTCTGAATACTTCTTCAAAATGCAAACACCTGTGTCCTTCAGACTGATAAGATTGGAAATTATATTGTGTAATTTCCTCAGGATAATGAGGACCTACTGACCCTGCTTTACTGAATTATAAATTGACATTCTTTCCTCAGATTATTAAAGACTTTTACCTTCTGGGACGAGGAGAACTGTTTCAGGCCTTCATTGACACAGCTCAACACATGTTAAAAACACCACCCACTGCAGTAACCGAGCATGGTAATTGCCCTGTGGCCCTGAGAATACCAGCTTACTGAAGTTGCAGGGTATTTCTTGGCTGCTGCTGATGCTTTTAGGCCTGCTCCACATACAAGCAGCCTGGTGAGTTACAGAGCAGTGCTTTCAAAGATGGAAGGTACTTTCAGGTAGGCTTCACCCTGAGGTCATTAGGAACAGCACCTTGGCCCTGTGACCCTACCTGGAGAAGTTGGTACAGGCCTTCAAACCAGGTATTTCATCTCATCATATTATATATATAGCATATCTATCTTATGTGGCATATTGGGACTTAACTGCAACTTAGTGTAAAACTCTTTAGGTTTTGAATAGTGGAAATTTTAACCTGAGCTCACCTAGTTAGAAAAGGGGAATTTATTTGCTGTTATATCTAAAACTTCAGGGGGACAGTGGTAAAACCGGGTCTTACAACATCTGAAATTAGGGACTTGGATACTATCAGAATTCTCTCTCACCATTCTCTTTTTTTTGTCTCTTATGCACCCTGAGTTTCTAGGACCCTCAAGTACATGTTTCCCAGTGTCCTCTACTAAAGGAACCAAACCTGGTCTCTCAATAGCAAGTTAAAGAATTTCAGGGAAAGGATTTTGATTACCTCAATCCAAATCAAATGCCTGTCCCTGAATTAATTGAAGAGGTTAGACACATGTTCAGCAGCATCCACCCCTAGATCAATTAATGACTTTTCCCATGCAGACTACATGAAGACAATTCAGTAAGAATCAGAGTCCCCCCCCAAAAAAAAAAAAAATAAAGGGAGAAAAATAATACAGGTTGGTTGTTTTTCTAGCTCAATAAAACAAGAGATGTCCACTTTACTTACATAGTACATTTTTGGTTGCAAATATCAGAAAACCCAATTCAAACTCGTGTAAGAGAAAAGGGAAAAAGAAAGAATTATTGATTCTTATCGATATAACTGCAAAGCTTGGAAGTATGGTGGCTTTAGAAAATTTCATCCAATGGCTCATGTGACACCTTTAATACTTGGTCTCTTTCCATCTTCACCTCTGCCTTTTCTTGGACAGGCCTGTTCTGAATGGTAGGCTCTGGCCAAGTTTTTACATTCTACTAAGTCCCTGTTTATCTTACCAGAGCTGCACTCCTTAAGGGTCTCAGTAGAGCCTCTGGATTGACCTGAATTGGGTTATGTTCATATCCCTAAACAAACTATAGCTGGGTAGAGGAGTTTTACATTCCATCTGGTCATGCCTGGTTTGCCTGCCCACCCTAGAATCAGGTATTTCCAAGCTCATTGGAACCACATGAACTCTGCTGGGCAGGGATGATACTGTGAGGATGCTGTCACCAACAAGAAGGAAAGAAGAAATGAATGCTGGTCAGGCAAAGGAACAGATGTCTGCTGCATCCTGCTGTTAGCTTTTTGTCAACCCATGTGTTCTTACTTGCAGATGTGAATGTGGCCTTTCAACAGTCAGCACACAAGGTGTTGCTGGATGATGACAACCTTCTTCCTCTGTTGCACTTGACAATTGAGTACCATGGAAAGGAACACAAAGGTTTGCCATTCTTTCCTGCTTCCTTTCTGTTCCTCCTGGTCACTGTCCATTTTCCCATCTCTGCTTCTATCTCCCTCCACAGAAACAATATAATTTTGGACCTTAGAAACCATCTAGCCCAGTACCCCAGTTTTTTACAGGAGAAAAGGGAAATCTAGAAGTCCATTGAGATACCCAGGCCACATGCTTTTAGGTTCGTTGGTTGGTTTTTTTGTTTTGTTTTGTTTTGTTTTTTGTCCTGCTGCTGGAATGGTCCCTATGTATTTATTTCCAGCCTCCAGACTTCAATGCTGAAAGAAGAATCCAAAAAACCCCTCAGGAGAACCTCACATAGCAATTTCCTTGCCCTTAGTCCTTGTGTCCCCTGTGCTCTCACACTACAGACATCAGTGCACACTCATTCCATGAATATTATTCACCTTGTTGAATCTGACTCTAGATTAACCAAGTTGTCATTTTTTCATTTCTTCTCCTGATCCTTAATTAACAGATGCTACTCAGGCAAGAGAAGGGCCTTCTCGGGAAACTTCCCCCCGGGAAGCCCCTGCATCTGGCTGGGCAGCCCTTGGTCTTTCCTACAAAGTACAGTGGCCTTTACACATTCTCTTCACCCCAGCTGTCCTGGAAAAGTGAGTATTTTGGGGTTTCTCACAGGTAAATTTTACCCACCTTATTTCCCAGGAAAGAAATTAGCAGGTATAGAATTGATGGAACCAAGGCAACCACCCACCTAGTTTTGGGGTTTTTATTTTTTTAACAGTCTGTAAATCAGAAATTGCAAACCCATGTCTTCAAGGTCAAGATAGATCACATTAATAAGTGAGGCTACAGATATGACACAGTAGGGAATGGGGACACTGGAATAAATGGGAGGGGATATAGATATTTATAACCACTATAATTTTTTTAAAAAATTTGCTAAATAACAAGCAGTTTATAGGCTGCCAGTTTGTGACCTCAGAAGAATGAGATACCACTTTGAGAATCTGGACCTTAGTGATTCCATCAGACCTGACCCTAACTTTTGTAATATTTTTGTTGCTATATTTGAGAAAGCCCAAATTTTTCCAATGGATTTTAGCCACTGGGGAGATCACCTCCAGTGACACCCAGCCTAGGGGGATGGAATAAAGGAGCTGCACCAAGTGGTATGAGACTTTATAAGGCCAGCCTTGTTCTATATCATGAGAGCCTGCACAGTGCTGTTGCCTGGCCTGATCAGGATCTGATATCCCCAAACCAGAAAGGAACCAGAGCTGTAGGGAAAGGAGGAAAGAAATGACCATGAGGGTAGAGGAATAGAGAAAAGGGAAACTGACAAACAAATGGTCCATCTCTTCTTTTTTTTTTTTTTTTTTTTACAAAATCCTCAATATGTGTATTTAAAAATTAACTGAAAATGGTCTACAAACTGAAATGCAAAATTTAGAACTACAAACTTTTAGAACATAATATACGATGGAAATCATCAGAAGTCAAGGCTAAAGATATAATGACATACCCATCAGAACAACTACAATAAAATAGTTATAACACTGAATGCTATCAAGGATGAGGAGCAACCTAATCACTTATACATTGCTGATGGGAATGACAAATATATTCAGGAATACAGAAATTTCTTTAAATGTAAATATGCAGTAACCAAGCAAGTCAAAGAGTGCATTCTTCATCATATTCCTTGGAGACATGAAGACACATGCTCACACAAAAACCTGTATATGAATGTTTACAGTGATTTTTTTATCATAGCCCAAACTGAAGATGATCCAGACGTCTTTCAATGGATGAATAAACTGCGAAATATTCATACCATGAATATTATTGCCCTGCACAACAACCTGTATAAATTTCGGAGAATTCAGCCACCTGCAAAATGCTAATCCCAATATAATACATTACATACTATATAATTCCATTAACGTGATATTCTTTAAATGACTCAGTTATAGGAATGGAGTACAAATTATTGGCACCAGGAGTTAAGGAAGAATTTTTGGCAAGAGAGTAGCAGACGCAACTATATTCATACAAAAAGAAGAGCACTTAGAGATGGAAATGTTCTATATTGTCTGTACCAGAAACAATATCCTAGTGTGATACATAGTTTTGTACATTTCTTCATATAATTTCTTATAACTACATGTAAACCTATAATTCTCTCAAACATTTAATAAAATAATAAAATACAACTTAGATATAAAAATATCTGTGCTAGTAAAATCAATAATGTAAATAGAAGTAACATTCTTTTTTTAAATTTATTTTTATTGTAAACACATGGGATACATGTTGTTTCTGTTTGTACATGGAGTAACAGCATACCATTTGTGTAATCATACATTTACGTAGGGTAATGATGTTTGATTCATTGTTACTTTTTCCTTCCCCCCTCCCCTCCCACCCCTCTTTTCCCTCTATACAGTCCCTCCTTCCTCCATTCTTGCCCCCCTCCCACCCCCCATTATGTGTCATCATCTGCTTATCAGTGAGATCATTCGCCCTTTGGATTTTTGAGATTGGCTTAACTCACTTTGCGTGATATTCTCCAATTTCATCCATTTGCCTGCAAATGCCACAATTTTATTATTATTTATAGCTGAGTAATATTCCATTGTGTATATATACCACAGTTTCTTTATCCATTCATCAATTGAAGGACATCTAGGTTGGTTCCAGAGTCTGGCTATTGTGAATTGAGCAGCTATGAACATTGATGTGGCTGTATCTCTGTAGTAAGGTGATTTTAAGTCCTTTGGGTATAGGCCAAGGAGTGGGATAGCTGGATCAAATGGTGGTTCCATTCCAAGTTTTCTAAGGAATCTCCACACTGCTTTCCAGAGTGGCTGCACTAATTTGCAGCCCACCAGCAATATATGAGTGTACCTTTCTCCCCACATCCTCTCCAACACCTGTTGTTGCTTGTATTCTTGATAATTGCCATTCTAATTGGGGTGAGATGGAATCTTAGGGTAGTTTTGATTTGCATTTCTCTTATTACTAAAGATGGTGAATATTTTTTCATGTTTGTTGATTGCTTGTAGATCTTCTTCTGTGAAACGTCTGTTCATATCCTTAGCCCATTTGTTGATTGGGTTATTTGTATTCTTGGTGTAGAGTTTTTTGAGTTCTTTATATATTCTGGAAATTAGTGCTGTATCTCAAGTATGAGTGGCAAAGATATTCTCCCACTCCGTAGGCTCTCTCTTCGCATTGCTGATAGTTTCCTTTGCTGAGAGAAAACTATTTAGTTTGAATCTATCCCAATTGTTGATTCTTGCTTTTATTTCTTGTGATATGGGAGTCCTGTTAAGGAAGTCTGATCCTAAGCCAACAAATTGAAGATTTGGACCTACTTTTTCTTCTATAAGATGCAAGGTCTCTGGTCTGATTTCAAGGTCATTGATCCATTGTGAGTTGATTTTTGTGCAGGGTGAGGGGTAGGGGTTTAGTTTCATTCTGTTGCATATGGATTTCCAGTTTTCCCAGCACCATTTGTTGAAGAGGCTATCTTTTTTCCATTGCATATTTTTGGCCCCTTTGTCTAGTATGAGAAAATTGTATTTATTTGGGTTTGTGTCCGTGTCCTCTATTCTGTACCATTGATCTACCTGTCTATTTTGGTACCAATACCAAGCTGTTTTTGTTACTGTTGCTTTGTAGTATAGTTGAAGTTCTGGTATTGCGATACCCCCTGCTTCATTCTTTCTGCTAAGGATTGCTTTAGCTATTCTGGGTTTCTTATTCTTCCAGGTGAATTTCATGATTACTTGTTCTATTTCTGTAAGGTACATCATTGGGATTTTAATTGGAATTGCATTGAATCTGTATAGCACTTTTGGTAGTATGACCATTTTGACAATATTAATTCTGCCTATCCAAGAACATGAGAGATCTTTCCATCTTCTAAGGTCTTCCTCAATTTCTTTCTTCAGTGTTTTGTACTTTTCATTGTAGAGATCTTTTACCTCTTTGGTTAGATTGATGCCCAAGTATTTTTTTTTTTTTTTTTTTGAGGCTATTGCAAATGGAGTTGTTTTCCTTATTTCCCTTTCAGCTGTTGCGTCGCTTGCATATAAAAATGCTGTAGATTTATGCGTGTTGATTTTATAGCTTGCTATTTTGCTGAATTCATTGATGAGGTCTAGAAATTTTCTGGAGGAGTTTTTTGGATCCCCTAAATATAGAATCATGTCATCCGCAAAAAGTGACAGCTTAAGTTCCTCTTTTCCTATTCGTATCCCTTTAATTTCTTTAGTCTGCCTAATTGCTCTGGCTAAAGTTTCAAGGACAATGTTGAATAGAAGTGGTGAAAGAGAATGGTTTTAAGGGAATGGTTTCAGTTTTTCTCCATTAAGAATGATGGCCACCGGCTTAGCATAAATAGCCTTTACAATATTCAGGTATATTCCTACTATCCCTATTTTTTCTAGTGTTTTGAGCATGTAGGGGTGTTGTATTTTGTCAAATGCTTTTTCTGTGTCAATTGAAATAATCCTATGATTCTTATCCTTAAGTCTATTGACATGATAGATTACGTTTATTGATTTACGGATGTTAAACCATCCTTGTATTCCAGGGATGAACCCCATTTGATCGTGGAGCACAATTTTCTTAATATGTTTTTGGATACGGTTTGCCAATATTTTGTTAAGAATCTTTGCATCTATATTCATCAAGGATATTGGTGTAAAATTTTCTTTCCTTGATGTGTTTTTACCTGTTTGGGTATGAGGGTGATATTAGCTTCATAGAATGAGTTTGGTAGGGTACCCTCTTTTTCTATTTCCTGGAATACTTTGAGAAGTATTGGAATGAGATCTTCTTTGAAGGTCTTGTAGAACTCGGCTGAGAATCCATCTGATCCTGGGCTTTTCTTGGATGGTAGGTTTTTAATGGCTTCTTCTATTTCATTGCTTGATATCGATCTGTTTAAATTGTGTATGTCCTCCTGGTTCAGTTTGGGAGGAGCATATGTCTTTAGAAATTTGTCAATGTCTTCAGTAGATTCTATTTTGTTGGAATACAGATTTTCAAAGTAGCTTCTCATTATGTTACGTATCTCAGTGGTGTCTGTTGTGATATTTCCTTTTGCATCACGAATTTTAGTAATTTGAGTCTTCTCTCCTTCTCTTTGTTAGTGTGGCTAAGGGTTTGTCTATTTTGTTTACTTTCTCAAGGAACCAACTTTTTGTTTTGTCAATTTTTTGAATAGTTTCTTTTGTTTCAATTTCATTGATTTCAGCTCTGATTTTAATTATTTCCTGTCTTCTACTACTTTTGCTGTTATTCTGTTCTTTTTTGTCTAGGGCTTTGAGCTGTAATGTTAGGTCATTTAGTTGTTGACTTTTCATTCTTTTCTGGAATGCGCTTTATGCAATGAATTTTCCTCTTAGTACCGCATTCATAGTGTCCCAGAGATTTTCATATGTTGTATGTCATTCTCATTGACCTCTAAGAATTTTTTTATCTCCTCCCTGATGTTTTCTGTTATCCATGTTTCATTTAATAGCATATTATTTAGTCTCCAGGTGTTGGAGTAATTTCTGTTTTTTATTTTGTCATTGATTTCTACTCTCAGTCCATTATGATCTGATAGAACACAAGGCAGTATCTCCATTTTTTTGCATTTCCTAAGGGCTGCTTTGTGGCATAACATATGGTCTATTTTTGAGAAGGTTCCATGTGCTGCTGAGAAGAAAGTGTATCCGCTCGTTGATGGATGGAATATTCTATATATGTCTATTAAGTCTAGGTTATTGATTGTGTTATTGAGTTCTATGGTTTCTTTGGTTGGATTTTGTTTGGAAGATCTATCTAGTGGTGACAGCGGTGTGTTAAAGTCACCCAGAATTATTGTGTTGTGGTCTATGTGATTCCTGAAATTGAGAAGGATTTGTTTGATGTACAGGGATGCACCATTGTTTGGGGCATAAATATTTACTATCGTTATGTCTTCCTGATTTATGGTTCCCTTAAGCAGTATGAAATGTCCTTCTTTATCCCTTCTGACTAACTTTGGCTTGAAGTCCACTTTATCTGATATAAGGATGGAAACTCCCGCTTTTTACTGAGTCCATGTGCGTGGTAGGTTTTTTCCCATCCTTTCACCTTCAGTCTGTGGATGTCTTTTTCTATGAGATGGGTTTCTTGCAGGCAGCATATTGTTGGTTCTTTCTTTTTAATCCATTCTTCCAGTCTGTGTCTTTTGATTGATGAGTTTAGGCCATTAACATTCAGGGTTATTATTGAGATATGATTTGTATTCCCAGTCATTTGGCTTATTTTTGGTTTTTAAGTTGGCTTGGTTTCTCCTTTGAGTGGTTTTTCTCTAAGGTAGTTCCTCCCTTTGCTGACCTCCATTGTTGTTTTTCATTTCCTCCTCATGGAATATTTTGTTGAGAACATTCTGTAGTGCAAGCTTTCTATTTGTAAATTCTTTTAACTTTTGTTTATCATGGAAGGATTTTATTTCATCTTCAAATCTGAAGGTTAGTTTTGCTGGGTATAGGATTCTTGGTTGGCAACCATGTTCTTTCAGAGCTTGAAATATGTTGTTCCAGGCCCTTCTAGCTTTTAGAGTCTGGGATGAGAAGTCGGCTGCTATCCGTATTGGTCTCCCCCTATATGTAATCTGATGATTTTCTCTTGCAGCCTTCAAAATCTCAAAATCCTATCTTTATTTTGAATGTTAGGCATTTTCATTATAATGTGCCTTGGTGTGGATCTGTTGTGATTTTGTGCATTTGGTGTTCTGTAAGCCTCTTGTATTTGATTTTCCATTTCATTCTTCAGGTTTGGGAAATTTTCTGATATTATTTCATTGAAATAGGTTGTTCATTCCTTTGGTTTGTATCTCTGTGCCTTCCTCAATCCCAATAATTCTTAAATTTGGTCTTTTCATGATGTCCCATAGTTCTTGGAGATACTGTTCATGATTTCTTACCATCTTCTCTGTTTGAGCAACTTTATTTTCAAGAGTAAATATTTTGTCTTCATGTGTCTGAGGTTCTGTCTTCCAAGTGGTCTAGTCTTTTGGTGATGCTTTCCATTGAGTTTTTTATTTGGTTTATTGTTTCCTTTATTTCAAGGATTTCTGTTTGGTTTTTTTGAGAATCTCTATCTCTTTGTTGAAATGATCTTTTGCTTCCTGCAGGTGCTCTTTCAGTGTATTGGTATTATCATTCATTGCCTGCATTTGCTCTCTTATCTCATCCTTTGCTTCGTGAATCATCTTAATCATGTATAATCTGAAGTCCTTTTCTGACATTTCTTCTAACATACTGTCATTGGATTCTATTAATATAGAATCTATATTTGTTTGGATCATTTTCCCTTGTTTTTTCATGTTGCTCATGTATCTTCCCCTCTAGCAGTGCAGATCTGGGGTATTGCAGATTTCCCCCTATAGGCTTATAGTGGCCCTATAGGTTTCCAAAACCCTTTCTTTAAGGGGAGATCAATATTAGCAGTGCCCAATTCAGACACTATGCAACCCTAGACCAAATAGCCCCTATGAGGACAACAACAAAATTGTCATAATAAACAGAATGAGTTCAAATATTATCTTCAGTAAAACAAACAGATTTGCAATAAGGTCTGCAGTTTCTAATGGAGGACAAAGAGAATGCAGAGGGATGTAGAATGTGGCTGTTAATGGGATAAGAAAAGAATATACAGAAGTTCTAGATAATAGAAAGGGTGATAGTGTAATCAAAAGAAATTGGATGTTAGCATGCAAAAAAGGGAGAAAGAGACTCTGAGGGAACAGGTAAACAAAAGGAAAAGAAAGCAAGAAAAGTAAAGAAATAAAAACTTAAATTTTTTCAATAAGGAGAAAAAAGATAATCTACAGTATAACAGTCATATAGTAATGAAACCTCCCAGAATTCAGTAGCCTGATGCATGAGAGGTACCTGACAATGAGCTTCAAGCCTCCAGCAGGCATCTCAGGATGGGTTTTGCCCCACCTAAAGATTGGAGCTACTGCTTCCAGGATTATCCAAGATGGCCACTCTGGCTTCAAAATGTGTTGGCAAATGGGGAGCTGCAGCTCAGGGTGTGGACATGGTCAGCTGGAGGTCCTGGAGGCGGGATGTGTTTGGTCAGGCAGGGGTCCTGGAGGTCCAGTGTTTTTGGTGTGGTTGTGGGATCCTGGAGGCCCGGTGCAGTCAGTCTGGGGACCCGGTGATAGGGCACAGTCAGTTGGTCTGGGGGTCCTGGCGGCAGGGAGCAGTCAGTCGATGTGAGGGCCCCAGAGGCAGGGAGTGATTGATTGGGCTGAGGGATCCTGGAGATGGGCTCAGTCAGTCAGGCCAGGGGTCCTACAGGGCCTGGCTGTTGTCTCAAAATGGTGGCAGCCACGTGTAGTCAAACCTGTATGTACTGTGACAGAGAAGTTCCAGGCAACAGCAGACAGCTGGTGCTCCACTGGCGGTTGGCAATCAGTTTACTGACTGTTGTTGGACGATCGGGAGGTGAACCTTGTGTGTTGGGTGATGGATAGGAGTAAGGCAGGCGATGGACAGCGAGAGGCAGGCAAATGGCGGATGATAGATGCCTAACAGTGAGCAATCTGCACTCACAAAAGGCGTTGATATGCTGTCCATCTCTTCTTAACACCACTTTTTTCCATCCTCCCAGTTCTTTACAGCCCCTGTCTACTTGTTTTAGGATAGGCATCGCTTAGGCAATGGTAGCCTTGGCATAAGCTAGAAAGGATGAGGCTGGTTCAGGGAGAAGATTCTACAGCAGGTTCAGAGCCCAGCAAGCTGCAAAACCTTGTCCAGAGAGCCTCCAGATCTCTACAGCTCACAGCATCCCACAGACCAGCAGTCCACTTCCCTCCTCACTTGATATGTTATTACCTCTATTTTTTAATTTTTAAATTTTATTTTTTCTAATTAGTTGTACATGACAGAATGCATTTTTAAGAAATCTAGTGTGGAAGTTTTGTTTTTTTTAGCTTTTTATGAAAATTTCTAAATATAAACAAAAGTATAGATTATAACAAACTCTGAAAAACATCCTCATTATCCAACTTCACCAGCATTATGCTGCTTGCTTCAACTCTCCCTTCCCTGTGTTGTGCTGTAACCCAGATATGCCATTTTACTTGGCTCCTGTGCAGTTCAAAAAGGCATGTTTTCAACATAGTTATGGTGCCAGTATCATACCCAGGAAAACTAACAGTAATCTCTTATAACCTAATCCAGTCTACAGTGACATTTCCTGTTACCTAAAAAGTGTCTACACTGTTAGGTTTGTTCAAGTTAGTATCCAGAGAATACTATTTCAGTGTGTTTCTTCCATTTGAAGTATATCAAAAGATTTTTAAACTGAGTGGAATTGGATTATATTCTGCATACCTGCCTGTGAACAAGTACATGCCTCTAATTCTACCAAAAACTAGCTGTTCTTCTCTTGTGTCTTCTCAGACAGGGTCTCAGCATTAAGCATTTAGCCCCTCAGCTTGTTAGAGGCAGGGGTCTGCTAATACATTCTTCTTATCCTTACCTGCAAGACCCTCCTGCCTGCTTGCCTGCCTTCCCACTCACACATTGTCAAAAATCACTTCCCAGCACAAAAACTAGAACACTGATGATAATGTTCAACTAACTTATATGGTCCTTCCCAGTTCTGTCCCCTTGCATCTCCCAATCCATGGTGACTATTAATATAAACTCCATGTTTTCTTTCCCTTTTTGTACAATTTTGTAACATCAAACTATATTTCCTCAATTTGTTTTTTTTTTTGTTTTTTGTTTTTTGGGGGTTTTTTGGCTTTCATTTGTTTTTAAGAATTACTTAAAAGGCTGTATGTGATCTTTTGCAGTTTACCTGTTACATTCAAAATCATATTGCTAAGGGTCATTTTGTTGTTATAAAGCTGTATAGCTGATATTTGTCATTTTAACTGCTCTATATTTCATTGTATAAAGAAGCCACAGTGTCTTTGTTCACATCTCTAGCCATTTCCTACCTGCCTTTTGGGGAGATATGGGTAGCAGAGTCCATGTCTGTTGTGTGGAGGGACATGGGGGTTTGTGTCTTGAATAGCCTGATATTTCTGTCCTAGGTACAATGTTGTTTTTAAGTATTTACTGAGTGTGCGGCGAGTCCAAGCTGAACTGCAGCACTGCTGGGCCCTACAAATGCAGCGCAAACACCTCAAATCCAACCAGACTGATGCAGTCAAGTGGCGCCTGAGAAATCACATGGCCTTCTTGGTGGATAATCTTCAATACTATCTCCAGGTGTGTTCCTAGGGATGAGTAGAAGGAAGGGGTGTGAACAGAAATCTAGAAGGTTGTCTCAAGATACTGAGGAAGGTCTACAATTCTGTTTGGGAAAATGCTGAGGTTGAAAAAATTCAGGGCTTTTATCACTAGACATGAGCCTTGAGGGCATTCAGAGAAAAATGGAAATATACAGATAAAGGGGAGTAAGGAATTAGGATCTTTATCAGTGAAGCATTATTAATTGTTTACTTGTCCTAAGATTTGCTAGAACTTCTGGAATTCTCTAGGACTAAATCAAGTCAGTCAGTGGAGGGCATGTGTTGGGGCAGTTGAGAGTGGTCCAAGACACTGAGGATGGTTAAGAATTACACAGGTAACTAACTTCCCAAAAGGCTGGGCAATATCAGGGTGTCTTTGGTCAGCCTGAACATGGCTTGGTTAGAGGAAAGATGAGTGGGGAAAATGAATTTGTTCCTTCCTGTCAAGCACAGGACAGAATGCAGTAGGGCACTTAGAATATGCAAGGTGCTAAAAATTGTGCAACTGTCTATCAGGTAGACGTGCTGGAGTCTCAGTTCTCACAGCTGCTTCATCAAATCAATTCTACCCGAGACTTTGAAAGCATCCGATTGGCTCACGACCACTTCCTAAGCAATTTGCTGGCTCAGTCCTTTATCTTATTGAAACCTGTAAGTAGGGCTGGTTGGTTTTCTTAGACTGCACTGACTGTTCCCTTAGACACTTTGCATTGACAGGATATAAAACTATGATTAAGTACTTGTTCAACTCCACTTTCAAACTTTTTTTTTTTTACAACTTATAAAAAACAGAATGTTAACAGGAAATTTAAATGTCTTTGAATTTCTGAAATGTCGTATTATAGGATATGGTGAACAGCTATAGAGAAAAGAATTATATGTATTTAACTCTTAGAAAGATTTAAAGAAACTAAAAAAATCCTTCTGATACTACAGAAAAACCAATAAAAAGGCAGAATTCACTTTCTTAAAAATCTGTTGGATCAGGTTCAACCAGTCGTTTTAAAGTTGGGTATATCTGTAAGTACACATATATGTTTCCTTTGTGACAGTTATTCTCACTTTAGCTGTACATGTAATCATCTGGGACCTTTAAAAAAAATCTAGGGGGCTGGGGTTGTGGCTCAGTGGTAGAGCTCTTGCTTCACATGCGTGAGGCACTGAGTTCAGTTCTCAGCACCACATATAAATGAATAAAATAAAGGTCCATCAACAATTTAAAAAAATTTTTTAAAAAAGTCTAGGATCTAGAGCACTTTAATTAGAATTCCTAGAGTGGGACCCAGGCACCAGTATATTTTTAAAGATCACAGCTAATCCAATTCCAGGATAAAAATCAGATTGAAATAACTCCTGCTTTATCTGTGATGGGAGTTGGTTGTTACTGTTGTGTGTACCACACCATCATTGCTATAGACCCTTTTTGTTCTGTTATTTGCGGTTTGAACTTTTGCTACACCAAGGAAGAATGAGTTATGTAAATTCTACTCCAAGAGGGTTCCATGAAGTAAAAACAATCAAATACCACTGTGTTAGATAAACTCTGTCTATGCATGGCCTGGGCACATCCTTGGAGAAAAGCAGAATATCAGAGCAAGTCATCATCATTAAATATTTATTGAGTGCTTACTGTATGCAAGGCACTGGGGATACAAAGAGGTATAAGTCATGGCTCTGCCCTTAAGGAGCTCACAATCTAGTTGGAGAAACAAGACATATATTCATACAAAGATCAGTAACAACACTAATGGCCTGAACAATTGCCAAGTGAACAGTACAGATAATATAGCAGAGAAGTGAGGGCTCACTAAAGGCTACAGTGGGGAAGGAGTGCTTCACTGAGTATGGGACTTGCATTGGTATTTCAGAAATGAGTCTCCCAGATACCAGGAACACTACTCATAGCTCATAGGCAGGAACACACTGTTCTGAGAAATTGTGATTAATGTGGATAGAGTGGAAGTTTTGTGCAGAGTGGATTAGGAGAATAATGCAAGCAAGGGATGAGTCTGTTTTGCACATGTTGCATTTGAGGGGCCAGCAGCCTTGCAAGTGGTGGTGTCTGTCCTGAGGTCAGATATGGGAGGTCAACTGTTAAATCTTTTGCTTCACAGACGCATCTTCCTTCTTTTCCTAATGCTAACTCTCTTTTCTGGGTAGGTGTTTCACTGCCTGAATGAAATCTTAGATCTCTGTCACAGTTTTTGTTCACTGGTCAGTCAGAACCTGGGCCCTCTGGATGAGCGTGGAGCTGCCCAGCTGAGCATTCTTGTGAAGGTGAGTCTGCCTGGCCATTGGAAGTGTGCAGCCCTATCCAAAGGACAGAGGTTGTTTTGCCCAAGGAGAATTCATGATCTCTCCTCCAAGTCAATAAAGCATTTCCCCAATACATACACACAGAAATAACACGATACAGAGAAAAGTGTTGGTATCAGTAGATGATTAAAATGCCACCTCACAGTGTTCAAAAATAGTTCAGCCCTGAAGAATGTATTCAGCCCACCTACTGTGCATTGGCTTTGTGCTTTCTCACATCCTACATCCTTACTTCCTTAAACTAACCTCCTGTCTCACTGAGATTATAATTATCTGCCTGTAACAAAAAAGAAAAGTGAAAAGCTCTCCCCAACCCCTGGTACATGATAGAATATATTCATTTGAAATCATTTGCCAAATTCCTACTAACGAGAAAGTACTTTCATAGGAAGTCATGCATTTCATGGACCAAGTCATTTTAGGAGCTAATAGAAATGGGAATATGGAAAGACCAGGTGGTTCTGCAGAATTTTGAGCAAGGAACTCTTCTGCTCCAGGCCTCCACATGGAGAGCTGGTAAGTTTAAGGGGAATGCCAGCTTGAGTCCTCCTCTTTGCAGGGCTTTAGCCGCCAGTCTTCACTTCTATTCAAGATTCTCTCCAGTGTCCGAAATCATCAGATCAACTCAGATTTGGCTCAACTACTGTTACGACTAGATTATAACAAATACTACACCCAGGCTGGTGGAACTCTGGGCAGGTAGGAACAATCCTTGGGAAACTGTGTATAGCTTTTTAAAGAGTTGCCAAATTCCCTAACTGGAAGGAGACTTTAGCCATCATCTGATCCGAATACCCTCATTTTATAAATAAGGCTCAGAGATACAGGTATGTGTCTGACCATCTCTAATAATTTTAATGAAGATTATTTTCCAGTAAAAACCATCAACATAGGAAAATACTGAAACACATGACAGTGAGAAGGCTTTTAAGTCCTTTGCGAGGTTATGGGTTGTTATGCTGGGAGGAAGCATGCCTTCCACTCCCTAGTTGTGACACAAACTAGCTGTGTAGCCATAGGCACTGTGCTTTGCTGGGCCCCAGCTTCTAATTCTGTGAAAGGAATCGCATGTCTGTGAAAATTGCATGACCTTCTCACTGAGGCTTTTTAATCTAATAGTGAGATCCACTGGTATTTGGCTTCTCAGGCCTGTGTTTTTTCCATTCAGAAAAGTACTTTATTGCCCTTCCTTCTCTTTAAAATGTCCTCAAAGCAGGATTTGTTTTATTTATTTATTTATTTATTTATTTATTCGGTGCTGGGGATTGAACCCAGGGCCTTGTGCATGAGAGGCAAGCACTCTACCAACTGAGCTATATCCCCAGCCCAAAGTAGGCTTTCTTTTTTTTTTAAAGAAGTGGTTTTAACAGTAGTCAGAGAGACTCTGAATGTTAAGATGACATTATCTAGATCATAGGTTGCCCTGACTCATATTTCCTTGAAGACAATCTTAGGAAAGCATGGTATTTAATGAGCCTCTTTTTTTTTTTTTTTTTTTCCTTTGTAGTTTCGGGATGTGAAAACTTCTGGTTCATAAGCTGAAATAACAGTTAATCTCACCACATGCTCAAGTCTGTTACCGAAGATCTGTCCTATTCTCTAGCCACTCACCAAATGTCTGCAGCCTAATGAGAGGGCTTTACCTTTTCTCCTAGAAACAGTCCAGAGATACAGTTCCTTCCTATCATTCTCATTTGGAATGTGACTGCCCACCAAGGAGAACCTGTGGCATCAGCTATCCCTCTGCTGACTACACAAAGCTCTCATCCTTTACACTGAGAGCATTTGCTAGGCATGTTCATTTACTCACCAGTGATTATGGGGCGTTTACTATGTGCTTAGGTTCTGTTCAAGGTGTGGGAAATACAGTAGTAAACAACAGAGATCAGAAAGGTTTCTGTGCGCCTGTGTGTGTGGTGGGAGGTCATAAGTAAAAAAGGAATTCTGTTTATAAATAGGTCAACTGCTGGATGTTATCACCAAGCAAGAAAAAGGTGAAAAAGACTTTCCTTCTCCCTGTATCAAGTAACATATGCCTACACAGATTCTTTCCTCCTTCAAAATTTATAAGACTTCCAGCCTTAAGGATCTTCAAACTTGTGAATCTGAAGAATTTTGCAAGTTCCAATTCTTTCAGACAGGTAAAAGGGCAACTCTAGCTAATAACAATATATTTAAAGTATTTTTCCATCAAAGAAAAAGGTCTTTAAGAGAAAATTGAGGTCAAATTAAGATTTTTTTTTTCATAGTTTTTTTGTTCAGCTAACTTTATTATTATTATTTTGTGTGTGTGTGTGTGTGTGTGGTGCTGGGGATTGAACCCAGGGCCTTGTGCGTGCGAGGCAAGCACTCTACCAACTGAGCCATATCCCCAGCCCCAAATTAAGATTTTTAACTACTGAAAATTATATGCCCAATTATTCTACCTTAGACAAACAGCAGTAATTGAAGTTCCCCTGATATGACCCAATCATCATGGGTAGTCATTAATGTTGGTATCAGTGTGAATAAAATAAATATTCATTTAACATCACCTTCCAGACTGGGGAAAAGTGTGTTCTGGCCTCGATTGCAGCACTCACTCTGGTCTTCATCTCTGCTTCTTCCACCACATGTTATGATCAATTGCGGTGGTCAACTAGAAATGATCCCTTCCTCCCTCTGCTGCCTCTAGAGCAGGGATTGGCAAATTCTGGCTTGCTGTTTGTTTTTGTAAATGTAGTTTTGTTTTTATTTTAAACATAGCCACACTCATTTGTTTACATATTGCCTACGATTGCTCTCATCTTCTCACAGCAGAGATGAGTCGTTGTGACAGACCAGATGGCCCAAAAAACCTAAAAATTGTTACTGTTTGGCTCCTTATAGAGGAATGTGTTGGGTTCTGTTTAGAGAACAAGAGGACATGAACAAGGATAATGCTAGGGGCAGGGAAGAAATAGCTTCTAGCAATTGTGACAATAATAATATATTGGCTCTCCCACTAGGACTTTCAATATCTTACAGAGTCAAGCTTATAGTCCCATCAAGCTTATAGTCACTCACCACTCACTAATTGATCCTTTTCCCTTGCATGTCAGCTGTCAGTGAGCTCTACATTTAGAAACTTTTTTTAATAGTCAGAGCTCTTTCCAGTTTCACTTAACTTTTGGCATATTAATTTGGTCTCTCACCTACTTTAAAATTTGAGTTTTTGGAAGCACAGCATTTTAGACAGCCTGGGATAACTTTTTGACAGTGATGCCACAAACTAAAATCTTCTACTAAATTTTTATCTTCCTTGGCTAGCTGTCCTCCTGAAATGAGCAAACCTACTGAAAACCTCCAAGATACTATGTTTGTCTTGTTATTTGTCATGAAATTAAGCTCAAAGAAACAGATGAAGAAATCCCAGTTACTACAACCAAAGAGATTCAACATTTATTTTATCATAAAAGTCCAGCAAATAAAACTATATACAAGATCCATGCAAAGAATCCAGTTACACACAAGACACATTTAAAACCTGGTTAAAACACAATCTCCACAATAGGGAATAAAACCGGTAAGACCAAGTATCTTTAGTGAGAAACATAATCATGTTTATATTTTGGATGCTGCTTGAATCCAATTCTCTCCCCAACAATGAGGCACTGGATCACCCACTCTTGTGACACCACAGGCAGCTGCAATGCTTCAGCACACTTCAGCACAGAAGCTGGGCATGAGGGGTCTGTCACCACCACATCAAATACCCCTAAAGCAATATCTGCAAGAAGTAGGGGAAAGTGAATGAGGAAAGGATATCAATTTAGCCCCCCATTAAAAAGACAGGTGTGCCTTCTAGCCAATGCCTTCCAGTACCCAAACTAATAAAGTCCTATTATGTCAAACAGTTCTGATCACAACCAAAAAATATATGCTGACCTTGTAGAAATGTTTAACAAATACACCACTGGAAACAAGTAGAAGCATGAACAGCTCAGTGCTTCACTCACATTGACAGGTTGTACTTTTCTTCTGTTTGAAATATCGATAAGGTGAAACTCCCAGAACTGAGACTTGCATCACAAGGCCTAACAGGGGTCTAAGGATATACTTGGAACAATAACACACACATTTTCCAGGTACCTTTGTTATGGGCACTTGAATGGTGCTGCTTCACAGAGGCTGCCCCACCAGTCATGAGGATCTCAGACCAGAGTTCCAGGAAGTTCTGCTGTTGATCTGATACCAAGAGTACCTTCAGATTCTGGAAAGGGTTTTCACGGGGTTGCCTATGAAGGATTCAGAGATAGCCCTTTGGAATTGGAAAGAACCTTAGCATGATAATGACCAACAGCCATTCTGCGAAGGAACTCAGGTACATCTGTACCCTTCATAACTAAGCCCTGTATTAGGGCACCCCATTCCTTACCCCTTGGTGAAATGATGTATATTCTTTGGGATCCCTGGCCTTCTGATCCTACCCTTCTGACTCCCATGTTTGTCCAGGGACTGGGAATAATCTAAATCATGTGCCTGAACTTTTTTTTTTTTTTAATGCTTGCTTAAAACTTAGTTCCCTGACCTTATAGGTTGGGAATATTGAACCTACATATAAATCCTCACACATGTTCAAAGAATTCTGAGCCAATATGGAACTAAACTTTGGAAATAAAGCTAGATGAGCTGGTGAAGTCATTTCAAACCCAAATTCTATAATTTATTCTATAGACACTTCAGTTTCTAAAAATGTTTATCCTCTCACCTAGATTCTTCCAAAAGCTTGCTGTCTTCCTATCTCTTCAGCTCTGGATGGGCTCTCAAATACTCACCAATCCAGAATTTTTTGCTCCTCAAGGCTGTACCCAGCTGGTAGCAGATAATTACGGTAGTTCTGAAGCTGGTTGGCATGGCAACTGTCATGGACCCAGACATGAGACACACAAGGAATCCCACTGGCAAGGCACAGAAAGTACTTCCGGGTTCGACAATGCTGATCCGCAATTAGGAGACACTGGTAGGCTGTGTTACACTGGATGGAACAGAACAGTCAATGGGTCTGGAAATGTCTGTGGAAAGTTCCTCAGTAGTAGCTCTGATAAGCTATGGAGACCGACTTGGAAAGCTTTCAAATACTTTCCAAAATATGATTGTCCTTGAGGCCATTTCTCTCAAAGGCCCAAAATGCTTCCTTAAACATTCTTCCTGACTCTTACCCGTCACTTTCTGAGGGCCTAAATCCTGCAGGGACAACCAAACCCATGTACGTGTCCTTTTAAGGTAAGAATCAGCAACATATAAGGAATTTCTAATAAACATACATTTCAGTCTGCTTTATCACAGAAATAGAACCAGAGCCATTAACTAATGCAAGCTTCTATACATTTCCTTGTATACAATAAAAACTAAATTTCATGCAATGACTTTTTTTTTTTTTTTTGTTACTGGGGATTGAATCCAGGGCACTCTACTACTGAGCTATATCCCTAGCTTTTTTTTTTTTTTTTTTTTTTTTTTTTTTGGAGACATTGTCTCACTAAATTGCTCAGGTTGGTCTTGAACTTGCAGTCATCCTGCCTCAACCTCCAAGTCAGTGGGATTACAGGCATGTACCACTGTACTTGGCTCATGGAACATTTTGAGAGTTTTCCAGTTCCTGAAATCTGGCTACTTTATCCAATCTCCTGGACCTCTCAGGCCTTTTCTCAGTGCAGAAAGACTTCATTATTGTCACACAGGATAGCTACACAAAAAACTCCTCACCTGGGCTTCATTGAAATCTTCAAGGATATAGCCAGCTCCTGCTCGAAGCTGGGATTCTGTGTACTGCTTGTTGAAAGGAGGAATTTCTAAAAATTCTACATAAAAAAACAGATAACCAAGGTAATAGTTACTGAATTGGTTGGTTTCTTATTTACTATTTTATGCCTGCTTCTGACTGCCTCATTTTCTACTCCCCAGCTATCTCCACAGTAGTGTGTCCCCCAAAACAAGTTAAAGGCTTCCCCATAGGTCGGAAAGATCTGTCTTGAGGCCTATAAAATGCTGCCAAAAAGAAGGGACAAGAGCAGGACGGAGTGGGAAGAGGAGGACTGAAGGTAGGTCCTAGACCTAAAATCATCAAAGGTTCCTCTACACTGACTTGAATCAAGGGACTCTTCATGGGAATAGACAATGTAACCATTTCCCACAGTGACAATCCAATTTGCATAACCCTTACCATCAGAAAGGTGTCCTTTTGTCTAACCTAACTCTTTACAGCAGCAAACTAAACCCACTTCGAGTTCTGCCTCTGGTGGATATAAAGAATAGCTGATGATCACTTTTTATATATAATAAAGCCTTCAAATTCCCACTTCACTAAAACTTTTTTACCCACAGTACACTAAAACTTTGGTAAACCAGAATGCACAAAAATTTATGATTTCAAAAATTTAACTGATTAAGTGGAGGTTAATCAGAAAATCCTATTTCAACCTTTTCATGGAATACTATCTACCTTTGATGATCTTGAAGTACCTCAGGACACTGAACATCAATGACTGCTCTACAGTCTTGAGGGTGAAGTAGAAGATATGAGAGATGAGGCTGAAGCTGTAATGACCCTAGGCAATTAGAAATTGCTTCTTTTGAGCAAATATCTAATTTGAGCTTGTTTTCTTGTCATCTGCTCCTCTCATATATAACAACACATTAAAAAAAGAAAAGAAAAGAAAAGCAAGACATTAGAGATTTTAGTTAATTGGGATTTCTGGGAAATTAAGTTCTAATTAACTGAAATTTTATCACAAATAAAAAACCTAAACCAATGCATAAAGTTCAATGCCAGGACCACTCCCTTTCCCCCTTGTCCCCAGTGGTAAAACCTGGTAGAGCAGACCCCTGGTAAAGATGCCCTTTGGTGCCCTCCCTTCCTGCTGGAGCAGTTTAGGAAGTCCATTTCTCCAATTTTCAACTTTAATTTGGATTTAGTTTACTTTTGAGGTAAGAGTGCTCTGGCCAATTTGAGACTAAAATGAAGAGGTTATTTATTCCACCATTCTGATCTAGGAAAAAAGTACCAAATAAACCCAATTCATAGTCAATACCTGTGTCTGATGGTCCCTGATGATGTGCCACCTAACAAAAGCAAGGGCTATATTCCTAACTCATTAATAGTGTTTCATAAGACAAATATTTTTACCAATCTCCTGTTATAAAAGAATCCCCATTTATCTATAATATCTATCACACATAAGTTTCTTAAAAACTATTAATTCAGTAAAGGGTTTTTTCTTCTTCACTTTTTTCTTTGTGGTACTGGGAATGGAACTTGGGTCTCACACATGCGAGGCAAGAGCTCTACCTCTGAGCTATATATCCCCGGACCTTTTATTATTTTATTTTTATATGTTTTTTGTTGTTGTAGATGGACAGAATACCTTTATATTATTTTTAATGTGATGTTGAGGATCAAACCCAGGGCCTCACACACGCTAGGCAAGCGCTCTACCACTGAACCACAACCCCTGCCCTTATTTTATTTTTTGAATCAGGGTCTTGCTAAATTGAATACAATGGACTCCAACTTGAGATACTCTTGCTCCAGTTTCCCAGGTAGCTGGGATTACAGGTGTGTGCCACCATACCTGGCATAGCAAAGGATCGTTTTAGTACAGCTATCTTCAGCCATCTTGATATCAAGATAACCCTAAGCTTTCTCACATGCCAAAAGTATCAAGGATTCTGGTACTTGAAGCTAGTCTGAAGGAATCAACATAAAACTGATGCATACAACATAACTACACTTTCTACCCAAAACCTAGAGTTTTTATAAAGGGATCTAAAAAAAAAAATGTTCAAATACCTCTTCATTTAATTTTTGTTGAATAGAGTTTATTTGTGTCTCACCCAGGCACAAAGAATTTTAGGGAACTGAAGAAACAGCCTTATCTCATATCAAAGTTAATGTTTTTGACTATGCTGTGCCAAGTAACAAAACATCTGTAGTGCAGCCTTGTGAAGTGCTGGTTTGGGAAAGGGCTAGGAATTTGTTAGAGCAATATAGTGAAGGCAAAAATAAAAAAGACAGTGAACACTTTTAATGCCAGGCCATACCTTTATACAGACTCCTCAAAGACTCCCCAAATATCTGATCAATGTTTGTGATCAAAGTAAAACTAAATTCTTGGCTAGGAAACTCCTCACATACCTTATTCATCTCCCATTGAGATAAATATCTGAATTCTGTAAGACAAACTAGGCTTTACATATACTGAAGACTTGAAAATCCCACACATTAACTATACTTGCTCCCACAACCCAACTTTCCTGTCCCAGAGCATCTCTCTCTACAGCCTTTCTCTATATGCACCTTCCAAATAGCATAAATTCAAATTTCAACTTCCTGATCACTCTTCCCATGTCCTTGTTCACATGGCTGCAGCTGGTGAGAAGTTTTGGCATATTAGGAAAGTCATCTACACACCTGAAATGCCAATCATCACAGATCTTTAGTGTTATTTTATGACAACCACATTTCCTAATTTCAACTCTTGTGAGACTCAACATTGGTCAGGGTTCTGACTTGTAGAACGATAGTTCCACCTAATCCATTAGCCTCAACAGACACATTTGGATGCTACTGTCAGTCACTTACAGTAATGTACATACTTGTATTTGCTCATTCTCTCATAGATCACATACTTGTCAAAATATTGAAATAAATGTTACCTCTCCTCTCTTCAGCCTTTACCCAAAACACAAAGTGACAACTATAAAAATTTAGTTTATAGTTAACAAGAAAGACAAGAGCTGGAAAAGGTTAGATGCTATTTCTCTCAAATTACCCTAGGCACTGGGCAGCACACATTCCCAGTCTTAAATTCAGACCTCAAGAGAATAAAAACTCACTCTTCATATGAGTTTCCCCTAGAAATTGCCCCTAGGACAGAGAAAAGATGGTAGGGCATTCAGAAGCCTGACTGACGTGGATGGCAGCAGGAGGGTAAAATGACCACTCAGTTCTAATCCCAAATCTAATTATAGACAAAAAATGTAACCTCTCTCAGCTTGTTTCTTCATATGTAAAAGAGATGATAAAAATCTATCTCCTATATGCCTACCAGGACTGTTTTGAGGAACCACTCACCGAGAGGAATTCTGTGGAAACTCTAAGAGGCAGGCTTGGTACAAATTAATTTTCATTTACTTATCCAAGATTCCTATTGCCACTTGCCCAGCCTCTGCCATGCCTCAGCAGGGGACCAACCAGCACATAAAGTGAATGAAAATGAAGAAAACATTGAGTCAGAGCCCCTAGGGCTTCCTAGGGCCTTACCCTCCTCTTCCTCGCTGCTTCCTGTAGGACCATCTGATAGTTTGGAGCGGCTGGCCAACTTGTCACTGGTTGTGGCCATGGTGAGGAGAAAAGCATAGCCCAGAAACAAGGTTTTGTTGAGGGGTAAGGGTCCTCTCTGCTCTTCCAGGGCAGAAGGTTCACCTGTGTTATCTCCACTCTCACAGGGGCTCACAAACTCTCCTGCCCCCACTGCACCTGGAAAACAGTATAAGTACTAGGTGATACCAAGGTCCTAGCACCAAGCATGACCTGATGGGTAGGCCATGCCCTAAGGAACTTTTCTGAGTATGACCCAAAGACTATTACTATAGCCAAGCACTCTAAATGGCCAATAACATAGGATCAAATAACAACGAAGACAAAATTAATTAAATTTTACACAGGCGTGACAATGTACAGTGTATTATATTCATAAGTGAAAATCACTAGTATATTTTGACATATTCAAACCAAATACTTTTTAGCCATCTGAAGAAAGAGGTGATTCTAACAGAAACAGTTGTAAGAGTGAAAAGTGGAAGTCTTCAGCCCACTTTCACAGTGTGCTAATTTCCCCCAGGATATGTGATATTTTGAAGCAGTCTTTAAAAAAAATTTTTATTACCAAGAACTGTCCCCAGCAAATTCTCCCACCCCCATCTCTGACCCTTACCAGAATGGTACAGAGAATACTTGGTAATAAAGTGGTTTTATATGTAGATGAAGCCACATTAAAATACCCTGCCTTGATTCCTAGCTTCCAACACCTGGGTATGTAAGTGAACCAGTAAGTCTAGGACTCCCAGAACACCCATGCTATAAGTGCCCCAGTTAAGTCCTTGAGAAGAAAGCAAATACCTGACCTGGAGAAGTTGAATCACAGGTTTGCTAGGAGGCTAAGATGACAAAAACAGGTCATGCATGCCTCCCTAAAATAAGAGAACAGTCTCAGAAGCAATATGGTGTCATGTATACAAGGCTGGACTCTGAAATCAAAACTGCCTGAATTTGAATCCTGGCTTACTTTGGGAAAATTAGTCAACTTTTCTGTGCCTCAAATTCTTCAACTGGAAACAAATTCTAGCACCTATATTTTAAGGGATTATATATGAGGAAATATGTATGAAACATGCTCCATGCCTTACACAGTAAATATTCAATAAAAGTTAGCTGTTGCTGTTGTTATTGTTTTTAAATACCTTGAAACACAGTAGTGGTGCTAGACAGACAAGGAGATGACACAACACAAACACAGATAGGAGTTCTGCTGCCTGGACATGGTAACAACCAACAGAATTTCATTAGTGCACTAGCTTGAGAGTCCCATCAGGGCAGATTGAGGATTTTATTTCCAAAAGTCTCAGCCATGGCAGAGAATCAATAAAAAAAAATAAGGACTGAACTCCTCTCAACATTGAACATAAGTTACTAGAAAAGGGTTGACTGGAGGAAAGTAGGGAGAGAGGAGACATAGGCTGAGGTAAACCTTCAACAGGAAGTTTGAGAAAGCCTAAGCAGGAGAGATAGGAGCAGAATTCCCAGGAGGCAGAAGATAATGCAAAGAGATCTCATCTACTTTGATTCTGCTTAAAATTCAGTATTCCTTTCCCTTCTAGAACCCACATAGGAGTCAATGAATGTCTGGCTTCCTATTTACCCCACTTGAACTCTGTTCAGAGGATAAGGGGACAGGAGATGCAGTTAGCTACCTCTGAGTACCACCTATAGGCTTATGGGACCCAACCACTATAACTAGGACAGAAGTGCCATTGCTAGGTATAAGGCTACATCTCTTCAGCAGCAGATCCTGCATTCTGCCATGGTCTGCTGAAGGAAAATGAGACAAAAGGAAGCACTCACCAGGTTTTACAGTGGTAGACTTGCGGCCTCGCTTGGCAGGTGACCTTTCTTCTTCAGAAGTGATAAGTTTTCTTTTGCCTGAGGGAACACCCATGGAGGCACGAGGACTTTCTGTGATCTTACGGGAAGGGGTTGTGCTACTGCTGCTAGAGGCAGTGGGGGTGGCTGGAGAGCTGATGTTACTGCGCCGTTTCCGCTTACCTTCCACCAAATTGTCTACATAGGATAAGCCAAAGATTGATCAAATGAGGCCCTGAATTCCAAGAAGCTGGGAAGAACCTGATTTAGATGTCACAGTGCCTTTCCCCCACCTCCCACAAGAGGCAGGAAGCCTCTTTTGAAGACCATCTTATTTCCTGTTCAGTCTTTGTCATAACTGAGATGTATTTTGACTCCTATACCACTAGGGAAACCAGAAAAACCCTAAGGACTATTTGGTACTGGGCAGGAAACAGGTAAGGGAATAGTTCCAGAAAATGATAGCTCATGACCATCTGATAAGCCACATACAGAAATAAGTTAGGGAAACACAGACGATTGCTCTAAAAACTACTCCTCCCTCTTTAAGCAGTACACAGAGGTTCCACAGACAGTTGTTCATAAAGCAAAGGTCTTACCTAAGCTGATGTCTGCTGCCTTTGTGAGAGGTGTTACTGCCTCATATGGGCCAAGTCCATATTGCTCTCTCAGCCTGTTTCCTTGTTCCAAGGACAGGATGACAGCCATTCGCTTATACCACTTCCTTTGGCCTTCTTTTTCAATGCTGTAGTATAGCTCCCCAGACTCCTTCCTATGCCCTTTCACCACTCCTGCAGGGTAAAAACATAAAAGAAGCCTAATGTTGTATTAAGCTGCTTAGCACCCTCTCAAAAGGTGAAGCAGGCCTGAGTCATGGAACTCAGAGATCAATAGTGACTCAGTGTAAGGATTTAACAGAATTCCAGTTGTGAATTCCAAATAGTAAGAACACTTAGGATTATACTTATCTACTACTGTGGGATTAAGGACATTTTCTCATAGAAGGTGACCATCAGTTATAAAATAAACTGAAGCTTCCCAAGGTCATTTTTATGGATTGTTAGTGGTTCAAATGGTTGCCTTCAAGTGAAATGGCATGTGGTTGAGTGGTTAAGTCTTGTGTTAAGTTGTAGATGAAAAATGAGCTTTGCGGTGTCGAAGGTCTATAATTCCAGTGACTAGGGAGGCTGAGGCAGGAGGATCACAAGTTTAAAGTCAGCCTTAACTATTTAGCAAGACACTAAATGACTTAGTGAGACACTACCTTAAAATAAAAAATAAAGAGGTAGGGTGCTTGCCTGGCAAGCACAAGGTCCTGGGTTCAATTCCCAGCACTGCAAAAAACAAAACAAAACAAAATAAACAGGGCTGGAGATATGGCTCAGTGGTTAAGCACCCCTGGGTTCAATTTCCCAGTACAGGTCAAGAAAAATGAAATCATTATAACAAAGCATGTGTGTTGTACAGCAAAATCAGAACAAAGATATAAAGAAAAGAAAAAAGTAAATCCTAACTCTTCTGCCTAAATTTTCCTGCCTTTTACCTACTTTCCTGCTCTTGCCCTTAGGTTAGGAGGAACACAATATGGGGCACAAAACGAAACTGGGTTAGACCTGAGCCTAGGTCTAACTTCGCTGTGTGATTTCAGGCAAGGCCTATTTCCAATCATCAACCTCTCTATCAACCAACTATCTACAGCATACACATACCACACATACAACAAAAACAAGGCATTATTGAGCCAGATGTGGTGGTACAAGCCTGTAATCCCAGCTACTCAGGAGGATTTTCAGTTCAAAGTCAGCCTTAGTACTTAGCTAGGCCTTGGCTTAAAATTTAAAAAAATAAAAAGGGCTAGGGACATGGCTCAGAGGTAAAGTGCCCCTAGATTCAATCCCCAGTACCAAAGACAAAACAAAAAAACAAGGAATTACTATTAACATTCTTCACTCCTATAAAAAGAAAGATCCATTTTGTTCTCTCCTATTAGCTTGTGCTTAAGAAACCCAGAACCTCCCCCCAAGGAAAAGAGTACAGAGAAGAAAACAGGCCTTGGTTCTTTCCTGTCTATTCCACAGAATCATTCCCCTTGCCTGTTCATCTCCTAGCTTCAATCTCTATCACCAACTAAGTAACAAAGATCAATTTAAAAGGAAAAAGAAGCCCAAGGTAAAAAATACATTTAACACTAATGAAGAACTACTACAACTAGAAGCAGTCTAGTGTTGATAATAGAAGACAGACTCAATAAATGGAACAGAATCCCCACCCCTCACTGCCCTTATTCACTCTGGATACTAAACTGTCTTTGTCTTGAAAGGTCAAAAGTGAACCAAAAGTGAACAGTGGCTTTGTACTTCAAAGAACAACTAATGCATTTGATCCATACTGTGAATCACAGATCATAGAAGAGCCCCAATCTATGTGATGCTCTTAACTGATGCCTCACATATCTGTTTTCTTCAAACCAGAAAGCAGTTGATTTCAGGCATGCAAATGAAGCACTAACAGTTTCTTCCTAGGCTAAAAGATGTGAATGTACCTGCCACACACACCTACCAAGTTCCTATCAAAACAGTAGCAAGTTTAAAAGCCAATGGTGAAAGAATAGCATATGGAAAGGGAAAAACACTAACACTGAAAGTGGAGAACTCTGACAAATATTACCATCACCAGTGATGTCACATACCTTCCTTGGTCCCCATGATATGGTGGAAGGGTACTTCCAGTTCGGTGGCATTCTTATAAAAAACCCGTAACTAAGCAAGGTGTCAGAGTGCCTGTCTATAATCCCAGTGTCCCAGTAGGCTGAAGCAGGAGGTTCACAAGTTCAAGGCCAGCATCAGCAACTCAGCAAGGCCCTCAATAACTTAGCAAGACCCTCTCTCCAAATAAATAAATAAATAAAAGGGGATGTAATTGAGTGGTAAAGTATTCCTGGATTCAATTCCCAGTACCAAAATAAACAAACAAGAAAAACCTATAGGGGCTGAGGAGATAGCTCAGTCGGTAGAGTGCTTGCCTTGCAAGCACAAGGCCCTGGGATCAATCCACAGCACCAAAAAAAAAAAAAAAAAAAAAAGAAAAACCTATAACTCCAGTCTAATGATAGAACATTAGACAACCCAAACTGAGGAATGAACATTCTATAAAATACCTGTCCAGTACTCTCAAAACTTTCTAGGTCATAAAAAACAAAAGACAGACATTGCCATAAATCAGATGCAACCGAAGAAAACATGATGGCTAAAAGTAATGTGATATCCTGGATTGGATCCTGGAACAGAAAAAGGAAATGAAAGAAAAGCTGGTGAAAACCATGTGAAGTGTGGAGTTACTTCATGGTATGGACCAACATTGGTTTCTTAGTTCTGTCAAATGTATCATGCCAACTTAAGATGCTAACAATAGAGAAAGCTGGGTGAAGGGAAGGGTACCCAGGAACTTTGTGCTATCAGCATTCTGTACTTTGCAAATGTTCTCTACATCTAAAATTATTCCAAAATAAAAAATTTATTAAAAAAAACATACGGGCTGGGGAGATAGCTCAGTCGGTAGAGTGCTTGCCTTGCAAGCACAAGGCCCTGGGTTCGATCCCCAGCACCGCCAGAAAAAAAAAAAAAAAAGCAACAGGGCCTGGGGATGTAGCTCAGTTGGTAGAGTGCTTGCCTTGCACGTGTGAGGCACTGGGTTCAAACCTCAGCACCACATAAAAGAATAAAGATATTGTGTCCATCTATAACTAAAAAAATAAAAATTTTTACAGTAATGGAATCTCTGACTTTAGAGATCCTAGAAAAGGAGTGGGCTGGAGGAGATGACTTGGTAATTACTGACAGAAAAATAGACAGTCTTAGAGCACAATCTCTACAGATCCAGTTCTTTTATTACCTGCACTGAAATACTCATCCTCCGAGAGAGCCGTCACTTCAGTATCGAGCGGGATGGGGTCACACAAAAGAATGTCTTTGCCCAACACATCACACTCGTACCCATCATCAAAGAGCAATTTATACTTCCCAGCTCCAACATCTCGTGTGATTTTCCCAGAGTAAAAATAGCCATTGGATGACCACTTGGCTACAACACGGAGCCCTACAAAGCTGTTCCCTGGAGAGGATGCATCTAAGCCATCAGAGGAGCCAGCAGCAGACTGGAAAGGAATTTCTGGAGAATCGCTACGACGCAAAGCACTAGCACCCAGGTCTGTTCGTCTCGTAGAATCTGGCATACGGGGCACAATTCGAGTGAAGGATTTATCATCTGGTGACATGCTGGGTGAAATGTCCTCTATGCCCAATGGGCCAGGCACAACTGTTTCTCTAAAGAGATACAAGAGATAGGAGAAGGCAGTGAAAATATGATAGAAGTTCATATCTACCAATTTTCCCACTCCTTTGTCCATGATTCTGGGTAGCCCACTCTTTATTAATCCCATCACAGGCATAAATAAGCCTGGTCTCTCAGTGGTCTCACTGATCCCTGCCCACTCCCCAGTCAGTATGGGACCCTCTTCTCCCTCCTAATACCCCACATCTCTCTACTCCCATCTCTTCTCTCTATTCCCTTTATTTTCTGAACAAGTCATAGACTAAATGTATCTCACACTACCCGGGTACCTGGTTCCAGTGGTCCGAGAAGGTGGGCGGCCCCTTCGCCCGCGCCCACGTGGCGTGACTGGAGCTTTCCCTCCCTGTCTGATGCCAAGGCCTGCATCACCATCCTCCTCACACACTGGCGCCCCTGTCTGACTGACCCCTTTTCTAGGACTAGAGAATGAAGACAGGTTAGTCTGATAGCTCCTGCTACTGGATCCTCCTTCATAGTCTTCCCATGGTCCTCCAACCAATCTACACGTACTAGGCCTCCAGGGCAGTAGAAAACTGGTTCACACACCCACCACCAAAATCTCAGTCAGATAGTTCAAAGTATGGGATAACAAATGAAGGACATCTTCCTGTATGAATGTCTATTCCCTCCTGACAAAGCTTCCTACTGCTGCCCTTAAAACCAGCACACCCATTTCTGCCCTGCCTCCTCCTCTACTTCAGGCTTTGGACACTGCAAGGACAAAAAAAAGCTAAGAGATCCATTAAGTGGGGCCAACACCCCAAATTTCCTGTATTCCCAACCAAAATATGTATAAGCTGCAGAATATAGGGGTGGTAGAAGCATGTACCCAGCATTTCCAAAGTCCCCTCACCTGTTTTCTATTTTTTTCTCAAGGGTTTCTTTGTTAACAAAATCTACTTTCCACAAGGCTCCTCCCATACCAGCCCCAGACAGGAGAGGGATAAATGGAGATGGAGTTAATTCATCCTACACTGAGGATAGGGATTTCCCATTACTCCCTTCTCTTGTGATATTAGAATGTCAGCAACCCTGCCCCTGCTGTGGCTCTCTCGGGAGACCCTGTCTGCACCTCAGTTTTCCTGGGCCTCCTCGGGAGCTGGGTAAGGCAAAATCTGCAGGTTCTGTCCCACTGGTTTTTCCTTTGAGTGGTCCGGCTCCTCTCCCTGAGCTGCCACTGCTGTGCATGGCCGAGAGACTTGTCCCACTTGAAGTGCGATGTAAACTGGATGCCTTTGAGGAGAAGGAGCTGATATCCCCCAGATCACCTGAGGAACCCCCAGTCTGTGAAGGGGAAACTTCAGTTTCACACTCCTGACACTCTACAATGGGCTCTTCAGTCTCCTGCAGAGAAGAAATGGAGAAAGAAACTAAAAGAAAGCACGAGAACAGTGCCAATGTGATGGTTTGAAAATCCTAGAGATGGCAAGAAATTTCAATTCAGAAAAGTGAAAATCAGGAGGGAATTTCTGGAATAACAGAAATGTTCTGTATCTCTTTTAAGTAGTAGTTACATAAAATTGTCAGAACCCCTGAAATCCCAGATACTTGGGAGGCTGAAGGAGGAGGATTGCAAGTTTGAGCTTCGCCTGGGCAACTCTTAGCAAGACCTTGTCTCCAAAAAAAAAACGTCAAAAGTCACTTAATGCTTAGGATCTGTTCATTCTACTGGGAATATATAGCTCAATAAAGATGGTAAAAGATTATTAAGAAAGAAACCTTTATACTGAGCTGTTATCTTTTTATTGGACAAGTTCACAACTTTTGGCTCCTAGCAAGGGTTCTAACCCAGAAGACAGTGGTAAATTTCCCTTAGTGAAGACAGGTAAGGAAGTAGGTAGGTAGGTTAGAAGAGAAAATGAGTGGTTAGGAGTCCTTCCAAGAACTTCATTAACAGTGGGCAGGGGCTGGGGTTGTAACTCAGTAGTAGAACGCTTGTCTAGCACGTGTGAGGTACTTGGTTTGATACTCAGCACCACATTAAAAAATAAATAAATAAAATAAAGGTATTATGTCCATCAACAACTAAAACAAAAAATCACAAACAGTGGGCAGCATTAATTAAACACTTTTTAACATTAGTTTTCGATATTGCCTTTCAATAAGTGATCCAAGAAGCAGGAAATTATAGTAAAAAATAAGAGTAAAAATGGTATTACTGTTAGGAAAAATGAAGACCAAAATGACTGTCATCAATCTATGAGTTTTCAGTACATGTGGGCCATAAAAATGTCAATTTGGCTTCATCTCACATGTCCACTTTAATGGGCTGGTAGTAGCTACATTGAGCCTAGTTGTAAACCTTCTGAGCCTTCTAAACCCTAGGGTTAATGAGGAAAAGTTCTAGGACCAACCAGCAAGTTGGTCCTACAAGCACACAATAAAGAAATTACAGCATGCAGGTTACACATCTGCCTTTGAGTCTAGACTGTTCACATGATGCTGTGTTAGTCAGAAAGGATAAAGAGAAGTATAAGACGACACTTCCCTGAACAACTTTACAATCTCTCTGGTAAGACAAGATGCAAGCACATGCATACATACACTTAACTAATCCTATGAAATGATTAATGATTATTTTTTTTTACTTCTCCCTTCTTTAAAATTAATAAAATCTTTCTCTTCATCCTGCCTCTTTGGCTACTCCTTTTTATACTTCTTTCAGGGTTCCTTTCTCTCTGTTTTTAAAACTGGTATTTTCTACGACTCTGTTCTCATTCCTTTTCTCATTCTTACATGCTTTTCCTAGACAGGTTTAGCACACTTACCCCTGCCTATCTAACAACAGTACAAACTCAATTAAATTATTGGCATTATAAGAGACACAAATATCTACCAAATTCTTCCCCCTGGATGTACCAGACACCTGAAATCCAACACATTCAAAACTCAATCCATGATCTTATTTCCTTGCCTTCAGTGAATGAATCCTAGATATCCACAGTGCTTCTCACATCCTTAACAGCTCTTTCTAGCAAAGGCTGATTTCTTTTAACCAAACTTCCACGCAAGAGTTTTAAGAGGGTGAGACCTCCCTCCCATTTATAGATCATTTCTACGCCCCAACCTCCTACTCCTACCAAACCACTATTCTTTTTTTCATTTTATTTTTGTAATTTTTTTTTACCTTTATTTTGTTTATTTAGTTATACGCAGAGCTGAGAGTCAAACCCAGGACCTCATACATGCCAGACAAGCGCTCTACCACTGAGCCACAACCCCAGGCCCCATTATTCTCTTAAACTTCTCCCCTTCCTCTATTATCAACCAGCATCTTTCCACTCTCTCACATGATGACCTGAACTCCTGGTTCACAGTCCTCCTGCCTTCCCCATCACTGCTTCAATCATCTTCTCAGTGGCTCATTTCCATCAGATGACTAACCCAGCAACTTCCTAGTTTTCCTGAACTAATTACCATCATTATCCTTTTCCTCTACTTGACCTCAGCCATCTACTTCCAGGGTTCTTACTGTACACCTCCAAAGTCTCAACCACAAACATGCCACTCTCCAATTACCATCTCCTATTATCCAACTTGCTAGCTCTGATTGGATTCAAGTTAGTACAATCTGCCAAGGTCACTTGACCAAAGTAGGTGTCACGAGTCCAGAATGTAAAATGATTTCTTTTCTCAGACATGGCAAGGGAGTAGGGGGTCTCAGGCTATGTTTCAGTTGATAGCAGGTCCAAAGATCAACAGCCAGTAGGAGTACAGGCTCCTACTCTTAATAATGATTGAAGGCGAAGTTCTAAGTAGCCTGTTAAGGTCTTTTTAATGAATTTATTTACTTATTTTCCATACGTTCCCCTATATGCCACATTAAAACAGGGAACCTTAACCATCTTCTCTGGACATAATACCAAAATACAGTACAGTGCCTGTCACAAATGAGGCCCTCAGTGTGTTTACAGAATGAAGGATCTGTCTCTAAAACAGAAACCTACTTATTTTCTCTGTCTCAGTTCACAGTACCACCATCTATCTAGCTGCCCAGGCATCATATTAGATTCTTCCTTCTGCCTAAATCTTCAAGTTCAGGAGTTCACAAGGGTCTATCAATTTTACCTTCTATATATTTCTTGCATCTGTTTCTCTCTTCTCAGCCCCTACTGCCTCTGTATTACCTTGACGCTCATTAACTTGTTCCTAAATTATACCTCTAATCTCAACCCACTGCAATTCACTGTCATCCTGTCACCAATCTGACATTTCCAACATGCAAATCTGAGCATGTAACTCCTTCCCCCGAGAACTTTCAAAGGATTCCCACGACACAGAAGATAAAAATCTAACCTCTTTTCTATGATATATAAAAAGCCCTAGGCCATTACCATCTCAACAGTACCTTTACTCAGCATTCCTTATCGCACATGTTCTTGTCACTGAGAGTAAAAATAATAATTCAGTATGTCATTGTATCCATTTTGCATTCTGTTTGCAATATTCTTCTACCCTACCCCTTAGTGTTATCTGCCACACTCATCTGAGCACTACATCTTCTGTAAGGCCTTTCAACTCCTCAGGTAGGCTTGTAGACTCCATCGCTTCTTTCCTCCTACCCTTCTACTGTAGCAGTCAACAAGTTCTAGACTTGTTACATGTCAACTGTAAGTGCCTAGAGAACTAGAACACTATCTCTTTGTCTTCACAGTCCCAATGTCTGCTACAGTGCTAGGAAATTACTGACAAATACATGAATAAAATCTTTAAAAGATGATGAAAGAAACAAGGGCTATAAGAGATGAGAGAAAACAAAGTTCTTCATTGTTATGTTTTCTCTACTTCCCAGAACATGAACAGCTTTACTCTGCCTCAACCTGTCCACCTTCACACCCCACACACGTTTGAATGTGCTGCCCACCAACTGTTCTGGTATGCTCTTTGCTTTCTGCCTCTGTGCTTCTGCTCACCAAGCCCTTTCCTCCTATCTCCCAATATCAAAATCTTTAATGTCCATCTCAAATGTTTTCTTCTCATCCAAAATGACTTAAATGAAACTGTCTTCCAATGAATTTCTTCCTCCTCAGAACTATCATGATATGTGCCTTTCTTTTGGCACATACAACTTTTTCTCTTGAGAGGCAGAATAAAGTAGAGATTGGGAACACAGGATCTGAAATTATGCCGCCTGAATTGAATACTCATTCCTCTATTTATTAGCTGTATAAAACTTATGGTAATATTTTAATTTGTTATGCCTCTGTTTTATGCAAAATGAAAATAACAACCCTATCTTATCTCACAGCATTTTTTTTTTTTTGTACCAGGATTGAACCTAGCAGTGCTTAACCACTGAGCCACATCCCCAGCCATTTTTAAAATTTTTTTTGAGACAGGGTCTCCCTAAGTTGCATACGGCCTCACTAAATTGCTGAGGCTGGCTTTGAACTTATGATTCTCTTCCCAAGCTGCTGGGATTACAGGCATGTGCTACTGGCTCACAGCATAATTTTGGAGGATTAAATAAGTTAATTCACTTAAGTTCTTATAATAATCCCTGTTATGTTAGTAAATATTAAAAGTTATTACTTAAAGGTTAAGTCTTTATTATTTTATTTAATTATAGTGTTTAACAAACCACAGTCCACAGGCATATAATAGGTATTACCTAATATATGTTCAAAGATAAATAAGTTCAGGAAGTGCTGGGTTAAACAGAATAAAATAGCTATCTTTACCAGAGGACTTCTCAGAACCTTAAATGTGATATGTAAATTTCATGATGATGGTGGTGGTGATAGGGTTTAATAACATTTGGTATCTCACATTTACTCATGACCATGGAGTTGAACTCTTCCCCCTAAGCTATCTAACAGGACTATCATTTCCAGAAATATGCACTTTAAAGTACCAGATAAAATATTAAATGAAGTACTAGGTATTACAATATAATGTATCTGGCACAGATATACAATATATTATATATTATTGTATATACTGTATATATACAATACAGTATATCTGGCACAGATATACTATACTAATGTGGACTATTGCAGTTACAACAATTTTTCATGAAAGCAAATTATTTTTCTATAAAACTATTAAGTTCATAATTTTCCCAAAATCATGACATAGGGCTGGGGTTGTGGCTTAGTGGTAGAGTGCTTGCCTATCAGGTTTGATTCTCAGCACTACATATAAATAAATGACTAAAATAAAGGTCCATCAACCACTAAAAAATAAATAAATAAATAAATAAAAATCATGACATAAAAAATTCCATGAACAAAAATGCTTTTAAAATATTAAAAAATAAAGTTGAGCCAGATGTGGTGGCACATGACTATAATCCCAGCTACTTGGGAGGCTGAGCCAGGAGGATTGCAAATTTGAGGCCCTAGCAAATTTACAAGACCCAGCTCAAAATTAAAAGTAAAAACAGCTGGGAATGTAGCTCAGTGTATAAGGCTTTGGGTTCCATGCCCAGCACTGCAATCAATCAATCAATCAGTCAATCCATATTTTAAAATATTTTTGAGGTTTTGTATATAACAAAGAATAAAAAACAATTTCTCAAATTGATGTCAAATGTTGTCTAACATGAGGGCCACAAAGACACATTACTGAACAATAAGAATGCTCCATTTAAGAAACATACCAGAGTTTAATTCTTCCTGAGCACAACTTTCTACATGACCAGCTCACAATTACGCCATGACATAGGATTAAATAGGGTTATCATTATCATTACAAAAAATGTCGGAGCTAAAGAAATAACTCCTTTTAGAGAGCACTCGCCTAGCATGTGCAAGGACCGCGGTTTGAATCCAAGGCCCCTCAAGGGGGAAAAAAAAAACAGAAGTTTTTATGGGCCTGAGGATATAGCTCAGTTGGTAAAGTGTGTGCCTCACATGCAAGGCCCTGGGTTCAAGTCCCAGCACCACCAAAAAAAAAAAAAAAAAAAAGACAAAAAAAATGTCTGGGTAAAGGAGATAAAAAAGAAGGAAAACAACAGTTGTGCCTCCTATCGATTAAATAAAATAGTTCCAGATATTACCATATGTACCAACAAAGATCCCAGATCTTTAGAAAATCTATCTAATCTCAGCCAATATTAGATATAAATGAAGTCAGTATATGACATTGTCCATTAACAAGTCAATAAATGCCAACAATATGCTGATATATTATTGAGTCCATAATAATCCCTCTGAAAAGTCATCTCTTATTACTAACAGGTCCACGACCACACATAGATGGAGACAAAAAAAAAAAAAAAAATACAATGATAGACATAAAAAACAAGGAAACACATGCATCTAATAGGGACCTCTAAACTTCATTTGCGTTTTCAAGGATTTAAAATGACACATAAAACCTTTATACATGAGAGATTGAGACTTATCAACCTGCTTTTTACAGAAAAGGAAAACATGATAGGACTGACCAGAGATCAAACAGCAAGTCCATGCCTGGAGAAAACAGAATAACAGGACTTCTCTTTTTTAACCCTATTCTTATATCTTTTACAATAATAATAATAATGAGGAGGAGCAGAAAAGAATGAAGAGGAAAACCAAGTGTTAGAACTAGTGGCACAGGAGAGACGAGGTGTGCAAGGCGAGTTTTCAATAGAAGGAAACTTGCCACAAGGACCCAGGGTATTACCTCAGTAACTTTTCTTTCTACTTCTGTTCCATCCACATAATATACATCTGTGATGACACGGGTGACAACTGTGCGCACTTCACGGATTGTTCTCATGTGGCGATGCAAGACATGGCCATGTGGAGGCTGAGGCATATCAAACTCTTCTTCCCCCTATGACAGATACAGAACACAAGCACAGGTCTCATGATAGATGTCAGAATCACAAATCAACTTCTTAATGATGAGCACTGTTCAGAGGATTCATGAATCTAAAATAATGAAACTTCCCAGATGCTTTGCTGGAGAGTTTCCTTTTCTGTTTTCCTTTTCTGTAAAAAGCAGGTTGATAAATCTTTACAGATAAGTATGAAGATGGACCAGCTATGTAGCCAGACACTAAAAGGAGTACATGTCAGCATAACTTGATGTGAAATGACCTACTATTGCTTAAATCAAAATCTTTACAACTAGCATTTATATCTAGGGGGTATTTATGCAAACATCTGATAATTAAAAGTACATTATTCTTAGATTATAATCCTTCTAATTTTGATGATGATTTGTTAATTAGCATACAGATTTACAGTTCTAACCATTCTTTAGATAAAAAACAATGCCACCTGAATTTTGTGAACTTCTATTTGTTAACACATTTCCACCACTTTTATCCTCTTATCTACTCAATTTTTACTAGTACTCACAGTTCCATACTCTATCCCAGGAACCTGTTCTTCCTCTAGCCTCACATCAGTCCCATTATCTCTAGTCTTAGCCTCTTTCTTCTAGTTCCCAGTCACTTTGTGCCTTCCCCTCTCTCTCTCTATATTCCTGTCACTGTTCTTTCTGATTTCACACGTGATATACTGTCCATCAAATCTGTCTCCTTTATTTTCTGCTGAATTCCTAGAAATGCTGGTGAAACAGATTTAGGGGGCAGATTAGCTCTAATGATTAGAAAGGAAGATATGAAATGGTGGCAAAAGGAAAAGATATCCTGACTTTCTATTCCAGTAAAGGCCTACTTCATAAACTCTAGCACTAGTCCATTTTCCCTAAAAGAATATCCATTGCACAGTTAACAATAATTTTCACCACTTTAACTCTATCCTGGATAAACTGCTTTTCTCTGAACCACTATTCTATACAAAACTTCTATAAGTTGTCATCAGAAAGAAATGTAACTACTTAAATTCTCTGAGTATTCAGAGTCAAAATCGGGGCCTCTGAAGTGTCCTAGTATGCTCTCACCTGGCTGTGGAGCGACTCTGTATCATCCCCAGAAGCACTGACTGGTTTCTCACCACTTCCTCTCTCAGTCTGCACGGTGGCATCCTGTTTTCCAGAGTTCTGGTCCACAGTACTGGTTCCCTGCTCACATACATTCTTTACTGTCTGGGTTGCTGCTGAAACCGTTTCTGGGACCCACAGGGAACATTCCATGGTCTGGATTCCTATATTATTTTGGGTAGGCCTTTCTATCAAGGCCTTACTAGATTCTTCCTCATTGGTATTCTGTCCTTTCTGGACTTCTTGCACATCCATCTCCATTGCTTCTCCTTGCTGGCTGGATGGCCCCTGTGTGATCCTCTGATGGGAGGTAGGAGAGGCAGAATCCTCAATAGGACTAATGGGCTTCATAGGTTGTTCACTTTCCCTGATCTTTTGGTCGTCTTCCAATTTTTCCTTCTCCTCTTCTTCTTGAGTACTTGGAAAATGGAGCAAGTTCCCCCTGAAAATGAAACAATGTATGTGGTATTAACATGGTTCCTTCACTGTGAAACTCATGTTAAAAAAAAATTTTTTTTAAATTTTTTAGTTGTAGATGGAAACGATACCTTATTTATTTTTAAATGGTGCTGAGAACTGAACCCAGTACCTCACATGTGCTAGGCAAGTGCTCTACCACTGAGCCACAATCTCAGCCCCTTGTGTTAAAATTTAATTCCTACTGTCATAAGGGATTAAGAGAGTAGAAACTTAATCCAACTATCACATTTTAGAGGTGGGGCTTTGGGAGATAACTAAGATTAAACAAGGTCATAAGGGTAGGATCCCCATAAGTAAATAGTGGTAGCCTTATAAGGATAGAGAGAAAGAGACCTGAGCTAATATATGCAATCCCTCTCTCTCATCATGTGATGCCCCCTGCTCTACCGTGAGACTGGCAGTAAGGCCACTGCCCCTTGACTTTGGAACAGAACTATGATCCAAAATAAACCTCTTTTCTTTATTTATGTGGTACTGTGTTATTAGCAACAGAAAATAGATGAAGAGGACTAGAGTATGTAAAGTAAGACAGAAAACAAAAGAGAAACAGAGAAGAGAATGTATAGTGGCAATGGGGAACCATACTCAGACAATTTTAGTAACACAAAGATTAGAGAAATTACTATGGCCCAGCATATCACTTTGTAAGGCCTATTATAATTGCACTCCTATGAAAAAGTAACAGTAGCAGGGCCATCCCATCATGAGGCTAAATGGTCATACCATTTCTTCCTAACACTAGTTATGAACACTGAAACCTGATGTAGGAAAATGAGGTAAACATTAGATGTAGAGTTATCACTGAAGTCACAAACAATACAAAGTAGCTTAGAGTTCTACTTAAAAAATAATAATAATAATCAACTAGGTTAAGATGTCTCATGTGTTTATGAATAGGTCTAACATTCCTTAACTGACTCCTAGCATTATAGATACCATTTACCCCCTCCTAGCTAATAATTTTAAGAAATTCAATCTTTAAAGGAGAAAGTTATTGGTGAGATTCTGGTTTTGCTAGCTACATGGGTATATTTACGGCTAACATTTCAGAGTAACTTGTTTCCTCAAAGACAGTTCTCAAAGATATAGTTCATTTCTTCTCATTAGCCTTTCCATTTGTACATTAGTGATTTGCTCATCTATTCCACAAGCATTTGTGAATGTCTCCTATAAGCCAAATATCATGCTTTCTGAGGTGACCAGGAACTTAAAAGTCCTTAATAATTCTCCAGAATAAAAGGGCTCAGGACAACTCCAAACTAGCAGGTTACATAGAAATTCATCTTGTTCGTGTTTATATTTAAAATACATAACACAAAGTTTAAAACAGGTGCTTAATACATGTATGCTGAACAAAAGAATGAATATTCTTTGAATCAGTAAGCTAAAAAACTCTACTTAAGATTAAATAAACAGGAGCTGGGAGTATAACTCAGCAGTAGAGCGCTCACCCAGCATGTGTGAGGCACTGGGTGCAATCCTCAGTTTCACATAAAAATAAATAAAATAGTGTGTCCATCTACAACTATAATTTTTTAAAAGATTAAACAAACATACACTAGTTCATTTTTAGTCTACATAACATTTAAATAGCCAGAATAAAGATAAAAAATCCATTCTGAACTGACCATACTGAGATCACATCTAGAATACGTTTCAGTTTGGGGTATCACATTTTACAAGGCATAAACTGAAACATCCTAAAGATAACCTCAAGGATGTAGAAACCACATCATATGTTTGTTGCTTTTAGCATTTGGCCAGAGAAAGACAGAGCTTGGGCTTTCTCCTAAATGGGAGAGCCCTCATTCTTAGCAGTTGAGCTCTCCTAGGTAGACAGGATAAAGGAAGCATGAAGAGCTCTTTAGGGCTTGCCTGCTCTGGATCCTGAGTGAAGAAAAGGAAACATTTCTAAGGTTTCTATATTGTTCAGTTCAGTTTAACAGAATAGGAGATTGATGAAGGATAAGGAATAAAGTTCAAGTTAAAAAGACCATTTGGTTTTTGTAGTTTGTGTCCTCTCAGTGAATGAGGATTTGTGTCCCAATGAAGAAAAGACACTCACATGAGTTGCACCTATTTCTAACAAGACTTATAAATGATCATACATATAAAAGTACTGAATAGATGTACCAATATTAGCTGCATAAAACAAAGCAATTAAAGAGACTCAAATCACCTTCTATATAAACTGAATATTTGTGTTTAAAACTTTAACACATCTAATGTACCAATGGTTAAGCAAAAATGAAGGTGAGTCAAAAGCTAAAAGGGTCAGGACTCAATTAATGACTTCAAGAATTAAATTACAATTGCTTCCCACCCTTGAGTAAGATTACACATTTTACTTCATATCTGTGTCCACTCAAAACTCATAAATTAAATCCTATCCCCCAAGGTGATGTTATTCAGTGGTAGGATTTTGGGGGGGGTGACGGGTCATGAGGGCAGAGCTCTCATGAATGGGGTTAGTGGCCTTATGAAGGAGTCCTCAGAGAGCTTCCTCATAGGAAGTGGCCCTCACCAGACACCAAATCTGCCAGTGCTTTAAGACTTTCCATAACAATAAGAAATTTCTGATGTTCCTAAGTTACCCAGTCTATGGTAGCTTGTTATAGCAGCCAAAGAGACAAAGACACTGGGGTAGACCTGCTGAGAATTTCACTGCTAAAGCAAAGTTCTATTTTATTTTGAACTTTTTTCCCCCTCAAGTATTAAGGTTGTTTTTTAACCTCCTCCAAATATTTAACCAGAATTCATCCCTCTTTAAAGACCAAAAGTGACTCATTACAACACTAGCAATATTCAGCAGATTCCTATCAAATATCAGAATTTTGTTATTTATCATTCTGTTAGCATTGGTCAAATGATTAATGTTTAAAAAAGTACAGGTATTTCCACACAAGTTCATATATATATATATATATATATATATATATATATATTTGTGTCATTAACGAGATTTGCTGATAAATTATTAAGATCAATACAAATAGTAGGCAAAAAAAAAAGCCATAATTATAACATACACTGTAAAAAGTGTTAACCCACTCCTACCAAGTTTATAAATCTTTAGATAAAAATAAAGCAAGATGGGGCTGGGAATGTGGCTCAGGGGTAGAGCACTTAACTAGCACATGTGAGGCACCAGGTTCAAACCTCAGTACCCCATAAAAAAATAAATGAATAGTTTTAAAAATTTTTAAAAACAAAACAAAACAAAAATAAAGTAGTAAGAAAAATCCACCATGAAAATCCACATGAGACCTTTACTGTCCCAAGAAACAATGAAGGAGGACTCTTTGGCATCAGAAAAGAATTTTAGAAGCAAAGAAATCCAATAAATTATAAGTAGTAAACACTTATTTCTCCATTAGTTATAGTTACACAATTATACTCTGGTCACTATATACCAAGATTTAGAAACAGATGTTAACAAAATAAATTTCAGCAGAATAAAAAGCTTGGATAAAATTAATCCAGAGTGAATCAGGGGAGAATAAATAAGTCTCCACTTTTGGAGAGTTCTAACCATTCAGTTCTGTGTAGAGGTCTGGTATGGAGCAACTAAAATCAAATCCAGCTGGCTTCCCATGTCCTGTTCTATCAAAGGTTACTGTCACCAACATGTTGCCCCTCTATTTATTTATTTATTTAGTTGTCAATGGATCTTTTATTTTATTTATTTATATGTGGTGCTGAGTATCAAACCCAGGACCTCACACATGCCAGGCAAGCTCTCTACCACTGAGCCACAACTCCAGCCCCATGTCCCACTATTTTAAGACATTCTAATAAAAACGATACAATGCCATCAATAAATTTAGTAACAGCTAGGCCATAATACCACTTTTAGAATCAGACACAGTGATATTTCACCTAACGAACCTTTTTTGGGGATACAATAGAGGCTCTGATTTTCTTACCATCCAGGCTAATGAAGTCTTAAGAATATCAACAAGCTCACATTTAATAATCAGATTGCCCAGTAAAAGCACTGACATATTTCTTTTAACTATTTCTATCAATAAAAAACAAAGAAATTATGCTACCAATACCACTATTAGGGATATACCTACTAACAAATTATTATCACACCATCTAGTAAAAAAAAAAATCAATGAATTGTAGAGATGAAAGATACTACCTGATAATGAAAATACAAGCTCATTTCCATTACCATTTCTTTTCCCTATCCCTAAAATTAAGAATCATGTATTTCCAACAAGGCAGTTTGTAATAATTTAAATAGAAAAGAAACACTTTTGACTCAAGGGATTTGCTTGTTTGCTTTTTCCTGCTTCAGAGTATCAAGAGACTATGAAATAAAGAAATTATGCAAAAATCAATTCATTAAGCTTGAAAAACTTTTAAAATTTGAGATGTTAAGCATCTCATATGTTACCCTATGGGAAACTAAGAGGAAATAACAATCTGTTAAAAGCAAACATTATTTCTACAAGTTGGGCTATATGGCCTGCACTAAAAGCAAACATTATTTCTAAAGCTAAGAAAAAACAAACCTCAGAACAGAATTACATATATTAAATTCATGAAGACTGAACATTTTGAACTAATATAACTAGCAGATAAAAATGTGTATCTATAGAATATTTAATAAAATTTCTCATAACATCTCATTTATGAATCAATTCACAATGTGTCATAGTTCCTCAGATGAAAAAAATAAACTCAAGCTCACAAAACAGTAACAGTATGTATCAGATTTTGGTACTGTTTCAGAGTCAGCTTTTTCACTGCTGGGACTAAATGGTTTGACTAGCACAATTATAATGGAGGAAAGGTTTATTTGAGGGCTCACGGTTTCTGAGGTCTTAGTGCACAGAAGGCCAGCTCCATTCCTCGGGGCTTGAGGTGTGGCAGAATATCATGGCGGAAGAGTGTGGCAGAGGGAAGCAGCTCACATAAACAGAAAGCAGAGAGAGACTCCACTCTCCACGTACAAATATATATACCCTCAAAGCCACGCCCCAATTCCCTCCTCCTCCCGCCACACCCTACCTGCCTGCAGTTACCACTAAATTAATCCCTTCAGGGATTATTTCACTGATTATATTAAGACTCCCAAAACCCAATCATTTCTCCTCTGAACCTTCTAACACTGTCTCACACATGGGCTTTTGGGGGATACCTCATATCCAAACCCTGACAAGTGCCAACCAAAATTAGTAGCCCAAAAGATGTTGTGAAAATAATGTTTACCTGGTGGGTACAGAGGAGGGATCCACACCCACAGTCTCATCCTCTTGACGGGCTTCACAGATACAGCTAAACACAGACATGGTCTTCTGGGGACTAAGATAATACATTAAAGCAATATATGGTGTTAGTTTAGGAAGAAAAAGTACCTCTGGAGATTATCCTTTTAAGTGCAGAGGAAATCCTTTCTCTGAATCCCAAACACCAAAATGCAAATTCTTCATACATGGTTCAAACTAGCCGAATAAAAAACTTTCAAGGAAGATTCATAGGAAATAAGGTAGACAGAGGACTGGATTAAATACTATAAAGATGCAATCAGCAAAATCCAGAATGTAGAAAACTATAGGGCAAACAATCTAGTCCTTGAAATAGATTGTGAGGGATAGCGAGGGGACTCTATAATTTTAGAAGGGCTTAAAAGACATATTAATCAAATGCAATGTGGAGATCTTATTGGGATTTTAATTCAAACAAAAAAAAAAATTTAAGGACAGAGAAATCTGACCACTCAATATCTGACAACATTAAGAAATCATTGTCAATTATGTGGTTAAGTTTTAAAATAAAAACCCTTATGTTTTAGAGATAGCGTTGAAAGATTTATAGATAAAATGACATAATGCTGGAATTATCTTCAAATTAATCCAGTGGGGAAGGGGGTGTTGGAAGTATTTATAAATAAACCAAGACTGGCAACAAGTTGGTAATTTTTGAAACTTGGTCACCCATTATATTTCTCTCTATTTTTATATACTCTTGAAACTTTCCATAGTAAAATGATTGAGAAATTTGGTGACACCAAGAAATCTGGGGCTGGGGATATAGCTCACTTGGTAGAGTGCTTGCCTTGCAAGCACAAGGCCCTGGGTTCAATACCCAGCACCGAAAAAAAAAAAAAAAAAAAAGAAATCTGAAGAGTCTAGTTATGGATAACACTTAAAAGCTTCACCTACGGCTGGAGATATAGCTCAGCTGGGAGAGTGTTTGCCTCACATACACAAGGCCTGGGTTTAATCCCTAGCACCACACACACAAAAAAATGTCTCACCTAAATGAAAAAGAAGCAATGATCATTTATAATACTCTAAAAAAAAGCTTATGATCAAAAATTTTAAAATACATACCAAATTTGCTTTACAAAAGTACCAATGAATTTCATCTCATTCCATGATCTATCATCCCAACCCTCTGCTAAAGTTTTTTCTCCCTACATTCTGCCCTAAGGGTTCAGAAGTCTCAGCATTATATTCTGTCCCTCTCTGAATATACACATATACAGGCTAAAAATAAGTGCCTGGCACACACAATTCTGCTAAAGCCAGAGACCAGATATAAATGCTGCTTTCTTCAACTTGTAAGACTACACATCATTAATGGGTGTTTGGGCAGCAAGTATAGCATAGTGATAGAGCACTAGCTTAATATGTAGGAGGCTGTCGGTTAGATCCCCAGCACTGGAAAGGAAAGAGAGAGGAAAAAAAAAGTCTTCCACAAAATAAGAAACTTAAGGTGCTCATTCAAATTAAATATATAAAAGCCCAGAGAGCAACTAAGATGCAGCTAAGAACAGATCAAAGAATTTTGAGAGGGATCAGACATAAATGAAGGTTGAAGTCAGTATACTGACATGTATTAAATTTTATTTCTAAAAATCCAGACTTCCTGTCAGACATGGTGGTACATGCCTGTAATCCCAGCAACTCTAGAGGCTAAGTCAGGACAATAGCAAGTTTGAGGCCAGCCTAGACAACTCAGCAAGACCTCAATCTCAAGGAAAAAAAAAAAAAAATTTTTTTAAAATGACTGGGAGACGTAGTTCAGTGGTAAGAGTACCCTGGATTCAATCCCAGTATCTCTCTCTCTCTCTTTCTCACAGACACACATAAAATCCAGTTTTCTCTTTAAAATTTTAAACATTTGGCAATACTAAATCTGCATTTTCAAATACAAACCACTGGCTATAACTGAACAGGGACATGCTGTTTTAAGTGGGGCACCTATTCAGTCTGCCACTCTCCTCAACACTCCAACAGTCTTGCACCTAGTCTATTTTACTTATTTACAGTACCTGTCTAGCCTCTGAACCTTACCCATATTTCACCAACTGCTGTTAACGTTTTCATGCTGGATGACTCAAGCCAGGAACAAATGAAACAATTCTCTCACAGCCACAAGATGGCAAAGCTCCACCATGAAAACCACAGTAAGGGATAACACTTTCCTCAAAGCATTACAGCATTCATGACAAAGCAAAAATAACAACTCGACATAGTAGTTAATTTGGCAGGAAGAAGAAAGAAAAGCCTAAGGCCTGTGGATGAGTATGGAAGAGTAGAAGGAACAATGACCACAGCTAACACAACAATCTCAGTCTCATCAACAGAAGAAGAAAAAAGCTCTTATGAACAAGAGGAAAGACCTCTAAAGCCTTAGATAGCAAAGTCTTTACTGGACTTAAAAAGTAGTAATAAGAAAGCCTCTGATCAATTCAAGACATTCCTCCATCTATGCTGGAGTTTCCATGTTAAGTTGTATATCTGTTGATAAATCATCTTCCCTTCATTACCAGAAGCTTTGTATTGAACGCCTCTAACTAGTAACCAGCTCTAGTTACCTGGCGACAGCCTCAGCAACAGCAGATTCATTTTTTCTTTCAACAGTTGCAGGCTCTGAATGAAAACAAAAGCAAGGAAAGAGAGGAAAGAGAAACAGAATTCAGTGTCACACCTAAAAACCTTCATCCTGCTCTACTAGTATTTGCAACAAATAACAAAAAGAAATAGAAATAAGACTAATACATGAACATAAACAAATTTCTTATGATTTAATGGCAGGTTTTTCTCATTTCTACCAATTAATTCTTTCAAATTTCCTATAGAAAATGAGTCAGTCTGAACAGAAATATAATAACAGAAACATTTAAAATGGAAATTTTTAAAAAAATAAAATCTATGCTTCTCCTGAATCACAATTCATCTCTCTCCATACAAGAAATTTTTAAATTATATTAAATTTAGCCAGGCATGGTGGTGTACACCTGTAATCCAGTGATTCAGGAGGCTGAGGCAGGAGGACTGCAAATTTAAGACCAAACTCAGAAACTTAGTGAGGCACTAAGGACTTATCAAGACACTGTCTCAAAATAAAACATAAAAAAAGCACTAGGGATATGGCTCAGTGGTTAAGTGACCCTGAGTTCAATCCTGATACAAAAAAAAAAAAAAAAAATTAAATCATAAAAATAAGCAATTTAAAAAGAAATTTAAAATATATCTTAATAAAAAAGATATAGAGAGCCAGGTTCCAGGTGTGGTGGTGCATACCTGTAATACCAGCAACTTGGGAGGCTGAGGCAGAAGGATCTCAACCTCAAAATCAGCCTCAGCAACTTAGTGAGGCCCTAAGGAACTTAGTAATACCCTGTCTCAAAATATAAAAATAAAATAAAAAGGGCTAGGGATGTGCCTCAGTGACTAAGTGCCCCTGAGTTCAATCCCAGGTACAAAATGAAAAAAAAAAAAAAAAAAAAAAAAAGACAAAGGAAAATATTTTGGGTTGATGTACACATTTAGTATCATTTTAGGAACACCTATAAACAGAAGGTACCCAAGTTCTTTCCAAAGTGCTTTAAAACAGATATTTGAAAAATAAGATACATTTCCAAGAAAGAACATGCAGCAAAGATTTAAGGGTGATACTAAAAATAATCTCATTTGCATAGTAATGTCACTAATGTCAAGGGATTAAAACTTGTTCATTTATAATTTATCCTAGTCTTAGAAAAAAATTATCCTTAAATATTTTTTAATATTTCTAAAATACTTGTGACTCAACACAATCTAAAGAGTCCATTAAGAAGGCAGGTGAATTCCAGTGGTTAGAACCCTGGCTCTGAAACAGAAACCTGGCTCCATGCCCAAGCTCCTGCACTTAGTCTAATCTGGGGGTAAACTACTTAGTTGTTCTGAGTCTCCTCATATAGAAGAGATAAAACAGGACCATCCTTATAGGTTTGTGACTACAGTGCCTACTACTGTGCTCTCAGTATTGGGGAAGGTGCTACTGCTTATGGATGTGATCATCCTTAATATTTAGCTCCATCTAAGTCTTCACAATTGTACAATTGTAGTTATAGATGTAAAGGAAGATTCAAGGCTACCACATACTCTTTCTTTCTCTCTCTCTCTTTTTTTTTTTTTTTTTTTTTTTTGGCACCAGCAGAAATGCTTTACCACTGAGCCACATCCCCAGTCCTTTTTTATATTTTATTTAGAGACAGGGTCTCATTGAGTTGATTAGGGCCTCACTAAGTTGCTGAAGCTGGCTTTGAACTTGCATTCCTCCTGCCTCATCCTCCTGAGCCTCTGGAATTACAGGTGTGTGCGACACCACACCCAGCACCACATACTCTTTCTTCATGAGCCCTTATTTTATTCTAGAGAAAATGATACAAAGCATGGAATCAGGTACTACTTTTCCCTTAATGTTCTATGATTCAAGTCAATAAGCACTGAATTGCAGAGTAACATTAGAGTTTTAGACTTAGACTACCTGGATTTGAACCCAGGTTACTCTAGCTGTGTGACTACAGTAGGTGCTCAACCTTCCTTTCTCTCAGTCTCCTCATCTGTGAAATGAGGACAATAACAGGACCTACTCCACAGGTTATGAGATTTAATAGCTATACATGTAAAGTGTCTGGCAAATAGTAAGAGCTCAAAATTTATTAGCTAGAACTATTCTCTTTGCTACCAGAGATTAGAAGTTCCTCTTATTCAGCAGGGTGCACACACCTAAAATCCTAATGGCTACGGAGGCTGAGGCAGGAGGATGGCAAGTTTGAGGCCAGCCTGGTCAATTTAGCTAGAACCTATCTCAAAATTTTAAAAAAGGGCTGGGCATATAGTTCAGTGTCAAGGCCCTGGGTTCAAAACCCAGTGCAGCCAAATAAAAAAGCCTATCTACTCTACACATTCTTTGAAAGTTTCCCTTCAAACTCCTTCGGGACCTTGATTCATCAACTGTTATTACCTATTCCCTCATCTTTTACCTGTACTCTTGGTTCTGGATCCTTCCTTCAGTCTATAAACTTGTTCAGGTCTCTCCCAAGTAAAAATAACAAATTCTCCCTTGACCCTTCATTTCCCTATAACTTACCACATTTTCTCTTCCTTTTTCATATAAACTTAAAAATTTAAGAAATTTCTCTTCATCTCCATTTTCCCTCAATTACCTTCATGATAGCTAAACACTGCACTGAAATGGCTCTTGCTAAGTCAGCAGATGAATTCTAAATGCCAAATCCAACTGCATTTTCAGACTCATCTTCCTAGACCTCGGCTTCTATGTCTGACATTATTATCTTGTAACTCTCTTCCCTATAGGTCTCCCTCACTGCATGCTTTTCACCCATTTTTTTCTCCTCTCTGAATGTTCCTTTACAATCTCTTCTATGAAATGACTTCTCCTTCTAACCCCCTTACACAGCATTTACAAACTACCTAAAAATTATAGGCTTTAGAATTAGATCTGACTCGAAAGTCCAGTATACCTCTTATCAATTATGACATGAGGCACAAAACTTAAAAACCATTCTTAGTCTGTTTCCCATCAATAAAATGGAAAGATGGTTGCTACCCTGGAGCACTATTATGAAAATGAGATACATACAATACATGTGTAATATTTTTTCTGCCCCACTTACTTTCACATTGAACTAGCCCCATGGTTCTCTTCTGTTCACCTCTAAAATTCATTCCCTCATCTCCATCCCAACTACCAATAACCCCAATTCCTGGTTAAAGAATGGGTAGGATTTTGCAAGGCAGGAGAATAGGAAATGGGCTAGGCAAACAACAGAATCATCTTGCACTAAGGCACAAAATTTTAAAACACGTAACTGATCCTTTTGAAAAAGCAAAAATGATTCTATAACCTTCCTGTCTAAAATTCATAAACTTCTCAGCATGATGTAAAAGGCCTTTCAGAATCTGATCCTATTCTTCATTCACTTCCTGGTACCCTCTCTGTTTCCCAGCCATACCAAATAATTTATAATTCATATGAGAAAGAGTCAACAAAATCTACAATGTAAAATCCACAGTTCAGGGCTGGGGTTGTGGTTCAGTGGTAGAGCACTTGCCTAGCATGTGTGAGGCATTGGGTTCAATCTCAGCACCACATATAAATAAATAAAATAAAGGTCTATCGACAATTACAAAAATATTTTTAAAAATCCACAATTTAAATTTTCTACTTTCTTATGAACTATTTCTGAATGTGAAAAACAATTACTTAATAAAAACACAAGTTTAATACAGAAATACAAGAAACAACAAAGACTATAAAATGGAGTATCTTCAGTTACATGACAGGAACTAGCCAAAAGCAAAGAATTAAATCTATAAGAATAACCTGGCATGGTGGCATACGCCTGTAATCCCAGCGACTCAGGAGGCTGAGGCAGAAGGATCACAAGTTCAAGGCCAGCCTCAGCAATTTAATGAGGCCCTGTCTCAAAATAAAAAATAAAAAGGACTGGAAATACAGCTCAGTGATAAAGCGTCCCTGAGTAGTTCAATCCCCAGTATCAAAACAGAAACAAAAAAAATTGAGAATAAAACTTTACAAATCTATTTGAATTATAAAAGTATCAATCATATAAACAGAAGATAATCAATACTTCCCAGATGATTTGGAATTATTAATTACCCAAGATTAACATAAATGAAACTTACTTTCCAGGCTAAACTGCAAAGACTCTTCACTCGCCTCGGTCTCTGGACTGACCAGTTTCATTCTTAGACACAGTTTCTCATCCACTTCTGCAGCAGCCCCAGAATCCCCTTTTTCACTCCCAAGTATGGGATCATTGGTCTCAACCATACTTTCGGACATGACATCACTGTTTGTTATAGTGCTTTCTGGATAGTTGCTAATACCTGAAAGAAGGGAGGTAGGGAGGAAGAAAGAAAGAGCACTAAAATACAAACAAGAAAAACAGCAATTCAAGGTCATCAATTTGCCTGTTTGGCTCCAACACTCTGCAGGATTGAAGGGGGTTCCTAGGATAGATCCTGTCACAAGTATCAACAACTACGAACTAGTATTGACACCTGGTCTTAAGAGGAGCAACAGGATTCAGTTCCACTTCTGCATCTGGACAAAGGATGCTGCATGAGCCCTCAGCCAACCCACATCTGCCAGCATCAGGCATAGGTAGCAGGAGACTCCAGACGGCATGATTGTTACCTCCCAGCACTGACTAGAGAAAACAAATAGGTTAATGTAGAAGTCTACTAGCTGCTTCAGGGAAGGAGGATCTAAGTTTTCTTGCCCTGTCAAGCAGCAGACTGACTTATTAGCCAGATTTCTGAATACACAGTATTTCTACCCTACTTTTCATCTCTTCCTTATAAAACAGTTCTATATCACTACTTAGCACTCAGATTCTACTGCTCTGCAAGTAATGTGATAAAATTCTTACATGTATTCTCCCTCTTTCTTCCCTCCACCCTTTCTTTCCTTCTTTTCATCACCTTTTATCTCTTGGGAGCAAAATCATACAAACACCATAGCTCTATTCTTCTAAGACAAAAAAAAAAAAAAATTAACTTCATCAATCAGGCCCAACTCCACAGATCTAAAAATATCACTTGCACAAAGAATGATAACTCCAAAAGCTTGCCTTAAAAAATCATTATTTTTTTATTCACTCACCAATAGGAGTACTATGTCTCTTGGGCTCCAATTTTAGGTGCCCAATAAGAGGTGGGGTTGCGCCAGTCAATGGTGGGATAATATCACCTTCTTTAGGCAAAGTGAAATGAAATGGGGTTTCTGGAAAAAAAAATAAAAAACGAAAACAAAACAATGATAAACAAAAACAGAAGTATAAAATAAGCAAAAATGAGGAAGTTGCAAAAAAATCTCAATTGTTCTTTTCCTTTGTTCCCAAATTCTGTCCTATTCCTACCACATTCACCAAGCCTCCAAATTAATCTCCTATTGTCTCTGCTGTCTTTAGAGCCATCAACAATGGGACTGACACAAAATATATGGTCAGACGACAGTGGGCCTGAGGAACATGGGGTCAAAAGGAACATCAAAAACAACTGAGTTTCAAACAGTACATCTGGAGATACACAGTGATAAAAATTTGGATAGTTTCAAGTATAATCTGGATAGTATAATTCACTTCAATGCTAACCCAAGGAGTTCATTTACAATCCTTATTAGTCTATAGCATTCTCCAAAGAGAAGTTTGATGTTAATACTTATAATCTGCAAGAGGTAACAAAGGATCTCATGGCTCAAAGGACTTCAAAATACTCATTCGTTTTAACATAAAAATCTGAGGGTTTCAGGATTCAGGAGTATTGATCACTCACTCTAGGCCAAAGTAGTAATGTTTACAACTAAATCTCTGCACAATGGCAAATCCCACACATATGAACATCCCCAGTATACATTTTGGTCAGTTGTTATTAGATTATTACAAACAAAACATTGGCTAAGATACAATCTACTTTTTAATTTAGGTTCCAGTTCCAAATTTTTGCTAACCAGAATCAGCAAATTGCCAAAATCTGGTCTCCTAATTGTTTCTCTCTTTTAATTAAGTGATCATGTTTGGGAGAAAGTAAGAATTAGAGAATGCTCTCTAATATATTAAAAATTATTATTACTTTCTTGGAATAGTTCAAAATAACTATACTCTGGTATAACCAGTCAAAACTACATATGAAAATGGTTTGCGTCTTTCATCTTCATCCATTCCACTTTCATTCTTGGTTGTTGTCTTTTTTTTTCTTTTTGGCACCCGGAATTGAACCCAGGGTGCTCACTGAGCCACATCCCCCACCCCTTTTATTTTGAGACAAGTTCTCACTAAGTTGCTTAGGGCCTCACTAAACTGCTGAGGCTGACTTGAAACTTGCAATCCTCTGTCCCCAGTCTTCCAAGTCACTGGAACTACAGGAATACACCACCATGCCCAGCTCCCACTTTTATTCTTTATTATTCTTTAACACCAACTACCATGACACTTCTTTACTTAAAAAAAAAAAAAAAAAAAAGAGAAAGAAAGAAATCTTACATCTATAAGGAAAAATAAATCAGTAACCTGAGGGGATGAAAAGAGAAAATGAAAGTCTCTGGAAATAAAGAATAAAAATATATATGCTCAGTTAAAGAAACTATAAAGATTATGAATGGAGAGTCTCAACATTACATCTAACTGGCAAAGACCTTTACCATAGTTACAGAAGGAAAGACACATCGTGTAGATTTTCATTTTCTGCTGGTTCTTTATAAAGCAAGTCTTTACAACAAAGAACTTAGAAGAAATAAGAAGATACAACACCTCAGAAAGCCTCATTTCTGAAAGAATCAAGAATGAAAGACTGGGCTGGGGACATAGCTCAGTTGGTAGAGTGCTTGCCTCACAAGCATAAGGCCCTGGTTTAAATCCCCAGCACCAAAAAAAAAAAAAAAAAAAAAGAATGAAAGACTACCTGTACTGTTTTCTTGACAGGAACCATCCTTCATATTATACTTGATAACCCAGACTTTTGAAAATCTGTATTAACTCTTCAAGTAGATTCTTCTATGTGACATATCATAATATGCAAATGTAATTATGTAAGCATTAATTACTGAAAATTATTTCCTGATAAAAAAGTTTCCTTTGCACAGTAGTAGGTAGAATTATTAAAAGTAGTTTAGGCTGGGCACAGTGGCACATACCTATCTCAAAATGAAATTTTTTAAAAACGGCTGGGGATGTAACTCAGTGGTAGTGCCCTGGGTTCAATCCCCAGAACCATACACACACACAATTAGGACCATTTATCTAACTGCATGATTACGACCTCATAGAAAATTTGAGACTTTTACAGGCCATGGAGGCAGCACTATCTTCAGTCACTGTCTTCATCCAGTCTTCACTATCTCATTTTCTGAAGAGCCTATCAATTACTTCCCCTGCCTGAAGTATTCCTCTCACCAAACCCCAATTTCTCTCTGCACACTGCAACCAAAGCAGAATTCTTATAAAACATGGCTTTAAACATGTTGGCTCCTAGTCAAAAACTTCCAGGTTTCCACTAGAAGATAAATTCCTAAGTCTTGAGTCAGCATTCAATTAATTTCCAGTAGTCTACATTTCCAGTCTGTCTTTGTATTCAGAAAGCCCCTATTCAATGTCCTCCAAATGTTTTCCCATTTCTCTGCTTTTGTTCACTCATCTGAAAATCATTACTAACCTAGTAAAATTATCAATTCCTGCAAAACACATTTACTGGCATATTTTATCCTTCAAATTCACTGGCATTTTCCACATATTCAGTTCTCTCTAGTATTTAGCACTCCTACATAAAAAATTATCAAATCCCTTCTTGCTTGGCCATATGGTCATGGGCTATGAATATAACAGAACTATTCTATCAGTGTTTTAGGAGTTTCAATTACATACACTTTAAAAATAATTTAAGAACACTCCTATAAGTAACCATGTTAAAACAATCCACAAGTCCTAATATTTTCTTGGCTTAGGTCAAGAGTAGTATTTAAATATAATGAAATTATAAAAATATTAAATAATACAGAATTTTAGGTCAAGCAGATTGTTCTTTAAATCTTCAAAATCCAAACAACTATACTGAACAGTTTTATGGAAGAAAAAGCACAGACTTGGTAATCTAGAAACTTAGTTCTAGTCCCACCTTTAAAGAGACACATGAATTTAGGAAGAACAGACTGAATCCAATAATCCCAACCTCTTATTTGGCTCTAAAATTTCTTATTTTGAAGAGAAAAATAAAACGAAAAAATTTGAATATAAAACCTAATGTAGGGCTGGGGTTGTGGCTCAGTATAGGTGTTTGCCTAGCACTTGTGAGGCACTGGGTTCAATCCTCAGCACCACATAAACATAAGATGGAAAAAGAGGTATTGTGTCTATCTATAATTAAAAAAAATATTTAAAAACAAACAAACAAAAAAAAAAAAAAGAAAGAAAGAAAAGAAAAAACCCTAATGTAGTTGTGTGTGTGATAGTACATGCCTATAATCCCAGTAATGCAGGAGGCTGAGGCAGGAGGATCACAAGTTCAAAGGCAGCCTAAGCAACTGAACAAGGCCTTAAGCAACTTAGTGAGAACTTGTCTCAAAACATAAAAAGGGCTGGGGATGTGGCACAGTGGTTAAGCATAGCTAGGTTTAATCACTGGTACATAAAACAAAACCTAATGCACTGAGGCAATTTTGAGAGTTAAAAAAAAATAAGGTACTATTAAAAATCACATCTATCCTCCCTGTATGTATAATATGTCAAAATACATTCTACTATCATGTATAACTAACAAGAAGTTAGTTATGTATAACTCACATCTAAGCAACTGGTATAAACTGGGACTACTCTAGGCAAACCAAAAGGTATAGTTACTCATGACAGATACAATGTGGTCCAAATGCCATTTTCTCATTTCTATAGCCCTAGGAACTTATTTTTCTTAAGTTTGTAGTTTGTTTTTATTTCTAGTTTTTTTGTTGTTGTTGTTTTTGTTTTGCTTTTGGAGTTTGTTTTATTTTTACATTATACTAACTGGACATTTAGAAAGTTGTAATTCTTTCAGTTAATGTCATATGATATTCCACCAATAATTTACAAAGTAATCTATGTTTTGATGCCAGATTTCATAAAACAGATTAAAAAACAAGAATCAATATCTTTTCTAGCTTAAGATTTAAAATATATATACGTTTGGGACTGGGGTTGTAGCTCAGTGGTAGATCACTGGCCTAGCATGTATGAGGCACTGGGTTCAATTCTCAGCACCACATATAAATAAATGAATAAATAAAGGTCTATCAATATCTAAAAATATTTTTTTAAAATATATGTATGTTGAAGGCTGGGGACATGGCTCAGTGGTAGAGCACTTGCCTGGCATGTATAAGGTTCCTAGCACCACCCCCCAAAAAAAGATGTGTATGTTGAACCAAATTTGGAAATTTTACTTAATGGCCATAAGGAGGAAACAAGCAGTAACTGCATACTCATAACAGAATTTTGAATATGATTTTATTATTTAAAAATATCCTTGTATTTCAAAGTAATTGTGGAAATATAAAAATATATTAGAGCTGCAGGTGTAACTTAGTGGCAGAGCATTTGCCTAGCATATGCCAGGGCTTGGGTTTGATAACAACACTGAAAAAAAAATTATATGTACATATAAAACAATTCTACACACACACAGTCTGTCTCTTTCTCTTTCTCTCTATCTCATATTTGTATGAAAGAGAATGTATGGGCAAAAGTAGGACTTAAGAAAAAAAGAAAACAAATGGATTGATATAACTTGTAAATATTCATATAATTACTCCTGAGTTACAAAGCTGACAAATCTCAAATGGTCTCTGACTCCACAAATAATTACATCTATAAATAACATCTAAAACTTGTAACAAAATTTTATTAAGATTTCCCAAATATCATTCATAAACATAAACTCAAGTTAATCTTCAACCCTGACACAAGCATGTAGTTCTCTTCTACCTTTCATTCCAAATTATAATCTGGTTGGATACATAAACAATCTACGATCACACTCACCGCTAGAACTTTCACAGAAGCTTTGTGAGGCATGAGCAGAGGCCTTGTCAAGCTGCTGGGCATCTATACCTGAGCCTAACTGCTTTGCATTAGCCATTTTTGAGTCTTCTGTTAATGAGTTATCTGTTTTCTCTTGAGGTTGGGGCTGCTTCATTGCCTGGTCAGGTCTGGGAGGTTCATCTGTTCTCACTAAAGGCAAGGGAAGCTGTGGAGAGGCTTCCTCTACAGGTTCCTTTTCTGTAGTTGCTGATTTCACTTCTCCCTCATATTCTATATTCTTTTCTTCCTGGGGATCTAATCTACTCTCAGGACATGGTTCTATTTCTGGAGCAACATCCTCCCACAACTGGGAATCTGAACATTTCTCCACTCCCTCCAAAGGTTCACAAGAAACATCAACTCTGGGAGATGGCTCCTTCACATCTACAATGACAACACTTGAGTCTTCTGAAGTAGCTTCTTCCCAGGCTTCCTGATCCTTATGTTCTAGTTCTTGGTCAAGTACTGGCAGCTTCTGAGGGGAATCAATACTAATCACACTGGTTTCAACTTCCATAGCTTCAGGGCATTCTTGTTTAGGAATTTCCTTTTGAAGACACAATCCTTGGGATTGAGTTTCAGTCAGAGAAAGATGCAAAGGGACACTCTCCATATTTTCTTCTTTGGGCTCCTCTCCATGACTTTCGCAAGGAGTTTCAGGGATTTCTTCTACTTCAGACCCTGAAGACCCCTCTTCTGGATGGTGTTCTTTAATGTCCATAGCTTCCTCCTGATCTAAGACACTAGAAAGTGCTTCAGATTGAGTAGCTGGAGAAGGCACTGCCTGACTCCCTGAATCACAAGTGAGATCAATACAAACATCTTCTGCAACAGTTTCTTCTCTGCCTTTGCAACCAGCGCCTAAAATACTAATGTCATCTCTGTTCTCTGTATCATCTCCTTTGATTTTAGCATCATTCTGACTCAGTTCTACTTGACCATCCTGTGCTGGAGTCATCAGGATACTATCATTTTCGGCAGGAACAAGTTTGGAATTGAGAACAGGAGACAAGGGTTCAGTATCCTCAATCTGAGTGTTTTCTCCATCTTCATTAATCCTGTGAGAACTCAAGCTCTCCATCTTTGGAGACTGACTACATTCACTTGTAGAAAGCATCAACTTGCAAGAATCCCCTGTCAAAGAGTGCCCAAGATCCTCAGTGGAATTCTTTGGTTCAATCTCTGAGGTTTTAGAACACTCAACAGTCAAAGAAGAACTACGCAAATCTCCACCTTTCTTCCCATTATTTGATCTTTCTTCCAAACTCGGTGATGGAATGAAAATGTCCTAAGAAAGAATAAAAAGCAACAAATCACCACAAGCGTATTTCTTTTATATCTAACACTTGCTTTCAACTAAAATTTCTAAATCAATTACTCAAGAATTAAAGTATTCTAGGACTATAATCTCAGAAATGCAAAGTTCAAATCACTAGTCTTTCATATACACAATAAGACACTGTTTTGAGCCTTATAAAATCACTGATAGAGAATAAGCATAATCCAAACAAAAACCTAAAAGTACTACCTTATCCTTTCAAGAGCAGGTAAACAAATTTAACTGTACATCATATCAAGCTACTAAAATCAAGTCATGTATATGATGGGCCCTTGATTACATAATAATCTTTGGGCTATACAGAGCCCATTTCAGTTCCCACAAAGTAGGAGTATATACTCATTTTACTTTCTATGTCTCACAACATGCTAGCAGTCATAAAGCAGATATGAAAATTCAAAGACACAATAGCCTTAGTCAACAGAAATACAAATTAAAATCACAATGAAATGGTACTATATATATCACAAGAATGGCTAAAGTTTAAAGAACTCACAAAACCAAGTATTGGCAAGCGTGTGTGTAGAACAAGTGCAACTCTCATTCATTGCTGGCAGGAACACAAAAAAGTACAACCACTTTGGAAAACAGTATAACAGTGTCTTAAGCATATTACCATATGACTCCAAAATTCTATTAGTAGGCATTTACCAAAGAAAAATAAAAAACATACGTCCACACAAACAGGGGTATGCAAATGTTCATAATTGTATTAGTCATAATAGTCCAAAACTGGAAGCAACCCAAACGTTAACTGGTAAATGGATAAGGGTGTCCACATTATAGAATACCATTCAACAATAAAAGTGGAATAAAATATTAATACATACAATTTGAATAAATCTAAAAAGTATTCTAACTAAAAGCTCAAAAAAAAAGGCCATATACATATTTCATGATCCCAATTATATGAAATTCTCAAAAAACAAAAAAATATAAAAACAAACAAAACCAAAAACTAATAATGGAAAGCAATTGTGTGGTTGCCTAGAATAGGAGAGGGAAATTAATCACAAAGGATTATAATAACTTTTCCATGTAAGGGAACTGTTTTGAGTGTAAATATATATATTTTTTTATTTGTTCTAATTAGTTAAACATGACAGCAGAATGCATTTCAACTCATTGCACACAAATGGAGCACAACTTCTCATTCCTCTGGCTATACACAATGCAGAGTCACACCGGACGTGCAATCATACACGTATATAGAGTAATAACATTTATTCATTCCCATCTTTCCCATCCCCACACCACCTCCACTCCCCTGATTCCCCTCTGCCCAATCCAAAGTTCCTCCATTCTTCCCTAGCCCCCACTCCCTCGCTTATGGATCAGCATTTGCTTATCAAAGAAAATATTTGGCTTTGGTTTTTGGAAATTGGCTTATTTCGCTTAGCATGATATTCTCCAGCTTTACCCATTTACCTGTGAATATGATAATTTCATTCTTCTTTAAGGCTGAGTAATATTCCATTGTGTATATACACCACATTTTATTTATCCATTCATCTGTTGAAAGGCGTCTGGGTTGGTTCCATAGTTGCATGTATATTGGGTACTGGGAATGGAATGCAGAGGTGCTTTACCCTGAGCTACATCTCCAGTCCCAATTATTTGAAGACAGGCTCTCACTGATTTGCCAAGGCTAGCCTCAAATTTGTAATCCTCCTGCCTCAGCCTCCCAAGTCACTGCGATTAAAGGTGTACAGCTTCATTTTATGTAAAATATTTTTTTTTTTTGCAGGGGAGTATTGGGAACTGAACTCAGGGGTGCTTTACCATTGAGCTACTTCCCCAGTCCTTTTTATTTTGAAAAAGGGTCTTGCTAATTTGTGAGTCTCACTAAATTGCAGAGGCCTGCCTCAAACTTGTGACCCTTTTGTAAGAACTGAAATGGGTGCTGGATATCCCAAAGATTATTATGTAATCAAGGGACCATTATACAACATGACTTAATTTTAGTAGCTTGATGATGTACAGTTAAATTCAAGTGTTTTCCTGCTCTTGAAAGGATAAGATAGTGCTCTTGAAAGGATAAGGTAGTGCCTTCCACATTGCTGCAATTTCAGGCATCAGTCACCATATCCAGTTAGTAACTTAATTTTTTAAAAGGGAAAAAAATAATCCAAAGCAGTTCGACTCCCATATTCTCTCTCCCTGACCCTCCTCTTCCCTAGAGAGAGTAGTATATCCCTGGACTGGAAAATGAGAGGCAGTTATCAAGAAGTACTATAATGAAAAGAGGGAGATTAAAAGAAAATACACCTACTGAATGAAAGTTATACTCCAAACCCCCCCCCCCCCACACACACACACACAAAGTCCTCTTCCATTAATGAACTTCTAGTACAATGACACCCAGGCAAGTATCCAGCAGATAGCAGATTAGACATTTCCTTGGGGAATCTGACAAGGCCAAGACAATCAAGATTATTGACATTAGGGCATTCCTAACAAAATGTCCCATCAAATCACTCTATAGTGAATTCCAGAAACAATAAGCCCAACCACCAGTACAGAACTACTAATCATCTTTCTGGTATTTCACTCTTAAACATCAGCAAATAGCTAGGGGTTTAGCTCAAAGGCAGAGCACCTGTCTAGCATGCACAGGTCCTGTAATTCCACAATATTACAGACAAACAAAACAAAAAACCCTAAATATCAGAAAATAATTAAGCATTCTCAGACATCTATGGAAAGCCCCTCCTGTCAAAGAGATAAAAACAAACAAAACTGGGCTGGGGGTATAGTTCAGCAATAGAGCTTGTGCTTTGCATACACAAGCCCCTGGGTTTGATACCAGCACCAAAACCAAACCAAACAAAACTAACTAAAACCTATCTGCAAAAAAGTGATTATTCCTGTGAAAACTTAAAAGAAAAAAATTATTATCAACATATTTGGAAAGATAATGTATATGTACCCCACAAAAAACAAAATCCTACTTTTAAAAGTAAATGCAAATGTAGAATATTCAGAGAAAAAGATTTCAGAAATTAAAAACACAGGGTATAAATTAATAACTCAGAAAAGGGTTACAAGATGGCTGAACTCAATTGCACCTGGAGGTATACATAAGAGAAATAAAGCTATGTCCTCACACAAAATGGTGCATGAATATATACAGCAGCATTATTCACAACAGACAAAAAAAAAAAAAAAAGCGGAAACAATCAACTGATGAAAAGATAAGTAAATATAGTATTTACATAAAATGGTAAGCTTTGGCAACAAAAAGGAATGAGCTATAACATGGAAGAAACTTGAATGTCCACAAGAAGCTAACCCACAGAGACAAAGAATAGATTAGAAATCTCATAGACCCAAGGGTGGGTGAAACACAAGTGCTAATGAACGTGGATTTTTTTTTTAATAGGGTGATGAAAATATCCTAATGTGGACCCAGGCGTGGTAACACACGCTTATAATCCCACCAGCTCGGGAGGCTGAGGCAAGAGAATCAAGAATTCAAAACCAGTCTCCACAATTTAGCAAGGCCCTGAGCAACTTGGTGAAACTTTGTCTTGGAATTTTAAAAAAGCTGAGGATATGGCTCAGTGGTTAAAAGCCCCTGGGTTGAATCCCCAGTACCAAAAATAAATAAAATAAAACAAAATTGGATTGCTGTGATGAATTCACAACTTGATGAATATACTAAAAGCTACTGGAATTGCTAGGTACAGTGGCACATGCCTGTAATCCCAGTTACACAGGAAACTGAAGCAGGAGGACAGAAAATTCCAGTCCAGCTGGGCAACTTGGCAAGATCCTAACTCAAAAAATAAAAAGGGCTGAAATTAAGAGCCTGGGGGCTGGGGGCTGTAGAGTGGAGAGTGCTTGACTAGCATGCACAAGCCTTGGGTCCCATCTTGCTTTAGTCAGCTTTTTCGCTGCTGTGACTAAATGACCTGACAAGAATGATTTTAAGGAGGAAAATTTTATTTGGGGGCTTACAGTTTAAGAGGTTTCAGTCCATAGACAGCTGGCTCCATTCCTTGGGGCAAGAGGTGAGGCAGAACATCATAGTGGAAGAGTGTGGCAGAGGGAAGAAGCCCACATGATGATCAGAAAGCAGAGAGACATTCCACTGGCCATACATATACCCCAAAAGCACGCCTCCAACACCCACGTCCTGCCTTCAGTTACCACCCAGTTAATCCCCATCCAAGGACTGACTAATCCACTGATTGGTTTAAGTTCTCAGAACCCAATCATTTCACTTCTGAATGTTCTTGCATTATCTCACACGTGAGTTTTTGAAAGACACCTAGAAACCATAACACGTCTCTAGCACTGCAAAAAAAAAAGAAGTTGGTGGGAGCTGGAGATGGAGCCCCTGGGTTCCATCCCCAGTGCCACAAAATAATAAAATAAAATGAAACAAAAGTCACTGGATTGCACCTTTTACATAGGTGAACTATATGGTATATGAATTATATCTCAATAAAGCTATTAAAAAAAAAAAGAAGATTATTTCTGGGAAATCAACCAAAAAGTTGAACAGAAAGAGAGATAGAAAGTTAAGACACAGAATAAGAAAACTAAAGTCTACTTTAAGAGTTGCAACATTCATACAATAGAAAACAACCAAATTTTTTTTTTAAATCATACAAGGTATTCTATTAATAAGAGAGAAAGAAAGAAAACACAGGGGATGAAATTAAAATGATCTAAAATTTCCTGAGAACTTGAGTTTCTAAACTAAGAGGGCCTACCACGCATCCAACACAACAAATGACAGTCAAGGGAGGTAACAGTTATGCAGCAGGCATAGAGGGCAACAATTAGAAACAATAGAAATCAGGAGACTCCAAATGAGGTTCCTCCAAAAAGATGAAAAAAACTTGAGGCTCCAGAACATTCTGAAAGGAAATCTTGACAATTAATGGGAGTCTAGGGTTGATTTAGTGAGAAGTTTAAAGAAAACTAAACAAAGACAATAGCTTCAGAGAAAATAAGAACTTGTGCAAACATGAAAAAAAATACATATTCCATAAGCTCTATTGTAATTAATGTTTACATAGCCATGTTAATTCAGTATGATCTAAATAAAATCATGATATAACTATACTTGGAAGACAGGGAAATGGCTCAAATTTTCTAAAACTAGAATTTATAAAACGTAATCATGCTATGTAGAATTATGGAGGTAAATACCAAAAGTTAAAAAACTGAAAGAGGCTGCATTTGGGTAGAAGTGGGGAAAGATGCTATTTTAACATTTTTTTGGCTTTTACAAATGTGTTTTTTATTAATTACCTAAAATCAAACCCTTAATTTAAAAGGGTTTAAAAGCTACATTATAAACATGGTCTTTTTTTTTTTTTTTTGGTGGTGATGGTACTGGGGATTGAACCCACGACCTCATGCATGATAGGCAACCTCTCTACCACTGGGTTACATCCCCACCCCTTGGTAAATTTTATTTTAGGACAGCAACTTGCTAAATTGCCCAGGCTTGTTTTGAATTCATGATCCTCTTGCCTCAGTTCCAGCCTCCCAAGTAGTTGGGATTACAAGCAAGTGCTGCCACATTAGCCTCTTAAAGAGATTTTCTTTTATTTTTGAATCAGGAGCACTTAACCACTGAGCCGCATCCCCAACCCTTCTTAGTTTTGTTTTTTGTTTTTAAGACAGGGTCTAAGTTGCTTAGGGCCTCACTAAATTGCTAAGGCTGGCCTTGAATTTGCAGCCATCCTTCCTTAGCCTTCCAAACCACTAGAATTACAGATGTGCCCAGCTTCTTAAGAGATTTTCTAAGAGGCATGGGCTTTACTGAATGAAGCATTTTAAAATATGAGTCCAAAGAAATTTGACTAGAGTCATAGTAGGTTCCAGAATCTTTATACTGTACTTGGAATCACTCATTTGTCTCAGAATTTCATTAATGACTTTAAAGCTTCCTCAATATATTTGGTAAATATCGAATATAGAACAATTTATTCAAACAGTGCTTCATTTGTGACCAGGCATCATTTTCTACCCCCATGAGTAAAAATACCTTCTCAAAAACATTCACACCCATAAAAATCTGCTTTGGTCATAAATAAACATCTGCCATCATCTTTAATATCACCCATATATTCTGGAAAATTCTTCTCAATGCTTTATGTCAGAGCTTATAGCTTATCCATAAATTCTGAAAACTCTTCTGTACTACATTATGTTTGTGTACAACATTGATAGAAAAATAAAACTAAAGAAAGATATATGGTGGTTGAATATCCACTTCAGTTCTATGTAACCTTGTCTTCAACTCTTTCACTACCAGCATAAGTACCCTTATGCAGTATTTACCACTCATTTAACCTTGATAAATATCCTTATGAGGTAGATGGTATCAATCTCCCCATCTGATTGATGAAGAAACTGAGGCTTAGTTTCAACTGATCACAGAGATAGTAATGGTGAGTTAGGAACGATTCCAGGAAATTCTGTCTCGGAGTTCTAATTCTTAACCACTCAACCAAATTACTTCTAATTATTTGCATAAAATAGAAGTCTTCAACAAAACAAGCTAAAATGCCAGGAAGCAATTAAATTATTTCTTCCTGCTGTCTCCTTCTCACTAAAATTATGACATATTTCATTACTACTCATTTTAACTCTGATTACAAAATCTGCAAACAAGAAACATGAAAGAAATAATCCCAATAATACCACAATAATTGTCCTACGTAAGGTCTTACAAGAACAGACATTTAAATTGAACAAGTAGTCACTGATATAATTAAGGTCCTTCAAATCAATGGTACCTACATTTAATATCTTTAAATATTTAACCTTAAACTTATGCAAATTAGATATTAGTTTCCCCTTGCTATCAGAAGAAAATATATACCAGAAAACTAAAATTCATTCTGATGCCCTCAGTGTAAGAATGATTAATTAAATTATGGTACATTCACTCAGAAATACTACACAACTTTTGAAAAGCTAACATGAAGATGATATAACACTGAAAATTATTATGACGCAATGTTAACTGGAAAAAGATTATAATCATATTTGCTATAAACTTCATTTTTTAAAAAAGTAGATGGGTACAAAGAAAAAAACAGTATTAGTTGAAAGGTAGAATAATGCATGAACCTTTTCAATTTTAATAACATTTTCAAAATAAAGACAGTACAAAATATAAGCAAAAAGTAATAAAATGTTTGTTGACTTTAGAAATGTTCTAAAAGTAGAATGTGATAACAGTTGCACAAATCAGTAAATTTACTAAAATATCACTAAATTGTTCACTTTAAATGGGTGAATTTTATGATTTGTAAGTTATACCTCAATAAAGCTATTCTAATGCAAAAACAAGATACTGAACTAGGAATACAGTTCAGTGGTAGAGCACTTGCCTAGCACATGCTAGACCCTGGGTTCAATTCCCAGTGCCACAGGAAAAAGAAAAAAAAAAAAAAAAAAAAGATGTTAGGAGGAAAAAAACTCTTTCCACAATACTTACGTGAGAAAATTCAGGCTGGGATGGGATAGGAAGTGATCCAGGAGTGAAGACTGGTGTGCTCTGAGACACTGGTGTTGAGGCTTGTGGTAATACAATGGGCTCAGGTGGGAGAGGGGGGTTTTCTATTTCCACTGGTTCATCATCTGGAAGTTTTTTCTGAAAAGGCTCTTCCCCTGCTTCAGACAACACTGACATATCCACTGGCTCATCTGCTTTAAAAAAAAAAAAAAAAAAGAAAAGAAAAGAAAGAATCACCTAATATTACTTACAATTCAGCACAACAAACAACAATTACATAGAGAAATTTCTGCTTCTAATAGTGACTTTAACTTTCAGAAAAACAACAAAATTATAACATATTGGGGCAAAACAATATGTCCTTCTCTTTGGGAAGGATTTCAGATAGAGATTAAAATGGGATTTCATCTGGGAATACCTACCCACCCACCCACCCATAAAATATTAATTTGGCTCCTCTGAGCCCCTTTCTTAATTATGTACAGCTTATTTGTGTGTGTGTGTGTATAAGAACACCCAGATCATGCCACTTAATTTAACCATCACATATTCTGCTCCAGGCCTTATAAGGCAATGAACTTGTTCAGCATTCTGAATAAACATCTACATATTTATTAACTCATTATATTTGCATTAACAACTGTTAAGTGCAGAGAGATGGATGCTAGAACAAATAAAGATGAAGGGAAAAAAACCCTACCAATGTCAATCGGCACTGATTTATGAAAGAACTAAGACACTTAATCTAACATAAACTGCTCAGGAAGGAACATATACAAAACATGAAACACTGTTTTCCCATGTGTACTACCCACTTGTAGGCTACCAGGACCTTCCTCAGAGCCAGCCTTTTCCCCCTTATAGCTTAACCCCAACTAGGATTGCTCGAAGTCTCTCATAAACTACCTATGACATTTAGTTTTCCACAAAATCTACATTCATGTAACTAGCTACCCACACTCCTAACACCTACCCTTGCTGCTTGGTTTGGCCTCAACCTTGCATACAGGTCTATTGCTAGTTTGGAAGCTGGTGCCACAAGCCTTTAATACACTACCACAGCTGTGCTAAGTGTTTTTATTGCACCTGTTGACCCTGTCATGAGAAAGCTCATTAAGGACCTGCTATTTTAGACACTATAAATAAATATAAAAAGCATATACAGTTTCACAAACACTGATGCACATATAGATTTAAATGTAGTAAATCTAAAATACGACTGATGAAGGAAAACATGTTACATGGGGAAAAAAGAAAACTGAATCATACACATAATATGATACCAACTGTGCAAAATTACTTTTTCATATTTAAGACACTCTGAAAAGACTATATCCAAATGATAATTAAAATTCAATATGGATTGTGGTATCACAGGTGATTTTATTTTCTTCTGATTACTTTCCTATACATTTTCCAAACTTTCTAGGAGTATTGATCATGTTTCTAATCGGGGAGAACATTTTTAATGTAATGATATTTATATATTTCAATGCTTGCACTATAGATAGAAGAAACTGTTCTAAGAATTAACCAAAGGTAACTTGCATTAACAGTCTTTTTTTTTTTTTTTGCGGGGGGTGGAGGGGTACCAGGGATTGAACTCAGGGGAACTCGACCACTGAGCCACATCCCCAGCCCTATTTTGTATTTTATTTAGAGACAGGGTCTCACTGAGTTGCTTAGCGTCTTGCTTTTGCTGAGGCTGGCTTTGAACTTGCGATCCTTCTGCCTCAGCCTCCTGAGTCACAGGGATTATAGGTGTGTACCACCGTGAACAGCAACAGAATTTTATTTTTTTTTTTTTTGCAGCGCTGGGGATTGAACCCAGGGCTGTGTGCTTAGGAGGTAAGCTCTCTACCAACTGAGCTATTTCCCCAGCCCTGCAACAGGATTTTCAATACAATGAATTTACCTTTTTTTAACTGAAGATGTCACTAATCACGTTACAGTTAGAATCACATTAGTCTATTTGGATAATTACAACTAATTAAAGAGAAGGTAGTTAGAGACAAACTTGCTAGCAGAAGAAACTCTAAGATTAACTTTTATCATACATAAATTATCCTTGAAAAATAATTAAATTGTAGATTTACAGTACTAGAGCAGAAACAGCAGGATAACACAGAATGCATATTGCAAGACAGACGAGCAAAATCTCTAGAGGCAACTGCCAGAGTTCAAATCCTGCCTCTTATTAGATGTCAAATCTCTCTGTGCCTTTACTTCCCTCTTCTGTAAGACAGGGATAAAGTAATATCTACTTCTTAGGATTGTTGTGAGGATTCAATGAGAAAAAACATAGACACCTAAAACCAAAGAAAAGCACTCAGAACAGCGTCTGGCATATACTAAGTACTCAATAAATATATGCTATTATATCATTATTGATACATGAAAGACTGAAAAGAAGAAAATCATGGATTTTATTAGAAAAAACTTTGTAAAAATAGTGGGATTTAGAAATATCTTATATGATTGGATAGAAGACCAGGGCAGAGGTTTAGATAAATAAGGTAAATAAGACAAATGAAAAGGAAATATTCTTCTTTTTTTTAAATTTGTTTTAGTTATAGGTGGACACAATACCTTTATTTTATTTTTATGTGGTGTTGAGGGTCGAACCCAGGGCCTCATGCATGCTAGGCAAGCACGTTACCACTGAGCCATAACCCCAGCCAGGAAAGTATTCTTGTGAATAAAATAATATAAAATCACTAAGTCCTCAAAGGAGAAAGTGAATAAAATAAAATTTTTTCCACTTGCTCCTAGCCAACCTTTAGATAAAACTATTTTAATAGTAGCAAAAAATAGCTTACAAAGAGCACAAGAAACAATTGTTGATCTCTCTCACCAGAATGTTATTAGCATGCTACTGGATACTACTAGACTATTAGTTAAAAAAAAAAAAATCCAATTCTTCACCATACTAATTTGAGATCAACTTCAAACTATAAAGTTTTTTCCTTAAGGGTCTTTGTAAAAATTGAGCCAGTATTACAAAGATCTGAACTATACTAGAAAAGCAAAGAACTGAGAAGAGCACTTTATACGAGGCTATATACCTGAAAGTTAGAGACAGGAGTCCTCCTGAATAGTGTAGGGCACAGTGACCTAAAGTACAAAGGAACAGAATATTTTGCAAGACAGAAGAGATGCAATGCTGCCCTTTTTTCTTTCTTTTTTTTTTTTTTTTTTTTTGTGGTGCTGGGAATGGAACCCAGGGTTTCTTGCATATTAGGAAAGTGCTCTACCACTGAGCAACCTCCCCAGCCCTCTTATAATCTGAGATCAACAGACAGATGAAGAGAGCTCACCTTTTTTCCCTTCTTGCTCTGTGGGACTGCTAGGAACGATAAAAGGGGTAGATCGGAAAGCATCAGGGGAAGGAGCAACAAGATCTGAGGAATTCCTTTATATGAAGAGAGAATCACAGGTTATTTTAACCACAACCACAGTTTCCAAACTGTTTACTTTTTAATAGAAAAAATATCTAAGTCATTCAGATAATAGCATTTCTCCCACAAAGCAATCTGAGACCAGTGGAAGAACCACTGAATAACTATTTCCCATACCACACATTTCTAACAACAATTAAAAAAAAAAAAAAGAGTAAAGACAAAATGGAAAACCAGACACAAGGACATCACAATTGAAAAGCATGATAAGCAAGTGTTAAAAAATAATTCATTTGCAGATTACAGGCAAAAAAATTTTTACTCCATTTTTTGTGTAATAGGAAGACTATGCAAATTTTATTTAAAAACAAACAAAAAGCAAACCTCTTTGCCCTATAGAGATGAAAAAATACATTTACTGTCAACTATAACAATCTATTCACCACTCTGTACTGTTATATGGAAAAAACTGTTAGTACAATGGAGGAGCAGAATGCATGTTTTGAATGTTTTGAACATTCTCTTTCTTAGTGAAAACTCTGGGTTACTATTATAAAGCCTCTGATGGGAAAACATCTATTTGCCCTCAATAGTGTCAATAAGTTCCCATTCCCAAAATTATAAAGCCTAGATTCTACCTTTGGTTCTAAAAAGAATCCTGAGGTAGCAGGCAACTTTAACTGTTTCAACCACAGCCGAAGACCTTCAGGGACATGTTGCTTTGGCCCAAGATATTTCAGGCTTACTTACGTTGAAAGACTCTCCTGAACGAGAGACCTCTGACCGGAGAGCTGCAGGAGGTGCAGAGTGGTAGCAGGTGTGGAAGCCAGAGAACACCCACCTTCCTCCTTTGAAGGAGTAGAACAACCATCAGAAGCTATTGGAAAAAAAAGAAATTCTGGTTGCATTTATTTCTCAGATTGCAGTTACAGAGTTGTCAAAAAACAAAAAACAAAAAAACAAAACCTCAGTACTGCAAAAATAGTAACATCCATATTTTCAACCATGTTTTAAGAGGGCAGAAATTGTTTTCTAATTGTAGTATAATTAATGGAATGTCACTACAACACAAATCTTCTGAGAACATCAACCCCCCCCCTAAATAATGGGTTTTTAAAATAAAGAATTGATGAAAAGAGTTCCTTAGTCCTTTCTGTCATAATCTAAGCTTGAAGAGGAAAAGCCAGAATCCTTATACCTCTGCTTGGCTGCTCTTCTTCCTTGTGATGCTTCTATTTTAAAACAGCAAGCGAGCCTTTTATTCCAAGGTCTACCTAAGATGAAGTAAAGCTCATGCCATGATGCAGATGGAAGAAGTCAAAACAAAGCGCATGACACCTGATGATACGAATGCAGCAATTTTCATAATTAGAACTTGGGTCTCCTCAAAGGAGACAAAAAATACTAATGTATTAATAAAAGAATATATAAGCAGCCATCACTGATAAGTATCATGAAGTTTCCTACTGGATCCTTCTCCTTAACAACAATGGAATATCAACTTTATTAATCCTAAGTGTAAAGAAATTTCTTAAATACAACCTTCTAGCTTCAATGAAGAAATAAACAAGGCTTCTCGGGTTAGGGTTGTGGCTCAATGGTACAGCACCTGCCTTGCATGTGTGAGGCACTGGGTTCAATTCCTAGCACCACATATAAATTACTAAACAAAAGGTCCTTCAAAAACTAAAAAAAAATTTTTTTTAAAAAGGCATCTTGGTAACCTTCTGAAGGTCTTGCACAGTAATTGTCTCAAAATAATAAAACAGCCTTCTTCCCATACCTCCTTAATCAACACATTATTTTTATTTCTTTTTTTGATTCTTTTTTTTTTTTTTTTTGCAGTACTGTGGATTGAACCCAGGGACGCTCTTCAACAAAGTCATATTCCCAGCCCTTTCGACTTTTTGAAATAGGTCTAAGTTGCCCTGGTTGGTCTTGAACTTGAGATCCTCCTGCCTCAGTCTCTCAAAGTGCTGGATTACAGGAATGTTACACCATGCCTGGCAACAAGTTATATTTTGCTGGTTATTACTGATACTTTCATGCTCCTTGAAGTTGTGAAATGGTGAAGGTGGGAGAATAAAAAAGTGTGAAGCACATACCACTCTAGTCTTCTGTTTTATGTCCTTTCTGCTAGATTTTAACTTACTTTTTATGGTAGGTGAACTAATAAACAAGTACACTATTATCCCAGGTGAACATGAAAAACCTTAGACAAACTATTTAAGACCTGAGGCCTAAGTAAAAACACGGTAACAGAAAAAAGGCTATTCTGTCCATATTATGGAATTTACTTTAATAGCTAATTATTCTTCAATATCTCCATTTCCAAAAGAGGAAAATTTACATTAAAATGTCAAATAGCAATCATTCCCCAAAAGCCCTTCTCACTAAGCTAGAAATGTATTTCCATTCCAAATCACAAACATGTCAGTATAACTATTAAAGTGCTTTCTAACTTAAACAGCAGCCTCAAAAATAAAATAAGAGGAGAAAAAGAGCTATAATAACTGATCATCCTTTGTACCTGTTTTATTGCTTTGGTCAAATAAGTCTTCCTGGGTTGACAAAACCTCAGGCTCTGGTGACTTGTGAATCTGCAGTCCACCTTCCAAAAGTTCTTGAGCACACATTTGTTCTTTTGTTTCTACAGCAGCAAGAGACACTTTGGGACTAGAAGACATGTCTTCTGACCTAGAAAATTCATATCACCAGGAGAAAAGGGTTCTAAGTTCAAATGCTTTAATCTTTTAACTGAAAAAATACTTGTTTTGTGTTTTTCTTCAATAATTTCAAGAACTGCAGAAGTTTTCATCTGTAATTGTCTACTGAAAGTGAAATAAGTTACTCTGCAAAGTCCTCAGCCCATTTCGAAGCTTGCCTCAGTCTCTCCAACAGCAATTCCTCTTTTCAACTCTGCTCACACTGTACTGCAAGTTTTCCAAGATTTCTGATAAGTGATCTCGGGATTTTTATCACATGAGCTATTATCTACACGTCTGTCAGGAATTCTGATCCAGACCACAATGCCACTAAGGAGAGCAAGCAAATAGTGACCTCCCCAGGAAAGTGCTTAGATGTGAACTATTCTCTGCACTACTGCCACACACATATTATCTTCAGCTGATCTTTTCCACTTGTTCTACTCAATCTATGCCCAAACCAAGACCTATTCACAATAATAATACTCACACATATAAGACACCCACATTTTTGGCCCCTTCCCAGAGGCTTTCACCTATTCAGGAAAGAAATACTAACTGGAAGAATTTCTTACATGGTTTACTTGGGTTTTGTTCTAGTTTTCTTAAAGAAAAATCTAAAAAGTTTGCCACTGTTAAGCATTTTACATTAAAAAGACAACTTGTCTTAATATTCAACCTGTTTAGGACCTCAAATCCACTGTTTCTATTGAAGGAAATAACAAAACAATACTGAAAGATTATTCATCCTCATCCCAAATTGGAAGCATCTCAGTTTTCCTATGCCATACCCAAACTTCAGATGTAGGCCAGAGGCAATGTAGTTTTGGATAAAATAATCATCACAGAGCAGAGGTATATCTTCCAAATCATACCAAGCTAAGAACCTAAAACACCAGGGGAAATCCCTACATCTATGTATATCATAAACTATCAGATGCAGGATACCCAAAGAGCCAAAGCAATCCTGATGCTCAAGTATAGAAACAACAGGTTTTCCAGTGTAATATTCATGTGACTACCTAACATCAGACAGGCTAAAAAGACCTCCTACATACTGTGGGCAAAGATTACAGAGAGGAACTAAAGACTGAAGAGTCATGCTTCTAGTTACAGCAGCAATAAATCACCTTTGTAAAAGGCCTACATTAAGATGAGAATACAGGGCTGAAGTTGCAGCTCAGTGATAGAGTGTTTGCCTAGCATATGTGAGGCACTGAGTTCAACTCTCAGCACTGCATATAAATTAATTAGTTAATTAATTAATTAAAGGTCCATCAACAATTAAAATATACCTATTTTTAAAAAAGATAAGAATACAAAAAGACTACAAAAATAACCAATATATTTAAATAATCAATGTTTCTACTGGATGGAAATATACCATTTCAAAGGACAAAAATATATCAACAATTTCTAAAAATGTTTCACTTGGCAAAATGATGTTAGTATAATCCAACAGCAAAAACCCATACATATATTTTAAAAAGAACATTTACCTTGCAGGTGGTAGATCTTGCTCTTCTAGTGCATGTACACCTTTACTGGGCTGTACTGTCACAGGGATATCTTTGCTGGGCTGTTCTGCCATAGGGATATCTTCATTGGATTGTTCCTCATTCTTAATTGCTTAAAGTTTTAGAAGAAGACAAGAAGAAGATAGGAAGGAAATATTAATTTTTCAAAATACAGGAAGCAATCCTAAATTAATTTTTTTTCCACACTAGGGATCAAGCCCAGGATTTAACATGGACTCTATCACTAAGTTACAGTCTTGGTCCACCTAAATGATTTCTTTCTTTTTTCAATTAGAGACAGGCTTTCACTGAGTTCCTCAGGGCCTCACTAAGTTGTTGAGGCTGGCTTTGAACTCTTGATCCTCCTGCCTCAATCTCCCAAGCTGCTGGGATTACAGGCATGTACCACCACCACACCCAGTCACCTAAATGATTTTTAAAGGCAAATACTTCAACAGAAATAAGTTCAGATTAAAAATATATGCAAGCCAGGCAAGGTGGTATACACCTATAATCCCAGCAAGAGGATCACAAGTTGCAGGCCAGCCTCAGCAATTTAACAAGATCCTATCTTAAAAAGTAAAAAGAGCAGTCAGGCACAATGGTGCATGCCTGTAATCCCTGCTGTTCAGGAAGCAGAGGCAGGAGGATGGCAAGATCAAAGCTAGCCCTGGCAACTTAGTAAGGTCCTAATCCAATTTAGTGAGACCTTGTCTCAAAATATAAAATAAAGAGGGCTGGGGATGTGATTCAATGGTAAAACACCCCTGGGTTCAATCCTGCTACCAAAAATAAATAAATAAACAAATAAATAATATAAATAAAAAGAACTAGGGATGTAACTCAGTGGTAGAGCACCCCTAGGTTCAAGCCCCAGAACCAAAGAAATAAACCCATAGACCATTCTAAAAAGGAAAGTAATCAATTACCTACTTAACAGGAAACTTTGATCTACTAGCTATCAACTGATAAAATATTTACCAGTCAACTCCGCAAACTCACTTACATTAGGTTATATTAACTTAGGTTAAAAAAAAAAAAAACTTATCAAGGAAAAAATAACTAGCTTTAGCAAGGGAAGAAAACACTTAAAAACAAATCCAAAAGTGAGAAAACATATTTCATACCAGTATCTGCATCTATATCAGATAGCCTGGTATAACCAGAGTTAGACGTAACTGAAGATAGATGCTCCTTATTGGCTTCGTATGGCATAGTTCGTTCTTCAACATCCTGGCTCTGGGAGAGTTCCAGAACTTCAAAGCCCAACTGTGATGAGGCAGGATCTAGCAACAAAATTCCAAGAAATCAGGTATAGTGATTATTAATGTGCAAGGTGCTGTCCCTTAACAAAAGTGGATCACAATGTCCTAGCCCCAAAATTTTTCCCAAAAAAATCAAGAATAAGATGCTGGGGATGTACCTCAATAGTAGAGCGCTTGCCTAATATGCATGAAGCCCTGGGTTTGATTCTCAGCACCACAATAAATAAATAAAATAAATATATATATACGTGTGTGTGTGTGTGTATTCTTCATATACATATATGAAGAATAAATGCATTAAAAACGAAGGGGAAAAACGTATGCCAGGAAAAACTTGAGTACCATAAAGCATTACAGCATCTAATACGGTAGACTATGTCTACATTCTAAAGATGTACCATAAACTATACCCACACAAACAGCAATTCAGATGTGAAACATATACGAAAACAAATAAATACAAATGGAGGAAAAAGCTGGATATGGTGGTGCACACCTGTAATCCCAGTTACTGGGAAGATTCAGGCAAGAGGATCACCAAGTTGGAGGCCAGTTTCAGCAATTTAGTGAGACCCTGCCTCAAAATAAAAAATATAAAGGGCTGGAGATGGAGCTCAATTGTAGAGCATCACTGGCTTCAAACCCAAGCATTAGGGGGAAAAAAGCGGGGGAGGAAGAGTCAATATGCAGAAAGGGGAGGCTATCCAAAGAGCTATAAATTCCTGAACACCAGGTAAGTGGAATTATCTTAAATGATCAGTAAATTTCTTAATGACTCTTAATTTAACCATGAGAAAAACAGAACCTGATAAAGAGACAAAATTGAGATATCTACACTATAACATTAAAGGAACATAAAACAATCTATCTTGAAAAAGGAAGGCATAAGCTACCTTCAGCAGCAAAGGCGCGTGCAGTATCATCTGAAGTATCTTCTTCCAGCTCCTCTTTCTCCTTTTCTTCCAACTCTTCCTTCTCTTCCCCATCAGGAACAGATTCCACTGACATTCCCAGAACACTACACAGTGGAAGGACAAAATAATGTGTTCCAAATAGGCTTAGCCACTGCTCAAAGCACCTGAATTTTATTATGACTCCCTACATACATTAAATACCTTGTCACCAAATTTGAAAATGTTAAATATCTCACCCCTTTGGTCCTTCTAAGAAAGTACCCAAAAAGTTAACAACTTTTAATATACTGCACTGAATTGACACAAAAATTAAAAAGAAGAAAGATAAAAAGTTTCTTTTTATGACCAGGGATTTAAAAAATCTTATATCCAGAAGAATTACTGATAAGCAATAAATAAGATGTATATGGATAAACATGAAGGAAGTAAAAAACAAAACTATTAAATTGGGTAAAGTTCACAAAAATACTTTAGTAAAAAAACCTTAGGATACACATAACTGAAAAGTGCAAATAAAATGCAAGTTAAAATATCTATGTATTTAGAAGAAGTTAAAAATCAAAAAACTTACTGAACTAAAAGACAAAACACTAAATTAGGGGAAAAAAAACCCTGCAACAAATATAACAGATTAAATTACATAAAATATGAAGCATTCATTTTGTGTTCTTGTTTTTTTTCTTGATTAGACTTGTTAAATTTTCATCAACTTTTAGCTGTATTCTTTTCTATTTCATATTTCTGCTCCTACTATCTAGTCTGAAAATAATTTGATTTTTAATCTAGCTTCTTTCTGATACAAGTACTTTAAGTTATAAGTGTTCATCTGAGTAGTGTTTCATCCCAGGATTCTGATATTTTAAGCTTTTGTTATCACTTAGTTCAAAACGCTTTTTATGTTGGATGCAGTGGCGCATGCCTGTAATCCCAGCAGCTAGGGAGACTGAGGCAGGAGGATCAAGAGTTCAAAGCCAGCCTCAGCAACTTATTGAGACACTGAGAAACTCAGCGAGACCCTGTCTCTAAATAAAATATAAAAAAGGGTTGGGGATGTGGCTCAGTGGTTAAGCATCCCTGGGTTCAATCCTCAGTTCCCCCCCCCCAAAAAAAAACCTTTTATTTACTTTTCTTGTGCTTTATTCTTTGACCTATGAGATGTTTATAAGTGTGCCATTTAATTTTGAAGTAATGAGACACAGGGATGGGGTTCTATATGTCTTAAGGTGATTGATTACTAATGTAACAAATCATGGAGGAAAAACACAGTCTGCATGATTTTCAATTTAAGAAAAACAGTGATAGTGACCTATAATTTTCTTCATTGTAACTGTCAGGTTAGTATAAAGGTTAAGTTGTTTTCAAAATTCATTGGTAGAGGGCTGGGGATATAGCTCAGTTGGTAGAGTACTTGCCCTGCAAGCACAAGGCCCTGGGTTCAATCCCCAGCACCAAAAAAAAAAAAAAAAAAAAAAATTCTTTGGTAGAGTCTGCCCATTTTTTCTATTTTATGGAAGAGTTTTTGTAGATGAGTTTTGTTCTTTCCTTTCATAAAGATTGATGTTATTTTTTCCTTTGTTGAAGCCATTTGGGCCTGGTTTATTCTTTAATTATAATTCAATTACTGTAATAAATTTAATTTTTTTAATAAAAAAAAGAATTCATAAAAAGATCCCCAACAAATGACAGCAGTCAACTCACTGAAAAAAATAAATATTAAGTACCTTTACATATGTAAAGGAATCAAAGAAACCAATCTTACCAAATTAGAAAAAGCAATTTTAAATACCATTCTACTACTCGGGTGAGATATACATCATCATATATTGCTTATATAAAAACAGAGTACAGCCGGGTGTAATGGTACATGCCTGTAAAGCCAGCCTCAGCAACCTAGACCCTAAGCAACTGAGGGAGACCCTGTCTCAAAATAAAAAGTAAAAAAGGTTGGAGATCTGGCTCAGTGGTTGAGAGCCCCTGGGTTCAAACCCTGGTACGGGAGTGCAGGGTAGACAGTACAAGTAAAGAAATCTTAGCCAGCTGTAATGGTTCACGTCTATAATTCCTGCTAGTAGGGAGGATGAGGAAACTTATGATGACCATGTCTCAAAATAAAAAACAAAGGGTAGGGATGCAGTTCAGTGATTAAGAGTGTCCCCTCGGTTCAATATCCAGTACCACAAAAAATTAATTTTTTTCAAAATTAAAAATAGCCGGGCATTGTGGTACACCCTGTAATCCTAGTGGTTCATGAGTTCAAAGACAGTCTCAGCAAAAGCAAGGTGCTAAGCAACTCAGCGAGACCCTGTCTCTAAATAAAATATAAAAAGGGCTAGGGATATGGTTCAGTGGTTAAGCACCCTTGGGTTCAATCCCCAGTACAAAAAAAAAAAAAAAAATTTAAACAAAGGGATCCTTTCTGGACCACAACTTGGAAATATGTACCAAAGGCTTAAAAAATGTTCATACCCAGTAACTGCAATCATTTCAATTGTAAGAAATAATCTGAAATATGGAAAGATCCTTATATAAACTTACTTCTCAAAGTTTACTGTTATTAGGAAACAACCTATAAGTTCAACATTAGCAAAATGACTAAATAATCTCATAATCTATCAAATGAAATATCAGGCCAATAGTAACAATGCTTTTTCTTTCTTTTTTTTTTTTTTTTTTTTTTTGTGCGTGTGTGTGTGTGTGTTTGGGGGGATCCTGGGGATTGAACTCAAGGGCACTTGACCACTGAGCCACATCACCAGCCCTCTTTTGTATTTTACTTAAAGACAGAGTCTCACTGAGTTGCTTAGCACCTCATCATTACTAAGGCTGGCTTAGAACTCTTTATCCTCTGTCTCAGCCTCCCCAGTTACTGGAATTATACAGGTGTATACCACTGCACCCAGTTTAACAATGTTTTAAACAATCAAATACAACATGTGAATCAATATTGGAGACCGGATCCAAATAAATAAATAAATAAATAAATAATATAATATGGGAAACATCTTTGACACAATTGGGAAAACCTGAATATGAACCATATTATTTGGTATTATACAGTTATTATCTTCTAAGGTATGATAATAACACTATGATCATATAAGATACTTATTCTTAGGGGACAAATGTTGATGTATTCAAACCATTCAGTACCTCATAAGAGTATACACACACACATAAACACACAGAACAGATGTATATTCTTTAATCTTCTTCTGTAGGTTTAAACTTTTAAAATAGGGCTGAGTTGTGGTTCAGTGGTAGAGCACTTGCCTAGCACATGTGAGGCACTCAGTCTGATCCTCAGTACCAATTAAATAAATAAAGAAAGGTACTGTGTCCATCTACAACTAAAAAAAATTATTTTTAAATTTTTAAAGTAAGAGCTTGGGAAAAATGTTATTAATTTAACTGGCATGGGAAAAAATGCTCATATTGTTAAGCAGAAAGATCAGCAAACATACAAACTTACTTTCCACATGATGTCAACTATGTAAATTAAAAGCACAAAAAAAGAACAAATATGCCAAAATGTTTACAGCAATTAGCCTCTGGGTGGCAGGATTACAGATGACATTTTTTACTTCCTTTCAACTTTCTACATGTTTAGTAATTCATAAAAAGAGCATTAAGTCTAACTTTAACATAAAAGAGGAGAAAACAAACAAGCAGAGTTGGGGACCATGACCCAAGAAAGAGAAAACGGACTAAGCAAAGATGTTCATAAAAATAAAACAGCCAGGCACTGTAGCACATGTCTGTGATCCCAAAACTAGGGAGGCTGAGGCAAGAGGATCACAAGTTCCAGGCCAGCCTCAGCAACTTACTGAGGCCCTAAACAACTTAGTGAGAACCTGTCTAAAAAAAAAAAAAAAAAAAAAGAGGAAAAGGACTGGGGATGTATCAGTGGTAAAGCACCTCTGGGTTCAAACCCTTGCACTAAAAATTAATCATTTAATTAATTAATTAAAATAAAATAAAACGGAACATTACCCATACAACTTGGGAGAACCAAATTCATGATCTTGCAAAATACAAGTCCCAGATCACATGTGATAAAAGGTACCAGAGAAGCAATTAAAAGACAGCACAAAACCACTTATCTGATTCTTCTCAGTCTCTTGGTTCTTCCTCAGGGCCCTAATCTCTAAATGCTGATGGCTCAGTGAATCCCTAGACCACTTCTTCAGCTATATTCACCCCTTATATTCACTCCTGGTTTTGACTATAGTACCATCCATATGCTTAAGACTGCAATGTGAAATTGCAGCCTAGACCTTTCCCCTGGGTTTCAGACTTGTACATCCATTTGCCTCCTCAACACTGGCAGGTGGCTGTTCAAAAGAGAGCTCAATTTTAATCTGTCTAAAACTGAACTATTCCTTCTGCATTCCTTCATCTCAATTAATAGCCACACCATTCTTCTTGCTCAAACCATAACCTAGACTTATTGTTACCTCCTTCCTATTTCTTTTTCTTTTTTTTTTTAAATGAAGAACTTTTTATTTTTTGGGTACCAGGGATTGAACTCAGGGGAACTCAATCACTGAGTCACATCCCCAGCCCTATTTTGTATTTTACTTAGAGACAGGGTCTCACTGAGTTGCTTAGCACCTTGTATTTGCTGAGGCTGGCTTTGAACTTGCGATTCTCCTGTCTCAGCCTCTCAAGCCACTGGGATTACCGGTGTGTGCCACCACACTGGCCCTTCCTATTTCTGTATGTCAAATCTGATCCATCTTTAAATCCTATTTTCAAATATTCAGAATCTCACTATTCTTCATTCTCTTCTACCCTGGACCAGTCATTGTCGTATTTCACCTAAATTATTTCAGTCGTCTCCTAAAATAATTTCTACTCATTATGGCTCTGTCCTTGTCTCCCCTTTATTCTACCCAGGCATGGAGGCACACATCTGTAATCCCAGCAACTCAGGACTGAGGCAGAAGGACTGCAAGTTCAAAGCCAGCCTCATCAACTAAGTGAGACCCTCAGCAACTTAGCAAGACCTTTTCTCAAAATTAAAAATAAAACAGACTGGAGACATAACTCAGTGGTAGAACACCCCTAGATTCAAACCCCCCACCCCGACCCCAAAAAATCTAAGATCATGTCATTCCTCTGCTCAAAATGTCTTCCTATTTCACCAAGAATGAAAGCCAAATTCCTCACAATGACCCATAAAGCTTACATAAACTGGTCCCCCTTTTATTTCTCTAACCTCATCTCCCACTTCTGTCAGTCTACTCCACTTCCATCATACCAACCTCCCAGCAATTTCTCAAATACTCCAGACACATCCATACTTTGCAAGTGCCATTTTCTACATATGGATTGTACTTTCCAAGGTAACAGCAGAGACTACTCACTCACTTTAGATTTTCAATCAGATGTCTCATCAGAGAAGCATTCCCTATCCATCCAGTAAAACTTGTAAGTCCTTAATCCTTCCTATTCTCTTACCTGCCTTACTTTTCTCTTCAAATCTTATCAGTATCAAATGAACTATATATATTTACTTATTCATCACATATTACTACATCCCATACTAGAATGTAAGCCACATTAATATATAGGGTTTTAATTTCTTCTGATTCTTTTATATCCCTAAAACCCAAGAACATCATAGGAAATACTCAATTAAAATATTTATAGAATGATTAAGTAAATAGAAGAGGGTTAAAATAAATTAGATTACAGATGAAAAACAGTACTTAGGTTAAACTTTTTTTCACTGTCTAAAAACAACGGAAAAAGAAAATAAAATTTAAATAAATTATTTAGAAGTATAAGAGGAGCCAGGAGAAGAACTAAAACAATTACTACTGAAAATTGAGAGGAAGGGCTGGGGTTGTGGCTCAGTGGAAGAGAGCTTGCCTACCATGTATAAGGCACTGGGTTCGATCCTCAGCACCACATAAAAATAAATAAATAAAATAAAGGTGTTGTGTCCATCTACAACTAAAAAGATATTTTTTTTAAAATTTGGGAAGAAAAAAATGGGGCAGGTATTGATGAGTTATCTCTTACTATCAGATTTCATTTGTCCTAATTTGATAAAATAAAAAATTACAGTACAATAGTATTACTGTTATGGTTTGGATGTGAGGTGTCCCCCAAAAGCTCACGTGCAAGAAGGTTCAGAGGAGAAACGATTGGGTTGTAAGAGTCTTAACCCCATCAATGATTTAATCACCTAATAGGGATTAACTGAGTGGTAGCTGAAATAGTAGAGTATGGCTGAAAGAGGTGGGAACTGGGGCATGGCTTTGGGGAATATATTTGTATCTGGTGAGTGGATTCTCTTTCTCTCTCTACTTCTTGATCACAATATGAGCTGTTTTCCTTTGCCACACCTCAAACCCTCGGGAATGGTTCCAGCCTTCTATGAACTAAGACCTCTGAAACCATAAGCCTTCAAATACACTTTTCCTCCTAAAATTATTCTGATCAGATCCTTTCAGTCACAGCAACAAAAAAACTAAGACAATTACTTTATACAGAAAATACATTTATAGTTTTACAACAGTATTAGAGCTAGGAAGACAACCTTTCAGAGAAGTTAAAAAAAAAAAAAAAAAAAAAAAAAAACGTTGCCTTTGTGAAAGGGGACCTAGGATGGGGAAGAACTATGCTTTTCACTTTTAAGTTTTTCTGGGTTTGGAGGAGCACTCGGGATTAAACCCAGGGGTACTTTGCCTGAGTACCCAGGGGTACTGAGCTATAGACCTTTTAGTTTTTTTTTTGAGACAGGGTCTTACTAAGTTGCTGAGGCAGGCTTCAAACTTGCAGTCCTCCTGCCTCTGTCAGAGTAGCTGGGATTATAGGCATGTGCCACCACACCCAGTTTATAAAGTTAAAAAATAAATAAATAAATAAATAAACAAACTAAGTATTTATATTATTCTATTCAAAAATATTTAGCAGCTAGGCACGGTGATGCATGCCTGTAATCCCAACTAGTCAGAGGTTGAGACAAGAAGATCACAAGTAGGCTGGCCTCAGCAACTTAGCAAGACCCTGTCTAAAAAAAAAATTAAATTAAATTAAAAGGGCTAGAAATGTAGCTCAGTGGTACACTGTCCCCAGGTTCAATCCCCAGAACTAACTAAATAAATAAATATATACATACACACACACACACACACACTATATATATAAATACAAATATATATATATTTGGAACCACTAAATAAATATATATATATATATACACACACATACATATTTAACATATCTCATCAAAATTAAAAACTTGCTGTCAAAAACCTTGCCAACAGGATGAAAGACAAGCTACACAGTAGGAGAAAAACCTAGCAAACCACATAATCTACAAAGGACTAGCACCTAGAATATATAAAGTACTCTCAAAACACAACTGTGAAAAATAATCCAGTTAGAAAATGGGCAAAAGACATGAGCAGACATCCTTGAAGAGGTTGACAGTAAGTAAAAATCTGACAGAATATTCAATATCATTTGCCACTAGGGAAACAAAGCTACAATGAGATACTACTACATACTTATCACAAGGACCAAAATAAAAATTAGGAAATATTTCTCAGTGGTAGAGGACATGTCTAGCATGGTCAAAGGTTCAATCACCAGCACCCCAAAAAAAAAAAAAATGCAGGTGAGGATGAACAGGAATCAGATCACTTATATTGCTGGTAGGACTATATAGAACAACACAAAAACTCTTGAAAACAGTCTAGCACTTTCTTAAAGATGCAACTACCATACAACCAAGCAACTGAAAACATAGACATTATCCCAAAGAAATGAAAAATTAAGTTCATACAAAAACCTATACACAAATGTTTATAGCAGTTTTATTCACAATAGTCAAAAGCTGAAAACAACCCAGATGTACTTCAATAAGTAAATGGTTAAACAAATTGTGGTATATCCATACCACTGTTCAGCAATAAGAAATGAACTGTTGATACATGTAAAACTTGGAAGAATCTCCCAGGAGTTATGCTGGTAGGGGAAAAAAGCCAATCCCAAAAGGTTACATATGTTTTTAACATTCTGAAATGATAAAATTTTATAAATGTATAATGGATTGGTGGTTGCCAAAGGTTTAGGTGAAGAGGGAGGTAGGTGTGGTTCTGAGGGCAGCACTAGACATTCGAATATTTAACTATTCACCATATTCACTGTAGATGTAGATACGCCACTACATAGAAGATTAAACAGAAGATAAAACTCAATATACACACCCACACACAAATACAAATAAAATAAGAAGTTTGAATAAATTCTGTAGATTTTATCAATGTTGATAAAATGGTTGTGATACTGTACTATAGTTTTATAAAATGTTATCATTGGGGGAACCTGGGCAAAGTGTATACAGGCTCCTTCTGTATTGTTTCTTATAATAGCTTATCAATCTAAAATTATTTTAATTTTAAAAATGATTAATGGGGCAAAGCGTGGTAACATGCACCTTTACTCCCAGCAACTTGGGAATCTGAGGTAGGAGGATGGTAAGTTCAAGGCCAGCAGGGCAATTTGAGACGATCCTATCTCAAAAAATACAAAAGGCTGGGGATATAGCTCAGTGGTAGAATGCCCCTAGGTTCAATCCCTAATACTACCAAAAAAAACTTTAATGGGGAAATAAAAATATCTATATTTCTTCTGTATTATATTTTAGGGCACTCCTTATTTAGGAACATCAGCATACATCACTAGGACATTAGATAACGCAAGATGATTTTTTTAGAATTTTATGACAGAGAAAGTTTCCCAAGTAGACTTTTTTCCCAAAATATCTGCTTTAATAAATAAAGAGAAATTCATCATCAATATATATGTTTTAAAGAAATTTCAATCTTTGGGAATCAGCCTCAAATTCTTTCCAGCTTCATGGCCTTTGCAAATGCAGTTCATGTCTGGAAAGCTCCTCCTCTCACACTGCATGCTTTTCCTCAGCCCTTCAACTATTCCCAGCAAATTCATGTGAATTGTTTAAACTGTATTCCCAAAAAGGTGTTCCCTTAGTCCCATATTAGGTTTTCCATATTTTTTTCCTCTTTACAATGGTCACAATTTTAACTGAAGAGCTACTTATGTAATGACTTGTTTAAATTTGTTTCCCCTATTAAATTATAAGATCCATGAAAACAAAATCCCTTTAAAGTACATGCCACAGTGCCAGCACATTATTGAAGATAGTAATTCAATCTCTTTTTAGAGAAACAACACATTGATGCAGAAAAGAAAATGAAGTAGCATGTAACTTCTCAGACAATACCTCTTCATTCACAATGGAGGTAGCATGTTTCCAGTATCCCCTTTTCATGGCTAAGGGTGCTTAGCCATAAAAACACAGCTAAGCCTAGAATGTATTCCTAAAGGGATACTATAAACTCAAATGCCTAGAAAGCAAAGCAAAATAACAAAGATGAGTAAAGCAGCTGAATATAGGAACGAAAGCAGATGCACCATGATAAATGACAAAGGAACACCTCTCTTCAGTGTCCAACATCTCTTCAGTGATTTGTAGGGACTATGGAAAACCACAGCACTCTCATGCTTCATGTAGGGGAGTTTGGCTGCTACTCTGAGTTCCAACCAACTGTTGCCAATAAACCAGTAATCGGAAACCAGAAATTCAGGTTTTATGACAAATTTCCCCATTTTTAAATTTTGCCAATTAATTAAAATATATTTTACCATGTGTGGGCCAAATAAAAACTATGAGTTCACCAGTTTGCAGACTGTTCTGAAGCATTCATTTTTACTTGATATGAAAGAAATTTATGTGCAAACACAGAGTATAAAATACACCAGAAAAAAAGCACTTCTTTTTAAGATAAAACAAGTCTTGGGACTAGGGTTGTGGCTTGGTGGTAGAGCATTTGCCTAGCATGTGTGAGTCACTGGATTTGATCCTCAGCATCACATAAAATAATAAATAAATAAGACAAATAGAATAAAGTTATATTTTAAAAAAGTTAGAACAAGTCTTCAATCATCTCAAGCTGAGAGTCCCCTCTTACTATCTCCTCTTTATACCCTGACACCTCAAGACTCCTGGAGTTGTCTGTGCTCTTTTTTGACCTTAAGAGAATTGGAATAGAAGACAAAGAAGCACCAAATAGTTAAAAATTAAAAGCATTTGAATCAGAAGGAACAGATTCAAAGCCTAGCTCTGTCACCTACTACCAATATATTCTAGAGAAAGTTATTTAACTTCTTCACCCATCAGTTTCCTCTACTACATAATAGAAGACATACAATGTCTTCATTGTACAATTGCTTTATGGATAAAATTAAAATGAAATTATATGTCAAACATCAAACATAAGGCCTATCACAGAGGATGAACTCAAAAAATGGGCAAAGCAAATGAATACTGTTTTAGGTACAATTTAAACATTTTGGATCTAAAACTGGTGAGGTGACTTGGGTTGGTAGATATAAAGCATGCCTAACAGGTTTATGTTGTTGTTGTTGTTGTTGTTGTTGTTGTTTATATCAGGGATGGACCCAGAGGCACTTAACCACTGAGCCACATCCCCAGCCCTTTTTATATTTTATTTAGAGACAGGGTCTCGCTGAGTTGCTTAGGGCCTCACTAAGTTGAGGTTGACTTTGAACTCACAGTCCACTTGCCTCAGCCTCCCAAGCAGCTGGGATTATAGGCATGAGCCACTGCACCTTGTGCCTAACAGTTTTGATAATACACCTAAATTCTTTCTTCTAAGAAGTTATATCTTTACTAAGAATGAGGAATGCTTATTCTGCTTCACATGCACAAGACAGGATACTCAAAATTTGAATACTCAGCTATAAAAATTTACCTTTGCAAAAGAGATTGCCAATATCAGTACTAATACAATACTACCTATACAATCCTTAAAACCCATTCCCTAATTCACAAAAAGATTAATTCATTTATCCTTGGGATGAGGCAACAGGTGCTGATGAGCGTTGATCCCTTAATAAATTTAAATAAACTCCCTCAAAAATTAATATACCTGCTTGTCCTGTTTGGCTGAGGTAACTGTTCAATGACTTGACTGATGGAACCACATGTATCCAAATGAGAAGAATCCACAGGGACTGAAAAAAAATAATGGGCTATTAGCACAAAAGGCATTTACCAACAAATTTTAATACAAATTCAGGAATTCAGATAATACCAATCTAATCAGTCACATCAGAACACCATGAATTTTTGAATGTTCACTAAGCACCAGATACTGCACTAGGCTTCTTACATACATTCATCCAACCATATAATATTTAACCCACTCTGCTCCAATAGCACCTTAAAAAAAAAAAAGCAAAAGGGACTGATAGCTTAAGCACCTCACCTGCAGCCTTGTCTTTCAAATGTTCAGTGAACCCACTATTACTGTTTCCTTGTTCTTCTCCAGCAGCTTGTTCAGGATCGGACACAACATCCTAGGAAATACACATATATAATATCCCCAAAATATACTAAATAATCCAAACTGAGAGGACTTTTTTATTAACATGTTGATTTCATTTTTCCAACCAACTTTATCCAAAAGATAGTGATCTTCTAAGTACTATGTATGCTGGTTGGGCTGAATTGGGCTCCATCATTGGAGCTCCATCATTGGTTGAGCTGAATCTGCTCCATCATTTTTAAACAAGGTATCACTCACCAACACAGGGTTCTCTTTGTGCGTCTGTAGATTAGGAAGGTGTCGAGACAGCATACTGAAGTGAGAACCAGAATCATCTTCTAGAACCTGGCTTTCAGGCTGAGAATCTTCAATTATCAGGCAAGGAGTATCTTGCTGAGAGAAATCTGAATCCAACTGACTTCCAGTAGGGTCCATCTGCTCCCCTGGAATGGAATAACAAAAGATCGGTTCTCTGTAACCTACAAGCGCCTTCCTCACACAATCCAAGACTAAATAATGGGGCGGAAGTACCAGGGCTGGGAAGGGGACCAGTACAGGGCTCCTTCGAACACTATATTTGTAATCGCTGCAAGCACTTTCCTATTACATCTCTTAAGCTCCCGTTTCCTCGCTATTTACAATAAGCCGTCCTATCTTTCCCTCCCTCTTCTCTTCCATCACCTTCCCATAGAAACCCTTTCCCCTCCTTCCTAACCTCTACTCTCCCCGCCCCTTTTTCCATCCCCCCCACAACTCTCCCTACGTTCTTCTGCCGCCTCTACCGCCCCGCAAACGCTGCTTTGTAACCTCTGTTCGCTGGAACACCCCACAGCCCTACACGCTCCCTCACGACCACTTAGCCTTCCCCGCTGGCTTCCCCACCCCCTCCTCAGGGTCCTCCAACCCCTTCCCCGTCACCGCCGCCATGCTTGCCACCCCGCCCCCTCCGGTCAGCTATCCCTTCAGACCCGAAACCCTAGCCTTCAGAGCCAACTGAGCCCCCATTTTTCTCCAAGCAGTACCAGGCATCCCGGCGGGAGGTCCCTCGCGCTCGAGCTAGAGGTCTCTGCACGTTCCCCAGGTCCCTCCAGTTCTATCCCCAGGTCGCCGCTGTCGCCACCGCCGCCACCGGCCGCGAACTCCCCCTTTTCCCGTCGCGTCACGCAGTATCGGATCGCCCATTCGCTGCTGCTGCCCGCCACTCAAGAAAGCCTGTGAATGATAGGTGGCTGAGGCGAGGTGCCCTGCCCCAACGTAAGAAAAAGGAACACGGCGGCGCGTTTCCATGGCAGCATGGACGTTGCAGGCCCTCCCCTTAGCTCCGCCAGAGAATGACAGTATCCTTGAACTGAAGGGACCTTGAGAGGGCATGAAATCTATTCTCCTGTCTCCAGGACGATTGTATCTTCCAATACTCAGACCCGTGAGAATCTCTACCTGCTCTCTATCGTTCATGCACCTTGAGGCCCCTTCCCTCTATTCCATGGAAAAGGAGAGTTTTCCGGCTTTCCCATAATAAAAGGGCAAAGAGGAGGATTGAGGACAGCTAGTACCTCAGAGCTGATGAGAAGGAAGGATCTTTGGGATTTACCAATGTCGATCAGAATCCCTTTTGTGGGCCTCTCCCTTAATTCAAGGGGCCTGAACCTTCTCACCTTACACCTCTGCCAGTTTCAGTTTTTGTGTGTTATGTTTGATTGTTTTTGTTTTCTTACATTGTCCGAGGGCCTCAGTAAGCCATATTTCTTCCCATTGCCCTTTCCAGCCTGGAAGGTATTTCAAGGTTTCATTTGTTTATCTTCGCCCTTTATTTTATGGGATCATGGCCTACAGAGACTACAGCCCCAGACATGTTTTGCACCTCCCATTGAGAGAATTGACTATTGTGATTCTCAAATCAGTGGTAAAGAGAACAGCTGTCACCCTGTCTCACTCTATGACCTCAAAGGTCCACCAAGCCCGGAGATTAAATTATTCTAATTATGATGCCAGGGTCTTATAGAGGGTGTGGCAGCTGTTAGAACTATTAATGAACTAGACGCCATAAGGCATATGTGTTTGTTTTGTTGTTGTTGTTGTTGTTTCAATTTAAATGGCGGGTGGATCTAGAATAGAATTCTAGCCAGAACAGCTGTCAGTAGAGAAAGCACCTAGCACAATGCCAACTATATACACAGTAGGGAGTCAATAGGAGGTAGTTTTCTGTCTGTACCCCAGGCTCAGAATTATTTAGGCACAGCCCAAACATGATTCTCCATTTCTATAAATGCCCAATTTGACATTTGAGGGAATAAGCTAAAGTGAAGCTTCCTACCAATTTTCTTCCTGCTGCTATAAATTATGGTGATTACATTTTTCAAACCAAAAGTATGTTGACCGAAAGACTGACTCTAAAATGAAATCGTCTTTTTTAAAAATCTAGAATCTATTATTAGTGTAACTAGAATATAATTAGGGACCCTAGACTGTTCCATTGGTAGACAAAAAATGAAATGAACCACACAAGAGACACATTTCACTTCTTAATCTTAAAATCATTTATAATTGTCTCCTCTCCTTCTCCACTCCCATGCAGCAGAAGACCAGTGACCAAATAAATGCAATCCCAAAAGGATCAGGCTCCTTTAATTCCTAGCATAGTGATGTAACACTAACTAGACATAAACAAACAGACCTTCCTGACTATCAACAAACAACTGTTTATCAAAAACATAAAATAAAAAACACTGCAACATGGTGCAAAAGGTGTGAAGATGCAGCAAGGGCAAGTAGTTGTCCAAACCATTCAACAAGGACAGCTATCTCTCCAAGATGTTTCTGAGCAGGAATCTGTCACTATGGTCCTGTGGAACCCTCTCATTGCTAGGAAGTGGGGGCCCTTCTACACTGTCAGAACTTGTTCCACTGCCATGTAAAGACTTGCCCTTTGTGAGTGGAACAAAAAAGTCCTATGGGTTTTTCTAAAAAAAAAGAAAGAAAGAAAAAGAAAGGAAGGAAGGGAGGAAGGAAGGAAGGAAAGAAAGAAAGAAAACAGGTGATTTAAACCTCAATAAACATGACTAAAAATAAATAAATGAGCCTGAGCCATTTTCATTACCAAAAAAATCAAGTTTATCAATCCCTAGCACTGCAAAAAAAAAAAAAAAAATCAAGAGTTTAAAAAAAAACTGTGAAGAAAAACTGTGACTTCCTTGTTAGGCAGTGTGGCAATAAAATTAATCATTAAATTACCTGGAAATATCAGAAAATACAGGCAAAATGGTTACCTACTGAGGTTGTGACTAAATGCTGACAGGTAAGCCAAAGTCCTTCATTGACTACTAAACTGCAAAGAATCATCAGCACATCTACCTACCTACAGGTATATCTTTATCCAAGCCACCTCACACACAGAGAAATCTAATCTACCTTTAAAGTCCTCCCAAAGAAGAAAATTCTATTAGTCCCTATGTTAACTTACTTTAAAATTTAACACACGTCATTGTCAGAAACTTTTCTCCTACTCATACTTCCTTCTAGATCTTAAAACCATTTCCTCTCATATTGTCTTTAACTAGCACATCTAAAACCTGGATAGACTCACACCAAGTTGGGATCATCTCATTTGGTCTTATAATTTCACAATAAATCTCAACCAAACAAACATAAATACATTACTTGGTTTATCAGTGTTCTTCTGAGGTCCCCTCACAGTCTTCTCTAAGCAAAAAGAACACCAGCCAGTTCTTACAGGTACTATCCATCAGACATTAAATTTGCTTCATGATTTTCCTCTGGAAATATAGTTTGGAGCTCAGTGGCAGAAAACTCTGTTGAGGATATGACAAGTGCTGAATTTAATGATAAGGAAAACAATTATATATCCCTTTTAAGTTGTAATAGTAAGGTATTACTAGCTGACCAACAGTTACTCTGTAACTGATTCTGACCCCTAGGGTGCCTTCCATTGCACTTGAATCTACACAGTCATGGCCACTGACCCCTAGGGTGCCTTCCAATACACTTGAATCTACAAGATCATGGCCTGTTATATACCAGTGATAAAACTAATAACATTTACTACACTTTTCTATGTGGCAAGTACTTTGCTGCTTTATATTATGTTACCTAATAGCCACATAGCTCTATGAGGGTTAGAGATGAGCAGAGCAAGGAGAGATGAAAAAATTGCACAATGTCTCAGAGCTAGTAAGAGTAGAATTTGAACCTAGTCTGTATAACTTGATAAGTTTTTTTATATCCGTGATTGAGGATGAGTGGTGACAAACTGCTAAACAGTTGACATAAAGACTTTTTGTGTGTATGTTTTATAATGTATTGTTATTCAAAGACTGCATATAAATGTTTCTAAAAATTTATAATTAAAATAATGTGAAGAAAACAGGAGAAACTGAAAAATTTTCAATTCCACATCCTCATGAAGGAGGTAAGTCAACAAAGAGGTGATGATATAATTAAGATGTGAAAGCAAACTTACTTAAGGCAGTTAATTAACTATATTAACCTTCAGTCTCTAGGCTGGTACAACTGTAGATACCTGTGACACCTGCAGCTGACACATTCCCAGCTGATATAGGTATCTTATCTCTATAGAACTTCCTCCTAATAATTTTTTTAAGCAAATATTTTCTATTGAAAAAAAATTCAAAACAACAGGAAAGCTGCAACAAGAGTATAACAAAAAAAGGTATAATAGTGGCCTCGCATGAACCCTCCACCTAGATTCACACATTAACATTTTGCTATGCTGATATTCATTTTTTAATCATGGTAAAAAGGGTGTATAACTTAAAATTTATCATTTAAGCATACAATTCAGAAGGTAATGAATATATTATTACATCTCCAGAATTTTTTCATCTTCTCAAAGGAAAACAGTCTTGATTAATCACTAACTCCCCATTCTCCTCTACCCAAAGCCCCTGGCAACTACCATCCTACCTTCTGTCTCTATGAATTTGCCTATTGTAGTTATCCTATAAAAGTGTAAATATATTTGTCCTTTTGTGTCTGGCTTATTTCACTGAGCATATCTTCAGTAATCCATGTTGTAGTCTGTATAGTTTTCTTCTTTTTTAAGGCTGAATAATATTCCACTGTATGTCTGCAGTATCACATTTTATCACCCTTGTTCAGTTTAACCACTTTCTGAACCTTTCCAGAGCTCCAATCTGTCACGTCCCAAGCATAGATGATATTCTGAAGGCAATGTGTCAAAGCAGCACACAGCAACTCTTTTTGATGTCCTTATTTTCTGGTCAGTGAGCTAATGGATCCTCTTATTGTGAATCTGTGTTAGACACAGGATACCAAGCACAATTTTTACTGTGTATTAGCTGCAGTGTCCTTTCTTCCACCTTTTCAAATATGTAGACCAAAGAGCTCAACCCTATCAGGAGCCACTTACCTGAAAACAGAAAGGTAGAAACAGACACTTGTAATATGGGGGAGGGGAAAGCCCAGAACCTTTGCCTATTTGAATATCAATAGAGAGTGCCATTTCCCCAACCTCCCATCCCTTTTCTAGCTTCTTTTCTCTTCTCATGGAAGTATTCATTTGTTTGTTTGTTATTTCTGCAACCTAACAGTGCTGGGCACCCAAACCTGGGCCTCCAGCATGCAAGGCAGGTACTCTATGTGATGGGCTATATCGCCAGCACCTCATAGAAGTATTCAAATCCCCACACCCCAGTAAAATCACCCCCCCCACTCTACATTTTTATCAAACTCTCAGGCTTTCTTCTTTCATTTCCCTGCATACTGATTTCTCCATACTGATAACTCCTGAATAGTTTGCAAGCTGGCTTCAATAGTCCTAAATGTAGTGTTTAGCACACTTTTCAGGCAAAAGTGGTTACTTTAAAAGGTTGCTTAATGACTGATTCTGAAATTTGTCAAATTACCTTATCATTTTACCTCTGTAGCATGCGATGCATTTGTGATTCCCTTCTTAAAATTATCTACCAATGACTCAAAAGTTCCTGGCTCTCCTCCTCTATTTCAACTTTCCAATCCCTAAAGCCAAGATCACAGGATCAGAATGAAGAGTGGTACCAACATGCAGCCAGGTGACATGGCACACTCCTGTAATCCCAGCAGCTCAGAAGGCTGAGGCAGGAGGATCACAAGTTCAAAGCCAGCCTCAGCAACTCAGTAAGGCCCTCAGCAACTCAGAGAGACCCTGTCCCTAAATAAAATATAAGAAAGGGCTAGGGATGTGGTTCAGTGGTTAAGAAATACTGGGTTTAATCCCTAGCACCACCCCATACCCCCCCCCCAAAAAAAGGAGTGGTATCAACATGCTATGACACAGATGTATCTGGAGAACACTAGGTTTACTATTTATAACTCATAAATTTGTACATTTTTTTTACTGTGTGTTATATTTCACAACAAAGATGATCCAAAATAAATATAATTGATGCTAAAACTCATAATGTGATGAAAAAGAAGATATATACATGGTCTCAAACTATTTCCCTAGGAGGTACTGAATTATTTTTAAAAATCATAAATTTGCAGTGAGGAAACCTGGTATTCACAAACTCAACCAAGTGATTCCAAATAATATCACCAGTAAGGTGACAAAATACTATCAGGTATCACTTGAGTGTGATACACTGAGAAGGATACAACATCACTTTAATTGTATTCCTGCCCAAAACACATAATCTGAATCTGATCATGAAGAAATATCCAAATTGATAAGTGCTCTACAAATTAATACCCATATTCTTCAGAGAGAGAGAAAAAGAGATCAAGAATGGCAAAGAAAGTCAAGCACTGCAGTGTGAACTTATAGTCACAGTTATTTGGGAGGCTGAGAGAGGAAAATCCCTTGAACCCAGGAGTTCAAGGTCAGCCTGGGAAACAGAGAGATCTCATCTCAGAAAAAAAAAAGTGGGGGGAGGGAAGGAATGGTGAAGAAAGACTGAGAACTTTTCAAGACTTGGGAAGACTACACAGACAAGATCATTAAATGAAACATGTGATCCAGAATTGAATTCTAGACAAGAATTTGGTTTTCCTTCTTGTATAAATGACTCTAATGGGAATACAGGTGATATTTGAATAAAGACTGTAAGTTATGTAATAGTACTGAGCCAATGTTATTTTTTCGATCTTGGTACTTTTACTGTAGTTGTGTAAAAAGAAAAGAAAAACAAAAACCAAAAAACAAAAAGAGTGGTACCAAATCTAAGATTGGAGCTGGGCAGACTTAGTACCTATACTTAACAGCAATAAAATAAGGACAAGAGAAGGAATGTTCTTAGAGCATTTGGAAACTCAGGAATTATAGCCAGTATAGTAGAAGATGAGAAAAGTTTGTCTTGTAGATTAAAAAAAAAACAAAAAACAGCAACTGCTATAGTCTTAAGTCCTGATGGGGAAAAGGGAATTTTTATATTCTGGGACTGAGAAATCTAAATAATAAGAGAACAGATCTTCAGAGAACACAGTGAACTACTCTTCTGAAGTAAATATGTGTTTACATAAAGTCATGTGCTGGGCTGGGGTTGTGGCTCAGTGGTAGAGTGCTTACCTAGCATGTGTAGGGCTTTGGGTTTGATTCTTAGCACCACATATAAATAAATGAATAAAATAAAGGTCTGTCAACATCTAAAAAACTTTTTAAGAAAAAGTCATGTGCACATAGTGTCTAGACTTGGATCCTACTAAAAAGCTGATGTGGATAGTACAGAGCTAGTGTGTTAACAAGTATAGAGCTAGTGGCAAGAACAGTAATACACCACGGCCCTGTTCACATATGAGCTTATCACATAGGGAGTCTCATGAACTTTATGCCTGAGCAGGTCAGAAAAACCATAACCCTGATCAAAAATTTATCTATGAACTCAAGTTTGTTTATTAATTTCAATTCACTTACATGCAAGGCACCATTTTGATTCCATGGTAGTAGTGGATAGGAAGCAATGCATAAACAAGATTCAATTGCTACCTTCAAGAAACTTACAATCTATAGAGGAGATAAGACATTTATACAAATTATGATACAAGATACAATAAAAATGCTGCAGAAATTTTAAGAAGTCAAAAGAAAGAATTTTAATCATATGGTTATCATGAATATATTTCCTGAGCACTTATAATACTTTAAAGTTCTATTTACTCCAACTCCCCTGCCCCACCCCAGTACTGGGGATGGTATTCAGGCATTCTACCACTAAGCTACATCCCTACCCCCTTTGATTTTTTATTTTAAGACAGGGTCTCCCTAAACTGCCCAGGCTGACTTGAAATCTGCAATACTCCTGCTTCAGCCTCCTGAGTCAATGGGATTACAGACATGTGCCGCTGTGCCTGGTTTACTCTTGTTCCTTTCTAGATCTCATTCAGCTCACTGTCATATATACCATTAATGTGTCAGTGTCTCCCAACTTTATATCTTTAGACACACCTCTCCAAAATCCCGAACTTACATACATAAAAATATATATATTTATAAATATATACAAATTCCAAACATGTTATATATAATAATGACATTATATATAATAATTCTCCACTTAGGTAGCAAATTGACATCTCCAAGTCAACATGCTTAAAATTGGGAATTAGATATAAAAACTTGTTCAGAGGCTGAGGATATAGCTCAGTTGGCAGAGTGCCTGCCTCGCATGCACAAGGCCCTGAGTTCAATTGCCAGCACCAAAAAAAGGAAAAGAAACAAACAAAAAAAACCAAACTTTTGCAGATTCATGTTCCTTTTTTTTTTTGCAAGAATACATCATAAAAGACAGTAGAATGAATCAGAACTTTCCTATGTTCATGTATGAATACACAACCCGTGTGACTCCACATCATGTACAACCACAGGAATGGACAGCTATACTCCATGCATGTCTGTCAAAATACATTCTACTGTCATGTGTAACTATAAAAGAATAAAAAAGCATACTTATATGATAAAATATATGCACATTACAATACAAAAAAAAAAAAAAAAGAATACATAAGTGGTATCCTACACTTTTTTTGGTACTGGGGATTGAACCCAGGGGCACTTTAAAACTGAGACACATCCTCAGCCATTTTTTATTTTTTATTTTAAAACAGGGTCTCACTAAGTTGCTTAGGGCCTCACCACATTGCTGAGGCTGGAGGTTTAATCCTCCTGCCTCCGCCTCCTGATCCACTGCCCAGCTATACCTTCTATTTCAACCCAACAGGAGGCACATAATTAACATTTGATTGAATATATTTCAGTTTTGTTTCAAATGTTGCCACATTTTTTACAAGGGGCAACAAAATGTTGATATTCTAATTTTCATATGCTATGTTCATTTATTAGCTGGAATTGTATAAAAAAGAATTTTCTCCTCATCAGGTACTTGATTACCTAAGGAAAGTTGTGATAAATGCTTGATTTTTGTCCCTTTATTTACTAGTTTTCAAAAATATGAGTTGGTTATCTAGCATACTCCAAAGATGACCAATTTTTTTTAGAATAATTATGCACTCATGAATTTAACATAATTGATATTTTTCAATTCAAATATGGTATGTTATTATTCATTGTTTTTTACAGGTACTGTAGTTATTCATTTTGAAATGTATATTGCTCTGTCTTTGGGGGTATCCCTTCAGGTTGGCTCCAGAGCCCTTTTTGAAGTGACTCTAGCAGTCTTTGATAGCTTCTTTGCTTTCTGGTATAACAAGATGGATGTTCAATTTGGATAATTCCTGCCCCAGGTCTAGAATCAGATGTTTCTCTAAAGAGTCTCAGTTCATTTTAGAAGAAAGTGATATTTAGGGATTCCAATCTGGATGGTTAGAATGCTCGCTGATTGCTACAAGATAGGTCATTGTTTAGTTTCTCCGATTAAATTTTGGGATTTCAGGGATTTTACTCTGCTTCTTTGATTTTATATTTGTAGCTTTTTCTCTTAAGATCAACATCTTGGTTCCTGATAACATTAACATAATTTTTTTTTGCTTTGGTTTACTAAATGTATATTAGCTCAAGGGTAAAAAAATGTATTACTAATGAGAAAACCAATGAAAGCAGTTTTACATTTCTTTGTAGTTGATTTTTTTCCTTAGGGCATATCTCATTAAAAATTAGTACAGGACTGGTTGTGGCTCAGTGGTAGAGTGCTCACCCAGCAGGTGTGAGGCATTGGGTTCAATTCTCAGCACCAGAGAAAAATAAAAATAAATAAAGGTATTGTGTCCACCTGCAACTAAAAAATATTTTTTAAAAAAATTAGTATAGTTAGGCTGGAGATATAGCTCAGAGCACTTAAGGCTCTGGGTTCAATCCCCAGTGCTGAGGAAGGGAAGAAGCGAGGGAGGGAGCAAGGGATGGAGAAAGGAAGGAAGGAAGGAAGGATGGATAGTTAAGCTGGGCCCAGTGGCATTTGTCTATAATCCCAGGAAGCTGTCAGGAGGATTGCAAGTTCAAGGCCAGTCTTAGCAAGACCCTGTCTCAAAATAAAAACTAGCAAAGGACTACAGCTGTAGATCAGTGGTAGAGAACCCCTGGGTTCAGTCTCCAGTACCACACACCCATACACACACACACACACACACACACACATACACACACATATACTCTGAGATGTAGCTCAGAGGAAAAGAGCTTATCTATCATACTGGGTTTGACCCCCAGTAGTGAGGGGAAAAAAAAGATAAGTTACTGTATTTTATTTATTGTTATTTTAATTTTTGTAATGCTGGGGATTAAACCTAGGGCCTCACAAAAGCTAGGCAAGCACTGCACTAATGAGCTACATCCCCATTCTCTACAATTTTATATAAGTGGAATTATAACAGTGTGTAGTTTTTGGTAGCCAGTTTCTTTTGTACACCATAGAATTTTTATTCTTCTGGGGATTGAACCCAGGGGTGCTTTACCACTAAGCTACATCCCCAGCTCTTTTTATTTTTTTATTTTGAGACAAGGCCCCCATAAATTTCCTAGACTGGCTTGGAACTTGGAATCATTCTGCATTGCCCTTCCAAGTAGCTGGTATCATAGTAGTGTGTCACTGCGTCCAGCTCAATATAACATTTTGCATATTGTTGCCATGTATCAGTACTTCACTCTTTTTTATTGCTCAGTTGTATTCTATTGCACACATATATTACAAATTTGTTTTTATCAATTCTGTTGCTGGATATTTGGGTTGATTTGTTTTATTATAAAGCTACTACAAATGTTCATCAACAATTCTTTTTGAGAAGAATTTCTATTGGGTAGATAACTAGGAGTGAACCTGCTGGGTCGTAACATGGGTGCATGTTTCATTTTATAAGATACTGCCAAACAATTCTCTAAAATGGTTGTAGAATTTTATACTTACACTAACAGCATTTCAGTTTCAGGTACTCTACGTTCTCATTAACATTTGGCATTGTCAGTGTGAAGTGGTATCTCATAATGTTTTTTAGCCAACTTTACATATGGTATACATACAATAAAATATGTCCATTTTAAATGTAGAGTTTGATAAATGTATAGTGTGAGTGCATGTGTGTCTATGTCTGATGCTGCCACCCAATCAAATACAGAACATTTTCATTATCCCAAAATGTTCCTTTGTACCCTTTGAAATCAATAACCAGCCCCAGGCAACCACTTATTTGTTTTCTGTCACTGTAGATTAATTTTTCCCATTCTAGAATTTGATATAAACTTATTCATGCAGTATGCACTTGTGGCAACTATAAACATGCACCACTGATATCTGCCTTTGGAGAGTATAATCAAGTGATGGGGGCTGGGGATGTAGCTCAGTGGTAGAGCACTTGTGTAGCATTTGTGAGGCCCTGGACTCAGTTCTTAGCATGGTTAAAAAACAAACAAACAAATCAACTGAGGGCCCCACCTGCTACCACTCCCACCAAATCTTCACCAAAGCAAATGTGTTGATTCATAGGGATTTTTTGTGTGTGGTGTTTTGTTTTGTTTTGTTGGTATTGAGGACAGTACCCAGGGCACTCTCTACATTAACTTATAATCCCAGTCCTTTTTGTTTTTTTATTGGTGGGGTGGGGAATACTGGGGCTTGAACTCAGAGTCACTTAACCACTAAGCCACATCCCTAGTCCTATTTTGTATTTTATTTAGAGGCAGGGTCTCACTGAGTTGCCTAGCGCCTCATTGTTGCTAAGCTGGCTTTGAACCCGAGATCCTCCTGTTTCAGTCTCCTGAGCTGCTGGGATTACAGGTGTGCACTGGCTAACATGTGATCTGGCTCCTATTATCTTTCTGATCTTCTATTCCTCTTTCTCTCACTCTTCTGCTGGAATCACATTAGGTCCCTGGTATTTCTTGAATATGCAAGGCATTCTACTATCTTGGGGACTTTAAAATATCACAAAATCACAAATACTTTTCCTCTTCTTTCTCATCAGTTCTTTCTGGAAGATCCTGCATAATATGCCCCAACCGCGCTTTCCAATATTTCCTCCTGCAAATATTCTGCATTAACTCTTTCATTCAGTCAAACTGAACCATTTACCTTTCCCTTATTCTTGTACTTTCTGTTCAGGCTGTCCCTTTTTCCTTGAATGCTTAATTCTCATCTAGGTATTTAGTTACCTTTACCTGTACGCTTTACTTTATTTGTGGGACAAGGTTTCATCTCATTTCACAAATAATTTAAGGAATATGACCTAACTCAAACACAGCTTCTCTTAAACTGACTTCCTCACTTGCCAAATACATGACCTCAGTCAAGTTGCTTACCTTCTCTGTGCTTGATTTTCCCAATCTATACAATTATAATGATAGCACCCTACCTTATAGGGGGTATTTTGAGAAATAAGTGGGACAACCTCTTAAATACATTTAGCACAATGCCTAGAATTAATTTAAAAATGTTTGTTGAGTACTTACTATGTGCCAGCAAATGAAACACACAGAGTATCCCCTTGTAGGAGTACTCTGGGAGGAAAATGCAAAATTTGATTCACACATAGTCATGGTCTCAAAACTAAGTAATACCACACACTTAGGTTTGGATTCTCTCTACCACCATCATTACCATCACCTCAAAGAGAATCCTCAGGGGCTGGGGAGATAGCTCAGTCGGTAGAGTGCTTGTAAGCACAAGGCCCTGGGTTTGATCCCCAGCAAAAAAAAAAAAAAAAAAAAAAAAGAAAGAAAGAAAAGAAAAAGAAAAGAAAATCTTCAGAGTCCCCTTCAATAAAAGATAGCTTTGCTCAAACTAAAGGAAAGGACGGTGCCAGAGACCACAGCAAACATTACTGTTCACCTAACAGGCTAATGGAAGGAATAAGGGAAGAAGGTATCCATACAGGCTTCTTATTCACTTTTCAGAATCACTTTCTTTATAAAAGAATGTGAGGCAAAAGGATAAAAGGGAAATTTCCTCATTGTCCTTCACAAAGTTCTGTAGAGGGAAAGTAAATTCAGTCCCTTTGTCCTACCCATTTACCTAATGTAAATAAATAATAATTAAGAACATTATTCAACAAATATTTACTATGGGCCTCCTCTGTGGACCACACATAGTAATAAATGCACTATTCTCACCCATTTCAATATTTCTAGAGATTATTTTACTAAGTACCTTTTTAAAAGTTGTTTTACATCTGGCCTTTATAGATGAATGAGCTGTTTATGCTAAAAGGTGACCTTATGACTGCTGGTATGCATTATAATCATAGTATTTTCCCAAAAAGTCAAGGATAAGCCTCTGACACAGCAATCTCGTAATCCAACATGCTTCTCTCTGCATAAAGAATGCTTCATAGGCAGAACTGAGTATAGGGTGGGAATCTGAGCTGCATGCAGCTCCCTTTGGATATTTTGGTTATAGGACCATACCATCAAACAGAGCAAGCTGGAGTTCTGCCAAACGAGCTCAAACCCCCAGAAAAACCAATGACATTCATCAGGCTAGAAGAGAAACCAGCATCTTTTCTTTATGAATTACCAAAGCTCGTTGAAATCGTACGAAGACCTTAAACATTAAAAAGATTATGATGTTTTCCTTTCCCATACATACACACAACTCAAGATAAGTGTGATTAATTGCAACGAAGCTCTGATTTTTCTCATGAGCCAATTTCAATATTTTATCTTAAATACAAAATACGAAGTTATTTTCAGAAAAAGTGTAGAGATGTGGCTCCCACTATGTAAAATGTGTGCTTCCTTAGTTTACCTATTGCATAATTCATCACTATATATCACGAACCAAGAGAGGCCTAGGGCAGAGAGTTCCCTAACTGGTTTAAACTCAGCCAAAATATAATACCTTTCATAGTATTTAATATTTTATTCTATCTTCTGTTTTGTGCCCACTCCAGTGCACGCCCAAGGCAAGAGTTTATACTAGAGGCTTCCTCTTCTAACCATGTCTTTCAGTAATACACCCTTAAGAGACCCATTACACAATTCAAAGGTCCTTCAGCACAAATAGTTTGAAAGCATTAATTGTACCACTATATCTGCCAATCTTGCTTGACAAGACCATGGAAGAAGCTACAGAAGAAGTTCCCAAAAGTTCTTATGTGGTCAATACAGGGGACTGACAGTTAAATGCAACACGAAAATAGACTCCATAGTCACCTTGTGCACCCATGTGTACCTCACATGCATACATGCCAGGCAAGTGCTCTACTGCTGAGCCACAACTCCAGCCCCTGGATAGGCCTTTGAGTAACATCCTTTAACTACTTGATTTCTGCCACAGCACACTTTCTAAAAGTTTACGTATAATAAGTAAAAACCGATTATGTAGAAATATACTTTACAATTTATATATGTATTTTCTTAATTTTTATTTGACCTTCTATACCTTATACATTTATACATCTGCATTTTCTGCCTTTATTTGTAAAATTCTGGAGTACAGATGTGAACACAATTTTCTTTTCAGAGCACTCTGAACAACGTATGTGCAACCTGACACTTAAAAATATTTTCTGATAATATGATGGAGAAATGGAATCATCACCCACTGACTGGGACACTGTTAACCAAGGAAAAAGGAGGATAATTAAGAGAAACATGTAGCCAACCTTTCTGACATTGTCTGCCTTTGGCAAAGGTCCTGCTGAGTACTCATTCAGCACACATTTGTGATTTTAGTCTATTATAGTTTGTATTTACAGCCATAATTAATAAAACTGAAGTCTAGCAGGAGCTGAGATTACAGGCCTGAATTTCTGCCCAGCTACCATCTGATTAGTGTGCAATCCTTTCCTGTACCATTCAGATCTATTGTCTATCCTTTGTTAAACTTGATGAAAGCAGAGCCTGTGGTTAACTGCTGCTGACCCTTACTCTGAGACCCTATGCCAGTTAAAAGCCTCTGCTCTACAGTTGCTATGGAAACCACTACCTATTCCCACAACCCATTTTGACTCTGCCTCTATGTGGCACTCTTTTCCAATTGCAAAAGAGGAGGCCTGCACATCTCTTCATGCTGTTTTCCATATTCGGATCTGCAAATGGGGGTGGGAGTCATTACCTTATGTGTCATTTGGAGTGAAATACCCCCACCAACTAATGTTCTATCACTACTCATTTCCCTTTCTCTGTTACAAAAAAGATTTTCAGAGCCATGTCCAAATTGGTTACAGAATGCACTGGCTGTTTTGCCATAATACACTTCCAGGCTAGCCAGGATTGCTGTGAGGTATTTAACATATAGACACTGCCCAATCAGAATGTGGTTAACAGACAACCTTGCTGAATCAGGTACTCTGCTCCTTTCTACACCCTGTACCATCCATCCCCAAAGTGTGAGGTAAATGGTACAAAAAACAAAAAAAAAAAAAGTGCAGGCTTTTGGTCTGGTACATCTGTGTACACAATGATTCAGTATCCTGGTTAAAAGAAGCTTTAGTGCAAAATAGGCTGGGGAGACACCTGGAAGAATGCGGTGGGGGCGGGGTGGATGGGAAGACTCACAGCACCATTTTTACAAAGACATTCCAGTCAGTGGTAAAACAGTGCCAGCCCTCCTCAGTTCTCCTTCCCATTCCCTGATTCTTTGGTTTTGGAACTGTCACCTCTTCTTTGGTTCAAACATTTACCCCTTCTGTTTTGAGAACTCCCTGGGGCCTCCTAAGGTTACCGATTTCACGGTGTCACATCACATGTAGTTGGGAAGGTCTTTCCTGGGTTTTACTCAAATCCCCCTTGCTGCAGTCTGACCTCATAGCAGTCCTGCACTGAGTCCTGCGCTCAGCAGAGATGGAGACTAGCCAAACACTATCTTTGGAATAACAACTCACCAGGGACTCAGGGCCGGAAGGTCATTCTGTCCCAATACTGCGCAGCCTTTCTGAGCACACCCAGGGCCTGGGGCAAGGACAGGGAAACCGAGGATGGAAACCAGGACCCTGCCAGGCAGTGATCAAAAAAAAAAAAAAAAAAAAAAAAAAAAAAAAAAAAAGCGCCAGACGGTAATACAGACGCACAAACACAGATGGAGACGATACAATCTCGGAGACAGAGGGACAAGATGGCTCCCTCAGTTCGGGCGAGGCTGCGGAATTGCCAGACAGTACTTATCGGGGACATATCCTAACTAGCGGCTTCTTCTGGCGCCAAGGCAATCGACTCGACCCTCCTCTGGGTCCCTCTGAGCCCCTACCCCAGCTCAAGTCAGAGTGGAAGCGCCTTCTGGAACACTGGAGGGGGGCTGAAGGCGGCGGCCACCACCCCCGACCCAGGGAGACCGCAGAGCCAGAGCGTCGGTGCCCCAGCCCGGCCTCTGCGGCGCCTGTGTACCGCCCTCTGACAGGCAGCGGCCAATGAGCAGCTCCTGCCGCCGGCCTTTAAGAACCGCGCTCACTCTCTCCGCAGCGGACGCAGCCGGCATAGCACTCCACCAGAGTTTCCATGGAGACCGAGGCCGGGCCGGCGCGGCCTCGCGGCGTTGCCATGGAGACAGCTCCGGGGCTAGGGCTCCGAAGCTCCGGCTCACCGCTGCCTCAGAACCCTGCAGAGCGGCTGTGCGAGACCGGAGCCGCGGTGGCGGCCGCACGCTGGGACCTGCGAAAACACTCTTTGCTCATCGTGATCGGTGATATCGGTACTGAGAGTCAGCTGAGGGCCGTGCGGGCCCACCTTGAACAAGGTGAGCTGCTGTTCTGGCTGTGCCTGCAGCATCTCCATCCCGTGCTTCTCCGCCATCTGCATTCACCTCCCATTGCGCACGTCTGCATTCTCCATCCCAGTGTGCACTTTCAGAGACCTGCGCCCCTGTCACCTGCATCGTCCATGCCATGTGTCCGTATCCTCCCCAAGCTGCTAACATCTTGTTTCCCCACCCTTTCCGCACACCCCGTGCCGCTTTGCAGTCACCCTGAGGAGGGGGAACTCTGTGCAGCCCCTAGGGCCCCTGTGGTCACACCCCTCTCCTGCCGTGTCCTGAAACTCCTCACCATTCCCTATAAAGTCCATGTCCCTACCTTACAGTTTCTTCTTTAGGGTCCCTGAACCCGCACAGGGAGGTTTCTGAACGCAGCGTACAAATGTCAAGCCTCTGAATGCCGGCAGCCAACGTGAGAGAGTGACCTTCGGGACTATCAGCTCTTCAGTCCTCACCTCCCTCCCCTATGCCTGTGGCGCAGTGCTGCGGAGCCACCTGCGGGTGGAGGCTAACCGCCTAAGGGTGGAGGCAAGGAGGGGGGTCATAGAAGGATAGAAGGGAGAATCTAGAATCTGATTAAGCTGTAGAGACCGCGAAGGCAGTCAATAGTATAGGGGAATAGGCCTTTAGGTTCCACTTCTACCAGAGCTGGGCAACCTTTCTAGAAAATTGCTACCTATAAACTCATTAAAGACCAAGTTTCGTCTTAACTCTGTCCTCCTCTGGCACTGGCAAGAAAAGGTGCAGGTTAGAAGATAGACAAAGGTACTCACCATCCTTCTTAGAGAGAGCTGATCATGGCAGCTGTCCTGATCCCCTCTTTTCCTTCCCCCTTCTGTGAGATTGAAAGTGTTCCCTGCAGTCCTACTCCCTAACTTTTTATCTAGAACCCTCTTTGTTTCTTTTCTCTCACAGGGATTCTCTCCTGGGACATTGACTTATCATCCTTTGACTTGAACCAACAGTTGAGACTCTTCATTACCCGGCACCTAGCTCACTTCTCCTCAGAGGTCAAAGGTTAGGATTAGTATCATTTGTGTCAATGCTTTTGGGTTGAGGGTTGGTCACAGAGAAGCAGAGGTTCAGTCTCCCTGACAAAACTGGCCTTGTGGGAGGTGGGGGGGAGAGGGACTCCTGATGGGAAATTCGCAGGGCTCCATAGCTATCCCCACATACCCAGTGTACTTTGCAGACACATGGTATGATAATAGAAGGAGTCTGGAGAATATAATTTCTCCAAGAGAGTTGTTTGTGGATAGCTATTGCCATGTACTAAGGAAATGAGGTACTCCTCTTGACTGGATCAGTCATCTCCCATGCAAAAATCCACTCTTTTCATTTGTGTTCCTCTTTGTGCATCCCTGCTTCCCTTTACAGAGACCCCATAATGCCCCACTCATCTTCCCAGACTTTTGCTTAGAAAAGTCTATCCTCCAGGATTCAGGGTTTCTACTTCTTTTGGCTTAACCAGCAGATCTCCAGAGTAGGTAGAATCCTGGTGCTAAAGGCTAATGAGCACCCTTAAATCCAGGGTGGAAAGAGGGGTTCTCCTGGATTTGTTATAGGAACTAGTTACAGTGTGAGGTTTTGTCTGAGATCAAAGCTTACAGAAGGTGATTTCCTATTCTACTGGGTCTGAGAAATGAGTTTGATTTGAGAAAAGATTTTAGGAACCATAATTCCATGACAGATGGGGAGATTGCAGAAAGTCCTACATCCTGTTATAAAAGTGCCAGGCATCTAGTCATGTTATTAGTAAATTCTGTCAGCTTGACCATGTAACTTTATAAAATATAAAATTCATGCTACTCAACAGCCGCTGCACCTAGTAACTGAATTCATGTATAGAGAATTCTCAATTATCTAAGGTAGATAGTTACCTCTCTTCTTCCTGTTCCTAACTGTAAGAAATGTCTTTGTGGTTTATTGATCACTGATTGCTCTAGAGAGGCTGCTGAAACAAGATGGAGAAAACAAGGTTAATATGACAAAAACTCCATTATCTTGGGATTATGTGCAGCAATTTAAAAATGTGAGGCTGGCATTTTCCTGATGTTACTGGCCTCCTGCTAAAGTGTGCCATTTACTCTTTTGATATCATCTTTAATTTATTTGTTTTTGAGAGGTTAGAACTTTTTGTGTGTGTGTGTGGGGGGGGTGCTGGAAATCAAACCCAGGGCCTTGTGCTTGCAAGACAAGCACTCTACCAACTGAGCTACATCCCCAGTCCTAGAACTTTTAATTATAATGGTTGGAAATAAAGTAAAGCAGAACTTACAATGACTGAGTCCAGAATGACCTTTCCTACCTTGTCAGTTTCATGGGTATGGGAACTGTGCAGTCCCTGCCACCCCATGTCAGAAGGGCTACAGCTTGTTTGTCACTGTCTTGAAATTCTTAATGATCTTTTAAAAAGGAGTCCCACGTATGCATTTTTCACTGAGACCGACCACTTTCTATTTAAAATTACTCACATCATGGCTTCCTCCATTATCCCTGATGACTGCAAATCAACAGTTTTACCCCTTAGTACTCCTGGAAGCATTAGTGCAAGGTGAGCAAGGGATGACAGAGGATGAAATTAATGACTAAATTTAAGTTTGGGGATTACCTGCTCATATTAATAATTCACATAGAATTCTTTTACCTTGTCCTTTTGGCCACAGAAGGTAGGCTGTTGTCTGGAATGATCAGAACTTAAGTCAAAGTTCTTAGTCATTTTTGCAGATTAAGATGAAGGGATCTTGGGAAGAGGTTTACAGGGAGATGTATAGTTATTCTCAAGCATGGATAGAGAAATACTTACTAGACCTTTTCAAAGAGTTTTGCTATGGTGTCCTCAAGGGGCTTAGGATCATACACCCTCAGGGCTTACTTTAGCATACTAAATTTTTTTAAGTTTGGACATTTTCACAGTGGTCTGTCTATGTCCCTGGAGAATAGTCGAGTATTTCCTGGAAAAAACCCACACAGTTCAAGACAGCCACAGCCCCACCCCTGCTGGCTCCTCTTTCAGCTGTCCCCACAAACAACAGTCAGCCTAGAGCAGCTGCAGACACTGCCCCTCCCTGCAGCCTCCTGTGAGTGAAGAGGCAAAGGACATATGCTAGTGCTTTATGACTTGATCCTTTCTGCCTACCTCACAGACTGGACCACCATTTCTATCACCATCTCTAACCTGGACCAAAATGCGAAAGGGGACAAAAAAATAAAAATAAAAATAAAAAAAAAATGTATCCTTCAGTGACAGGAAGAGTGCAATTATTCCTAGGCACCACCCCCTCCACATTCACCCACCCACACACGGAAATGAGGGACCTTCTGATGGAGAGCCAGTGGCCCAGCTCCTTCTAGTGGTCAAGTCTGGTAAAGCTTTCAAGGGTGACTTTTGCATCAGGTAGTCACTAGCAGTGACTTGGGGCTTTCCTTTATAACTCCTGCAAAAATATCTGCAGCTTTTGAGCATTTTAACACAAACCTAGAAACAATTAGAACAATGGAAAAAAGTTTTGGGAACTGGTGGTATAGCTCAGTGGTAGAGCACCTACCTGCTTATCATACACAAGGCCCTGGGTTCAATCCCCAGCACTTTAAAAAATGAAAAACAGAAAATAAAGAAAGAAAAGAAAGAAGGGGGGAGAGAGAGAGAGAGAGAGAGAGAGAGAGAGAGAGAGAGAGAGAGAGAGAGGGAGAAAAGAAAGCTGAATTTCAACAATACTATGATATTTCTACCATTGTGCACCTATAGAAAGAGGAGGATTGGCCAAGTGTGGTGGTGTATGCCTGCAATCCCAGCAATTCTAGGATCACAAGATTAAACTTCAACGATTTAGCAAAACCCTTAGCAACTTAGTGAGAACCTGTCCCAAAAGAAAATATAAAGGCCTGGGGATGTAGCTCAGTGGTAGAATACTCTGGGGTTTAATCCCCTGTACACACACACACACACACACACACACACACACACACAAGAAAGAAAAAGAAAAAAGAAAAAGGAGGATTGATATTCTAGGACTAAAAACCACAGCCTGAAGAGCCCATTTGAGATCTTCTGTTTAACTCTCTGTTATCACTCTGTTATGTGCTTAGAAAGGACAATTCTGTTACTCCTCTTAACATGAAAGCCATCCTGAATTAAGACAACAGCTAATTGGCCCCTGGAACTGGGGCCCATGTTGCTGTCCGAAATAGGAAAGCAGGAACATGAATAGAACCTTAAGTTTCATCCTGCAGGCACCTGCAGTCCTGGGTTTACCTGGAAATGTGGGGTAGTCCAGAGTTGGTCTGGTCTGAAATTCTGATTTAGGATTTCCCTGATCACCTAAGTAACCTTTTGCAGACATCCAATGGCATGTTTACATTCCAAGTTTAAGATTCAGAAACAGCACTTTTTCATCTTTTAGGTCAGTCAATCTTCACAGCATTATTGAAGGATGCTACTAAGACTATATTCATTTTATAGTTCAGGAAGCAAGCTCTGAGAGAAACAAAGCAGCTTGTTTAGAAGCATGATTAGTAAAACGGTAGAGTCAGGTCTCAGATCCAGGGCCTCTGTTCTTTGTGTCTGAGCTCTAGCCTGTCTCTCTTTGGCATCTCACCATTGCATTGCAGCAGAAACTAAGGACACAGCAGGTTTAGGGTTGGTTGTTGTGGGTGACTGTTCAGAGTGTGAGGGCTGAAGGAAGTTCCACTGTGAGTTGGACCCATGCCCAGGGTGTGGCCCTTGGGGATGGCAGCTAAGAATAAGGGTGGGTTCTGCATTGGGCTGGGAAATGTTATTTCATTCTTAAGTCAAATGTATACTCAAGTTTCCTCCTAACACTCCAGAGAACTCTAGAAAGCAGAAAGGAGATAGAAGGCTCAGGAAGGAGAAAATAAGAACTATGAAGTTGTGGAAGGGAGGTATTTCCTTTTGTGATGCTCTGAACTCAGCATGTTTTGCATTGTGTACCTCTGCAGATAGCCTCTTCTTTCCTAATGGGGATGTTGCCATGTTGCTGCTTTGCATCCCCGGATCTGAGCAAGGATTCTTCTCCCCCCCCCCCCCCAGCAGGAGTACTGGTGACTCAGCTCCTCCTCTTCTCCGACTGCAGTTAAGGGGGGGCGGTTGGGGATGCTGAAAGCGAGACTATTTTGGCTTCTCTGACCTTCAAAAGCAGTCTCTTGGCAGCCTGGGGCAAGGGTGGGGCTGGTACTGGGGTGTGGATGGGCGGAAGTCACTGTGCCCAGGTCCATAAGAGCTGTCCAGGACTGGGGAGGGTTAATGAGAAGAGGGCAGGGTGTGAGAGAATGAGCATCACCCACTGGAAGTGAATGCCGGAGCTCTCCAGATCCTTCCTTTGAGTTCTGGAGCACTTTACTAAATCTAAGACAGAGGTAGAGACTAAGGGACACAGGGTCAACAATAGAAGGATCAAGATAATGTAAGACAAAGACAGCAAAAGATGCAAAAATGTACAGAGACAAGAAGAGTATAGGGACCCAACCACCCTAGGAAGTTGTTATAAGTTTTTTTTCTTAATCCAAACAGTACTTTAATTTACATTTAATAATTGGTCTATAGTAACCTTGCTTGAGCTGGAGATCCTTAGTCCTTGTTAACTCTTTCACTGAAAGCAGAAAGCTCCCGCCCCTTCAGAGATGCTTTCTTATATCCAATGACTCAAGAATCCCAAGGATCAGTGCCATTATAGTTGCTCTGTTGTGCTGCATTGGCACAGACCTGCATGATGTTCCCTGTGTCCCACCCCAATGGGCTAGGAACCATATCCACTCCAGAATTTCAAACCACCCCTAACCCTAAAGCAAACTCATTTCTGCTCTCGCTTGTCTTCTATAGCTGCAGTTCAGAAGAAAGTTTAGCTTAGCATATCTCCCATCTCCCACATACTTTGGGGCCCCCAGCCTCTTTGTCTCCTGCTCCTACAGGGACTGAAGTTCACTCCCTGGGTCCATCTAAGGGAAGAAGCAGTAGATGGTTTCTAAGAGAAGGGGGAGGGCCCATGTGGCCCATATCTCTATATCCCTGCTAGGAGCTGTAGCATATAGGGCTTTGGTCTTTAAGTTGATACTGAAAGGGTATTTCTTCACTAAGCAGGGTTGGGCAAGAAGAATACTATGGACCATAGGATGTCACCCTGGTTCTTCAAGCTGTTAGACAGCTCCTCAGCCCAGCAGAGTCAAACTGAAGCAATAGAGCACTAAACTGATAATGTGAAGGCAAAGAAACAGTTAAGTCTCTAGTGCCTCGTCACAGACCAGCCCCTCTTCCCCGCCCTGGCGCCGCCCTCCCCTTCTAGTGCCCCCCCCCCCACTCCCACCCCAAGTGCCGCAGACTCTTTCCTGAAGCTGCCGGCTGAGGCCGGAGCTGCCGCCTCCATGAGGGGCACCCTCCCACACCCCAGGGTAAGAACCAAACTGATGGGCTTGGCATGGCACATAAGTGAGGGTGCTGTGATAGGGAAATGGGATGGGGGTGACAGAATGGTAGACGATACCTGGCAATCTGGTGCTTCTTGATTTAGCCCAGCGGGTTGGGCAGGCTTGGGGAATAGAAAGAGAGGATGAACACTACAGCCTGGGGTCATCCTGGACCCAGAACCAGGCAGAAACCAACTGGGGCTGTGACAGTTCACCTCTGCATCTGGGCGGGGGTGGAAGAAATCAGCTCTAGGGCAGCAGCAGAGGGTAGTGCCGCTGGCTCTGCCTGGCATCCCAGGGTGCTGGAGGGGTTTGGGGCTGTCTTTGGTGAGACGCAGAAGAATCTGAAAAAAGAGGGGTGTTATGGGAATGCGCCTAATGGGAGGGTCCCTGGGTGTCAGCTGCTGGATTGCTCAGCTGCTCCTATGCTGAGGGTGAGTGAGGCAGTGAGTTTTTGCCAAGTAAGGGAAGGTGGGGAACATTATGGAAAAGAAGGGAGAAAAGGGTCATAAAGACGTGGCACACGCCTCCTCACAGACCAGGCGGTTTGCAATGGGTTCCCTCCACCCCATACCCTGTGGGCCGCTTGAGACTGGGGCTTTAACCCCACCCCCCGCCCTTGTGGCCCCTCTGAGGCCACTCCAGAGATTGAGAGCACTCCTTCCCCGGCAGCTGCTCTGCATTCCCGGTACTGTCAACCCCTCAGGTTCCCTGCCTAAGCCCCACCCCCACCTCATCTCTGCTTTTCTTCCCAAGATGGGGGCTCTTGAACAGAGGAGCCAGTTTCTTCTCCCTCTCTGTATTCCCCCCACCCCCAACCCCCCATGCAGAAGCAGCCAAGAAAATGACTTGTCATGCTGGGGTGGGGGGTGGGGGCGGAGCTGGAGGCTGAGCTCAGTGCGCACACTCACACACACTCACACACTGCGGCAAACTGCAGCTGCCCGAGCGCCCCCCCCTTCCCTTCTGCCTCACTGCGGAGACACCTGCCCTCCTGTCTGCTCAGCCTCCGAACCCGCAGCCCACCCTGCATCCAGTACTGGCCAAGTGAAGTGCCCCTGCCTCGAGATAGTCCTCTCCAAAGAAAAAGGAAAAACAAGTCAATTTCCTTCAGTGGGAGAGCTGGGGAGTAGAAGAGAGAATCAAGGCTTTCCCCCAGGCTTGAAAAAGAGGGGCTAAGGATATAAACCATGGAACTGAAAATCAAAATCACTCCCCAGGTAGAGTGAGGCATAGTCTTGTGCCAGACAGGAACTGGGATCAGAGAAGTCTTGTGGTTATAAACTGGGGACTGTGGAGCTGTGTGGAAGAGGGTGGTAGAAAGCAAAATAAGTTAATACCATAGGTATTTTTCTTTTTGCTCGATCTAGCTTAAAAATGTGACCTTGTTTGTGTGGGGGGAATCCTTGTCCTTTTAAACTACTTGATATCCTACCTGCCCAAACCCTGCTTCTGCCTGCCTCAGAGATGGCTCTCGTCCTCTGAACTGACCTTAGAGTTTCCCTCAATTCCCAAGTTTATAGAAGAGAATCTTGAACTCCTCTTGGGCCCAACACACCCTGTATGGGATTTGGTCTTCTGGTATCAATCATGGTTTATTTTCCCTGGAGCTGCATTTACAGCCCTGTGCTGCCAGATCTGCCTGATCCTAGCATTATGCCTTTTCCTCTTAACAAAGGCCCTGGCCCCAGGCTTCTCTTGTCTGAGCTCCAGAAAGAAAAGAGTTGGGTCAGAGAAGAGGGTCTAGGGAACTGATTATGAGTTCTCCCACAAGTGTCCTGCAGACAGCCCACTTCCCAGGCCATCTGTTGGATTCTCTGCTTCTAAGGTTAACTCCACTGTGACTGTTATTGGGAAGAGGGTGGGGGAGGAAGGGTGGAAGCTGGGGACAGTAGCATCCTTCTTAGCATTGGTCCAACCTGCTACTTTCTTTGCTTCGTTACTTGGTGTTTCATGTGATCCTGGAGAAGGGCAGTTATTAGGGGACATGGGAATGGTTTTTCTTTCTCCATGGCCTAGGGAACACCTGAATCTCTCCTTCCTTATTTATGTCTCTTTCTTTCTTCTTTTTCTTTTTTATTGTACTGTTAATCCCAGGGATGGTTTACCACTGAGCTACATGCCCAGTCCTTTTTCATTTTTTATTTTGAGACAGAGTCTCACTATGTTGCTTAGGACCTCACTAAGTTGATGAGGCTGGAATTGAATTTGCAATGCTTCTGCCTCAGCCTCTGAGTTGCTGGGATTACAGGGGTGTGCCACCACACCCAGCATTGACCTGTTTCTTGTTTGTGAACCCCTCACTCCCCTCTTCATGGCAGAAGTTGCATAGGAGAGGGGCAAGGATGAGAGGAGAAACTGTTCAAGGAATGGGTTGTGCCATAGTGAACCAGGCCTCTCTGGAGCCTTGGGCCATGAAGGTGGGGCAAAAAAGGAAACTGTGGAACCTTTGGGCATGGGAACAGAATGACTGTATGCATGTGTGTGAGTGCAGGCTTGACTGACTCCAGAGGACAGAAACTTAGTTTAGAGTTCTGCATCCACTTTGAATTATAAAACCCCAAGTGCTGAGAGAGCATTTGTTTCTCTGTCCTCTGGAAAGGAGCTTTGGCCTTGGATAGGAGGTTGAAAAGCTGGATGAGGAGTCTATACTCCACGGAAGCTCTCATGTTTTTATTTCTAGACATTCTGCTGGCATGAAAGCCCAAGGCAAAGGCAAGCGAGTGAAGAGAAAGCTAGTAAGGATCATCATTATCCCAAGAGCCCTCTAGCCAGCTGAGCTCTCCCTCCCCAGGCAGCACCAGGAGCTTAGTGCTCCAGAGGGACAAAAGCTTCTTGTCAACTGTCTGAGTTCCAGGCAGAGGGGTGGGGATATGGGCAGCAGAGGGTGTGACAGATGAAGGGAGGGAGAAGACAGTTAGTGTGGGAGAAGGGAGATGGAAACCCTGAAAGGGAAAGTCTGGAGCAGCCAGTTGCTCCACGTTATTTAGCAGTATCCAAGGTGGCTGGGTCAAGGGATAACCAGGCTTCTCTTTCCCCTAAGCCACATTTTCTGATTATGCATTCTTTCCTCTCCTACTCTCAGGCCAGAGGACCCTCTGCCACCAGAGTGAGAGCCTAGAGACCATCATCTTGGTAAACCCCAGTGCAGACAGCATCAGCTCTGAGGTAAGGCCAGGGCCTGTGACTTGCCCAGAGGACTGCTGCAAGTGATGTCATCCACCTTTTCCAGTGCTACCACTTTAAAGTCAAGAATCCTCTGTCTGCCATCTAAGCTGACTTGCAATATCTAGCCCTACTCTGGAGGTGTTGTAGGGGACACTGCTGGCATGTCCTTGCAGTGCTGGATGGAGGCAGGAATGTTCAGTGCTTTTCATTGTGTTCCTCACACCTGTGACCACTTCCCTCCTTCCATTCCAGGTTCATCATCTCCTTAGCAGCCCATCAGCTCACAAACTACTGATCTTGAGTGGTCAAAGTTTAGAACCTGGGGGAGACCTCATTCTTCAGAGTGGTACCTACTCCTACCAAAATTTTGCACAGGTCCTTCACAACCCGGAGGTAAGCTTCATGCCTGAGTGTCTGGGAAGAAGGGGATAAGGGACAGGATTTGAACTGTGGGAAGGAATCCAAGGAAGGGAAAGTGGTCTTTCTATCAGGGGTAATGACAGAAAGGTAGGATTTCACCTTTGGAGAGAGGTGAAGATTAGGGGATTAAATGAGAGTCAAGCTAAGACAAACCCAATGATCTGATCAGCTTCTATTTCCCATTCCTCTAGATTTCCCAATTGCTCAGCAATAGAGACCCTGGAATCCAGGCCTTCCTCACTGTGTCCTGCTTAGGGGAGGGTGATTGGAGCCATCTGGGACTGTCTAGTTCCCAAGAGACCCTGCATCTGAGGCTAAACCCTGAACCCATGCTACCCACCATGGATGGTGTGGCTGAGTTCTCTGAGTATGTTTCTGAGACTGTGGATGTGCCATCTCCCTTTGACCTGCTCGAACCCCCCACCTCAGGGGGCTTCCTCAAGCTTTCCAAGCCTTGCTGCTACATCTTCCCAGGTGGCCGTGGGGACTCTGCCCTCTTTGCTGTCAATGGTTTCAACATCCTGGTAGATGGTGGTTCTGATCGCAAGTCCTGCTTCTGGAAGTTGGTACGGCACCTGGACCGCATTGACTCAGTGCTGCTCACTCACATTGGGGCAGACAACCTGCCAGGCATCAATGGACTGCTTCAGCGCAAAGTGGCAGAACTAGAGGAGGAGCAGTCCCAGGGCTCCAGCAGCTACAGTGACTGGGTGAAAAACCTCATCTCCCCTGAGCTTGGAGTTGTCTTTTTCAACGTGCCCGATAAGCTGCGGCTGCCTGATGCCTCCCGGAAGGCCAAGCGCAGCATTGAGGAGGCTTGCCTCACTCTGCAGCACCTAAATCGCTTGGGCATCCAGGCCGAGCCTCTGTACCGCGTCGTCAGCAACACCATTGAGCCACTGACCCTTTTCCACAAAATGGGTGTGGGCCGACTGGACATGTATGTTCTCAACCCTGTCAAGGACAGCAAGGAAATGCAGTTTCTCATGCAAAAGTGGGCAGGCAATAGCAAAGCCAAGACAGGCATTGTACTGGCCAATGGGAAAGAGGCTGAAATCTCAGTGCCCTACTTGACCTCTATCACTGCTCTGGTTGTCTGGCTGCCAGCCAACCCTACTGAGAAGATCGTGCGTGTGCTGTTTCCAGGAAATGCTCCCCAGAACAAGATCTTGGAGGGCCTGGAAAAGCTTCGGCACCTGGACTTTCTGCGCTACCCTGTGGCCACACAGAAGGACCTGGCTGCTGGGGCTGTGCCTGCTAACCTGAAGCCCAGCAAAATCAAACAGCGAACTGATAGCAAAGAGAGCCTTAAAGCTGCCACCAAGACAGCAGTGAGCAAGCTGGCCAAACGGGAGGAAGTAGAAGAGGGAGCCAAGGAGGCCCGCTCAGAACTAGCCAAGGAGTTAGGCAAGACAGAAAAGAAAGCAAAAGAGCCATCTGAGAAGCCCCCAGAGAAGCCTGCCAAACCTGAGAGGGTGAGGACAGAATCGAGTGAGGTACTGAAGGCAGAGAAACGAAAGCTGATCAAGGACAAGGTAGGGAAGAAGCACCTTAAAGAAAAGATATCAAAGCTAGAAGAGAAAAAAGACAAGGAGAAAAAAGAGATCAAGAAGGAGAGGAAGGAGCTCAAGAAGGATGAAGGAAGGAAGGAGGAGAAAAAGGATGTCAAGAAGGAAGAGAAGAGAAAAGATACCAAGCCTGAGATCAAGAAAATTTCCAAACCAGATCTGAAGCCCTTTACCCCTGAAGTGCGTAAGACGCTCTACAAAGCCAAGGCCCCCGGAAGAATCAAGATGGACAAGAGCCGAGCTGCCCGGGGGGAGAAGGAGCTGTCTTCTGAGCCTCGGACACCCCCAGTACAGAAGGGGACTGTACCACTCCCAAATGTCAGTGGACACAGGGAGATGGTCCTGTCCTCACCAGAGGATCTCACGCAGGACTTTGAGGAGATGAAGCGTGAGGAGAGGGATTTGCTGACTGAAAAAAGGGACACAGGACTAAGAGAGAAACCACTCCCTGTAGATACTACAGAGGAGGGACCTCCAAGCACAGCTATCCAGGGAACACAACCCTCTGTCCCCAGGCTGGAACAAGAAGAACATGTAATGAAGGAGAAGGAAGTTGTTTCAGACCTCCCTAAGGAACAAGGCAGCAAAGACAGAGGCCCAGACTCTGGGGCTGAAACAGAGGAAGAGAAAGATACCTGGGAGGAAAAGAAGCAGAGGGAAACAGAGAGGCTTCCAGAGACAGCAGAAGCCAGAGAAGAAAGTGAACCTGAGGTAAAGGAGGATGTGATAGAAAAGGCTGAGGTAGAAGAAATGGAGGAGGTGCACCCTTCAGATGAAGAAGAAGAAGAGACAAAGGCTGAGGGTTTTTACCAAAAACATATGCAGGAAGCTTTGAAGGTAATCCCAAAGGGCAAGGAGGCTCTTGGGGGCCGGGAATTGGGACTCCAGGGAAAGGTGCCTGAGAAAGAGACCTCATCATTCCTAAGCAGCCTGGCCACCCCTGCAGGAGCCACTGAGCATGTCTCTTATATCCAGGATGAGACCATCCCTGGTTATTCGGAGACTGAGCAGACCATCTCAGATGAGGAGATCCATGATGAACCAGAGGAACGCCCAGTTCCACCCAGATTCCCTACAAGTACATATGACCTCCCTGGGCCTGAAGGTCCTGGTCCCTTTGAAGCCAGCCAGCCTGCTGATGTTGCTATTCCTGTCACCTCGAGCAAAGGCTATGGAGCACCAGAGACTGAACTCGCCTACCCGCCCAACATGGTGGCCGCCCCTTTGGCTGAAGAGGAGCATGTATCCTCAGCCACTTCAATCACTGAGTGTGACAAGCTTTCTTCTTTTGCCACATCAGTGGCTGAGGACCAGTCCGTGGCCTCACTTACAGCTCCCCAGACAGAGGAAACAGGCAAAAGCTCCTTGCTACTTGACACAGTCACAAGTATCCCCTCCTCCCGCACTGAAGCTACTCAGGGCTTGGACTATGTGCCATCAGCAGGTACCATCTCACCCACCTCCTCACTGGAAGAAGACAAGGGCTTCAAATCACCACCCTGTGAGGACTTCTCTGTGACTGGGGAGTCAGAAAGAAGGGGAGAGGTTGTAGGGAGAGTCTTGAGTGGGGAGAGAATTGTGGAAGAGGAAGAGAAGAAGGCAAATGTAGAGATGTCTGAGAAACTTCACAGTCAATATGGAACTCCAATGTTTGGTACTCCTGGACATGCCCTACGTCCAGGGGAACCAGCCCTTGGAGAAGTGGAGGAGCGGTGTCTCAGCCCAGATGATAGTACAGTGAAGATGGCTTCTCCTCCTCCATCTGGCCCACCCAGTGCCACTCACACACCCTTTCATCAGTCCCCAGTTGAAGAAAAGTCTGAGCCCCAAGATTTTCAAGAAGATGACTCATGGGGAGACACTAAGCATACACCAGTTGTGGGCAAGGAAGATGCTGCCAAGGAGACAGTCAAGCCAGGGCCTGAAGAGGGAACACTAGAGAAAGAAGGAAAGGTGCCTCCTCCCAGGAGCCCACAGGCCCAAGAAGAACCTGTCAGCATTGTTGGGATACATACAGGCCACACTATTCAGCTGTTGCCAGAACAGGACAAAGCAATAGTCTTTGAAACTATGGAGACAGGAATTGGGCTCCCAGGCCCAATTCTGGGAACAGAAGCCCTACCGAGAGAATTGAGGACATCACTCCAAGAACCTGGTGAACCTCAGAAAGATGAGACACTCTTATTTCCTGATCGAAGCCTTTCCCCTGAAGATGCAGAGTCCCTCTCTGTCCTCAGTGTAGTCTCTCCAGATACTGCCAAACAAGAGCCCACTCCCAGGTCTCCCTGTGGCCTGACAGAGAAGCACTTACAAAAAGACCTTTGGCCACAGGTTTCTCCAGAAGACACACAGTCACCTTCTCTTTCAGAAGAGAGTCCCAGCAAGGAGACCTCTCTGGATATCTCTTCAAAGCAGCTCTCTCCAGAAAGCCTTGGCACCCTCCAGTTTGGAGAACTAAGTCTTGAAAAGGATGAAAAGGGGCCTTTAATGCGGGCTGATGACACATCTTACCACCCAGCTCCTGTATCTGTTCCAGAGTCCACTGCAGCCACAGTGTCACCTCCCACAGATGGGACCACTGAATATTCTGCACAGACACATATCACAGATGAAAGCCCTGCCAGAAAATTACCTGCCAGCTCCTTCTCTCACTCTCCACTGTCAGGGGATGGTAAAAACTCACCTGGGATAATCACAAGCCCTGGTGAACATCTGACATTTGATAACTCCCTCACCAAGAGTTCTGAGTCTTTGCTAAGCCCTGCCATGGAAGACATTGCCATGGAGTGGGAAGGTAATGTTCCGGGGTTGAAAGACAGAACCCCAGAGCAGGAGGACAAGGAACCTGAGTCAAAGGATGAAGTCCTACATCAAAAGGACAGAATTCTGCACCAGAAGGATATTATTGTAGGGCAGAGGGATACAACCATGCATCAGAAAGGTGAGACTCTGGAAGAAAAGTATAAGGCTTTGGGACAGCAGGATAAGAATTTTGAACAAAAAGGCAAAGAATTAGACCAAAAAGATACAACCCTAGTGCAGAAGAATAAGGCTCTGGAACCAAAAGTCAAAGAGTTAGAACAACAGGATGAGGTCCTAGAACAGAAGGACAAGATCACAGAAGAAAAAGACAAGGTTGCAGCCCTGGAACAAAAGGACATAGCCCTGGAACAGAAGGACAAGGCCATGGAATCAAAAGACAAAGAAAAAAAACACAGTGACTTAGAACAAAAAGACAAGATCCTGGAACAGAAGGACAAGATCCCAGAAGAGAAAGACAAAGACTTGGAACAAAAGGACACAGTCCTGAAACAGAAGGACCAGACACTTGAATCAAAAGACAAGGAACAAAAAGACAAGATCTTGGAACAAAAGGATAAGATTGGAGAAGAGAAAGACAAAGCCATAGAACAAAGAGGACAAGATTTTGAACATGAAGACAAGGTTCCAAAAGACAAAGTCCCTGAACCAAAGGCCAGAGCTCTAGAAGAGACAGACAAAATGCCTGAACAGAAAGACAAAACCCAGGAACAGGATGAGGACTTAGAACAGAAAGATCAGGCCTTAGAACAAAAATATTGGGCATTAGGAAAGAAGGATGAAGCCCTGGAACAAGACAGTAAGATTGCTGAACAGAAAGATAAGGCTCTGGAAGAAAAGGATGAAACTCAGGGACAGGAAAGCTTTGTGCAGGAGGATAAAACCATGAAACCAAAGGAGAAAACAGTAGAAGAAAAATCTCCAGAAAAGTTCAAAGCTACAGAACAGAAGGGAGAAACTCTGCTGGAGAAGACCAAAGTTCTGGGACTGGAAGAGAGTCCAGTACAGGAGGGAAAGGTCCGAGAGCAGGAAGACAAGTACTGGAAGGAGCAGGGTATGCTCCAGGAGTGGCAAGAAACACCTCCAACCAGAGAGGAGCCAGTTGGAAAACAGAAAGATCCTGTCCCGGCATGGAAGGACACATCTCCTGAGCAGGAAGTCAGGTATTGGAGAGGCAGAGATGTGGCACTGGAACAGGACACATACTGGAGGGAGCTGAGCTGTGATAGGAAGGTCTGGTTCCCTCATGAACTGGATGGCCAGGAGGTTCGCCCACGGTATGCTGAGGAACGAGAGAGCACTTTCCTCGATGAGGGGCCAGATGAGCAGGAAGTGTCCCCTCTGCAGCAGACGCCCCGAAGTCCCTGGGCCTCACATTTCAAGGATTTCCAGGAACCTTCACCACAGAAAGGGCTGGAGGTGGAGCGCTGGCTTGCCGAGTCACCAGTTGGATTGCCACCAGAGGAAGAGGACAAGCTGACCCGCTCTCCCTTTGAGATCATCTCCCCTCCAACCTCCCCACCTGAAATGGTTGGACAGCGGGTTCCTTCAGCCCCAGGACAAGAAAGTCCTATTCCAGAGACAAAGCCCATGCCACCCATGAGGAATGAACCCACCACTCCCTCATGGCTGGCTGATATCCCACCATGGGTGCCTAAGGATAGACCCCTTCCCCCTGCACCCCTCTCTCCAGCTCCAACTCCTCCCACACCTGCTCCAGAGCCACATACTCCTGCACCCTTCTCCTGGGGCACAGCTGAGTATGATAGTGTAGTAGCTGCAGTGCAGGAGGGGGCAGCTGAATTGGAAGGAGGACCATACTCCCCACTAGGGAAGGACTACCGCAAAGCTGAAGGGGAAAGGGAAGAGGAAAGTGGAGCCGAGACTCATGATAGCAGCCCCTGCAGCTCAAAGGTCCCAGAGACCAGTGAGAGCCATGCCACCAGGGATACTGAGCAGACTGAGCCAGAACAAAGGGAACCCACACCCTATCCTGATGAGAGAAGCTTTCAGTATGCAGACATCTATGAGCAGATGATGCTTACTGGGCTTGGCCCTGCATGCCCCAGTAGGGAGCCTCCACTTGGTGCAGCTGGGGATTGGCCTCCATGCCTCTCAACCAAAGAGGAGGCTGCTGGCCGAAACACATCTGCAGAGAAGGAACTTTCCTCTCCTGTCTCACCCAAGAGCCTCCAATCTGATACTTCAACCTTTAGCTATGCAGCCCTGGCAGGACCCACTGTACCCCCCAGGCAGGAACCCGAGTTAGGGCTAAGTGTGGAGCCCAGCCTTGTTCCACCTGCAGTGCCCCCCCGTGCCCCTATCCCCCTCAGTAAAGGCCCAAGCCCCCCTCTTAATGGTAACATTCTAAGCTGCAGCCCAGATCGAAGGACCCCATCCCCCAAAGAATCAGTCCGGGGTCACTGGGATGACAGTACTAGTGACTCAGAGCTGGAGAAGGGGGCTCGGGAACAGCCAGAGAAAGAGACTCAGTCTCCAAGTCCCCCTCACCCCACCCCTGCAGGGCCCCCCACATTATGGCCTGAAACTGGGGCACATACCAGCCCTTCCTTAGACTCACACCTGGGTCCTGCCCGACCCAGCCTGGACTTCCCTGCTTCAGCCTTTGGCTTCTCCTCATTACAGCCTGCTCCTCCTCAGCTGCCCTCTCCAGCTGAACCCCGCTCAGCACCCTGCGGCTCTCTTGCCTTCTCTGGGGACAGAGCTCTAGCTCTGGCTCCAGGACCCCCAGCCAGAGCCCGGCATGATGAGTACCTGGAAGTGACCAAGGCCCCCAGCTTGGACTCCTCCCTGCCCCAGCTCCCATCACCCAGCTCCCCTGGAGTCCCTCTCCTCTCCAGTCTGCCACGACCTGCCTCACCAGCCCTGTCTGAGGGCTCCTCCTCTGAGGCTACCACACCTGTGATTTCAAGTGTGGCTGAGCGCTTTCCTCCAGGTCTGGAAGCTGCAGAACAGGAGTCAGGAGAACTGCACCCAAGAATGGAACCAGCTGCCCACAGCCTCTGGGACCTCACTCCTCTGAGCCCAGCACCCCCAGTTTCCCTGGACTTGGCCCCAGCTTCAGCTCCAAGCCTGGCTAGAGACATGGATGATGGAACCCTGCCCTGTCACCTAGAGTGCTCAGGGGAAGCCACTAAGAAGCCAAGCCCCTGCCAGGAACCCACTGGGGATTGTGCAGCCAATGGCCCAACTGAAACCAGCCCCAATCCCCCGGGGCCTACCACAGTCAAGACAGAAAAAGAAGAGGCTAAGGCCTGTCCTGCTTGGGAACGAGGGGCCTGGCCTGAGGGAGCTGAGAGGAGCTCTCGGCCTGACACACTGCTCTCTCCTGAGCAGTCACCGTGTCCTGGAGAGGGCTCTGTTGGCTCACCCCACAGTACCTCTTCCGAGGTTGAAGCTGGGCCTCAGGGATGTGCTGCTGACCCCCGGCCACACCGTGGGGAGCTTTCCCCATCCTTCCTGAACCCACCTCTGCCCCCATTCACAGATGATAGTGACCGTTCAACTGAAGAAGCTCGGTTGCTAGGAAAAGCGGGGCGGCGCAGGGCAGGAGGCCCAGGGGCCACAGGGGGCCCATGCCCGGTGGCTGATGAGACACCCCCCACATCAGCCAGTGACTCAGGCTCCTCACAATCAGATTCTGATGTTCCACCAGAAACTGAAGAGTGTCCATCCATCACAGCTGAGGCAGTCCTTGACTCAGATGAAGATGGGGACTTCTTGCCTGTGGACAAAGCTGGGGGGGTCAGTGGAACACACCATCCCAGACCTGGCCATGACCCACCCCCTGTCCCCCAGCCAGACCCCCACCCATCCCCTCCCCGCCCAGACGTGTGCATGGCTGACCCTGAGGGGCTTAGCTCAGAGTCTGGGAGGGTAGAAAGGCTAAGAGAAAAGGAGAAGGCTCAGGGGCGAGTAGGGCGCCGGGCCCCAGGCCGGGCGAAGCCAGCATCCCCTGCACGGCGTCTGGATCTTCGAGGAAAACGTTCCCCTACCCCTGGTAAAGGGCCTGTAGATCGAGCATCCCGGGCCACACCCCGACCACGCAGCACTACAAGCCAGGTCATCCCAGCAGAGGAAAAGGATGGACACAGCCCCATGTCCAAAGGCCTAGTCAATGGACTCAAGGCAGGACCAAGTGAGTATATCATGAAGAGAGGATTGTGGGTTGGGGCTCGGTATGGGCTAGTCAAAGACTAGCCATGGGAAAGAAGGGGAAGGTTGCCAAGAGTGTACTACTTTACTACAATGTGTCCTGGCTTGTCTCTACAGTGGCCTTAGGTTCCAAGGGTGGTTCTGGCTCCCCTGTATACGTGGATCTCGCCTATATACCAAATCATTGTAGTGGCAAGACTGCTGACCTTGATTTCTTCCGTCGAGTGCGTGCATCCTACTATGTGGTCAGTGGGAATGACCCTGCCAATGGTGAACCAAGCCGGGCTGTGCTGGATGCCCTGCTGGAGGGCAAGGCCCAGTGGGGGGAGAATCTTCAGGTGAGTAGCAAAAGATGCCAAGGAAGTATTCTGGTCAAAGCTTCTTAGAAGCAATAGCAGAACATAGACTGTACTCATAGACTGGTCTCAGGGCTGCTTCTGAGACCATCAGGTACCCCTACCTCTCACCTACCTTCCCTTCATGTTCTCACATCAGATATGTCTTGTCTGTCTCCTAGGTGACTCTGATCCCCACTCATGATACGGAGGTGACTCGTGAGTGGTACCAGCAGACTCATGAGCAGCAGCAGCAACTGAACGTCCTGGTCCTGGCTAGTAGCAGCACTGTGGTCATGCAGGATGAGTCCTTCCCAGCCTGCAAGATTGAGTTCTGAAAGAACCACCCTCCCTTACCTAAGGATCCACTCCCCAGGCTCCTTTAGAGAATGGCTACTGCTGAGTCCTCTGGGGTTGAGGGAGATGGAGCTGGGGTGTGGGCAGTGTCTTGCTGTGGTGACTTTAGGCTAAATGGGAGGTATCATCCCTTTCCTTCATTAATTTCTGAGAGGAGTCTTTAAACCAAAGGTAACAGGGATAGTACGGGGGAGGGTAAAAAATTTAGGATAAGAGGTTACCTGATGCCTGAGAACACTGGAGTGGTACCCTCTCCTAGCACTGCCAAATTTGGTATTGGATGGGGAGTGAAGATGGGTCTCAGCAACCTCCTCCCTCATGGAGGGAGATTATATCCCCAATCCTAGGGGCCTCCTTATCCCTATTTATTTAGCATCCCAGGAAGGATTAGTAATTGTAATTTATGTGGGCATAAGGATTCCTCCATCTCCCATTCCCTTAGCTGCCAAGGTCTGGGTTCTAGCAGGGGTCTTGGGGTACACCGCTGCTACACTGTCCTACTGTTTCTCTCAGTATCTGAATGTTTCAATCCAAAACTTGAAGCTCTTTAGACCAACAGACTGGTGAGAGGAGAAAGGAACTTATCTCCCAGTCACTGCTTCATACCATTCACATCCCAGGGCTGTACCCAGACCAGGCCTTTTAGGCAGCACAAAAGGGCAAAGAGAGCCCCCGTCCCAATCCCAGAATTCTTCCAAACTCCCTGACCCTTTGAAGTTTCAGTCACCCCATTCCAATTATCCTGACACTTCCTCATCCTCTGCTTGGCTTCTCTGCATGTGGTCATCTGCTGTGGCCTGGTGTGTAATGGGTTAAAAATAAGCCACTGCTTGACATCCCAACATTTGACACCCCAGCCATGTGCAACTCCCCCAACATTCCACTATGCCATTCTGCAGCTGAAATGGGAACACTGGCTGCCTCTCCAAACCCAAACTCTTGGAAAAAGGATCTGGGAGGTGGAGGCCAGGCCAGAGGACTTGGGGGACGAAGAGAGGAAGGAAGAGGACGAAGAGGGAGACGAAACTGAGCTATAGCTTAACTCCTACAGAGTGAAGTGAAAATACCACCCCAGGAGAGGACCTCACCCCAAGCAAGCCAGTGAGCAGCCCTGCCAGACTACTGCTGGACTGAGAAACCCAGACGCTGATAGTCATCGGGGCTCACCTTCTCTGCCAAATGACTGAGAAACCAAAATGAGCCCACCTTGTGTTCTTCCTAGCTCCCACCCTCCCCTGTGCTGCTGTGCTCTGCTCCTCCCTGCACTTCCCTGCTATAGTTCCCAGCTGCTGTAACAGAGCTGCCTCCAAGTCTAACAATAAATCAAGTTCATTGCAGATGGTGTAGTGCTGCTTAGGCTTTTTTGGACTCCACACATTGCTGAGTTACTGGGCCCTGGCTTCACCTCTGTGCTTCAACCAGCGTTGTCATTTATCTTGGAAGACTCCTTTGATTACAGGAAGTAGTTCCATGACCCAGGGGGAGTCAGAGAACATAGGATGGGTGCAGAGAGAAATAGTATGGGAACCAGCATAATTTCTGAAAATGGGGAAGAATGTCTGAATATGGGGAATAGGAGACTTAAGGTGAGAACATGGTTTGGGCAATGGAAGAGGGGAAGGATGCCTCCTGGGAATGGGATCTGCATTCCAGGGGGTCAACAGCAGAGGACCATTTTAAATGGATAAGGGAGGGCTGGGGATATAGCTCAGTTGGTAGAGTGCTTGCCGCTCAAGCACAAGGCCCTGGGTTCAATCCCCAGCACCACACAAAAAATAAATAAATAAATAAATAGAGAGATAAGGGAAACAGCAAACAGGTAAGGAGTTGTGGGGACACTGTGAAATTCAGAGTCTATTGAGGCTGAAAATCCCTTCTCATTGTGTAGTCACTGTGAATATTCCTCCAGGAAAGTAAAGACCCTGGAGTCTCCCCTTTTGTATTTATGGTCCTCATTTGGTAAAAAGGTAGCCCCCTCACTGTGAAACCCTTTATAGGGAGGGGGAATTGTAGTCCTTCCCATGTTCTGGGTTCTCCCAATGTAAAAATGACAATGGGATAGAGAAAGGGCATGGCTTCTTTATATCAAGTCCTCCTGACCTTCACTCCAAGTCATCAGAATGGAAAATTAGAAGGCTCTAAGGGTCTGGTGAGAAGTCAAGTACCCTCTGGTGCTTCTCAGCTCAAATCTCCACTCCCACTACCCAACAGACTATTCATTAAAGACTTTTGAAATGGTGGGCTAACTGCTCCAGGGACCTTCTGGGATGCCAGATCTCTATATTTTTATGACCCATTCCTGCTCGACTGTAATGGCTTTTGACTAATCAGATTCAGTCACAGACACAGATTAACTAGCAGTCGTATTCATTCTTCAATTCACAAGGACATCACCACCACCACCACCGTTCTCATTATTTCATATTTATTGAGCACTCTAATGTTCCGGCCCCCCGACTCCAATGACTGTATTACACCTCCTCCCCACCCTCACTCCCATCCCCAGATCTTTGGGAAAAGCTTAATAATCACATCTGTTCTAAAGAAACATGATATAAGGACAAACTTCTTGGGGACCCTGGAGTGATTGGTCTTTGGCCAGTCTGTCCCTGGCAAACTATGGAAATATATATATTAAATCTTTGCTCATGTCTGTACAATATTGATCTCTGCTAATTGCTTAAAATAGAACCTGATTCTCTACTACAGCATCTCCCAAGCCAAATGGCCCCACAACAAAAGGAGGCCCAGCTTCACAGATTGGCCAAAAAGTCCCCCAGAGCATTTTAAGTAGTTACTCTGAAGTTGCACAGCAAACTAATACCTATTTTTTTCTAAAGCAATTGCCCAGGGGAGGAGAACTGGGCACAGGGGTCACTTGGAGATGATATGGAAACACCCATAGCCCAGGCTAAAGATTAGTGGCCATGAAAGATGTTTGGGAAGGAAACTATTTTCCAGACATTTCAGATGCCCATCCTAGGCCCACCTGAGATTAATAAAGAGAAGAGTCCCCCTGAATGCACATTTGATCTAAGGTACCTTGAGAAGTTGTGAACCCTCTGAATGTGCGTCTGGTCTAAGGTACCTTGAGAAAGTTGTAAATATTTCCTCAGAAAAGTAAAGACCCTAGAGACACCCATTTTGCATTTCCTGTCCCCAGTGGTGTCTTCAGCAGTTAACAATCTAAGATTTCCTGGGATAATCAGAGTAGGCTAGGTAATGATAGACCAGCCCATCCCAAGGAAATCATATTCAAGTCTAATGGCTAAGTGAGAAGCCAGTGGCTGCTTTGAACATGAAACTGGCTCCTCCCCAAGCACAGCTCTGGCACAGGCATGCTTCATGCCAAAAGGACTGAATGCTCAGACACCTCTGTTGTGAGCCAAGGCCTCACTCTGGTCAGTGAGTCAGCCAACACAAAAAGTTTCTGGCTCAAATGGCTGGTATAATGTGACATCAATAATGGGAAAATGATTAATTACATGTTGCTGGTAGAAGGAGTGAACGCTGGTCATGGGCTACAGAGTGGTTTTGGATCACTAGACAGACACTGCATCTGGGGAGCATCCTCACTAGGCAGCTGATCAGTCACCTCAGGGACCACCCATGATTGCTGATTAACCTCCTCAGGGGCCTCTTGGGCCTGTGTATCAGTTTCTCCAGGGAGATCTTGAGGTGGTTTATCAACCTCAGGGATGTCTTGAGACAAAAGATTGATTGCAAAAGCCTCCTGAGCCAACTTGGCAACCTCCACAGAGAACTCCCGGTATGGCTGGCCAATCTCTTCAGGGATCTCTTGGGTTGGACTGCCAACTTCCACAAGGGTTTCCTGGACCAGGCCCCCAACCCCTATAGGGACCCTATGGAGTGGGCTGCCAACCTCCACAGAGACCCTCCAACATGACTGGCTGACATCCTCATGGTTTTCCTGATAAAGCTGGCAAACTTCCTTAGAGTCTTTCTGGCATAGTTCACTGGCCTTCTGGCATGGCGGGCATGTGTGGTTAATAGTATAATGGTTTTCCTGGCATGGCTGGTTGATATCAGGGATCACCTGGCATGGTTGGTTGACCTCCTCAGCAACCTCCTGGCCTCTTGGTTGGCTGGTTTCCACAGGTGGCTCCTGTGGGGACTGGTGTGGTTCAGAAAACTCTTGCTGCCTTTCAGTGGGGACCTCTTGTAGTATTTCATTGCCATGCATCTCCTGGAATAGCCCAAGGCCTTGACTTTCTTCAGTCACATGTGCATTTAGTGAGGTTTGATCACTGAAGCCAAAATGGGAGTTGCCATCTACTGCAGTAGGGGAGGAGGGACCAGCACTGGACACAGTGCTGGAAGGGCCACTGCTGTCTAGAAAACAAAGTCAGGAGACCAAGTGAGAAAATCTAAGAGTAGGCTCTACCCTATGCATATAGTTCAAATGCTAGAATGGATGGCCTGTACTACTTTGGATTTGAGGAAAAAGGATCTGAATTCCAAATGCAGCAGATACCTAGTTTCCCCAGTTCAGGAATTGTCACCCTAGCCTACTGTTTACTATATGAATAGAACTAGGGTACATCAAAACTTCAGGAGAAAATAATGAGGCCTATTTCATTTGGTTCTTTCACAAATACACACTCATTGTAACTCCAAATTCCCATGGCTCCTCATTCCTACTTAAACGCATATGTACATTTTAGCCTAATGTTTCACAATTAGTTTTATATATCAATATTGTGAAAAAAATTAAAAACAAATTTCCAGTTTCCATCTCCAGAGATTCTAATTTAATTTTATGTAAAGGCATGGGTGAGGGAAGCAGGGAAGATGAGGATAAGATCATTTTGTTGCAACACTCCCAGTTGAATCTGATGTACACCTTTTGTTAAGAATCGTTCTTTAATCAATGTATTTCTCAAGCAGAGCACATCATTGTTTTTATTCCAAGAGATATGTAAGCAAAAAAATGTAGAAAAAAATTGTAAATCAGAACAGTAGGAAAGAAATGGTTTCCCCAAAGATGAAAGACTGCCATGGAATCTCCAAATGAAAAAAGTTTTTAATTAGCCTTCTTGAGGGTCACTGGCACCCTTGAGGCTTAAATTATCTTCCAGGAAAATGCACATATGCAAATGTTCATATTCATCTTTACATATGATTCCTGGAGTTCATAGACTCTACTCTGAAACACATCCATGGAACCAAGTTTAAGATGTTTTAAGCCTTGAGACATGCAATTTTATAGGATTGCACATATTATATACGCAGAAAACATAAGAACTAATTTTCCAGATCCTGACAGTAATATAATAAAGATCCTAAAGTCTTCAATGACACTATGGGATGATTCCTGCCCGAATCTCTACTTCTTATTTTACCTCTAATTGGAGACTAACCTATTTTCTTTTAGTAAATACTGTGCTTATTGAGGGTATTTTATATATTAAAATGCCATGGTATTAATAATGATAGATTCTGGAAAAAGGAGACACCCACATATATTGCAATCAAAGAGAGGCTGGGAAAGTTGGCAAGTCTGAGTCAGCAAAGGCTTGATCAGCCATTGAATTTAAAATATGCTAGCTATCCCTCTTCTGTAAAGGAACAAAGGAGTGCTTTAAGCAGATAAAAAGAGGAACAATATTTTTGGGCCAGCAAGATATGGAGCCTATTTATGATATAAGACCACAAAAGAGATGTTCAGCAATGAAGGTCTGATAGCCAAAGGAAAAAAGGAAGGGAAAAGAAAAGATGTAAGATGAGTTTTCCCTAAGTATAGAAGTAATCTTTATACCCAACTAATAGTCTGATTTATTTTAGGCAAATCAAAGAGAGAGAAGGATAAGGTTTCCCATACACACGCCAGGAGAGAGGTTTAAAGGGGCAATGGCAAGGTGCATGTAGGACAAACAGGAGATCATGAAGAATTAGTGCAGTCAGCAAAGTTTCTTCCTCATACAGAGTGCCAGAAGGGCAAAATTTTACATCTATTAATCCCATTGCAAAATGTAAGTCTGCTTCAGGCCTATCCAAGTAAAATAATTGAAGGCATGTATGATTTCAGTTATTCCCCAGAGGCAGGATGATAAGGAAAGGATTTTTCTTCTCTAGTGCCTCTGATGACCACTGATATCTCCCTCCCCATTCCTCCTATCACCCTAGTAACTCCCTATGGCTCTAGTGTTCATGCTGTTACCCAAGAGTAATTAGTGGTAGGCTAGACATTGTAAAGACAAGCAAGGAAAAAGCAGCACTTCAACCTGAACTGAGAACAACTTGAGAGAAGGGACATGTAGAAATTAGTAACAGATTTCAGTATCCTGCTCCCAAATTTTCTATGTATCTAGGTTGCCTCCTAGTTATCTTTATTGGAGAAAGCTGTAGAGACACCAAAACACTATTTGAGGAGAACAGAGTCTCTACCCTTTTTTCCTCAAAGGGCCCTCTGGGTCACTCTCTTTATGGAGCCTATCCAATGAGATGGAGGGATCCTGGAGGACAGGCGTGAAGAAAGAGCACAAATAGATCCTCCCCGCATCTTGGAAAGAGCAGATGCAACTGCATCATGAATGGTCATTCCCCGTCTTTCAACCTTCATTATTTCTCTCATGTGACAGGTCCCTTATTCACCAATCCCTCCATCCCTCATAGTTTTTGTCTAGGCAGTTACAAAAGATTACTTACACCAAGGGGGCTTCTCAGAGCGCTGCCGGAGTTGCAGGGGAGGTGAATGAAGAGTACGGGGTGGGGAAAATGGGCTATCTGAGGCCTGGTTGCTGTGCATAGAGTCAAAGAGGGCTGCACAGGTGGAGGAGAGAGAGGGAAGAACAAAAGGTACATGAACAATCCAAGAGCCACAGGTTCTCAAAATATGTCAAAGCTAACTTACATGGGTTGAGAATTAAAATATCCTAGGAACTCTTCACTTAAACCATAATCATTTTTTTAAACTTTATATCATAAACTTTTCCAAATATATTTTTAAGGTAGTCGAGAGGCTAACTCAATTAATACCTATATACTCATCTCCTAGATTTAACATATTAACACTTAAGTCTTTTTTGTTTATTCTATTTCTTCATGCTAATGTTCTTTAAAATACATGATAGATATTATGAAACATTTAATCTCTGAATACTTCATATGAATCTTTAAAACATAAGGAATTATTCACAGATAACCCCATCCTATTAATAAACTGAAGAAAATTAAAAATAATTCCCCTAATACCATCCAATGTCCAGGCCCTGTTCAAATTTCCCCACTTATTTCCAAAATGTCTTTTATAGCAAGATCAAAACATAAATCATGCTTTGATTATTTTGGTCTTTAAAATCTCTTTATATATTTTTTAAATTTATTTTTTGTTTCTAATTTTGATACTGAGCTACAACTCCAGTCCTTTATATTTATTTATTTTTTTTTGAGACAGGGTCTCACTTAAGTTGCAAAGAGTCTCGTTAAATTGCTGAAGTTGGCCTTTATCTCAGCCTCATGAGCTACTGGATAACAGGCGTGCATCGTCAGGCCCAGCTAAAATCTCTTTTAACCTAAAATAATCCAACCTCCCTCTTTTTCATAACTTTTTGTAAAGAACAGGGAAGTTATATTGCAGAGTGTCACATTCCATGTCCTGGACTTATCTGATTACTTCCTCATAAAATCATTTAACTTATTTCATTATCCCTTGTATTTCCTATGAACTGGAGGGTAAACATAAAAGACCTACTTAGATGACTGTTGAGAATACGTTAAGGGGGCTGGGAAGATAGCTTAGCTGATAGAGTGCTTGCCTCGCAAGCACAAGGCCCTGAGTTCGATCCCCAGTACCACCAAAAAAAAAAAAAAAAAAAAATACATTAAGAGGTAATTGTGTATACTTTATATTGCATTACACTGGAGACACGTAATGTCTCATTGCCAAGGCTGACTTTACTAACTGGGTTAGGGTAATGCTCACAAGATCTAACCATTGCAGTTTTCTCTTGATTATGGGTGACCCTTTTGGGAATGTCTAATTTCCTATCAACATTTCACCTAATGGTGTTATTATCCCTTGACAATCCTAAATTATTATATGTTTCAAAAGATGGTTTTCTACTCCTATTAATATTTTCTGTAAAAAAGTGCTTTCCCTCTTCAGCTGGAGCTATTTGATCATACTGCAAACTACAACTCTCACTGTAAAGGTAATATAGTGTTTATTTGCCTTTAGTTTTCAGAGAAAGAATTGATGAAGTTTATTCACCAATGCTGGCAGAGGAGTATTATTTTATTTTATTTTTGCTCTTTGTTTTTGTACAATTAAATATGGGCTTGTTAATTTTTATATTTTCAGTATACTTTAATAATGAAGAGTAATTACTCTTCATAATGCTCAAATTATTCAATTCCAGTCAGTGGGAGCCTCCAGGCTTGCTTGCTTCTTTGCTTTCTCTTACAACATGTCCCAGGATAACCTTGTGTTTTTTTGCTCTATTCCGTACCTTCTTAAAAACATGGTTCTTGGTGCGGGTGCAAAGTCTTAGATATTCCAAAGGTTTGTGGTTCATCAAATAACACAATACATAAGCAGATAGGTGATAAATTTGTGGTGTCAAATTTTCATGTAGTATAGGGTAATGTGGTGGGGAGGTGTCTAAAACGGCTCCTGGGATAGAGAATATATTTTTTAAAATCTTTTTTTAGATTGAACCCACGGGCACTTAACCACTGAGTTACATCCCCACTCCTTTTTTATATTTTATTTAAGGACAGGGTCTCGCTGAGTTGCTTAGGACCTTGCTAAGTTGCTGAGGCTGATTTTGAACTCAAGATCCTGCCTCAGCCTCCCATGCCGCTGCGATTACAGGCACGCACCACTGTGCCTGGCATAGGGAGTAAATTTTAAAAGATTAAAAGCACTACTCTAGACTAAAAAATTAGCCCTTTTCCCATGGAATCCTGGTTGTTCTTAGTAGAGAATGGTATGTAGAGACTAAAATCTAGGTGCTCATTGCTACTGCTTCTAATGTATAGAAAAAGCACTGAAGAAAACTGAATTTGTATTGCTATTTCCAAATCAAGTAACATTACAGAATTTTTAAAATGCTTTTTGAATTTAGACTTGTATTTAACTTATCTTACTTACTTGAAAATCCTGGCTCTTAATAATAGGAATATAATTCCTTATTTATATAATTCTAACTAAATATATATGTGTATAAACATATAAATATATCACTGTAGTATTAATATCACTACTAGAAAGAAATTAATAAGGATACTACCTATTGGATGAGGATTAAAATTATTTTATAGTTTTTTTTCCATCAAAAAATTTATAAAGTATTCTAAAGTTATTTGAAAAACTGTTTTACCTATGTGGCTATCTTACTATTTTGATATGTAGTTTAGATAATGCCCTTCTTTTTTTTCAATTTAGAATTTGCTTCTATTCCTTCTAGACTGTTTCCTTAAACTATTTTTTTTAGTTGTAGATGGACACAATACCTTTATTTGTTTATTTATATTTATGTGGTGCTGAGGATCAAACCCAGTGCCTCACATGTGCTAGGCAAGCGCTCTACCACTGAGCAACAATTCTAGCCCCACTGACTTAGTTTTACATATTGTGAAAAACATTTATAGGTTCATAAGTCGAAGCTTTATAAAAAGGCACATGTGGAACAGTTGTAATTCATGCCTTCTAGCCTCATTCCCTGTTGTCACATCTAGAGGTAACCACTTTTATTAGTTTTTGGTTTATACTTTTAGCATTTTTTATAAATACGTTTTTTCTTTATTCCTCTTCTTCCTTACAAAATCAGTATCATACTTTTTTTTTTTTTTTTTTTTTTTTTTTTTTTTTTTGTGGTGCTGGGGATCGAACTCAGGGCCTTGTGCTTGCAAGGCAAGCACTCTACCGACTGAGCTATATCCCCAGCCCAGTATCACACTATTAACACTACTCTGTACTTAATTTTTCACTTAACAATATATCTTAGCAATTAATTCATATCAGATAATACAGAATTTCCTCACTAGTTTGAACAGGTACATAGTGTTCAATGGAGTAGATAGAAAAGTTTTTTCAACCACCCTTGTACTGAATAACTTTGGGGTTGTTTCCAATATTCACCACTATAAATAATACCATAATGAATAACTTCATATAAGTAATATTTCAACCTTATACAAGAATAGCTTCAGAATAGATTTCTAAAAGTAGATTATTTGGATCAACTATATTTTTACAATTTTTACCTATATAAAGATTATATCATTCTCAGGAGGCTGAGGCAGGAGGATTGCATGTTTTAGGCCAGTCTCAGCAACTTAGTGAGAACCCATCTTGAAATAAAAAAATAAAAAGAGTTGAGGATGTAGCTCAGTGGTAAAATACCCCTGTGCTCCTGTGTTCAAACCCCAATACCAAAAAAAAAAAAAAAAAAAAATATATATATATATATATATATATATAATTTTATACTTCCACCAACAATGTGTGGGATTTCCTGTTTCACAAGACTTTCCAAGTGAGTGTATCATCAAACATTTGGCAGTTTTTCCCAATTTGATAGGTGAGAAATAATCTCCATGTAGTTTAATTTGCATATTGCTTAAGGCAAAGGTTGAGCGTAATTTTGTATGCACACTGGTCATCTGCATTTCTTTCTCTTTATACTGTTCATTTTTAAAAATCACATTTTTGAGGCTATTGATATAGCTCAGTGGGAGAGCACTTGCCTAGCATATGCAAGACCCTAGATTTTATCCCTAGACCACAAGAAAAAAAATGAAATCACATTTTTGTCTTTTCCTTCTTGGTATATAAAAGCTCTTTGTACTTGGAGATGTTTAATCCTGTAGTGATATAGGATTTGAATATGGTAACTGAATGCAGGTAATGTTTCCCAAAGGTCTATGGTCTTGGTCCCTAAGGTGGTTCTACTGGGAGATAATGTGGACCTTCAGGAGATGGGGTCTAATGGGAGTTTCTTAGATCAGTGAGCAATATATCTTGAATAGAATTGTAGGACCCTGATGTCATCTTTTTTTTTTTTTTTTTTTCATTTTGTTTGTTTGCTTCCTGGATCATGAGGCAAGTGGTTGGCCCTACCACATGCTCCCTGCCAAAGCAAAGGGTCTGACTGATTTCAAACTGAAACCTTCAGAACTGTGAGCTAGCTAAATATACCTTTTCTTTTATAAGTTAATTACCTCAGGTATTTTGTTATAGGAATGAAAGGTTGAATGATACACTATATAAAATTGCAAACAATTTTTTATTAGGTTATGATGTCACTACCAGTTTTAAAATGTTTATATTGCTTAATTTACCAGTCTTTTCCTATTTCTTCCTAAATATGACTTTGAGTCATGAATTAGGCTTTCCTCCAGATATAAGGGAAATAACTATCACCACCCTGTGTATTTTAGTTTTTTGGGTTTTTTTTTTTTTTGGTATCAGATTGAACTCAGGGGTACTTTACCACTGAGCCACATCCCCAGCTCTTTCAGAAAAAAAAGATTTTTAAATATATTTTTTTAGTTGTAGATGGACACAATACCTTTACTTTTATTTATTTATTTTTATGTGGTGCTGAGGATTGAACCCAGAGCCTCCCATGTGCAAGGGAAGTACTCTACCACTGAGCTACAACTCCAGCCCTAAAAATTTTTATTTTTTTTATTTTTTTAAATTTTGAGACATGGTCTTGCTGAGTGAGTTAGGCTCTAAGTTGCTGAGGTTGGTCTTAAACTTGTGATCCTCCTGCCTCAGCCTCCTGAGGAGTTGCTAGGATTACAGGCATATACCACAATGCCCAGCACTTTTAGTTATTTTTTTTTATTGAGGTAATTCACATAAAGTTAACCATATTAAATTGTATAATTCTGTAGCACTGAATATATTCAGTGTTGTACAACTACCACCTCTATCTAGTTCTAAAATATTTTCATTACCCCGAAAGAAAAAAAATCTGTATTTATTAAGAAGTCACATCCTATTCCATCCTACCCCCAACTTTGGAATCCATCAGTCTGCTTTCTCTCGCTATGGATTTTCCTATTCTGAATATTCCAAATAAATGAAATTATACAATATGTGACTTTTTTTGTTGTGAGTCTTAAACCCAGAGGCTCTTTAACATTAAGCTACATCCCTAACCCTTTTCATTTTTTTGTTTTTAATATTCGAGGTTGGCCTCAAACTTGTAAGCCTCTTGCCTCAGCCTCCTAAAGAATTGTGACTACAGTAGAGCCTTCTTAATAACATCAATTCTTTGTCATTAATGTGGGATCTTTTTCCATTTATTTAGATTTTATAGTTTTCAGTGCACATATCTTTCAACTACTTTGTTAAATCTGTTCCCAGGTATCTTAATCTTTTGGAAGCTATCATAAACACAATTTTTTGTTTGTTTGTTTCTTTTCTCTCTCTTTTTTTTTTTTTTTTTGGTACTGAGCATTGAACTCAGAGGTGCTTTACCATTAAGCTATAACCTCAGTCCATTTTATTTTTTATTTCAAAACAGGGTCTTGCTAACTTGCTTAGTGCCTTTGCTAAATTGCTGAGGCTGGTCTTGAATCTGTGATCCTCCTGCCTCAGCCTCCAAGTCTCTTGGATTGTAAGTGTGGGTCATCATACCCAACCACAATTGTTTTCTTAATTTCTATTCTGGATTGTTCATTGCTGGTGTGCAGATACACAATTGACTTTTGTGAGCCAGCCTTATACCCTGAACCTCTGCAGAATTTGTTTATTAGATGTAGGGTTTTTTTTTTTTTTTCTTTTCAAGGTTTCCTTATGACTTTCTATATACAGGACAACTGTGAATAGAGATAATTTTATTTCTTATTTTCCAATCTGGATGTCTGCCCCCTACCACTTTTGGTTGCCCAGAACATCCAGTACAATATTGAATAGCACTGGTAAAAGCAGGCATCTTTATCTTATTCCTGATCTGAGGGGGAACATTTTCAGTCTTTCACCATGGAGTATGATGTGTGTTATGGATGTTCATGAATTGACTTTAGATGTTTAGGAAGTTCTCTTCTGCTCCTAGTTTGCTGAAAGGGTGTTGAATTTTATCAAATATTTTTATGTGTCAACTGAGAAAACTGTGCCCCCCACCTCATTCTATTAATGTAGTACAGTACATTGACTGATTTTCTTATAGTTAATCACCTTCTACTCCTGAGATAAATCTCACTTCACCATGGTATGTAATTCTTTTAATGTACTATTGGATTCACTTTGCAACATTTTGTTCAGGATTTTGCCCTCTATATTCATAAGGGATACTGGTCTGTTGTTTTCTTTTTCCATGGTGTCTTTGTCTGGCTTGTGATATCAAGTTAATGATAACCTTATAGAATGAGTTAGAAATGTTTCTTCTTCTGGTTTTTTGAAGAGCATGAGAAGGAGTGGGGTTAATTCTTCTTTAAATATTTGAGAGAATTTACCAGTGAAATAATCTGGTTCTGAATTTTTCCTGGTTGGAAGGTTTTTGTTACTCATTCAATCTTTTCTCTTGTTATAGGAATGCTCAGACCATCTGTTTCTTCTCAAGTCAGTTTTGCAGCTTGCATGTTTCTAGGAATTTGTCCATTTTATCTAGGTTACCTAATTTGGGGGCATAAAATCGTTCATAGAATTCTCTTATAATCCTTTTAATTTCTTCAAGGTCAACAGCAAGGTCAAGTCCTCACTTTAACTCTTTTTTTTTTTTTTTTAACTTTAACTCTTGGTTTTATTTTTTTCTTTGTCAGCTTAAAATGTTCTAATCTTTTAACTCCTGATTTTAGATATTTGAATACTCTTTCTCTTTTTCTTGGTCTACCTAAAGGTTTACCAATTTGTTGATCTTGTCAAGGAACTAAGTTTTGGTTTTGTTGATTCTTCCTGTTGTTTTTCTAGTCTTTATCTCCTTTACCTTCATTCTAACTTTTATTACTTCGTTCCCTTTGCTAGCTTTATGTTTAGTTTGTTATTTTTCTAGTTCCATAAGGTGCAAAGTTAGGTTATTGACCTAATACCTTTCTTCATTTTTAGTGTAGATATATACAACTATAAGTTTATTTTTGAGCACTAATTTTGCTGCATTTCATAATTTCTGGTATGTTTTATTTTCATTTTCATTCATCTCAAAGCATATTCTAATTTCCCTTGTGATTTTTTTTCTTTAACTCATTCATTGTTTAAGAATATGTTATTTATCATCCAGGCACAGTGGTGCACGCCTGAAATCCCAGTGACATAGGAGGTTGAGGTAGGAAGATTCCAAGTTTGAGGCCAGCCTCAGCAACTTAGCAAGACCCTGTCTCAAAATAAAAATTAAAAAAGCACTGGGGATATAGTTCAGTGGTAGAGTAAATCTGAGATCAATTTCCAATACTACATATATACACACACAAAAAGAATATTTTGTTCAATTTCCACGTTTTGTGAATTTCCCACTCTTCTGTTATTGATTTCTAGCATTGTTCCAATGTACTTGAAGAATTTATTTGGTATGATTTCAGTCTTTTAAAATTTATTGAGATTGTTTTGTGGCCTAACATATAGTCTATCCTAGATAATATTCCATGTGCACTTGAAAAGAATCTATTCACTGCTGTTGGGTGGAATATTCTGTATATATCTGCTATGTCTAGTTGGTTTTATAGTATTGTTCAAATCCTTTTTCCTTACTGATTTCCTGTGTAGTTGTTTTGCCCATTTATTAAAAGTGAGGTATTGAGATCTCCAACTATTATTATCAAACTCTCCCTTTGGTTTGATCAATGATTGCTTTATAAGATTTGGATGCTGTTGCTTGGTATGCATTTTATAATTATTGTATCTTCTTGATAAAATTAGTCTCTCTATTAATATATAATAACCTTCTTTGTCTCCTATAATTTTTTTTTTTACTTAAATCTATGTCTGATATTAGTATGGATACCCAAACTCTCTTTCAGTAAGTATTTTCATGGACTATCTTTTTTTTTATCCTTTCAACCTATTCGTGTCTTTGGATCTAACATGAGTCTCTTGAAGACACTGTATGGTTGGGTAATGTTCTTTAAATTCCATTTTGACATGCTACCTCTTGATTGGAGAGTTTAATTCATTTATATTTAAAGCAAATATTGATAAGAAATTGCTTATTTCTTCAATTTTGATATTTTCTGTATGTTATGCACTTATTTTGTTCCTCTTTTCCTCCTTTTCTCCATTACTGACATCTTTTGTGCTTAACTGGTTTTATGTAGTATACCATTTTGATTCCCTTCTTAATTCCTTTTGGGCATATATTTTAAGGTGTTTTCTTAGTGGTAGCCATGGAGATTACAATTAACATAAACTTTATAACAGTATACTTGAATTGATAGCAATTTAGCTTCAGTAACATACAACACCTCTATTACTATAAAGCTCAGTCTTCACTTTATGTTGTTATTGCCACAAATTACATCTTTATGCAAGTATGTGAATTAATAGACATAGTGATTATTTTAAACATTTGTATGTTAAATCATATATGTAATAAAAAGAGGCACTACTACACAAATATACAATAATGCTGGCCTTTACATTTACCAATATAGTAACTTTTTTTTCCCTGTGCTGGAGATTGAACCCAAGGCCTAATGCACATGAGGTAAGTGCTCTACCACCAAGGTACATCCACAGCCCAGGTTATCTTTTTCTTGACTCAGCATTTTCCTACTTGCTAAAAACTTTTGTTACTTTCCAGAGTTGTGACACAGTTGATTCTGATAGCTTTTCCTTAACTTATTATTATTATTATTATTATTTTGGTGTTTCTGAAGAGCAACAACAAGCCCTTGGGTACCTTCCACTAGTTTCTACACTTAGATATCTGATCCATATGGAATTTATCCTAGTATATAGTGTGAAGTATTAATTCAATTTTAATTTTGGTCAAATGGCTAGTTAGCCCTATTCTACTTATTTAAAAAAGATTATCTTTTACCAAGTATTTTGAAATGCTAATATAATCTATTTCTAGATTTTCTATTTTGTTTCCTTGGCCTCACTGTTTATTTGTGTACCAATTACACTGTTTTTATTGTAGACATTTCATAGAATTTTTTTGTGGGGGGTACCGGGGATTGAACTAAGGGGCACTGAACCACTGAGCCACATCCCCAGCCCTATTTTGTATTTTATTTAGAGACAGGTCTAGCTGAGTTGCTTAGTGCCCTGCTGTTGCTGAGGCTGACTTTGAACTTGCAATCCTCCTGCCTCAGTCTCCAGAGCCACTGGGATTATAGAATACTTTTAAACGTGGTAAAGCCAGTATCCTCTTATGCTTCAGGGTTTTCTTTGCTATCCTTGTCTTTTCTTTTTTTTTTTTTTTTCATACTGGTGACTGAATCCAGGTTCGCACTTTGCTACTGAGCCACATCCCAAACCCTTTTAATTTTTCATTTTATTTTGAGACAGGAGCTCACTAAGTTGCCTAGGGACTCATTAAGTTGCTGAGGTTGGCCTTGAACTTGTGATCATCCTGCCTCCACCTCCCAAGTTGCTGGAATTACAGGTGTGCACCACCACACCTGGCCACTTATTTGTTTTTCAAGAGAACTTCAGAATTGATTTGTGTTTTTTAAAAATATTTTTAGTTGTAGATGGATACAATATTTTTATTTACTTTTTTATGTGGTGCTGACAATTGAACCCAGTGTCTCACATGTGCTAGGTAAGTGTGCTACCCCTGAGCCACAACATCAGTCCTTGATTTGTGTTTTTAATTGGAATCATTAAATATAGAAATTACCTTAGGAAGGAGTAATATTTCTATGATGTTGGCCTATGTGATTATACATATTTTCAAGTCAACTTTTGTGTGTTTATGGAGTACCTATGTTTTTAATTTATTACTTTCAAGAGTTCTAGGAATCATGGGAATGGAGGTAGAGATAAGGGTACAAAATAAGAGTATTCTCCATACCTGCAGATGCCTGTGCATGGGCATCTGTGTGGCGTTGGCAGACTCTGCTTAAGAATTCACTCACTTGACGCAAGGAAAGGGCATTATGCAGAGTTTCCAGTGGGTAGACGGTAGGTACCATGGAGCACCCTTCAAATCCTGTTGGAAAAGAGATGGGGAAAGTCAATGTTATTCCTGTCAGGTAGAACCCAATTGGCCAAGGAAGCATGGACAGTCCCTGAAAGCCATCAGGAGAGTCCGTGGCTTTTAAAATGTGGGGTATCCAGGATTTCCAGGAGAGGGAACTCTTTAGAGCCCCTAGGGAAAGTCTGTTTGTCTCACCTCCAGATTTCCTAAAAAGTCTACCTACTAAAGCTTCCAGGTGAATCAAATCACCTCTGATTCTGTCTATGGATAGCCTGCAATGTCCCATGGAAAAATCAATAGAAGCCCAGTAGGGTAAGCACTAACATTGCTCTTGCAATTTCTAGGGAAATAAAACAAGGATCCAGAGGTAAGGAATGAAACTGTAGATCTAACATAAGGCAGGGAGATCATGGAGCTGGGAAGAAACAGCAGATTTCAGGTATCATGAACAAGAAAATCAGATTAAGGAGGAGGGCATGGATCTGAGAGGGGTTCATGCAAATTTAGGATATGGGTAGAAAGGCTAGAATACTTGGATGCAAACTGGAGGGCATGCAATACACATGAAGCTCAGCCAAGGAAAACCACATGCATGAATGGGTTGGGGGATGGAAGTTCTTTCTTGGTCATTTCCATCACATTGAAGCTTTTCCCATGTACTCTATTGGAAGATCCTAGACTTGTTAGGATTTTTATACTCCATCAGTAAATGAGGCAAATCCCCTAGAAAAAGGAGTCAACATTAATGCTATGCTTTAAACCCAACAATTCTAACATAGATCTACTAGTTTGGGTAGGATCAAAGGTAAACCTAAATGTGTAACCTTACTTCCAGGGACTACTGATGGAAATAATGTCCACATTGGAGGATCAAGAAACATGCATCCCAACCACTTTTTCAGTCCCCAGTATTTCCAATGCCTTTTCTACATTTCTTTAAAAGGACTAAGGGTAGGCAGGGCAGTAATATCTATGCAGACTTGGCCTCCTCATCACCAGTGACTAAAACCCATAATTCAAAGTGACTATACCTGATCATCTTCTAACCTCTGGCCTTTGTTTGCCTCAAGAATTTAAGTGAGGCCTGTGTGCCTCTGTTTCCTATATAACTCAGTGGCAGGGGGTGCAGAGGAGAGTCTAGCTCCTCAGAGTGGTTAGAAAAACCTCTAGTTTTGAAACTGGTTGTAGTAGAGGGTTAGAAAGATAAGAAAAGATTCCAGGGCAAGAGACTACTCCTGTACTGAAAAGACTAGGGAGTGGGAAACATTAGGGGGCAGTGACAAAGGCAAATAGGAAGGGGATGAGCAGCCAATGCTACAGCTACCAGGCAGACTGGCTCCAATCCCATCCAAGCAACTAAATGCAAGTCACATAACTTAAGGGAAAACAGGATAAAGGACTAGATGGGCTCCCCTGCCAGAAGTGCAATAAGCAAAGCAATCAGTCCCAGCCAGGGTAGTGGCAGCAGCCAGCCTGTGGCAGGGGGTACCGTAGAGGCACTCGGGGTCATCCTGGCCTGAGCGCAGCCAGTTCCGGAAGAGGCGCAGGTGGTAGGAGCACTGGTGCAGGTGATGCGCCAGCGTGGCATCCAAGGAGACTGGCCGGCCCCCTGGGCAGTCAGAGGAAAAACTGCGCAGCAACCGGACCACAGGGTGCTGGTCATCCAGCAGCTCTGGAGGGGGTGGGGGAACCATGGTAGGAAGCACAAAGATAAAGAAAGAGAAGAGGGAGAGACATTGAGGGGGGCACTGACTGGCACAAGGATTACTGGGAGGTGGGGGCCACTTCGATCCAAGGTGAGCTAAGAGAGAAGCAGAGATGGTCAGAGCCACTGGGCACCTCTTGCAGTAAAGAAGAACATTGGCATCACAGTGAGAATAAAAGAAGGAACAAATGAGACCTTATCATACAACAAGGCCCTCCCCTTCCTCCTTGAGCATAATTCAATCAGTGCTTACAGAGAGCAGTCACGTGGTTCTGGACAGGGTGAGCTGGAAGTTCTGTGGCTGGTAGCTTTGACTAGGGCTGCAGTGTTCCTGGTCATTCTTGGGCAAACTCTAATTAGGGCCCACTTCTCAGACAAATGGACTAATGACGCTGGGATAGAGAGGGAGTGATTCAAAGTCACTCAGAGAAGAGGGTCAAGAATGATATTAGGTATCAAGACACAACTAAAGCTAAAAAAATCTCCCGAAGGCTCAGGCCAGGCTCTCTGGACCAGATTCCAAGATAGCTGCAGACAGGGCTGGCACTAGGAAGCTGGCACAAAAGACTAGCAGAAAACCAGATGTAGGGTTTAAACAGTGCATATAAAAACAGTGCATGTAAAAAATGGAATTTGTTTTTGAAAACGTCAATGTTGACTAAGCATCCTTTACCTTACTCTTGTTAAAATAAACATTTTTTAGATGAATGCATAAATCTCAGTACTTGGGGACGATGTAGCTATTATAGAAGCCAAAAGAGATCATTTTATGTTTTCTTTCCATGGCTGATGAGTCTAACTCCACTTTTTTCAGCTGGTGAGTGGAAAAGCTTTGATTCTGAACTCCTCACTATTTAAGCTGGTTGGCAAAGTTTGTGGATGCATAGGATTTGGCTGAAAAAGGTTGAAAAGCAGTGAAAGGTATGTGGCAGGGTGGGCATAAGAGGAACAACAGGGAGAGATCTTGAGGAAAAGGTTTGAGGTTATAAGACCTGAGGTAAGGATGAGTAAGAACCTGAGGACAGGATGTTGGTATAGAAAAGCTAGGATCAAGGCAGCTGAGGATGTCTGCTCAGAACTCCCAGACCAGAACTAGTTCCATAGGATGATCCCATGAAAATATGGTTTTCAGAGACCTTAGTTTGGAGGTCAGGAAAGAATTCAGCTCTACCCAGGCTTGTCTGGTGAGAATCAACTTTATCAACAGTCACACAGTTGTGTGGGTCCCTAGAAGATAATGTCTTTAACAAATCTATTAGGCATATTCTGACACTCTGGATGAGAGTGAGCCACAGTTTCTCTCCTATTTTATTAATTTACTTGGTGAGTTCAGCATAGTTTAGTAACAGGTCACATTTGTATGCTGGATATAGTCACAGGATGCCACAGAAGCTTCTCAGGAACAGAGGCAGGAATAGACTGAGGGCTGAGCTTCTGTCAAAGTATGAAGACAGCATTATCTTGTCTCCTTTCCAAAGCCAGGTCCAGTTTTTTAAGCTGCTGTTTCAAAGTTAGACATCATGCAAGGAGATGGTGATAATGAGAGGAGGCTGGCACACTGCTGTGAATAATCTGCCACAAGCAATTGTACACACAGCATCCACTCTGTGCTTGCTGGGTCAGTCAAGCAAGATCTTGGCCATTGGGTAGAGCTCTCATATTGTTCTACGGGCCAAATTAAATCTAGAGAATCTTCAGCAAGAGACACAATAGCTCCAAATTTCTTCTGTTGCCAACAGGCAGACCCCAGATTCTAGTTTCTAAAGCACTTTAGCCTCCAAGCTCAAGCACAAGAAAAACAAAGGAGGCCAGAAAACCCCTAAAGTATACAAAGTGTTGGAGGAGATCTTCAATTTGTTCTCCTGCACTATACCTGAATTGTCCAGGTCTTTCTTCCTCTCTTCCTTATGGTAAAATTAATTCTTGTTTTCTTCAGCTGGTGAGTCTGTCAACCAAGGCTTCAGGGAACTGGAGATATAGTTTGAGGATCTGTTTTATGAACTTGGATCTTTTTTTTAATGGAACCTAAGGATCTAGGAGATATGTAATTTATCTGTAATTTCAGGGGCCCCAGCACCTAGTACTATATTATGAACCTTAAGTCCGAGTCACAGAGTTGGGGGTTGGTGCATCTTGTTCTACTCTCAAGATGACTGTGGCACATGAAGGCCAGAAAAGTTTGAAGCTAAATGAGTAGGCACAGCTATGCCACTCTGATTGGGGATTTTGGCCACAGGTACAGATGGGGGTCTGGGGGTGGGGATAAACTAAGCAAATACAGGCTTGTTGACCTGGGGAGAGATTTTAACAGTGCTTAGTAGAGATGTATGACCTTATTGGGCTAACATCCAAAACTTGTCACTGGCTAGGCAGTAGGAGATCAGCATGGGGAGGTTTCCTAGCCAGGAAACAAGGCTAATTTTATCTTCCTGAGAGAGTCTTAGCTCTTGAAGGGAGGAAAACCATATCTAACAAAACTACATTTACCTTGAGGACAAGACTAACAGAGAGAAAACTAAGGATATAAAAGATAAAAGCTCAACAGGGAGTGAACCTTGGATTCTCCTGTTATACACTACTGGTCAGAATCCAGGAAAGCATACAAACAGACCACAACCTTTCAGGTTTTGATTTATACAGATCTCCAAACTCATCCACCTTTGTGTGAACAGACCCAGTTCTTCAATAATCTTGAGATATTATTTATTCCTAAGCTTCCCTGGGATCCCCAGCAGACATTTCAACTTTTCACCTCCAGCTTCTCTAAGACAGCTTTGCCATAGGTAGGCTATGGTCACATGGAAACTACATTTAAAAATTCAAGATACAGGGGCTAGGGGTCTAGTACAGTGGTAGAGTGTATGCTTAGCATATGTGAGGCCCTGGGTTCAATCCCTAGAGCACACACATACATGAACACACATACACATAAAACCACCGAGGAAAAAACCCTTAAGGTATAGTTCTTCTCCTTTATCTACTACTTCTACACCTCCAACTCCTTTTTTCCCCCTCTTTTATCCCACAACAATCTGGGCTCTTGTTTTCTAGGCCCAGGCACTAGGTTAGTAGTAACATAAAGCAGATGTCAGGAGCACAAGAGTCACACAAAGTACACACAATGGAGGAGATAGGAATATGGAGATGGGAAACTATATCTTTGAGACAAATGACCTTACAGGTAGGTTTGGGAGCTGGCAAATGCAGCATTACTCTAAAAGAGAAACAAACTAGTCATCCACCCCATCAAAAGAGTTGGAGAAAAAAATCCCAGAAAGATTAAAATTATACAAACCGAGGAATGAGTTGGAGAGAAGAAAATGGCCCAATCTAGGCAATACTATTCTTTCTAGGAAGGGGAACCATTATTGTCTGTACTCAGCCTGGCAGTCATGTGATAGGAAAGGGAGAGATTTAATCAATGTTTTGGTGGTGATGCTGACAAAAAGAGACATAATGGTGATGACAGTGATTATGGAAGTAAGAACCTGAGTTGCCACAGGGATAGGTCAGCCAGGCTGCAGCCAAGGCTAAGGTTGTCCCAAGGGAAATGTCCCATTAGGAATATTTAGTGAGTGGCTCATTCAGAAACAGGAGGGTGTCAACACAGTGGAAGGAAAGGCAAAGTCAGTGTCAGAACTCAGAGGTTAAGTGTCTGGAAGTGACATGGTGAGGAGGAATGATGTTGAGTCAGAAGCAAACGTACCGTTAGTCGGATGCTTTGCAAACGACACAGAAAATCGTTTTACGGCCGGGACAAACAAGAGCTCTGGGGAGAAAAGACATCATGGGGATTATACCCACCCCTGTCCCCACCCTCTGCTTTGGAATTTGCCCACAGTACAGTCTGATTAGTTATATGACCTGGTCCCATCCCCGCCCCTTAAGACTCCTAGCTACCACACGTTAATCTTTTCCTCTGATGTTATCTCTTGGTAATCTGTCACCTCTATCACAATACAGCCCCACAAACAACACTAATTTCACCACCATGTCATCTTTCTGGTCATCTAGAAAAATAAAAAATCTGTGCAGACACTTTCCTCCCTTTCCCCAATCTCTTTCCATGTTATCTTTTCTACCTTAGCTGAGCTACTTCCCCATCCCTAACCCTGCTTTCCTGGATTTTAATCAAGACTCCGCTGTGTTCTTCCTGATCATGGATCGTTCTCTTGGTCCTCACCCCTACAGGCCAGAATCCAGGAAAGAGTAAAAATTGATGCAGCAAGCCTGTATGTGGGAGATTATGAAGGGATAAGCATAAATAAGTAGTATTTGTATGGTGAGAAGGAATGCAAATGGAGGAGTGGAAGGGGTCCTGGTTTCTTCTTGCATTTATTACTGATGAAGAAAACTTGTTATAATGCCATTGTCAGTGCCATCTTAAGCATGAATACTTCTGGAGCTGTGTCCTTGCTGGGAAACAAGTGAAAAAAAGATTTGCCCCCCATAACCCACCCACATACCATCTCGGTGCTTCAGACTGGCAGGTGGTAGCTTTTTGCCATGGCTGCGCGCGTAGTCCTGAAGATTCGGGGCGCTGGAGGAGCCACCCAGCACTGTGGTGCTGAACAGCCCTGTGCACTGTGAGCCTGCAAGGCCGGGAGTGTGTTAGTAGCCACAAAAAGCTGCACACAGAAGTACACACAATTTCACAGGACAACATCAAGACACATACAGTCATTCAAAACCACTACCCTGTGGCCAATCCATGGAACCACAAACAGCATTCACTACTGCCTACAGCCACACCCAGCAAGCAAAGTGGGAATTCTGAAGATCTACATGGCAGAGACAAGAGGCCACTACAAATACAGAGTTAGTCATGTTATGGGATTCAAAGCTACCAAAAGAGATAGACTATGCTCTTTGAGTGGCTCTCAGAAATCCTACAAGAATAGTTAAGTCCCTCTGGATCCCCCTAGATTTAATTCAGTACCCTTTATAGGATATAAACAATGTAGGATTTGAGAAACCCAGAAATCTAATCCCTTAAAGGTTTGAAAGGGAAAGGCTTTGATTGAAACTAGAGACTAGGTTTTGTGCACTAAGCTGGCATCCTTCCAATTCTTTCTAAGTTCTTCATCCAACATCCCTCCCTTCATGCCTTTTTAACATTTCCCAAGAATGAAAGTATAAGACTCATTGGATTTTTAAAGCTGGAAGGGACTTAAGAGACCATCCAATTCAATCTCCTCATTTTAGATGAAGAAATAGATCCAAAAGTGTTCTCCTTTTCTCAAGATCACACAGTATTTTAGGAGTTGAGGTGGACCCGAATCCAGGTCTCCTGACCCTGAGGACCAACTGCACTAATAGTAGAGTTCTTTCCTAATAGAAAAGAATTTATTTTTTATAGAGAAAAGAGTATAGTTCCTGAAGACAAGATGGACAAAATTGGAAGGCATGTGAAAAGTCAGTTTGTAGAGCATACCTATTATGTGCTAAGCATTCTACTAAGAAGGAAAGCAGGAAACAACAACAAAAACAGGCATGTTTTTTTTTCTGTCTTCAAGTTTATTGTTTTGCAAGCCCTGTGATCAGAATCAAATTACCATACATACAATTTCAAAGAAAGCAAAGAGAATCCTACTGTCAAAAAGAGGAATAAAACTTGAAGAATCAAGTGTTATTGACTAAATTGTTTTATTGATTAGATCGAGCCAGTCACTGTTCCCAATATCTGATCTAGCACAGAATTAAAATTACATGGTCCTTACTATTATAGTCAGGAAGAGGTAAGGCTGACACCAAGGTTCTTGGGATTTGCCTCTCTACTTCCAAATCCAACTTTGCTAAGACCCTTGGTTTGGCTGGGGACTTACTAATCATAGGGGAGATAAATAAACTGGAGATAAGGTCAGTTTTCCTTGATCTCACAAAGAAGAGACCATGGTTTCAAGGGTACCAGAGAAATCAGAAGCTCAGATGGCTAATAATTTCTACTCCAGAATTCAGGACTCTCTATGCAGCAATTTCCACTATCTTTCATGCTCAAACACGTTCTAGGGTGGGGTGCCAGAGAGTAAATAAGGATTGCTAAATATGTCTGTTTTTCTTCAGAAAAGCAAAAACTAGCTGGCTTTATCCCAGACCACCCTAAGCTTTGTCCTACATTCATTTCCTCCACTGAATAATTTGCTGGTACAGTCATGCCAACCCTGCTCTGCCCAGTGGTCTCTACCTTACCACCACCATCTGTCAACCAGTTCTGTGTCCATACCTCTGCCTTATTCTTGCTATCACTTCCATTTAACTGGGCCAGACACACCTGCGCACTTCTCCAGCCTATCTGAAATCTACTCCTTACTGGGACTTCTGGGAAGAGAAGTCCATATCACAGATCTACACATTTGTCTTTTATTTCTCATGCCCCAAACCATCTTCCTTATTTCAGGATCTAAAATGCAGCTAACTCTCATAAAATTAGCCTGGAAAGTGACCAAAATTTTTCTTCCTCTTGCGGATCCAAATGCTGACCATTTGGGGACCAAGAAATTAGATACCAAGGACAAAGGTAACAGTAAAGTGAGAAGATTTAAATAGAGTATTAGGATGAAATTTTAAAAGGTGGGGAAAAAGTTCAGACCCCACACACTCATCTCTGACCTCCAATTCTAGTTACTGGCTCACATGGCAGCATGTTCAGAGGCAGTCTCTCCCATGGACCACCTCCCCCTCCCAAAGAATACAATACCCTCAGTGGCTTGGTTCTTCCTGCAGTCTGTGTTCTTAGAAAAGGTTGAATGATATTCTCCACCCCTCTCCAGGGATCAAAAAAATCAAAAATCATTCCCTCAAATTCTGAGAGAAGCCTCTGACACTACACCAGTTTCAGATTTGTCCCTCAATCTTCCAAAAGGAAAGGAAAAAGTTATAGGATTAGGAAAGGTAAAGGCCAGGGTACAGAGGTAGGAGGGGGCAGCACAGGGATGTGAAAAACACAGACTTCAGAGGAAGACATGATACAAGTTCTCCATATGAAGAATATGACAATTATGATGGTCAGGAGTACCTCTATTTAAAGCTCTGTCACTGATAACTCTGAAGGTTCAGAGTCTTCATTGTCCCTTAAGGTCTGAGGTAGACTTGGAGGGACAGATAAGGAATGAGAGGGGAAGCCAGAAAAATGCCATTCAGCCAGGGAAATGGGGGATTGTGGAGAAAACCAAAAGACAGACACCTTCATGGAATGGAAGCAATCATCTGAGATCCAAGTTCACACCTAACTATGGCTTCTCACATTCATCCTCCCTACCCCCACCTGAATGATCCCACCTCCCGTGACAAAGATTTCCTACAATAAAACTCTGAAGAACAGACAGACAACCCTTTCCATCATATGTGAGAGATGCTGGAAAACCATACCTAGGCCACTCTGTTTCATCTCTGCTGGTGGCCGTGAAGATGAAAAGAGCCGGTAGCCACCAGGCCTTGAGGACGAAGTTTCAGAAAGCACCTGCAGAAAAAGACTCTATGTTATTATTTTGCTATTCAAACTAGAAGTACAAAACCCAGGTTCTGAATTCTTGCCCCTACAAAGCCAAGCAGTGTCAGAAAGTTTGAAAGAATCAAAGAATTTTTATAGGAAAGAGGAATAAAAAGAGAACAGAGTGTTTCTTGAAGAGAATATTATCCAGGGAATTCTTCTATGCTACAGATCACTTCTATTTCCAAGATAACTGTCCTCACAGCTCTCCCACCCCAAATCTGAGAAATCATGATTCAAGTATTCATAGTTCTCAGTAGACTGGGGTCCCTAATCTTATCTATCCCTCTCCAGGACTCAGAAAGACAATTATAGTGGTTCGGCCACAAAGTCTGATCACCCTCGCCTCTTTTAAATGGGACAGCTGTGACCACTACAACTGTTCTAGGTTTCTTGTCTACACCAAGAAGCCCTCCCCTCTAACTATTTCCCTTCTGTACCCAAAAACCAATTTATTCAAATGTCCATGAAGACCAATCACACAACCCCCAACATACACACATCCCACCTAGATAGTGTTTTACAACCCTAGATCCCAAAAAGGAAAGATAGAAAACAGAAAAGGAAGGTGAGGCAGGGAGGGACACCTGTGTGTAGGATGCCAGATGGGTGGTGGATACAGCCCGGGGCTGTAGGCCGATGGCTGGGGAAGGCCGGGGGAGGTCTCCTGACCTCCGGCGGCGCCGTCCCCTCAAGGGGATCAGGTCCAGGTTCCCCGTGCACTGCATGTTCATGACCTGCAATCAGATCAGGCGGAAAGCCGATCATGGCTCCTTTAACCTCCTGGCTCCCAAAGCCCTAGTGCCCAAAGGGCTGAGCCAGTTAGAGAGCTGGAGAAGATAACTAGCTAGGGCACAGTTACTATGAAGGTCAAAACAGTTCAAAAATATGAGATGACAAAAAGGGGTGGGAGGAAGGATGTCATTGGAAAAGATAAGATAGTCCAATACCTACAGCAAGGAGAGGAAAGATTATTATTATAAGGTTTTGTGACCAAAGAACAAAATGAAGATTTTCTTACTAGGCTAAGGACATATCCTAGGCAGCCATCATCCTGGCTGAGCCAGGGTCTAAGCAATACCAGTAACTGAAAGAAGGAATGTGGAAGGTTACTGAAGGGAAACAATCTTATCAAGACTAAGAAATGATACAGAGAGAGCTCTTCTTTGCCTCTATCTCCTTCTTCTTCTCAATCAGAAGAAAAAAGGGGGTCCAGCACAATCCTTCCAGGCAGACCAGCAGACAAGAATGGGGAAGACATTTCAATATAGAAGAGCAGCTTACTGATGGAAGATTATGTGTCATTCTGTCCATTTACTCTATTTCATATTAGTCTTTAGGGTTTGTAGAGAACTGTGGATATTAAGTTACACCTATACCTCAAGGAGAAAATAATACATATCCCAATGTAAATTATCAACATCAATTCTGCTTTAAAATAATCAGGAAGAGTTTGGAAAAGAAACTATGATGTCTTCTTGGCTTTCTCCAAAATCTGAACTAGAAACCTATGGCTGACCTATTCTTCTAAGAAATCCCTAAAATGGAAAAAATCAATTCTTTTAGGATAGAGACCTGGCATAGAGTAAAGTGAACAGTAATTCACGGGGTCAGAGAAGCATCCAAATTAGACAGTCAGAGTCCCAAAGAAAGGAATACATCATGGCATCAAAAAGAGTATTATGGGGTTGGGGCTGTGGCTCAGTGGCAGAGCACTTGTCTAGCATGTGTGAGGTACTGGATTCAATTCTCAGCACCACATATAAATAAATGAATAAAATAAAGGTACATCAACATCTAAAAAAATATTTTTAAAAAAGTGTCATTGGGCCAAAGAGATACAGTGTTTCCAGGAAAAAGATCAAACAAAACCCCCAGGACAATTAGCTAAACCCAAAGTGAGACTAAAAACAGTTCCTTCCTCTAGACTTAAGAACTAGAACTAGAACTAGAGACAAATGAATGGCAGGACACAAGCCCACACACAGATAAACCTTTTCACCAGGAAAAACAGATTGATTCCTTTTCTGAAATGACAGTATAGCTAACGCTAATGGCATTAAAGTGCCAGGTGTCTGCTCATGGCTGCACTATAATTTTTACCCAAGATGAAAAAAAAAAAATGATGGAGAGAGCCTGGCCTTTAATATCAATTGTATTGTTACTATAGTTACCATTTAATAAGTGTCTATAAGGTGGATATTACTCATATTTTATAGATAAAAGAATGCAAGGCTTAGAGAAATTTAGTTACCTAGGCAAGGTCACACAGCTTCTAAGAATCAGACTGGGATGTTAGCCCAGAGATCATGATGTTTCTAATATTTTTCCTTTTAAGGAACCACATGTTCAAATTCATCCAGAGTTCTCCTCAATCTAGTCTTTTAAAATCATTATCTCTCAGGCACCCATCACTGGTAATTTTTTTTTTTTTTTTTTTTTGTGGTACTGGGGATCGAACTCAGGGCCTTGTGTTTGCGAGGCACGCACTCTACCAGCTGAACTATCTCCCCAGCCCTGGTAACTCTTTAATATTAAAAGTAGCAACCAGCTTAAAGAAGTTCTACAGGGGGACCAGCTGTGAAAGAGATTAGGGTAAAACATATCAACCAGGGGCAGGAAGACTCTGTTTCAGGTCCCAAGGATACCCCCAAGAAGATTCAGAGTATACATAGATATTGTCCTCTGAGTATTTCCACCCCTTCGGCTTCTTCCCAAACCCCTTACATTACCTCCATTGAACCAGCTTTTCGGTTACGAATGAGGGGTGATCTCCTTGGGAGTCCAGGGCCCTCAGAAGGCTGTGGTGAAGTCTGCAAAGCCCGGTCTGGCTGATCTGGTGCCTTCCTTGGGCACAGGTTCTCTGTGCTTCCTTGGTCTGTTTTTATCTCCTCATTCTGTTCCATAATAGATGGAACAGGTGTTAATAGCTTCCAGTCTCAGAATCTCAAACTCCCCAACCCTTTTTCTGCTCTGTAGAGTCTCATATCTCAGCCCTCTGACCCACCTCAGAAGAGGCTGGACGGAAACCATAGCCAGTTGGGGCACTGCCTTCTTCCTCAACACCTTTTACTCCAGGGCTGAAATGCAGCTCCACATGGAAACGTTCCTCTGATAAAGGGTCCTATGGAACATGACCAGATGAAGGGGCTGTTGGGAGAAGCTGGGTATGGTGATGGAAAACCAGGCAAGGGCAACAGAGAGGAACTCAAGAGGAGACATCCAGGGCTGAGCTTTTAGACTGAGGCCTTGCACCAGTCTGAGGCTGATCTGTTATAGCTTCCCTTTAACTATAATCTGTCACTGGATCCTCATTCCCTCACCTCCCACCATTTGTAGTTCATCACTCCACATGACTTTCAAACTTCTAGGTCTACAATGCTTCCCATCTATCTCTCACAATACTGCAACTTTGCTATGGTGCATTCAGCAGCACGTTAAAGACATCTTTGTGGAGACAGATGCAGAAGGTATATGTATAATCATATTTGAGGAAAAGACTCATAATAATGCCCCAAATTCCATATCCTCCCCAACACTAGAACTGTGCTCTAGGTAATCTCTCTGGCTCAACATCATCCCAGAACATATTTTCTGTTCCAGTAGGAACCTCCTGGATACTCTGTGCCATGCTGTGTCTAGGTGCCACACCTAGCTGGATTCTACAAATTCTAAGGATAAGAAAATAGTTTTAAATGGAGGAAAAAAGAAGGGGCCCTCTTCTCATCCCACCCTGTTTGCTCCTCACCCGTGTGTTGTCCTCATAAAGCATGATAACAATCTGTGTCATGTAGTTGAGCTCTGAGATGGCACTAAGATAAGCCAAAGCTCGCTGCCATTGTGCATCCTGGGTCTCCTACCAAACACAAAAAGAGGTAAGCCAATGCCCAAGGACAGGGAGTCAGGGAATGGGCAGGGAGCCAAGGAGAATAGAGAAATCTTGCAGAAAAAAGAAGTATGAGGCTGGGCATGGTGGCACATGCCTGTAATCCCAGCTACTCAGGAGACTGAGGCAGGAGGATCACAAGGTTGAGGCCAGCCTCAACAATTTAGAGAGATTCTGTCTCAAAATAAAATTTAAAAAATTAAAAATTAGAAGGTCTGGTGATAGCAGAGTGATAGAGTACTTGACTAGCATGTACAAGGCTCTGGGTTCAATCCCCAGTACTTTCACACACACCCACCAAAAAAAAAAAAAAAAAAAAAAAAAAAGAGAGAGAGAGAGAAGCATGTGGAAGACAGTACAACACTGGGGAAAGATGTTCATAGAAAAAAGGAAGAAGGAGGATCCTTACATCAAGAAGTCCCCCATAACGGAAGACACTGAGTAGAGAATGGACGTGACTCTCACTGGTAAAATACAGTCGTGTTCGAACGTGGCGACCTGGGGAGAGCACTCCTCGGGAATACCTGAGAAAACAATTACATCAGCATGAAGTCAGATAATCCTTTCCTCGGGTTTCCACAAACTCCTCCCTCTTCCCACCTCAAAGACTTTTCTCCATCCCAGAATCCCCTCTCTTCTTGGCTGCCCAAGCCATCTCAACCTTAATTCCCCAAGGGTTTCCAACATGCCCCTCCCTCCATCCAACACCCCTCCTAGCCCTCCCTCACAGGGGATGCAGCTTGTTGACGGACTCATCCTCATGGGTCCTCTGCAGATCAAGTAGTATCTTCCGCAACAGTGGAAGACAGAAGCCCACAGCAATTTCCAGTTTTTCCTCCCGACTGATCCCGTACTCCTAAGGGGCCACAGGTCAGGAATAAGTACCTCAGTGACTCTTGCTTCCAGCCCCAAGATAATGCCTCAGATCTAGGGCTTTTTTCCTATCCACCACTTTCCCTCTCTCCAAATATCTCCTCAATTAACTTTCCATACTTACCAAGAGCCAGTGGATCCTGAGAATTTTAACCACTCAACTAATTCTTTCTCTAAGTTTCCTTCCCCTGGTTCCAAATCACCCCTTCTTTCTATCTTTTCTTCCTTCCCTAATGCCCTTATTCCCAGGCTAGATCACTTTTATGAGACACACCTGGGGAATGACCACATCGGCCAATGCCTTAGACAGACGTAGTAACTCTGCTGTGCCTTGAAGTCCCAGACTCCCATTGTGCTGCACATCATACTTGACACAGTCATAGATGTCAGGGATCTTACTAATATCATAGCGCCCACTCTTCTGTCGAAAGTCACGTTCCAGCTTGCTCCAACGCTGTAGCATTAGCTCTAGAGTCTCACTATGGTAGAGCTGCAGGTCTGGGAGGAAGGCAGGCAGTCAGAGCCAAAGATTTGACCTCCAACAAGACCCTGACAACTCTGGAGTAGAACCAGAGGAATGAGGATGCCTCATCTCAGGCATTTAGGAAAGGACACAGAAGTGCCTGAGAAACACATCCATACTGGAAGACAGTAGCATTCACACCCACCTACAGACTTGGGGTCTTGCATCCGTTTACGGATCTGGTGGGTGAGGTTTTCGATCAGGGCAAATACCTGATCACAGACTTTCACAGGATTCTGGATGATAGCCATGGAGTTGAGCAGGGAAGTGCTTCCTGTGGGAGCCAGCTGTGGGGGAAAAAAGTGAAGAAAAGCAAGATAGGTTCGGTGCCAACTGCCTAGAGTCCTGTGCGCTTATTACAGAATCTCTACAAAATTATTACGAAATCTCTACAGAATGTTTTCATGAGTGTTTATTAGAGATAATATCTTGTCTGGACCTAGAGTAGAAGTGCTGTCTCAGAACTGGGTTCCAACTCAAGCATTTAGAACAGTCACAGTCAATGAAGAATGGGGAGGAAAAGAAAGAAGATTGTAGGTAGGATGTACAAGTTTACTTAAGGCCTTATAAGTTTCATTCTTATTAGAAAAAGGAGGCAAGGGAGATTTTTTATATTTGACATTGAACATGGATTGAAAAATAAGGGAGTGCCTTATTGAATCCTACTCAGAGGAGAACACAACAAAGACAGGTTTGTACTCAGCTATGTAACTCATTTAAGAACCTGTCAGAGAGCTGGGGATGTGACTCACTGCCTGGGTTCCTAGCACCACTACACACACACACACACACACACACACACACACACACACACACACACACCAAAAAATACCTATCAGAAACAGTTACACAATATGAATATGCCTATTGCCACTGAACTGTACACTTTAAAATGTTTTAAAAGGTACTACAATTTTAAAAATGAATAATTTTTAAAAGAACCTATCAGATATGAGAAGTGGGATAGTGGAAAAACCACTGCGTGGTCAACTGTGGCCTGGATACCCAAGAAAAAGGATAATAACATTGGATAACGGTACCCACTGTGATTGCTTGATTGATACTGAGAGGCAGTGTACTGTAATAGTTAACAGGTTGTGCTCTGGAGTTAGACTCCTGGGGTTCATACTAGCTGAGTGATGTTGGAAAAAGCCACTTAAATTCTTTGGGGCTTAGGTTTCCTCATCTGTAAAATTGGAGAAAAGTAGTATAGTTCCAACAGTCCTTGTGGTGATTACAGTGACCATTAATTCTTAGTTCCTCCTTCCCTTGAATCTGGGCTGGCCCTGTGACTACTTAACCAATAAAAAATAACAAACTTATGTTATAGTAATTCTGGGACTATACTTTAAGAAAGCTGGTAAATTTATTTGTTGGGGAGCACTAAGGTTTCGCTTAAGAAATTCAGTTACTATGCTTGACAAGTCAGAAGAAAACACGTGAAGGGGACAGTTCCTGTGATTAAGGGACAACATGGAGAAGGAGAGAGACACCCATTCCAGAATCCCAGTCAAACTTCCAGATAGTTCCAGCCCCAGTCAACATCTGACTACAATTTCAGGACAGACCCAAAGCAAGACTACTGAAGTCCAGAACTGTAAGAGATAATGAAATGGTTATTGTTTTAAGTTGCTAAGTTGGGGGGTAGTTTTTTATATAGCAATAGAAACATTCTCCTATACACACTCCTTGGGATTAGATGCATTTTGAATGGGGAATTTTTTGAACTTCAGAAGTTAAAAGTGTTTATGTATATGTTATTTAATGCCTTCAGCAAGGTTTAAGGCATAACCAAACACATTAATATTTCTGCAACAAAATGTATGACTATTTACACTAAATAGGAGATTTAAGGATTATAGTCTTATGACAATTGATGTCAGGTTTGGCTACCAAATGAATGATGTCAAACTGACAGGTATCTTTTTAATTTTTGAAATTGTGGATAAGAGAATTATAGTAGGTACTTATCTCAAAGGGTTGCTCTAAGGATTAAACAAGATAATATGTGTAGGACACATAAAACAGTGTCTGGCATGTAATAAGTACCATTACACTGATCACTATTATTTAGAATTCTAGGAACTTGGGATCCAGAGTATTTGGGGCACAGAAACAGGGAGAGCCTGACCTGATCATAGTCTTCAGGGCCAAAGGGTGCATCCTGCTGCAAAATGTGGTGCAGCCGAGCCTTCACCCGGTGCTGGCAGCTGCTCAAGGAATCACCATCACTGTCCAGGAGCCCATTCATGTTGGCACTCTTCACCATTTGTACCAAAATGGGTGTCAGCTCTCCTTCTAGAGCCAGGAGGCCCTGGAGGGGAAGCCCAAGGTCTATTAGTTTTTCTTCCAGGCCAGTCTCTTAGGCCTAGATTATTCCAGAGATCAAACAGGAGCTGGCTTGAGAAGCAGGAGTATAGGCCAAGGGACCTATTCCCCCTAACTATTCTCATCTCCTTTTCAGTTATACACAATGTGATAACTTCTTTGAGTTGGTATACAAACACCTTGACATTTCCCAACTAGTTCTCCAAATCCTCTGCTTCTGTAGTTAATGGAGGCTGGGACTATGAAAATGCTATAATAAGCACCTTGGCAAAGGCAGCAGCAGTCATCTGGACACGGCCCTCATCAGAGGCATAGATCTTGAGGTCGTGGCGGAAAGTGCTATGGAGACGAAGCAGCCCACAACCAGGGAAGCCAGCATAGTCACCTGGGGGCAAAGGGAAGGACCAGAAATAGACTGTTACAAATTCCCATGTAGAAGAAAGAATATTCTATTCCTCTCTAACTTCCCCATCGCCTCTCTTTTCATTTTCCCCATCTTATTTTCTAATCATCTTATCCCAGCCCTACTAGGTATTCTACCCCCACTCCCACCCCAACACTCACCCTGTCCTCCGGGGTACATGCAGCGAAAAGCTCGCCCCAGTTCCTCAGCCTGAACACGGCCATCAGGAGTCAGTTCTCCACCCCACTTCAGTACCAGCAACAGAGATGGGGCAAGGGCCTCCCTCTGTGGATCTGAGAAAATATGGGACAGTGAGTAGGTCTAGATCTAAGGAAAACAAGAGGAATATCTAAATGTTACAACTTCTGAGGAGACCATAAAGACAGTTTCAGATAGAGGCACTCTACAGGTTTGAGAACAAGAGATCTGAATGGTAATGGAAGAAAGACTATCTTACCTTGCCCATCATTAGAAGCTTTTACTCCATGAGGGTAGTAAGTCAACTGCACCTTCCGATTGATACCTGAAAAGTGACCATACCTGCAGGATAAAGCCACAGTTTACTTTATGCCCTAGTACCTCACTTCTCACTGTTATAGGCTCCCTTTTGCTATCCCCTTTCTCACATCTCCAACACAGACTTCAGCTGCTCTAGCTTCCCAGTCTTCTCCTCGATCTCACCACTTGGTTCTTTCTCTAGTTCTGCCAACAGCAGCCTCGTGATGTCCAGGACCTCCTAGAGGAAATAGTAGGGTCTCCATGTAGGAGGTCAACTCCTGGAGGCTTGCCCTTCCACCCTATCTCTCATCAACCCCACACCTTTTTTCTCATAACACTCATTCTGGTCAATTTACCATCTTACCTGGAGCTGCTCGGGTCGCTTGAGTTTTAATTTCCCTGTCTTGTATCCACCATGTTTTTCAAATAGAGTAAAAAACCTGAAGTAAGGAGCAAGACAAATCAAGCTTTTGGAAGTTATGTGTTCTCTACCCAATCTACCTCACAAAATCCTATTTGTCTAAATTAGGACATTTTTCCTACCTTGGATGTGTCACCTCCATCTTCATCTTCTGCTTGGGGGTACGATCCCCATGACGGATAATTGCAATGACACAACGAAGCTCCATCCTAAGATCAGGAATGTTCTCAGAGTCTCGCTCCTATCCCCAACCTCACATCACCTCCCATCCTCACATTCTACTTGACATATCAAAGAACAGAAGAGCAAGGATCTGAGATTAGGGATATAGATACTGCTAAGAGGACTACCTAGAAGAGGTGCAGGCTCTATGTGTTAGATGGTACGAGTCAGGAGCAACCACTGGTCTGGCTTAAGGAATCCCAAGTGTCTTACATAGGCTACTCCAGATTTTTTACTTTCACTTACATAGTGCCAGATGTGGTAGGAACAATAGGAATGTCCTCAGCCTCTGTGGGAATGGACCATGGGATCTGGAACTGTGGGGCAAGTTCCCGCATAATGGTGTTCCTAGAAAGAGAAATATGAAAAAAAAAAAAAAAAGTGAAAATAAACAAATCAGTACTATACGTGTGAATGAAGCTCACAAAAATAAGAATGTGACAATATACTAATCAAATGTCTGAAAACATGCAAACAGACATACCTCACACAGGTGGTAGAAATATAAATAAATGCATTAGAAATAAACCACAAATTAAGGATTGTGGTTCCCTCTGGACATGGGAAAGGGGATTTAACCAGGGAGGAGTATATGGGCCTTCAACTACATTCTTTTTTATTTATTTATTTTTTTTCCCCTTTTATTGCAGTGCTAGGACTTGAACACAGGGTTGTTTTACTGAGCTATGTCCCCAGGCTCTTTTCTTTGTTTGGTTTTTGAGACACAGTCTCACCAAGTTTCTCAGGCTGGACTCAATCTTGCAAACCTCCTGCCTCAGCCTCCTGAATCACTGGATTTACAGGCATGCATCACCATACCTGACTCACCTATATTCTTAACAGTTTATTTCTTAGGCTAGGAAGTGCTCAGTCAGCACTACCATATTCATGGATGTTCACCATATTCATCATTTCTTACATATTTTTGAATGGTTTAAACATTACATGATGCTCTTTTAAAAACCAAGTTGCAGAACAGTATCATAGTATGATCACATTTAGTAAAATAAATATAGTTTATTTATACATGGCAGAAAAAGATAATCTGTTATGTCTGAAACTGAAATCATCTCTGAGGACTGCAGCACTGGGAAGGCAAAGGGGCTGAGAAGCCCTTTTACTTTTTTTCCTTTTTCACTCCCTAAATCATTTTTGCAATATTTTTTAAGAAGCAAAAGTTTTCTGTCCCTTTTCTCTAAACTCATTCTTCTCAGCTCAGACTACTGTCTCTTACCCTAGAATCTTGGCACAGTCATCATAGTACTTCATTGAGTTCTTGACAAAACTGAAGCCATTGACATCACACACAAAGGAGTGACCATTGGCACGAAGAAGGTCAAATCCACAAACTGTTTGCTGCAGGGAAAGGAGACAAAATGAGAATAAGAGAAAGATTCTCCCCAGATCTCTGCTCCTGTCTCTCTCCCTCATTCCATAAACCCCAAGGACCTTCCTTTACCTTAAAAGCTACACAGACCTTCCTGGCCACCAGTTTTTCCATGGCGGTTAGCATGACTGGATATCGAACCTCTTTTCCTTCACTGTCTCGTTCAACCTTTCCATCCAAAGCTGGAGATTTTCTAGCTTCAGCATGGGCATAATCTGGCCCCACTGTATACACCTGCAGGTACATAGCATCACTGAGTATGCCCACAGCTCACCCTGTATATGAGAAGACAATATGAGGACTAGTCTGTAGACTAGATTCAGAGTAAGAAACAAAACAAAACAAAATCAAAGCAAACAAACCCTGAGTATTAAGAATAGGACACTGTCTTTTTTTTTTTTTTAAATGCGCCTGACTGCAGCATCATTATGAAGGTTTCTCCTTGGGACTCTAGCACTATTATCTAGTCCTTACTAAAAAGTAATTTATCAACACTATACCATTTCTCATGCCACCTTGCCCTTGCTCTGATAGTAAAAATAAGAATGTCTACCAGGGCTGGGGAGATAGCTCAGTTAGTAGAGTGCTTGCCTTGTAAGCACAAGGCCCTGGGTTCAATCCCCAGCACCCAAAAAAAAAAAAAGAATGCCTACATTCCCCGTTCACTATCTTCACTTGGATTTGAAAGTCAATTGAATTCACATTTAATTTCTAGTACTCTTTCCACATGCATTTTCAGGGGTTTCCCAAGCACCCCATCCCCACCCAGACCTTTGTAACATCTTAAATCCCTGTATCCACCATAACCTTGACATCTGTGCCATCCGTTGGCATAAACTCCTCATAGATGTAGGACCCTGTCTTTCGAACGCTGCTTTCAGGAGAGTAAACACTGCTTCGGCTGCCAATCTTCAGGGAGAAAAGAAAGAAAACATTGCTTCAATCCACCCTGTCCCCAAATCCTTCAGCTCCCCTTCTCTACAATATAATCCTTATCTTTCTATCTCTCTAACTTCCCAGATGCTCAAATGTCCCAGCTCACCTTACGGAAGAGGCGCTGGCTTCCTCCTCCAGCAGAGCTGGGGTAGTAGATGTAAACATTGTGGTCCTCTGCACTCACTGGCTTCTCCACGAAGGGCTTGGGAAAGACAGCTCCATTGACCTCTACCTGGTCTTCACCTTCTATCAGGTTGCACTCTGAAAGGTGGGAGTGCGTAAGGCCTAAGGTTATAGAATATTTCCAACTCCCATTTCCCTGGGGTTTTAATCTTTATAACCCTCAAAACTTTATGGCCATTTCTTAGTAACAGATATGGTAATATCTATATGTGGTATATAGATATGATAGTACCTATGTAAAAGGTCCAAGTCTCTGTCCAAAGACCCATGGTTCTTATCCTACCCATAATCCAATAACCAAAGTCCCACATAGATAGGTGGTATATAGGAGATATCTAGAGGAGAGACTCTGGGCTGTCATGGAAAGCAAGGCAAGGCCAGGTACTCACCCTCAGGCCGGGCAGGGTCACGGTTGAGCACGGCATATCGAGGCAGATCAATACCCTCCTCCTGCAGGATCCGGTACACTTCTCTCCTGTCACCCCGCACCCCAAATAAATTAAGCTGGGAGAAGTAGGGAATGACTAAGGGAAGAGGCTAGGGATATCGTTTGCATATGAATTGGAAGAAACCAGGGCACAGAACTCAATAGGATATGATACAAAAATTAAACATGTTGGTTTGACTCTGCCCCTCCCAGAGTGGTTCCCAAAATGGGCGCAATCTCAGGGTTACCCATCCCACTGGTCCATAGAAAGCTATACCTATCTTGGATGTAATACTGCATGGCCAAATCATTGATAAGAAAGGGGTTTCGAAGCTTGGAGTAAGCAACAGCTTTGTCCAGAGGAAAGCCTGGGATGGAAAAAGGAAACAGACCAAACAAAGAAAGTGAAAGAGAGAGGGTAAGAAAATGGCAAGAGAGACAGAGAGACATATTAAAGGTAATAGCTGACACTGAGCTCCTCTACCCATCCAACCCATCACTTATTCCTTTGCCCAGTTTCCTATGTCTAGGATATTCATCAGGAAAAAAAGATTATGTTCAGGATCCTTCCAGAGACCCAACTCTGTCAGAGATTCTGAGTTTTAGAGCTATCCTGAGGTTTAATTATACCCAGCAACTCCTCCAAGATGTAAGAAAAGCAAATCCTTTTGCACTGTTCTCTAGTATGTTGGGAGAAGCCGATGACCTCTTTACTAATAAGACAGTAAGAACCTCATTCCCAATGCAGCATTCCCACCACCTTTTCTTCCTATTTTCCTTTCCAGATGCCAACCTTTGGAGTGGAAAGAGATGAGGCAGTGGCAGGATGGCCAGTTTTCCACAGGTTCATTGAGGATAACATCTTCTCCCAAGATGATAACAGTCAGGTAGTCAAACCTGCAGAGTCGCTCCAGGATTTGGGTCATTGGCTTAGACTTGGATTTCTTGGTCATGGCACAAATGCCAACAATGATTTGAGGTTCAGGAGGCTACAGAAAGAAATGCCATCAGGAACATGGGAATTTCCCATCTATATATTACCCCCATTAAGGAACAGAGTCTCATCTCCTTAGGGGAAGTTTCTTCTCAGGACTTTGGACCCATGGGATCAAGGGTGCTTACTAACTTTGGTCTAGGTTAGGGCACATCTAGGGATTACTACTGTCTTCAGAATAAGAGCTTTCCACTATAGGAAGTACATGCTCAAGCAGAAAAGCCAGAGAACCAATGACCATGAGACAATAGGAGAAGCGCATAAGGGCAGGGGTTTCAAAGAGAAGCAATTAACAATCTCACTGGCCCTCCCCTAAACCAGGATAGGGCTTGTTTATGACAGAGAGTCTATACATTTGGGAAGAACAGAGAGATGTCTCTATCCCATAGAATCTCAAGTGTCTATGACCAGAGCTCTGACACCAAGTTACATCATTTTCCCTAATCTTACCACTTCATCCTCCTCATCCTCCAGGAGCTCGCTGTCACTCTCTTCTGTCCTCATGCCTATTCCACGGGTGCCCAGCCCCTCATCTCCAGCTCCAAGGAAGAAATGGGCCGTGGTGCTCTCGTCCTCATTGGCCGTCAATGACCACATCCCCGCCGGAACACCCACTCATCCCGTTCTGCAGAGGGGGGTACCCCATCAGTTCAGAATCTAAGCCTTCAAGCAATGAGTGGGAATTGGGTATGGAGAACTAGAAAATAAGGGGACTACACAGAATAAGGAGAAACAAGAAACAAAGCTATGTGGAAGAAAGGTCAATAAGAAGGGAGGCTGTGGGCTATGATTTGAATTTAAAAAAAAAAGTCATAAAAGAAAAGTAAATTTAAAAATAATAAAAAAGTAAAGTTTCCCTTTTCTTCCCTGATCATCTCACCCCAACCAAGATAAGAGGATCAGGAGATTAAGACTTACAGTGCTGGCATGTCCCTGATTCAGCCAGCAGGAAACAATGTTAACTTCAGGTAGCAAATGGGAAATACAGTTCTTCAAGGAAGGCTATTGTTGATTCCTTACCAGAAGAGAAGGTGAGAGTGACATTTCAAATTTTGGATTCATTCCACAATATTTCTACCCTGTGCCACAGTAGTGCTGAGCTAAAGGATTTGCCTCAGGAATAAAGGAATGAGACAATTCAGATGCCATTGCCTTTAGACCGCATCTTCATTCTTACCAAGAATTAACTCAAAAAACATTGAGGGCACCCTCTATTCTAAGCAGTAAAACAGAACATTAAAATCCCCAATGTCTCCCCCTCACCCCTTCCATCTTAAAAGACAGATGCTCAAGTCCAGAAAATTAGTTCAAGGAAAGAAGTCTATTGTTGGCTGGGAGGTAGCTGATGTAAACAACCAAAGAGCAGTCTCTGATCCACTCTGAAACTCTAATCTCAATGTTTTGTTACTGTTTCCTGGTACCAGTACTAGTCTAGGACAAGGTCCTTCACATCAGGAAAAATGGTGGGGAAACATGCCTAACATCATATCAGTAAGAATATCTTCAGACTTTGAGTCAGAACAAGCTGGCAGTTCCACTTTTACATATACACACCTAGAGAAGTGTTTCTCAATCAGTTGTGATTTTGCACACAGGGGACATTTGGCAGGAGACATTTTTGGTTATCATACCTGGACAGGTGTTATTGGTATCTTGTAAAAAGAGGGCAGAAATGCTGCTAAACATTTTTAAATGTATATGCTATCCTCCCACAACAAAGACCTATCCAGTTAAAAAATGTCAGTAGTAGGGCTGGGGAGATAGCTCAGTTGGCAGAGTGCTGGCCTTGCAAGCACAAGGCCCTGGATTCGATCCCCAGCACTAAAGAAAAAAAAAATGTCAGTAGTGGCAAGGTACAGAAACCCTGCAAGGTACAGAAACCCTGCTATAGAGAAATTCTCCTACAAAAGAAGACCTGTTCTTAACCTTCCTCCTCCTCATCTTCTTCTTCCTCTTCTTTTTGTGGGGGGAGGGATACTGAAAATTGAACCCTGGGGCTCTTTATGACCAAACTACAGTCCTTTACCCCAATCCGTTTTATTCTTTGAGACAGGGCCTCACTAAGCTGCCTCAGTTTCCCACATTGCTGGGATTAAAAGCATGTGCCTCCACACCCAGCTCTTCTCAACCTCACTGTTGCTAATGGAAAAAACTGAAAACAATTTAGATAAGTAGAAGAATGGATATAATGCAATAGATAGAAATGAGGGTTATAGTAAAAAGAGAATTTAGGAGGTTAACCAGGTGTGGTGGTGCACACCTGTAATCTCAGTAATTTGGGAGGCTGAGTTAGAAGGCTCTCAAGTTTGAGACTTGGCAATTTAGCAAGACTCTGCCTTAAAATAAAAAATAAAAGGGAGAGATGTAGTTCAGTGGTAGAGTTCTCACCTAGCATGGGTGAGAAGCCCTGGGTTCAATCTCCAGTATCAAAAAAAAAAAAAAGAAGTGAATCAGACCTGGCAGGGTGACACAGAGCTTGTAATCCCAACTGCTCAGGAAGCAGAGGCAGGAGAATCACAAGAACAAGGCCAGTCTAGGAAACTTAGAGAGACCCTGTTTCAAAATAAAGTGTTTTAAAAGGCTGGAAATAAGCTCTGTGGTAGAGCTAAAAAAAAAAAAAAAGTGAATAGAGCCATATATAACAAATTGTCAGTTTCCAAGTGCAAACTGTAGATACATATGTACAGTACAATTCCATTTGTAAAAACAAGCAATATTGCACATTACAAAACCAGTCCTGGTCTAGGGCAAGGTCCATCACTTCAGGAGCTACAGTGGAAAAAAGTCCTGCTTAAAGCTATATCAGTAAAAATATCTTAAGACTTTAATTTGAGTCATATTGTTTGTATTGTATTGAGTACACATTGCTTATGACTGCAAACAAAATTACTAAAAGTATAAAAACTAAAATTACTAAAAGTATAAATTAAAGAAAGACATTGAATTTATGATTGTGGTTACCTCTGAGAAGAAAGGAGAATGGAACTGAGAAAGATTCACATTATTTACATGGTACTTTACAGCCTTATTTATAATGTTTATTTCAATTTTTAAGAGATCTGAAGCAAATACACAAAGGGCTAACATTTGTTAATAGTGAATTATAGGGATATGAGCATCTGTTATTATTTTCCAAAAATAAAATTGAGTCACACATCAGCAATTTTCCATGGTCTCTAGAAGTTCTCAGAAATCTTGACTAACAACTCTAACGATAGCCACAAAGTCCTTACGTAAAATGAACTAATTTAGTTTTAAAGATTTTTAAAAGTCTTCAATAGTTACCTTCTCTATTTTATTAGTTTTATTTTAAACTCTGTCACTATAAAGGGGTTTGCAGTTTTGATTAGAAAGTGATAGATGACCTTTATTTAGACCTCGACCTTTCCAGTCTTCATCATCTGCTATCTCTATTGCTCAACCACCACAGGCATGACATTCTTCTAGACTTAATATTTCCACTTGTGCACTGCAGGGCTCATACATGCACTCCTTCTCCTAATTTATAGCTATTTCTATGAACTTCTTTTTAGTGACCTAAGCCATTTCCCATGACTTGCATTCCCAAAATTTCTGTATAGTTTAGACAATTAGAATTTTGTTTCACTATTTAACCTTTCTCTGAATCAGGGGCTTTCTCTCAGGTCTAAGATTCAAAACCCTTTGTCCTTTCTTCCTCTAAGTCCTTAATGAATTTTTACTCAATATATAGTCATACTTTTGAAATTCTAATACTTTAATGGCAGGGGGTGGTAAATAACAGAATGGGGAAAAAGAGTCCATACAGGGATACAGACTTGCAGGTCCAAATTCATATTTAACAAGGCAAAAATAGAAATCTGACAGAAATAGCTATGAAAGAAGCTAGGATTTATTTAGATGTACCTCTGAGAGAAGCTGGGGTTTAATGTGGTGTTCCCAAAACCACTTCCCTGTTTTTATTTTTATTTTGGTACTGGGGATTGTACCCAGAACCTCACCCACGCTAGTGCTCTACCAGTGGGCTATATCCCCAAATTGATTTTTGTTTTTGTTTTTGCCTTTTTCCCCATTTTGAGTCAGGGTCTTACTAAATTGCCCAGGCTGGCCTCAAACTTTCTGCTTCAGTCTCCAGAGTGGCTGGGATTGCAGGACTGCACCACCATGTCAGGCATCACTTCCCTGTTTTCTATGCTTTTTTCCCTTCATCCTCTCCCCCAAATTTTGTTGGGAAAGAAAACTTCAGACTCTACACTGGGGTAAAGGGCAGACTTACTATGGTTTCAATGAGTATGAAATGAAGGAAAGAAGGGAGGGAGGGAAGGAAGAAGGACAGGAGAGAAGGTGAAAAGATAAAGTAGGTAAGGTGAGCAGGAAGAGGCTGGCAGACAATCTTATCAGAAACATCAATGTTAATCGGATCTAAAGAGGTTAAAAGGGAAGGTAAATAAACCGTGTAACTTCTTTATCCTTTAGAATTTAGGGCTGTTTTTGGCATAGTTCTGTAATTTCCTAAATCACCTTGCACTTGATGGAGGGCTCCATCGGTGGTGAAGAAATACTTCCAACAGAAAAACTTCTGAGGCCACCAACGCTATCTCCTTCCTACCTTCGAACAGTGGACGCCTCACTTCCTTCTTAATGCAAATTTTAATCCTTCATATCATGTACCTATTCCTTCTGCCACCTGTTCAGAGCATCAATTCACTGATACTGCTTTCTTTCTCCTACTTGCTACAATGACTCTTCATTGATTTCCCCCAACCACTCTCCGCACTGATTGTTGAACCCCATCACTAGTCAACTAATCAAATTAATCCAACTAATCCTCCCACTCACTGCTCCAGTATTACACAGGCCTCCAAACCTTCACATGAGTCATCATACTCGGTTACATAGTTATACTAAATCCTCAATGATTCCCCCACAATGGCTGCCTGATCCATTCTTTCCTCACGCGACGTTCTTTGGAGGCTCACCTCCTCCCTACAACAGTGGACCACTCCCCTGTGCACTCCGCTGCCTCCCCTTCTCGCGCTGACCCCCTCCCGCCCTGACCCTCCCCTGTATATCCAGTCCCTGCCCTCCTCGCGCTGACCCCCTCCTCCGTACACTCCACTCCTTCCTTCCGCCCTCACGTAGGACTCCCTCTTCCTCACTCGGATCCTTACACACCCATCTCTTCTCTCGCTGACCCTCTCCTCTGTCCTCTCTTTACAGAGCTCCGGATCACGAATGCCGCCCTCCCATCCGGACTTCTCTAGCCTTTGCCCGCCCCCGCCTCACTCTCCCTACGCTGACATTGAGGCCTCTCCGCCGGGCCTCTTTCCGAAGCTGCCCCCAACGGGTACCAACCACCGCCCTCGGCACAGACCGAGCCCACTACACCGCGCCCACCCTCTCCGATACCGCCCCCAGCCCCCAGCCACTCCCCCACCGCCCCCGGCCCGCACTCACCCGCCTCCCTCCGCTCGCGCAGCCGAACCTGCCGGCAGCGACACCTGACAGTGGTCCAATCAAAGTTCGACTTCTTTGCGGTGTCACCAATCAGCGGAGGGCGCGCACCGGCAACAGAGTCAGGCTGCGTTGGCCGGTGTTTCTGCACGGAGAAGGGTGGCCCCTAGTGACTCTGGGAGGGAATGCAACCTGATGCTCTTCTACCTCTTAATTTCTTACTGCGTCGCCACAGTCCAGACTCTTGGTCTAAGACAAAAGCATTGCGGTTTAGGGAAAAGCGAGACCCAAAGAAAAAGGCAGAGTTTGTGCCATTGCACCTCCTTGAGAGCAAAGCCAGGTCTTTTGTTTTGTAGACAAAACGGAGTAAGAGAGATCCAATAAATATAGGCTGAAAATGTCAGATGTAAAGAGGAATGACAGGGAGACTGAGGAGAAAAACAAAGAAGCAGATTAAAAAGTTAAGAGAAGGAACAAAGAGAGTTTTATTTTTTTCCAGTACTTGGGATTGAATGAGGGCGGAGGGGGAGAGGGTTCCCACCGAGCTACATTCCCAGTCCTTTTAATTTTTTATTCCGAGACAGGATCTCTCTAAGTTGTCCAGGCTGATCTCAAACTTATGATCCTTCCGTGACAGCGCCACAAATACCTGGAATTACAGGCAAGAGCCACAGTGCCTGACTACAAAGAGACTTATTTCTATAGGATACAAGAGCACGAATGGACACAGAAGACTGGACAAATTGATTCCTATCTCTACACCCTCTGTTTTCTATACCCTCCAGGCTGGGGATCTGCAAAACTGGACTTGAATCCTAGTCTAATGTTTACAGTTGTGTAGCTTTGGGCAAGTCATTTAACTTCCCTGAGCTCCATCTTTCTTATCTGTCAAAGTAAGATTAAAAGCCTAATTTATAGGATACTGGTTATGTGAAAGTATTTTGTATATGTTTGTGTTGCGATTATTGTCCTTGCACCTTCACTTGGGTTTCCTTCATCAGGGCAGTTCCAAATTCCCTGTTTCTTCTTTGCAACCTTAGGGTTGCAATGCCCCTTCTTTGCAATGCCCCTTTTCCAGTCAGGTGCCTCAAAGTACTAACTCCTCATTCCCTCCTTGCCCCAAGTCCTCCTGAATGGAGAGAGATGATTCTAAGCACTGGCTCTAAGAAGAACACATGCCTCACTAGTTCATGCTCAGGCTCATACCTTCTCCATCACTCCAACCCTTCAAACAAGTTATCATAGCATCTTCCAGGTATTTCATTTCTCTTGTGAGTCCCCTGAAAATGTAGATTCTGTTTCTATTCATACACTGGAATAATCCAATTCAATTCTGTGAAATAATACATATAAAAGTTCTTTGCAATTGTAAAGTGCTTGAAAATATTAAATATTATTGAAAAATAGCAGTAATTATTAGATAACTCAAATACAGATGTATTGACTATTTCACATATGCTGTAGGATAATTTTTAAAATGAATATTAATACATGATATGCCTGTCAGAGGCTCACAAAGAATAATAAAAGTATACAAATAGATGTGCCTTCTCAGTGGAGCTATTATTCAAATTAGGGTGGCTACTTTTCAAACTTGAATAATTTCTGTACTCCTCTGGCTGTCTTATTTCTGCTTCTGTAATTCTCTTCTCACCCTCTATCTCCTTAACACCTTCTTAGTCAAATAACAACCCAACTGCTCTGGAAAATTCTCTCTCTCTTTTATCTGGTTAAATATACACTATACCCATTAATTATATTTACTTACTCATAGCTATTCCTTAACCCAGGTAATGGGCACCCTTAGCACAGGTAACATTTTCTGTTTCTCCAAGAGTGACCACACTCCAAATGCAGAACTTGACCTTTCTCTGATACTTACTGTCTCATCAGGAGAGTTAAGTAATGAACCCCAAAGAGAGACGGATAGCTTCTAAGGATAATTAGGAAAAAGGACATTCGGGACCTGAAGGGAATAAGAATGTGGTGGGGATTCATCAGTGGGACCAGAGGACAATGGAAAGAGAATTTCTCTTTCCAAAGTACTCTCTCTTAAAATTTCCAAGTACCTTCCTGTTTTGTGAGTACACTAGGACAGTTGAGGAAAGGGACTGATATCTACTTCACCTTAACTGACCCTCCACACTAAAGCCCCATATTCTTATTTCAGCTTCAGCGTTCACTCTCCTTCCTGCCAGTCATATTTGGAGCTGTGGAAATTAAGTCCTCTCTAATCTGAATAGGAACTTTATGAGGAGAGAGAGGAGAGAAGACTAGGAGGAAGGCAGAGATTCCCTGATGACCTTATGCCCTTGGATACCATTCGCCTTTACACTCAGGATTAAACAGCATTAGGGAGCCAAGAGAGGAAACACATGTGGTGCCTAGAGACCTGTGTCTGCCTGTTCCATTCCACACCCAGTCATCTCACCACACCCTTCTCTCTTTATATTCCCCTCCAGTCCAGGAACTGGAGCTACAAAGAAGGGAAAGAAGGAAGAGGAAACTTAACAGTTCCCTGCCCGTCCCACCCCCATTCCCAGTGCAACCAACAGGTAGGCAAGCTCGCAGACTGCTCAGAGGGAGATCTGTGAGCAGCAAACAGGTCTGAGCCTGGAAAAGAGAAAAGTAAAAGATCAAAGGTGAAGTAGGGGATGGGGAGAAGGGTGGGGGGAGAAAGAAAAGTAGAGACTTGAGAAGTGGAGGCAGGCCTGCAGACTTGGGGGCAGAGTGGGAATGAAGGCTATAGCATAGATGGGAAAAGAGCTAATATTTCTCTAATTCCTCCCAGGGAATTCTTTCTCAACATTGTTAGGAGAGCACAGGTATGGCAGTACCAAGGTACCTTGGTACTCTTCCTGGTTCTTAGGAAAAGGTGACCTTGAGCCAGCGGGTGTCTTTCCCACTGTCTGCCTCTAACCCTGTGCTTTCTCCGTGTCTTCCTCTGGTATCGGTGCTTATTCCGCGGTTTTATCGCTGCCGCCTCCCCCGGGAAGATGAGAGGTTGCTGGGGGAGGTCGAAAGCAGAGAAGAGGTTGGCAAAGTCACCCTATCACACCTACAAAGTCGACGGATCGGGTTTCAGATTAAACCAAAGGGGCTCGGGGATAGGGTGTTCGGGTTTTGCTAGGGCTGTGGTGCTGTCCTTTACGTGGTGCTGAAATCCGGGCAACCTCATCCCTGGTGGGCCTACATCCCAGCCTTAGGGGTGCGAATCTCCGGTCTTCCCAATTACCTGACTGGTGCTGCCCACCCCCGCCCCCGCACACCTAGAGCTGTGGCAGGCGGGAGGGCGGGGCCTGAGTGAGCCCCACCCCTGGAGACTGCGGCTCCAGCCTCCTTCAGCTCCGCCCGCCCTCCACTAGCTCATTGCGCCTCTCCTGCAGCCTGGTTGGCACCGGCTCCTACTCCGGCTTCAGCCACCACCACCACCCCCATTTTGGCATCAGCCTGGGACCCAGCTTCTGCATTCAGTCTGACCAGTTGCATCTTCCTTCCCTGATCCTGTTACGCCAGCTCCTGCTCTGGAATCCAGTAACCGGACCCCCAAACCATGGCTGGTCCCTTCTCCCGTCTGCTGTCTGCCCGCCCAGGGCTCAGGCTCCTGGCTTTGGCCGGAGCGGGATCTCTAGCTGCTGGATTTCTGCTCCGCCCGGAACCTGTACGAGCTGCCAGTGAACGACGGAGGCTATATCCCCCAAGGTATCAGTGCCTGAGGCACGCAGGAGGAGGTTATGGGAACGAAGATGGGGAAAGTGTGGAGGACCTGGGCAACAGACAAGGACAATAATTACGAAAAGACCTCAGTGGGGAGGGAGCGGGGACCAAACCCCAGAAGCTAGAGTGTTTGTGGGTACCCGTAACCCATGGTCCCCACCGCCAAGACCAGTTCTGACCCTATGAGTTCTACTTGCACCCCTGCCCAGATTCCAAATCCGAAGACCAGGAACTATCCTTTTCACTCTCCATCTCCTTTTCCTGCTGTTCTCCCCCATTTCCTGAATTACCTCCTTAGTCTTTCCCCTCCCCCACCCCTAATGCGTGTTCATGGGAGGAAATAACTGTGCAGGTGTGGGGGAACTGAACCAGCCAGCCATGGGCAGCTAGAACTATTGGTAAAGAATAGATCCTGAAAGTCCTAAAGAGATTATCAAGGCTTAGCCTACCTCTAATTCCCCCTCCTCCCTTGGAGCAAAGGCAGACAAGACTAACTGGACAGCTCCCAGCTGACAGCACTAAGTGTAGGCCTTTGTGCCCTCCCTCCATGGTTACTGGGTACCCCCTCCCCAGCGCTGAGTACCCAGACCTCCGAAAGCACAACAACTGCATGGCCAGTCACCTGACCCCAGCAGTCTATGCACGGCTCTGCGACAAGACCACACCCACGGGTTGGACGCTAGATCAGTGCATCCAGACTGGCGTGGACAACCCTGGCCACCCCTTCATCAAGACTGTGGGCATGGTGGCTGGAGATGAGGAGACCTATGAGGTAGGGGGCCCCCAGAGTCTCCCTGGTGACCCAAGCTGTCTTCCCAGTCATCCCACTTCCTTTCCCATAAGATCCCTCACTTACCCCCAAGACTCTGGGCCATCCATACTCAAGTTTTCTGACCCAGTGAAATCTATCCACAATTGAAGTCTAGGAAGGGGTTTCCTCTCTGTAACCACCTCTCCCTCTTAACTCCCCTTCAGATATTTGCTGACCTGTTTGACCCAGTGATCCAAGAGCGACACAATGGATATGACCCCCGAACAATGAAGCACACCACTGACCTGGATGCCAGTAAGGTGAGTCAAATATTCTGCTTCTGATTTGTGTTGCCTGGTGTACAACATTTTGTATGTCCAATTCCTTCACCTTGATTATTTCCTGACTCATGGTCATTATATTGCTGAGCTTTTAATCTTGATGAGGGGAGAGTCATATTTTAAGAAATAGCAGATGTGGAGAAAACAGGGTAAATAAGAATGATCATGCTCTAAGGTGGGAAATTTGGGGAAGGGTCCACAATACTTCCTTCAATTGCAGTGCTTGCCCAGTTGGCTCCTCCCTTCATTGAATGCAGGAGGAATGCATACATTGTGTGAAGGAAGGTCCTCTTATTCCTAAGATCTCGCCTTCCCCAAGAGCCTTCATTTCTATCCACTGTGTTTCTATGACTTATATTCCCTTTATCCTTCAGATTCGTTCTGGTTATTTTGATGAGAGGTATGTATTGTCCTCAAGAGTCAGAACTGGCCGAAGTATCAGAGGACTCAGCCTGCCTCCAGCCTGCACTCGGGCAGAGCGGCGAGAGGTGGAACGCGTTGTGGTGGATGCACTGAGTGGCCTGAAGGGTGACCTGGCTGGACGTTACTATAGGCTCAGTGAGATGACAGAGGCTGAGCAGCAGCAGCTTATTGATGTGAGGGGCCTTGAAAGGGAGCTGGGTTGAGGGAGTAGAGCCACAGAGGAGGCTGGGACAGATAAAATAGCTGGACTCTGAGAGGCTCAGTGGCTACCTGGAGGATTCTTAACCCAAGTTGCTTTACTCTCCCCAGGACCACTTTCTATTTGATAAACCTGTGTCCCCATTACTGACTGCAGCAGGAATGGCTCGAGACTGGCCAGATGCTCGTGGAATCTGGTATGAGGCTGCTCTTCACCTCTTTTATCCCCCCATGCCCACATAATTGGTTTTTTCCCCTCTCTTTCCCAATTCTTGTTTTGCCACTTGACCCCTTTACCTCCTGCCCTCAGGCACAACAATGAGAAGAGCTTCTTGATCTGGGTGAATGAGGAGGATCATACACGGGTCATCTCCATGGAGAAGGGTGGCAACATGAAGAGAGTATTTGAAAGATTCTGCCGGGGTCTCAAAGAGGTTGGAGAAAAATGCATAAGGAAGCTAGGTGGGAGAAAATAAGGAAAATCAAAGAGCGGCCTAGGTAGATTGACATATTATTTATCAACCAACTCAGGACATTTCTAATAGTAAAAAGGGTCACCATTTATCACTCCAGGATGATGGGTATAAGCCAGGACTGTCCTGGGAAAGCCAGAACATATGGTCACCCTAAGAATAGTAAGAGAGAAAGAATGTAATAAACACAAAGAAGTAAATAAAGCAGTTTCCAGATAATGCAAAGAAGAAATAGCTAAGATGGCAAGTTAGTTCCTGGGACATGTGGTGTGGGATGGTGGTGTGTTCAGATAAGGAAAACATTGGAGCCTGGATTGATGTAGGGTTGAGGAATTATGGTGTTCAAGATTCTAAAATAATCCCTCAGTTCTGAGTCAAGATGGGCCTTGACTCTAGATTCTGTCATTCTTGCTAAATTATCATGTCTTGGCTTTAAGCTAAGAGTGGGAGAAAGATCAGAGAAAGAAGAGGATGGGATGGCTCAAGTTCCAGAATGTACGGCTTTAGAGGAGGCATTGAACAGATCTGCAATCCTGTATGGATTGAATCTCCATATTCAGTTCTATATTAGAACGTGCCATAAACCCAATTCTTACTGTATGTTCTCTTATATACATTTCTATTTTGGACTTGAAAGAAAGAGAGCTCCTCTTTTAGATTCTAGCTGGGAAGTTTATACTATTTTTGGCAATAAGGGATAACACTATGCATAGGTAGGGAAGTACTCTTTAAATTAAATGCCTCAGTTTCCTCATCTGTAAAATTGAGATAATAAGATTTCCTACATTTTAGGTTATCATGAGACATTAAATAATGCAGATAAAGTGATTGGACCATAGCAAGTATTCAATAAGTGCTAGGTATGTTATTGTTCTTAACAGAAGGGTTTCCCTATGTTCAGCATGTAAGAATGCCCCATACCATGTCTTTCTGAACTATAAACAGGGTTCCCTTTATTAATATTGGGAAGTGATCTTTGTGTTCATTGCACTGGCAGATTCCCTGTCTCTTCAGCTCTAATCATCATCTTCATAATTAGGATAACTAAGTGAAACAAGAACATCCATTCCAGGCTCCCTCTCACTCGCTCATACACATACCTATGAATCTGGCTTTTCTGTTCTGTTTTCACATGTCTCTCTGATTTTTCACTTGAGCTCCTCCCGTGGCTAACAGAAGGCTCTTTTGCGTCTTTCTGTTGCAAAGCTTATACTTTCATTTTTTAATCTGAAAGGACCCTCTACTCATTAGTGAAGCACAGATGATCAAAGCACATAGAACTCATTGAATAATCAGTCCTTTCTGAGTTCATTGTACTTCCCTAGATCATCTTTTTTTTTTTTTTTTTTTTTCCTTTTTCTTTTCCCCAGTACTGGAGATTTAATCCTTGGGCACTTAACCAGTGAGCCACATCCCCACCCCTTTTTAAATATATTATTTAGAGACAGCATCTTGTTAAATTGCTTAGGGCCTCTCTTAAGTTTCTGAGGCTTCAAACTTGGAATTCTCAGCCCCCCAAGCTGCTGGGATTACAGGAGTATGCCACTGCAACCAGCTCCCTAGAACATCCTTAATGTATTAGTTCTTCAACTTTCTTTCCTTCCACACACAAGATATTTTCCCACAAATCTCATCATAAGGCACATCATTATTTTGCAACATCAAAATTGTCTTGCATGCATGACAATAACCAACTATTTTCATTTAAAAATAAAAGAGCAATGTCATTTATTCACACCCAAGTTTCTTATTCTGAATATTCCTAGAGTTCCTAAGGGAGGGTCCACATATCCCTTGTTTTTTGACTAACAGAATCTTTGTGGACTCAGGTGGAACGGCTAATCCAGGAGCGTGGCTGGGAATTCATGTGGAATGAACGTTTGGGATACATCTTAACCTGTCCATCTAACCTGGGCACTGGACTTCGGGCTGGAGTGCACATCAAACTGCCCCTGCTAAGCAAAGTAAAGGAGTTGAGGGGTTTTAGAAAGCAGTATAAGTGAGGAAGAAGATGGGTGAGGATGGGGAGGGGGTGGGCACTTTGAAAGGAGCCAGACACATTAGGACTAAAAGGTCAGGGGAAAGAGATCTGAGCAGATAGAAACAGACTTTGCCTTTATTGACCCTACCTCCAATCCCTATCTCCCTTCTAGGATAGCCGCTTCCCAAAGATACTAGAGAACCTAAGACTTCAGAAGCGTGGGACTGGAGGAGTGGACACTGCTGCTACAGGCAATGTCTTTGACATCTCTAATTTGGATCGACTGGGCAAGTCAGAGGTGAGATCCTAAGGGGTTAGTGTGAAAAGAGATATAGGTCTATAGAGGTTGAGGTAGTGATAGGAGTGAACCTCAGGAATGTAATAGAATCTAAAGTAAAATTCAGGTTAAGCGAAGAGACCTTTGGAAATGAATTTCCAGAGCAGGAAAGTCAGTAAGTGCTAGAGAAAGAAACTCAGATTATGGGACGCAGAGATCAAGGATTAGTGTCCTTCAGGTGGAGCTGGTGCAACTGGTCATCGATGGAGTAAACTATTTGATTGATTGTGAACGGCGTCTGGAGAGAGGCCAGGATATCCGCATCCCTGCACCTCTCGTCCAAAGCAAACATTAACTCCCTGTCACTGGCAGATGACTCAAGATCCCCAGGACTTCTTCCCATTTAATGGTGACCCATTATACTTGTCCTGAACCTGTCCCAACCCCCTGCCCCCATCCTAGTAAAGACTTCTTGTTATGCTTCAGCTGTCTGTGTTATTTCTATTGGTGGGAGAGGGGGAGGAAACTGCCTCCAGGAAATGAATAGAAGCAGTGGAGTTGTTTATGATGAAAAGAGACTCCAGATAAGGCATGCCAGGAACACTGATTCTCAGGTGGGTGGAAAGCATTAGCATTTTACCCATATTTCTCATCAGCTTCCTGAGAGTAATTGGGATGCACTTCCATTTGCACTTTATTCATTATGATGTAAGGTTTCTCGCTCAATAATCTCTCTTAACTGTAGAGAAAGGCTCATAGCAGGTGGCCAATGAAGCTGATGGTCAATGCCAGAACCCAGGAGGACTGTGACCACTCCTGGAGGCTCCAGGCTGAGCTTCGACCTATAAGAAGACAAGGAATGGAGGAATATCAGAACTCTGCTTCCTAAGAGCCAATGATACTTGGAAACAAGTTTTCTTCCTACAGACCCTTTCACTCCAGGGATCTCCCTAGGCAGATTCTAAGGGTCAGACAGCACTAAGTTAGGGCTTAATTTGTGGATCAGGATATAGAGGGTCAAGCAGTGCAGTTGGGAACTCACCCTGATGTTCTGGGCTCTCCTTCCCCTCGTACTGGGCCCATGCAACTGCTTGTCGCTGCTCAGGACTCAGATAGGCCATTTGCTCAGGAGTAACAGCCACAGCCTGAATACTGGTGAGACTAGATAGCTGGGTGGGACTGAACACCACCTGAAAGAGGGGATAGGAATCAGTGTATACATGTAGCTCTGGTTCTCCTGTTGTCAGCCCAGACCCCAGTACAACAAAACTTACAGCAAATTTAGGAGCAGGGATGACAGAAATGGCAAGAGGGGTCAACCCCTGGATCTGTGCCCGTAGCAGTGCTGAAAGAGCCAAGTCTGGGATTCCAGCTATTGAAAGAAACAGGATGCATCTAAATGTTGTAGACTGTCATGTCTATTCTCTTCTTTTCAAACATAAGCTTCCCTCCCAACTACTCCAGAATTACTCCATCTTCTCTAATACTATTCCCAACCCCTTACCTAAACATTTTCTCAGACTTCTGCTTTAAGAAGCCCAAAGCAGTCTTCTGCCCAATCCAACTATGGTATGGAAACCAAATTCTGACCACAAGCAACAACAGTGGTCCCCACCTGCTATTGTACCAATTTCAGTGAAGATCTCAGGCCCCCAGTTACTAACTGGGCCAAAGCCACCAGGCAGCACAAGGAGGTGGGCCAGAACCTCCAGCTGTTCCTCAGAGCACTGGAGATGCAGGTTACCCAGGAAAAGAGCTGCTTGGCTGTGGGAAAATGGGAAGAAAGGAGAATTCAGCTTTAGTGACAGAGGCTGTGGTTAAGAGACAGGGAAAGAAATGACCTCTCTTCTTCCATGGAACTAATCCTTCCCTCCCCAGAGAGCCCACCTTCACCTCAGCACCATCACCCACAACCCCTCCACAGGTGACCTAAACTCCCAACTGCTGATATGTTGCAGCTCCTCTGGCCGTAGTCCACAAAGCGTGTAACCCAGTGCTGTCAGGTGAATGAAGTCCAAGTGGCTCACATGCCGACCACTCTGCCATAGAAAACTGGAGACCACAGCCCGGAGCTAGAGTGGAGGTATGGGCACATAGGATAAGGAGAGAAATTATGGGGAATTAGTGAATAGGGAAATGATTAGGGGAGTGGTAGCTGCTACTCTTTTTGTTTTTAAATCCCAGAACTGGCTCTTTCAGAAGATCCATTGGCAATAGGGGAAGGATAAAGATACCCCCTGCTCAAAAAAAAAAAAAAAAAAAAAAGAAAGAAAGAAAGAGAGAGAGTAAAAGAGGAGGCAAAAAAGAAAAAGAAAGAGAGGAAGGAGAGAATATTATGTGTCCAGGACCTCAGAGTGAATAAATCAGAGTTCCTAAGGTAGCTAGAGTGGGCTATTAAGAAATTGATAGGGAGAGTCAGGGAGGGCCACTGGAAAAAATTCCTTGGACTTTGGGTAACCTATAGAACTGGGTCTGTGGGATGGATGTTTGGGAAGTGGTAGGGAGAGGAGAAGGTATTACCTGGACAGAGCTCCAGCCATCTATCTGCCCTAGGGTGCTAAGTACTCCCCAGTCTACCAGGGTCAGCTCTTGTAGCTCTCGTTCTCCTAGACCTATTAAGAGCCGGCCCAGCTGCAGGATCTGCTCAGGACGGAATCCTCGGGGGGGACCCCACAACTAGTAAAAAAGGAAGAACAATATGAACGGAGAAAGCATTGGAGTAGGAGTCAGAATGTTGGGTCTTAGTCTAGTCTCTAACCTTAGCTGTGGAACACTGGGGCAAATTACTTGCCTTTTCTTTAGTTTCCTCAACTGTAAAATGAAAGAATTGGATTATAGTTTCTCAGCTAAAAATTTAGTCTCAGTAGGAAAGATCAAACTCTAGTCCATGAGTTCTAAACCTTCAAGTGCACCAGACTCACTGAGATGCCTGTTAAAATATAGATGCCTAGACTCAACCCGAGATTCTTAGTCTTGTATGGGAATCTTCACAACAGCATTTTAAAAACCTGCTCCTCAGATGATTTAATACATACTAAAATTTGGTTCCCACTACTCTAGTCTCTTTATCCACTATTCTGTCCTCTTTCTTCCCCTTTGATCCCCTTTGATCTCCTACTTGTGATTCAAACCCTCTAACTCTTTAACCACCTCTTTCCTCACTTCTCACCCAACTCTCCATTTCCTTGTGTCCCATTACACTCCCAACCAACTTCCTCATGTTTTCCCCCTTCTAACTCCTATTGGCTTCTTCATCCCTAACCTGCTTTGCCTTGCTCATGGCTGCTCGTAGTTCTTCAGGCCCAAGTCCTGGATCTCCTGCAAATAGTGCCAGGCAGTCCTCAAAGTCTGAGAGCTCCATCTCAGCAATCTGCTTTGCAGACCAGGCTGCTGGGAAGGTCCCTCGTATGTCTGCACAATTTGGTACAGGTTCTGAGGGGAAACACAAAGCCAAGGGGGTCAGTATAGTATTAAAATATGTCCAGAGAGATATCTGTAGATGGAATGACCCTTCCAACCTTTGGAGGGTAGGGTGGTATAGGCAGTATGAGTTAAGGGATGATTATAGGGTGAGATTTATAGGGCTCAGAGGATATTAGAACAATAAATTATTAAAGAGGACAAGGTGCTGATTTCATAAATGCACTACTGAGGAAGTTGTCGGGTAATTTAATGACAGAGCTAAATTAGAATCCAGGTCTCTAACTCCAAAGTATCTCTAGCTCCAAAGTATCTTCTTCCTTCTGGGGATCTCCTCAGTACAGAGCTCCACACATAGCCCAGCTAGAACTGAGTTAGGAGTCCTGGACTAAAAACCCAATGGGTTGTAAACTCCCAGAATTATAGAACCTTAGAACTAGAAAAGAATTTGAATATCATCCCTCTAATTATTTTGTTTTGTAAATTACCAAAACCAAACCTGCTACTGCAGATTTGCGAATTTGCTCTAAGGACTCAGCACACCATTGAAACCCCCAGCCCTAGAGGCCAGACTTCTGCATCATTGTTTGAGACCCTCTCCTGTATGCCTTGCTGGACATATGAGTATTTGGGTAGCTTCACCTGGGAGATCCTCAGCAGTTGGTCGCACAACCCCAGCTACCAGGGCTGCTTTCTTGGGAGTAAGATGTGGCCCCCGACACAACTGTCCAACTCTACTCTGTTCCCAGTTCTGCTGCTTTTCTAGAAGACGCTCCAGGGTCTCTGGGCCCAAAGCCTCCTGCATGACAGAGGAGAGAGAAGCTGGGGAGATCCACACAGGATGAGGGCCCCTTACTGCAGCTGCTGTCTCTGTCAGCAGTGTTTCCCAGATTCAGGTTGCGCTTTCTTGGGCCTAAGATTGCCATAACCAACTTTCTAGTCCCCTCTATGCATTTACTCTCTCCTTTGTTCTTTCATCTCACCCTGGGGATCAAGGAAATATCCTCAGTAGACAAAGTGAATACTAGTCGTCCAGCTTGCTCTACTTCATCTTGGCTCCAGAGCTCTGGTTTCCTGGGGGACAAGAAGAAGATCATGGGCTAGGGAGCTAAGGGAAGAAAAGAGGATATGCTAGGATTGGGGAAACTTAGGACTCCAAGGAACCCTAAGCATATGAAATGGGCTACCACTGGTGATGGTGGTTGAGGGGCTGGGTATAGGGTAAGTTAGAATCTGAAGTTCCCAAAGGTCCATACCCAAGAACAGGCTCCTGTAACAGCAGCCATCCCAGCTCTGTGGCAAATGTCTCTCCTAGGCAGAATCCCTGCAGCTGACTGAGATGGGACAGCAGGATTGATAGGGGAATCCGTCGTGTGCTCTCTATCCCCAGGAATCCAACCAAGGGACCCAGTGTCTCCAGCACTTCCTCTGAGATTGGGGTCTCCTTTGGAGCCTGGAGAGGAGTATCAGTCCTTGGACAATTTAACTCTGACTCAGAGGACCAGACTCTGATCCAGACACAAAGCCCCTAGACCTTCCCTCCCTCCTGCTCCCAAATTAGCATCTTTGTATGCTCATTGCTTTTGTTCACTTTTTAAAAATAGTGAATGAGCCCAGATACCAGGAGGCAGGAAGGCTGAAAGGTGGAATCCAAGAGATTTCTTAAACTTCAAGAGGTTGAACAAGAAACATGAAGCAAATTATCAAGGAATAGAATCCAGAGGCAGATCTAAGGGGCTAAAGCCTTATACATAAGAACCCATTTGGCAGCAAGAAGAGGAAGGTGGGTCCTAGAACACAGTCAGAGAATACTGTTTGAGAGGCACGCATTGCCAAGGGTAACAGATCTGAATCTGGAAGCATGACCTCTTACCAGGTTTTGTAGTACCCTCTCCGCCAAGGCTGCCTGGTGGAGTGGGGTCAGTGCTAGCAGCTGCTCTGGAGCTCCTTGTACCAGCTCTACCACCAACATAATAGATTCATCAGACAGTCTGTCCATCAACTGGATCCTGTTATAGCAATTAGACAACAAATGCACTCATTTGGAACTGAGCCAAGTTGAGAAAGAACCCTGCATTCCCCAGACAAGTTAGGTGACTAAATCAAGCCCTGTGACCATGGACAGGAACTGATATCAAACAGTCATGAACAAATTCTCACTGTTTGCTTGAAGGGAGAGAACAAAGAGAGTGACCTATTTCTAGTCTTTCTGAAAAGAAATAACAATCTCACCTGATCTGATGAACTCCAAAGCCTCAGATATTAATTATCATTAAACTTTTTCTCATCTCTTTTTCACAAAAGAGGATTTCTGACTCATGGTTTCAATATTTCACCTTATCCATGCCCTTGGGATTCTAAGTTATCTCAGAGAACTAACATATTTAAATGGATTTGAATGACATTAAAAGAAAAAAAAAAAAAAAGCCCTTTTGCCCAGAAATAGAAATGCTATCCTGTACTCTGTACAGGGTTGCAAATTTTGGAACTGGGCCAATTATATACAAGAGCCAAAATCGATGGAAAGGCCTATAAAAATGCATGTATGGAGTCAACAGCTTTTACCATCACCACATCCCAAGACCACTGCAACTGTTACCTTCTCCTCCTCTGATTTACAGTGGGATGAAATGGGATTAAAAATGGGAAAAGAGCCAGGTGCGGTGGCGCCATCTGTAATCCCAGCGTCTGGGGAGGCTGAGACAGGAGGATCACAAATTCAAAGCCAGGCACAGCAAAAACGAGGTGCTAAGCAACTTAGTGAGACCCTGCCTCTAAATAAAATACAGAATAGGGCTGGGAATGTGGCTCAGTGGTCGAGTGCCCCTGAGTTAAATCCCGGTACCAAATAAAGGGTTGGGGGGAAGAAGCGTATCAGGGAGATATTCATAAGCTCCTAGGAGCTCTGCAATAGAGAGGACTTAGGTTTACCTGGTTGTATCTTCCCCCAACCCATTCTTGAATCTGTTCCATAGCATTCCTGCTACAGAGTCACCCAGTTTAGGATTGAATAGTTCGTATGGTCAGGAATGCACTACCTCGATTTTCTGCATATTGTGCAAAACTTTGATTTTAACTCATTAGTCCTCATCTTGCCCTATGGAACCATTCAGAAATATGCCCTTATACATTCTACTTGATAGCCTCTCAGGAATTTGAAGGCATTTATCATGTTTTTCATATATGTTCTCCACTCCTCAACATATAGAGAACACAAAGCCCTAAGCAGACTACAATCCTTTGGAAATTGTAGTCTGCAGAATTGGACCATTGCCTCCCTCATTTCAGATACTCTATTTGATTAATGTGGCCTGGGTTATATCAAGATTACTTGGCAAGTCACAACAGTGTTTTCTCCCTCAGCTGCCCTATGCTGGGGTCATATTCTGGGAATACACAGAGCGACTTTGAATAGAATCCTCTACTTTGGGCTATAAACGATGTCAGGAAACCCCCATACAGAAAACTGCTTCCTCTTGGGCATTTCCTAAGGGAAGATCTTCTAGCTGAGTTTTCTGAGGATCCAATACCTCCAGCCATAGAGCTTACGGTAAGTCCAGTAGTAGCTTGGTGTCAAGTCCACTCAGTTCTGGCCCCAGGGTAGTCAGCTCTGGCTCAGGCATTGCCATCCTCCGTTGCAGTTCCATCCAGATGCAGGACCTCTGTGGGACAGGATGGGGAAGCAAGGTCGGTACAGAGCCAAACATGGTATTGGGTTTCTGCACCCTGGTCCCAGTCTTCCTGCTCCTGCTAGTTAGTACCCAAGTACCCTCTCTCACCAGGCTCCCTCGAACCCCAGTGGGTAGTTGATAGAGCATGTGTATCACTTCAAGGAAGTCTACCATTGAGTTGATCTGCTGCAGAAACTCACAGGACATGCCTCCTGCCAGGTTTCCCAGAGCCCTGTGGGAGAGGGAGTGGGAGTGGATAGATACTCTTTTAACACATGCCACAGCTTGTCCGCTCCTTGATATCAGCACTCTTAACACAAGACAGATGTTCATTTATGGTCATTTACAGTTGGAGAAATGTTTGCACACAGATCTTCCCATTGACTTCCTATAACATCGTCATTGTTTATCAGAGAAGAAAATAAAGATTTATAGAGGTCAGGTGACATTCCCAATATCAATCTACCAGAAGTGCAGTAAAGAGAGACTAGAGCTGTCTTTAGGTTCTGAAGCCCCTGGTTCTTTTATTATGGGTGTAGGTAAACTAAAACCTATTTACTCCTATTTGTTTTTGCTTGGTCAGTGACTCTGAAGTTACCTTGATTTAAACAAATAATAGCAAATGTCTATTGGGAGTTTATATATATATATATATATAGATATTATATATATAATATATATACCTTTATTTTATTTATTTATTTATATGTGGTACTGACTATTGAACCCTGTGCCTCACACATGCCAAGCAAGTTCTCCACCACTGAGCCACAACCTGAGCCCCTCTATTGGGAGTTTATACTGGACCAGACACTGTTAAATATCATATATGCCTTATCATTGTTTTTAGTTGTAGATGGACACAATACCTTTATTTTATTTATTCATTTTATGTGGTGCTGAGGACCAAACTCAATGTCTTACATATGCTAGGCAAGTGCTCTACCACTGAGCTACAACCGCAGCCCCTGCCTTATCATTTAATCTTCACAATAACTACCTATGAGGTAAGAACTATTGTAATTCTTATTCTATGGGGAAAAAAAGGTTGACACTTTAGAGAGGCTAAATGACTTGCCTAAGAGCACAAGTAAGTGCTGGGGACCTGAACCCAGCTCTTCTGAGTTCCTTAGCTCTAATCAGGATGGGGTGGCACTGTGGAAGGACAGGGGGCATGGGGGCAAGGGAACCAGGAGGCTGGGACTATGTATTATCCATCCCTGTATTCCCCCTTACATATCATATGGTACCAGGCATATGGTAAGCATTTTTTTAAAATGTTAGTTGGGGACTGGAGATGGTAGAGTATTTGCCTAGCATGTATAAGGCCCTGGGTTTGATTCCCAGCACCACACACACACACACACGAAAATTAGTTGAATTAAATTATTAAATTGACTACTCAACACAAATTACTCACTGCAGATTCCTGAGGGTCAAGTTAGTGGGCACCTGCATCTTCTTCCAGAGAAACTGTGCCTACAAGAGAAAGAAGAGCTGCTTCCCAGCAAAGATACTGCCTAAGATGCCTGGGACTCAGTTCTGCCTCTCCACTCTGTGGGCCATACCAGTCCTTATTCTCCCAAGTGAGAGAGAAGAGAGAGAGAGAGAGAGAGAAAGAGAGGTTGATTATAAAGGATCCTAGGGATAAGGTGCCAAATAAGATAAAGGGTGGGTGAAGAAGATGGAAGAGATTGAGAGGGGTTCTGAGGGAAGAAGTGAGAGAATTACCTGCTGCTCAGACCAGGGCAGCTCCCGGTAACGCCTTTGGTTTGCCAAAAGAGCCGCAGTGTCCAGTTGTAGAAGCTTTAATGGGAGCAGGGGAAGCAGGCAGTCTGGCCACGTGGTGGGGATGGGCTGCTGGTGCAATGGGTATAGCAGTGTAGTAAAAGGTGAGAGGGTCTGCACTTTGCCCTCAGAGAAGGGGAGTCATAGGCTTAGAAAGAAACCAAAGCTAGGATAGTGATGGAATGGCATCTGCCACTGTAACAATGAATACCTAAATGTCTATTGTTGTCAAGGGTTGCTGCTAGTCAGGCTCCTGATGAGCTAAAGTCTCTTAATTTCTCTGAGTCTTAGTCTTTTCATCTCAAAGCAGGGTGATTGACTTAAAAGTTTTCTCAGACACTTCTGGCTTTGACATTGTAGTATGGTGTGGATCATGCTGTCCTACATCTGGAGCTGAGAACTACTAATATCTAGGTGGACACAGAGCTAACCTGAATTTTCAGACCACTGCAGGGCAAGTGTGGAAGCCAACACCATCCAGATGGAACTGCCCCACTACACAGAGAGGAGCTCATTTGGGAGATCTCACACATACCTGACCAGGGATACACACAGCTGCACCGGCACCTGTTGGACCCATATTTTTAACACCATCTTTCACCTGTATGAGAATCAGTAATGTGTTTATGTATGAGTGTATGTAAGGAAATTGGGGAGTATGGGGGCGGTGGCCTTACCTGGTCACAAAATTTTGCCCCCTCCCAACTGGCACCCAGATCCCTGATAGTCTCATCCTTCTTACACTCATACCCGAAAGGTCTGCAGCAGTGCTGCAGTCTGGCAGGCAGAGAGGCGTGACAGTTCAGGAGCCAGGCAGGAACATGCCCCAATCAGTACTCTCCTAGGGATGACCTGGAGCGTCTGGGGACCAAGACCTGGCAGCAGAGAGTGCAAGGAGCAGAGTTCCTCCAGGGACAGCTGAGGAGCAAGAAAAATAATAGGCCTGAGAAAAAGGGGTAAAGTAGGGGGAAGACAACAGTCACAACACAGCAGGGCAGCAGGTACAAGGGGAACTGAGGGGGATCAGGGAAGGGGACTGAGCTCCCCAGAGGGCTGTTGAGAAGTCACTGCTACTCACATCATGTCTAGGGAGGAGCCGTCTAAGGAGCAAGACAGCCTGTGATGGGGTGAAACAGGAAGCAATAGCTCTCAGGTCCCAGCAGCCAAGTCCCCAACAGGTTCTTAGGTCCTGCCCTCCAAAACCTCCAGCTCCCTCTTAACCATCCCCAGTTACCAACATGAGTCAAGATCCTACTTGAGCTGAGGAAGGGGAAGGAGGGAGACCTTGTTGGAACAGGGTTCACCTTTAGTGCTCACCCAGGGAAGGAGGGACTGATGTTGTCCCTAAATGTAATTCTCTCAACTGGGGCTCCAGAAAGTACTCCAGAGAATAAGACAGACCCACCTGGGCAGGTGTGACACTGGTTCCCTGTAGGGCAGGAAGCATGGCTCTAAGCTGGGGCTCTGACAGCTCCTGAAGGAAGCGGAGGCCCAACTGAGGGAAGAGAGGGGCCCAGACTCGCAGCTCCCTGGGGCTTAGCACAGTTCCACCAGATGAGCGCAAAACCCCCAAAAGTTCATACGCCACCTGTAACGGAAGAAGGTTTGGGACTGGGGAGAGAGACATGAATTTTGGACCTCCTCTCTAATCCCACACCCAGATTTCCAAGGGTCTTTCCTTGGAACCAGGGATGGGACTAGAGTAGATTAGGTTCAAGATGGCAAAGGCTGTTCTGGGGTGCCATAGACCAGATAGGGTAGGGCCAGGAAGGGGTAGTAACAGGTAAGAATGACCATGGAGTGAGGAATGAAGGTAGCGGAGGTAGGGAAGGGGGTTGGTATACTGTGCTTGAGCTTGTTTGATAAAATTGGGCAAGTCATCCACCCATCTTGGGGAAAGGCTGGAGTCTTGTAGGCCTATGTCAAGGGGCTCACCCGTCCTTCTGGGCTGAGGGTCCCATTGGCTGCACATTCCAGCAGCCCCTGTTCTACTGGTCCCATTGGATCATTCAGAGGCACCAGACTCTGCAACTCTTCAGGGCTCAGGAAACAGGCGAGGGAGCCAAGCCTGAGGAGAGCATTAATCTGGCCTTCATGAGCCTAGTACTAAGATAGGGTCAATATGAGTACATGGCATAGGCAATCTGATGCCTAAACTAGGAAATGTGGGCACCATATGTAGGCCTCTCTCCTGAAGCACTACACTACCTGAACCCACTGCCTATTCTCTTTCCCCTTCCTTCCTAGAACCACATGCCAATGCACATGGCAGCTGTACCTGCCTCTCTTCCTCTCCCACTCTGACCTGATCGTTGTTCCCACAAACACTTACCTGCGTACCTGCTCCTCACCATCCTCAACACTCTGATTCACCAAGCTGCGCAGCACATGTCGGGCATGCCCTGGCCCAAGACCTGCCACTGGCCAGCTATCTTCCAGGGCCTGGATCTGAGATGGGGAGGGTCATCTTGTGTTGGGGCACTACAGGACACTTATAGGGATAAGCCCACTAGGAGGCATGTCACTGATTCCTATCCCACCTACCAGAAGATAGGCCAGTCAAGTAAAGAAGATGGTTCTCATACCTGGTGAGGGCTGAGCTGCAGAAAGTTCTCCAGGGGAAGGTGGGGGAGCAGGGGCAATGCTGCCCACAACAGCTCCTGGGGCCAGGCAGGCACTTCCCCAAACAGCTCAGGAGCCAAAAGTCGTTTTGCCAGGGCCTCCTTCTGTTCAGGCCTCATCCCTGGGCTATGATTCCGGATGGCAGCCAGGCTATGGAGAATAATGGGTCTTAATCCTTTACCTATTCCAAACTGTTGCCCCCAGTTTGTATCTTCTGTAGCCTAGCTCTCATGGAAGGAAAGGAGACTGCTCCCAATTTAACAGGGAGGAGCTTTGGGCAGGGCTACTCTAGGGGGATGGAGTTGGCCTGATGATAATGAGAGCAGGAGGAATGGTGCTTACACACTATCATTGGCCAAAAGGGAGGGTGGGAAGCGCATCAGGTCAGAGACAGCCAAGAAGGGGATGAGTGGTGACAGGTCAATGAAGAGCTGGGAGGTGAGGCTCGGGTACCTCTGGAGCAGCAGGGCTGTCAGGCGGCCCACAGCCTGCTCCTCGGATGGTGGTACCTGGGGGACACAGGAATGGATGCTGCCTCTGGAGATGCTCAGTATCCTTGCCATCTCCTCTCTGGAGTTCCTCCTCCCACTAAGGCAAGCCTCTGAACACTAGGTTCCAAGCAACCTTGATCCCTAGATTCCCCTCCATCATTGCTCCCTTCTACCCTATATGCCCACCTGCAACTGAGCCCAGGAACGATGCATGAGTGTCAGGAAGCCCTGTGCAGCCTCCATCTCTGCTGAAAGTACCAGTTTCTGGAGATTTTCTGGGGGCATGTGCAAGTATGCCTGGGAACAGGAGGTCAAGGTGGGCATGACCTCACTGGGCAGGGACCTCAGGCAATGTCTGTCACCCAGTCCACCCATGCACCCCTCCACCTGTTACCTGTACTAGAATCTGTAAGACCCAAACACTCTTCTCCCTCTGGAGCAGATCCCACAGCACAGGCTGGTGGGGAAAAAGACAAGATGCCAAAATAGCTTCTCTTCTGCCCTCCTGCAGCTTCCCCAGGCACCTGAGCTCAACTTGCAGGGATTCTTATCCCTCATTTGAAGCTAGAGTGTGTCTCTTCAGAGACAAAGCCCCTTTAAATCTGGGCCCATGTTCTAACCTTTTCCATGTCCTCCCCCATGTCAGGTCCACAGTGGGCTCAACAAATATTTGTACATCTAAACCAAATTACTATGAGTCTACCTCATTCCATTTCCTGAATCCAGGGCTTGAAAAAGGGGGCCCTAATGTGGGGTAAGGATCTTTGTAAACCCAACAGAACCTAACAAAGTGCCTTGCGCATAACAGATACTCAAAGAATGAATTATGGTATTTAACATATTTTAAGCCCTTTCACTCTACAGAGAAGAATATAAAGCCCAGAAAAATTAATTTACTTACTAAGATCACACTAATTTATGGCACAGTTGAACCCAGCTCAAGTCTCCTGATTTGTGGTCCCCATGAATCTTTCTCATTCCTGATTTACTTTCCTGTATATTGCCAACTCACAATTCTAACTTGGTAGGGAGGAAAGTAGAGCCCTCTAACTTGATCCCTTTTCAGATAAAGAGAGTGGGAGAATCAAAGAGTACAAAAGAACAATGATAGAATATTTGTTATATGTTTATGTATCATACACTGAGCTGAGCCCACATCATGTACTATCTCATGTAATCTTTACAAAACCCCCAAAAGATTGGTGCCGTTATTACATCCAGTTTATAGATGAGAAGATAAAAATATCATTCAGAGAGGTTAAATAACATGTCCCAGGTTGATCATGGAACTAAGATGTGAATCCAAGCCTGTCAGACTCTAGAATTGTGTGCTTATACCACTGTAAGTACATTCTCCTGCCTCTCACTGTTGGAGGAAGTCCCCTGGAGGTTCCTCCCTTATTCCAGGAAACTTCCCCTAAGGGAAAATCACTCACACTGAAGCAAGACAGCAGCTCCATCTTGCTCATGCCAGAGCTAAGGCTGACAGTGGGTTCAAAGTCTGCTGGGGTTGGTTGTTCCTGCTCCAGGTACTCTCCAACTGTCCGTAGCACACTGCGCCGGCCCTCTGGGCGGAAGGCATCCCAGAAGGAGCAGTTGTCTGATAGACTGGAGAGCAGCAGGGCTTGACCCAGCATCCCTTGGGCCTCAGCCCCTCCAGCCTCTGGGCCCAGAAGAAAGGCCAACAAGCGCAGGAGATAGTGCAGGCGAGTGGGGTGGGCAAGGGCTGGCACAGAGGACTGACAGCGTGGTAATTGGGATAGCATGCCAAGCAGGAATGGGCCTGGGGCCAGGCAGAGTGGGGATGGACCCAGAGGTGGCAGAGAAGGCAGAAGGGGGCCTAGGAGCCCTTCTAGAAAGCAAGTGTCATTGCCTCCACGACTTATCCTGCACTGGCCTGCTAGCCAAGGCCAGAAGGGCACCAGGGCCTCATACATGGTGTCATTGGCACAGACCATCAGCAGGAAGCTGCCCCCATCCGGGCAGCGTTCCCCACAGGGCCCAATGTGGCAGGGTGGGAAGGCAGTGGCATCTGAGGTGGGGCCCTGGCACACATGCTGAACCCAAGCCTGGTTGCTGGGTGGCACAGCCTGTAGACTCGCCTCCACACACAGTCGTTCAGCCCACAGAGTCTCATTCTCCAAGAAGCAGCCCCAGAAGATCTCTGGGGTGAGGGGTACAGGGGGCAGGCCTTCAGGGCAGCTGGTTGGAGGTGGGAGCAGGCCAGCACAAAGCCGCTTTACTAGGCGGCGATTGGGGCCAGACAGGACTGAAAAGGAGAGGTTGCTACATATTGCATCCAGAAATTGATCAGGAAACTGGTCATGGCAGGCCTGCAGCCAGCCTTGGGCACCTGGTGCCCATGAGACTGCATACCATACAGCTGTCTGGCAGATGGCAGCGGTGCTGGGAGGGGGTTGTGGGGTAGCAGGCTTTGCATGCTGGCAGAGCAAGTGGATGGAGAAGTTGGAAATGCTGTAGGGTGGTGCTGGGCCTGAGTGGTTTTCGCAGAGGGCTTCCAAAGAGATGGCTCGCCGTTGGCGAGGGCTGATGTGAACTGAGGGCTGGGAAGTCCTGGGCAGAGGCACACCAGTGCTCAGGCAGTGGAGGAGGGCAGGGGGTGGGGGTGGCGATCCAGATAGGAAGCCCAGTGCCTGAACATCCCAGGAAAGGTTGTGCCGGATGCCCCTGGGTACAAAGGGAGGAGCAGGCAGGATCTGGTTAATTCACATTTCTTCCAGCTGAAGAGTCTGATCCTCCTCCAGAGCCTTGCAGGGAGCGTGGAAAGTACAGGCTTTTCCAAAAATGAGGTTCCTGAGAGTGTAGCCCCAGTTGGAGTCCATTCTGTCTACCTGACTCCTTTCTCTCTCTCCTTTTTTTCATCTGGTTTTAGGTAGCTAAAACTCAACCCTTGGTTGGCCTCATATCAGAAAATCTGCCTGGCAACCGAATATGTCTAACTACTGTGACATGGGTGTACTGAATTTGTAAGGGAGTAGAGGAATTCAGACTTTCTTCTTTTTCCAAACCCCATCTTTATTAGCTAAAGTTTATTAAGCCAGGCACTGTTCTAAGCAGTTTATACATATGGTATCAACTCATTTCATCCCTTGCAACAATTCTGCAGTAGCTAATATTAGCACCTTTATTTTGCAAATGGGGAAACTGAGACATAGAAAGAATATGCAGCATGCCCAAGGTCACGTGGCTAGGAAGAAATGGACCAAGAACTCTAACCCAGACAATCATACTCCAAAACCCCTAAGCCACCCTCCTCCCATCAGCTTTCTCCTTGGCTCTGGAGGCTGATGACTTCAGCCCTCCACCTCCAGAATTCCCAGGCCCACCCCCTCAGAACTGGTCTTTTGTTACTTACCAGAGGAGCAGTTGTTGAAGGTTACCTAGGAGGGAAAGAGCAAGGAAGAGAACTACCCCAATCTCACCCATCTTGCTCTACCTCATCCAAGCCCCCTACCCAGCAGCACTCACCTCCCTGGCACTGCCCGTTGGCATCAGGCTCTGGCTGGCCCAGAATGGAAAAGACCTCATCCTGCAGGGAGTGAGTGACTCGGAGCAACACTTCCTGGAAGGCAGCATAGAGGGGGGCCCCTACTGTGCGTAGCAGACCGCCCCAAAGAGCCTCCTCAGAGCCCAACTCCCCTGCTGGGGTAAGCAAGCCCAACAAACCCTGCAAAAAATAAGGGGCTGACTCCCTCCCATTGAGACCTGTGGCATTGGTGGCATCCACACTGGGCTGCACCTGTACCAGGGCCTGCCAGCGTGTGCCCTCTAACAGCAGCAGCAAAGAAGGCAACCAGTCGGCAACCAGGACACAGTCAGAGGGCCCATCACGGGTGCATGGGGTTCGTGTAGGACCAGGGGGCCCTCCAGGAACTAAGGCTCCCAGCAGCACCTCCACGAGTCCACCCAGCACACCTGCCTGGTGCACCAGGAAGTCCCGGGGAGTTTGTTCCTGTCCCAGCAGTGCCAGCACATCTCCCAGCAGCCCTAGCATTGGCTCCCAGTCTGGACTGCCTCTCAGTGTCACTAGGAAATCATGAAGCCGAAGAGCTGGAGGCTGGAGAGGTGGGGGCTCTCCCACTGGTCCCTCCCCCATTCTCCCAGGCTCAAAGGAGGAAGAAATGTTGGCCAGGAATGCAGAGAACCGTGAACGGCTGAGGGAACCCTGGGGAGCCTGGTCCAGAGTGAAGAGGAATGACTTCAGGAGAGAGAGACCAGGGTCCAGGGACTGAGGCCCAGTAGGGGCCAGAGTCACTGTAAGGAGAGAAACCAGAGGTGACTAAGTGGGAGAAAAAGCCTAAAGTCAGCCTTGCCCCTAAACACAATTCCCTGCCTGCATCTAAAGATGAAATGAGGTGAGTCCCTTTCACTGGCACCAGTCTCTGCCCTCTTCCTTATCCCTTTATTTTTTTTTTTTTTTTTTTTTTTTTTTTTTTTTTGGGGGGGGGGGGGGGGGCTGGGGATTGAATCCAGGGCCTTGTGCTTACAAGGCAAGCACTCCACCGAGTGAACTATCTCCCCAGCCTCTCCCTTTAGTTTTTATCTAACTGGTTAACCTCCACATTCTTATCTCTTTCTAAGTAACCCTCCCCTTAATCCTCAGCCCTGTTCTCTGTTCCTCTTACCTGTGCAGGAGAACAGCAGCAGCAACAGCAGCAGTGGGGACCAGAGGCTCAGAGCCATGTTTCCAGGTAAGCACTGGTCCTGGAGGTGAGTTCTGGTTATTCTCACCTTGTGAGGAATAACCAAGTGAGGGCAGGGCACTACAGGCAGCCTGAGACTCCACTGACACTGTAGTGTGGTCTTTCAAGAAACATTATCTGTAACCTGACAGCAGGTTTGTCACCTGAGCCACTGAATACCTGATCCTTTAGCTCTGGAAAGGGTGTGTTTCTGTGAGAGGAACCAATGATAGGGGATCCCAGGGGACCCTTAGAGGAACCCAAGGAGTTATCTTGAGTTAGGAGCCAGGGATGCAAAGAGAAGTAGGCAGTCATAGAAATGGAGAACTGGAGATCACATGTGTAATCTGGGGGGTCTGTAGAAAAATGTAAGAAAACAAAGAGGACACAAAAGAGCCTAAAAAGCAAACAGAATTTGAGGAAATTGAAGAAGAAAGGAACTTGGCAGCCAGGTATAAACAGAAAAGAGGAATGACACCAGATGCAGTGGTGTGTGCCTGTAATCCCGTTGGCTCAGGAGGCTGAGGCAGGAGGATCACAAGTTCAAAGCTAGCCTCAGCAACTTAGCAAGGCCCTGTTTCAAAATAAAAAAATAGAAAAGGGCTGGGGATGGCACTTAGAGGTTAGTGCCCCTGGGTTCAATCCTTGGTACCAAAAAAGAGGGAATGACAACAGAGGTCTGGTCCAAGGATGGATCATTCAGGAAGAGGGGAGCTGCTTTAGACTCACTACCTAGAACCCCAAAATATTAATATATGGACAGGACCCCAGAGATCGTGGGGCCCAAAACTTTCAATTTACAGAGCAAGAGAAAACGGACCCAGAGAGATGTTACTTTCTTATTAGGACTTTCAAATATTTGGAGTTTCCCCTTGGCTCTGGCTTTGTGGCCTGGGTGAAAGTCCTATAGAAAAGTCTTAGCTGAGAAGAGATAAACCAGATTAAACATTGTGCAAGGAGCTATTCCCCCTTGGATTGCTCATGGATCAGAAGGATCCTATTCAAAATAAGCTGGTGATCAGGGTTACAAATTTTTTTCTCTCTCTTTACATTCCCCCAAAGACCTTTATATGAATCCTACTCTAAACAGTAATTTACACTGAAGTTCCCCCAAACCTTTTTTTCTGTCTCTCTTTTCTTAGAACCCTTCCTCATCCTTTTCCCAAACCTACATATTCAACTCCATTATCAATATGATTTGGCCCTAGAAGTTTCACTTAGGATCACAGAATTTTAGAGGTGGAAGGGACATAAAGAAGTCTCTGGTACAAAATTCTCATTTTATAGACAAGGAAATTGAGGCCCAATGAGATGAAATGATTTGGCCCAGGTCACCAAGGGAGTTGGGATAGTCCTGGGATTTTCCAAAGCCGGTCAAAAGCAGGAACCAGTAAATGATTCATTGCATCATTTTTTTTCAATATTTCCCTTTAGTTCATCCAGAATACCCTATCTAATCTGAAAGCAGAGAGGAGAATTAGAGAGAAAAGATGGCTTTTGTTGCCAAAGGCTTCCTAGTTCCTGGTTTTAGTTCATTCTGCAGTTCACCTGAACTTTGGCCCTTGATTCTATTACAACTCTTTATAATAAACCCCCGATCCCCCTTTTTTTTTTGCTTATAGGATAGCAAAAAATAAGATGGACTAGGTTCAAATCCTGACTCCAACATTTACTAGTTCCTGAGGCTATTTCTTTTTTTGGTGGGTGCTGGAGATCAAACCCAGGGTCTTGTGCTTACAAGGCAAGCACTCAACCAACTGAGCTATCTCCCCAGCCCCCCTGGGGCTGTTTCTAAACCCCTGTGTCACAGAAGTCTTTTATACAGAAAGGAAAAGTTACTAGTACAGAGTTTTAATGAGGATTAAATTCGAAAATACATTTAAAGTGCTTAGTACTAGAGCTGAGGATATCTGAGTGACAGAGAACTTGCCTAGTTCTCTGAGTTTCATCCCCTACCACATTTTTAAAAAAAGTACTTAGTGCAATGTCTGGCATTTGTTCAACAAAGATTAAGTAAGCATCTATTTTGTCATGCACTAGTACAGAATATTTACTGACTATTACTATTACTATTATCAGAGTAATAGTAGTGTTACTACTACTATTATTCAGAATGAATTATTTCATTTAAAATTTCTTAGTTAATACAGAAAATTATTACCCAGAAATATTGTCTTGAGTGAAAGACCTGTAGAACTAATATATTACCCCCAATATTACCAAAATCTGCAGATGCCCAAAATTCTCATATAAAATGGAATAGTATTTGCTTATAACCTATATACTTCCTCCTGTGTATTTTAAATCATCTCTAGATTACTTATAATACTTAATACATTTTAAGTGCTATACAAATAGTTCTTATATTGTTTGGGGAATAATGACATAAAAAAGTCTGTACCTGTTGAGCACAGATGATGCAATTTTTAAAAAATATTTTCTACCCATGCTTGATTGAATCTGCAGATGTGGAACCTGTGGATACAGAGAGCTGACTGGATCAAACATGCTGAATCAAGCAGGGATGGGAGGAATGAGGACTCCCCCAAACCAGGATGAGGATTTTCTTGGCTGTCCACATGATGCTGGAGTAAGCAGTTGGTTAATTCTCTTGCTGCTAAGAATTCAGACTATATGCTAACCAAGAGCTCAGAGTTTATAGCAAATATATCAGGATTTTTGATTATGATTACTGCAAATAATTTTCTAAGGTTCAACAATAGCAAGGCAAATCCCAATCTATAAACCACCAAAAGGAAGGACAAACAGAACCAGCAAACTGAAATTTCAGGGGTCCAGAACAAAAAAGTAAACATGTGTCCTGCAAAAGTGAAATGGATAAGACTGGTGGAATGACCGATCTGGCAATTGGAATAAATATACCTGGGAAAGTCAAAGGAGCTGAGCACTCTGAAACTTCCTCACTTTCCAAAACCTTCCAAAGAGCACTTTCTGCCTGACAGGAACAAATACCTTCCTTCGTAAACCATGATTATTTTTGTTCCTGTTGGTTTGATTTTGTAACCAATATACTTGTTACTTACTGGATACCCAAGTATTCCCCACATTTTCCAGATCCCTTGCAGTTAGATAAACTCAAGTGATGAGTTCTGTCCAGTGGATTGTGACTGACCAAAGAATTTAAGAGCTAGCAAATTACCCTTCTTAACAATCTCCTTCCATTGAGGCAACCTAGGAACTGCATATTGAAATGATAATGTTATAAGACCTGAAGCTCCAATGCACAGCATTTATAGTAGATCCTCATTATTTACAAATTCTGTGGTAGGGAATTCACCTCATCACCATATTTATTTGTAATCCCAAATTCAATACTTGTAGTGCTTTTGAGGTTCCTCACAGACATGTGCAGCAGCACTGTGCAAAGTTTGAGTTACCTGACATACAAATTCCCAGTTAAGGTCAAACAAGGTAATGCTCTGTCTTTTGTTTTAGCTCTCATGCTATATAAATTAGTGTCTTTTTTGCATTTTTTTTTTTTTAGTGCCACATTTTTTTTTTACCTCTTTGTGCGTTTTCTTGGTGACTTCACTGTTTAAAATGGCCCTCAAGCTCAGTGCTGAAGTGCTGTGTGGTGTTCCTAAGTGCAAGTAGGCTATGATGTGCCTTACAGAGAAAATGTGTTAAAGTCATTCACACAAGAATTATAGGACTGACTAATGACCATGAGTCCAATGTCAACGAATGAACATGCATTAAATAAGGTGTCTTTAAATAGAAACACAAAAAACAAGCTTATGTATGATCATTTGATAAAATGTGATCAGAAATCTCATAAGAACCTAACTTCATATTTTCCTTAGCAGAGATGGTTCAGTATTCACTAATTCAGTTGTTAGGAGCAACTTTACAGAACCTAACTACCACAGGGGTGGGGGTGTAGCTCAGTGCTTACCTGACATGCATGAGGCCCTGGATTGGATCCCCAGCACTGAAAACAAAACAAACAATCAAAAACCAGCAATGACAACAACAAAATGAATGAAACTAGTTAGAATTTATAGAGCAAGACACAAAAATGGCTGACGACCACACATTTAAAATTTGGAAAGAAGAAGATAGCCAGCAACAAAAGTGGACAGAAACCTTCCATAGGAAAACCCGAAAAGAGGTCATATACCCAAAAAGAAGAAAATTTCACCCATGAAGTCCCATTGTGCTCGGGGTAGGATACATAGAAAAACTTAAATTGAGCAACAAATATACTACTTATGGTAACTTTTGAAGTAAATATCATGTTTTTAGAGCTCTATTATTTTGAGAAAAGTAATAGGTGAATGATTGGAGTATTTGGAAAAAAAATTTTTTTTAATCTTTGTGGTGATGGGGATTGAACTCAGGTAAGCAATCTACAAACAAGTCACATCCACAACCCTGAATATACATATATACTTGATATATATGTGAAAAAATATACAAAGGATATATAAACTCTAGGTTATGACTTCCAACTTATTTTAACAAACCTTTGTCAATTTCATTGAAATATTTGCAGAATTGAAAACTTGGGACTTGGTGGGTTAATAAATGTACATGGTCAAAACAATCTGTGGTAGTTTTGAACTTTGTCAATTTAGCTAAACTAGAATCAATTTCCCAGAATTCTTTTCCTTGTTTTTGTTTTTGTAGTATTGGGGATTGAACCCAGAAACTTCCACATGCTAGGCAAGTAATCTACCCCTGGAGCTACATTCCTAGCCCTTTAAAAAAAAATTTTTTTTTTTTGAAAGAGAGTCTTTCTAAGTTTCTCAGGCTGCCCTGGGACAAGATCCCCCTGCCTCAGCTTCTGAGTCACTGGGATTATAGGAGTGTGTCATTTTGCCTGGCTCTATTCCCTGTATGGTTCTATGTTATAGCTGGCCAACAAGAGAAATCAGTGTGAGATTTTGGAGGAAGAAGTGAAGCAGTAAAAACTTCTGTTTACCAGTGATGACAGATAGACACAGAGGATTAGGGGAAAGGTTCAGTTTTTCCTCATTGAAGTAAGGAATAAAAACAGGGAGTCAATCGGATAAAGTATCTTTATTTAGTTCTCAGCAGGCTTTTGTGGGGAAGCCTCAGTTACCCTTGTACCACTCAAAGGAATCCACCTAGTCTTCAATGCGGAAACATGAGTGTAATCTTATACTAGACTACATTAGAAACTGTAGAGCAAAGACTAGGCCCTGTTATACTCCAAGTACTTTCAACTGTTACTGATACAATGTAGTAAATAAATTATCTGTTAAGTAAATAAATTGAACCTACTCCATGTATTTCTGGCCCATATTACAGAAGCTAAGAACTCTATTGTGAAGAACTTGGTACTTCTACCTGAAAGAAGACTTAAAATGTTCATCTCAGAGAAGGGACGATTCTTTATAAAAAAAAATTACAATTTATAATTATAGAAGGAATGAGAGAAATATACTACTACTGTAGTAATTACTGCAAATAAGATTCACCCTGCTAAAATTAGTGGGCAAAAGTTTAAGGAGAAGCAAAATATTTATATAACCTCCAATTATCTTCATCTCACACCATTCAGAATGGCAGTTATCAAGAAAACAAATAATAATAAATGCTGGAGAGGATGTGGAGAAAGAAGGAACACTTTTACACTCTTAGTGGGAATATGAATTAGTACAACCACTATGGAAATCAGTGGTTTTTTGAGGTTCCTCAAAAGACTAGGCATGGAACTACCATATGAGCCAACTATACCACTCCTCAGTATTTATCCTAAAGAATTAAAGTCAAAATAGTATAGGGATACATGCATACCCAATTCACAATAGCTGAACTATGAAACCAGCCTAGGTGATCATCAATGGATGAATGGAAAAAGAAAATGTGGTACAATGGAGTCTTAATCAACCATAAAGAAAAATGAAGTTATGTAATTGGCAGGAAAATGGATGGAACTAGAGACCATTATGTTGTTAAGAGAAATAAGTCAAATTCAGAAGGTCATGGGCAATGTTTTCTCTCATATGCAAAAGGAAGAGAGGAAAAATAAAAAGAAAGATGTGGGAGGGGCTGGGGAGATAGCTCAGTTGGTAGAATGCTCGCCTCGCATGCACAAGGCCCTGGGTTCAATCCCCAGCACCGCAAAAAAAAAAAAAAAAAAAAAAAGATGTGGGTGGATCTCATGAAAATCAAAGGGAGATCAGAAGAGGAAAGGGACCAACAAGAGGGAGACATAGAAGAAGTGGGGAAGTGCTGGGGAATGATATTGGCTAAATTATATTGTTCTATTGTGTGCATGGATGAATATGTAACAAAAAAATCCCACCATTATGTACAACTATAATGCACCAATAAAAAAGTAGGAAAAATTAGTTAATTTCACAATGGACAAACCCAGCAGACATCACCCTTAGGGCTCAAAGTTAACATCACAGGTAATAAGCCATATCAATGACACTTAACCCCTATATGTTGGGCTGAAGAAGGGCACTTCACCTAGGTGGTAATTCTAAAGATCCATAACCTCCACATAATTATGGAAAACATCAAATTTACCCAAATTGAGAGACAATCTACAAAATACACAGGCCAGAACTCTTCAACACATCAAGGTCATGAAAAACAAGGAAAGACTAAGGCAACTGTCACAACCCAGAGGAATTGAAGGAGACATAGCAACTAAACACAATGTCTTATCCTGGATGGAACCCTAGAACAGAAAAAGGACATGTGGGAAGCTGGTGAAGTCCCAATAAAATCTGTAGTTTTGTTACTAGTACTTCACAGTATCATTCTTAGTTTTGATCATTATATCATGGTTACACAAGATATTAACATTAGAGGAAGCTGGAGGACAGACACATGGGAACTATCTTTGCAATTCTTCTCTAAGTCCTAAAGTATTTCTAAATAAAAAGTTTCAAATGTTTATTCCGCTTCAAGACAACCAAATAGGAAAAATACAAAAGTAAACAACACAAAGATCCCTCCTTGTTTCTCAGATGCATACCTTGGAAAAATGGTAAAACTCAGAAATCTCCTCAAATAGTTTTTCTGTCCTCAAAACTGAATATCATGTCTAGCACATAAAAGAAATTAAAATTGTTAAAAGGTGAACTGAATCCCCTTTTGGACAGTTAATGTCTTCCTGATAAAGAATGAGATAATACAAGGTTTTAAACCTTTAGACATTCTATAAATAAATAAATAAATACTTTTAAACTGCATATTAAATTTAAGAATACAGTAACAATATATAGATGCATTACAACAAAGCAAAATTGATACAGCTTCATAATCTGGCTGTTACTATAAAATTTATCTTTTCTTCTTACAATATTTTTATTTATTTTATACTACAATAAAACAAATATTAATTTTTATGCTGCCAAGTGGGAACATATTGTTTATGTTCATTATGGCAATTGAAAATACAATACTTAGAAATCAAAGGCTAAAGTTACATTCTAGCCTAGGGATGTAGCTTAGTGGTAGAGTAAATTAGTAAATAAATACTATATTCTAAAATAAAATCTTAACATAATCCATGTGTAAAATTTTAGCATTTAGTTACATTGCAACAATATCTAAATCTATCAACATATTTCAAAGGAAACTTCAGTCCTGGCATAGAGTTTGAATATCTTGACTTAAGAACATTGGTAAAAGCTATAGAAAGGATATCTGGTCAGGACATGAAAAGAAAACTAGAGCAGTAGTGAACACATTGCCAGTGGGACTTGATCCTTACACTTTAGAATATTCCCATTTAGTCAGCCAAAAAAAAAATTCTTTTGTTATTTAGCAGTTATTATGACATAGCTCTGGGCTCTGGGAGTATGATTTGAAAAACCTTGGAGGAGAGCTGGGGATATAGCTCACTAAAAGAGGAACGAACAAACAAACACGGAAGGAAATAAACTCACTGTCTTCATGAAGTCTTAATTTGTTATTTAGCAATATTTTTTGTACTAGAGATCAAACCCAGGGCCCACTTGCACATGCCAGGCAAGTGCCCTACAATGGTGCTACACCTCCTGCCCTTTTTAAAATTTTGAGACAGGGTTTCTCTAAACATTGGCTGTCCTGGAACTTGTGATCCTCCTGCCTCAACCTCTGGAGTAGCTGGAAATACAGGTTACTTGGTGATTTTAAGAGGAACTAGTTAGGATGGGCAGAGATTTTGGTCTTGTTCATTGATGTATCCCAAGTGCCTAGAGTAGTATCGAGAACATTAAGAACTCAACAAACATTTGTTGAATAAACTTCTATTATGGCAGAATTAAAGCCAGACCATTTTCATTGAGGAAAGTTAAATTAAATAATAAGAGGCAGCATAGCATGCACGGACCATTCAAGGTCAGCTATAAAAACTCAGAAGGGAATCATTTGGAATCATTTGAGAAAGTCCATCAAATACCTATAAAGAGGTGCTTTTGTGCGGGAAGCCACCTATGGCTTGCAGTAAAACCAAGCTCGGTTGAACTATTAGACAGGGAAATCTGGCTTTCAGGAACTGACAATTATGGGAAATTGTTCCAGATTGCCTGGAGTATGTGGTTTCCCTGCGGTTGGTTCACTGCTGAAGTTTGAATGCAGGCCCTAGATGTGGGAATGAACTACTAGAGCCAAAGGCCTTGCTTAACTCCACCCTATCCTGTTTTTCACAGAAGAAGCTCCTACCTGTCCCCGTTTGATCGGTATCACTATAAATAAACCAAATGCGGCCTCCTTAGTTTGTTAGAGCCAGTCCCTTATGGACGGCTCAATCAGTCATGCCCCTGCTTCATAGATAATTCTGTCTCTTGTTCTTTATGATAAATAAATTTCTTAGCTATTATTTCACAACCAACCCATCCCTTCCACAGGAACCCTTTCCCTTGTCCACGTGGGATGAGCAGCAAGACTTTTGAGTGTGTGTATGTGTGTGTGTGTGTGTGTGTGTGTGTGTGTGTGTGTGTGTGTGTATGTGTGTTGCAGGGGAATCTAACCCAGGGTCTCATCCATACTAGGCAAGTGGTCTACCACTGGGTCACACTTCCAGCCCAGTGTTTTTGAATCTTTAATGTGCAAATCTATCACCCAACTCAATAAATATGGGGAATGGGACCTGAGATTCTGCACTTCTAACCAGTTACCTGGTGAAGTCAATTCTTCTAATTATCCAGCCACACTGAGCAAAGCTCTTCACAGAACATCTACTTTGTAAGATTAGATAATGCTTCCTTACTCTGTTTTATTATATTTATTGTTTTCTGGTTGCCAAGTTCCATAGATGCTTCAGTTCAGATCTTACTGGACCATTATTTCTCTCTTGAAATTTTTTCTTGGCCCTAAGTATATTGCTCTGGAATGGTTGTCCTGTCTAGCTATTCTCTTTCTGCCTTCTTTGCTAGCTCTGCTTCCTTCTCCTATCACTTAAATATTCCTATTTCTCAGGTTTCTGTTTCCAGTCCTCTTCTATTAGTACTGAGCAGAAATCCTTTGTTACCCCTAATTCTAGTAATTCTACGTATATAATTGTGCCTAAAAATAGTATTTTTAGCCAGGTGTGGTGGCACACGCCAGTAATCCCAGCAGCTTGGGAGACTGAGGCAGGAGAATCAAAAGTTCAAAGCCAGCCTCAGCAAAATTGAGATGCTAAGCAACTCAGTGAGACCCTGTCTTTAAATAAAATACAAATTAGGGCTAGGAATCAGTGGTCAAGTACCCCTGAGTTTAATCACTGGTACCAGAAAACATATATATAATTTTTAATTATTCTCCATATATACACATATATATTATATTTCTTAGGATGGGGGAATTTTTATTACAATGTTACATATTTATTTTATTCCTCATTTTATGATGACTAAAATGCTTTCCCTTGAAATGCAAGGTTGCTCTTAATTTTAGATAATCTTTATGTAGTTCACTTAAAATTGAGATATACTTCACATAAAATTTACCATGTTAAAGTAGATAGTTTCATGTTTTTAAAAATATATTATGTTGTACAACTATCACCACTATAATTCCAGAACATTTTCATCACCCCAAAAAGAAACTCTATACTTATTGGCAGTCAGTACCATTTCCTCCCTCTCCAAACCCCTGGGCAACCACTAATCTGCTTTTTGTCTTCTTGGATTTACCTATTCTGGAAATTTCCATTCATTTTCACTTTCCCTATCTTGACCTTTCTGCCAGACATACTCTTAAGTAATAAGGACTGAGGAGTACTTTATAGTTGCCTTCCTATCATCCATTCATCCTTCCACATTGCAGTTGCAGCCCTTAAAGTTAGGTGTGACTGACCTTACCTTCAGTTGCAGGAGAAAGCCCTAATTAGTCATCCTAAACACCTTACCTCTAAGATCAGTTTAGGTGTAAGCATATGACCTAACTTCTTGATGCAATTAGTGATGCTGGGTGGGGCAGGAATGTGTGTGTGTGTGTGTGTGTGTGTGTGTGTGTGTTGCTCAAATCTTAAGTGTATAGCTTGTTGAACTTTTATATTTGTATTTTCCTGTGTAACTGTTAGCGCAAAAAGCCTGGGACAGATGCAAACTTCATGGATCATCTCAAAGCCTTTATTCAGCAACAGAGTCATGCCTCTGATGGACCCACTTTCCTAATGAAAATGAGCCACTGGACAAAGGAGGGGACTGGGCTTATATAGGTTACATTGAGAGGTTTGGGTATTGAGGAATTTGGGGTCTATTTTACTGAGCAAAATGGGAGGAGATCTGGGGTCAGCAATTATCTGGGATTTATCTTACTGAATCAGATAGAGGACCTAGTGTCAGTGGTCAATATCTGGGATTTTATTAGGCTAGATAGAGGGACTGGGGTCTGTTTTTGGTATCTGAGAAAGGATTTGTTTAGGAAAAGATCAATGCTTTGGCCTCTTCCCAGACACTGTCATTTTAGACTTGATGGATAACTCTTCCCTGGGGCCTATCTTGTCACTGGAAATAATTTATTGGGAAAGGATCAATGTATTGCCTTCTCCCTTATTCCCTCTCCCCAGGCCACACTATTTTGGGGTTGTCTTTTTCCATGTCCAAAATTCCATGCTCCGAAAGGAAAGAAGGAATTGAACATTGAGGTCTCTAGCTGCTTCCTGCTGGGAGAGGTGACAAAGGTAAAGGTAACTTCCTTTCAGAGTCCTGGAAGTGAATATGGGAGTTATGCAGAGGGGGATATGTGGGAAAAGTTCTGAAGATATCACGAGCAATGTCAAATTTCTTTATGCTGTTCCAGAAGATCAGGCAGTGAGTGGCAGGAGGAGAGATGCTTTAGGATGTTTCCTAGCAGTTGTGACTGAGCTGCTCACTTTATTAAGAAATTATAAAACTAGGGCCAGGAATGTGGCTCAGTTGGTAGAGTGCTTGCCTCACATGCACAAGGCCTTGGGTTCAATCCCCAGCACCAAAAAAAAAAAAAAAAAAAAAAAAAAAAAAAAAAAATTATAAAACTAAAAATAGGGAAAAGAAAAACATTATAATAATAAGTGAAGATTAATTAGTCTGTTAGGTTAGGGAAAATAAGTGTAACATATAAAATGAAGACTAATTAGCTTACTAGTGTTAGGAGAATAGTTTTAGGGTAAAAGATGAAGACTAAATAATTTGTTAGTTCTAGGAAAATGATGTTGGCCTATAATAAAACTGAGGACTCTATTATTTTTAATTAAGGCTCAATCAGATTTGGGATGTTCTTTCCATGATTTCAGGGATCCAACTCCTTTGGAGCATAACAAGCATGATTAACCTTGGAATCCTGTTTTCCTGGTGGTTTAGTCATTTCCATCCTATTCAACCAATTATGCAAAACAAGAACAGAGAGGGATACAATTAGTAGTATAGTTAAGGCTAATGATCCACCTATATGTGTAGAAAACTACTTAAAAGGGTTAAGGGAAGAAATTCCTTCAGTTAAACTGCCCCAGAATTCTTCATTATCAAAAGTAGGCATTTTGGCATTAACCATTGTCAGGACCTGAGATTGTAATTTTAATATATCCAAAGAAGCATTATGAAAAGGATCAAGTACCATTAGATGATTGTGTACACTTTGCCATTGAATCTCATTGTCATTGTATGGAACTCTAGTAACACAAAAGTGAGTAATATTATAATGGCATTGAAGTCTCTGGGTTCACTGTAAATCTTGTACTTGTTCCCCTAGCCATATAACAGAATCTTTTAGTTGTTGGCCTTCATTCAGAATTTCCTGATCAATGCGTACTTGAGTTTGCCATGTTTCAGTGTAATTCTTATGTAATTGCCAAAGGTAATGTGTTGTTTGGATCTCCTGGTGTAAAGCCACTGCTTCTGTGGAGGCAAAGGCAATGATGCCAGCCAGACCAATAATACCAACTACTAATAGCCCAATAAATCATTTAGCCCAGTGCTTTAAATGTCTTAGCAACTCTTGCATGAATACTACTAAAGGTGTTTCCTGCCATGGTTCTTTTAATTTTATAAGAAGCCAGGTAGCTATTGACCTTTTGAGAATCATAACAGTTTATTCTGGGTTTTGCCATACAGTTTGATTAATACAGTGCTGCAACATACAGTTTTCACATTTAACATAATATATATTTTGTGAGGCATTATACTGTATTCGAATGGGTCTGGATAATAAAACATAGGGATTTAATACACATGCTGTGAGGTAGAATTCTTTATGAAGGGAAGAGTTAAGATAGACAAGTTTTTGATTTCCCACATTCAGACTCACCATTCCAGACTCAAAAATGTTCCTGAGTTAAGCCTATTTTCCATATGGAGTCCTGAATTGATCCAAAATTCATTCTTAGGGTAGGAGGTGATAATTCCCCTTTGTACTGTTACTTGATTATGTTGGAAGCTAAGGTAGTTCTATGAACATGAGTTAAATCACCCCCATAAAAGAATGGCCACCCCATATCTCTAGATTGAGCATCCATCAGTCCCCCATGAGATCCCCAATCTATAATCTGTTTATCTGCAATGGAAAGATTTTGTGGATAAGATGTAAAACATTTAGTCCATCTTAACAATTTATGTGGAGGGACCCTGTGATTATGGTGAAGGCATAGGGGTCTCTTTAATGAATAGTTAACATTAACTTCCTGCCATGCAGGAGAGCTTCTGTCTATGAGAAAAGTAAGCCTGGCTTCTTGATTCTGTTCTTCAGGAATGTAATGAACCAAGGTTTGAGGCTTGGTGTGGTAACAATATGAGTTAGTGAGAGAACTGCAAAGTGGAGGTTGGGAGGACAATCCTGAGTAATTAAATAAAATTTGTTGGGTGGACCCAGTAATTAACAAAGAACCAGGCAAAAAAAAATGGTGGAATTAAGATAGATTGAAGGAGGAATATCAAACCACGTTATTGTGGAATATGGACCAAATAAATCTTTTTGCCATTAGCCAGGCCTTTTGTTGTGCATATTTCGAGAATCAGCATGATAAATCTGTTAACAGAAATAGTAAACTGATCTTTCCCCCTATTCCAGGTGGTCCTGGAGCCATTTAATCTTATCTCTTACCACTCCTGATTGGTTTACATAGAAATAGCATTTTTCCCTGACTGGTTTTGCAGGACAACAGGTGCCAGGGAGTCCAATTGATTTTCTAAAATCAGTACCAAATAAATGACTTGTTGGATATCTACAATAACCTGTGCTATTTTTATAGTGAATAGAAGTATCTAATCCCACTGCTCCTGTGTTCTAGTGGGATGTTTCTAGCCCTATGAGTAAGGGAATAATTTGGGGGCTCTCCTACGTCTGGTGCATGCTGCTATTGGAATGGTTAGGCTTTGGTTGTGGGGTTAAATTTCAGTTTGAGGAGTAAGGAAAACTAAGGCACAGAGGTTGGTCTAATTTTTGTAGGCAGGGGAAAATATGAGCCTCACAAAGGACAAACATCAGAAGTCTGGGGACATCAGAACTGTGGAACTGACACAAGTGTACATCTTAAGTTCTATTTAAAAGAACTATTGCTATTCCTCTAAAATGCCCAGGTATGGCTGTATTTTGGTTACATCTGTTTTTGCTAGGTGTTCAAGACCAAGCTGGTTGAATTGACCTCATTCCTATTTGCTGTTAAGAGTCAGCTGAGTTCCCACAGGGATTACTCTTGGGGAACTTGAGAGCGGTTTTTAGCTCTTTTTTTTTTTTTTTTTTTTTCCACAAATAAACCAACTTTAATAGATATTATTTTGTATTTATATAGCACCTTCTTCAAGAACCTTAAATGCTTTACAGACATTATCTCTAATTAATCCCCACAACAACCCTGTGAGGTAGGTATTACTCCCATTTTATGAGACAGGGAGACTGAAGCACAGAGAGGTTAAGTGACTTGCCCAAGGTCACACAGTTAAGTTCACTGAAGAGCCAGGACCCAAGCGCCTTAGCCTCCCAGCTCCCAGCCAAACGCCTCATGAGAGAATCTTTACTGAAAAGTATCTTTAAAGAAAGTATCAAGGGTAGTATGTTATGAACATGAGGTCTTTCTACTGCCATCAAGGAAAGAAAAAACCCTACACTGATGGTTAGAGGCCACAAGACCCATATAGTACATTTCCTTCCCTTTTCCTAAAGTCTTCTGGTTCCTGTCTTAAAAGTACTTCTAAAAGTAAAATTTCTAAGACAGAAGCCATGCGACTTGGAAGTGGGACTTAATTTAGAATATTTACTTTTAGTTATAATTTATAGAAATTTTTATTCCAATATACAAAATATGGGACAGCTATCCCAACAAACATGTACAGTTATATAGCAATTAGCCCCATTTACAGCTTGAACCTGCCCCTCATTTTAATCACAGCCAACCAATGGACAAACTCACATCACTTTCTAGTGGGTCACTTTTCTTACTTATTATATACCTTTATTCTTTTTCCCCCAATCTAAACCCTAAATGTTCTTCTAAAAGCATACTGAGTTTTTGATAAGCTTCAAAACATTTTTACTTAGATCCAGCTGCACCAAGATTAAAAAGTAGATTTAGAACCATCACCCCATACTCCCTCCCCCGACAAATCATACCATGAAAAACGGTGTAAATGTGAACAGTGTGTGACTACCATTGAACCCAACACAAACGCTCGAACTCGCTCTACCATGAAATTTAACTTGGTTTTTCCTGCATGTTTTTAATCCAAAGACATAAAAGCAAACACGACACAGTATTTCGATGCTGTACCTTTATGCAAATGACTTCATCTATCTTTCTTATACATGTTGTGTCCTAGCTGATGGTAAAACTGACTCTGCTTCACTTTACCCTTCTTCTCTGTACAGAAAACTGTAAAAGTACAATTTTAAGTCCCAACACAATTTGGTTTAAGCCCTTAAAATACAAACACTTCCACTGCTCAGACTTTCCTCACATTCTTGGTTGTGATTCTCTGTGCAATGTCAGTAGATCAGGCAGGCTATATATAATTTGTATAAAACATCTCCAGCCAGGGTAAGGCATTAGAAACTGCATCTTAAAAATGAATTTGTCAAAATATTTTTGATATTTAGTATGAATACTAAATACTAAATATCATAATTTTCCTCCAGCACATCTGTCTAAGCAACCCAATTAGCTAAGTGACCCTGTTAAAGATCTGTTTCCATGTTCTTGGATAGGAAGAATTAATATTGTCAAAATGGCCATACTACCTAAAGTGCTATACAAATTCAATGCAATTCCAATTAAAATCCCAATGACATACCTTACAGAAATAGAGCAAGCAATTATGAAATTCATCTGGAAGAATAAAAAACCCAGAATAGCTAAAGCAATCCTTAACAGGAAGAGTGAAACAGGGGGTATTGCAATACCAGATCTTCAACTCTACTACAAAGCAATAGTAACAAAAACAGCATGGTATTGGTACCAAAATAGAAAGGTAGATCAATGGTACAGAATAGAGGACATGGACACAAACCCAAATAAATACAATTTTCTCATACTAGACAAAGGTGCCAAAAATATGCAATGGAGAAAAGATAGTCTCTTCAACAAATGGTGCTGGGAGAATTGGAAATCCATATGCAACAGAATGAAACTAAACCCATATCTCTCACCATGCACAAAACTAAACTCAAGATGGATTAAGGACCTTGGAATCAGACCAGAGACCCTGAAGATTATAGAAGAAAAAGTAGGTCCAAATCTTCACCTTGTTGGTCTAGGATCAGACTTCCTTAACAGGACTCCCATAGCACAAGAAATAAAAGCTAGAATCAACCACTGGGATAGATTCAAACTAAAAAGCTTTCTCTCAGCAAAGGAAACTATCAGCAATGCAAAGAAAGAGCCTACAGAGTGGGAGAATATCTTTGCCAATTATACTTCAGATAGAGCACTAATCTCCAGAATCTATAAAGAACTCAAAAAACTCTACTCCAAGAATTCAAATAATCCAGTCGACAAATGGGCTAAGGAAATGAATAGACACTTCACAGAAGAAGATCTACAAGCAATCAACAAACATATGGAAAAAATGTTCAACATCTCTAGTAATAAGAGAAATGCAAATCAAAACCACCCTAAGATTCCATCTCACCCCAATTAGAATGGCGATTATCAAGAATACGAGCAACAACAGGTGTTGGCGAGGATGTGGGGAGAAAGGTACACTCATACATTGCTGGTGGGGCTGCAAATTAGTGCAGCCACTCTGGAAAGCAGTGTGGAGATTCCTTAGAAAACTCGAAATGGACCCTCCATTTGACCCAGCTATCCCACTCCTTGGCCTATACCCAAAGGACTTAAAATCAGCATACTACAGAGACACAGCCACATCAATGTTCATAGCTGCTCAATTCACAATAGCCAGACTGTGGAACCAACCTAGATGCCCTTCAATTGATGAGTGGATAAAGAAACTGTGGTATATATATACAATGGAATATTACTCAGCCATAAAGAATGATAAAATTATGGCATTTGCAGGCAAATGGATGAAATTGGAGAATATCATGCTAAGTGAGATAAGCCAATCTCAAAAAGCCAAAGGACGAATGATATCGCTAATAAGTGTAGGATGACACATAATGGGGGGGAGGGAAGGGTTAGTGTTGGGGTTAGAGTTAGGGTTAGGGAGGGGGGCAAGTATGGAGGAAGGAAGTACTGTATAGAGGGAAAAGAGGGGTGGGAGGGGTGGGGGGAAGGGAAAAAATAACAGAATGAATCAAACAACATTACTCTATGTAAATTTATGATTACACAAATGGTATGCCTTTGTGCCATGTACAAACAGAGAAACAACATGTATCCCATTTGTTTACAATAAAAAAAAAAAGAAAAAAAAAAAGAGTAAATTAATGTTTTAAGAAATCCTTGTCAGGTTAACAAATAGATTAAACCTTGGTTTTATATCAGTACGTTAGTACGTGACCTTAGGGTAAAACCTTAAATAGCTTTAACTGATTGTGCCACATACATATAACCAACTTAGTTATACATAAACTTGTTGAAATTTGCCCTTTATTTATCACTTACCTGGACCCTCATGTTGTTTATTTCATCACATAAAGAATTTCTTACCCAGAAACGTTTTCTTTTTCCATACCTAGAACCTTCAAATTTCTCTTTTCTATCTGCTGACCCCTTTTTGTTCACACTCTGAAACAACCCTTATGATATTTTTTAATTTAGACAAATTACTCCATTTTAATAAGAGTAATTTTTTAAATCTTGGAGAATTTCTTGATCAAAGGTCCCACATTTGGACCATTGGTGCAGATTATCTAATTTGTATTGTGACAAAATTTGAGTGCTGAGCCTAATAAGGCATTTAATTTTGAGATCAGTGTATGAATAGAGGGTCTTAAAATTGGTAGAGAGACAGCCCAAGGGTATGTCTCTGGGAACTGATTGGGTAGTTCCCCCCATACTGGGAGAGACTTGACCATGGTGACAACTGAGGACAGGTTTTCCCTGTTCTAAGTCACCGAAAGTCATTAGACTGGACTTTTCCCACTAGGAATTGGGGAAACATCTTTACTTGAATCTCAGTGGTAGGGGATGAGGGTCCTGGTTAGCTTACAGCTGAAGTATCTACTTGGTAGAAACTGGACAAATGGGGTCTTACCTCTCGGAAGAGAGGAGAAAGCCAGTGGTGGATGCAGAAACAAAATGGCAAGGAGGTACCTGATCTGTGAAGTTTTGCTAGATGTGCAAGGGAATGGAGGATTGGGGCGGGAAGGAGAGGTGTGGGAAGGGGGTCAGAAAGAGAATGCCTTCAGCACCAATGAAGAATTTGATAAAAATCCTTGCTCCATCCACAAAGCATAGGCCACAAAAACCTAGCCCAGGATTGGAGTAGATTTTCGGTATACCAGCAACCATTCAAAGTGAACTCAGAAGGTGTAGAGGGTCTCTTTCTGTAGGGTGGGGAGAGAGATGAGGGAAGCAGTCAGTCCATAGCTGCATGAGCTGTGGCTAGGGGTTCCCTCAACCTCAGATATCCTTGGGGGTGCCAATTAACAGCCACTTCTTTGCAGGGGAAGGGGAAGGGTGAGGGGGAAGGGTTAATTTCACCTTATTCCTATTCCTAGTCAGGGAACCAAATGTTAACACAAAAAGACCAGGCCGAACACAAACTTCACGAATCATCTCAAAGCCTTTATTCAGCAAGAGTCATGCCTCTGATGGACCCACTTTCCTGGTGGAAAATGAGCCACTGGACAAAGGAGGGGACTGGGCTTATATAGGTTACATTGAGAGGTTTGGAATTTGGGGTGTTTTACTGAGCAAAATGAGAGGGGACCTGGGGTCAGCGACTATCTGGGGTTTATCTTACTGGACCAGATGGGGGTCCTGGGTTCAGTGGTCAAGATCTGGAATCTGGGATTTATTTTTTATTGGGTCAGATGGAGGGTCTAGGGCCTGTGGCTGCTATCTGGGAAAGGATTTGTTTAGAGAAGGATCAATGCTTGGCCTCTTCCCAGAGACTGTCATTTCAGGCTTGATAGATAACTCCTCCCTGGGGCCTGTCTTGTCACTGGAAAGAATGTATTGGGAAAGGATTAATGCTCTCTATGTATGGCTTTCTTTCTCACTCCCCTTTTCCCAGACCTCACTATTTTGGGGGTTTGTCATTCTACATATCTAATAGTAACCACCATGCAAATCAAGTTATAGAACATCACAGCACTCCAGGTTCCTCATGCTTCTTCCCAGTGACTTCACTGCACGAATAATCACTGTTCTGACCCAAAGCTCAGTTTTGTTTTGTTCAGTGACTGAGAAAGGAGTCATGGTCTCTCCTATCCTGGTTGTGAGTAAATAGGCAACATAGGTCTAGGAGTTTCAGAAAATTATCTGGCTACCTTCACATGAGGAGAGCACACATGAGAGGATTACAGAGAAATGAACCACAGCTGTGAAAACAGTGACTACATGAAAAGTCAATAGAGTAAGCTATTTTATTGTGTAAATAGTTTAAATTTAATCTTTCTTAACTCAGAATTTTTAACCTGCTTTAGACTCTTACCTCTGCCTCTAACTTGGTATGACTCTTTGGACAGGTTAACTTTTTCCTTTTTTTGGCAGTACTGGGGGTTGAACCCATGGGTGCCTTACCTTTGGATTCTGACAAACCTTTATGTGTTTTATTTTGAGACAAGGTCTTACTAAATTATCTGGTCTTGATATCCTCTTGCCTCAGCCTCCAAAGTTGCTGGTTTTATAGGCCTACACCACTGTACTCAACCTTAACATTTTAAGTCTCAATTTTATGATCTCAAAAAAATAAAAGAATATATCTTCCATATGTGGTTATCTTATGGGATATACATATATACTCCATATTCAGAGTATTATTTATAGCCTATATTCATAATACTATATCTTCATCCATGTCAAACACTCAAATGATATACTTTTTAATGATAAGCATTTCTACTGAGTTGAGTCATCCAATAATGAAATGGGATCTCTTCATAGCACCACACATACACACAAAGGTTTTCCTGTTTTGATGTGAGATAGATTAATTCTTAGATCCTTCATAACACTAAAAATCTGTATAACATATTGATAAGAACACTGCATTGAGCAATGGCAAAGAATTGGAATAAAGAACTATCTTTTAGTCCAGAAATAAATATAAAATGAAGTCTGATTGAAATTAATGGTGCATAGAAGCATTCTGAACCATCTTTGGTCCAGACTACTGCCTGATTCTAGAATCAAAATAAAGCCAATTAAGATCAAAAAGGGGAAAAAAAGTGTTAATGGTGCATAAGAGAAGTAATGTCAGTAGAAAATGGAAACAACACTTCTTGATTTTGTTGTACTAACAACAGCTCTGAGAATCTCCTTCTACAGAGTCCTTTACAGACTGTGTCAGGGAAAGCAGAAGTTGTGAGGGGGATGGGGGTGGGGTGTTGGGCTTAAGTGATAAGGTTCAAAAAAAAAAAGCTCTTGGGCTGATTGTGGCTCAGGGGTAGAGTGTGTGCCTAGCATGTGTGAGGCGCTGGGTTCAATTCTCAACACCACATATAAATAAATAAATAAAATAAAGGTTCATCAACAACTAAAAAACATATTTTAAAAAAAAAAGCTCTCAAGGGGTTGGGGATATAGATCAGTTCATAGAGTGCTTGCCTGTCAAGTACAAGGCCCTGGGTTCAATCCCCAACACTGTATAAAAAATCAAAAACAAAAACAAACAAACGAGAAACCTCTTAAGAGCTGCAGAGAGAATGAAATGGCAAGGAGCACAGGCTTCATGGGCATCTGAACTAACTTTTGTGCCTGACCTTATGCTTTCAGTATCCCTATGTTAATTAGTTAACTCAATAGCAGTATTTATTAGACATTTATATTTTGAATTCTCTATTTCCAAGTATTCCCTTCATTATCTTCTGCTGGGCCCAGAGATATCGAAGTCATCCCATATCGAAGCCATCCATTGAGGGCTTTACTTGTCTTCGAAACTCATCAGTGCCTGCACTATAAAGAAACAGACTGTAAGGCTGGAGAGCTAAGAATATTTAGAACATATAAGCATTTGGTGAAGATTTAGGTTTTCTGGGTTCTAGATTCCCACACAAATTGACTAATCTTTACTCTAAATTAAGCTATATGAGTCTACAATCTTTGTCATAAACAAGTTAATCAATATTAAAGAAGCCAACTTCTATCTTCTCTCCTTTTCCACTGTTTTCCCCAGAGAACAAGTGGGAAGACAGGATAGAAAATGACTGGAAAGAGCAGGATGAATGTCAGGTAAATTTTGATGTGGGCAAAGCTTGTCTTTGACACCCTACCCAAAATTCTATGTCTCAATATTATAAATTTCTCTTGTTGCCCTCCTCTGCTCACTACATACACATATGCACACAGAGTCCTCTTTCCTAATTTAATTCACATTAGATTATTTTCAACAAGGTATGAGGAAGAGAACTCAAGAGGACACTAATCCATTTTAAATTGTAAATAAAAAGCCCCTACTCTTCCAGCCTTTTTTTTTTTTTTACTTTTAGAGGGAATTTTTATTAATCCAAATTAATCTCCATATCATGAAACATAGGGAAAATGATTTTGAGCAGATAATTCTTAGCTTATATCAAACTCTACTATTTAAACTATATACTTCTCTACACCTAGAGTGACACTAGAAGAGGCTGATGGGAAGTCTAATTCATAAACATCTTTTGAGCAGTGGCCACTTGTGGGTTTTCTGCTTCTCATTTAAACCCTATAGCTGTTCAGTGTGGGACTAAGCCCATTGCTCATGCCTGAACTGAGATCTTAAAAGAGAAGGAACATGTCCAGAAGGGAACGGACTGCCCAAATAGGGCAAAAACCCACCTTGTCCTAATTCCCAAATGGAATTGGACACTATCCTCTTAGGAAACAAGCTCCCAAACATCATAGAATTTGGGCGTCCCCTGCTGGAGAAGCAGGTTCTAGGTTTTCTATGTTAGAGGAAATTGGGACACGTACTCAGAATGTGACATACCAAACCAAGAATTTCCCCTTTTCAGGTGAAAGGCAGACATTGAGAGGCTGAGGTGCTAGAATAGTGGATACCCTCCCATTTCTTCCCAGTTATATATGTAACATTATATATATATATATATATATATATATATATATATATATAAAATGTTACTCCCATGAAAACAACTCCCAGTCCCCCTGACTGCCCTAAATCCATACCTGCAAATTGTTGCAATATCTTACGCTCCTCTAGGTTATACTGAAGCTTTTCCAGCAACTCAAAATATCGGAAGAGTGAATCTCTGGGCCAAACCACACGGTCATCCTGATCCATATCCATTAGCCCAGGTAGATTCTGGTGCACAAGAGTCTCCCAGTCCAAATGATCTGTAGGGAGGAATGCTTCTTAAAAACATGTCTAGATTTCTGAAAGTTGGAAATGATTTGATTAACTCTTATGGTGTGGCTAGAAAGGTGGAGATGAAAGAGGAAACAGAAAGCATGGAAGGTAAAGGGCACATCACCAAAAGACCTTTTTTTCTTTTTTTGATACTGGAGATTGAACCCAGGATTGCTTTACCACTGAGCTACATACATACATCCTCAGCCCATATGTATGTATGTATGTATGTATGTGTTTGTGTGTGTGTATACACACACACACACACACACACACACACACACACATATATATATATTAAATTTTGAGACAAGTTCTCATTAAGTTGCTTAGGGCCTTGCTAAGTTGCTGAGGCTGGTCTTGAAGTTCAAACTTGCAATCCTCCTGCCTCAGCCTCCAGAATCTTTGGGATTACAGGTGTGCCACCCTCCTGGTTTAAAAGGATAACTTTATACAATGAGTGAAAAGAGTCACAGCCACACTTATCCAAAGTGAAGCAGAACTTCAAGGAAAATTAAATAGTACAAGGAAAATAATTAAGACTAGAAAATCAGACTGGCGAAGAAAATTGGAACACAGATATCTTAAGATTGTGATTTCTCATAGAGAAGAGCAGTCTGAATTCAAATTGAAGAAACTCCTCTGCTCACCAGCAGTGTCAGAATATCTGGATCCTGGAGACACGGAATAATAGGAGGAAGAAGAGGAGGCAGAGGAAGCAGATGGGTACTCTGTTTTTAGAGGAATGGATTTTTTTGTTTTTGATTCAGTCTTTGCCACATCCTCTTCAGCAGCACTGTGTTCAGTCTCTGCTGGTTCTTCTTCTGCAGCACTGAATTCAGTCTCTGCATGATCCTCTCTAGAAGCTTCAAAGTCTGAAGATACCTTTTGTTCACTGGTTTTTCTGTATGCGAATGGAGACATTTTATTGTTTCAAATGCATTTATGAGTAAAGACAAATTTATTGTAGTTCCTGGTCATCCCCTAAAATTAAAGCTTATGAAGTCTGAACTACTCCCATACTTAGCACTTCCAACCTTAGTCACCCCTAGCATATCATTCTTATCTCTTCTCTTTCTTCCCACATACAATCTATTAATAAATCCCATTGGCCCTACCCTTAAAATACATCTTTTCTCACTAACTCACTGATACAAGACTGATCTGTGCCATAATCATCTCTTGTCTGGACACAAGCATTGTTGCTGATCTCTGCTCCTTCCCTTATTCTTTTACAGTTTATCATCAACATAGCAAACACGGTATGCTTTTAATGTAAATCACTCCATGTCTCTCCTCTGCTCTGCTTCCCATTTCCCTTGAAGTTAAAGTTGATGTCCCTATAGTGACCTCCCATAGCCCTAAAGATTCAGTTTCCCATTCCATCATCTCTCTGACCTCATCTCCCATCACTCTTTCCCCTGCCTATTCTATTCCAGTAACAATGGCCTCCTTGCTGTTTTTCAAACACATAAGGCATGCTTTTAGCTTAATACTTTTGTAATAGAACATATCTATATGTTCATTGTTTATTATCTCTTTACCTCTACTAGTGTATATGCTCCACAAAAGTAGACATTATTATTTGTTCACTGGTATATCCCAAGAACCTACTAAGTATTCAATAATTATTTGTTAGTGGATGAATGAGTATCTTTTTTTCTCTTCTGTTATCTCATTCACTACTACACACAAAGGGTCTAGAACACTATCTGTTTCATTAAAGGTGTTTGCATCAGTTTCTTGTGGCTGCCATGACAAATGACTGTAATCCTGGTGGTTTAAAACAACAGAAACATATTCTCTTACATTTCTGGAGACCCTAAGTCTGAATCAAGTTTCGGCAGTGGCACACTACCTCTAGAGGTTTTTGAAGAGAAAGTTCCTTGCCTCTTCTAACTCTGGCAGCTACCCAGCATGCCTCAGCTTCCCTCGTCTGCATCATTCCAACTTTTAGCTCCGTTTTCACATCACCTTCTCCTCTCCTATGGGTCTGTGTCTTCTTTCTTTTTGGGGGGCATGGGGATTGAAATCGGGGCATTCAACCACTAAGACACATCCCCAGACCTATTTTTTGTATTTTACTTAGAGACAGGGTCTCACTGAGTTGCTGAGCGCCTTGCTTTTGCTGAGGCTGGCTTTGAACTTGCGATCCTCCTGTCTCAGCCTTCAGAGTTACTGGGATTGCTTTCTCTTAAGGATATTTGTCCAAAATGAAATCATCTCAAGATCCTTAAATTAATCACATCTGCAAAGACTTTTTTTTTTTTTTTTTTTTTTTTTTTTTTGGTACTGGTGATTGAACCCAGAGGTACTTAACTACTGAGTGATAGCCTCAGCACTTTTTTTTATTTTGTATTTTGGGACAGGGTCTTGCTAAGTTGCTGAGGTTGGCCTTGAACTTGTGATCCTCCTCTCTCAGCCTCCCAAGTTGCTGAGGTTACACGCATGCACCATTATGCCTCCATTTTTAAAAATAAGGTCCCAGTAACAAAGTTCTAGAGAGTTAGGATATGGACGTACAATTTGGGGGTCACCACTGAACTGATTACAACTAATAGTTACTAAATGAATGGATTCTCTCTCAAAGTTAATCTTCCCCAGTCCCAAAGTCAATCTTAATCTTTGATTTTCTATGCTCTCCTCATTCATGTTTCCATCCCAGCTCACATATGTACTCCTAACCTGGTATCCATTTTGCTGTGGCTTGACCTCAGTGCTTCAGGGGACAGGTTCTGTCTCCTACAAAACAAACAAAAAATCAAAAAACAAGCAAAAGGGTGAAGAAAACTATACTTAAGCATAAGTGCAATAAGGAAAAAATAAAAGAATTGTGATCAGTAAGTGAAGAAAACTAAACAGGGAGAACAAATTGTGGCAAAGGGGTGAAAAAGTGGGGAAGCCCCCATAGTGGATGAAGAATTAGGCAACATACCTCAGCTGGGGAATTCTTAACTTTAGGGGCAAATCTTCTGTCATAGGGAAAAAGTAGGGTCAAGGCCCAGGAGCAAAAACCAGGAATGAGGTCAGAGAGCCCTTGAGAGAAATAAAGTTGGGTCTGAAAACAGGGAGCAGACCTCTGAATAATCTGCCGCTTGAATAAGTCAGCTTTGTGTTGAACCTCCAGATGTGTCATTTCCTCGGTCAGCTCATTCCGGATATTCTGGAAATTAGTAACTGCCCCAAAGGGCCATTAGGAGTTGGGAGATGGTGGTGACTAGATCTGGAGAGAGGGCTTGGGTGGGAACAGACCATTCCAGGACCCAAGCCTTCCTGACACTGGGTTCTATCAGTCCACCAATCCCAGCTATCAGACCAATATTTTGCCAACCATCTCTCCCAACGATTTGCACCTCCATGCTTACCCATCATGGCTACTATGATATTTCTAAAGATAATGGAGCCAAGCAATAACCAAAGGATGACATAGATGCTGCTGAATACACGGCTGACTTCAGGAACCTTCCAGACATCCTGAAGCAGTGCGTACCAATGATCCAAGGTGAAGAGAATGAATACTGTCACTAGGGAATTCAACAAGTCCCTAAAGAAAAATGTGTGTGAATGAATAGAAGCAGAGATATAAATCTCTCAGAAACTGTACCATTCTTATTTTTAAAGCAACACAAAATTTCTTCAGAGTTTGTTCTATGACTCCTTTTCTAATTTGTTAAAAAATTTTTTTAGCTAATCATTCTTCAGTTTGAAGTTGTTTTATTAAATTTTCCTGGGATTGGGGGGTTCCAGCTCATTGGTACAGGCATTGATAGAATGCTCAAGGCCCTGGATTCAATCTCCTGCACACACACACATTTTCCTTTATCTTAAATAATACCCGTCACTATTCTATTAGTACTGAAGCACAGTAAATACTTAACTGATACTAAATTTTTAAAAGAGGAATGAGTTACCAACTACATTTTTTGTTTGTTTGGTTGGTTGATTTGGTTTGGGGTGGGGGGGTTTGTACTGGGGATTTAACCCAGGGATGCTTTACCACTGAGTTACATGCCCAGTACTTCCCTCCCATTTTTTAATTTAAAAAAAATTTGAGACAGGAGTTCACTAAATGACTGAGGCTGGCCTAAAACTTGTAATCTTCCTGCCTCAGTCTCTGTAGTCACTGGGATTATAAATAAATATCACAGACTGGGAAATCAACTAGATTTTTAAAAAGTTCATTCTCATTGTTCTAACTTGCTGGTATGAACTGATACATGGATAGATGTGTGACATAAACATATACAATTCCAAACAATGATCATGTATATATACAAAATTATAATATAAAAACTGCTGGGCACAGTAGTGTACACCTGTAATCCCAGCAATTTGGGAGGCTGTGGCAGGAAGATTACATATTCAAGGACAGCCTGGGCAACTTAACTAGACTCTGTCTCAAAATTAAAAATAAAAAGGTCAGGGGTTGGGCACAGTTGTACATGCCTATAATCCTAGCAGCTTGGGAGGATGAAGCAGAAGGAAACTATTCTAGTTTCTTACGATAAATTATATGTTTTGTATTACTGTGCTTTGGATGAGCTTCCCAGTATCTAACCCAAAATCTCTCCCCTCACCCAGGCTTCCCCAGCCCTGCATACGAGAAGAAAACCGTTGTACACCAGGTTCCTGCTGAGTTGAACGGGTGTAAGCCTCAAAGAAGTAGACACCAGTCACAGCAAAAATGTAGAAGAAGATGAGCAGCAGCATCAAGAGGAAGGTCATGCTCTGGAGGCCATGACCTCAAGTTAGAGGTGGGCCGGACTAGGCTGATCTCCACCAATAGCCTAGTCAAGCCCACCTGGTCAGCCCACACCAAACCTTTACTTCCACTCCAAAACCCAATCATCTCAAATTCACAGCAGTTTATCCCTGTTCCTTTCTCAACAAATAACATATCACATGACCTTTTATTGCCTTATTTGACCCACCCAGACTTATTTCATGTTAAATGCTAAAACCTCCATCCACCTTGCCCCCTGCTTTAGTTGCAACAGTCAAATCACCTTGAGGGCCCTGACCAGGGCCAAAATAATAACTCGAATTTGACGGAATCGTGCAAAGAGTTTGAGAGACCTCAGCACCCGGCAGATCCTCAGCAGTTGGAGCCACACAGATTGACCTGTTACCCCTCCCAGCACCACAATTTCAGGAAGCAAAGACTGTGGGAAACAAGATTAGGAGTAAAATATACCTGAAACTACCCAGGCACAGTTGCCCTCTTCTTTCATCCCATCCCTCCTAATGGTTTCCTAGGCACTGTCCTTGAATAGCATTCTTAGGGGATTGTTTCCCATCTGAATTGGAGGGCTGATCCTCCTATACTAAATCACCTAAACTCTGCACTTTGACTTGTTTAGATATAAAAAAGGGATAAAATTAGTGTTTATCTCCTTGAGCTGTTATGGAGCACAATTGAGAGAATACATATAAAACATTAAAATAGTGCATGGCACTTGATAAGTTCTCAGTAACTGACAGGTGTTATTTCTGGGATTTATGTTGTGGTTAGATTCTACCTTGTTCCTAATACCAACAATTCTTGCATCTACTGACTTTTAGTTCTAGAGAGAAAAAAAAAAAGAAGGAAATTACGTAAATTTGTGTGTTTTTTCCTGTTTTCTTGTTATTTTGATTTACCTAAATACATTCCTCAACCCACTAACTAATCCTCAAGATCTCTATTCTTACCAATATGGTAACAATAAAGTCAAATACATTCCAGGCATTCTTCCAGAAGAGGAAAAAGCTTGATAGCCACATAAGAAGGATCTCTAAGATGAAAATAAACAAGATAAACCAGGCTGCCACCTCCAAAGTCAGCTTCAATGGCCACAGTTTGGCATTTGTGGATTCTAGCAATTCTGTGAGGATAAAGCAAAGGAGGAATAAAAATTAAGGAAGTAGGAAGCTGAATGATGGAAAATGATCACTTATAAACCACAGTTTTGTCAACTACTACTCAATTTTCTTTGAGTTTCTTATCACTGTTGCTTCAACCTGTAAAATTTAGGGATGGACAAAAATGACCATTAGAAAAACAGCCACAATTCATCTCCTGTTGATATCTAACAAACTGCAAGTCACTTCCCATACCATTCTGGGATCACACAATCATTAAGGGATTCCCCCCTTTTATCATCTCCACCCACACCTGCTGTACTGTTAAATAAGTCCCAGAGTTCACAAGAAAGCATTGGGTCTTATGAAAATGTAGGACCATGATATGTAAAGTATTTCATAAGGGATGTGCAAACAAGAAGTCAGATTCATGGTTATATTCTTGTTTATACTGTGTTAGAACATGAAGTCATCACCAGGCAGGGATATCAAGGAGGTCCCCCAAAAGGGAGGTGGACCTCAACTCAGGAAGTGAGGATCCTTGATATCATCACATAAAGGAATTTAAAGAAAGGTCAACATAAGGAACAGACTGAATTTATTGAAAGAAACGCACACTCTGAGAGACAGGGTAGAGTGTGGGCATTGAAGAGGAATGCCATAACTACATCTTAGGTAGGTGCATTTATATATGTAAGATGAGTAGTATAAGGATGTGATCTAAAAGATTGTTTTTAGTTCTCCCTTGTGTTGGTTAACTGAACATGCTGACCATTACCAGTATGGGGGTCATTTGCTGAAAAGTTGACTATTAGGAACACCAGGGTTATTTACTTTTCTTTCTTTTTCTTTTTTGAAGCTTCTGCTTTGGAACATGATACTACATTGGTGTACATTGGTGTACCTATGGATAAAGTCTAATAATTGATCTAACAGTGCTGTTTATGATAAAGATATGAAAGTGACTTCTAAATCTAGATTTTTTAATCCATGGCCACTCCTATTTTGTCTCGCTTGTACCCTTTCTACTTATACTTATGTCTCTGTCCTACCTCAAAATTACTTGGCCCTTTATTTTTTTAGCTTTCTTTACTCTTCTCTGACAAAAATTGATTTTTTTTCCTGCAAAGCAAATTGAACCCTATACTTCCTCTCCTCTCCGAACCTCATTATTTGCTAACTGCTGTCACTTAACTCGTTGCCTTTATCTCTCAACCCTCTTCATCACTTTTATACATTTAATGAATGCACACTATGCTCTAGAAAAAAACATTAAGGTCAAAATAGACCTAAAAGCTAAATAAGAATCAACATGATGGTGTTATTGCTTTACAGTTACCTGATCTTGGAATGGGTCAAGATAAAAAGAATGGAACCAGACAGTCAACTCTCTGGAATGGGTTGGCCTCTCCTTAAAAATCAGTGGGAGGGCTGGAGTTGTGGGCTCAGTGGTAGAGTGATTGCCTAGCATGTGTGAAGCAATGGGGTCAATTCTCAGCACCACATATAAATAAATGAATAAAATAAAGGTTCATCAACAACTAAAAATATATATATAAATAATTTTAAAAAGACATGGGCGTAAGCATAAGGCCCTGGGCTCAATCCCCAGCACTGCCAAAAAAAAAAAAAAAAAAAAAGATAAAGGGGACTGGGGAGATAGCTCAGTCAGTAGGGTGCTTGCCTTGTAAGCACAAGGTCCTGGGTTCAATCCTCAGCATGGCCAAAGGAAAAAAAAAAAAAAAGACAATGGGAGTCATACTTATCCTAATACTTCTTTAGGATATGTGCTTCTTGACATTTTTCTTTTACATAAAATGTTCCTTCAATTCTAAGAGACAATGTTTCATTTTTAACATCTCTGAAATTAGAATGCATCTTATAATCAATGTGTCCAGAATGATTTTTCTTAGTGATAAATAGTGCATTTCACTATTGATGGCAGCTTAGATTCAATAAAATAACAGTATTTTCTCAATAACAAATTCTGGATCTCAGAAACATGAGATTATAGTATTAAAAGTAGTTAAAGACCACATTTGTGACTGGAAAATGGAATGCTACAATTTTTGTTTAGTTTTTGCCTTCACAAAACAGGAACCCATAGAGAGCAATGAAATGATTTAAAGTAAGGGTCTTAGAAAGAGGAATCTGATGATTTGAGTATATAAGTACAAATTAAATAAGTAGGTGTTATTTTATTCTCTAGGGAAAAGGGCTTTTTCTTTTTCTTTTTTTTTTTTTTTTTTTTTTTTTGTGGTGCTGGGGATCAAACCCAGGGCCTTGTGCTTGCAAGGCAAGCACTCTACCAACTAAGCTATCTCCCCAGCCCTCTTTTTTTCTTTTTTTTTTTTTTTTAAGAAGTTAAATGAACCTAAGGAAGTTCAGAGGAAAAAAACTGCAGGAATTGCCTAAGCAAAACAGAGTGTGCAAAAGTGATTACCTCAAATCTTGCATCAACTAATGAAAATGTGTATACATCTGAAATGAAACTATAATGAAAAACATTTTAGCCTGCCGAGTGCAGTGGCACACACCTATAATCCTAACAGCTTGAGAGGCTGAGGCAGGAGGATTGTGAGTTCAAAGCCAGCCTCAGGACTTCAGCAAGGCCCTAAGCAACTTAGTGAGTCCCTGTCTCTAAATAAAATATTTAAAAAGGGCTGGGGATGTGGCTCAGTGGTTAAGTGCCCCTGGGTTCAATCCCTGGTAACAAAAAAATAAATAAAAATAAAAAAATAAAGTCAGCCTACCTTCACAATGCAAAGGAATCTTATTAGAAATAGAGCTGAGGAGCCCAGCACAGTCCAACCAGGAATTTTAGTCACTGTTGTAAGTTAATAGTGAAATTCTACACTTGAATATTCTTGTCTTGGGGTGAGAGAAGGCAGCAGCTTGATCAAGCATGTCAGGCATATGCCTATGTTTCTATTTGACAAGGTAGAGTTTCAACATTAATAGTTGTCTATTGCTACTTCCTAATATATCAGGTAAATTCACATTGGTTGCAAGAGAAGTTTAACATTGCTGAAGAGAATAGCACACCATAATTTGTATATATGTTCCACTAACAACAACAGAGTACCAAATCATGAGTTCAAACAATGCTTACAATTCCTTTGTGAGAAATAAGCATTTGGGGTTTTTTCCATTTTTTATTGGTACATTACAGTTTTACTTAATAGTGGAATTTGTTGTTACATTTTGTACTTGCATACAATATAAAAATATAATTCCCCAGTGTTTCCTCTTTCCCTCATTTAGTTTTATACAAGTGAGACTATAATAAAATACTAGTACTGAGTTGGTCAAGTTACATGATATGAAAATAAGACTGGTAAAATTCTGCCAAGCACAGCAGCACATGCCTCTAATCCTGGCTACCTGGAAGCTGAGGCAGGAAGATTCCAAGTTCAAGGCCAGCTTTGGCAACTTAGCCGACCCCTCTCAAAATGTAACTCAGTGGTACAGTCCCTGGGTTCAGTCCCCTGCACCACAAAACAAAAAAGTGGCAAAATCCCTATAACATGCTGCATGCAGTGGTACACACACCTATAATCCCAGTGGCTTGGGAGAATGAGGCAAGAGGAACATGAGTTCAAAGCCAGCCTCAGCAAAAGTGAGGTGCTAAAGTAACTCGGTGAGTACCTGTCTCTAATAAAATACAAAATAAGGCTGAGGATGTGGCTCAGTGGTTGAGCGTCCCTGAGTTCAATCCCTGGTACCACCCCCACCCCAAATCCTTATAATGTAAGAAATGATATATTGAGTTAGAACAAAAGGACTTAAGGACTTTTGTGGAAGGGCAGAATTGCCCTCAATAATGATATGTCAACTGGTAAAAAAAATGTAGAGATGTATACACATACACCTAAATAATCTTAAATTCCTCAATGGCTTAATTATCTGGTTTCTATTATTTTTCCTAAATTTTCTGTTACCTAGTTAAGTTTTTCAACTTTACAATACTTTTCTTATAGCTAGCATATGGGAATTATCCCTTATTATTTTAATTATTTTGCAGATTCTAAGATTCTTTCCACACTACCATATACTTTTTCAGCATCCATTCAAAGAAGGTACACTCATTTTTTACAATTAGTTAGCTTTCTTTTTCTAGTTATGGGTATAAGGATATATGTTTAATGTAACAACCAATATTCAGAATTTCAGATTGAATTAAAGGAAAAGATTTCAGGGCCAGATACCTGGGTTTGAAAATAAGCTCCACCAGCTTCTAAATGAATGACCTTGGAAGCTTTATCTTTCTGCATCTCAGGACTTTTCCAACTAGAAAGCATTTTCAAACAAATTTGCAAACCCCTGGTTGGTATTTTTTGTTGTTGTTTTTAGTTATACATGACAGTACCCTGGGAATTCTTGAGGTGTTCCAGAGTTTAGTGATTTTAAAGGTGTTATGGGCTCTAATTTCCATATTCATCCTTTAGTAACTTAAATATATTCCCCTCTAAAACAGAACCATCTGAGGAACTTCAAATGTTCTGACTGATATGCCTGGCAGTTAAAGAAGATCAGAACATACTTAATCACCCTGAAGAACACAAATTATATAGATTTTGACACTTATATAGTTTAAATTGTTCATTTTATAAGGAGTATTTTAGCTATTTATAGCCACAATTAAGTAAGGAACACTGATGCTGAGGTACAACTTTAAGAAGAGAATAAGAGCTCAGCAAGGTGGCGCATACCTATAATCCCAGCACCAGCGAAGGCTGAGGCAGGAGGGTCATGAATTCAAAGCCAGACTCGGCAATTTAGCGAGGCCCTAAGCAACTCAGTGAGGCTCTGTCTCTAAACAAAACATTAAAAAAGGGCTGGGGATATGGGTCAGTGGGTAAGAACCCTTGGGTACCATGAAAGAAAAAGAAAAGCATATGAATGATAATTCTGCAAGTTTATCTCAAGATGATCTTCATTAGATTCCATAAAATGCACTCACATATTAAAAAATTTTATATAGCACATCAAGCTATCTCTAAACCTTAAACATCAATGTCCAAAAAACCCTGTAATGATGTTATACTTATTTTCTAATTGGAAATAAGTATTATCCATGGTGGCAATTTTCAGAGAAAGGCTTGTAAATGAGCCAAATCTTTCTTTCTTTTTTGGGGGAAGGTGGGGGGGAGAAGGGGGTGAGCGGGGTACCAGGGATTGAACTCAGGGGTACTCAACCACTTAAGCTACATCCCCAGCCCTATTTTGTATTTTCATTTAGAGACTTAGAGGCAGGGTCTCACTGAGTTGCTTAGGGCCCCGCTAATTACTGAGGTTGGCTTTGAACTCATTATCCTCCTGTCTCAGCCTCCCAAACCACTGGGATTATAGGCGTCTGGCTCAAATCTTTCTTTAGAGAAACAAAATGTGAAAATTATTTTTTAAAGTAAGTCAATGGATGTTGAAAGTGCAAAGCAGAATTACCAATGTCTAGTTGCAGAAATAGATTTTTCCCTAATTTTATGTTCTAACACATAGTTAAATTTTAATTCACATTTAACATACAATATTTAACATGCAGCAAGAGCAAGGTGAGATTACATGCCTATAATCTCAGCTACTCATGATGCTGAGGCAGAAAGGTCACAAGTTCAAAGCCAACCCAGAAAACTTAAACCTCATCTCAAAATAAAAAAATAAAAAATAAAAAGTGCTAGGTATGTAGCTTAGTACATCAGTCGCAGATTTAATTCCCAATACCAAAAACTATATAGCATGTATTTAACATATAATATAATGTAATATAAATATATTTGATCCACAAATCAAAATCAATGTTATTTTAAAAATAATTTGTAAACAAATTATATACTTTTTTATAAGTAACATAAATCACTTACTAAATGGCAAAACTAAAAATCTGCTCACTGATTATTAATATAATGGTGAGCATTAAAATACAATATTTAATAATATGCTAGTCCAAAATATTATTAGTACATAAATCTACTCTTTTATATCCCAAAAAATAGTGAAATGCCTAACATGGCTAAGGAAGTCTTCAAGAATATATATGTATTACTGGGAAACAAAACCACAAGACAAAAAAGAGCAGGTTTGATCTAAAGAACTGTTAATTTCTATTTTTTTCCTATCCATAATAACACTTGTGATCTACAAGAAAAATATTTCTTGCCAGAGCAGTGGCACATGCCTGTAATTCCAGTGACTTGGGAGGCTGAGGCAAGAGGATTGCAAGTTCAAGGCCAGCTAGGGCAATTTAGTGAGACCCTGTCTCAAAATAAAAAGGGCTGGGATGTAGCTTAGAGGTAAAATACCCCTGAGCTCAATGCCCAGTACTCGGGGGAAAAAATCTGTTAACCACAGATAATTGCTCTTTGCAAAATCCCTCTTATCTTTATACCATGAAAACAAGATAGGAAAAAATTATTTTTCAGTGCTGGGGACTGAACGTAGGGCTCATGCATGTTCAACAAGCCCTCTATCATTCAGGTCCTATTGAAAGAACGTTGGGCTTATGGGAAAAGGGGCAGAAAAAAAGAAAGAAAAAATGGAGTATGAATTTTCATGAACTTGCCTGGTAATTCATCTGTCATCTGGCATAGTAATAGTTAGTCTTACTCTGTTTTGATGTATTTTTTAGATGTAGGGAATCCTGTACATTTACAGTAGTTACTCCTTATCTATGGTTTTGCTTTCCTTGGTTATAGTTACCTGCAGTCAACCATGCTCTGAAAACATTAAATGGAAAGTTCCAGAAATAACAATTTATGAGTTTTAAATTAAAAGTTATTCTCATAGTGTGATGAAATCTCAGGTTGTGCTGCTCCATCCCATTCAGGATGTGGATCATTTCTTTGTTCAGCATACCTACATAATATATACTACCTGTCCATTAGTTATTTAGTAGCTGACTTGGTTATCAAACCCACTGTGGAAGTATTACAATAATTGTGTTCAAGTATTCCTTATCTCATTTAATAATGGCCTTGAGTGGTAGGCTGACAATTTTATTACAGAATAGTATTATAATAATTGTTCTTTTTTTTTTTTTCCGCAGCAATACTGCGGATTAAACCCAGGGCTTCACACATAATAGGCAAGTTCCATATCTTTGAGCTACATCCTCAACCTGCTATTATAACTATTCATGTTATTATTAGTTGTTGTTAATCTCTTACTGTGCCTAATTTATAAATTAAACTTTATCATAGCTATGTATGTAAATGTAAAAAACATAGCATATATAGATTTTGGTATTACTCACAGCTTCAGTCATCCACTGGAAGGACTGAAATATATCCCCTTATGAGTGTGGGAGGGATTACTGTAACTGCTATTTACTCATTTCAAAGATTAAGACTATATCCCTAATCCCACAAGGCAAATACATGCTGGCAATCACAAGAAATAAGAAATTGTGACTTAGTTCAAAATCTATACCATTATGAAGAAATAAAATACCTCAAAGTTTATTGTATACACTGTAGTAGTAAGTGACATCAGTTATTTAAATATCTGACCTGAATGCATTAAAAAAAACGTTTTTTTTTTTACTGGTGGCACTGGGGATTGAAACCAGGGGGACTCTACACTGACACATCCCCAGCCCTTTTTATTTATTTTAAGACAGGGACAGGATATAGCTAAATTGCTGAGGCTAGACTCAAACTTGCAATCCTCCTGCCTCAGCCTCCCAAGTCACTGGGATTACAGGCATGTGCCATCAGGCCAGAAAAAAGGATTATGTTAAATGGGAAGCTTCCTCCAAATAATAAGGATGAAACAAGGAATTACTTCTACTGTTCTTTCATCATTTCTGAGCAGTTTATTTGAGACAATGAGCTCACTGATTCTCTAGATGTTCTGTTTTTAATGCATTTCATATAATGAAATCTACTTTCTAAGTAATTTTTGGTTATGCTATGTTAGTTGTCCCTAACTACATACCTCATGAGCTTTTTTTTTTTTTTTTTTTTTTTTTTGGTACTGGGGGATTAAATTCAGGGGCACTTGACCACTGAGCCATATCCCCAGCACTGTTTTGTATTTTATTTAGAGACAGGGTCTTACTAAGTGTCTCACTTTTGCTGAGGCTGGCTTTGAACTCATGATCCTCCTGCTTCAGTCTTCTGAGCCACTGGGAAATAGGCGTGCGCCACCATGCCGGGCTTTGTGAGCTTTCTTATTCATATTTATAATCTTTCTAAATATATTGTGAAATGTAAATGTTAGATCATTCACTGATAATACCAATATCTTTGATAGAAATTGTTCAAGGTAAGGGATGTTGCTCAGTAATAGAGAACTTAAATAGCATGTATAAGGCCCTGGGCTGATCCCCCTGTACTGCAGGGGCAAATATTAGACTAAACTAATAAGAAATATAACTGTTTTTCCCACCTCCAGTTCCTTGTGGATTTATTACATTGTTACATATTATACCCTATCTTTTAGTGTTTAGACTACCTTGTATCCACTATACAGTACCCTTGAGAACCCTCCAAATGTTTCTACATCTAAGCAGCTCTACATAAATCCTACTCCAGAGGGTTTAATATAATTGTCCCTATCACAACTCAAACAATATTTTAAAAGGTAAAACAATCAATTTAAAAGAAAAATACCTCCCACCCACCTCCCCTTTCAATATCAGTTCTCACCTATTTCAACCATGAGTACGATTGTATTCAGGAAGATGAGGAAGATGACGAAATTTGTGAAGACAGAACCTATTTTCTCTTAAGGAAACACAGTGGAGTTCTTTCTGATTTATGGAACTGAAATAATAATGGCAAGAACATAAGCCATAGCATGAGGACCCCAGTAGGGATAGATAGACAGATAGACCATTAGACACAATGAAAATGGTGTTTGGGAAGGGAAAATTAGTCACATGCAGATGATGAATAGTCATGCATAAAATCAGAGACATAAAAGGATACTCTCAAGAACCCATCCAGCCCACAAGGAAAGAGGTGGCCTCTGACTGCAGCGCACACGAAGCCTGCTCAACATTCGCTGGGCATGTGAAATCCGTCCTACATGTCGAGGCTTTATGGAGAATCGCACTAGCTGATGCTGATCTCCCAGCAAAAGTTTCTTCTGAAGGGAAGGATCTATAACAAAAATTTTCAAAGGGATAGCACATGCCTCCAGTCCTGGCTACTTGAAGCTGAAGCATGAGTATCTTGAGTCCAGGAGTTAAAGGTCAGCAAGCCTCTATCTCAAAAAAAGGGGAGTAGTTGGAGATAGTGGACAAATATAAAGGAAATTCTTTGGGGTTATTAAAGGGGGTGCTGGAGGTAGGGAAACTGATTAGAAAATTGATTCTGTAGTGCAAGGACTTGCCTTGCAGCTGCTCCTTCTCACCCAATTAAAAATCTTGTTGTCTGAGGTAAGAATTAACATATTGCTTAAGACCAGTACTGACCATGCCCAAGAATAAAAGCAGCAGGTTCAACTCTAAGTTTTAAGTGTCTTTGGTAGAAACTCTGAAGAGTTTCATTCAAAGTTAGTCAAACTAATAGTCTAAAAGAGAGTGACATGGGTTCTATTTCCTGGATTCTAAGAGTTTTATTTATACAACCCTTGATAATTTATCAAGTTTGGTGCAGCCTCCAAACCAGCAACCAAACCAAACTTCCCTTAATTTTCTACCCTTAAATTTCTCTGCTTCCTACTCTTAAGGATAAGAACAGGAGTCTTAAACTAAGTGTAATGAAGAAACAGCTGACCAAGTATCTCCCGGAGAGTATGCCGTGGCACAGCTTGGCTTAAGCCTTGCAAATGTTGGATGAGAGAGAAAGTATCGATGAGACGTGAACGAATGGCATCAGCTCTGGGCAGTTGCATGTGCCCTGCTTGGTAATCAGTAGCCATGACTGTTAAGAAAACAGAATAATCGAGGGTTATTTCATTCTTAAAAGTTGCACCAGGATTAGAGGGGATTTTGCTCCTCCTCTTTACCCTTTTTGTCTTTAAGAGAACTTAAGAAGCTCAAATCTAGGAACCAGGAACAGTTAGGAAGAACAAATTCACTAAGACTGGTTGGTTTGTTTTAAACAAAAGAGAAAAGAGATATTGCGCAGTCAAACGAGTGCCCAGAAAACTTGATTTTCTGACGACATTTCTAATTAAAACTCATTTATATTTTTTTCAGTAAAAAAGCAGCAGGCACCAGCGCAGGGTCCCTAAGGCTGGACAAAGTGTCCAGGACCCATCTGGACCTGAGGGAATCAAGCAATGAATTGGGGCGGTGGGAGGGAATAGGTGGTTGCTACAAAAAAAATAAAAATAAATAAATAAAAATTGATCAGGAATTGGACAAAATGCAACAGCTTGACATTTTGAAAATGTGTCCTGCGGCGTGTGTCCACTCCAACGCTCGCTCAGGGGCCAGCTCCTCCTCTCAACTCCAGTTTCTGGGCCTCACCTCAACCCAGGCTCTCTTCCGCCCACTCAACCCTGACTTCACACCCTGGCCTCCGGCTCCAGGGACCCTAGAATTTGGTTCCCCGCATGATGGACCCTCTCGGGGCCCAGCCCCAGTCTCTGCGCCGCCTTTCCTGCAGACCCCCAGGCTCCTGCCCGCCCCGGGCCCCGCCCCTACCGCGGCGCTTACAGTCTCGGCCCCGCCCCGCGCTTCAGCCACTCGGCAGTTACCAGCTGGTCCCGCCCGCTCGACGCAGACACCAGGCAGCCAATCAACGACTGCCACACTGCGGCCCGAGTCGGGCTAGGGGGTTGGGACCTCCGGCTGCAGGTCCGCTTGGGCCAGACGCGCGAGCACAGGCAGCCGGTGCGTGGTAGTCGGCTGGACCTCCGCAGCCCACGCCGAGCCCCAACCCTCCCGGCCGCCCTCGCCTCACTTCACCGCCATGCGCCTCCGCCGCCTAGTACCGTTCCCGGGCGTGGCGCTCATACTCGCTGCGGCTCGTCTTGCCGCTGCCTCCGACGTGCTGGAACTCACGGACGACAACTTCGAGAGTCGCATCTCCGACACGGGATCTGCCGGCCTCATGTTGGTCGAGTTCTTCGCGCCCTGGTGAGGCCACTCTGCCGGGGTGGGAGGGAGGGCCAGCTGGGCCTGGGGCAGGGCGCGGAACGGTAGGGCCTACGTAGCCTCGGCGTCCTCCATCATTCCAGCGGGCCAGGCTGCTGCCGGCCAGTTCCCATCCCCAGGAAGCTGGAAGGTGCTTTGTCGAAAGCGGAGGAGTCGCCATGGATCGCCTGGGAGCAAGACCCCGGAAGAAAAACTCGATGGCTTTTCTCGCGCAGGGCCACATCCATACCTCTGAGTTCTTGCGGTACTTCCTATTTGCAGAGGGTTTAACCATCCCCTCCCCCTCCATATGTATCTTCAGTCTCTAGGTGAGTCAGTATAAAAGCTCTCCACTCTGCAGAGGAGGCATCCCGAAGCCTTGGAGAGAAGCGAACGTTTCGGCAAAGCATAGAGGTCCTGGGCCCCCAAGCTATTTACTTTCTTCTAGCCCCCAGACCCACGGCGGTTGGTTTCTATCCAAGGTCAATCAGTCAGTGACTGCAGAATGGTCATAAGTGCTTTCTTGAGGCAGGCAATTATTTTGTCCATTGCCTACAGTTTTTACATTAAGCTCATCATTTATTTCTCAGCACTGGCAGAGATCTCTGACAAAAAAGAAAGGCTTGGTGAACAAGAATAATTTCCATCAGAATCTGACCATTGTCAGCTTTAATTAGGATTTCTGAAAAAGTAGCCAGTATTAAGAGGAATCCTCCTGTTTTAGGGTAACTTAACCCAACAAGAGTGAATTCCTTAGAGTAGAATTAAAATATGTCTGGAGGGGAAGGGAGAGCAAATAGGATTTCAGACCCTGTCATCCTGAGTGGTGGTGGCGTTCGCTTCATATCTTACCAGAGCAGACCGTAATTATTGTAAAGCTCAGTGGATCCATGCTACTTATAATACTTAATTTTTCCCCTCCTGGCACAACGACCCTTAGTTAAAGACTATTCAAAATTATCAGTAAAACAACAAAGTTAGTGTATAACTTTTACTTACTTCTGATTCAGGTCTTCACTTCTTCAGCTCAGCTGACTTGTTCAGAGTCACACTCAAAAGTCCTATAGTAAAGACCACCTGAATCAAAAGGATGTGTTAGAAGTGTCCACTTGTATTTTCAGCCTGTGACACATTTTGTGGCCAGGGCATTCTTGTGGCTGACAGGACTGATTACATATTATAGATAAGTATTTATACATCTCTAGAACTCATGTTCTCCTTTGGAAATAACTCTTAATTATATAGTCATGCTGTTCATTTTGAGGGGATGCCACTGGGTGGTTCTTTGACTTTAGGGGTCATATAACAGTTTAGGAATTGTTGGAGAATTCTGGGCCATTAGACTATTAGTTTAAAGCAAAATTTTTAAATTTTCCAATTAAAGGCATTCTTTTCTACTTTAAATTGTTGCACGTGCTTCCCTTAAAACTACATATCCCATCATGCACCCTACTATCCCAAGAATTGGGCAGACTTCTGCTGTGGTGTCTGCTTTTAATTGGTTTAGAAGATAAGGTCATCTTCTGCAATGCCAGAAAGAAGGATCAGCTTTCTGAATGAGTGATTTAGAGTCAAGGAAGTCTCCTATTGATAATGTCTTTATTTCCTCCTCTATTTTTATTTATTAACATGTCATCTGGAAGTGTTTTCTTACTGCTATTCTCCTTTGCACAGATCAGAAGTACCATCTCCTGCTAGAAACAATTGAAGATTCCTTATTAAGAGTAAAATAATCCTATTTTGAGCAAGTTCTTTTTCTCTTTAGGTTTTTTTCCACTTTCATTTTACAAGTGAAAGTGAAAGATTTGTTTGAAGTTTACTTTGTAGACTATGGTTTCCATTATGAAGTTAATCATGCATACATTTATAAAGATAGGATTATCTGAATTTCTACAGGGGAAGGATAAATAGCCCCATTAAATATAATAATTTTCAAAAATATATTAATCAGTGTTAATTTTAAATCCTGAACATCTACTTATGGTGTAGATTTCTGTGCCACCCTCTAAACTTTTTAAATCTCCCTGTAGTGCTTAGGATGGAACCCAAGGCCTTGCTCATGCTGGACAAGTGGTCTACCACTAAACCACAGCCCCAATTGACTTTCCTACTTTCTAACACTAATAATGATATTTGATATACAGTGTTCCTAGTAGGATATGTGGGACTGGGGATATAATTACATGGTGAAACACTTGCCTAGCATGCATGAGTTTTGATCCCCCGCACTGGGAAAAGAAAAGGATTATGTGGATAAAATAAAATGAAATACATTTGTATGTGTCTGTGGTACTGGGGACTGAACCTAGGGGCTCATGCACACTGAGCAAGTGGTCTGCCACTGTGCTACATCCCCAGCCCTTTTTTGTTTTAGGCAGGATCTTCTAAATTACCTGGGCTGGCCTTGAACTTGTGATCATTCTACCTCAGCCTCTCAAGTAGCTGGGATTACAGGTGTGCACCATCATATCCACCATAATATTTTTTTTTAATATATGCTGTTTATTTCTTTACTCGGGTTATACACACACACACACACACACACACACACACTGCCAGTTAATCTTTTTAATATCAATATTTAGCTTATAAATCACTTTTTCCTTCCCTCGACAACTAACCAGTTGATCTTTCTACCAGACTGGTGTTCCTATAGGGAAAGGACTATAGATTTTTCTATCAGATGTTAAAATAATAGCATCTGGCACATGGCAGCCATGAAATAATGATTGTTGGGTGAAGAATTATTGACCCTAGGTACCATCCCTGAGGGTAGGTGGATTCTTTGTGTTTTAATATTGCCTAGGGATGGGTGAAAGAGATCATGGTAGATCTTGATAGATCTGTATAACCCCGATTTTCCATAAATTCTACTTGACTTCCATTCCTGTCAGATTGAAGAGGGCAATCTTGGTCAGCCTCACTGAAATGCCTTTTGTGCATTTGTTGAACTTAGGGATATTGCTGATGCTTAGAGCAGTGGCTTTTAGTCCCAGCCTTGCAGCTCACACCTCATGTGGTTTTTTTCCCTGCATCCATGGGAATTCTCATTGTCATCATACATAATTTTTATTTTAATGTTCCATGAATATTTTTTTATTTGCATGTAGGTTTGTCATCAGCCGGTCTGACCTAATAGCTATTTTGTACAATTTTTTTCTCTTCAAGGTGAAACTACTAACTCCATTGATTTAGCCTTGACAGTTACTACAATAGAAAGTCAACAGAAACCTCTCTTCTGTCATTTTATTCTCATTTCTGCCTTTCTGGTCCAGATTTTCATTATTTGCTGTGTGAAATATATTATCTTCTAGGTGACTCTGTTCTTTTATTTCTGGTACTGGGGATTGAACCCACTTAACCACTGAGCCATATCCCCAGCCCCTTTTTATTTTTTGAGACATAGTCTCACTAAGTTGCTGAGCCAGGCCTTGAACATGCGATCTTCCTGCCTCAGCCTCCCGCATCCCTGGAATTACAGGCTTGCGCCACCACGCCCAGCTAGGTGGCTCTATTCTTGCCTCTGCTTTTTCCTTTCCTGTCAGCCCTATATATAGCTAACACAGTCATTATACCCATACATACATTCACATTTATTAGATCTCAAAAAAAGTCTTCATAGTTCTCTGAAGATATCATCTCCACCTTTTCCTCCTCCTCTCTCTGTTTTCTCATTATTAGAAATTGAACCAGGGGCAATTTTTCACTGAGGTACATTCCTAGCCTTTTTTATTTTTTAAGTTTGAGAGGGTTGTTTCCCAAGGTGGCCTCAAATTTGTAGTCCTGCCTTAGCCTTCTGAGTCACTGGGATTATAGGAGTGCACCACTGTGTCTGGCACCCTACCCAGTTCTCACACTCATTTTTTGGTACAGAATATTGAACTCAGGGGTGATTAACCACTGAACCACATCCCCAGCCCATTTTTATATTTTATTTGGAGACAGTCTTGCCAAGTTGCTAAGTGCATCCCTAAATTGCTAAGGCTGGCTTTGAACTCATAATCCTCCTGCCTCAGCCTCCTGAGCCACTGGGATTATAGGCGTGCACCACCATGCCTGGCAATTCTCACACTCTTTAAAATGCTTTTTTTAAAGTACATGTGCTACTGGGGATTGAACCCAGAGCCTTGAGTATTGAGTATGCTAGGCAAGCTATGTCACCAGTCCTGAAATGCATTCCTAAAAACCTTTGAATGCTTTTTATGTTCCACCAAACCTGGATTTCTCAGGTAAATTGGTTATTTTATTACATTGAATCAATTGGAATTTGTGTGCTTTGGTTACAACCCAAGTATACTAACTTTTAGTTTATTATTTAAGATTAAAGGAATACAGAGGATATAGTAAATGACATACTTCAAATACATCTGAGTTGTCACTGAGAGAGGAACCATTATGTCTCACTAAGAAAGAAATGCTGCCATTGAGAGTATAATATGAATGTAAGACACATCTCAACTTCGGGGAAAAAATGCATCTATAAAGTACTATATAAGAAATATCATTTATTCCTTAATATACTATTCCTTATACAAAGCTGCCCTGAAACTCAGTCGAGAAGACCACTCAGTCTAAAAAACAAAATCAATACAGTTGAGACCCCCTGTGTACTTCTTTTCCATCTAATGCCTCCCCCATCCTGAACTTGGTGTTTATCACTTAAGCCTTTTATACTTTTAGTAAATATATATGTGACCCTGTAGCATGGACTATTACAATCTTCCTTTTCATCACTCTTCCTTTGCTTAAACTCTTTCATAATAGATTTTTAATAGGACTCTGAAAACCTTGGAGAATATAAGCTCTTACAGTCCTTTGACTTAAATAATTTTAGGAGTAAACTATATTAGTTCATGTTCCTTCCCTAATTTTTTCTTCTGTTTTCTATTTTTGCTCTCTGGGAAGGTTGCAGAACTCCTTAACATTCTCAAAGTGATCCCTGTGCAACCCATTGACTTTTGAAAAGATGATGTACAGCTGGTGCTAGCCATGCACTGATAAAAATATATTACCCCATTGCATGTACAATGCACCTGTGGGATTGTTAGACCTTTCGGGCAGAGGACCAGGTGCTTCTAGTGGCCCTCTGGGAAAAGTAGTCAGTTTACATGCTTTTAACAGTTCTCATAGGCAGGTGAAATGTGTAACTAAAATTCAGGCTTGCCATCTTAAATATATCATTCTAATACTGTGTTGAAAGTCTGTTGAGAATAAAAAGGCCTCTAGTAAGCTGATAGAGTACCTATTAATATTAAATGAGTGCTTTTTGGACCTTGTTTTCCATTACCCCTCAAACTGTGCTTCTGGTCAAAAAGAGTCATTGTAAATGGAGACAAGGAAATTTATTGTTGTTGTGTACCCCACCCTGACCTGAGAATTAAATCTAGGACCTTTGTGCAGGCTAGGCAAGCATTCTACCCCTTTTATTTTATTTTGAAACAGGGTCTTCCAAAGTTCCCCAGGCTGGCTTCAAACTGGTGATCCTCCTGCCTCATCCTCCTGAGTAACTGGGATTTACAGTCATGTACCACTATGCCCATGTTGATTCCTAAAGAGTATTATGCTTGGGACCTTGTAAGGTTTCAATCACTTTTGGTATGTGTGTGTGTGAGAGAGGTGCTAAGGCTTGAACCTAGAGCTTTGTGCATGCTAGCCAAGAGCTCTACCACTCCCAAACTCCTTAGTCACTATATTTTTAAGAACCAAAGTGCCGGTTTCCTAAGGGAAAATGTACCTTCCTTCAGGGAATGCTGCCAGAATTGGAATTATTCATTTCATTTTAACCTCTTTAGTTGGTCAGATGGGCTTGAATCCTTTCCCTCTTTAGTTTGACTTACACTTCTGACTATAATCTCCAGGACTCTTGTTTTTTGGCCACCTTAGGGATTGAACCTAGGGGCACACTACCACTGAGCTACATCCCCAGCCCTGTTAAAACAGGGTTTGCTAAATTGCCCAAGGTGCCCTTGAATTTGTAATCCTCCTGCTTCCGCAGTGGATTGTAGGTATGCACCATTGTGCCTGGCACAATATACTTTCAGTTCAGAAAATAGATGTTGCCCTTGGACTATGCCAATGTTATAGAGTCTACCTGGGCTTCAGATAAGACCTTTATCTTCTGAGAGCTCTGGTTTAAATTGGCAATAATGATAATACTTGAGTGATGTTTTTGCGTTGGGAAGCATCTAGTAGTTCAAAAATAGTGTTACAGTTTGAGATTCTTCCTAGAGAGACATTTTAAAAATTGTAGGATTAAATTGAGAATTGACTTTTTTACATTTATATAGGTGTGGACACTGCAAGAGGCTTGCCCCTGAGTATGAAGCAGCAGCTACCAGATTAAAAGGAATAGTTCCACTAGCAAAGGTGAGTAAAAGTGGATTCTTCCTTAAAAGGTATGAAGTATTTTAAAAATAATAGTATATACAATTAACATTCATTTTCTCTACTCTTATGGTGCTAAGAAGGGTGAATACTAATTTATGGACAAATCTGACTATTGTATTAATTATGGTGTCAAAAAAATAAAAGACTAGGAAATTATTGGCATAAGAAATAAACTGTAGGGCTGGGCGATGGCACATACCTATAATCCCAGCAACTTGGGAGGCTGAGGCAGGAGGATCCAGAGTTCAAAGCCAGCCTCAGTAAAAGTGAGGTGCTAAGCAACTCAGTAAGACCCTGCCTCTAAATAAAATACAAAATAGGGCTGGGGATGTGGCTCAGTGGTTGAGTGTCCCTGAGTTCAACCCCTGGTACCAAAAAAAGAAAAAGAAACTATAGGGCTGGGTTGTAGCTCAGTGGTAGAGCGTTTGCCTAGCATGTGTGAGGCACTGGGTTCGATTCTCAGCATCACATATAAGTAAATAAAGAAAATAAAGATCCATCAACAACTAAAAAAAATGTATTTAAATTTTTTTTTTTTTTTTAATCACAAATTCCACATCATTTTTTTTTTTTTTAAAAAAGAAAGAAACTATAGGGTAACCATGCATGGTGGCACACACCTGTAATCCCAACTACTCGGGAGACTGAGGTAGGAGACAAGTTTGAGGCCAGTCTAGACAACTTAGTGAGACCTTGTCTCGGAAAAGCATAGAAATGTTGTTTCATGGTGAAGCACCCAGGATTCAAATCCCCAGTACTTAGAAAAAGAAAGAAACTATATGATAAATAGGAATTAAGGGGCAAATATAAACAGTAAAAGTACAACTATGAAGGTTAGAGGAAAGTTATTGAGTAAATGAATTTCCTAAACTTCCATATGATATTCACAGTGAATAGGAAAGTGGCATGAGTATGTAACCAATTAGTCAAATATAAACTTGGTATTTGTTTTCTACAGTTAAAGTAATGTTTCAAGAACTTGGCATTGTTCTGTAGTAAACTCATAGTTGTTCTACTCTAAAAGCTCATATTTCTGTCAACCTCAAATATACATACATATATATGGCTATTTCTGGAAACTACGTTTAATCCTGATGTCAAGCAGCTTGCCATAGGGGAAGAAAGTGTAATCACAATTTAATTTCTGCTTTGTGTGACTATAAATGTGTTAATATTCTGGATCTTGGTTTACCTATCTTAGAACATAATGGATCATACCTCAGAATCCTGTAAAAATTAAGTGAGATAATAATATATGTACTGCCTTGTTTGGAATAAGTAGCTAAATAGATGGAAATTGTTTTCTTCTTGATAATTTTCACTTGCTCTATAATGCTGTGATTTAGCCTAGGTTCTAACTAATTCAGGGAGCATGTTTAGGTATTGATACCCTTGCTAACAATTCTTAAGATGATTTGCAAAATTAAGTTATACCCCATTCCAGCTATTTGATTATGTGTATTCATTCATATATCCCTTTGATAATAATCATTACCCAAGTAATGGACAAATACCTGGAGTCAGTGGCTATCCAACCATTGGGCCTGAAGGTGTAACTCAGTGGGAGAACACTTGCCTGGTATGTGTGACACTCTGAGTTTGAACCCTAGCACTGCAATAAAGGAAAAAGAAGTAAGCCACTATTGAAAATTTAAGTGATTTTTCCCCCCTCACGTGTTCTGAAGCAGAAAAAAAGGTAGAGACCACTGCTTTAGACGACTGACTCCAAGAGCAAAATTTAAATAGTACTTTTAGTGTCGTGTATGAAACCCAGGAGTCTAAACTTTAAAGAATCTTTTAGACAATCTGTCTAAGGTATCAATACTTACACATGCTTCTTGAACAGCACCAATTAAACCAACACCAGTCTACCTTTAAGATCTAATGTTCAGTTCGATTTTAGGAGATAGGAAATTTTATTCATATACAAGTGTGTGGTGGTGCACTTCTGTAATCCCAGAGGCTGGGGAGACTGAGACAGGAGGATCTCAATTTCAAAACCATCCTCAGCAACAGCAAGCGCCAAGCAACTCAGTGAGACCCTGTCTCTAAAATAAAATATAAAATAGGGCTGGGGATGTGACTCAATGGTTGAGTGCTCCTAAGTTCAATCCCTGGTACCCCCAAAAAATCTAATGTTCTGTGGTATGTATGCCAAGAATTGCTTGATATTCTGATGATTTAACAGTTCTAATATTTTGGGAATACAGCAGGTATTTGAATCTCAAAATAATTTGCATTTTAATCTTTAGGTTGATTGCACTGCCAACACAGAAACCTGTAATAAGTATGGAGTCAGTGGTTATCCAACCCTGAAGATATTTAGAGATGGTGAAGAAGCAGGTGCTTATGATGGGCCTAGGACTGCCGGTAAGGATCCTGGATTATAGCCGGGAAACTGAATTTGTTAAATACTTTGTTTTCGGCAGTAGAAACATGAGATTGTGTTTTTCTACGTAACATATTTTAATCTTAAAAATTCCTCATCTAGGAGGGCACTTATTCTTTTTTATTTGGTGCTGAGAATCAAATTTAGTACCTCACACATGCTAGGCAAGCACTCCACCACTGAGCCACAACCCAAGCCCTTAATACATATTTATTGGGTACTTACTTGATGCCAGATATTCTACATACTAGGTGCTTGTTATTGATAAACAAAACAGATAAGCTTCACTTTTGTGGTGCTCACATTCTGGGTGATAAATGGAAGAAAGCAAAAAACAAGCTATAAAAATATATATGAATAACCATCTCATCTCACACCCCACACTTTTAAAAAAAAAAAAAAGGGAGGGAATGTAGCTAACTGGTAGAACACCTGCTTAGAGACCTGGTTGTACAACAGTATGAATATACCTAATGCCACAAAACTGTATACTTAAAAGTAGTTAAAGTGGTGAATTTTATATTATGTATATTTCGTAACAATTTAAGAAGTCAAAAATGTGTGTAGATGGGATAAATTGAAATAGTAATGAAAACATTAAAGAAGAAAAATAAAACCAGACTACGTGATGGTATTGGGGGTGGGAGAATTGATAGTAATAGGGTGGTCAGGAAAGAAACCTTTGAGCTGAAACCTGATAGGAAGGAGCCACGGATGAGAAGATCTCAGAGCTTTTTAGGCACAGGGAAAGCAAGTGCAAAGAGGCTGCAAAGTATGACTAAAATTGCTGGGTTGGAGGCCCAGAAATACCGTGTGGTCAGAAATTGATTAGCAAGGATGAAAGGTGAAGTTTGAGAGGTTAAGTGGCAGCTCAATCCTGTAGAACTCAGTTAACAAGAAAAAGAATTCTTACGTCATCATATAGAGTTTCAGCTTGTGTTTATTACATAATTCTGTATATTTTACCTTTCCATAATAAAAGTCTAAGAGGAAATAAGTTTGGGGATTTTAGGAGATAGGAAATTTTATTCATATACAAAGCACTGCAAAACATGGCCCCTGGCCAGGTGCTTGCTGCACATGCCAGTAATCGCAGGAATTTGGGAGACTGAATCAGGAGGATCAAAAATTCTAGGCCAGCCTCAGTTAACTTAGTGAGACCCTGTCTCAAAGCATAAAGGGCTGGAGGTGTGGCTTAGGGGTAGAGGGCCTCTGGGTTCAGTGCCCATTAGAGGGGAGGGGAGATGACCCCTGCCTAACTGATTCCACCTCAAGATTGTTTTGACCTTAGGCCCTTTGCCCTTCCTGTATTCACAGCCTGAAATGATCTTTCCTCTTGTTTGAATGGCTTGCTCCTTTGTTACTCAGATCATGGTTTAAATTTGATCCCAAGAGGTCTAATCTCATCAACCTCTTAATCCTCTGCATAGCACTGATTACTCTCCGATTTTTTAATTTTATTTTTTAATTTATTTTTTTGGTACTAGGATTGAACTCGGGGGCATTTTACCACTGAGCTATATCACAGCTTCCCAGCTTTTTTTTTTTTTTTTTTTTTTGAGACATGGTCTTGCTAACTCATTAAGAATGTCATTAAATTTCTAATAAAGCAGACTCAAACTTGAGATCCTCCTGCCTCATCCTCCCAAGTCTCTGGTATTACAGATGTGCACCACCACACCTGGCTACTATTTGATATTTTTTTAATTGCATATTTATTTGGAAACTTACTATATTGTCAAGAAAGTAAAACCTCTGATTTGTTTACAGTTCTGTTCCCAGCACATAGACTCTCCACCATATAGTGGATACTCAATAATTCTTTGCAGAATGCATGAATAAGTATTTTAGCCCAACTGAGATCTCTTAACCAACACTCAAATTTTTAACATTCAGCTTTTATCAGTTTAATCAAGGGTATGGCTAATAGTTATTGATACATTTTTTTTCAGAACTTGGTCAGGTCTTAACTAAACTAGATGGATCCAGCCACAATGCTGCTAGGTAAATATTCCCACTTGGGCTTTCACATAGAGTTTTTATGGAGAATGTCTCAGCATCTAACCAGGAGGTCAGATGTTTGACTACTTATTTATAAAGTCTTGGCCAAGAGGGATTGTTTTGTTCATGTGCAACCTCTAAGAACCTTGCTTTTTGCTTCCTGTTTAAACTGATTACTCAGCAGTCCCATTTTGCCTTCCAGAGAATTTTAGATGTTCGGTTTATTACAATTTATGTTCTGACATAGTGATGGCAGCTACCTTGAGGACTAAATAATTCATATCCCGTTTCAACTAATCTATTGATAAAATCTCTCTGAGGGAAAATCTTTTTTGAAATATCCATAAATAGAAGAAGATGAAGGGGGAAAAAGTAATTCAGTCATGTTGAAAGAGTTAAACAGTACTGTCTTAGGAAATCATGATAGTACTTAGAAAAGAAAGGAGTGGAAGATGTAGAATATCATGGAGAAGTAGCACATCTGACCTGTGTTTTGTACTTGGAAATGGTCTTAGTGGCCCCTAGGAGGAAGTGGAATAATGGCCTGGCCGACTATTGGTCTGCCTACTAGGCCTCTGGGTGTGCACACACACACGCGCACATGCGCCTGTATGTTTGTGGTGCCGGGGATCAAACCCAGGGCCTCAAGCATGTGAGGCAAGTGCACTACCACTTAGCTATATCTACAACCTGTGTGTATGTTTTTTAATATATGTATTTAAATTTTTTGAATTGACATGATTGTACCAGTGTGATTATTTCAAGCACATGTATTCAATATGTGATGATCTTTTTAAAATGTTTTTAGTTACCCAGCCCAGTGTGCTCTGTAAGAAAGTGCAATTTTGGCTGGTTCCTATACAGGAGCGATTCCCCATATATAGTTTATATATTCCAGTATAAGCTAACCAAGTCCCTGCATTTTTTTGTTTTGTTTTGTTTTGTTTTAAAAATTTAAGGTTACAGGTGACTATGCATTGCTTGAGAATAGGGATTTGTCTATTCATTTAATTTATTTGCAAAATGGATATTTACTAAAGGTTTTATGTGGTAGGCACTAGAATTTACTTGGTAGTAGAAGTTAAAAATAATAGGTGAATCTCTTTGGAGGGCAGTTTAATAATTATAAATATATACACACTTCAACCAGTTAACCCACTTACAGGAATTTGCCTTGTAGATATACTCTGTATGTATTAATACAAGGTTGTTTAATACAGAATCATGTGTAGCAGCAAGAGCTTGGAAACAAATTTCTATCCTTTGTAGCAGGTTAAATAAATTATAGTACATCCATTCAGTGAAACACAATGTAACTAATAAAAGGTTGAGGTCGCTCTTTATGTGTTGATGTCAATTACCTCTAAACTATGTTAAACAAAATAATAAAAATAAAGAATAGCATATGTATATGCTGCTATTCTGAGAGAAAAAAAGAATAAATATGTAATTGCTTATTTGTGCATAAGATGTTTGGAGGGGGCTAAGGATATGGCTCAGAGGTAGAGTACTTGCCTAGCATGTCTGAGTGTGATCCCCTGCACCACAATAATAGACAGATTGATTAAAAAATAAAGTACTTGGTCCACTGAGTTTTGGCAAGTGAATGCTGCTCTGCAATCGCCACCATATGCAGCACATTTCTAGTGCCTCTGTTTTCCCATTTAAAAAAAAGAAAGAAAAAAAAAATTTGGAAGGTTATACAAGAAACTGAAATCTTATCCTACGTGGAAGAAACTGGTTGACTAGGGACAAGGGTGGGAAGAAAACGTCATTGTTTCCCCTTTTGTACTTTTTGAATTTTGAATTGTATGAATAATTACCTTCTCAAAAATTCAAAGTTAATTGTGTTTCTGTAACTTTCATCTTCTAAGATGGAATTGTCAGCCACCTGAAGAAGCAGGCAGGACCAGCTTCAGTGCCTCTTAGGACTGAGGAAGAATTTAAGAAGTTCATTAGTGATAAAGATGCCTCTGTAGTGGGTAAGTAGCAAATATTTCATTATGCCACAAAATCATCAATTTGGTCCCAGCTATTCGGGAGACTGACACAAGAGGATCACTAAGTTTGGGGCCACTAAGCAAAATCTTGTCTCCAAATATAAAGGACTGGGGATGTAGGACAGTGACAGAGTACCCTGGGTTCAGTCCCCATTGGCAGCTTAAAAAAATAACTGATAGTATTGGGTCAGCATTACTATAATATGGAAGAAAAAGGTGTTTCGACTGTGTGTTGTTTTTGTTTTTGGGGTGGGGTGGGGTGGGATTACAGTTCTTGCTGTGTCGCCCAGGCTGCCCAGAATCCCCAATCAGAGCTGAAATTACCAGATGCACAGCACCACACCTTGCTCTATCACTTTTTAAATTCTGAGATTTAACTCCTTTAGTAGGTAGGTGTGACTGAAAATAAGGTTTTAAGGCAAGAGGAAATAAATAACTAGCTCGTGTATGCTGTTTTCACAATAATAGGGGAATTAAAATTTTAAGAAACAAATTGCTAGGATTTGTCACATTTTTATAGCTATCTTGTAAGAGAGAGAGAGAGAGATCATGGTGAACAGGAAGCCAGAAAAGAGGGACTAGTCTTGCTCTTGTTTCTAAATGTGACATAGGATATGTTTTACTGAAAATTAAATTTAAATATGTATGCATGTGTTTGTGCTTCTTTTAATTTCCTAATTACTATAATAAAATAATTTTCTGATTTATCATTTAAATTTGAGTAAAAGCCAAGCCATTTTTCTGGGTTTTACTAATTCTGTATATTTTATAAGGAGGTAACAATAAGTAGGCATTTATTAGACATTTATGTTTCAACCACTTTTCTGGATTTGAAATTTTAAAGATAACACATAGAAAAAAATAAGTTATTTATAGATTATTTTGACATATTTTCTAATTTAATCCTTCTAACACCTGATGTTGTTCCAGAAACTAAGAAAGTTAATGATTTGCTCAGATTTATTCTATTTTGGAAAAGTAGAATGAAGACTTGAACTCTGATAAATCCTTTCCCTTGGCCATCTCAAAAATATTTCTTTACAGGGTTGGGGAAGAATTCTTATCCTGAATATTGTGTCATATATCCCAGGTAGTCATCACAAAGCAGACCTGAAAAACAGAAAAATTGGGGCTGGGCAGATAGCTCAGTTGGTAAAGTGCTTGCCTTACAAGCACAGTGCCCTGGGTTCGATCCCCAGCACTGCAAAAAAAAAAAAAAAACCACCAGAAAAATTTAAAAGTCTTGCACTCAGTATGTACAGCTGAAAATTACCAATCAGAACTGAAATTACCAGGTGTGAGCACTCACATAGAGTGCGCAAGGCCTTTGGATTCAGTTCCCAGCTCCATATAAATAAATAAAATAAACAAGCAAATAAGTCTTGACTATCTCTTAGCACTTATTGTTTTTTTGTGTTTGACATTTTCAATGTAGGTTTTTTCAAGGATTTATTCAGTGAAGCACACTCTGAATTCCTAAAAGCAGCCAACAACTTGAGGGATAACTATCGATTTGCGCACACCAATGTTGAATCTCTGGTGAAGGAGTATGATGATAATGGAGAGTAAGTGACTGAGTTGAATGCCCTAGTAACTGGTGATTTTTTATGTCTTTTGTTTCCAAAAGTTTTATTGAGCACTTGGTAGGCATTAACCTAAATGCTAGAAACTATTGTTGCTTCTAAAAGGCATCTAGTAGAGGAGACTTTAAGCAAATATACATAAAAATGTTTAAGTGTATGGCTAAGGGTATAGCTTAGTGGTAGAGTGCTTGCCTAGTGAGTGCAAGGCAAGGTTCATTTCTCGGCACCATACACACACACAAATACGTATGGGTATAAGTGGATGTTATATGTGTTATGATATAAAATGTCTACAGAATATGTTGGGAATACAGAAAGGAGGAGGGATGGGGAATGGTATCAGAAAAAGCTTCATAGAGGAAGTGACTTTTGAAGGATGAGTTTTTCCAAGCAGGTTATGGTGGTTGGGATGAAAATTATTCTTAAAAAAATTTTTTGTTAGGGCTGGGGAGATAGTTCAGTTGGTAGAGTGCTTGCCTTGCAAGCACAAGGCCCTGGGTTTGATCCCTGGTACTGCCAAAAAAAAAAAAAAAAAATTGTTTTAATTAGTAGAGATAAAGCAGCAGGGGTATAAGATGGCCTCAGCATATTGGAACCTGCAGGACTACTAGGTTACTGCTTGTTAACTAGACCATAGTGAAAGATAAAGTTGGAGAGGTTAGCAGAGAGCAAATTATGGACCTTAAATGCTATACAGAAGAGTTTAGATTTTTATCTTTTAGACACCTGAGAAGTATTGAAAGATTTTTGAGGGGCTGGAGCGATAGTTCAGTCAGTAGAGTGCTTGCCTTGTAAGCATAAGGCCCTGGGTTCGATCCCCAGCACCCCCCAAAAAAAAAAAAAGATTTTTGAGTTTAAGTAAAAAAGTTACTGGGACCCACATAGTAGTGTTTTGAAAGAAGAATAGGGCAAGACAGGAGAATCTAAAAAGAGCTGGAGATATGGATCAGTGGTTAAGTGCCTCTGGGTTCAGTCCCTGGTATGTGGGGAGCAAGGGGAAGGATATAAGCAATAGGAAGGATATAAGCAATAGGATTCAATCATAACTATGTGTGAAAAGGGAACATCCAAGGTCTAAGTTTCTAACAAATTGGATGACTGGATCAATAATCATCAAGTTGGGAAACAAATGAATTTGAAAGGAACCATAATGAGATCTGTTTTGGATACTGTGAGTTTTCTAGATGGTGATAACCCAGTGGATAGTTAGATAAAAGAGACTAGAATTCAGGAGAAGTGCCCCCCACCCCCATGCTGGTGATTGAATCCAGGGCTCTGTAAATGACTAGTCAAGCACTTTATCACTGAGCTATATCCCGATTCCTTCATGTCAATCACATGTTAAATGATTATAACCATGGGATTAGATGAGATCACTCAGAGTGGGCATATAAAGTAAAAGATGTGTCAAGGGCTAATGTTAACTTATTTATATTTAACAAAATATGTGTTTACTATGTGCCATTTACTGCTGTTACTCATTTAATCCTCCTAACAACCCTATGAGACAGGTTTTATTGTTATCTCCATTTTATAGAATAAAAGGACACAAAGAAGTAATTTGCCTAGATTGTCACAGCTAGCAAGAGGCAGAACTTAATTTGAGCAATAGAGTCTGGTTATAGATTGGTAGGTTTGATCACTAGTCTCTACTACTTCTTTGTTTGAGACACCAGGTGTATAAATGATTGGGGAGTCACTAGTGGCTTATTAGCTAGCACACCACATCAGTCTGTTAACTTTTGGTTTGTTAATTGTACTGTCTCTCATGTTTGCCACCTAAACCTGTCTACCAGCCTCACAGAGGTTTTATAGGAAAGGTGTCTTGAGTTCCTCATGTATAACAAGATCATAGCATCATTAAAAATCTTGTTTGGAATTGCTTGTTCTTAAAAATAATTACTCTGATAATGACAACCATGCTTTAAAAAAAAAAAATCCCCATTCAGCATTGTTTATATTAGGTTCTTATTTGCTATATAGTTTTGCTATGTAGTTTCCCTGTGTCCTGTGAAAATACCTGTGTTTTAATGACATAAAGTTAGGTAACTATTTGAAGAACAAGGGGGTTGGGATATAAATCAACGGCAGAGCACTTGCCTAGCACATGAGACCCTGCATTGATTCCAAGCATCACAAAAAGAAAAAATATATATTTTGGAAGAATGAGAAAGGGATATAAGGACTTACAGGCGCCAATATGTAGCCAAAAGCGAGTGATGAAATTGTTTGGGGGTGTATGTGGTGGGGGGAGAAAGAATAAAGAAGAAACTAGAGGCTAGATATCAGTAATTAGAATCATCATGTTTTCTTGGAGAGGTGGTACTAGATAAAAAAAAACTGTGACTCAGAACCAAACCTAAGGTGAACAAAAGGCTAAACATTAATGGTATTTGTTTTCTTACATGTCACAATGGATTTAGTAAAGTTTGGCTGAATATGTGAGGCAGAGTGGTACCAGCAAGAGAAAATTTTTGCTTGGGAGGCTGAGGCAGGAGAATTGCAAGTTCAAAGCCAGCCTCAACAACTTAACAAGACCTTGTCTCACAATTTAAAAAGAATAAAAAGAGCTAGGGATGTGGCTAAGTGGTTAAGTGTCCCTGGGTTTAATTCCCTATATCCAAAAAAAAAAAGAAAAAAGAAAAAAAATTTTCTAAATCTGATTTATTGGGATGGAGAAATTTAGGACAAAAGAATTTTATGTGAACTTAAGCTAAATATTGTACATGGTTGTATGCCTGCTTACATTTTTAACTGGAAGGGCTCTTACAGATATTTAATGAAGTGCTTTTTTTTACCAAGTGAAAGATTAGTTTCCAATAAGAGCAAGTTCTGCTTTACACTATTGTACATATTGGGCTTTGAGGTAAACTGGGTTCTGTTACTATTTTTCAAGATTTGGAAATTAATCATCCATTCTAACTCCCTTTTGAGTGGGATGGAAAAAACCTAAGCATGGAATTAAATTGACCCTCTGGTCCAATGTCATTGAAATTAGTGGTTGAGCTAATATTGGAACCAAAGTCTTCTAATCTCCCAACCCAAAGTTATTAAACCCTTATACACAATTATGACCTTCAAGATCAAGGAGGTTAGTCATCTCTGTATTGATGAGAAAGTCATGTTGCCAAGTTTGTGGTCCCAGAAAAGAGGGGGGTTTTGTTTGTTTTTTCTTGGTACCAGGAATTGAACCCAGGGGTGCTTAACCACTGAGCTATATCCCCAACCCTTTTTTATTTTGAGCCAGGGTCTTGCTAAGTTGCTTAAGGTCTCACTAAGTTGTTGAAGCGACTTTAAATCTGCAATCCTTCTGCCCCACCCTCCTTTGTGTCACTGTGATTATAGACATGCATCACTGTGCCCAGTTCCAAAAAGAATTCTTTTGTCCTTAGTGAAAGCAGCAAAAGTAGATAGTCTGAACTTTAAATGAACAATAGGAGACCAGGTCCTCTGCTACCCTATCCACTGATAAGTTTTTTGTTTTTTAAAGGGGCATCACCTTATTTCGTCCTTCACATCTTGCTAACAAGTTTGAAGACAAAAGTGTGGCATACACAGAACAGAAATTGACTAGCAGCAAGATTAAAAAGTTTATCCAGGAAAACATGTGAGTACCTCTTTATACCTTGTCTGAAATTTCTTTGCTTCACTTCAGATTATTTACTTCAGTTATTAAGAAGAGCCATGCTGTGGCTTATAGCCTACACAAGTCAAGTATATTACAGCAATAATCTGTAGGCCCTAGAACATTTTTTGTGGTGCTGTACAGTATATTGCTCAGTATTGTCCTAAAGGTTGAAAATGACCTTCCTTTATAATTGATATAGTTATTTTGTGATAATTCTATAATATAGTTATAAATTATCAATGTTTTTAATTATTTTATTTCAGTTTTGGTATCTGTCCTCACATGACAGAAGACAATAAAGATTTAATACAGGGCAAGGACTTACTTATGGCTTACTATGATGTGGACTATGAAAAGAATGCTAAAGGTTCTAACTACTGGAGGAACAGGTAATAAGAATCATGTTTTCCCTTTACAAACAAGTTTACCCAGTGTATTAGCAGTTCCTTCAAATTGTATTATTACCATGTGATGTAAGAGCAGATAAGAATGGGAACATTTAGGTCCAAACACTTTGTGAAGCCATAAGAACAGAGAGCATAAACTGTTTCCAAAATCTGGTGAGCATGTCTTCCATAGGTGTTCCTTTGTGATGCTACAGTTCTAAACCTTAAAGTAAAAGGTGTAAATTTGATGTAAAATGCACTTAAAACACCACTACAACTCCTGGTGCATTTTACCCTTAGAAATTTTCTTTTCAGATCAGTCATTAGGCCTGCAATAGTTTCTACAGTTATATAATATAGTAAGATAGAGTGATAATGGACCAGTTGATGGGGTACCACAAATTTGGCAGTGAAGTTCAGTAAGACATTGAAATATACAATATTCCTGTGTTAGTGCACAGGAACACAAGTTCAGACTGATCTCAGGGGGCTGCCTAGAACTACAGAATCTGGTCTTTGCTTTCTAACCTCAAAAATTCTTTACCAGCCTAGCATAGTCTTAGCAAAAGTATCTCTTGTTTCTCACAGAGTAATGATGGTGGCAAAGAAATTTCTGGATGCTGGACACAAACTCAACTTTGCTGTAGCTAGCCGTAAAACCTTTAGTCATGAATTGTCTGATTTTGGCTTGGAGAGCACTACTGGCGAAGTTCCTGTTGTTGCTATCAGAACTGCAAAAGGAGAGAAGTTTGTCATGCAAGAGGAATTCTCGTGAGTTGCTAGTTAACATGGGTTCCAGATTTGATTCTGCAAGAAAACTGTTAAAGCCTTTTATGCTACTGAGAATTTATAAAGAACAACATTGAAATGTGAAGATAGGAAGACCTATGACTCAATTTTCTCAGTTCATTTATAGATACTTTAAGGATCATGATTCTTAATTATTTCCCTAACAAAAGGATGACAGGTTGGAATTTATATATGATTGCACTCCACTAGAAGTAGTAGAAAAAAATGGAGAACCTCTTTGAGATTGATGTAGTTTGAAACCAACCCCCTTCCCTGTCAAGTAGAATGTGTTTTCTACTAGAATACCACATGAGCCTAAAGTAGACAGGGGGATTGGAAAGATCTTAATACCCCAGACCAATTTTTACCTTTACCTTTGACACTTTGAGGATTAAGACAAGAGAAAAATCTTTGAGTCAACCAGTAAAACAAGATATAAATGGCACTGTTCTCCAGAGCAACAAAATCAGATTTCAGTCTCATAAAATCAATCTCCAAGAGACCAGTGTTTCTTCCTTTTGAACTTCCTAATCCACAAAGAACACATTGAAAATAAAATGAGTTGATTTGTTTCTCATTCAGTCTAATTCCATGTATTGAGAAATAGAGTCCTCTCCTTTATTTCAGCTGTGAAACTGAAGCTAAAATATGTAGGAATTATTCAGAGAAATTGCTTTTAATCCTGTGATGGGAGTAAACAGATCTGACCCTGACTTTCCAATTGCAGGCGTGATGGCAAGGCTCTTGAGAGGTTTCTTCAAGATTACTTTGATGGCAACCTGAAGAGATACTTGAAGTCTGAGCCTATCCCAGAGAGCAATGATGGGCCTGTAAAGGTGCACTACTCACAACCTCACTTTGTGTATCAGCAGTTGCCTTTTTTTTTTTTTTTTTTTTTTTTTTTTTTTTTTGCAGGGGGCCAGGGTGGTGGTGGGGTGGGTACCAGGGATTGAACTAAAGGGCACTTGACCACTGAGTCACGTCCCCAGACCTATGTTTTGTATTTCACTTAGAGACAGGGTCTCACTGAGTTGCTTAGCACCTTGCCAATCCTAAGGCTGGCTTTGAATTCACTATCCTCCTACCTCAGCCTGCCGAGCTTCTAGGATTACAGATGTGCCACCACCATATCCCACACCTCCTCATCTCTTTATTTGAAAAATGCTGAATCTGAACAGAGACCTTGCTAGATGTTTTTGGTTTTCTCCCCACCTCCTTAAGTCATAAACAAACAATGGCAGAGCTCATAATATTCATTAGGGACAGGAATATAAAACCATAGAATTTTCCTGGGCTGATTACTCTTTGAGATAGATCAAGATAACCCTTAGGGCTAGGATTGTAGCTCAGTGGTAGCATGCTCACCTAGCATGTGTGAGGCCCTAGATTCGATCCTCAGCACCACATAAAAATAAAGGTATTGTGTCTACTTACAACTAAAAAATATATTTAAAAAAAAACCCTTAGGAATAGTTTTGTAGCTTTGAAATTATTTTAAGGAATGGCTAGGTAGTAATATTTCCTGTGACTTTCTGAACATAGTTGGAAAGATAGACATGAGAATGAGGTGGTTAATGGGAAATGAAGATAATCTTCAATACAGCCTGTAACTATGATTTGTTTTCCATGACTCTTTTCAGGGCTCATACATCAAATTTGAGAGGGATTGGATCCAGAAACAAATAGTGTATTTATTCTTCACTATACAACTAGAGAATCTTTTGTGTTTTCCAGGTAGTGGTAGCAGAGAATTTTGATGAAATAGTGAATAATGAAAATAAAGATGTGCTGATTGAATTTTATGCCCCTTGGTGTGGTCACTGTAAGAATCTGGAGCCCAAATATAAAGAACTAGGAGAGAAGGTAAGTCTGAATCCTATTCTGAAGATAGAATTTGAGCGGGAAATTGATGTAATATTAATATTCCTTAGGTGCTGGTAGATTCCCCCCACCACTCACTCTCTCTTGACTGCCCCCTACTGTGTATAGTCTGTAGTGCTTCAAATACCCACTTTAACCTTCTACTCTTTAGACTCAACCTAGATTATGGATAAAAATATCTAGATACTTCTGAAGTTTGATAGTGATATGAACTCATATGTTTTTTTATTTTAAAACACTTGGATCAGCCCTTATAATGTCTTATTTGGGCCAAGTAAATTTAAAGGTGTCTGTATATGAGTAGGGGTTTTCTTTCTTTCTTTTTTTTTTTTTTTGAGATGGGGCCTCACTGTGTTGCCCAGGCTTGCCTTGAACTTGTGATCCTCCTGTCTCAGCCTCCCAGGTATCTGGCATTATAGTAGGAGCCAGTAGAAGAAAGGAAAGCTGGAAGGTTGGGTACTATTTGTAAGCATCACCACTCTTACCATCTGAGCAGCAACTTGACCAGGTGTTTGAAGACTGAGATTGTTTAAAATCCTGAACTGACTAAATGTGCCTCAGTCACTGAAAACTTGAAATTTAAAGGTCTAATCTTTACTAGGCTAAGGTTGTAGCTCAGTCGTAGCACCTACCTAGCATGTTTAAGGCCCGGGTTTGATCCCCAATACTGAAAAAATAAAAAATAAAGGTCTAACCTTTTTATTAACAGCTCAGCAAAGACCCAAATATTGTCATAGCCAAGATGGATGCCACAGCCAATGATGTGCCTTCTCCATATGAAGTCAGAGGGTAAGTGGACTAAAAAGTTTTAAATTAACACAAGCATCTAAGTAATTGGCAAGAAAAAGTAAGCTTGTAAGTTACCAGACAACTGTTTCTTTATTGGATATGGTTTTGGGGTTTTCATGTTCATATTAAAATTGAGAACAGAATCACCTATTCTTTTTCTTTTTTTGGTATCAGGTATTGAACCCAGGGTACTTAACCACTGAGCCACATACCCAGCCCTTTTTAATTTAGAGACAGGGTCTTGCTACAGTGCTTGCCTAGCACATATGAGGCACTGGGTTCAATCCTCAGCACCACGTAGGAATAAACAAATAAATAAAATAAAGGGGTTTTTTTTGTTTGTTTTTAAGATGTAATTTAGTCACTGATGGAGAATAATATCTAATCAGATTTGAAATCATAAAGAGAATTCCCAGAAACTTGAGGAATTAAGAGTTAACTTGAGAACCAAAAATTAGTAAATTCTTCTTTGTTCTATCCCCAGTTTTCCTACCATCTACTTCTCTCCAGCCAACAAGAAGCTAAGTCCAAAGAAATATGAAGTAAGTGCATTGTTGTCCCCCACTAAACACATACACACACACACACACACACACACACACACACACACACACACGCATATCCAGTTCTTTCATTGGATCTGTTTAACTGGAAATTCTTTCAACATTTATGGCAATATATGTTTGCTAGTGTGCTTTTTCAAACTCAAAAGTCTTCCAATTGGGGGAAGAATCCAGGATTCTTTAAAAAGTTAAATTTTCAGAGTAATCTTTTTTTTTTTAGGGTGGCCGTGAATTAAATGATTTTATTAGCTATCTACAACGAGAAGCTACAAATCCCCCTATAATTCAAGAAGAAAAACCCAAGAAGAAGAAGAAGGCACAAGAAGATCTCTAAAGCAGCAGCCAAACATACCACTTTGTAAAAGGACTCTTTACCAGAGATGGGAAAACCATTGGGGAGGAATGGGATCCATATGGGATTATTACCTCTCAGGGCTGAGAGGACAGAATGGATATACTCTGAATCCTGTTAAATTTTATCTAAACTGTTTCTTAGCTGCACTGTTTATGGAAATACCAGGACCAGTTTGTGTTTGGTTTTGGGAAAAATTATTTGTGTTGGGAAGAATGTTATGGGGGTGGGGGATTTGAGTTGGGGGGTTATTTTCTAATTTTTTTTTGTACATTTGGAACAGTGACAATAAATGAGCCCCCTTTAAAGTGTCTTTTTTTCCCCCATGGAATGAAGAATCAAGGTTCTCTAGACTGTGTACTGGGAAGACATCTTTGTGAGCTGAGCTTTCCCCAGTGATGGTAACATTTTGTAACCTGCGCTGTCCAATACATGTAGCTATAGAGCATCTGAAACATGACTAGGAACTACCTTTTTAATTTTAATTAACTTAGCCACATAATGGCATTGCCAGGCATGGTAGCACATGCCTATAATCCCTGCAATTCAGGAGGCTGAACCTGGAGGATTGCAATTTCAATTCCAGTCTGGGCAACCCAGTGAGATCCTGTCTCAAGAAAATAAATAAAAAGGGATGGGGATATAGCTCAATGGTGGAGCATCCCTGGGTTCAATCCCTAGTACAAGGAAGGAAGGAAGGAAGGAAGGGGGCGGGGGAAAGGGGGAAGCCACCACAGTGGCTAACACACATATTGCTGTAGCTATAGACTGACTGACTGGGTCCATAATTGCCTCTAAATCATTCTAGATTTCTCTTTCTATTCTTACATGTTTATTGCCTGGTAGTTAGTAAAGGTGAAGGTTTTTCCTTTTGGACTGTTTCTGGCCCAGTCCATGCCCCAAGGATGGGTTGATGCTTACTCTTGTCATTCAGGTAAACTTTCTGCATGTGTATACCTCACAAAGACTGTGCTTTGCCCAGAAATGCCCTGCATGGGTGTGGCACCAGGTTGGAGTTCCATCCAAGTTGTTTCAGGAATTGCTGACTGTTGGGTGCAGCTCTCTCCCCAAAAGTTTAGGGTGTGGCCCATTAAATTCACTCTCCAGTGGAAATAGGGAAAGCAATATCATTCCTTGTGATTTTAGGTGATCCTACAAACCCCTGTGTTCAGAAAAGGAGAACTTTCTTCTTAGTGTAATCTCTAGTTGTCAATTATGAGATGGATTTGGTAAAGCCTTATAGCAAAATATACATCAGGATCATGCAGAGTACTTTTAAGTGTAAAGATGTTGAGGTTGGGGATATAGCTCAGTCACAGAACATTTGGTGAGCCCCTGGGTTCAATCTTTAGCAATGCAAAGAGAGGAAAAAATAAAGACATCTAAACCATAATCTTGGAGATTCTAATTCATAATATCAGGGACTGGGATCTAACTGTTTAGAGAGCCCCAGAAGCAGTTAGATGTAAAGGGTAAGAATCACTGCTTTGAAGAATTTAAGGAAAACATAAAAGCTTGTACAAAAGACACAGAAGTAGAATTTTAACTGTGTTTATAAAAGAATTTACTTTTAGTACATGGGTAATACCCAAGCCCTTTCCCTTTATATACAGGTGTGCTACAAGTTTCCTTTGCAGTTACCAAAAGTTCTTGTTTTTTCCTTTGGGAAGCTATGATGCTAGATTTACTTATTAAATTTGTCTAATATCTTCAAAGTTTCTTATCATAGAAATGATGTCATTTCTCAGAATTTGAAAATGTCTTGACTGAACTAAAGCCAGGGCCTCTGCTACTTTTCTAGTCTCCTGGGCACAGTTGAGGGGTCTTGGCAATATGCCCACAACCTAAAAACCTTCATATGACAACAATAAAAACCCTCAAGAACCTAGAACAGCAATTCTCTACTTGCCACCATGACCTCAACTGGTCAGCATAAGAAAAGCAGAAGTTGCACTCTAGTTAATATGCTACTTTGTTCATATCACTGGGCAGAGGGTCAGGAACCCACTTGACAGGTTCAGCTGCCCCTGTTCTTTTCCTCAAACTCCAGGATGAGACCTTTAATGTGGGACAATTTCTGATGCAGGTACTCACAACGACGCTTCTCTTCTCTGTAACTTGGGTACCGCTGCAGAGAAAAAGCATTCTTATCAAAAACTAAAAACAGTCTTACTTCCTTGCTTCTATTCTCAGAACTTGTCTTACCTTTCTGAACTTTTTATACTCCTGGACTATCTTATCTTCCAGCACCTGAAACAGAAAATACTAGCACTGAGTTCAATATTTTAAAATAAGGGAAGAAAGAAAAAAATCAAAATAAGGAAAGTAACATCCCTTCTTATTCCATTGAATGATATAGACTAATTTTTCTGCCAAAACAGGTTTGCCTGTCACTTTGCTTAGTCACTGAACAAACATAGGCTTATGGGTGATTAGCAGTAGGGTAACGGCCAGTAAGGCTGGAAAGCCAGCCTGGGTCCAGTCCTTACCCTGTGTTCTGGAGTTCCTTGCTGAACTCTCTTGATCTCTGCTCCCAGCTCTATGAACCTTTGGCTTGCAGCCCCAACACGGGCATGGAGGATACGATATTCAGCATAATCTGTCTCAAAGTCCTGCTCATAGGCCTGTTGCTGCTCTGCACTGTGGATGACCCTGTATTGCCTGCCAGGAGAGTTGTCACCTTCAATTTCATTGCCCACAAAAGCTCCTGGCTTCCAGGGAGCTTATATATACAGGCTTGATGAAATTGGAAATATGGGGAACTCACAGGAGGTAATCTGGCACCTCTTCAAGGCTTAGGGATTCAGAGTCTAGGAAGAAAGCAAGAAAACACAAGTGACTATAGAACTTTTTTCTACCATGGCATTTTTACCCTCCTCTCATTAATTCACCTGCTTGAACTAAGGGACTGTGCTCCAACCTAGGCTCTGTGTCCTCATCTTTATCTTGCTCCCAGTCTTCTTCCTCTTGTAAATCCTGACTGGACAGCTCTTGGAGGGGACTTGGAGCTAGAGGCAGAGCTCTGAGCCTCTTTTCTTCTAACTCTTCAATAGCTTCTGATGCTGGACGTTTCTGTTGAGGAAACATAACAAACAGCAAGCCAGGAGCTTCTCTTCTGGTCTCTCAATTTAAAAATTTTAGTGAACTCTGAAAAGTAAGTCCTTGCCATTACACCTTACCTTGTCCAGACGTTTCTGACTAATGGAGGAAGGCAACGCCTGATCCAACAACTCTCTGTTTGGAAGATGGGTCCGCTTCCTAAGATATTTGAAAAGAAAACGGAAGAGATGAAGACCAGAGTAAGAGGTGGGTCCAGATCTTTTATAGCATTTAGGGGTGGAGTTTAGACTAGGGCTTCCCATGTTAGTCCTACCCTGTGCCAAGTACCTCACTTCCCACTGTGCCATGTGCTCCCTTGAGGATCCTGGCAGTGACTCTCCTTGGTTGCTTGCCAGTGGATCTGACACCTGGCAGGGAAAGTGGCAGGAGCACTTGACTCCCTCAGCTTCAGGCTTTGCCCCACCTTATCACAACTCCCTTCAATTTCTAACCTCACCTCTTCTAGTGCCACCTGTGGCTGTGACACTACATCTACTTCAAAATAGTCTCTTGTGGTCTGCCAATTCTCAGGATCTCTGGCATCTTCAGTTAGGTTGTGTTCCTGAACCGTTGATGGGGCTGGGATAGAATCCATAGCTGCCCAAATAGTGAGGCGCTCCCTGAGCGGGCCCAGGCAATGGAGGCAGTTAGGCCCAGATCTGGAAAGTGAGAAAACCCAGCAGGGTGAAGAGCTATATCCCTTTGTATTCCCTTCCCTATTTCCTGCAAACTTAACTTGCAGCCTTACCTGCCTAAGCGTTGGCACACGAGGTCCAAGCCACCGCCTGCGCCCTCCTGGCCACACTGGGACACTATGAAAGAGAAGAGGCAGGACCACCCAGGGCCTGGGAGCCTCAGATACTGGGGAGGAAAAAAAATAAGCTCCATGAAGTCAACCCCTCCCCCTCCCGCCCACGCCACTCCCCGGAGCCAGTCTAAGACTGCAGATGGGTCCCACGGGGCTCGTTAGCATGCCGGGTGCAGCTGGGCCTGAGTTCCCCAAGATACTGAGAAGGCACAGTGTCCCAACCGCAGCCTCCTGGGACCACAACCTCAGCAGCCCCCTCGTCTCCACTTAGGGTTCAGTTCTCCGAACTTCCTCAAACCGTGACCCTTCTCAATCTCCAGCCCTGACTGCACCATATTGAAGCCCACTTTTGTGCCCCCTCACACCGATATCGCTCACACACCCCGGGCACTTACCCCTCGCTGGCCTTGGAAAGCAATCACTGGCCGTACCTGCGAGGAGAGCACAGACGCGAGCTGAGCGAAGGTAAGGCGTCGTCCCCAGGATCAGGCGAAGAGGGGAGTCCCGGGGGCACCTGCCTCACGGGTTTCACTTGGAGAAGTGGGGAGGCTGGAGCCTGCGGAAGCTTCTCCCCCTCCCCAGGTCCCTGCTCCGGTGTAGCCGGTTGAGGCCTGAAGTCCCGAAAGTAGGGGTAAGGAAGAAGGGGGCCAGGGTCCGGCCTCACCTGTTGCCGCTGACAATCTTGCAGTGCCCGCAGCGCAGCATTGTTGAGTCTGAGCAGTAAGAGGCTGGTCCGGGCAGCAGGAGAGAAGCAAAGCCGAAGTTTCCCATTCAGAGGTTCCTGAGATCCCTCCATGGAGGCGAGGTCGAACGCAAGTAGAACGAGGTCCACAGGCCACCACTGCCACCTCGGTAGTGCAGTGCTAGGCGGGCACACCAGGTAGCCCAGGTTTGCCCCGCCTTCCGCCAGGACCCGGCCCTCTTCCCCACGCCCAGACGAGTGGGCGGTGCTTCTTTCTCCTGGGTACCCCAATCTCTACGGTTTCTTAGATTGATCTGGGCCGCATTTGAGCTTTCAGAAGGTCTAGTCAGTTCAGGGGAGAGTCTACGGTCAGAGTTAGACCTCTCGTCCAGAATTCTCAATTTCCGCGGCCACCCTGAACTCAGAGTTGCGGTCTCTTAAGTGAAAGTTGAACTTGCAACCTCTTGAGGGTTTCACCCGCAGAGTGGGAAAGACTGCTTGTTTGGTAGGCAAGCTCAAGCATTCTTTCTCAGGTCATGAGCGTCAGAGACCCCAGGAGCCAGAGAATGGCGGACCCGATGGGGGAACAGGTGCTGCGCTTTTGCTTTTCCCCCACTGCTGTGGCGGATCCGAAACCGCTTTCTAAGGCAGCCTGGAGAAGCTATAAGGCCCTGTGGGTGTAGTAATAGCGATGAAGCCCGGCTGTTGTAGGCTGGAAAGCCTCGCTTCGGTGGGCAGGGATGTGGGGCGTGGGTGGTGGTAGGAGAGTTGCAAGGCAAAGAGAGCCTGAACTCAGTCCCTGGGTCGCCTCTTGGCCTAAACACACTTGATAGTGGTGAGGTCAGCTGGCTCATTCCTTTCGGAAGTGCCTGGAAATTGCCGCGCATTTTGGAGGTGCAGATCCTGGTGCAGTGACACGCCAGGACTAATCTCAGCCCAGCCCTCCACTTTTCCCTATTTGGTTATGTGCCCCAAGAGCCAGGATCTTGTCCTTTTTCCTACCCAGGATCTATTAAATCCCTGGACCTACATAATCCCAGGTGACCTTAATGCTTTCCTTCCCTAATCAAATCACTTATACATTCATCAAAAACTCAGCAAACCCAGCCACTAGGGAGGAGGAGTTCAAAGTCAGCCTGAGCAACTTAGGGAAAACTTATCTCAAAATACAAAATTCAAAAGGGCTGGGGATATAGCACAGTGGTAGAGTACCCCATGTGGAATATATGTAAATTATACCTCAATAAAGTTGGTTTCGTGCAAAAACTACCAACTCCAACCATAAAAACATTTACCTGCCCATCAGGCCTCTGTTTCTCTGAGGAGGATTTGCTCATTTGATAAAGTTGTGGTAATGAGTAAAGCTAGTCTTCCAGGGCTTCTTTTTCTTCTCAAAAGACATCTGCAAACTTTTGTAGGATTTTCCTCCTTTTAAACTCAAAAGAGAGACTAGAAGGCTGAAAAATTTGAGAGAAACTGAACATAGTGGTGTATGCCTTGAACTCCTGGGTTCAAGTGATCCTTGATCCTTCTACCTCACTCTCCCTAGTGCTGGGATTACAAGATCATTCTAGCTGGGGTTGTAGTTCAGTTGGTAGAGTTCCTACCTCATATGCACAAAGTCCTGGGTTCAATCACCAGCACTGCAAAATGGGAGAAAACAAACAACAACAACAAAAAACCATTCTAAGCAACTTAGAAGATCCCATTTCAAAACAAAACAACAAAAAAAAAAAGTCTTCTTTTTTTTTTTCCAGGAGACCAAGTAACAGGGAATATATTTGGAGAAGGAAGGAAGATAGGGATCTAACATTTGTTGGGTGATCATTGTGTGTCAGAACGTTTTTTTCTTTCTTTCTTTCTTTTTTCTTTTTGGCACCAGGTATTGAACCCAGGGACACTTAACCACTGAGCCACATCTCCAGCCCCTTTTTTTGTATTTTATTTAGAGACAGGGTCTCACTAAATTGCTGACTTTGAACTCATGATCCTCCTGCCTCAGCCTCCGGAGGCACTGGGATTACAGGTGTGCACCACCGAGTAGGACTTTGTTATTTAATCCTTGTGACAACTTTTTAGAGCAGGTATTATTATTAATTCATACAACAAATATTTATTGAGCACTTACTCTGTACCAGACATTGAACTAGACACTTATAATACATCACTGAACGGATTCTTGACTTGGGAAAGCCTGAATTGTAGAAGAGGAAAGAAACACTAGAAATAAACATAAGAAATATAGGGAGGCCATAAGCAACTTAAGGAGACTCTGTCTCAAAATAAAAAATAAAATGGGCTGGGGATGTGGCTCAGTGGTTAAGTGCCCCTGGGTTCAATCCCTAGTACCAAAAAGCAAACAAAACAGAAATGTGGGTTAATTATTAACCTTAACAAGAGTAGTTTTGGTGAAATGATGGGATGAAAGCCTGACTGGAATAGGGTTAAAGAGAATAGTAAAAGGGCTGGGAATGTAGCTAGTGGTAGAGTGCTTGCCTAGTATGTGTGACATCCTGGGTTTGATCCCCAGCACTATTTAAAAAAAAAAAAAAAAGGTCATGAAAAGAGAGTATTAGAAACATGAGTTTTGCCAAATATAGGAGCAAAAAATAGGTGTTAATTGGCAGGGTAATAAGATGAAGAAAAGGTTTTAATTTGGGAGAAATTGTTTTAATTTGGGAGAAATAGCATGTTTGTATGCTGATTAAACTATTTGGGAACCATCTCAAACTCTCTGATGATGGAAGGGAGAGAAAGATTGATGGAATGGTGTCTTTGAGCAGCCTAGAAGGGATGGAGTCTACTCAGGCCTGCCATTAGGTAGGAGTATGAGAAGTTAGTTCATCTGCAGCAACAGACAGAGAAAGTGGATGCAGATGCAGAGGTTGGTAGATGTGGGAGTCTATGGAAATTCTTTCCTAAGACATCCATTTTCTCAGTAAAACAGGAAGCAACTGTGAGAAAGAATGAAAAAGGAGTGATGAAGGCTGCGGTGTGAAAACAGTATGAAATAATTGCTTAGAAGTGTGAGAGAGTGAATGAGTTAGGAATGTGTCAAACAGGAAGGACTGATAAGAAAAAGAGGTTTAGTGATGCTGAGTGACATAACTCAAGTTCACGAAGCAGAGGTTCTTCTAAATCTGAGCCTGCGGACCATAGAATTCAGGGAATCTGTGAACTTGGAAGGGGTAAAAAGTCACAACTTTGTTTTCACTAACCTCTAACAGATATTTAGCATCTCTTTTGATTATTAATGTAGGTAATAAACCACCAATACTGGCAATACCAGATGGTGTGACTGCATCACCTCATTATGTGACTCCTTAAGTTCATCTAATCATCCAAGCTTTTTCCTACCTCCTGGGTCTTGGCATTTGCTGTTCCTTTTGTCAGTGTTCGACTAAAATACATTTGATGCCAGGTGCAGTGGCCCATGCCTGTAATCTCAGCAACTCAGGAAAGTGAGGCAGGAAAATTTCAAGTTTGAAGCTAATGGAGACAACTTAGGGATACCTGTGTCAAAAAATATTTAAAAGGACTGGAACCAGGTATGGTGGCTTGGGAGACTAAGGCTGGAGGATCACAAGTTCAAGCTACTTAGTGAGTTTTGTCTCAAAACAAAACAAAAAGGGTTGGGGATGTGGCTTCATGTTTAAGCATCCCTGGGTTCAATCCCTGGTATCATAAATAAATAAATAAATAAATAAATGCATTTGACTAGCTGAAGTAACAGAAACCTGACTCAAGACAACTTAAACAACAATAACAAAAAAGTGATGGTTCCCACAGCAGTAAGCTTAGAATAGAAGGAATGCTACAGTCTATATATCTAGTGGCTCAACATCATCATCAAGGACCAAGATTTCAGTCCGCCTGGAGGAGCATAGCTGTAATCCCAGCAATTTGGGAGGCTAAGGCAGGCAAGTTTGAAGCCAGCCTCAGCAATTTAGCAAAACCCTATCTCAAAGTAAAAATAAGCCAGGTGTGGTGGCACATGCCTGTAATCCCAGCAACTTGGGAGGTTGAGGCAGGAGAATCGCAGGTTTGAGGCCAGTCTCAGCAACTTAGTGAGGCCCTAAACAATTCAGTGAGACCCTGTCTCAAAATAAAAAATAAATAAATATAACAATGAAAAGAACTGGGAACATAACTCAGTGGCTCCAGGCTGGCGGTATAGCTCAGTGATAGACCACTTTCTTAGCATGCATGAGGCCCTGGGTTGGATCCCAGCACTGAAAAAATAAAAATAAAAAAGGATCAAGATTCTTCTGCCACTTAACTTTAAGGCTGCTGATTATAGAACAGAGCTACCAGGAGCAATACAGTTCATGTCCTTTCTAGTTTCAGTGGCAAAGAACATTGTCACACCCTAGCAATGGAATAAAAGTCCTTCCCTTTGGTCTTTTCAGGCACATTTGTTCACAATGCCTTATTCTTGAACCAACGTCTGTCACTAGGTACCAGTACATGACTGGCTTAGTCCTGGGTACCTGAACCAATTAATACTAAACTGAGTTAATTTTCTTTGACTGACTTAGCCACTCAGGATCCTTGGAGTAGGGGACAGAATCTCCTAAAATTGCATTGTACTTCTTCCATGATAAAGTAGAATATTAGGAATGTTAGAGATTCAACTGCATTGCTGGAACCTTCTTCTATTTTCTCCACAACTGACTCTAGGTCTCAATTTAAATGTTTTTCAAAAGTGTTTCTCTTGGGGAGATCCAAGATGGGGAACTAGAGGGAGGCTGCGTTCCTTGTCGCTCCATAACTTGGGTTTCAAACAGAGGATATCTGTTTCTTGGTGAGGCAGTTTTCCTGCTTATCGATTACCTGCTGTTTACCCCATTTGTCTACTGCGATCACCTGCAGTCTGCCAACATATCGACTACTTTTTGAGTGCAAATTGCTCACTGGCGCCTACCATCCATCATTTGCCTGTCACTTGCCTGTCCATCGCCTGTCTTTCACCTACCCATCATCCACCACCTGTTGGTCACCTCCAAATTGTCTGACAGCAGTCAGCAGACTAACCACAGACCCCTGCCTGCTGTTGCCTGGAAATTCACTGTCACAGTACTTGCAGGTTTGGTTACACGTGCCTGCCACCATGTTGAGACAACAGTCAAGACTTGTAGGACCTCTGACTGGACTGACTGAGCCCCGTCTCCAGGATCCCTCAGCCTGACTGATCACTCCCTGCCTCCAGGGCACTCACATCAACTGAGTGCTTCCTGCCACTAGGACCCACAGACTGACTGACTACACCCTACCACCAGGATCCCCAGACCGACTGATTGCACCTAGCCTCCAGGATCCTGCTACCAGACCGACAACACCCCACCTCCAGGACCCCTGCCTGACCATCCACACCCCACCTCCAGGAATTCCAGCCAATCACGCCCACACATCAAGCTGCAGCTCCCCATTTGCCAACACATTTGGAAGCTAGAGCGGCCATCTTGGATAATCCTGGAAGCCATATCTCTCATCTTTAGGTAGGGCAAATCTCATCCTGAGATGCCTGCTGGAGACTTGAATGAAGCTCATTGTCAGGTACCTCTCATATATCAGGCAACTGAAGACTGGGAGGTTTGAATACTATAAGACTGTTATAGTGTAGATTTTCTTGTTTCTCCTTATTGAAAATTTTTAAGTTTTTATTTCTTTACTTTTCTCACTCTTTTCCTTTTGTTTACTTGTTCCCTCAGAGTCTCTTTCTCCTTTTTCCCATGCTAACAACCAACTTCTTATGATTACACTCTCACTCTATGATCTAGAACTTCTATATATTCTTTTCTTATCCCATTAACAGCTACATCCTACACCCCTCCACTTCCTCTTTGCCTTCCATTAGAAACTGCAGACCTTATTTGCAAATCTATTTGTTATACTGAAGATAATAATTGAACTCATTCTGTTTATTATGACAATATTGTTAATGTTCTCATAGGGACTATTTGGTTTCGGGTTGCATACTGTCTGAACTGGGCACTGGTAATATTGATCTCCCCCTTAAAGAAAGGTTTTGGGAACCTATAGAGTCACTATAAGCCTATAGGGGGGAAACTGCACTGCTAGAGGGGAAGATATATGAACAACATGAAAAAACAAGGTAAGAAAATGATCCAAACAAACCTAGATTCTATATTAATAGAATCCAGTGACAGTATGGTAGAAGAAATGTCAGAAAAGAACTTCAGATTATACATGATTAAAATGATTCTTGAAGCAAAGAATGAGATAAGAGAGCAAATGCAGGCAATGAATGATCATACCAATAAACAGTTGAAAGAGCAACTGCAGGAAGCAAAAGATCATTTCAACAAAGAGATAGAGATTCAAAAAAAAAAAAAAAACAACAAACAAACAACAACAACAACAACAAAAAAAAACAGAAATCCTTGAAATGAAGGAAACAATCAACCAAATAAAAAACTCAATGGAAAGCATCACCAACAGACTAGACCACTTGGAAGACAGAACTTCAGACAATGAAGACAAAATATTTAATCTTGAAAATAAAGTTGCCCAAACAGAGAAGATCATAAGAAATCGTGAATACAATCTCCAAGAACTATGGGACATCATGAAAAGACCAAATTTAAGAATCATCAGGATTGAGGAAGGCACAGAGATACAAACCAAAGGAATGAACAATCTATTCAATGATATAATATCAGAAAATTTCCCAAACCTGAAGAATGAAATGGAAAATCAAATACAAGAGGTTTACAGAACACCAAATGCACCAAATCACAACAGAGCCACACCAAGGCAAAATATAATGAAAATGCCTAACATACAAAATAAGATAGGATTTTGAAGGCTGTGAGAGAAAAGCATCAGATTACATATAGGGGGAAACCAATACAGATATCAGCAGATTTCTCAGCCCAGACTCTAAAAGTTAGAAGGGCCTGGAACAACATATTTCAAGCTCTGAAAGAACATGGTTGCCAACCAAGAATCCTATACCCAGCAAAACTAACCTTCAGATTTGAAGACGAAATAAAATCCTTCCATGATGAACAAAAGTTAAAAGAATTTACAAATAGAAAGTCTGCACTACAGAATATTCTCAACAAAATATTCCATGAGGAGGAAATGAAAAACAACAATGTAGGTCAGCAAAGGGAAGAACTACCTTAAAGGAAAAACCACTCAAAGGAGAAATCAAGTCAAGTTAAAAACCAAAAATAAGCCCAAATGACTGGGAATACAAGTCATGTCTCAGTAATAACCCTGAACATTAATGGCCTAAACTCATCAATCAAAAGACACAGACTGGCGGAATGGATTAGAAAGAAAGACCCAACAATATGCTGCCTTCAAGAGATTCATCTAATAGAAAAAGACATCCAGAGACTAAAGGTGAAAGGATGGGAAAAAACATACCACACACATGGATTCAGTAAAAAAGTGGGTGTTTCCATTCTTATTTTAGATAAAGTGAACTTCAAGCCAAAGTTAGTCAGAAGGGATAAAGAAAGACATTTCATACTGCTTAAGGAATACATAAATTAGGAAGACATAACGATTGTAAATACTTATGCCCCAAACAACAGTGCATCCATGTACATCAAACAAATCATTCTCAATTTCAGGAATCACATAGACCACAACACAATAATTCTGGATGACTTTAACACACTGCTGTCACCACTGGATAGATCTTCCAAACAAAAACTAAACCAAGAAACCATAGAACTCAATAACACAATCAACAACTTAGACTTAACAGACATATATAGAATATTCCATCCATCAACGAGTGAATTCACTTTCTTCTCAGCAGCACATGGAACCTTCTTGAAAATAGACCATATGTTATGCCACAAAGCAGTCCTTAGGAAATGAAAAAAATAGAGATACTGCCTTGTGTTCTATTAGATCATAATGGAATGAAATTAGAAATCAATGACAAAATAAAAAACAGAAATTACTCCAATACCTGGAGACTAAATAATATGCTATTGAATGAAGCATGGATAACAGAAAACATCACGGAGAAGATAAAAAAAAATTTTAGAGGTAAATGAGAATGATGATACAACATATCAAAATCTCTGGGACACTATGAAAGCAATACTAAGAGGAAAGTCATTGCATGGAGCACATTCAAGAAAAGAATAAAAAGTCAACAACTAAATGACCTAACATTACAGCTCAAAGCCCTAGAAAAAGAAGAACAGAACAACACCAAAAGTAGTAGAAGACAGGAAATAATTAAAATTGGAGATGAAATCAATGAAATTGAAACAAAAGAAACTATTCAAAAAATTGACAAAACAAAAAGTTGGTTCTTTGAAAAAGTAAACAAAATAGAAAAACCCTTAATCACACTAACAAAGAGAAGGAGAGAGAAAATTCAAATTACTAAAATTCATGATGAAAAAGGAAATATCACAACAGACACCACCGAAATACGTAACATAATGAGAAGCTACTTTGAAAATCTATATTCCAACAAAATGGAAAATACCAAAGACATTGACACGTTTATAGAGACATATGCTCCTCCCAAACTGAACCAGGAGAACATACATGATTTAAACAGATTAATATCAAGCGATGAAATAGAAGAAGTCATCAAAAACCTACCAACCAAGAAAAGCCCAAGACCAGATGGATTCTCAGCCGAGTTCTACAAGACCTTCAAAGAAGAACTCATTCCAATACTTCTCAAAGTATTCCAGGAAATAGAAGAGGAGGGAACCCTACCAAACTCATTCTATGAAGCTAATATCACCCTCATACCCAAACCAGGAAAAGACACATCAAGGAAAGAAAATTTTAGACCAATATCCTTGATGAATACAGATGCAAAGATCCTTAACAAAATACTGGCAAACTATATCCAAAAACATATTAAGAAGATAGTGCACCACAATCAAGTGGGGTTCATCCTGGGAATGCAAGGTTGGTTCAACATCTGTAAATCAATAAATGTAATCTATCATGTCAATAGACTTAAGGATAAGAATCATATGGTTATTTCAATTGACACAGAAAAAGCGCTCGACAAAATACAACACCCCTTCATGCTCAAAACACTAGAAAAAAGAGGGATAGTAGGAATATACCTGAACATTGTGAAGGTTATTTATGCTAAGCCAATGGCCAGCATCATTCTTAATGGAGACAAACAGAAAGCATTCCCTTTAAAAATGGGAACAAGAAAGGGATGCTCTCTTTAACCACTTCTATTCAACATTGTCCTTGAAATAGTAGCCAGAGCAATTAGACAGACTAAAGAAATTAAAGGGGTACAAATAGGAAAAGAGGAACTCAAGCTGTCAACTATTTGCTGATGACATGATTCTCTATTTGGAGTATCCAAAAAACTCCTCCAGAAAACTTCTAGACCTCATAAATGAATTCAGCAAAATAACAGGATATAAAATCAACACACGTAAATCTAAAGCATTTTTATACATAAGCAATGAAACATCTGAAAGGGAAATGAGGAAAACAACTCCATTCGCAATACCTTCAAAAAAAAAAATACTTGTGAATCAATCTAACCAAAGAGGCGAAAGATCTCTACAATGAAAACTACAAAACATTGATGAAAGAAATTGAGGAAGACCTTAGAAGATGGAAAGATCTCCCATGTTCTTGGATAGGCAGAATTAACATTATCAAAATGCCCATACTTCCAAAGGCACTATACAGATTTAACACAATTCCAATTAAAATTTCTATGCCATATCTCATAGAAACAGAAAAAGCAATCATGAAATTCATCTGGAAGAACAAAAGACCCAGAATAGCCAAAGCAATCCTGGGCAGGAAGAGTGATGCAGGAGGTATCACAATACCAGACCTTAAACTCTACTATAGAGCAATAGTAACAAAAATAGCATGATATTGGCTCCAAAACAGACAGGTAGATCAATGGTACAGGATGGAAGACATGGAGACATACCCACATAATTACAGTAACCTCATACTAGACAAAGGTGCCAAAAACTTACAATGGAGAAAAGATAGCCTCTTCAACAAATGGTGCTGGGAAAACTGGAAATTCATATGCAGCAAAATGAAATTAAACCCCTATCTCTCACCCTGTACAAAATTCAACTCAAAATGGATCAAGGATCTAGGAATTAGACCTGAGACCCTTCACCAAATAGAAGAAAAGTGGGACCGAATCTCCATCATGTTGGCTTAGGACCAGACTTCCTTAACAAGACCCCTATAGCGCAAGAAATAAAAGCAAGAATCAATAAATGGGATAGATTCAAACTAAAAAGCTTTTTCTCAGCAAGGAAACAATCAATAATGTGAAAAGAGAGCCTACAGAGTGGGAGAAAATCTTTTCCACACACACTTCAGACAGAGCACTCATCTCTAAAGTTTATAAAGAACTTTACACCCAAAATACAAAGAACCCAATTAATAAATGGGCTAAGGAAATGGACAGACACTTCACAGAAGAAGATATACAGGTGATCAACAAATATATGAAAAAGTGCTCAGCATCCCTGGTAATTAGATAAATGCAAATTAAAACCACCCTAAGATTTCATCTAACTCCAATCAGAATGGCTATTATCATGAACACAAGCAATAATAAGTGTTGGCATGGATGTGGGGGAAAAGGCACACTCATACATTGCTGGTGGAGTTGCAAATTGGTACAGCCACTCTGGAAAGCAGTATGGAGATTCCTCAGAAAGCCTGGAATGGACCCACCATTTGACCCAGCTATCCCACTCCTTGGTTTATACCCAAAGGACTTAAAACCAGCATTCTACAGTGATGCAGCCACATCAAGGTTCATAGCAGCTCAATTCACAATTGCTAGCTTGTGGAACCAACCTAGGTGCCATTCAATTGATGAATGGATAAAGAAACTGTGGTATATATACACAATGGAATATTACTCATCCATAAAGAACAATAAAATTATGGCATTTGCTGGTAAATGGATGAAGTTGGAAAATATCATGCTTAGTGAAATAAGCCAAGCCCAAAAAACCAAAGGCCGAATGTTTTCTCTGATAAGTGCATGACAATATATAATGATGGGGGTTAGTGGGGGGAAGAGAAGAATGAGGGAACTTTGGATGGTGTAGAGGAAAAAGGGATGGGAGGGGTGGGGATGGAAAAAAACCAATATTTTCAGTGTGCCTGTCTTCTTGACTGGTCTCATCACATATAGTCACTGTGGTATTTTCCACTTGTGGTATTATTTTAACACTTAACATGTTTCAGATTTTTTTTTTTTTTTTTTTTTTTTTTTTTTTTTTTGCAGTGCTGGGGATCGAACTCAGGGACTTGTGCTTGCACCGCAAGCACTCTACCGACTGAGCTATCTCCCCAGCCCCATGTTTCAGATTTTGAAACATTTTAGATTTTTGAGTTGAGGATGCTTAACCTGTAATATTTGATCATACAGTAAAACAACCTCTTTTTTTGTGCTATTTAAGAAAAAATAAAATGAGCTACCACTTCATACCAAAAAAAAAAAAAAGTGATTCTCTTGCTGAATGCAGGGATGCACACCTATAATCCCAGCTACTCTGGAGGCTGTGGCAGAAGAATTGCAAGTTCAAGGACAGCCTGGGTAACTTAGCAACACTATGTCTCAAAAAAAAAAAAAAAAAAAAACAGGCTAGGGATGTGACTCAGTGGTTGAATGCCCCTGTGCTCAATACCCAGTTCTGGGGGTGGGATGTGGGTGGGGGCACGGAGGGAACTTGTTCCATTCCATTATTCTTTATCTTTGCATCTTTGTTACTCCTAACACATGAATTATCATTATTCATTGATTGATTTCTTTCCTTGTGAATTGTCTCTTCCACTAAAGTGTTGACTCCATGAGATCAGAGACCAGGTTTATTTTGTTCACTATTATATATACATAGTGGTTAGAATAGTGTCTGGCAAATAATGGGCACACACCTAATATTCAATGAAGAAAAAAAATGAACCCAAGAGTAGAGAACACATTTGTCTTCATCTACTCCTCACAGAATTGCCAAATATAGTTTGATATTTCCAAAAGAAATGTATTTTTGCCATTTCTGCTGCCACCATCCCAGCCCAAGTAGCTATCTTGTCTTCCTTGATGTAATGTACATCTTTTATCTAATTTCCTCCTTTTGTGGAAACAAGCTCTCTCCCCCTGACTTTTTTTTAAATAAACCTGTTCCTCTCCCATGCTAATCATATGTTTCTGCTTTTGTGGTATCCTGGTGGAGACTGCTGTCATGATGTCTTGCCTCATACCTACCTCCCTACCCCAAGGGTAGGCATCTGACCCATTGGAGTCCTGTCTTGGGATTTTAACAACTGAACCCAAGACTCAAACCCTCCCTCTTGGGCAAGTTGTGAGATGTGAGGGCAGGTACTATTGATTGCCATTTCCTATTATGTCAAAAAATCTGGGTCTGAGAAAATAAAGATAAGAGACATGGCCAGGCACTATGATGCACACCTGTAATTCCAGTGACTCAGGAGGCAGGAGGATCACAAGTTCCAGGCCAGCCTCAGCAATTTAGTGAGACCCTAAGCAATGTAGCAAGACCCTGCCTCAAAATAAAAAAATAGAAGAGACTGGGGATGTGGCTCAGTGGAAAAGTGCCCCTGGGTTCAATCCCCAGTACCACACATGTGCATGCTTGCATGCACACACACACACACACACACACACACACACACACACACACACAAGGTTTACAGAGTCTACTTCCTTCATAAAATTATCAGTACTATTCAGTTACTTCATATTATGTCAGGTAGAAATAAAAGAGTGTCTTCTTTCAAATTACACTGACATCTGGGGCTGGGATGTATAGCTCAGTGGCAAAGCATCTGCCTCCCATTTGCAAAGTCCTGGGTTCAACTCCCAGTTAAAAAAAAAAAAAAAAAAAAAAAGACAAATTACACTGACATCTGATCTGGTCTGGTGTGGTGGCACATGCCTGTAATCCCAGAAATGTTGAGGCTGAGGCAGAAGAATGGCAATTTCTCAAGACCCTCAGCAACTTTGCAAGACATTGTCTCGAAAAAAAAACACAAAAAACAAAAAAACTCAAACCAACACCTCTGGGTTCAATTTCCAGTACCAAATTATACTCACATCCGTTTTATTTTGTGGGTAAATATGCTATGCATCCTGTGAAATATTTTGAATATCATTCTTGCATAAAATCTGTTTTTTTTTCTTTAAAGCAATTATTAGATCAATTTGCATACACACAGAGAGATTAGGCAAAGAAAGAAAGGAAAATAGTAAGGGAGAGGGAAGGGGGAAAGCATGTGAGTCTTTCTTATTGTATGTTCCATGCATGCGGAGATATACATTTTGTTCATCATTGTATACCCAATACCTAATTGACACATAGTTGGTTCACAATGAATATTTGTTGAAAGAATCTGAGGCTTCAGGCTGGTTTCTTTCTTTTTTATGTGTGTGTGTGGTTCTAGGGGTGGAACCCTGGGCCTTGTGCATGCTAGGTGACTGCTCTACTACTGAACTACACCCCCAACCCCCAAGCTGGGTTCTGACAGGATTGAAAATATGAAAACAGTTTGGAGCCAGGTGCAGTGGCATACACCTGTAATTCCAGCAACATGGGAGGCTGAAGCAGAAGCATAGCCAAGTTGGAGGCCAACCTCAATGATTTATCAAGACTCTCAGCAACTTAAAGAAACCCTCTCTCAAAGCAAAAAATAAAAAGGACCAAGGATGTAGCTTAGTGGTAAAGCATCCCTGGGTTCAATCTCCAGTACCAAATCAACAAATAAAATAAAAGTAAAGTAAATTTAAAAGGGCTGGGGATGGAACTCAGTAGTAGAGCACTTCTGGGTTCAATCCTCAGTACTGCCAAAAAAAAAAAGAGAGGGAGGGAGAAAGGAAAGAAACGAAGGAAGAAAGAAAAGAAAAAAAGTCCAGGGTGGAGTGAGTTAATAAGAAAAGGCTAGCTACAGGGCTGGGGATGTAGTTCAGTTGGTAAAGTGCTTGCCTCACAAATACGAGGCCCTGAGTTCAATCCCCAGCACCGCAAAAAAAAAAAAAAAAAAAAAAAAAAAAAAAAAAAAAAAAAGAGAGAGAAAAGAAAAAAAAAAAGAGAAAGAGAGGGAAAAAAAAAGTTACAGGGCTGTTCTACTCTTTCACCTATCTAAGCTGCTGGAGGTGATGAGGTAGCAGGTGCCAAAGAGGACTTGTTTCCTCATCCCACACTATTCCACTCATCTCTCTGGCTGGCTTACTTTTCCCCAATGGGGTGGTTCTGTGGTTTCTCTATAAGAAACCTATGGTACCCATGCAGCTTGGTGCCACTGGGGACCTGGGATTAGAAAGTCAGATAGTTCAAATTCTTATGAGTTGTAGTCACGCTGTTGCTGGTGATACCTGTAGTTCTACGCTTCAAGTCCTGTTTCCTCTTCTTCCTATACCTATTATCTCTAATTTATTCTCTAACTCTGTGCTGAGTTTATTATATTATTTATTTGTTGGTATTGGTGATTGAAGCCAGCAGTATTCTATCACTGAGCTATATCCCCAGCCCTTTTAATTTTTTTTTTTTTATTTTGAGACAGGATTTCACCTACTTGCCTAGTCTAGCCTCAAATTCATGATCCTCCTGCCTCAGTCTTCTAAGTAGATGAGATTACAGGTGCGCATCACTGCCACACAGCCTGGCTTTATTATTTATTTATTTTTGGTACCAGGAATTTTGTATTGGGTACTTTACCACTGAGTGATATCCCTGTCTTTTTTTTTCTTTTTGGCACTGGAGATTGAACAGGGCCACTTAACCACAGAGCCACATCTCTAGCCCTTTTTATTTATTTATTTAATTATTTTTAAATTACTATTATTATTATTTTTGTGCTGGGGATTGAACCCAGGGCTTTGTGCATGTGAGGCAAGCACTCTAAGCACTCTACCAATTGAGCCATATCCCCAGCCCTAAATAATTTTTTAGATGTTGATGGACCTTTATTTTATTATTTTATTTATGTGTGGTGCTGAGACTCGAACCCAGTGCCTCACACATGCTAGGAAGGTACTCTATCACTGAGTCACAACCCCAGCCCCTATTTTTTTTTTTTTTTTTTTTTTTTTTAAATTTTGAAACAGGATCCCATTGATTTGCTTAGTGTCTGGCTAATTGCTGAGGTTGGCCTTGAATCTGTACTCCTCCTGCCTCAGCCCCCCTAGTTTCTGGGACTACATCTGTGTGCCACCATGTCAGACTATTTAGAGATGTGCCAGAGATTATAGGGCAGACTCTGAAAAATAAAGAAGGAAGGTTGGTGCAGGATGGAAAGATTGAGTGGGAAGAGTAGCAGACAGCCCTACAGTTCTGAGAAACCCCCAGCCAGGTGGATGGGTGAACCTCATGAGCAAAATTTGGTCATTACAAGGATTCAGTGCCTGGTAATGGACAGGCTGGAACTGCATCCTCTTTGTGCTTAGTCCAAGCCTGGAGGATTTTGCTTCTCCAGAAGCAGCCATCCCCAGCCTCCTTCTCTCCTGGAGGGGGAGTAAGGTGAGTGGTGTGGTTACATTATATTCCCTCTTCCACATATGCACCATAACTCTGAAATGACCACGCAGGTATGTGTGTGTGAATACATGTACATTTTATTATTATTATTTTATTTTTGGTACCAAGGATAACCCAAGGGTGCTTAACCACTGAGTCACATCCTAGCCCTTTTTAGTTTTTGAGACAGTCTTGCTAAGTTGCTGAGGGCCTTACTAAGTTGCTGAAGCTGGCTTTGAACTTGCAATCCTCCTCAGGCAGATATTCTTGAAGAAGATCAGAGTAGCATATCTCCATGACCACAACATTCCTGTTTTACAGGAGAAACAAAGGCACAAATAGGGAGTCACTTGCCTCAGGTCTCATGGCTAATAAGTGGCAGTGCTGATTTCAAAGCTGGTTTGATGCCAAAGCCCACTCTCTTGGCCATCAGGCAAGAGATAACTTTCTGGTTTTTAGGGAGAACTGCTGTGTGCAGGCTCTGGAATTCGGCACATTTGCATGCACCTTGTTGCTCTGTCACATGTCAGCAGTGGGCTTCACTGCATCAGGGAGTCACCCTCGGTATGTATGTATTTTTGAGACGAAGACTTTTATATATTATATATATATATATTATATATATATATGTATTTTTTTTTCTAGTTGTTAATGAATCTTTTATTTTTATTTATATGTGGTGCTGAGAATCAAACCGGTGCCTCATTTGTCCTAGGCAAGCGCTCTACCACTGAGCCACAACCCCATCCCCTCCGTAATGAAGTCTTAATGTGTTGCCCAGGTTAGCCTTGAACTCCTGGGTTAAGCTATTTTCCTGCCTCAGCTTTCTGAAAGAGGACCACAGGTGTTTGCCACTGCTCCAGGCTCCATGCTGAGTTCAAATGGAGGCATTTGTTCTCACCTTATTCGAGTATATTTCTCTGTCTAATGGTTCTTTCCTGCCATCCCAACCTATCCAACCTTTTTCTAAGCTTTAAGATCTCTGCCTTCAAGACCTGTATCCTATAGTTTTCTAAGGTCTCCTATAATGCCTTCAGTTTGGTCTCCCTACAGTTCAGAGATTTCGAACAGTTTAGTTTTCCTTCTTTCTCCCCATGTTCTTTTAGGTAACCAAGAACTGGGCCCCTGAACTGGGCATGAGTGTGGTAAAGCCATAACTGTAGCGGAGTGGGGAAAAGAGAAACACCTCCATGTTTTTCTTGTAACCCCTTACTCTAACAGTATGAGGTAAGGGAAAAGATAGAGCTAGAAAGGACTGGTCTTTTCACTCAAAGTCTGAATCTTCCTCAGAGGTCTGTAAAGGAATAGATTAAGTCATGGGTAGAAAGGCATATCATTTATCTATTGCTCCATAAAAGAAATAAAACAGTGACTTAAGGCAACAATTTTTTATTACACCACAATTTTTGTGGGTCAGGAACTCAGAAGAGGCCTACTGGGTGATTCTGGCACAGGCAGTCCTCACATGAGGTTGCAGTCATCTAAGACCTTGCCTGGGGTGAGATTTTACTTCCAAGTTTACTCATGTGGCTATCAGCAAGAGGCCTTAGTTCCAACTGAACTATTGGCTTGAGGCCTCAGTTCTTCATCACAGGGACACTTCTTCATGACATGACAGCTGGCTGTCCTGAGAACCAGGGATTGAAGAGAAAGAGCAGAAAAGAAGCCATAATATCTCTTATGATCTAGCATTGGAAGTGATATACCATCCCTTATGACATATTCTATGGGTTATGCAGACCAAACTTGATTCAGGGATTCAGAATGGGAGGATACTACACAAGAGTGTGACTACCAGGAGGAAGAGATCGCTGAGAGTCATCGCAGAGATTGGCTACACCAGAGGGGCAGAAGGAACTGAAAAAGAGGAGTTGGGCATGACGCATGCCTGTAATCCCAGCAGCTGAGGCAGGAGGATTGCAGGTTCAAGGTCAGACTCAGCAATTTAGCAAGATCCTGTCTTAAAAAAAAAAAAAAAAAAAAAGGCAGGTTCCAGACTCAGCAACTTTGACAATGTCATTATTCTGGTAGATCTAAATAATATATTTCATTTTTATTACATTTGTTAGTTTCTTTCCTGAGGAAGTGATATTCATTTTCATTTAAAATTTACTATATGAATACGAAGTTTAATTTTTCTTTATTAAAGATTTATTGATTACAAAAATATTAATAACAAAGAGTAGTTCAGGTGATACTTGGGTATGAAAGAAACTGATGGTTCTGGTTGAGGTTTAGTGCCTCCCATCATTACTATACTGAGGGAGAAGCCAGTCTGAAGTTCCAGTTTCAACTCAGAACAGTTCTGCTGTGGGTGGTAAATTGGGGAGAATCAAATTAAAGTTTGCAACCACTCCTTTCTTACATCGTTTCCTAAGCATTTTTCCCTTTATCCAGTGAATTTCCCTGGTGTAGTAGGAAGTCGTGTAGGAACTGAGAATAAGGAGTTTACTTTTAGCTTCTAGTCCTGTTCAACTATCCTAAAAACCAGAGGGAAACAGGGATATAGTCGGTGTATCCCCCTAATCCAAAAACCATATTTTGTGATTTTGGGGTCTTCCGATATTTCTAAAGCTACGGCATCTTCACATTCTAAGTTTCTGTGGGTAGGCTGGAGGTGTAATTCAGAGGTAGAACGTGTGAACACAGGAGCCCCGTGTTCAATTTCCAGCAGTGGGAAATTTTTTTTTTTCTTTTTCCGTGGGAAAATAAGCAGGACCAGAGTTTTAGAACATAATGGATGCGGATAAGGCTTTCTATCCTGCAGGTTTCTAGGAGGGGGACAAGTGTGGTTGGGAGGGGGTTTCTGAATTGTTTTGTTATGTGGTTTTCAAGCGCGGGGAGGGAGACTGTCCTCAGTAACAGGACCAAGTTTAGTTGCAGAGCCCTGATACCATAAAGCTAGATGAACCACCTAGACTCCATGAAACCCCGCCCTTCGTTTCCTTGCATTCCTTCACGGCAAGTTTGTCATTACCTCAAACTGTCCCTGCATTAGGTCACTTTGCCCTGTCACGTGCTCAGGCCCGCGGGAGCGCCACATCGCCAGCCGCACCCCTCCACCCCCACCCTGCCCACGTGACCCGGCCTAGTTTCTCGGTGCCCGGTCCAACGCTTCGCCCGCGAAACCCCGCCCCACGCTGCGCGTTCCGCCTGCGGACCTCCGCCCCTTATCTCGCGTGTGGCTCCGGGCTCCACGTGTTTCTTCCTGCCCAATGGGAGTCGGCGCCTGGGCGTGAAGGGGCGGGGAGGAAAGGGACGACTTGGTTACGTTGCGAAAAGGGGGCGGGGCCTGCAACGTCGGACAGAACGAGGGGACGCAACGGAGGCAGGCCGAGCCGCTGCCGTCGCCATGACCCGTGAGCACCGAGCCCCCTTCCTTTTGCGCTTTTCTTTCCGTTTGTTCTATACTTGTCGGCAGAATCGTCGGCCTTGACCTCCCCTCAGCTCCCCAGCGAGGCCCTTCTCTGGGAGCGTCTTTAGCTGCTCTTAGGCTTGGAGCCCGGAATCGAACCCTTTGCCCACCGCCACTTCGCGAGACCCCCCTCTCCCTTTCGTTAGACACAGGCCCTCCCCGACCTTCCGCGGTCTGAGAAACCCTATGTCGGTGTCATAGGCCCTGAGCCTCCTACTCCAGACTCCAGCCCATCCCCCACGGACCCAAACCTACCATCTGTCTGGGCCCCCACGCCACCCCAAAACTCAAAACACGCCTCCAGCAGCCTCCTCGGACAGACCGTCCTCACTCCCCTGCAATTTGGCTTGCCCGGTGGCACCTTCCTCCCCCATCCCCCCGCAGCCGAGGTCCTGGAATGGGTCGGTGTCTAGGTCCGGGGAATGCAGTGTTGGATCCTTCAGTTGTCCGGGATGGAGGGAAAAGAGTCGCGGGTGTGTGTCCAGAGCAGTCCCGGCGTCTCACTTTTTACCTTCTTTCCTTAGGCGGTAACCAGCGTGAGCTCGCCCGCCAGAAGAATATGAAAAAGCAGAGCGACTCGGTTAAGGGAAAGCGCCGAGATGACGGGCTTTCGGCTGCCGCCCGCAAGCAGAGGTAGCCCCAGGGAGGGGAGGGGATAGGGGAGACCTGGGGGAGACGGGTTTTATCAGGCAAGACAGCTACCTTAGGACTTGAATCTGGATTAGGCGCGAGGGGCAGAGCGTATTGCTTCCTCTAAGGTTTTATTTCCTCCCCACCCTCCAAATTGTTAGTTAACAGCCTTACAGGAAGGGACTGGGGTAGAAGCCTTCCCTAAGTCTGATTTTCAGTGCCCCCGGGTGACCTTAAGGGCAAGGGCAGGGAGCTTCACATTTCAAGCACAGTTGTGGTTATGACAGCCCACTAGTTTGGCCCTCCTTGCTGCTCGTTTCTCCTCCCTTTTCCCAACTTTCTCACTGGTGTTGCTGGGTGTGGTACTCAGCACAGAATAGAGCACCTTGGTCCTGTGTGGCCAGACTTCTGACCCTTTGGGCAACAGCCAGATGGAGACTGATTGCCTTTTGAGCCTCAGCTCTATTCCTCTTGTTCTCCTAGGGTGGGAATACAGCAGCCACATGCTGAACTTTGTCCCATCCACTTCCATCTTATCCTTTGTGCCCTTCATCCCCCTGCATCTTGTCCTTTTTGCCCTCTGGTACCTCCCAGTGCCCCATCATCTCTACCCCCAGGGACTCGGAGATCATGCAGCAGAAGCAGAAAAAGGCAAACGAGAAGAAGGAGGAACCCAAGTAGCTTTGTGGCTTCGTGTCCAACCCTCTTGCCCTTCGCCTGTGTGCCTGGAGCCAGTCCCACCATGCTCGCGTTTCCTCCTGTAGTGCTCACAGGTCCCAGCACCGATGGCATTCCCTTTGCCCTGAGTCTGCAGCGGGTCCCTTTTGTGCTTCCTTACCCTCAGGTAGCCTCTCTCCCCCTGGGCCACTCCTGGGGGTGAGGGGGTTACCCCTTCCCAGTGTTTTTTATTCCTGTGGGGCACACCCCAAAGTATTAAAAGTAGCTTTGTAATTCCTTGAGCGCCTGGTTTGACTGGGGATTTGGGGGGATATGGGGATGGAGGAATGACTGCCCTTTCCCACTAAAAAGGGAGAGCTCTTTAGACTCCTCTAAGAGTTGTGAATATATAGATTTAATAAGTGAAACATCACAGAAGAAGCCTTTATTTTATTATGACAACTAGACAAGTATTCTGGTTATGTGGTAGAGATCCTCTAAAAACCATAGAGACTTCTTTTCTGTGATTTTTTTTTTTTTTTTAATTAAAAAAAATTTTTTTTGTTTTTTTGTTGTCATTTTTGTTACCCACCCAGACCTTGAACACCATCCCAAGGATGGAGTTAAGGGCTTAAGTGGGAAGATTCCAGGACCTAAGTTTATGCCTCTCTTCCTCATTCTTCCTCAGTTTGTTCGACTGCTTGAAAGTTGGCCAAAAAAATCCTGCTGCTTACTGACTTCCTGTGGTCAGCTGCTCTCAAGTGTTCACATTCTCTTCTGTTCTGTCATTCCTCATGGAATGAGGGTGGTTTTTGTCTTCCCGCTTCCCTTGACCTCATGATCAGGGTTAAAACCTAGGGTAGCCTCTGTGCTCCTTTCCTTCTTTGCCCTGGTATGTTCTGGGCTTCTTGTATTCCTGTGCCCAGGGTTGAACTGCTTATTTTTCTTTTTATCTCCAAGGGCAGATCCAAGTCTTCAGTCCCTGTTGGTCTCTGCACCCCCACCCCCACCCCTAGCTCAGGAGCCAGGAAAGGGCTGGTGCCGCACTGTCTGCTGGGATTAGCAGTGGTTCCTGCAGCTGCTGATTTGGGAGTTAGGATCTTGAACTGGTGTGAAGACATAACGGTAGCTCTAGTGAGTCAGAAACTGCCCAGGGCATTAGGGTGTGTATGACCACTTCTTCCAACTCAGACATAGTATTGACTTAAGCCTAGAGGGTGATAACTCCCCATTGTGTTCTTGAGGGTACTGAGCTGGACTGGACAGCTCCCCTGAGCCAAGATTAGAGGTACAATCTCAAAGGAATTTCATTTTGTTAAAAAGACTTAGACTGGAGGCTGTTATCTGGTAATACTGATGCCATATGGTAGTGTTTCCTGAAGGTAAATGGAGGCTTGGGGTCCTGGGTGGGGGACCAACAGAGTGGTGCCAGTAGCAGCCCCAGATAGAGCAGTACACAGGCCCAGCATGAGGCAACCTTGACCCAGAATGTGGCCCAGCTACCCTTGGTGAAGGTCTTTTCCAGTTCTGCTCCCTCATAGCTGTGGAACCAAAGACTGTTGTTAGAGAATACACAGGACCCTAGCCTTTAGACTGTCTACCTCCCGTCAAATCATGGAAGACCCATTTGTGTCTCCTGAGAACCCTTTGGAATAGCCTTGAATTGTTCTTTCCTTAAAATAGCTAGGTTTTCAGGAGAGTATCTCAGGCCCATCTCCATCCTACCTGAACCAGTTGGTAAGGGTAACCATGACGTAGAGTGAAGCAAGGAAGAAGACAAAGTGGAAGGCAGAATAGCTGTAGGAAAGATGCTGGGCTTGCACTGGTGGTGCTGGAGGGGTCTCTTGGTTAGCTGGCCAGGTTGTCCCATCCCTTTGCCCTGGAGAGAGGGAAGAGCTGCTGGCAAACAGTGCTGCTGGAATACCTCTTCTCTCTTCCCCCACTACTTTAAGGAAGACTCTGGTGGAGGACGCTTTGATTTCTACCATTTCTCAGGACTCCTCACTTGACACTCACCATCCTCTGGCTCCACTGTTTCCGGGCAGCAGAAACAGAGTGAGGGCTTCTGCAAAACAAAAGGCAACATGTTTTGGAATGACTTTAAAAGAATGAGGGTGTTAATCTAGAAAACTTCCCTTTGAAAAGATTGGTCTAGTGTAAGAAATGGAGGCATATCTGGGTTCAAATTATAGCTCTGGCATATTAAATGGCTATGCAAACTTTGGTAAGATGTTTAATCTTTTGTGCCTCAGTTTCTCCATTTGTAAAATGGAGCAAATACCTACCTCACAGGGTTGTTGTGAGGATTAAATTAAATGAGATTATGTATGTAAAGTATTCTAGCACAGTGCTTAGCACATTGTGGGTACTCAATAAAAGGTAATAGCAGCTAGAATCTGAGCATTCTGGGTAGAGGTTGGTAGGATGTGTGTCTGTCTGTGTGTTTTGGGGGAGGGACGTTGGGGATATTGAGCTCTTGAGCCTCACCTGGAACTCATAGCTGTAAACCTTGATGATCCACAAGGGTCCAAATACCTCAGCCAGGTAGGAAGCCTCATTGCTGAGAAATGAGAGAGTTCTCAAGCTGGTCCAGTCAAATAGAAGGGATTTTTTTGGGGACATTACTGCCAACTGGTCTATGTTGGTAACCCTCAGGAGGGTACTGTGCTCCCTGAACCCCTTTTCAATAGAGATTTAGGAATCTGTGAAGGCCCTAAAATCTTAAAATCTGCACATACTTTTAAATTCTCAAGTCACTCACCCCCCCTCCTACCGCCCCCTTCATCTCATAAAGATCATCTGACAGTGCTATTCTTAGAAATTGTCCCTGTTCATGGGGAGCTTTTCTCATTCTAGCCTTGCTATAAAGTTTAAATAAACCATGGTTCTAGACATTCTACTGACTCCCCTTGTTTTGGACATTCTCCCTCTTAGCATTTTTCCCCTTCACACCTTTACGCACCAAGCAAAAAGCACACAAGCATACATGATGCCAGCACTCAACACTGCTAGTGAGGTATCTGATATTTGGGGTTCCATTTTATTCAGGCCAGGCAGGCACAGGGTGAGATTCTGTCCTTGAAGGATTACTGGGGAAGGACAACAGAAGAGAAAGGTGTTAAGAACAAAGAGCTGGGTATTTGGCAGGAGCAAAAGAGGTCTTAAGCATGGGTAGTATGGTCTATTGGACCTTACCTCTCTCTGGAGGACGGCTGGACAGTGCAGAGAAGGTCAGATACATGATATAGCAGCTGATGATAGAGGCTTGTAGAAGGCCAGAGCGGGGTTGCTCTGGGGAGAATAGGTATTGCTTTTTTACAGGGTTGTAATTTCCTTCATTCCTACCCCCTCCTACACTTTTTTCTCCCCATCATTGGGGGAAGGAGATTCTTTTTAGGAAAGCTAATGAAATTTGCTATAATACTAGAAGAACACTCCCCCTCCCCCCAAATCTGTAGTGTTGTAGGGCATATACCCACTGAGGCGGATGCAAGGAGCGATGGAGAGGAAGGAGAGGAGGCCACAGAAGCAAAGGTGCATACTAAGCAGCATCTTGTTGAGAAGGCAGCCAGCTGGGTGCGTGTAGTGTTGGAACAGAAGCACAGCTCCCACCCCTGCCATGCTGTAGAATCCTAGGGTGGCCAGCAGCACAGCTAGAAACCAACTGCAGTCTTGGGCTGCACCTGTCTGCCTAAGGAGGGGAGAGGTGGGCAATGGTTTAGAGCTCCAACTCTTGTTTTTACCCATTACTCTCACCCTTCTCTCAGAAGATTGGTGTGATTACTCATCCCACTTGGTTCAGAGTCATTAAATTATTTTTTACCAGGTATTGAACCCAAGGGCACTCAACCACTGAACCACATCCCCAATCCTTTTTATTTTTTGAGACAGGGTGTCTCTGAGTTGCTTAGTACCTCAATAAATTGCTGAGGCTGGCTTTTGAATTTGCAATCATCCTGCTTCAGTGTCTCCAGCCACTGGGCTTATAGGCATGTGCCACCACACCTGGCCATTCTTGAGTTTTTGATACTGCTTATTGGGAAACCATGGACCCACTGATCTGTTATACCATTTACCCAGATTTTGTTATAATTATTAATGTATTTTAAGCTGGACATGCCTGTAATCCTAGCCATCCTACCTACTTGGGAGACTGATGCAGGAAGGTTGTAACTTCCAGGCCAGCCTGGGCATCTTAGCAAGACACAATCAAAAAGGGTTGTGGGTGTACTCAATGGTAGAGCAACCCTGGGTTAGATCCCCAGTACTGCAAAAAAGAAAAAAATTAATGCGTGTTAATTGTTCAAATTAATGGGATTCATTTTTACATTTTCATATATGCACATAATCATAGGTTTGATTGTGTTCACCCTCTCTGCTGCCTTTTGCCCTTTCCTGTCCTTGTGCCCTTCCCTAATAGTTTACTCAGCCTTTCGGAATCCAGTAATGGCCAAACAACCTTTCCAAAAAGGGCCTTTAGGATTATGTGCCCCCATACCAGTTCTTGTTCCAGGAGTGGGCAAAGGCTGTGATAAGCACCAACTGTAGTAGGATGAATGTGAAGCCTCCACAGATGCCAACGTAATGCCAGGCTGCAAGATGGGCAACAGGGAGAGAATGTAGCTGGTCATACATATCATTGCTTCACTTCCTACCCACTCTTCATGTTAGCCTTTAGCCTGCTGCTGCTAAGGGTGTGAGATGTAGTACCTGGGAAGAGATGCTCATCAGGGATGCAGAAGGCAGCACCACAGAGACCTAACAGGAAGAGCAGCTTGAGGAACCAAAAGCTGGCGGAAAGAGAAAACCAGACTTAGGAGAAAAGATAAAGGAAAGTGAATAGTGCCTAATAGGAAAGCAAAAGAAAGCAAAAATATGGAAAGAGGACAAATAAAACAACTAAATGTAGGAAGGGAGGGAACCATTCCCAAGTGAGTGTGTCTGGGAACAAGCCTACTGCACTTTATTGTAAATTCTAACTCAAAGTCACGTAAATAACATCTAGGCAGTGTTTCATACTTTAAAAGTGGTTTGCAAACAATATCCCCATTGTTATCTCCACATGAGAGACTCATAAGAGGATGTGTCTCGCTTACGGTCACACAGCAAGTGCAGCGGAAGCAGGGACTTAAACCTGTTTTCTGTCTTTTTATAATGCTATTACTTCATCCCGGAATTCCCTTTACCCAGCTTGTATCTACTTTCCTCTTCTGTCCCTCCCTACCCAAAGAGTACACACAAACCTGTTATGCAGCTGTGCCCGTGGGCTGGTTGGGGAATGGAGGTGGACCAGCAGTACAGCCTGCAGCAGATGGAAGGTGGCAGTTCCTGCACATATTCTGTACACAGCCCCAGAGCCACTGAGCACTGGACAGTCAGAGTAACCAAATAGGTGGGAACACAACCCCGAGGGCATCTGAATCTGAAGGGAGTGTGAGAAATAGCAGGGCAAGTCAATTCATGAGAGGTCTCTAGTTCTCACTGGTATGTCCACTACTATGCTCCCTGCCCACAATCCAAATATTTTGTCTATTTCAGCATTTGTAATTTTTTCCCACCTTACAACCAGACCACCTTCCACTTACCCCATGTGCCTCACCCCAGACCCTTTCCACCACTGTCCTTGACAGCAGGAGGCAGCAAACTGCTGAGGCCCCTACATGAAGGAGGATGTAGAACAGGCGGCTACAAGTAGACTCTGAGAGAGAGGGCCACCTAGAGTGGCAGCAGCTGGTACAAGGAACAGTGCCACAGCAGGACATCTGAGGATAGACCAGATACAGAGCAGCAAGGTGATTGGCTGAGGAAAGGCATACATTTAATATGCGTGTGAGGTTAACCCAAGAGGTTGAATTCCAAAAAATTTCCCTTCCCTATTCTTCCTTTTGAATAGGAATTCTCAATTTGATTCTGAGCTATTTAGGATTGTCTAACAATAACCACCAGTAAGGCTTTCATCACAGCTGCTTGTGTGCAGGCTTAAAATATTCACCTTTCCCTAGACCTAAACACTCGGGGCTGGGAACGTGGGAAAAGAGGTTTGCCAACTTCTAAGGCAAAGAATCCAGGATAATAGAGAAGAAAAGAATGCCTATCTTTTTTGGCTTCTATAGGTTTTCCAACCCAGCCACCCTATGCTTTCAGTTTTTTAGATAACCCTTGCTTAAGGGAGCTTTTAAGCCCACATGCCCAAGCCGGATGTCATGATGAATGCCTATAATTCCAGCAGTTTGGGAGACAGGCAGGAGGATCACAAGATCAAGGCCACTTTGGTAATTTCGCCTCTGAACAACTTAGTGAGACCCTGTCTCAAAAAAGGCAGGGTGGCCGTGGCTGGGTTAAGTGCCCCTGAGTTCAATCCGTGGTACCAAAGAAAATAAATAAATAAAAATCAAGCCTATATGCCCATGCACCCTCTCACCTGACAGAAGGGGGTTTTCACTATGATTCCACTGTGCCGCTGTGCTAGGCCCATGGAGGTGCTGGGACCTGTGATGGACTTTGCACCCACCATCTTTGCCCCACGGATTAGGCCTAGGTCCACCAGATGGAAAGTAGATGAGAAAATGGCAGCTTCTTCAGACTTCAGCCCATTGGACTGTTGCTTTGCTGGGGCTGGTCACCTCGTCCAAAGACCAATGGGGACATCAGGAAAAGAACACCAGTCTCCAAAAAGTAAATGCAAATGCCCCTGTGAAGGTGCTTTCTTCTCAGGGCCTCACACCTGAGGCCACTCAGGCTGTTTTCCCTAGATTAGGGAGTAGTTTGCATATGTGGCTTCCTGGGGATTAGCATTCTTAATTGGTTTAGGATTAGACATCTTCCATCCTGGTTGGACAGAATTCCTCGTGTGCGGTGGGGGACTGTTCCTAGATAATGAAGAGGGAAGGATGCCAACTGGGATGGTATGGAGTGGTGACAGGTTAGAAACTCTTGCCTAAAATATTGTACAAACCCGAAAGGAAGTCTGAGAGAGGGGAACTTGTTTCCTCGCTGAAGCTTCTAGAACTGAGGTTATGAAGAGGGTGTGGCCCAGTGTGGGCCCCGCCCCGTCGCAGGGCGGAAGTTGTGGTCACCGGATGTTATCGTGAAGCGGGGCTTTGCGGCGGCGCGGTAAAACCAACATGGCGACCGAGGGGGACGTGGAACTGGAGTTGGAGACCGAGACCAGCGGCCCCGAGCGGCCCCCGGAGAAGCCGCGGAAGCATGACAGTGGTGCGGCGGACTTGGAGCGGGTCACCGACTATGCGGAGGAGAAGGAGATCCAGAGTTCCAATCTGGAGACGGTGAGGTTGACCGGAAGCCTGCCTGGGTGGTTTGAGAGCAGCGGGACCCAGATTCTGTAGTTGGAAGCCTGCGTTCCACCTGGGGATATTGCGCAGTTGGTAGAGTGCTTTGCTGGCATGCATAAGGCCCCGGGTTTAATTGGCAACTCATTTAGCAAGTCCACCGCTTGCTCAAAGGAACTTGATGGAAATTGGGCCTAAACGGACCTCAGGTGCTTAGGATCGAATTAAACAGTTCTTGGCGCCTGATAACACTCGTCGTGGTGGAAGAAAAACATGTATGAGCCTTGTGGGGGTTGTGCTGAGTGGTTACCAGTTCTCTGTGCTTTCCTGTAATAGGCCATGTCCGTCATCGGAGATAGACGGTCTCGGGAGCAGAAAGCCAAACAAGAACGGTAAGTCTTAAGTGCGAAGCCAGCCTACCAGTTACTACTACCCACAACAAAAATAAAACCACTATTAAGCCTTTGTACCGTTTTTCAACTCTTAACCAATTCCTGCAGATCTAGGGTTTACAATGTCATTATTGGTGATCACTAAGGAAAGCTTCCAGGGGAAAGAATGGGGATGTTGGAATCGTTTGGTGCTTTCACTCAACAGTGTTTATTGAGATTCACTTATTTGTAAGGCATAACTGGGTTCCTGGGAGTTTATGGTGGAGGTGGAGAATGAGAACTAATGTACATGAATATTTTCAGGGAGAAGGAACTGGCAAAGGTCACTATCAAGAAAGAAGATCTGGAGTTGATAGTGAGTAGTAATGCCTAACTAGTGTATGGGAGGTTCTGCTTAATTTGGGTTGTTTCCCGAAATAAGTGGAGTCAAGTTTGATGGCACATTGATGTCTCTGAGAAGGACTAATCAACATGTAATTTATCATTTTCCTGCAGATGACAGAGATGGAGATCTCTCGAGCAGCAGCAGAAAGGAGTTTGCGGGAACACATGGGAAATGTGGTAGAGGCTCTTATTACTCTAACCAACTGATATGTACTTTCTCAGACATATTTACAGGATTAACTTATTGCAATAAAGATTTTTTTTTTGCAGTTTTATCTTGGGTCAAGTGCATTATATACAATAAAATATAAATACATAAAATTATGTGTGTGTGTATACACACACACACACATGGTTTTGTTGTAGGGAACTTATGGTGGAGTATATTCAATTTAAGCGATCCTTCCCTCCAGAATACTTAATGAAACTGACTGTCCCTCAGCAGATTTCAAAGTACATTTGAAGTCTCAGCAGTTAAGTGTACCCAAAGTCACATGTCTCCAGGATAGCTTATGAATAGTTAGGAAAGACTGGCACTGCCTATGGATAGGAGTTTCAGTTCATGAGCCTCTGGAGTTAGAATTTTAAGTATCTGAGGTGAGAACATAGGAAAAATAGCCATCAAAGGTCATTTTTAAATTTAATTAAATGAGGAGCAGGGAGGCCTTATATAGAATTGATCTATAAAAGATTTGAATTTTGAACTATAAGACATACTCCATTTACTACAAAAGCTCATCAGTTTTGGCCAAGTCTCAATTGCTGAGCTTGTTTTCTCAACTGTAAAATACTACCTTATAGACTGTTATTTAAGAACTGATGAGCTGGTGAATGTAAAAAACCTGACTGGTTCCTTGACACTCAAATGGCAACTGTGCTTTCCCAAGAGAATTTCAAGACCCTTTTTCATTTTGGTTCTAGGACAGTTAATAAGGTTATATTTCATGGTTAGGTTTGTGTTTATTAACTCATAGCAATTATTTGCACTTGTATTTTTGTTTCAGGTTTTTTTTTTTTTTTTTTTTTCTTTTTGGTACTGAGGATTGAACCCAGAGGCACTTAACCAGCCACATTCTCGGCTACCCTCTGCCACCCTATTTTTTTTTTTTTTTTTTTTTTTAATTTTATTTAGAGATGGGATATCATTGAGTTGCTGAGGCTGGCTTTGAATTTGTGAGCCTCCTGCCTCAGTCTCCCAAGCCACTGGGATTACAGGCACTTATATTTTTCTAATAGGGCATTAAATAGATTGAGAATGATTTTTCCAGTGGGGCATTTTAAGAAGGTGAAGGGAGGGGCTGGGGTTGTGGCTCAGTGGTAGAGCACTTGCCTAGCATGTTTGAAGCACTGGGTTTGATTCTCAGCATCACATATAAAGTAATAAAGGTCTATCAACATCTAAAAAAGTAAAAACAATTAAAAAAAGAATGTGAAGAGATATTGATCTTTTTTGTTGTTTTTGAAATGGGCTTCTCACTATGTTGCCTAGGCTTGCCTTGAACACCTGGGTTCAAGTGATCCTCCTCACTGGCCTCAGCCTCCCCAGTAACTCAGACCACAGGTATGAAGCACGGCACCTGGCTCAGTCTGCCTTTGTGGTAACTGGGGATTGAGCCCAGGGCATCACACATGCTAGGAAAGTGCTCTGCCACTGAGGTACACATCCTCAGCCTCTTGGGTCTTTTTTTTTTTTTTTTTTTTTAATGCCATTGAGAAGTCTTTCCACTGGTAAAATTTCATTCCTTACACAGAACTCTTGGACTCTATGTGTATAGTGATTGTACAGTAAATATTAAGTGAAAAAATGAAATGAATTTAACTCTAGTATGATAGTCCTGCTACTCAGGACTATTCCCCCACCCTGCAAGGAGCAAGATGATAGTAGGTATTTGGACTCAATAAGACAGATGCCACGTTTCATGGGTTAACTTTTGTTTTATGTACAGCTGTAGTTCAGAGGAAGGAAAACCAAATGTCTTATTTACTCATGGAATAAATGTGGATGCTACTTAACACCTAATCCTAGTATCTGAGTTTGAGATTAAAGGGGATGATCAAACTGAAAAACCCTCTGCTTAACAATTCCCTGCTTTTATTTTAGTTAATAGGTAGTTAATATTTGTCAAATTGTTCATTTTATTACCCAGTATTATGCTAAAAATTCTGATGTATATCTTTTATTTCTTGACATACATACACACAAAAAGATAAAAAGTGTATTCACTTAGAAAAGTTGACTCCAACCAAAAATGCAAAACAGGTTTCAGTGAGCTTAAATTCCTGGTACACTACTCCTAACCCTAAGGTAGAAGTAATGCATTTTCCACTTAACATGCCCACATTTCTGACACAAGCTAAGTGGATGGAAGAAAACTGAATAGTCCCAAGTAAATATGGGAAGCCACAGCAGAGAAACCTCAGATTTCTCGGAAACAGTATTAAATGGGAAGCCTATAAACCTACCTGGACAGTGCTTTTCTGTAGGTTTCTCAGATTGAGTCCAAACCTTACAAAGCACCTTCAAGGACTGGACTACCCAGTAACAGGTATGACAGTAAGTCCAGTAGGGTGGATATAAGAACCATGTGAATAATGGTAAAAGAATATCAAGGACCAGATGCTGAGACATCCCCTTGTATCCCACAGGTGGAATAAATAGTTGAACTCTAGGTAGTTTTCCGCTTCTTGGCAGAGGGTCGCTCAAACACATCTCGTACTCCAGCTGCCTTCTGTTTAAAGAATTTTGTGTTCTGGGCACTCTCTTGGCCCCATGCTGAGTCGAAGGAGGTAGTATCTTGATCCACAAGGTGGGTGTATTTGGTTCGACCAGAACGTCCAAAGTTCTTGACCTAAGGGAAGGATTGATGATGAATCATACCACTGAACACGAAGACCCAGCCCCAGCCCTCAATATGTTACTTTTCATGTTGACAAAACTTCCCATACCTGCATGACTTTAGGAAGAATGGTTTTGTTGAAATGGTCCTCCAAGGTAGGTGCACTAAAATCTCTCTTGTATACTTCCTCATCCTCATCCTATAAAAAAGAATCTTATCAGTCTTGTGATTTTATTTCCCATACATTCACATGTATTAAACTGCAACAAAGAAACAGGAAACAGGGTATTGAGGTTTTCTTCAAGAGATTGCTACTTGCAAAGATGATACTCTTTCCTGTTGTATTCATCTCATTTCTAAGTGTGGGTACTTACTGAAGGTTGGCCTAGTTTTTGCACTTGCTATGCTCATTTACTCATGTGACTTCAACTCTACAGGTCTCATATCTTCAATCCTAAAATTCTTTTCCCCCCTCCCCTCAATACTGGAGAAACAGTACTGGTGATGAGCTACATCCTCACCTGCTTTTCATTTTGAGACAGCGTTGCTAAGTTGCCTACGATCAATCTTACTACCACTCCATTAGTGGTTCTAAAACACAATTCTCGTTATCTCTGCCTTGCTCAAAAGCTTCAGTGGCTTTCTTAAACACAACTTCTTTGTGTAGTCAAGGTCAAATATATAGCCCTTACGTACCTTTTTTGTTTTTCTTACCCCTTTATAGCTGATATTTTCTATCTCCACTCCTGCTGGTCTCTTCATATTTTGTACCACTGAATGTTAAAAAAGTCCACACACCTTAAATGCTACCTCCTTACCAATATTCTACCAAATATAACATCTCCCTATTCAGAACCCTCACAGTATTTTCAGCCTTAAGATATACTGTATATTTGACTTGGCATGTGCCACCACAAATGGCTAAATGGTGATTTTTAACAGTGAATTGACAAAGGGCTATCTACACAATAAAACACAACCAGAGAATGGTTTCAAAATTAACATGTTGGTAAAACTATATTATTGTGACACAGATTACAAATACACATATTGAAAGAATTAAAATTAGCCCTATATGGTTAAAAGGCTAAGTCCTTTAACCACTTTCAGCATATCCTTTTCCTTTCAGCTACAGAAAGGGCCAGTATATTTGTTTATTCATTAGGTAGTGAGGATTGAACCCAGGGGAGATTTACCACTAAGCAACATAGTTCTTTTTATTTCGAGACAGGGTCTAAGTTGCTCAGACTAGTCTTGAACTTGGCGATCCTCCTGCTTTAGCCTCCCGAATCACTAAGATTATAGGTCTGCACTAATACCCAGCAGAAAGGCCCAGTTTAAAGGTAGGATAATTGAGCAGTTTTTGTGCCAGGCATGGGGTGCATCACCTGTAATCCTAGCAACTTGGGAGGCCAAGATAGGAGGATTCTAAGTTTAAGCCTAGCCTGGGCAACTTAGACCAATTCAAAAAAATATTAAAAAATCTCTCATTAATCCCAGAAGCCATTTCATTTTCAAATCTTATGCAGATAAGAAGAGTTGAATATGTACATCAAAAGACTGTCTTGTTTTTTAAAGAGAGATGATGGAAGGTTTGGAGGCTCAGAATTGGTTTCGTTTGTTATTTCCGCAATCTCTCAGTGCTGGGGACTCAAATCCGGGCCTCCAGCATTCGAGGCAGGCACTCTACGAGATAGGCTATATGGCCTGCCTGTCTTGTTTTTTAGCCAACAATGTACTGCTTCTTTAAAAAGCTTGATGATGATGATGATGATATGATGATTATTTTGGGTACTAGGGACTGAACACAGGGGTGCTTTACCACTGAGCTACACTGCCCATTTTCCACTCCCCATTTTTAAATTTTGAGACTGGGTCTCACTAAGTAGCTGAGGCTGACCTCAAACTTACAATCCTCCTGTTTCAACCTCCTGTGTTGCTAGGATTATAGGAATGTGCCACTGCTCCTGGCAAAACTTTATTATTAAAGCTGCTGAATGCGTAAGCAAAACTACTTCATGACTTTGAAGCAGTACAAGAAGTAATTCATCTCTATTGACTAGAAAACTTTATGTGTTTAAAACACTTCCTGATTAACAGATAAACTGAAATTGATTTGGGGGGGGTGGTAAGGAAATCTCTGAAGTTCAAAAATTTTACAAGTATCTGCAGTGAAGGCAGGGATTTTAGCAGCGGTGGGGATATTTAGGGTTTGATACATAGAACTTGAAAAAGTGGGGCTTTTTAAAATTTGTTTTAACTTTTTAATAAATTTTTTAAAATTAGTGTTTCAATTTTTTATTTTTTGGTACTGGGGATTGATCTCACTGAGTCACATCCCCAGCTGTTTTATATGTATGTGTATATATATATATTATACATATAAGAATATATATTATATAAATGACATATATATTTAAAAAATGTTTAGTTGTAGATGGACACTATTATTTTATTTATTTATTTTTATGAGGTGCTGAGGATGGAACCCAATGCCTCACATGTGCTAGGCAGGTGCTGTACCACTGAGCTACTCATTTTCTATATTTTATTTAGAGGCAGTGCCTTGCTAAGTTGCTGATGCTGGCTTTGAACTTGCGATCCTCCTGCTTCAGCCTCTTGAAGACCCTCCTCTGGGATTACAGGCATGCACCACCATGCCTGGCTGAAATAATGATTTCTAAGTGGTTTGGGGAACCTAATTACTTTCTCTTTCATTTCCTTAATTCTTCTATTTTATCATTTCCTTTTTCTGGGAGCTGAGGGCAAAACAAAACAGTTGTTGCTGCTGTTTCTACAACCCAGTAGCTAATGCTTTTCTCTGGATTTATATTCTCAGGCAAAAAACAAATGAGAAGGTTGACTGCTGGCAAGTAAACAACATTCCAGGAGTTTTTTCTCAATCTAGGGGAAAAAGGATTCTGAGTTATTCCTATTGCCCAATTTTCTGATGCCCTTTTCACTTACCATGAAGAAGGCACCCCGGTGATAGTACTTCTGTAAAAACTTGTATTTGCCCTTGACAGCTTTGTTGGTGATGACTTTGCCATTTGCCCGAAGCTCAGCTCGCCTCTCTTCCTCAGTCAGGTTTCGCATGCGTTCAATTTCTGCTTTCTCCTTTTCGAGCCTAGGCAGGTAGCAAAACTATTTATTAGCATTTATCTAGCTTCAGAGAGGTCCAGGTTCTATCTTGCCACATGGTGTCCTGTATCACCTTGGTACTCTGCAGAGTTCCCATCAGTAAGAAAGCTCCCAACAAATGAGGTCCCTTAACCTTAGGCTTTCTAGCCTCCAGAACTGTTTGTGCAACAAGAATAACTTTTGTGTCTTAAAAATAAAATAAAGGGAGTACTAGCTGGAACTCTATCACAGAAACATGGACAAAATATGTTTCTCTTCTCTGATATCACTGCAAAAAGAGAAACTCACAATCCAAATTTGGAAAACTCATCCAGCTCTAAGAACCCTAAAAAAAACCAAGAATGCACATTGTTAAGAAAAATGCAGCCTGAAATTCTTATTTTGAGATAGGGTTTCACTATGTTGCCAAGGCTAACCTGGAAATTGCTATGCTCCTGTCTCAGCCTTCCAAGTTGTGGGATTATAGGTGAGCACCACTGCACAAGCTCAACAGACCTTAATGACTAGTTCTCATCCTTTATCAATTCACCCAAATGTTTGTTTCCATTCTTATAACTCAAAGCCAGTTGAAAAGAAAACTTAACAAAAATTACTTAAAAGGTCTAATTGGCTTTTTCTAGAATGATTTAAAGGTCTTCCCATGGATCTAACAAAGGATCCTTTTAATGCTGTCTCTGGTAAATGGGGCACTTTCTATAAGGGGTGCTGCTGGAAGTCAGGAGGAAGAGAGAACACTGTGCAATGGGCCCCTGGGTGACTTCTTGGGCAGCAGAGCACAAACAGAAGCTACAGGTTTTTGCTGAGAAACGTGCAAAAGGGTTTTAAATCAGGACATACATGACCTGGAGTCCACCACCAAAGAAGGAAAAACACGTGATCGATATTTTGATTGGATTAAAGACTACAGGAATGCCTAGTGGACACTGAGTACCTTACCTGGGGGATTGGGCAGGGGGCTGACTTCCTTAAACCTACAGATCCATTAAAACCATAGATAGTAGCCATCCATTGGCAACCCTCTCTTGGAACCCCTCCCTTTTTGGGAGTTCTGATTTCTATTATTCTAATAAATCCTGTTATTTTGCCAAAAACAAACCAAAACAATAAAACACAAAAGACCCCCAAGGAAACCCCCCCAAAAAACCCAACCAAGAATCCTCTGAGGATGTAGCTCAGTAGAGTGAGCCACTTGTCTAGCATGCTTAAGGCCCTGGGTTCAATCCCCAGGGCCACAAAACAACAAAACCAAACCAAAAGCTGAGCATGGTGGTACACATCTGTAATCCCAGTGACTCAGGGGCCAAGGAGGAGGATCACAAGCTTGAGGCCAGCCTCAGCACCTAAGTAAGGCCCTAAGCAACTCAGTGAGACTCTGTCTCAAAAAAATAAATAAATAAAAAGGGCTGGGGATGTGGCTCAGTGGTAAAGCCCCTCTGGGTTTAATCCACAGTACCAAAAAACCAAAACCAAGAATGGAATTCAGAGGTGATGGGCCTCAGAGCTACTGTACTAAGTACTAGAAACCTGTCCCATCAGCAGCATTAACCCTAGGCCCAATCCTATTACTCACGCTTCTCGGTCCTCTCTATCCCTCTTGATTCTTTTTAGCTCTCGAACTTTCCATGCCTCATATTCCTCTTCATCATTTTCATCATCAGTATTGAGTGCATCCAGTGCAGCCAGAGAACGCTTGTTCTCTTCCAGTTCTTTCTTTGTCTCCTCTTCTACAATCTGGGCAAGGAAAACAATTCAGCTATGTACTTCCTTATCATCAAACAAACCTAATTACACCACTCTTTGCACTCAATCCTAAAAACCACTCCCAGTACCTTCAGTGTGTACTTTCGCCTCTCTTCAGCCATGCGCTTTGCTTCCTGCTCGAGCTCTTTCTGTTTCAATGCTTCAGCCTCACGTTCTTGAACTGTCACTCGATCCTTCCTGCATCACAGAGGTCCTGTTAATTGCCCAAAGTCCTTAGAGTCGAGCTCTTAGTTCCCCTAGATCTAGTCCCATCCAAATCTGACAAAGTCAAACCACCTTGGCCCTATTATGTGCAAATGGACAAAAACAGAGGAGTCATTACAGATCTGTAGTGCACTAAAATTATGTTCATGCTTGAGATTTGCCCAGATAACAAGGAGCCTACTGGATTATAAGTAATAAGATTTCTAGCCATTAGGAAATAGGAATTTGTTCTTTAAGTTTAATTTCATGCTTAAAATATACAAACTTGGGCAGATAAGTGCTTCTTAACTGGAAAGGGAAATATGAAAACAAACAGGCTTCCTGCTAACACCAAGCTACTCCTCAACATCTACATTGCAGGGCAAGGCATTGGGCTAAATACTTTAACTTAGTGTTTAGATTCAGAAGAACATGGATAAAAAGGAGGTTTTTACTGTCAGACCTAGAAAGAAGTGACTATGTAAACTCTGAACTGTTTTGAGAGACACTTACTTTCGAATGAAGACTGGCTTAAGGCGGGGCTCCATTTCATCTTCACTGTCTGTGTACTCTTCATACTCAGACTCTGATTCGGACTCCTCCCCAGAACGTCCTTCATCTTCCACCTCCATGACTTCCATCTCTTCATTTTTTCTCTCCTGTGCTCGTTGACGCATCATGCCACGGCGCCGCTCTATTTCCTATCAAAGCATGCATCTAAGCTAGTTATTCAAATGGTCTATAACGGCTGTTTATTTTCTTCTTCTTCTTTTTTTTTTTTTTGGTGTTAGGGATTGAACCCAGTCTTGCACATGCTAAGCACAAGCTGTACCTCTAGGCTACACCTGGGATGGCTTTTTATTTTTGTCTCATCAAGCTCAACAAATTCTAAGTAAATGAAATTTAGAAACACTTTATTTTCAATCTTACCTCTTACTAAACAAGAAACACTTATTAGAGTTCTGCCAAAAGCAGTCATCATAGCTTTTATGGCTTCAGCAAATGAGTACTGGCACCAGGCATGGTGGCACATACCTATAATCCTAGCAACTTGGGAGGCATGAGGATCACAAGTTAGAGGCCAGCCTCAGCAACCTAGTAAAACCCTGCCTCAGATTAAAAAATAAAAAGGACTGGGGATATAGCTTAGTGGTAAAGTGCCTCTGGGTTCAATCCCCACTACCAAAAAAAAAAAAAAAAAAAAAAAAGTAAAGGGAAAAACCTCCCATTTTCCTTTATCACACCTCATCATCAATTTCTTCCTCCTCTTCTTCACTGCTGTCTTCTCGTTCCATGCGCCAAGCATCTCCTTCTACTTCTGAGTCACTTTCTCCTACCACTTCAGGTTCTACTATTTTCCTATGTCGGGCCAATCTGAAAAACAGGATCTCCAAATGTATCACCAATGTCACAAAAATGAAGGAAAATCCACCACATTTTCTTAGTTGCAGTGCAACCTGACTTGTATTCTTTAATACTAATGTCTTTGAGATGTAAAAACTGAGGTACAGATTAAAGAAACTTTACCAGAAGGTCAGAGCAAATAGTCAAGTTGGGCCCAAAACACTAAATGTATTCAGGCATCCTTCTGGGGTGCCACAGCAAACTTACAGGGCACAGAGGGACATTTTTAATAGCTCAAGGTAGTTCAGTTTCAACATTAAATCATACTATATTGTATTCAATGACACACTATCTTAGTGAAATAGTTTTTGTGGTGGCTGTGACAAATTCTGAGACAAATATGAACAGTGAGAGTTCAGGATCTCTGGCCTCTGTAAGGTAATGCCTCCACACAAAAACCCTCACTGGGAGGCTCTCTTCCTAACACGAGACCACTTATTAGGTCTTTTTTCCTACTTCATCAGTGTCATTTTCTCTCACTGGGGAATAAGTAGATGAATACAAACAATTTCTCAAATTTTATAAAACATCTTCATGATAAAAAGACTCCCTTTAATGAACCAACAATCACCTCTCTCTTTTTTCTTTGAGGTGATAGGATGGAACCCAGGACTTCCTCCATACTAGGTAAGCTCTCTACCATAGTGCTATCTCCCCAGCCTCTTGGTATCCCTTTTCTATTTCCTTAATGAGTTAATTAAGATCCTTAGGCCAGAAGTTACCTGCTGATTTCTGAAGCTGTCACTTACTGGTTGTGCATCTTTGGTCATGTACTTTCCTAACTCCTTTGTGCTTCAGTTTCCTCATTTGTAAAATAAGGATAATCTCATAAGGTTATTGTGTGGATTACAAGAATTAGGAAATATAATCTACTTGGAACAGCATAATTGGCACATATAAATATTATTCAAGTATTAGCTATTAGTGATATTATTAATTAACCTGCAGAGATTCAGATCCAGGGAAACATAACCTTAGAGATTACCTCTCTTCCACATCTTCACTAATACGGTTCTGTAAACGACGCAGCCGGGGATCACTAGATGAATCCTCCTCCTGTTCCTCCGGTTCTGCTTCTTGTTCTTTGGCTTTCTTAATGAATTGAAATTCTTCATCCTCCTCATCTGAAGACTCCATAGGAGCATAGTCTGGTCTCTTTCCAGATACATATCGCTTTACCTTTACCTTCTCCATTGAAATCTCACCTGGGCAAGAGAGATAACTTATTATGTTTCAATAGTCTTCCCCAAAGTCCTTCAACCCTTGGCCTTTATAGGTAGAGCCCTGAATTCCTGGTAGACAAGGGTTTAAGCAGGAGAGAACCGATACCCAAACTCCTATTCATCTAATGGTGCTTTCCAACAAAGGCCAAGTCATAGGAAAACATTCTTGTGAATACTGTAATGACAACGAGGCTTACCTTGGGTATAATTAAATGGAGGAAGGTGAGCAGTGAACCAGTAGGAAAAAAAAAAAAACTTCATTCCCACCACAAATTCATGCTATTCCACCTCAGTTATAACCTTAAACAAATTATTGTAACAGTGCCCAGGACACAGCTGGGATGATTTAAGTGGGAATATAAAACTAAAATATTGCTTGGACATTCTTTTAGTTCTTTATAAAAAGATGACCACACAACCTAATATTCTAATATTACCTATTTCCACCTTCTTTCCTTTAGCTTTTGTGCTATCAAATCTACAAGAGTAATCTCTTTTACACATACAATTCCAGTGATCAGAAGGAGAGTGAGAACTAACCAACTTGTTTTATAAGATGATCAAATCCTGATAACCAAAGGAAACTGGGTGAATTTCACTTATGAACATACATACAAAAATACTCCTCACAAATCTTTAAAAGACACAAAAAACAAAAACAAAACTCTAAAACACCCTGACCTAATAGAAGTAAGCCTAGAATTTCAAGAATGGCTTAAACTTAGAATATTAGTGGGGGAAAGAGGAGAAATATGCTATTCTTTTTAAGTCACATAACAATTTTTTTTTTTTTTTTTGTACTGGGGATTAAACCCAGCTCTATCAACAAGTTACATTCCCAACTCTTTTTATTTTAAGATTCTTACTAAGTTGTCCAGGCTGGCCTCAAACTTGTGATCCTCCTGCCTCAGCCTCCTGAGTCACTGGGATTATAGGCAGGAGTTATTGTGCCTGGCAAGATCTATTTAAAAAAATTTTTTTTTTTATGTTGATAGACCTTTATTTTATTCATTTATTTATATGTGGTGCTGAGAATTGAACACATGCTAGGCAAGCACTCTACCTCTGAGCCACAACTCCAGTCAAGATCTATTTCTTAAATGAACAAACAGTAGGCATCCTTATGTTGTCCCTATTATGCTTTCTAGTTAACACTGTATTATGAGTCTATTTTGGGCAATAATAAAACATAAATACATAAATGATAAGGACTGAAAAGGAAGAAACTTCCATAATTTGCAAATTATGATTGTCTATGCAAAAATAGTAGATAATGAGTCAAGCTAAACAATTCAGGAAGCTGGGCATGGTAGAGCTCGCCTATAATCCCAGAGACTGGGGAGGCTGAGGCAGGAGGATTGTGAGTTCAAAGCCAATCTAGGCAACTTAGCAAGGCCCTAAGCAACTCAGCAAAACCCCATCTCTAAATAAAATACAAAAAGAGGCTGGGGATGTGGCTCAGTGGTTAAGTGCCCATGAGTTCAAAGCATGGTACCAGAAAAATCAAACAACCCCTACCAAAAAAACAAAACAAAACAAAACAGAACAAAAAAACCCAAAAAACGATTCAGGAAATATTCGGAATTAAAATCCTGTATAGGGGCAGGGGTTGTGGTTCACTGGTAGAGCCCTTGCCTAGCATATGTAAGGCATTGAGTTCGATGCTCAGCACCACATATTTACAAATAAAGGTCCATTGACAATTAAAAAAATATTAAAAAAATAAAATCCTGTACATAAAAATAAGTGTATTTGGGCTGGGGAATATAGCTCAGTTTGTAGAGTGCTTGCCTTGCAAGTACAAGGCCCTAGGTTCAATCTCCAGCATAGCAAAAAAAAAAAAAAAAAATGTACTTGTGCATAACTACATATAATTAGAAAATACCATTTACATTGGCAACTACTCTGTAACAAGGAATAACTTCAACAAGCAACATAATGCCTTTAGGAGGAAAAATATTTTATTCAAAGATACTCTACATAAATGGAGAAATATATCATGTTCAAGGATGAGAAGACCACAACTGTGCCTGAATTATCCTATAAATGTATAATCTATAATTGCAGTGCAATTCCATTAAAAGTTATTCCCAGGCTGTTTCTAAAATCATATGGAAGACTAGGAGGTCAAAAAGAACTAAGACAATTCTAATGAAGAATAAAATGGAGAGGACAAGAGGAAGGTTTTTGTACCAAAGAGCAAAGATTTAAGTAAATTAGGGACTTGGGGATGTAGGTCAAAGGTAGAGTGCTTGCCTACTATGCATGAGGTCCTGGGTTTAATCCCCGACACACCCCACCTCCCAAAAACCAAAAAAAACCCCCTCAAATATATATATATATGTATGCACACACACACAAATATATAAATAAATATATATACACACACATATATATATGGTAACAAGTCAGGTTTATAACTAAATAGAACAAATAAAAAAAAAAAATTTTAAAAGTAATCAATCTGAAGGCTGAGGTAGGGTTAACTGATCCCAGGAGTTCAAGACAAGCCTGGAAGCTGGGCACAGTAATGCATGCCTGAAACCCTAGCAGCTTGGGAGGCTGACACAAGAGGAACACAAGTCTGAGGCCAGCCTTAGAAATTTAATGAGGCCCTAAGCAACTCAGTGAGACTCTGTCTCAAAATAAAAAAATTAAAGGCTGGGCACATAGCTCAGCAGTAAAGTGCCCCTGGATTCAATCCCCACCACAAAGAAAAAAAAAATCTGATACAATCAAGTGTGGATGAACATATTAGAAATAAAAACTACGAAGTTCTTACAACTTACTTTGGAGAGCAATTGGTAACAGGTAGTAAAATTGATGACTAACTTCTAGACACTCCTCCCTAAGGAAATTTTTGCATAAATGTATCAAATAGCGGTCATGGTGGCACACTCATGTGATCCCAGCCATTTGAGAGGCTGAGGCAGGAGGACTGAGAGTTCAAAGTCATCCTCAGCAATTCAGCCAGTTTCTAAGCAACTCAGTGTGACCCTGTCTCTAAATAAAATACAAAAAAGGGTTAAAGGGTTGGGAATGTGGTTAAGTGCCCCTGAGTTCAATCCCTGGCACCAAAAAAAAAAAAAAAAAAAAAGGGGGGGGTGTATAAAATAGACACATTTAAGAATGACAACTGCAGTGCTGCAATAAAAGGAAAAACAATATGGCAACAACTAACAACCCATCAGTAGGGAACAAACTGCAGTTTAATTATACAATGGAACTCATAAGCAGTTAAAATGAATGAAATTGATATGTATTAAAATAATTTTCAAAAGTCATGTTGAGTTAAAAGGAAAAAAGGGGGTCGGGGGGTGTAGCTTTGTGGTAGAGCATCTGACTGTCATGCAGAAGGCCTGGGTTTAATCACCGGTCAATAAAAAGGAGGGGGGGCAAGATGCACAAGGTCAAATACAGTATATTTGAAGAATAAGATAAAAAAAAAAAAAAAAAAGGATACTCTTCTCCGACATCTTTCCTGAAAAAAAAAAAAAAACTCTGATCCTTTCTACATCTGCACGTATTGAAATCATACCCATTCTTTAAGGATCAAATTAAATGACACCGTCTTCAAGGAACTTTTCTTGATGACCCCAATCAGCTTGGAATGTACCTCTTTTTTCATGTCTTATATGCACTAGAATATGAATTACTTAAGGTTGGGGCACTATCTTAAACAACTTTCTATTTAATGTAATAAACAGCCACTGCGCTGGTTGAAAAGGATAAGAGATTTGAAGACATGTTTCCTCTCTTGAATGAAGTTATGAGCTTATGATCTATTACGGGAAGACACATACAAATAACTACAACACCTGGTAAGAGTTATAAAAGCGACTTAAACAGACTGCTACGTCTAAGAAATTTGTTGAGGCCAATGGAAGAGGGGGGCCTGCCGTATGACAGCAAGCAGTCAGGCCACAAGAACAAGATATGATGCAAAGTGGATCCCCCCCTCAACCCGGGCAACGCGAACGCGTGCGACTTTCGTGTGGAAAGGCGGAAGAAATGAGACCCGCAGAGTTGGAGTGGCCAGCCGGGGGAGGTTTGGAGGATGCCGAGGCTGGGAGAGGATAGATTTGACTGGGAGAGGGGTGAGCACAGTTACCTTTCTCATTGCGAACTGGGACGGCCCCAGCCGTAGACTGAATGGGCGGTTGCTTCATGAGTGCGCTTGGGACCGACATGTTGACTGCAGCGGTGGTGATTCTCGAAACCTGACTGATTCCAAACAACGAATACTAACAACAACGAACACCTAAACTACTTTCCACCTAGGTACGCCCGGCGCGGCAGTACGACTGATAGAAAATACTTTTACGTCAGAGCTAGATAAACCGGAAATGTGTTACGAGAGGATTGTGGGATTTTGGAGGACTTCTGAGCGCAAGCCGCTTAAAATTTGAGTCTGTTATTGCGCATGTTCCCTGGCGCTGCGCACCGCGTTCCTCGCCCCGCCTCCTGACCCTCCCTCGTCTCCCCCTCCTTGCAAAATTTGCAACCTCCTTCTGGCGGGAAGTTGCTTCCCTAGACCCTTGCCGTAGGGCGAGGAAGTTGCCTTTCTTTTTTGGTCTGGAGGTTGAACGCAAGGTTGCTCTAACACTAAGTGACATTCCCAGCCCTTTTTATTTTTTATTTTGAGCTAGGGTTCCACTAAATTGCTGAGGCTGTTCTTGAACTTGTGATTCTCCTGCCTCAGCCTCAAGAATCGCTGGGATTACGGTCAAGTGCCACCGTGTCCAGCCGCGAAAGTTTCACTGTTTTCTTGGATTTGAAGCGCGGATCCAGACGGCGGAGAACAAGAAACTTAGGAGATAGCTAGGAGTTGTTTACCTAGATTGTTGAAAACTCAGAAGAATTAGTTTAATCCGTTGATTGGGTGGGGATTCTGGAAGCTGCGCATTAAAATCCATTCCTGGCTGGAAATTGCATTCGATTTCCAAAGTAATTGAGTGCTTGGTTTAACTATGTCTAAGGCTGTGAAAGGAGCATGGAATGTTGTTAAAGTTCAAGAAAATCGAATATTATTTAGGAAGTCTCAACTTTTAGAAGAGTTAACAAGTAATCCCAATTTACAGCTAGAATGTGTAAAACAAATTGACCAATTGGAAGTCAGAACAGGCTTCACCTTAGGAAGGGCTTTATAATTACCATGGCTGGGAAGAGAAAAGATAACAAGAGCAAAATCTTTGAAGTCCAGAAATAGTATGGTATATACGGGACACTGAAAAGTTTGGTTTAATCAGAAAATTTCATGGATACGAGATCATGGAAGACCTTGAAGGTGCAATAAACATGATTAGCTTTTAAATTATTTCACTTATGTTCTAAAACTGGGCCCTGTCTGGGACAAGAAATAAGCACTGGGCTTGGTTTGGCATACCTGCAATCCTGCCTGGTGTTTGGGGAGACTGAAGCAGGAGGATTGCAAGTTAGAGCTCAGCCTCGGCAATTTAGGGAGACACTTTTTCAAAAAATAAAAAGGGCTGGGGATGTAGCTCAGTGGTAATGTGCCCCTGGATTCTATCCCAGTACCGCCCCCCCCCCCCCCCCCCAATTAATGAACCACGGAAGAAGTTTGGGGAGAGAGCACCATAAAGAGTAAACAGAATTTTAAAAAGATTTCTTTTACGCAAGGTGGAGCACATCTGTAACCCAACAACTTGGGAGGATCTAAATTTTAAGGCCCACTTCTGGCAATTCAGTGATTCCCTGTCTCAAAAATAAAAAGGGGTGGGGATGTAGTTCAGGTAGAGCACTCCTGGGTTCAATCGCTGGTAGCAAATAAAATTTTATTTTTTTAACTCTATATACAGTAGAACGTATTTTGACATATACATACATGGAGTATAACTTCCCATTTTTGTGGTTGTACATGATGTGGAATCACACTGGTCTGTATTCATATAACACCATAGGAAAGTTATGTCTGATTCATTCTACTATCTTTCCTATTCCTATCCCTCCTTCCCTTCATTCCCCTTTGTCTAATCCACATAAATTCTAGTCTCCAAAAATTTTATTTAATTAAAAAAAAAAGTTGAGATGGTGGCTAACTATATTACTCAGGTAGGTTTCCAACTGTTGGGTTCCTAAGCCATTTACCTGCCTCAGCCTGGGTCCCACTGCCTAGGTTTAGAATTTTATATCATGAATTTATTAGCTGAAAATATGTTGTGTGTTGGGGTTATGTAGTTAAGCGGTACAGCACTTGCCTAGCATGCTCAAGGATAGGGGATTGGGTTCAATCCTCAGCTGGTAGTGCAGGGGAAAGTTGTTCAGAGGGAGTAAATGTACTGGGAAGGCAATTGTTTTGGTTCATAGTAACTCAGAGAATAGGGGAGGAAAGGCTTAATATGGCTGTGACTATAGGAAGTAAGGGCCCTAAAACCTTGTTGTATTTAACACCCCAGATTATTTGAATCATGTTTTTCCCAAGGTTTTTTGCTTTTTAAGTGTTATTCGTAGGAGTCTTTTTTTTTTTTTTTTTTTTTTCCCTTCGTGCAGTGATGGGGATTGAACCCAGGTCCTTGTGCATGGTCGGCAAGTACTCTACCACAGAACTATGTCCCCAGCCCTCTTATCTGTAGGATCTTTAACAGGTGAACAGATGATCAGGTGAAATTTAAGCCAGCATTATGTTATCAGCTATTAAAACAAAATTAAAATGCTTCCCTTCCTAGGAAGAAGATATAATAAATGGGCATGATTTTTTGGAAGTGGCGTTAAAAGAAAGCAGTGGGCCTAGGTAGAGGCAGCATTGCCAGTTAATTTTGATTTCCTTTGCTCTCCGTTCCACATGGCATCGATGTGCATCGGAACTTTTTCCAGGCTCACGTCGCAAAGCAGTTTTTCCCTTAGGAGAAGGCCAGTATTTTTCAAAGCGAAATCCCAGTACCACTGACATCTGAATCACAGGCAAAAACCGGGGGGTGGTCCCGCTGATGCCAGGCCAGAGCGGGGCTCCGCCTCCCCGGGCTCAAACCCCCGCTCCCGCCGCCCTTCCTCCCGACCTCCCCCAGGGGCCCGCCCACCCCGGGCTCCCGCCCGCAGTCTTGGCGGGAAGTCGCCAGCTGCTGAGCGGTGGAAAGATGTCGCAGTCAAGCGCTGAGGCAGAGGAGAAGGCGTGCTCCAGACAGCGTTCCCAGGTGAAGGTGAGAAACGGTCTGACGGTTTTCTGTTTGCTCTTGTCTCAGCCTTTGAGAGGGATTTGCAGGGCACCGTTGCCTGGCACTCGGGATAAGCGGGGATCTCTGTCCTGGTTTTCTGTGGAAAACTAGGCCTTCAGTGTCTGATAAGGAAGGCTCTTATAAGCAATCCTAAAAATAATGACAGGATGGGATCTGGGACCTCCTTTCTCGTGCCCCTAGCATTTCCTTTAGCAGCAGTTGTTGTCAGCTTTATTAAGTTAATGCGAAGCCGACAGTTGGGGTAGTCCCTTAAGTTCAAATGCTAGTCATTATTTATTGGTCTTGTAAGCTCATATGAGAAAGAAATGTGCCCAGTAGAATCAGTAATTTCGTTCAGGTTAATGAATTATGTATTAAGATTTTGGAGCGAGAAAAAGTTTTCTTACAGGCTATCAATTTGAATTATGTTGTCATTATGAAATGGGGATTAGATTTGTTAAGGCAGATCAGTTGGAACCTTGTAAGAAAAGGCAGAGAACCTGGCATTCTAATACTGTTTTCCTTTATTGACCTGAATAGGTGAATGAATATAAAGAAAATCAAGACATCTTTCATACATCTCTGAGACCAGTACAGACCACAGTTTTAGGAAAAACAGCTAAGGTTTATCTTGCTCCCTTTTCACTCACTAATTACAAGTTAGGTCAATTTAAGTGCTCCAAATCCCTATTAGAAAAGAATTCTAATGATGCAGTGATGTGTAAGAAGTTTAAGAAGACTGAACTAAAGAAAACTTGCAGAAAAATTTTAATTCCAAAGATGAAAGCTCTATCTTCCAAGGCAGAATCTACTCTGCAAAAATCATCCTTAGATGTTCATGCTGAAACTAATGAGCTAGAACACCAGGACAGTTCAGATGCTGTGATTCTCAATGTTGATTTGGAAAGCAGTGATGAAGATGCCACACCTGACCTGGTAAGAGTTTAATTAGTAGTTCTAATTTTTCTTGCTATTTTGAAATTTGAAGTTCTGTAAGCTAAGGTTGTCAAATTATTTTTTCAATCAAATTATTTTATCATTTGATGTGTTTAGGTGAAATTTTGTGCTTTAAATGTTTATCAGATAACTTTTACTTTGGGTTTTGACGTGTCAAGGAAAGGGTTGACAATCTTCACTCTGCTTCCCTTTTTCCTCCTCTCAGTTTATTGTCTATGTTTTTGATGGTGCCTTGCTAACCTTTTACATATTTATGCATGGTTTACCAGAAGTTTTCAGCCTGTGGGACATTAAGTTTTTGATCCTTGATGTCAGGGTAGGAAAAACATCATTAATTGATTGCATTTCTTTTAAATACAAAAGGAAACAAATAAAGTAGAGATAACACATGAGAAATACTCATTAGTTCTATTAAATGGTTAGAATCAGTTTAAGGAATCTAATTCTTTTGGCTTCTACTACCTGTCAGGATTCCTGCTTCTTTCTGAGTGGCAACTTCTGGCAGGACAAGATAAACCACACCACAAGACAAAAGGTTGATGGAACTAGAGCAACAGAAACTGAAGCTAGGGAAAGGGAGACAAAACAACTGAAAAGTTTTTGTTGTGAAACAGGCATTTGTTTTTTGCATTATTGTCCCAGAGTTAAGAACCGTGTGGGACAGCAAAAGGGTAAATCATAAGTGCGTTAAACTAGGGGTTAGGAGCCTAGCTTCTAGGCGTGGCAACTTCTAAGAAACCTTGTCCCTTTTAGCCAATAACCTCCCTAATGAGAAGATTGGATAAATCAGTGGTTCTCAGAATTTAGCCTGTATCAGAATTACCTGGAAAGGATGGGCATGGTGGCCCACTCCTGAACTCACAGCTGCTTTAATCCCAGCGAACTAGAGGTTGAGGCAAGGAGGATCTCAAATTCAAGGCTGGCCTTGGCAATTAGTGATACCCTGTCTCAAGAAAAGAAAAAGAAAGAAAAGAAAAAGACTGGGAATGTAGTACAGTGGTAGAGCACTGTGGCCAACATGTATTGGCCCCAGGGGTTCAATCCCCAGTACAGAAGGGGGCTTGGGAGCAACCAAACCTGGAGGACTTGTTAAAACTCCATTGTAGGGCTCCATCTCCAGCGTTTCTAATTTTAGAAGTCTTGGATTTGGGTGGGGCATACAATTTGCATTTCTTTTTTTTCTTTTAATTGTAAACAAATGGGATACATGTTGTTTCTCTGTTTGTACATGGAGTAAAGGCATACCACCTGTGCAATCATAAATTTACATAGGTAATGTTGTTTGATTCATTCTGTTATTTTTTCCCTTCCCCCCACCCCTCTTTTCCCTCTATACAGTCCTTCCTTCCTCCATTCTTGACCCCCTCCCTAACCCTAACTCTAACCCTAACACTAACCCCTCCCACCCCCCATTATGTGTCATCATCCACTTATCAGCGAGATCATTTGTCCTTTGGCTTTTTGAGATTGGCTTATCTCACTTAGCATGATATTCTCCAATTTCATCCATTTGCCTGCAAATACCATAATTTTATCATTCTTTATGGCTGAGTAATATTCCATTATATATATATATATACCACAGTTTCTTTATCCATTCATCAGTTGAAGGGCATCTAGGTTGGTTGCACAATCTGGCTATTGTGAATTGAGCAGCTATGAACATTGATGTGGCTGTATCTCTGTAGTATGCTGATTTTAAGTCCTTTGGGTATAGGCCAAGGAGTGGGATAGCTGGGTCGAATGGCGGGTCCATTCCAAGTTTTCTAAGGAATCTCCACACTGCTTTCCAGAGTGCCTGCACTAATTTGCAACCCCACCAGCAATGTATGAGTGTACCTTTCTCCCCACATCCTCGCCAACACCTATTGTTGCTCGTATTCTTGATAATCGCCATTCTAATTGGGGTGAGATGGAATCTTAGGGTGGTTTTGATTTGCATTTCTCTTATTACTAGAGATGTTGAACATTTTTTCATATGTTTGTTGATTGCTTGTAGATCTTCTGTGAAGTGTCTGTTCATTTCCTTAGCCCATTTGTCGATTGGGTTATTTGTATTCTTGGTGTAGAGTTTTTTGAGTTCTTTATAGATTCTGGAGATTAGTGCTCTATCTGAAGTATGATTGGCAAAGATTTTCTCCCACTCTGTAGGCTCTCTCTTCGCATTGCTGATAGTTTCCTTTGCTGAGAGAAAGCTTTTTAGTTTGAATCTATCCCAGTTATTGATTCTTGCTTTTATTTCTTGTGCTATGGGAGTCCTGTTGAGGAAGTCTAGTCCTAAGCTGACATGTTGAAGATCTGGACCTACTTTTTCTTCTATAAGATGCAGGGTCTCTGGTCTGATTCTGAGGTCCTTAATCCATTTTTAGTTTAGTTTCGTGCATGGTGAGAGATATGGGTTTAGTTTCATTCTGTTGCATATGGATTTCCAATTCTCCCAGCACCATTTGTTGAAGAGGCTATCTTTTCTCCATTGCATATTTTTGGCACCTTTGTCTAGTATGAGAAAATTGTATTTATTTGGGTTTGTGTCCGTGTCCTCTATTCTGTACCATTGATCTACCTTTCTATTTTGGTACCAATACTATGCCGTTTTTGTTACTATTGCTTTGTAGTAGAGTTGAAGATCTGGTATTGCAATACCCCCTGTTTCACTCTTCCTGCTAAGGATTGCTTTAGCTATTCTGGGTTTCTTATTCTTCCAGATGAATTTCATAATTGCTTGCTCTATTTCTGTAAGGTACGTCATTGGGATTTTAATTGGAGTTGCATTGAATCTGTATAGCACTTTTGGTAGTATGGCCATTTTGACAATATTAATTCTTCCTATCCAAGAACATGGAAGATCTTTCCGTCTTCTAAGGTGTTCTTTAATTTCTTTCTTTAGTGTTCTGTAGTTCTCATTGTAGAGGTCTTTCACTTCTTTTGTGAGATTGATTCCCAAGTATTTTATTTTTTTCAAGGCTATTGTGAATGGGGTAGTTTTCCTAATTATTCTTTCCAAAGATTCATCACTTATGTATAAAAATGCATTAGATTTATGTGCATTGATCTTATATCCTGCTACTTTACTGAATTCACTTATGAGTTCTAAAAGTTTTCTGGTGGAATTTCCTGGTTCCTCTAAGTATATAATCATATCATCAGCAAACAGGGATAGTTTGAATTCTTCCTTTCCTATTCGTATCCCTTTAATTTCTTTGGTCTGTCTAATTGCTCTGACTAGTTTCAAAGACGATATTGAATAGAAGTGGTGAAAGAGGGCATCCCTGCCTTGTTCCAGTTTTTAGGGGGAATGCTTTCAGTTTTTCACCATTTAGAATGATATTAACCATGGGCTTAGCATAGATGGCCTTTACAATGTTAAGGAATGTTCCCACTATCCCTATTTTTTCTAGTGTTTTGAGCATGAAGTGTTTTGTGCTGTATTTTATCGAATGCTTTTTCTGCATCTCTTGAAATAATCATGTGATTCTTGACTTTAAGTCTATTCATATGGTGAATTACATTTATTGATTTCCTGATGTTGAACCAACCTTGCATCCCTGGGACGAAACCCACTTGATCGTGGTGCACTATCTTTTTAATATGTTTTTGTATGCGATTTGCTAAAATTTTGTTGAGAATTTTTGCGTCGATGTTCATTAAGGATATTGGTCTGAAATTTTCTTTCCTCCATGTGTCTCTGTCTGGTTTAGGTATCACTGTGATATTGGCTTGATAGAATGAGTTTGGGAGGGTTCCCTCCTCTTCTATTTCATGGAATACTTTGAGGAGTATTGGAATGAGCTCTTCTTTAAAGGTTTTGTAGAACTCGACTGAGAACCCATCTGGTCCTGAACTTTTCTTTGTTGGTAGGCTTTTGATGACTTCTTCTATTTCAGTACTTGAAATTGGTCTATTTAAATTGTGTATTTCCTCCTCGTTCAGTTTAGGCAATTCATATGTCTCTAGAAACCTGTTGATGTCTTTGAAATTTTCTATTTTGTTGGAGTATAGATTTTCAAAATAGCTTCTAATTGTGTTTTGTATTTCAATCCTGTCTGTTGTGATATTTCCTTGTTCATTACGAATTTTAGTGATTTGGGTTTTCTCTCGTCTTCTCTTTGTTAGTGTGGCTAAAGGTTTATCAATTTTGTTTATTTTTTTCGAAGAACCAACTATTTATTTTGTCGATTTTTTTTGTATTGTTTCTTTTGTTTCCATTTGGTTGATTTCAGCCCTGAGTTTAACTATTTCCTGTCTTCTACTTTTGGTGTTGGTCTGTTCTTCTTTTTCTAGGGCTTTGAGCCGTAGTGTTAGGTCATTTATTTGTTGAGTTTTACTTCTTTTATTGCATGTGCTTCATGAAATAAATTTTCCTCTAAGTACTGCTTTCATAGTGTCCCAGAGATTTTGATATGATGTTTCTTTGTTCTCATTTACCTCTAAGAATTTTTTAATTTCCTTCCTAATATCTTCTGTTATCCATTCATTATATAATAGCATATTGTTTAATCTCCAGGTGTTGGAGTAGTTTGTTTTTTACTCTTTCATTTATTTCTAATTTCAATCCATTATGATCTGATAGAATACAAGGTAGTGTCTATCTTCTTGTATTTGCTAACATTACCTTTGTTAATATAATATATGGCATAATATATGGTCTATTTTAGAGAAGGATCCATGTGCTGCTGAGAAGAAAGTGTATTCGCACTTGGTTGGATGGTATATTCTATAAATGTCCATTAAGTCTAAATTATTGATTGTGTTATTGAGATCTATGGTTTCTTTGTTCAATTTTTGTCTGGAAGATCTGTCCAGTGGTGAGAGAGGCGTGTTAAAATCACCTAGTATTATTGTGTTATGGTGTATTTGGTTTCTGAAATTGAGAAGGATTTGTTTGACATACATGGATGAGCCACTGTTTGGGGCATAGATGTTTATGATTGTTATGTCTTGCTGATTTATGCTTCCCTTAAGCAGTATGAAATGTCCTTCTTTATCCCGTCTGACTAACTTTGGCTTGAAGTCCACATTATCGGAAATGAGGATGGATACTCCAGCTTTTTTGCTGAGTCCATGTGCATGGTATGTTTTTCCCCATCCTTTCACCTTTAGTCTATGGGTATCTCTATGAGGTGAGTCTCTTGCAGGCAACATATTGTTGGATCTTTCTTTTTAATCCAATCTGCCAGTCAATGTCTTTTGATTGATGAGTTCAGGCCATTAACATTCAGGGTTATTATTGAGATATGATTTGTATTCCCGATCATTTGACTCATTTTTAAAATTTTATTTATTTATTTATTTATTTTGACACGACTTGGTTCCTCCTTTATTTGACAATTCCTTTAGGATAATTCCTCCCTTTGCTGATTTGCTTCTTTGTTTTTCATCTCTTCCTCATGGAATATTTTGCTGAGAATGTTCTGTAATGCTGGCTTTCTTTTTGTAAATTCTTTTAGCTCTTGTTTATCATGGAAGGATTTTCTTTCATCATCAAATTTGAAGATAAGTTTTGCTGGGTATAAGATTCTTGGTTGGCATCCATTTTCTTTCAGGGCTTGAAAAATGTTGTTCCAGGCCCTTCTAGCTTTTAGGGTCTGGATTGAAAAATCTGCTGATAGCCGTATTGGTTTCCCCCTGAATGTAATTTGGTTCTTTTCTCTCACAGCCTTCCAAATTCTGTCTTTATTTTGTATGTTAGGTATTTTCATTATAATGTGCCTTGGTGTGGGTCTGTTGTAATTTTGTGTATTTGGAGTCCTATAAGCCTCTTGAACTTGATTTTCCATTTCATTCTTCAGATTTGGGAAATTTTCTGATATTATTTCATTGAATAGATTGTTCATTCCTTTGGTTTGTTTCTCTAGGCATTCCTCAATCCCAATAATTCTTAAATTTGGCCTTTTCATGATATCCCATAGTTCTGGTAGATTCTGTTCATGATTTCTTACCATCTTCTCTGTTTGGTCAACTTTGTTTTCAAGATTAAATATTTTGTCTTCAATATCTGAGGTTCTGTCTTCCACATCTTCTATCCTATTGGTTATTACAATTTGCATTTCTAAGGTGGTTTCCTAGAGATGTTGGTGCTGTTGGTGTGGATGGCACTTTGAGAACCATCAGTCAGAATATTTTTTGACCTCTTGTAGTGTAAGATTATATGTATATGAAGCTAATATAAAACAGATTTTAGTTCGATGCAAAGAAATAGGGTCAGCAGTGGGGAGATGGCCAAGCAAAATCGTAAATGCATAGAATATATTTTCTTAGGACAAGCTATAAATTATAATATAATTATGTTAGTATTTAGTTGTAGATGGACACAATACTTTTATTTACTTTTATGTGGTGCTGAGGATGGAACCCAACACCAGGGCTCTACCACTGAGCCACAACCCCAACCCAAATTATACCTATTTTAAATAGAACATTTCATTATTTTTTTAATCTTCCTTTTTTTAATGTATTTAAATTTTTTTTTTTTTTTTTTGCGGTGCTGGGGATTGAACCCAGGGCCTTGTGCTTGCAATGCAAGCAGTCTACCAACTGAGCTATATCCCCAGCCCTTGTTTTAGTTTTTGGTGGTGGGTTGTGTGTTGTTTTTGTGGTGGTGAGGTTTGAACCCAGGGCCTTGTGCATACTAGATAAGCACTTTACCACTGAGCTGCCTCCCCAGCCCTTCCTTTTCATTATCTTTTCTCTTTTGCAGTTCTGGGATTGAACCTAGGGCTTTGTGCCTGCTAGACCAGCATTCTACCATTGAGCTGTAATCCCCCACACTTCCTATCTTTCTGGAGTAATATGATTAAGTGTTTGTGGTTCCATGCTTTAGGAACAGTATTTAGTTTACAAGCTTATTTTTTCCCAAATGAAGAAAGACTTTGCCACATTATAGACAAGAGTCTTGGCTTGCAAGTATAACATTGTTCTATTTTTGGGGGGAAATTTTCTAAATTTTATTTCCCAATTCTTCTATTATTTTCATAAATTATTTCTTAGCAGTTGATTTTTTTTTTTTTAATTTTGAGGTAACAAACAAAAAGAAGAAAATAAATACAATTTTGAGATAATTTCCAGCTTATAGAAGAGTTGCAAAAATAGTTATGGGGAGATTCTGTCTATTTTTCATCCAGCCTTTTTTTTTTTTTTTTTTTTGAGGTGCTGGAGATTGAACCCAGGGCTTTGTTCTTGTGAGGCAAACATTCTACCAACTGAGCTATATCCTTAACCCCTGCTTACCCTTATGTTAAACATCTTACATTACCTTGATCCAATACTGTTAACTAGAGTTTGTAACTTGCAGAATTTCACCAGTTTTTCCAGTTGTATATTTTTTTCTGGTTGACTACCCACACCAGGATCACATGGGGTTTAGTCAGTTGTGTCTCTGTAGTTTCCTCTGCTCTGTACCCTTTCCTCAATCTTTCATGTCTTTAACACTCAAAGAATACTGGACAGTTACTTTATTTTTTTATTTTATTTATTTATTTATTTATTTATTTTTTTATTGTATTTATTTATTTATTTTTATTGTAAACAAATGGGATACATGTTGTTTCTCTGTACATGGCGTAAAGGCATACCATTTGTGTAATCATAAATTTACATAGAGCAATGTTGTTTGATTCATTCTGTTATTTTTTCCCTTCCCCCCACCCCTCCCACCCCTCTTTACCCTCTATTGGACAGTTACTTTAAATAATGTCCTTCAATTTTGGTTTGTCTGACATTTTCTTATGATTAGATTTAAGATTTTGCAATACTGGGAATGATCTCACAGAAACAAATGTGTTCTCACTGCATCATATCTGGATGTACAGTAGTCCTCTTTTATCTGGAGACTATATATATTCCAAGACCCCAGTGGATGTCTGAAATAGTGGATGTTGCCAAACATTGTATATACTACAGTAGGGCCCCATATTTGTGGTTTTTACCCGTAGTTTCACTTTCTGAGGTTTTGCTTTTTCATGGTAAGCAAGAAGGGTGAGTGTAATAAAATATTTGGAGAGAGACTGAGAGATAGACTACATTCACATAATTTACCACATGATATCATTATAATTCTATTTCATTAATATAATTTATTATTAACATCTTACTGTGCCTAATTTATTTGTCACGATACTGGGGATTGAACCTATGGCCGGGCATATGCTAGGCAAATACTCTACCATTTAGCCACTCCCTACCCCTTTTTAAATTTTACTTTTGAGACAGGGCTTTACTAGGTTGCCCAGGCTGGTCTTGAACTTGTGATCCTCCTGTCTCAGCCCCTGGAGTAGCTGGGATTACATACTCAGCCTCAGAAAGTATTATTGTACTGTTCTCACCTATGATATATTTTTTTCTTTTCTTACTGAAAACTTTAACCTTTTCACAGAAGAGAAACACCATATGACTTCTCATTGTTATATCCAAATTGCCAGCATCCCTACTCTTGTGCCCTGGGGCCATTAAGTAAAATAAGGAGTGCTTGAACACAAACACTATAATACTACTGCAGTTGATCTCATAACTCAGATACTTTAACAGTTGGGTAGTATAGTGTATACAGTGCCGATATGCTGGACAGAGGGATGCTGGGCAAGATGGAGCAGAACTGAGGTTTCATTATGCTACTTAGACACACAACTGAAAACTTAAGAATTATTTTTCTCTGGGCAGGTTCGGTGACTCAGGCCTGTAATCTCAGTGATTCAGATGTCTTAGGCAGGAGAAGCCCAAGTTCAATACCAGCATGGGCAACTTAGTGAGACCCTGTCTTAAAAACAATAAAGAAAGGACCGGGATGTAATTCAGTGGTAGAGCATCCCTGGGTTCAATCCCTAGTACTGCAAGAAGAAAAATAAAGTTTTTTTTTCTGTAGTGTCCATTTGCTACTTTTGGACCATGGTTGACTTTGAGTAACAAATTGTGGGTAACAGTTTGAGTAACAAACTTTGAGTAACAAACAGAAATAAATAATTAAGTTTTCAGTTGTGTGTCTAAGTAGCATAATGAAACCTCAGTTCTGCTCCATCTTGCCCAGCATCCCTCTATCCAGCATATTGGCACTGTATACACTATACTACCCAACTGTTAAAGTATCTGAGTTATGAGATCAACTGCAGTAGTATTATAGTGCTTGTGTTCAAGCACTCCTTATTTTACTTAATGGCCCCAGGGCACAAGAGTAGGGATGCTGGCAATTTGGATATAACAATGAGAAGTCATATGGTGTTTCTCTTCTGTGAAAATTGTGGGTAGGAGGGGACAACTATACTTGATGGTGATGTTTTTCTCTAAGATGTGATTTTTAAAGGCAGTGGTAAATATAACCTTTCCAATTTCATCTTTGCTGTCAATGTTATCTTGCATATATGTGAGAAGAATATTTTGGTCAGTACTACATGCACATGTTTAATATAATTCCACATGTACACACACAATAAGAATCAAATAGCCAGCAATTTCCTGTCATACACCTCTCTGTTCGTGGTTGCTGCTCAAAAACAAATGGCACTTTCAATCTTTTTTAGCTTTTTTCTCGCCCAACATAGCTGTTAACTTATTATGGAAAATTAAACTTTTCTTAAAAATAAGAAAAAGATTTGTTTCACTTATACCACATTACACACACTACCCACACTCACACATTTTCCCTTCCCATACCTTTATTAGGTGCAACCCAAGCTTTATCAGTATTGTTAAGACTTCTCAATATAAATCAAAGATCCTTCCCGCTTCTGGTACTGGGGATTAAACCTAGGGGTGCTTTATCACTGAATTACATTCCCAGCCCCACTTCCCTTTTTTGAGATGGGATCTCATTAAGTCGTAGAGGCTGGTCTCAAACCTTAGATCCTTCTGCGTCAGCCTCCCAAATTGCTGAGATTAAAGATGTGCACCACCATGCCTGCTAAAGGATATTCTTTTTCTTTTTTTTGTGACAGGGTCTTTCTGTGTTGTCCAGGCTGGTCTTGAATTCCTGGGCTCAGGTGTTCCTCCTACCACAACCTCCTAAGGAGCTGGGTCTACATGTCTAAGCCACTATGCTGGGCTCAAAATCAAATATTTCTGTTTTAATTTTTTTAAATGTATTTTTTAAGTTGTAGATGGACATAATTCCTTTATTTTATTTACTTATTTTTATGTGGTGCTGAGGATCGAACCCAGTTCCTCACATGTGCAAGGCAAGCATTTTACCACTGAACTACAACCCCAGCCCTTGATTTTTGTTTTTTCTCTTCACAAAATACTCTCATTTTCTTTTACCCTTGCTCTTGCTTTCTCAGTGGCACCAGGATTGAACCCAGGGACACTCTACCACTGAGCTAAATCTCTAACCCTTTTTATTTTTTATTTTGAGACAGGATCTTGCTTAGTTGACCAGTCTGGCCTTGAACTTGTGATCCTCCTGCGTCAGCCTTCTGAACAGCTGGAATTACATGCATGTGCCACTGCTCCTGGTCTTCACAAAATACTCTCAGGGCTCTCCCTCTTCTTACTTCATTTAGAACCATTTCATTCAATGGTAAAGGCCTGCCCTTTACCATTTGCTTTTAAATTTTTATCTTTTATCTTACCTGTGTAGGAACTTCTGTCCCTGCATCCTTTGTTTCTCTCTTTTTTGGCTTATTCTTTCATTTTGGTAAAGTGCGGCTTATAGTAGCTTCCTGAAAAAAGGGGTATGAGAGACAACTATGAAAAAAATCATTAACTCTATATTCAAATGATAACTTAGTTGGAGTTATGATCATAAGCTAAAAATAATTTAATCTTTCCTTAGAACTTTTTTTTTTTCTCGTGCTACAGATTGAACCCAGGGCCTCATACATGCTAAGCATGCATTCTACCACTGAGCTATATCCCCAGGCCCTAAGCTTTCCTAGCTTTTTTTTTTTTTTTTGTATTGGGGATTGAACCCAGCATTTAACCACTGAGCCATATCCCCAGCCGTTTTTTGTATTTTATTTAGAGACAGAGTCTTGCTGAGCTGCTTAGGGCCTCACTGAGCTGCTGAGGCTGGCTTTGAACTCGAAATCCTCCTACCTCAGGCTCCTGAGCCTCCTGAGCCGCATGTGCACCATGCCTGGCCATCCTTAGCATTTTTAATGTATTGTTTCATTGTCTTATAGCTTTTTCTTAATCTTGAAAAGTTAGCGCCTCTCAGAGTCTTGTTATTGTTTTCCTGTACAAGCTTTTAGTATTTTTTTCTCACTTTTGTAGTTAAGATTTCAGTGTTGTATTAGTGGGGTTTTAGGAGGAAGTAGCAACAAATGCATTTATTCATTCTGTTTAACAGCAATTTTTTATTTAATAAAAACATAACTTTTAGCTGGGCATGGTGGTGCATGCATGTAATTCCAGTGACTTGAGAGACTGAGAGAGGAGGATGGCAATTTCAAATCCAGCCTTTGAACTTGACTCCTGATATCAGATTACTTCTTTATTAATTGGCAAGCCAAGCAGATATCTTGTGATTATCCCAAATTAAGACTCTCAGTATCCAGTGCAACAAAGATTATGTGCTGTTTGGTAAGATAGTATGAAATGAATAGAGGGAGTACCATTTGAAAGAAGGTATACATGGAAAGAATGAAATGCCTGGTTTTGTGAGGTGTTTTTTGCTTTGCACAAGTATGTAAATAACATTATTTTTGGTGTAATTTTATAGGATGATTTTTCAGGATTGTCACCATATGAAAGGAAGAGACTGAAGAACATATCAGAAAATGCAAACTTTTTTGCTTCTCTTCAGTTGTCTGAGGTTTGTGTGAAGTTTCTAATTAAAACTAAGATGCCATTCCTCCTGCCAGCAGGTCAATGAAATACTTGTAATATCAGTTTTCAGAGTGTTTGAGGGAAAACACAATTCAGAGTAAGTTTTGTGTAGGGACTATATGTGCCTGTTTTTTTTTTTTTTCTTTCTTTTTAAAATTATTTTTAGTTGTCAATGGACACAATACCTTTATTTATTTATTTTTACATGGTGCTGAGGATCGAACCTAGTGCCTCGCATGTGCTAGGCAAGCACTCTACCACTGAGCTACAACCCCAGACCCTGTGTCTGCCTGTTAAGAAACCTTTGAAAGCACTTCGAAAAATACCCTAACCCAAAGGTTCCCAGTGGAGTACAATGTTCAGTTCATGAAAAGAAAATGGAGAATGAATCTTTGATAAATCATGTTCTGAATCATGTTAATAGAAAGAGATTACCATATTTCTTTGATCTAAGGTATATCTTTTCACATTTTAGCATTTTTGTAATTGGTATCTTAAAACTAATTGGGAGACTGGGGATATAGCTCAGTTGGTGGAGTGCTTACCTTGCAAGCACAAGGCCTTGGGTTCAATCCGCAGCACCACATACAAACAAACAAACAAAAACACCTAATTGGAAGCTCCCCCTATTTTTGGTGGCATGTAAAATAATGGTGTTGTTATTGGTTGTGTCAGATTCAAAGAAACAGGTTATAAATGGTTATTTTAACGAAAGATACAGGAGAAGTAGGAGGTGTGGGTTGAAAGATGTGTGATGTAGGAGTGAGAGGACAAGTTTTGTTTTTATTTTTTATATATATATTTTTAAGTGCTAGGATTGAACCCAGGGACTCTTATGTGATAGGCAAGTGCTTTACCAATTAAGCTAATTCCCATTCTGTTTGTTTTTTAATCATAAATTTTAAGAATAGGTGAGAGTATACTTTTTATACATTTTATAGGGAACTTTAAGAATAAAAGGCCAGGTCTATGCTAATGTTTATAATCACAACAAAAGGTATTATTTACATTGATGTTTTTACAATGGGGGTAAAATTTCTGTGTGTGAAAAAATAGTTGTTTAGAAGGTGTAATTACCGCCACCAAAGGTGTCAAATCCTTGACTTTACTAAACAAGTAATTAGTTTCTCTGAATAACAGATTCCCAGATATTTGGTGTGTGTTTGCACAGGGTAGGGAGACAAATTTATTGAAGGATTAAATTGTTAAATCACTAACAATTGAAAATCTACACAATCTAGAATATATGATTTGATTTAGAAAAATATAACATTTTTTTCTGGAAAATAGCGAAGTAATTTTGCCAGTATAGAGGTTGAAGCTTGTGATTTGTAATAGTATATTTGAGTTAATATTGTATTTCATCATGTAAACTTACTAGCAACTTTGTCTAAAGTATTAGAATACCAGTATATTGGGCAGCATTATATACTTGCCTTTATTATGGATAGTATATTTATCTCATGTCTACCATCAAGAACAGGTATCCTATCTTAAGGATCTTTATTTGCTGAGTAGACCTTAATACATAGTTAAGCTATGTAGTTGTAAGATAGTATTTTTATATGTATGTGTATTTTGTGTCCTTTCAGTCAGCTGCCAGGCTCCGTGAAATGATAAAGAAGAGACAACCTCCTAAGTCCAAGAGGTAAAAGATTTAGTTTACCATGGCTACATCATGATATTTTGTTGAGTGGTTTTATAATCTGAAAAAGTGATATAGTAACCTTAGTAACAGATCAGAAATTCTGTAATTTAATCTTAATCCCTGTGAGATCTCTGAGGGAACTTTGTGGTTCTCATTCTCATAAAAAGAATGTGGAGCAAATAGAACCTCCAGAATTGAATTGTTTATATTTACTGTTGCTACGAATGGAGGAATATCTTTATTTCTACTAAATAAAGCTTTCCACCTTTTCCCTGGAAAATCATTATTCCTAAAGCTTCTCGGGAGCAGGGGGTGTAGTTAAATGGTATGGTGCTGGCTCTTGCCTCAAGTGTCATCCCAGTACTGCAAAAAACAATTACAAAAAAACCCTACTGGGATTGAACCCCTGGGCATTCTACCACTAGGCTTCATCCTTAACCCTTTTTATTTTGAGACAGAGTCCTGCTAAGTTGCTGAAGCTGGCCTTGAATTTTTGATCCTCCTTCCCAGCCTCCTGAATAGCTGGGATTATAGGCGTGTGCTCCTCACTGCGCCTGCCTCCTCCTTTCTTTTTATTTTTCTGACCATCCTTTTGCTTCTCAGTTTGTTTTTCCTTTCTTTTTTTTCTTCTGGGGATCAAACCCAGGGCCTTGTGCTTACAAGGCAAGCACTCTACCGACTGAGCTATCTCCCCAGCCCCTGTTTTTCCTTTCTTGGTCCTAGAATAAGGTAAGGGAATTGACATTTTATTGAATGTCTATGAAACACAATGCAATGAAATTAAAAGTTTGTCCTGTATTATTTCATTTAATTCTAAATGTGGTAAGTAATATATCCATTTGGTGAGTTAGAAAAAGGCTCAGAGACATAATTTTCCCAAGTTCAAAACAGCTTATAAATGGTAACTCTAGGATTCTTTTAGCTTGAATTGTTTCTTGCATTTTAGCAGCACCTACATACAAATGAGGAAACTAAAACTCTTGGTATCATTAGCTCATTTGTTTAGTGCTAGATACTAATGAAATGTGGTTTCAAGCATGAAGAGTTGTTATAGGAGTTAATACTGAAAAAACAGTATCACTGGTCTTGTTGCCAACTGATCAGTACCTTTACATTTGTGCTTTTATTTTATTTTTTCCTGTACTGGGGATTGAATCCAGCTTTATTGCTGAGACAGGGTGTTACTGAATTGCCCCGGCTGGCCTCAAACTTGAAATCCTCTCGCCTTAGCTTCCTGAGTAGCTGTGCTTACAGGCATGCACCACTGTGCCCTGTTTTCATTTTTTTTTTTTTTTAATAAGGAAAGATTAGTGGTTTATTATTAAATTACCTAACCCAGAGTTCTAGCACTTAGTAATTGTAAAGTAGTAATATCAAGTTACCAAGTGGTAGTATGGAAGTTATGTAATATAGAGGAAAGAGCACAGCCTTTAAAATTTAAACAAGTTTGAGTTCAATTTTTTTTTTTTTTTTCCTTTTTCAGGACTCTAGATTGAACCAGGACCTTGTATGTGCTAGGAAAGCACCCTGCTATTAGGGTATACCCTAGCCCCTGGATTCAAGTTTTGATTTAGCCATGTAGAGTTGTAGTATCAACTTTGGTTAATTTACATTTTTTTCCTTATCTGTAAAGTTGGCATTATATGATCCAGAGAGATTTAAATAAAAAATAACATATATATATAGTTGAAAACTTTATAGTAACACAAACCTCATCCATGTATCTGCATCTAAGTTCATAGAATTACAATATTTTTTTCTTTTTTATTTCCCCAGTACTGGGGATAGAACCCATGGGTGTTTTATCACTGAGCCATATACCTACCCCCTTTTTAAAATTTTGAGAGAGGTCTCAGTAAATTGCTTAGGGCCTTACTAGGTTGCTGAGGCTGGCCTCAAACTTCTGATCCTCCTGCCTCATCTTCCCGAGTCACTGAGATTCTAGGTGTGCACCACTGCCCCAGCAGAAATTATAGAAATTATAATATATTTAAGGGCCCCTGATAACAAACACTATGATGAATCATTTTGTTTTGCTTTTAGTACTATAATCCTAGCCCCAAATATGCTGAATTTTTCATTCTTTCATTTATGATTTTGCTATCTATGAATGTATCCTTAAATAATATATTGTTTTGTCCTTTTTTTTTTTTTGTCCTGGGGCTTGAACTCAGGGGTGCTTAACCACTGAGCCACATCTCCAGTTCTTTTTATTTTTTTATTTTGAGATAAGGTCTCATTAAGTTGCTTGGGGCCTTGCTGAGTTCCTGAGACTGGCTTTGAACTTGTGGTCCTCCTGCCTCAGTCTCTAGAGCCACTGGCATTATAGGTGTATGCCTCCATGCCCAGCTAATTTTGTCTATTTTTGATGTTTTATGTACAGTATGATGCCATTTTTAAATTCATCTGAGATTTTTTTTTGTTTTGCTTATCTTTACATGTTGGTTTAAAACATTCATGTTGGTGTATACAGTTTTATTTCGTTCATATTTTTCTGTTTTAGGATATTCCATTGTGTGAATGTGCTATAGTTTGTTCTACTGTTAATGGACAGCAGTTAAGTCATTTCCAGATTTTCATTATTATGAAGAGAGGTGCTCTGAATTTTTGTTCTTTTGCTGAAAGAGGGGCTTACATGTGCTAGGCAAGCACTTTTTTTTTTTAAGTATTTTTTTTAGTTGTTGATGAACCTTTATTTATTTATATGCGGTGCTGACTCAAACCCAGTGCCTCACACATGCTAGGCGATTGCTCCACCACTGAGCCACAACCCCAGCCCCCAACAAGCACTTTACTACTGAGTTATATACCTCTAGACCTTCCTGCAAATATTCTGTCTTTGATGTTATATGTGAGAGTTTTTTAAGGAGTGGGGTTCTCCAGGAGTAGATTTCTAGGGGGCTATTTGAAAGCCTAAATTATTCCATATGCTCATCCTTTTTTCAAAGATTAAATGAGGTAGTGAATGCTGAATGCTTAGTTTCTAGCATATAGTACATTTCTCTCTCTCTCTCTTTTTTTTTTTTTTCCCCTTTCAGTTTTGGAGATTGAACGCAATGGTGCTTTATCACTGAATTGTGTTCCCAGCTATTTTAAATATTTTTTCTTTCGATTTTGAGACAGGGTCTCACTAAGTTGCCCAAGCTGGACTAGAACTTGCTATCTTCCTGTTTCTGCTCCTGAGAAGCTGACATTACAGGCATGTGCCACCACACCTGGTTTAATATTCTGCAATAAATAATGATTATTACTAATTCCTCTGAACTTAGCTGTAGCTGAGTTGTTTTTTTTTTTTTTTTGTACTGGGATTAGAACACCCAGGAGCAGGGGCATTTTACCACTGCTCTACATATCTGGTTCTTTTTATTTATTTATTTGAGACAGGGTCTTGCTTAATTGCTTAGGGTGTTGATAATTTTGCTGAGACTGGCTTCAAACTTAGCCTCCCAAATTAGTGGAATTGCAGGTGTGTGCCACTGTGCCCAGCCATAGTTAATATTTTTGTATGTGAATTTATTGTTTTTGCAGTGATGGGGGTAGACTTGAGTATACTATGCAAGTGTTCTGCCATTGTGCAATACCCACAACACTATATAGCCGACATTAGAAGATGAAATATGAATTATCGGAAATAATTTGAGTCTTCTCTTTCACAAATATTTTTTAAAATGAACTGCTTTTTAAAAAAAAAAAAAAAGAGTCCCCAAAATATAGCTAAGTGGTAGAATGAATGTGTGAAGCCCTGGAGTTAATCCCCAGCCCTGAAAAAAAAAATTAAAATGAAAAATTAGTGCATAAAAAAATAGGGGACAGCTGGGCTTGGTCACTTATATCTGTAATCCCAGTGACTCGGGAGGCTGAGGCAGTAGGATTGCAAGTTCAAGGCCAGTTTGGGCAATTTGGATCCAGTCTCAAAAAAATAAAGACTGGGAAGTAGCTCAGTATGAAGAGTGCCCCTAGGGCTGGGGATGTAGCTCAGTTAGTAGAGTTCTTGCCTTGCAAGCACGAGTCCCTGGGTTCAATCCCCAGCACCACAGAGAGTACCCCTGAGTTCAATACCCAGTACCTTCAAAAGAAGTAGGGGATATGTATGACTTAGAAAGTAAACTATATGAAGGGAAATGCAATGAAACATTTAACTCTTCCTCCCATCCTTAGTTTTCTGGGCCTTCTTCCTAGAAGATACTACTGTTAATAGTTTCATATATTTTCCTTTATAGGTAGCCTGAGCATGAACAAATATATGTGTAACCTTTTTGTAAACATGTACTAGGTCTCACTTTTGCTTCTTATAACTTAAGAGTTCATTTTATTAGCACCCAAAGATCTGTTTCATTCATTTTCTTGTACTGGAGATTGAACACAGGGCCATGAGCATGCTAGGCAAGTGCTCTACCACTAAGCCATAGTTGCATATCTTTCTAGATATATGCCATAATATATTTTACATCCTTCATCTCCTCATGCTGAACTTTTAGGTTAGTTTTTTTTCAGAATTTTTCTTAAAATCTGGTGGATATACACACACACACACCCCTATGCAATGTGTAAATATATCTATGGGACCCTTCCTAGAAGTTATCTCCTTAATATGACTAAATGCATTTTATTTTTTTATGAGTATAGAATTTTTTCCCACTTCTTTAGAAAGACACCTAAGAAGAGAGAAAATGAGATTGGATGTAGAAGGTCCATGCGATTGCTAAAAGTGGATCCTTCAGGAGTTTCATTACCAGCAACTCCAGCACAGCCGACATTAGTAGAAGATGAAAATGTAAGAAAAAATGCAAATATAATATAATACTGAAAAGTTTAAAGTGTTTGAAACTGAAGGTTCTGAAAATAATGAGTTATTTGTATTTCATTAACTTAATACTTGAATGTTGTATGGTTTAATGCATAAGATTTCAAAGTCATAAAGATGATTATTCTGTATTTCTGCAGGACTTACCTATTATGGAGTTGTAGGTAAATTACTATAATTTATTTAACCTTTAAATGAAATAGTATCTATAAATTTCCTTACATTGTATTGAAAGCTTAGTAAATAATAAAAGGTAGTTATTAATGTTATTAATAAAATAATATAAGTGATGAAGGTTCCTTGCTATTGCTTAATCTCATACTAGTAGTGAGTGGAAACATTTAAAAAAATATTTTTATTAGTTGTTGATGGACTTTTATTTACTTACTTATATGCAGTGCTGAGAATCGAATCCAGAGCCTCACATGCTAGGCAAGCACACTACACTGAGCCACAACTCCAGGCCCAAGTGGAAACATTTTTGTTCTGTAAATAAGATGTGTAATTATACTTTTAATTCAAGGGCACCTATTATTTTTAACATTTTATATCTAAGTGCTTAATTATAAATTGGAAGATAGTACTAATTAGGTTGGTGCCTTGGGAGCTAATTGCAAATCAAGGTGGTAAGGAAAGCAGCATATTAGAATAGCTTCCAGATTTTTTCAAAGCCCTCACTCATGTTAAGAAACATATTTATGGACTGGTAATGTGCCTCAGTGGTAGTTTGCTTGCTTAGCATGTATGAGGCCCTGGGTTCAGTCCTTACCACTGCAAAAAAACAAAAAAACCACACGCACACACTTTTCTGAAGCAATAGTTTTGTGAAATGACATCTTTACTATTTGTGATGCATTTTGGTATTTTCTATTCTATTCTCATTCACTAAAGTTGCTGGTTTTGACAAATTAAAATGATTTCGTAGACTATTATTTGGTTACATTCTGTATTTTCTAAAACATTGGCGTAGAATAATAGCACTGAGTACTGAACTGAACTAATAGGAGTCCTTCCTATTCTAGTTATTGGCAATGTAACTTTGATAAAATTAACTTCTCTGAATTACTGTGTCTTTAAAAAGTGGTCTCATATAATGGGTTGTTGAGAGGGTTAAATAAGATACTGTGTTATGACATTGTAGGATAACTGTCATTCATTGATTTATTTTTATTTATATATATTTTAACTGATACATAGTTATTGTACATACTGTATGGGGTACAATGTGTAATTGCAATACATGTATATAATATGTAATGATCAGAATAAAATAATTGTATCTGTCATCTCAGACATATATTTCTTTGTTTTGGAAACATTAAAAATCTTTTCTATTATTTTCAAATATTAAATTAATTGTTGTTAGCCATAGTCGTCCTACTGTGCTATAGAACATTAGGAGTTATTCCTCTGATCCATCTGTAGCGTTCTACCCAGTAGCCCTCCTTTTTCCATCCCTCCCTCTTCCACACTTTTCCCAGACTCTGGTAACACTATTCTAGTCTTTACTTCTTTGGAATAAACTTTAGATTCCATGTATAAGTGAAAATGTGCAGTATTTGTCTTTCTGTGTGTTTTATTTTACTTAACATAATGTCCTCCAGTTTCACCCATGTTGCTGCAAATTAAAATTTTTCTTTTTAAAGTCAATAGTATTCCATTGTATATCTATAACATTTTCTTTTTTCATTTTTTGGTGGACATTTAGTTTGCTTTTATATCTTGGCTATTGTGAATAATTCTGCAAAGAACATATCTCCTCAACATACCGATTTCCTTTTCTTTGAATATATATCCAGTAGTGGGATTGTTGGATCATATGTTAATTCTATTTCTAGTTTTCTGAGGAACCACCATATGGTTTTCCATAATGGCAGCACTAATTTGCATTCATACCAACAGGGAATGAGAGTTCCTTTTTCTGCATTCTTGCCAGCATCTGTTATTTTTTGTTGGCATTCATTTATTGAACAATTATTTTTGAATGCCTATGATGTGCTACCACTGTTGTTGGTGTTGAAAGTAAAGTAGTGAAAAAACAGACAAATATCCTTTGCCTTTTTGAGTTTGTATTCTAGGGCAAGGAGAAAAATAATAAACTTTTTATTTTTATTTTTTATTTTAGCCTTTGTTACCTCCTGGGCCTTTAGAAATGATTCCTGAAAATCAAGATGACAACAATGAACTATTTAAAGAATTTCTGCAGACATGGGGTGAAATGAGCAAGGTATAACTTGGCAGTGCTTTTAGCTTTTAGTTAAGGAAATTTCCATGTGTATATTAACAGCACTTTGGTTTCTCTACATGTTTCAGACAAGTCGTAAGAACACTGAGAAGGGGCTATCCAGCATTAAAAGGTAAGTTAAAATTCCTTGCCTTCGTTTTACATTTTTGAGACATTTGAGCTATAAAAGATATATACTATTATAGGAAATTTTGAACATGAGGTGAAAAAATTGTCTCTGTATATTTACCCTAAAATAACTGTTGTTTTTGTTTTTGTATATTTCCTTTTAGGTGTTATCATATGTAATACCAATAGGATGTAAGCTTTATGAGGGCAGAGATTTTGTCTCAAAACTAGAACTGTGTCTGGCACATAGTATATATTCATTCAGTGTTGGAAAAAAATAAGTGAATTCACATTTTTACTTTATTGTATTCTAAAGTATATACAATTTTACATTATGCTTTTTTCATTTGTGTTATATGTTACTAGTCTTTAAAATTTTTAAATAATTGCATAATAATTCATTGAATAGGTGAAATTTACTTAACCTCCTTCTGCCCATTTAGAATTTGGGGTTTTTTTCCATTTAGTTTTGTGCAATTATATGTATGCATTTGTCGAAGTATGTCTATGACAGTGGATTCCTTCTCAGGATAGATTTCCAAAAGTGGATCTAATGAGTCAGATATTGTGGACTTTTTTATAGCTTTTAGTACATGCTATTAAATCATTTCCAAAAATCTTTTTTTCCCCTCCTGAAAATATTATATGAGTTCACTCTGCTGCTAGCGATACACGTGAGTGTGTGTGTTTATATTTTTAAAATTTTCAGTGCTGGGATCAAACCCTGACCCTCACATGCCAGGCAGTGCTCTACTCCTGAACTACAGCCCTAGACTGAGTAATATAAATAACTGTTGTCTCCTAATTTTTTACATCATCATTAAAATTATTAAAGGTAATTTTATAATTGAAAAATAGTACTTCACTATTTAATTTTATTTCTTCAGTTAATCAGGAGGTTGAACATTTTCCAACATTTATTTACTATGATTTTCTTTCTTGAATCATCTTTTACTTATTTTGACTATTGAGATTGGTTTTTACTTTTAAAATGTAACATTTTAACTTTGTAGCTACAAAGCCAATTTAAATGGAATGGTCATTAGTGAAGATACTGTTCATAAAGTTACCAACAGCTCAATATTCTCTGTGGCTCTCCACCCATCAGAAACTAGAATTTTGGTAGCGGCTGGGGCCAAACATGGGCAAATTGGACTTTGGGATTTGGTAAGTTATTACTACTTTTTTATAAAGGTATTCGAGTTTGACTGAAGCAAACGGTCTTAAGACGACTAGCTGAGAGACATTCATTTATACATATATCTTGAGATTGAATTGCTTTATGATTCTAAATTTTAGAAATGGAGAGGAATTAAATTTGTTTTATAGAACTTTAACATTTTTAGCTTGAATATCATTAGCCATCTGGCTATAAATTGACTGCCAGGAGACTTTAAATTTATATGTGAAAAAGCAACATAAAATTCTTAGTTTTTAAATTATGTTTAAAATATGGTCTACTGTGATCTAAATGTTGTATCCCTCCCAAAATTCATATGATGACTTCCTAACCCCCAAGGTAATGGTATTAGGAGGTGTGGGGCCTTGGGAGGTATTAGGTCATGCATGGATGGGATTATTACCCTTATAAAAGAAACCCAATAGAGACCCCTTTCCTCTTCCACAGGGACACAGCGAAAAGGGACCATCCATAAACCAGAAAGTAGGCCTCTGATAGACACCACATCATTCAGAACCTCGATTTTGATTTTGGACTGCCTAACCATCAGACCTGAGAAATAATTTTCTGTTTTTTTTTTTTTTTTTTTTTTGTATTTTTGATATTGGAAATTGAACTGAGGGTTGCTTTACCACTGAGCTACATCCCCAGCCCTTTTAATTTTTCTTATTTTGAGAAACTAATTAAAATTGAAATTCAGTTCTCAGGCACATTGCAAGTGCTTAATAGCTACATTTGGCTAGTGAGTAACTTATTACCTATTGGATATTATGTATGTAAATCATTTTGGTCACCTTAGAAAGTTCTTTTGGACAGCACTTTTTTCCCCCAGGTGCTGGGGACTGAACTCAAGGGCACTCGACCACTGAACCACATCCCTAGCTCTATTTTTTATTTTATTTAGAGGCAGGGTCTCACTGAGTTGCTTAGTGCCTTGCTTTTGCTGAAGCTGGCTTTGAACTCGAAATACTCCTACCTCAGCCTCCCGAGCTGCTGGAATTACAGGCAAGCACCGCCATGCCTGACTAGACAGCACTTGTGTGGAGCAAATTAATAAGAATATTAATTCAGCAGAAATAAAGCTGAAAGATGAGATTATAAAATAACAGAATGAGATGAAAAAGATGATCATAAAAAGGAAACATTGAAGATTAATGAAACTAATAAATTAGATGAAAGCAAGGAACAGAATAGCTACTACTAAAAATTGATTTGGAGACATTATAGGAAGGATTAAGATACCTTAAACAGATGAAAAAGCCTTAGAGAGAAGCCAAAAGAAAGACAGTCAAAGATGATCCAACAAATGGAACAAAGTATATTGAAAAAGAACTTTTTCTGAAGTGAAGACAGAATTGAATTGGCAGCTGAAGGTGTACCCATGTTCTAGAGAAATTTGTAACTTAATGGATAAAGAAATCTTCAGGTTAAAAAACCAAATTCAATGTGAAAAGCCTGACTTGTTTACAGCAATATTTACAAAGTTCTGAGAGAGAAAGATATATGGCCTTGGAATACTTACCTAGCTAAAGATACTGTTTTTGCATAATGGCAGCAGGTAGATTAAAAAAAAAAATTAAGAAATATTTGAAAAAATTCAAGACCTATGCATGAGTTTCTCTGGAAAAACTGCTTGGTAGCAAATTCTGACTAAATCAACCCTACCATTTGGGAGGCTAAGGCAGGAGGGTGGAAAGTTTAAGGCCAGCCTAAGTAACTTAGAGAGACCCTGTGTCAAAATAAAACGGGCTGGGGATGTAGCTCAGTGGTAGAGCACTTGACTAGCAAGTGCAAGGCCTTGGGTTCAGTTCCAGCACTGCAAAAAAAAAAAAAAGTAAACTAAAATTAAGAATTTAGGAATGAGGTTGGGGATGTAGCTCAGTGGTACACTTCTTGCTAGCATGTGTTAAGACCCTGGTTTTGATCTGTCTCTCTCTCTCTCTCTCTCTCTCTCTCTCTCTGTCTTTTTTGGTTTACTGGGGATTGAACTCAGGGGTGCTTAACCACTGAGCCACATCCCCCGCCCTTTTTAAAATTTTATTTAGAGACAGGTCTCACTGAGTTGCTTAGTGCCTCCCTTTTGCTGAGGTTGGCTTTGAACTCACTCATGATCCTCCTGCCTCAGCTTCTCGAGCCCCTGGGATTACAGGAGTGCACCACTGTGCCTGGCTGGTTTTGATTCATGTGCTTAAAAAAAAAAAAAGGAGCCGAAAAGCTTAGGAATTGATGGTGAGCACTGAATTCACTCAAATGCTGAACTAATGTTAAATGTTAAACAGCCATAGGAATTACAGTTATAGAACTCAGTATAAGGTTAGATGAAATAAAAATAATGTAACAAAATATGGAAATGGGGGCTGGGGAGATAGCTCAGTTGGTAGAGTGCTTGCCTTGTAAGCACAAGGCCCTGGGTTTGATCCCCAGCACCCCCCAAAAAATATATGGAAATGGACGGAGGATAGAGGAAGAGAGAATAATGTTCTTAACTAGTAGAAACTATCTAAAAGGTGAGAGTTTAAAAAACAAAAAGTGTGCCAGGTGCGGTGGTGCACTGCTATAATCCCAGTGGCTTGGGAGGCTGAGGCAGGAGGATTGTGAGTTCAAAGCAGCCTCAGCAACTTGCTTGCCCTAAGCAACTCAGTAAGACCCTGTCTCTAAATAAAATACAAAAAAGGATTGGGGATGTGGCTCAGTCATTAAGCACTCCTGGGTTTAATCCCCAGTACCAAAATAAATAAATAAAAAGTGTAATGACTATAGCTGCTTTATGTTTTACTTTTTTTTCCTTTATAGGAGACAATATATCTTGTGAAGAATTATCTGAAGTTCAAAAATTTCCTTGGCCTCATTTTCTTTTGTTATTTTGAAGTATAGTTGAATTCAGTACTATTAAAAAATGGCATATACAACATGGTCCTATTTTTCCTAAGTTTCTTCATTGTCTCTGTTATTCTAACTGCATAGGAATGTATGCAGGAATGTATAATGGTCACTCAATATTTTGATAATCGATTAACTTTGGATTTGTTGTGATTTTTTTTTTTTTTTTGAATTTTCATCTTTGTACATTTCTGTATTGTTTCTTTCTTTCTTTTTTTTTTTTTTTTTTTGTATTGGGGATTGAACCTGGGTACTTTTTACCACTGAGCTCCATACCCTGTTTCCTTTATTTTTATTATTTTCTGTGGTGCTGTGGATTGAACCCAGGGCCTTGTATTTGCGAGGCAAGCACTCTACCAACTGAGCTATGTCTCCAGCCCCTATACCTGTTTCATTTTGAGATAACATCTCACTAGGTTGCTTATAGCCTTGCTAAGTTGCCAAGGCTGCCTTTGAACCTGTGATCCTCCTGTCTCAGTCTCCCAAGCTGCTGGGATTATAGATGTGCTCCACACTGCCCAGCCCATTTTAGTTCTTTTTTTTTTTTTTTTTTTTTCTGTTTTTTTATTGTAAACAAATGAGATACATGTTCCATTTTAGTTCTTTATAACAACAGATAGTTTTTTTTTCTAGAAAATAAATGTTATAAACAATATGCTAAGATGTCCATAGTTGTTAACTCTGCATAAGAAAAAGAATGTGATCATATCATAACTTTTTGTTTGTTTCTTTCTCTCTTCCTTGTAAAAAATAATCCTCTTATTTTTAAAATTTAAAATAAAAGAGAAAACAAATTTGACTATTTCAGAGCAGACTAAGTCAGATTTGGAAGTCATCATTGCTCTGGTTTGTAATATGGTATAGGAACCCAAATCTGAAAAATGATTTCTTAGGAGTTGGTAATCCAATTGAATAACGGCTAATCCTCAGACATAGTGATATTAGTATGGAAATTCAAATACATGAATTTTCATGGTGTATTTAGTAGACAAAATACTTTCAAAACTGTAATTTTTCTGCCAGGACCCAATACCTTACGAAAATCATACTAATAGCTCACATGGTGATGTATGCTTATAATCTCAGCTAGCTAGGAGGCTGAGGTGGAGTGATCACAAGTTGGAGGTGAGCCTGGGCAACATAGTGAGACCCCATGTTTAAAAAAAAAAGTTATACTGAGAATGGTGTTAATATTATTTAGAAGCCCACTTGGAAAGCAAAGTATTAATGGTATTGATACTGTAATAATGAATTAATGTTGCATATGAAATAAAAAGTAGATATCTCATTTCCTGAGGATTTCTTCTTGTGAAGTCATAATAAGCATGATTTTTTAAAAAAATAAATTTTTGAGACAGTCTTTCTATGTTTCCCAGTCTGGTCTCATAACTCCTGGACTCAAGTGAGCCTCTTGCCTGAGCCTTCTGAGTGCTGGGGTAGTATGAAGATTCATACTACCATACCTGGCAGAAGCAGTGATATTTTCTCCCCTTGTTGTAAAGAAACTAGTTTGCTATTTGCAAAAAGCTGGACGCTTAACATTAATGTGACTTGTTGGACTGAAAAATTATAATTTTGAGGGTTGGGGTTGTGGCTCAGTGGCAGAACACTTGCTTAGTATGTGTGAGACACTTTATTTTTTTAGTCCTGCAAAAAAATAAATAAAGGCATGCCATCCATCTGTAACTACAAAATTTTTTTAAAATTATAATTCTGAGAAAATTAAAAATTATGAGAAAATAATTAAAATTATAATTAATGTCCATTCCTAATTCTGACTATCTGAATGGGAGAGTGGTTATAGTGATAGACTTAAGAAAAAAACAATATAATCCAGGTGTAAGTACTTTAATTACATAATATAGTAAATATATACTTTTCATTAGTTTTTATCTCTTCCTTAACTTCCACCTTTTTCAGACCCAGCAACGAAAAGAAGATGGAACATATGTTTTTTATCCCCACAGTCAACCCATTAGCTGTCTTTATTTCTCACCTGCCAATCCAGCCCACCTACTATCACTGAGCTATGATGGCACATTACGATGTGGGGATTTTTCCAAGGCTATATTTGAAGAGGTAAATGTGAACGTGTTTATATACTGACATCAGATGATATTCTGGATTCTCTATAAAATACGAGTGATTTTTTATATCAGACTTTGAAAAGTGGTACAGCCTAGGGACTAAGTTCAAGTCTCAGACCATCTATTACTAGTTGTATGACCTTGACAAGTTATTTAATTTCTTCGTGTCTCAATTTCCTTAGTTGTAGAATGGAATAGTCATAGTATCTACCTTATAGGGTTGTCAGAAGGATTAAATGAATGATTGCAGATAAAGTATTTAGATCAAGCATAGTACATAGTGTTGGCTTTTATTTTTTTTTAATTTATTTTTAATTTTTAAAAATTATTTTTTATTTTTTAAGAGGTAGGGTCATGCTGTATTGCACAGGCTGGCCCCAAACTCCTGGGCTCAAACAATCCTTCTGCGTTAGCTTCTTGAGTAACTGGAACTACAGGTATATATCACCACACCTGACTATTCATATTCACTCTTATTATTTGCAGACAGAATTTTAAGTAAAATAACTTCTTAATTTTGGGGGAAAATACTGGAATAATATTATTTTATTTGTCCTTCCTGCCCTTCAGACATGAATTTTGTAGAAATGAGTCTTACACATGACATAAAGGGCAATAGAAAAATTCCTCACATAATGGTACTATATTATGCATCCCTAAAACTTTTGGTGTATAACATAATGCAGAAATTATAAAATTTAATTTTCTTTTTTTTGTGATACTGGGAATCACAAATTTTGAGACAGGGTCTTGCTAAATTGCTCAAGCTGTCCTCCCACTTGCAATTTTCCTGCCTCAGACTCTCAATTAACTGGTATTAGAGGAGTATGTCACTGTCTTTGGCCTAAAATTTGATTTTTCCTAATCTTCTAGCTAAGATTTAACATGTGTCTCTTTTTTTTGTTTTGTTTTGTTTTGTGGTTTTTTTGTTTTTTGGGTTTTTTTTGGTGCTGGGGATTGAACCCAGGGCCTGGAACATGCTAGGCAGGTGTTCTAACACTGAGCTGCATCCTTAGCCCAGATTTAGCAGGTCTTGTATGTTTGAAATATGATGGTGAAGCAGTTAGCCCAGCTGTTTTGATCTGGTGAGGTTAGAATTGAAAATTGCTATTGGCTGTTGTATTTGTACTCTGCAGGAAATAGAGACCCAAGGGATGTTTATTCAGAACACCTTGGGCCAAGTTTATTTATAACTACCTTTTAAGGGGAAGTCTTGTTTCTTGGCTGGTTTAAACAATGCTAGTTAGATTAAGTTTAAGCTTAAGTCTGCTTAAATTTAAGTTGAATGATACTCATGAATCCTCCCTGAGACACTGCCTAGATTGACTACTGCTTGGAGATTTTCTAATTCATTTGATTTCTGGCATGACAGGTCTGAAACTCCTAAAGGCCTGAACAAAATATTTGGATCTCATTGCTCATATTTTGGTCTAGTACTTAAATATCTATTTAATAGTATTATTTAAGATGAATTTTCAGATTTGTTTAATCATGTCAGATTTCCTCAGTAAGAGAATTCTTGCAATTTGAACTTTTTTTTTTTTTTTTTTTGCTCTATTTAGTTATACATGAGAGCAGAATGCATTTTGATTCATTGTACACAAATGGAATACACCTTTTCATTTCTCTGGTTGTACATGATGTAGCATCACACCATTCGTGTAATCATACATGTACATAGGGTAATGATGTTTGTCTCATTGCACCATCTTTTCTTCCCCTGCCCCCTCCCCAATTTGAACTTTTTTAAAATTTGGATTTTAATCTTCATGAAATTTAGGATTATTTTAGATGTAGGTTTCATCATTCATTTTTTAGAAAAAATTTTTTACTTGTATATGTACATAATGCCTTTATTTTTATGTGGTGCTGAGGATGGAACCCAGTGCCTCACATGTTAGGCAAGTGCTCTACCACTGAGCTACAGCCCCAGTCCTCATCATTCATTCTTTCATTTATTGAAGTAATTAATTTTTGTAATGGGGATTTAACTCAGGGGCATTTTAACACTGAGCTACATCCCCAACCCTTATTTATTATATTTTTATTATGAGATAGGGTCTTGCTAAGTTGTCATGGCTGATTTTGAACTTGTGATCCATAGCCTGATTAACTGTCAAGAATTTTAATCTAACAAGTATGCTACCATATATCTTAGACTTTGTTGGCAGAGTTACTTGTTATATTGAGATTTAATTTCAGTTGGGTAGAATTCATACTCAGTTCATTTCCTGCTAAATTTCACAGGGTAGATCAGGAACAGATTTATTGGGTGTAAGAGATTTAGGAGATAGCCCTGATATGGGTAGATGAGCCATTTGATGGTAGACAAGCCTCAGAAGTGATCACTACCTTTGTTTCCGTTTTGTCCTGAGCTTCCTGTGTGGATCAGTGAGGTTATTTGAGTAAAACTAATTTATAATTCTTTTACTAAGAATTTATGCATTGATTTTAAGAGTGTTATATAAGCTGATTGTTATTTATATCTTTAGGTATATAGAAATGAAAGAAGTGGCTTTTCCTCCTTTGACTTCTTGACAGAAGATGCTTCCACTTTACTAGTAGGACACTGGGATGGAAGTATGTCACTGGTGGATAGACGGACACCTGGAACTTCTTTCGAGAAACTAATTAGTTCTTCTTTGAGAAAAATAAGAACTGTTCATGTCCACCCAGTGTACAGACAGTATATCATGGCTGCAGGGCTGAGGTATGTTCTTCTGAAAATGTTGTGATTTAGTCCTTTTCATGTCATGAATACATGGTTTAGTTTGGTTGTCAAACACATCTGACTTTTGTGATACACAAAGGCCAAATAATGTTCCTTTTTTCACTAATGAGGGCTTTTTCCTTTTTTTTCTTTTCTTTGTTTTGGTGGTGCTAGGGATTGAACCCAGGGCCTTGTGCATGCCAGGCAAGCATTCTACCAACTGAACTGAACTCAGTGAGACCCTGTCTCTAAATAAAATACAAAAAAAGGGCTGGGGATGTGGTTCAATGGTTAAGTGCTCCCGAGTTCAATCCCCAGGACCAAAATGAAATGAAATGAAATGAAATGAAAAAATAAAATAAAATAATAAAATAAATAAAAATAAAAAATAGATAAAAAATAAAATAAAATAAAATAGTATGGGATCTGTAACTTGACTTGTGCTGCCTTTTTTCTTGGAGAGATTAAAAAACCAATTCTATGCCTTCAAGTAACAAGTATCTGCTCTAATTTTGGAATTTTTCTAATATTTTCCTTTTCATCTGTACCAATAACTATTTAAAATTAAAACAGAAAATTAGGGGGTTATTTCTTAAATGTTCTTCCATGTAGCAAGTATTTGAGTGTCTAACTTATGTTCAGCCCTGTTCTAAAGGCTCACTACATGTACTGTGGCAACACTAATAATTTTTCCTCCCATTGTAGGGATATTCATATTTATGACATCAGGCACCTGAAACTCAGGGGAAGCCAGCCTTTGATTTCTTCCACTGAACACAAGAAGAGCATTGCTTCTGCCTATTTTTCACCTGTTACTGGTAACAGAGTAGTGACCACATGTGCTGATTGTAAGCTGAGGTAAATTCAGAAGGTAGAAATATGGTTTTAAGGAATCTAAAGAGTCTGTAACTATGTGTTGGTAAACCAGACACTTTATTTACTGCTGTTCCTATTTAATCACTAGTGTGACTATTTTGTAGCCATATCAAGGTTCCCAGAAACCAAAGACTATATCTATATCTATAGATACATCTATCTATAGATACATATATATATACACACATATATATATATTTTTTTTTTTCTTTTGGTACTGGGATTGAACTCAGGGACATCAACCACTGAGACACATCCCCAGCCCTGTTTTGTATTTTAGTTAGAGATGGGGTCTCACTGAGTTGCTTAGTGCCTCACTTTTGCTGAGACTGGCTTTGAACTCACGATCCTCCCACCTCAGCCTCCCAAGTAGCTGGGATTACAGGGGTGCACCACCATGCCCAGCAGCAGTTTTTGAGTCTAGGAGATTTCCTTGAGCTTGGAAAAAGTCTATAGCTATCCTGGGGAGTTGATGGGCAGGCTTTGTTTTTCAACACTGAAGAAGCCCCAAAATCCCAGTGAAACCAGGGTGTGTGTCCTCTTAGAAAGGAGATAATTTTAGCATAGGGAGATGATCTTACTTTGGGGACTAGATTCTACATTATAAGTGAAGTGTTGAATGGAAATTGCAGACAATGGACAGGCAGAAAACATAGCAAAAATTGAACTTCTTTACAAACTAGTGGTTATGGTTCTAAGGGCTTTGGTATTTTTCTAAAACTACTTCCTAAAAATTGATTTTAAAATCAGTTGAACAAAAGTCAGAAAATAATATCCCTTGGAATTGAACCCAGAGGTGCTCTACCACTGAGCCATATCACCAGCCCTTTTATTTTTTATTTTGAAACAGGGTCTCACTAATTTGCCCAGAAGGGGCAATCCTTGAACTTTCAAACCTGCTTAGCTTCCAGAATAGCTGGTATTTCAGAAGTATGGCATCATGCCCAGAAGGAATGCCAATTTAAAAAGATGTGGAGGTACCTATAGTTCTAGCTACCTGGGAGGCTGAGGTGGAAAAATCACTTGAGCCCAGGAGTTTAGGGCCAGCCTGGGCAACCTAGTAAAATCCCATCTCTTAAAAGAAATAAAGAAAAAAAGATGTGGAGAATGTTAATGCAACCAGAATGGAAAATAATTTTGCTTGAAAAGAACAAAATTTGTTTAAAATTGCTGCTCAGGAGGCTGAGGCAGGCGGTTGTGAGTTCAAGGCCAACCTGGGAGACATAGCAAGATCCTGTCTCAAAAATAAAAAATGATAGCTGACACAGTGGTGCATGGCTGTAATCTCAATGATTTAGGAGGCCAAGGTAGGAAGATTACAAGTTTGAGGCCAACCTTAGCAACTTAGTGAGACCCTGGAATGAAAAGATAGTGGAATGAATCTGACATAACTTTCCTGTGTACATATATAAATACAGCACAGTGAATCTCACCATTGTGTACCTCCGTAAGACTGGGGTCCTAATTAGGAAAAGGTATATTCCATGCTTGTATAATTATATCAAAATGGACTGTACTATTCTGTATAACTAAAAAGAACCAATAAAAAGAATAAATAGGGGGCTGGGGAGATAGCTCAGTCAGAGTGCTTGCCTTGCATGCACAAGGCCCTGGGTTCGATCCCCAGCACCACAAAAAAAAAAAAAAAAAAAAAAAAAAAAGAAATAAAAATAAAAGAGAGCTGGGGTTGTAACTCTGGTAAAGCACCCCTGGGTTCAATCCTCAATTCCATTCTGTAATAACTAAATAAATAAATTCTCAATACTGAAATAAATAAATAAAAATAAATAAATAAAAAATAGAAACTCTGGGGATGTAGCTCAGTGGTAGAGTGCCCCTGGGTTCACTCCCCAATAACACTGAGGTGGTTTTGGGGGAGAAGCAAACTCTTCAGTTTGAGTTTTACCTTATGTAATTTTGGGATTCATTCAACAAATATCTGTTGAATATATACCTTGGGTCAGGGTCAGAAATGGCACCTTATGGGGCTGGGGTCGTGGCTCATGTGGTAGAGAATTTGCCTGGCATCTGAAAGGCACTGGGTTCGAGCCTCAGCACCACATAAAAATAAATAAAAGGGTGTGTCTGTCTACAACTAAAAAAATATATATAAATATTAAAAATTTTTTTTAAGAGATGGCACCTTATCTCTGAAAGTTTTTGGAATGGCACCAGTTAGGAAGAGCACCGTCTGCAATGTGTGACAGATGCCCAATTAGTTTCTTACACAGTATGTGAGCATTACCAGAAGATGAAGGGAGTCACTAGGGAATGACACCCCTGTGTACCATTTCCATAGTGCAGTTTCTTTAGGTTTGAGCTACCTATTTGTCCTATTCCTGTTCATTTACACTGCTGAGTTTACTTTTGTTACATTAACCATTAATGATTTGGCTTTCTAGTATTCTAGTGCCAAGTAAGTACATTGTAACAGCTAAGCACAATGAGAAGGGGAGATGGTAGTGATGTGTTTGGTTTCCTTCTGGCACAGTTCTTAGTGGAGGCTTCTGGACCTCTTGGGTGCTGGCCCTTCAGCAAATTGGAAATGACACTATCAGGCCCTCAACTAATGAGTTTTGTAGGGAACTTGCTCTTGATACATGTGTGTACTTTAAGGTAATTTGTATTTTCAAACCACATCCCTGTGTTATGTCCCTTATTATTGTTGAGTCCAAATATAATTTTAGAGTCCAGATTATCAATTTAGGATGTACATTTTAAGTTTGATGTACTAGTATTTAAATAAATTATCTCTACACTAAACCATAAATACTGGATTTTATAATATTCCTTATAATTTTATAATATTCCTTTTGTTCAATATATCTGCTGAGGTTAGAATCTGATCCTATATATTTTATTTATTTAAAAAATATTTTTAGGTGTTGATGGACACAATACCTTTATTTTACTTATTTATTTTTATGTGGTGCTAAGGATCAAAACCAGTTCCTCACGTGTGCACGGCAAGCACTTTACCACTGAGCTACAACCCCAGCCTGTGATCCTAAATATTTTTAAATAACTGTATTTCATACAATGAACCAATGGAATGTTTTGTTAAATACACTGATGCTATTTTGGGAAAATTTCCAGAAATAATAAAAAGATCTATTCTGGATCATTATTTTGCAGAATCTTTGACAGCAGCTGTATTTCTTCCCAGATTCCTCTCCTTACCACCATCAGGTAGGTTTCCATATGCCAAATAACATAGATACTGGATTGCTCTGAACTACTTGTTGGATGGCATAAGTTAGACATCTGACTGTTAAAGAGTTGTAATAGGCCTGATTTTTGTATTACATTGTATAAGTGTCCTACTTTTCTAGTTCCTGTCCAGAAGAGCTCTTGCTTCCAGGTTGCCTGTGTCTATAAAGAGGTTCAGTCTCTTTTAGTTGGTAGCTGTTCTCTGCAGGTGGAAGTTATTTTTGGTTAAGGTTAATGACTTTATTCTGACCTGAATTACTCATGTTACCTTATTAAAGAAGACTCTTAACTACTCATTTGGTGATGGGCTGTCTGAAGCTCTATTTATTTGTGCTTGTTTATTCTGGGCTTGAGTACCTTCCCCATCTTCCTACTTACTTTATTTCTTTGATTACCTTCTTTTTCCATCTGTTGCTTGGGGGCAGAGGTGGGGGAGGGGGAGAGGGAGAGGGAGAGGGAATGTGTTTCTTATATTCAGCTTTACAATATGCCTTCTCCCTTGATAACCCCTTTTATTAGTATTTATGAAGTTGGGGATAGGGTGTGTGATTGTCGCTTTGTGAGTTTACATATTTGTTTATTTTTTCTCACTTAATTTTCTTTCCTATACTTTATGTTCTAGCTTATAAGTTTCCTTTTTTCATATTCACAATTTACTCAATTGACAAAAATTGTACATAGGCTGAGCACAGTGGTGCACACTTGTAACTCCAGTGACTTGGGAGGCTAAGGCAGGGAGGATCGTGAGTTTAAAGCCAGCCTCAGCAACTTAGGGAGGCCCTGTCTCTAAATAAAATTCAAAAAAGAGCAAAGGATATGACTCAGTGGTAGAGTACCTCTGGGTCCAATCCCCAGTACCCTCCCCAACAAAAAAAAAGTACATATTTATTTTGTATAATGTTTTAAAATATGTTTATATTGTGGAATGGCTAAATTGAACTAATTTGCATATGTATTACTTCACATACCTTTTTTTGGGTGAGAAAAAAAAACTCAGTGATTTTGAAGAATACAACACATTGTTATTAACTCTAATCATCATGTGTACAATGGATCTTTTGAACTTATTTCCATTGAGATTTTGTGTTCTTTGACCAACATCTCCCAGCCCTTCCCCCCATCAGCTTCTGTTAACCATCATTCTAAGTTAAACTTTTTTAGATTCTTCATGTAAGTGAAATCATGTGGTATTTATTTTTCTGTGTCTGGCTTATTTCACGCAACATGTCTTCCAGGTTCATGTTGTTGCAAATGACAAAATTCCTTTCTTTTTAAAGACTGAATGGTATTGCAGTTGTGTGTATTTGTACACCACATTTTCTTTATTCATATGTTAGTTGATGGACACTTAGACTGATTCAGTAGTCATGGCTATTGTGAATAATGCTACAATGAACATGGGAATGCAAATATCTGACTTACCGATTTCATTTTCTTTGGATATATACCCAGTAGTGAGATTGCTGGATCATATGGTAGTTCATTTTTAAAATAGTTTGAGGAACCTCATACTGCTTTCTATAGTGGCTGTACCAGTTTACATTTCCACCAACAGTGTATAGGGTTTTTTTTTCCTCTACATCCTCTCCAACATTTATCTTTAATTTATTTTTTCTGTGCTGGGGATCAAACTTGACCTGGTGCTTGCTAAGCAGGTACTCTACCACTGAGCTGTACCCTGAGCCCTATCTTATCACTTTTGATAATAGCTGTTTTAATAGATGTGAGGGGATATTTTATTGTGGTTTTAATTTGTATTTTTCTGATTTACTGATGTTGAACTTTTAAAAACATATCTGTTGGCCATATATACATCCTCTTTTAAGAAATATCTATTCACATCCTTTGTCCATTTTCTAATTGGGTTATTTATTTTTTATCGATTTGAGTTCCTTATGCATTTTGGATATTAATCCTCATCAGATATATATTTCTTCCATTTTGATTTCCTTAGTTGTGCAATAATTTTTTAGTTTGATATAATTTCATTTATTTTTGCTCTTTTGTTGTTTTTGGTAACAGGGATTGAACTTGGGTGCTTAACCACTGAGCCACATCCCCAGTCCTTATTTTTTATTTTGAGATAGGGTCTTGCTAAGTTAATTAGACCCTTGCTAAGTTGCTGAGGCTGACTTTGAATTTGTAATTTTCCTGCCTCAGCCTCCCAAGCCACTGGGATTACAAGCATGCACTACCATGCCTGATTCATTTTTGCTTTTATTGCCTGTGCTTTGGAGTTCATATCCAAAAACTCGTTCTCCAGAATAATGTTATGGAGCTTTCCCTTGTGTTCTTCTAGTAGTCTTCCGGTTTTAGGTTTTGCATTTAAATCTTTAATCCATTTAAATAGATTTTTGTATATAGCAGTGATCCAAATTTTCATTCTATAGGTGAATATCTTATTTTCCTAATATCAATTATTGAGGAAACTGTCCTTTCCCCATTGTGAGTTCTTGGCATCTTTGTCAAAAATCAGTTAACCGTATATGGTGTGAATTTATCTCTGGGCTCTGTATTCAGATCCATTTGTCTGTCTATCTGTTTTTATGCCAATACCATGTTGTTAACTACAGTGGCTCTGTAGTATATTTTGAAGTCAGGCAGTGTGATGCTTCAGCTTTGTTTGCACAAGATTCAGTTGGCTATTTGGGTTCTTTTGTGTTCACGTACAAATTTTAGCATTACTTTTTTCTATTTTTGTTAAAAATGTCCTTGGAATCTTGATAGAGATTCCATTAAATCTGTAGATTGAGCAGTATGGACAATTTTAAAATACCAGTTTTTCTAATCTATGAACACAGGATATCTTCACATTTATTTATGTCTTGTTCAATTTTTTTTTCATCAGTGTTCTATAGTTTTCAGCTTATAGTTCTTTTTACTTCTGTCATAATCTATTTTCCATTGTTAACAATAACAGGGACTGGAGGTTTATAAAGAAAAGAGATTTATTTTGGTTCAGGGTTTTGGAGCCTGGGAAGTGTAAAAGTATGATCCTGGCATCTGCTTAACTTCTGGTGAGGGCCTCACACTGCTTCAACTCATTATGGAAAGCAGATGGACAAGCAGGTGCCAGTGAAAGAGACAAAATACAGAGGTGGGCTTGCTTTGTACCGATCTGCTCTAGCAGGAACTAATGTGGTTCCGAGAGAGTGAGGACTCACTTATCCAAGAAAGGTATTAATCCATTCATGAGACCTATACCTCCATGGCCCAAATACTTTGCATTATATCCACCATCCAACACTGCTGCAGTGGTAATCAAGCTTCTACAGGAGTATACAAACCACAGCAACCTTCCTGGTTAATTACATTTAATCCTGAAAGTGGGTACGGTGGTGTGTGCTTGTAGTCCTAGCTATAACCTGAGGCAGGAGGATTGCCTGTACGTAGGAGTTTGAGGGAAGACCCTACCTCAAAAAACAAAATCCAAAATTCAGATTTATTCTGAAATGTTTTTTTTGTAGCTGTTATATGTGGAATTCTTTTGTTCCTTTCTTCCTTCCTTCTTCCCTTAAGATTCAACTCAGGACCTCTTGCATGTTAGGCAAGCATTCATATCACTGAGCTACATTCCCAGCTCTAGTAATTTCTCCTTATTTCATTTTCACCTAGTCGTTGGTGTATAGAAAAGCCATTCCCTGGGTTAAATTGCCATTACCCTGCTCAGCCCCCCAAAAGAAATACTATTGGTTTTTGTATGTTAAATTTTATATCTTGCAGCTTTTTGGAATTTATTCATTAACTTTTAAAGATTTTGTTGGAGTTTTTAGGATTTTATATATACCTATGGTCATATTGACTATGTACAATGACAGTTTAACTTCTTTTCCAATTTGCATGCCTTTTATTTCTTTCTCCTGCCTTATTGTTCTGTCTAGGACTTTCAGTACTATGTGGAATAGAAGGTGCAAGAGTGGGCCTCTTTGCCTTGTTCTGATCTTAGAGGAAAAGTTTTCATTTTTTCACTGTTGCATATGATTTTTGCTGTGGTTTGTTGTGTATGGCCTTTACTGTGTTGAGGTACAATCCTTCAATACCTTATTTGTTGAGAAATTGTATCAGGAAAGGCTGTTGAATTTTTTCAAATATTTTTCCACATCTATTGAGATAATCAAATGGGTTTTGTGCTTCAGTCTGTTAATGTGGAACATCAAATTTATATGTTTGCATATTTTGAACCATTCTTGCATCCTTGAGGTAACTCATTCGATCATAATGAATAATCTCTTTAAAATGCTATTGAGTTTGGTTTGCTAGTATTTTATTTATTTACTCATTTTGGTACCAGGGATTGAACCCAGGGGCGCTTTACCACTGAGCTACATTCCCAGCCCTTTTTATTTTTTATTTTGAAACAAGGTCTTGCTCAATTGCTGAGTGAGATTGGCCTTGAACTTGTGATCCTCCTGCCTCAGTCTTCCAGTTGCTGGGATTACAGGCATGTGCCACCACATCTGGCTGCTATTATTTTATTGAGAATTTTTGCATCTTTATTCATCAGGGATATTGGCCTGCACTTTTCTTGTAGTGTTCTTGTGCAGCTTTGGCATGAGTAACATCAGCTAATTTATCAGTTTCTAATTTTTTTTTTAAGTTAAGATGATTATTCTGTAAAGAGTAAAAATTTTCATTAAAGCCAGGGTCATTGAGTGGCAGCCCTTTTTCAAAAGAGTATAAGTCTCATGCAATTGCTGAGACTGGCTTCAAACTTGGGATCCTCCTGCCTCAGCCTTCTAAGTAACTGGGAGTATATGCCATTGTGTGTGGCTGAATTCTTCTGAATGTGTACACAGAAAAGGGATTGCCATCATATGGTAATTCTATTTTTAATTTTTAGAGTAACCATCAGACTATTTTCCATATTAGTTGAAATGTTTTACGTTCCCACCAGTAATGGCCAGGGGTTCATTTTCTCTACATCCTGGTAGGTATGAGGGGATTCTTACCTCATGTGGTTGATTTGGATTTGTCTAATGATTAGTTATTTGATTATCTTTTTGTAGGCTTCTTAGCCATTTGTATATCTTCTTTGAAGAAATGTCTATTCAAGTCTTTTGCCTATTTTCCAGTTAAGTTATTTATTTGGTTTGTTGCTTTATTTGTTGAGTTATACGAGTTCTTTATGTATTATGGACATTAACCCCTTATCAAATATAAATGATTTGCCAACATTTATTCATATTCTATAGATTGCCTTTCACTCTATAGATTGTTTTTTTCATAGTGCAGAAGTTTCCCAGTGTGATGTGATTCCATTTGTCTACTTTTGCTTTTGTTGTCCTGTGCTTTTTGTGTCATGTCCAAGAAATCATTGCCAAATCCAATGCCTTGAAGCTTTTCATGTGTGTTTTTATTTCAGGATTTTGTAATTTTAGGTCTCAGATTGATTTTTAATCCACTTTGAGTTAATTTTTGTAATTCGTGTAAGGCAAGGGTTATTCATTTGCACATAGACACCAGTTTTCCCATCATTATTTGTTGAAAATACTGTTATTTCCCCATTGTTGTGGTCTTGGCCCTGGGCTATTTCTGAGATATTTATTCTGTTCCCCTGGTCTATATTTATGTCTTTATTCCAATAACACACTGTCTTAATTGCTGTTGCCTTGTATTATGCTTTTATAAAAAAAATTATTGGCATAATAATTCTACATCTTTATGGGGTATAGTGTGATTTATACATTGTATACTTTTAATCAACTTGGGATACTTAGGTTATCCATCATCTTAAACATTTATCCTTTTCTTTTTTCTTTCTTTTTTTTTTTTTTTTTGGCAGTGCTGGAGATCGAACCCAGGGCTTTGTGCTTGCATGGCAAGCACTCTACTAACTGAGCTATTTCTCCAACCCAACATTTATCATTTCTTTGTAATAAGATTCAAAACCAAAAAAAAAAAAAAAAAAAAAAAAAGATTCAAAATCCTAGAGCTAGGCACAGTGGCACATGCCTGTAATCCCAGCAGTTTGGGAGGCTAAGGTAGGAGGATCTCGAGTTCAAAGCTAGCCTCAGCAATTTATTGAGGCCCTGAGCAACTCAGTGAGACCCTGTCTCCTAAATAAAATACAAAAGGGAATTGGGTTGTGGCTCAGTGATTAAGCACCCCTGGGTTCAATCTCTGGCACCAAAATAGAAACAAACAAAAAAACTCAAAACCCAAGAAACTCTCTTAGCCATTTGGGATTGTGGTACAATATTGTTAACTATAATTACCCTCCTTACAATAAGACACCACTTAATTCTGTCTGGCTATACTTTGTATCTCTTAGTGTCTCCTTCTCCTTCTCCCCTGCCTCTGGTAGCTACTATTCTGGTCATGGTTCTATAAGCTCAGCTGTTTTAGGTCCTGCACATAAGTGAAATCATGTGGTATTTGTCTTTCTGTACCTAACTTATTTCACTTAACATTATGATCTCCAGTTCATCCATGTTGCTGTAAATGACAGAATTTTGTCCTATTTATAGCTAAATGGTGCTTTGTGGTGCATATGTACCACATTTTCTTTATCCATTCATCTTTTGAGGGACAGTTCAGTTGGTTCCATATCTTGGCTATTGTGGATAGTATTAGAGTAAACATGGTAGTGCATGTATCTCTTTGATATACTGATTTTATTTCCTTAGGATAAATACCCAGTAGTGGGATTGCTGGGTTATATATATATTCTATTTTTCATTTCTTGAGGAACTTCTATACTGTTTTTACTAAGTGGTTGTACTAATTTACATTCCCAACTGTGTATAAGAGTTTCCCTTTTTCCACATCCTTGTTAGCATTTCTCATGTTTTTGTCTTTTTGATTATAGTTATTCTAACGAGTTAGATGATCTCATTGTGGTTTTGATTTGCATTTACCTGATGATTAGTAGTACAGAACATTTTTTCATATACTGATTGACCATTTGTATATCTTCTTTTGAGAAGTGTCATCTCTTTAAATCATTTGCCCATTTTTAAATTCTTCTTTTTTTTTTTTGCTATTCAGTTTTTTGGGTTGCTTGTATGTTTTGGATAATATCTTGTCAGACAGTTTGCAAATATTTTCTCTCATACTACAGGTTGCCTTTTTACTATTGACCATTTCCTTTGCTGTGCAAGAATTTTAGTTTGATATAATCCTGTTTGTCTGCTTTTCATCTTGTGTTGCCATATTGTATTATGTTTTGAAATTAAGTATGAGGTCTTCAACTTTGTCCTCTTTTCAAGATAATTTTAGCTTTTTTTGTGTGTGGGGGATCCTCAAGCTCCCATATGAATTTTTTTCCCCTCTGGTACCAGGGATTGAACCCAGGGGCACTTAACCACTAATCCACATCCCTAGCCCTTTTTATTTTTTGAGACAGGCCCCAGCTGGCCTTGAACTTGTAGTCCTCCTGCCACTCAACTTCCCAAGTTGCTGGGATTGCACCACCACACCAAGTTCCCACCCTTCTTTTTTTTAGACATAGGTTTCACTGTGTTGTACAGGTTGACTCTGAACTCTTGGGCTCAAGCAATCTTCCTGACTCAGCCTCCTGAGTAGCTGGGACTACAGGCAGGTGCTACCTTGCCTGACTTAAACAACTAATTTTTATGTGTTGGTTTTATAAAGTTGCTTATTAAACTTTTTTCTTTTTTTTGCATAGACTTTTTAGTGTTTTTTTACATTTAAGAGCATGTCATCTGCAAACAAATAATTTTACTTCTTCTTTTCTTTTTCTTGTCTAATTACACCACCTTAGATTTCTAGTCCTATATTGAATAGAAGTGACAGGAGAGCACACCCTTGCCTTATTCCTAATCTCAGAGGAAATCTTTGTCTTTCATTATTGAGCATATTGATTTTGAACTTTTCATTTATGGCTTTCATTATGTTGATATAGTTTCCTCCTATTCCTAGTTTGTTGAGTGTTTTTATCACAAAGATGCTTTGAATTTTGCCAAATGGTTTTTCTGCATCAATTGAGATAATCATGTCCTTTTCTTCATTCTATTAAAGTAATGTGTTAAATTGTTTTTGTTATTGTGAACCATCCTTGAATCTTACTTGATGATGGTGTATAATTCTTTTAATGCTCTGTTGAATTTGGTTCGCTATTTTGTTCAGGATTTTTGCATCAGTGTTGATCAAGGATATTGGTCTGTAGTTATCTTGTGTATTTGTCTGGCTTTGGTATTAGGGTGATGCTGGCCTCCGAATGAGTATGGCAGTGTTTCCTTCTATACTTTGAAAGAATCTGAGGAGCATTGATGTCAATTTTTATCAATATTTAGTAGAATTCTTCAATGAAGGCATCAGGGCTTGTACTTCTGTTGGAAGGTTTTTGATTACTGTGTCAATCTCCTTATTAATTATAAGTCTGTTTAGAGTTTTTATTTCTTTAGGAATAAGTCTTGGTAGGTTATGTTTTTGAAATTTGTCTTCTAGATTATCCAGTTTGCTTATAATTGTTTATAGTATTCTCTTAAAATCCTTTTTGTGACATCAGTCGTAATGTTCCCTCTTTGATTTTATATGAATTTTTTTCTTAGTTAACCTAGCTAAGGGTTTGCCAATTTTATTGATCTATTTTTTAAAAAAATCTTAGTTTACCTGAATTTTTAAAAAAATCTTATTTATTTCTGTGTTCAACTTTGTTTCCTTTCTTCCTTCTGCTAACTTTTGGTTTAGTTTTTTTTTTTTTTTTTTTTTTTTTTCCCGCCTGGTTCTTGGAATTACGGACTAACATTGTTGATTTGAGATTTTTCTCCTCCTCTGTTTTGGTGGTTGAATGCAGGGCCTCATGCACACTAGGCAGGCACTCTACTACTGAACTATACCCCCTGATTTTAAAACTAACCCTGTTTTCTTTTTTAACAAAAGCATTTACCTCTCTAAACATTCCTCAGTATTGTTTTCACTGCATGCATAAATTTTGTATGTTGTGTTTTTATTTTCATTTGTCTTCAATGTTTGGTAATTTCCCTTGTGATTTATTCTTTAAGCCCTAAATATTTTTTTTTTATTTTAAAGTTGTATGGCATATAAAATGGTCTTAAGTTCCGATGTCAGGGGAATATAATAGGGGAAGTGATAGATCTTGTTAAAGCAAGAAATAACCTAGATTATAGATTTCTTATTTTTAGGACTTTTCTTTGGATATGCTTATAAGAAAAAAGAGAGGTTTCCTACAGAAAATCCTCCTTGTCCATTGATCTAGAAACAGTGAGCAAGAAGGGTATCATTTTGATAGATACTCAGTTACACAAACCACTCTGAGCACAAACCACTCTGCTCAGTACCAGAAGTTCAAAGTTGAAGAAGACCTGATCTATTCTGAGTTTCAGACTTGTAGGAGGATGAGATAAGGTTGATGAGAAGAAACTTCTCATTGAGAAAAAACTAGCATTTATTAGCAATGCCATCTTTACCCTTTGCCCAATGGTATTGTGTGTTATTTTGACACTAAATCTTTAAAAAAGTACTGTTGTTTTTTTCCCCCCAACTAGGCACAACACGATCACTGGGCGATGGCTGACCAGGTTCCAAGCCGTGTGGGACCCTAAACAAGAAGATTGTATCATAGTTGGCAGCATGGCCCATCCACGACGTGTAGAAATCTTCCATGAGACAGGAGAGAGGGTGCATTCTTTTCTTGGAGAATGTCTTCTCTCTGTGTGTTCCATCAATGTCATGCACCCGACTCGGTATATTATGGCTGGAGGTAATTCCAGTGGGAGGTTACATGTTTTTATGAATTAAGAAAACTACTTAATTTTCTAGGTAGATATACCCATTTGTTCAAATTCATCACTGTCTCAGAAACCTAATGATACCTGTGGCTTAATATGTTTACTTGGTAATATACTTAGAAAACATAAAATTACTTTATTAAGAACTATGAGCAGAATGTACTAAATTTAGTAAGGGAGAAGCCTCAGAAGATGTTTCCATAGCATGGGGAGGGAATCTGAGTAGAGGCTGAGATGCTTTTAGCACTTTTAATTGGGCAGTACATTGAGAAAGTATAACAAGGTAAATTATAAAGCTTTGAATGAGCAGTATTAACTTTTTGTTATCTATTGATAATAGTTTTGAGTCTATAGTGATATATAGATTAGTGGTTTATTTTATAAGTTTGTAGTGAATATTTGTTTTTAGGCTTATACTCTGGAAGGGGTCCTGAAAGGTCATCTAACTCAATGATTTTGAAATTTAGTTTTTTAAAACAAGAACCTTTTATTTGCACCCTGCCTCTCAGTTAAATTTTATATGATATGCCAAGAAAATTGCTGAGCTTTTGTTCACTAGGGCCGGGCCTGGGTCTAGGTGTGTGGAGCCTTTCCTTTCCCCTTCCTCCAAATGGCTCCTAAGATAGGGCTCTGCCATAATCCCTATATTCCAGTGTAAGACTGCCCTCAGATCAGAGGTGTTTATAGACTAGGAGTTTTAGCTATTCACATGAAATCTGTTCAGTGGTCAGAAGGTCAGAATTAGTGTTTAAAAAATTGAAAGAATTATTAAAGAACAGAAAACATAATATTGTTTTGTAAAACTTAGTTTCATATGCATATATGTGTAGGTATATGTTTATGTTTATACTTATAAATTTTTTTTATTAGAAGTGAAAACTACTGCCTTAGTAAGTCCCAAATGCCCTTGTCTGTCCCTCTCTTTAAGCTCTCCATATTTAATAGTGTGTTAAATGAATAACTTTAATTTCTCTTCATATTTTAGGGATATGTCATGAATACTGTTTTTGATTTTTTCTTTTTAAATGAAATTGTTTTCTCAGAAGTTAGTGGTAATTTCAATGGGTCTACTGTTGGGAAAAGGAGTTGCTAAATAAATCAGTGAATAATATTACTGTGTAACATCTATCCAACTTTCCCATTGTTCTTCATTGCCAAAGTACTACTGAAAGACTTGTAAGTAAACGTTTAGGCAGTATGTTTGAATTACAAGAATTGGGAAATATTATCTTTTCATAATTGTATAGCAAAGAAATAAAGTATTTTCCTTGAACAATTTTTTCTAAGTAATTTTCTGTAATTAAAATTTAAGTGTTCTGAGACTTAATTTATTAATAGGTTGTGGGTGTTTATGAAAAATGGGAGAACTCTTTTTTAGGTGTTATGATGCAAGCATTGGTAAGTGCGATGGAAATATTAATTTACAAAATGGAAAGTCAAGCTAAGTGAGGTTGAGTTATATTTGAACTGTTTAGGAAAACAGTAAAGAAGACTTTAAGCTTCCTTTCTCTTTTTCTGTACCACTTAATTTCAGCTTCCAGAGTGGTTAGTTCTGCGGGAATTGTTCTTTTTAAGATGCTGAAAACTACTCTTGATCAAATTAGTACCATCATTTAAGCTTTGAATACTTGGTAGTAATTGGGGGGTGGGCCTCTGCAATAAGCACTAGAAAATTCTTGATGTTTCTCACTTTTGTGGTTTCTTTTGCCATTGCAGCTATGTAAACTGTTGTTTACATCCAGTTTCACTTAATAGAGTTACATGTTCTTGAGGCAATGCAGGAAGGAAGAATGAGTAGGGACTTTGTTTCTTGGTGTTAAGCTTTATAACAGAGTAATTGTGTAAATCTAGACAGCACATAAAGGAAAACTGTCTCCCTTAGGATATTCTTAAACTGTAATCTGTAATGGAAGGCATTTCTGGAGTCTGGTTTACAGTGTGGCTTCTGTAATTATGTGTGTATTGTGATTGCTCCTTCCCTTTGGGGTAAACTTTCGCTGTCAGTTTGACCTTTTTGATATCTCTTAAACACATAAGCTCTGAGATCAACTGGAGCTGTTTTCTTTGAGGTGACCCACCTTTTTGATGTTAAGGAAGAGTTCTCATTTTGGGTGGACAGAGACTTGGTCAGATTACAAGTGACCACAAATGATTCGAAATGAATAGAATCTGAGTTGCTTCAGTCCTATTTTAGTATTCTGGTCTTTGAGTTTCCTTTTCACAGAGAAGATTTGGTGAAGGAAATTCTCCAGGAAAGCAGCAAGCTTCAGGCTGTAGATACAAAGATTTAAATCCTTCAGCCAGAAAACAGCTGTACCATGTAATCTTGAGAAAACCCACTTAACCTTCATGGTTTTCCTTATCAGAAAAACAAGGTCCAGTTCACCTCAAATTATTCCACATTTAAAGTTTCTCAGTTTCTAATCATATTTATTTTATGTGATGCCAGTTGTGAATAGCAGTCAGCTATGTAAATCCTATTGGTATCCTTTTATCTATGCGTAACTTTTGATACTGTGAGACAGGCTATAAGTTAAAAAACAAAGAGCCCACTCTTTAATGGTATTTAAATATTTATTTAAGTTAAAAATAATTTTCATGGCACCAATGATTTTATGCTAACTACATACTGCATATGTAGAAAAAAGTACATTGCTTTGAAGGAAAATGTAACTCAAGAGTTTTTGGCACACGAAAGGTTAACAACTATATATTTTTAAATGAAACTAAGAAATTCACATTTGCAGGTAGTTTACCCTCTACTGCTTAAAGATGCAGTTCACTATTTTCAGAAAAAGTTATTTCCTCTGAAAGATGATGCTATGGAAACCATTACTTTTTCTACAGTAAGATAAAATGAGAGACATGGTAGATAGAACACATAAAACCAGATTAAAAACTCGAATAATTTTTAATGGTGGGAGATATCAAAAAAGACTAGTTACCAATAAAGGAGGTTTGTTATTCAAGCACAATTTGAAAAGCAAATTGAAGGAAACTTTTCTATCCATATTTTCTGGGGAAAGCCCTGAAAAAAAAAAAAAAATCCCACAAGTTTCTGTTCAACTGCTGGAAATGGTACAAACTACTGCACTGTTAGAACTCTAGACACAAGTAACACACCAGGCAATGGGATACTGCATCTCTAGTGTGGATGTGAAAGGTCAGAGCAAGGCTCTCACTGCATAGAGACACCGAGTTCTACAGACTGAGGTAGGAGCACTACACTAGAAGGTAATCTATGTTGCAGAAGACAGTAGATATCCAGGTTAACAGCAGCTCCCTGTCTCCTGACAGCCTTTTCCTCTCTGGGTCTACTTTTCACTTTAGTCCTATGCTAAATAAAGCCTTTGCTATGTAGATGACAAGTGGCAGTGGCTAGTTGGTTTAAGTGATCCTTAATCTTTACTAGGATCTCCTTCAGTTTGTCATGTCACTTGGTAAGTATGTTTGCAATTCTGCCCAAATTGTTGCTGGTATGGAAATGATCAGATAGGCCCACTTCCATTTTTAGATTTGCCATGTTTTAGCATTCCAGGACTTGATCTTGCTCATCTTGGCTTCAGACATCTTTGCTGGTTGGTTGTTTGAGCACCCTGTAAACAAGCAACCCTAGTGTTTCCACTGGGAAAAGGCCCTTGTCTTTAACACATGCCAGGAATTGGAGCAGAGCTGATCCTCTTCTCCATAGTGGTCAGTTTTATTGTCTAGATCAGGGTTGGCATATTATGGCCTGTGGGCCAAATTCAGCATACTGTCTTTTTATAGTAGTACTGGAACACAGCTATGCTCCTTCATACCCACATAATCCATGGCTATTTTTGTGCTGTGATGGCAGAGTTAATTGTGACAGAACAAAGAAAAAAAATTACTATCTGGCACTTTTCAGAAGACGTTTCCCGACCTGAGGTCTAGAAGAAAAGGGTATCTTTCTTTAAAATTAGACAAATCCACTCTCCCCCCTCACCCTGCAAAACCCTGAATTTTCCATGGCTGTTATATTCTGAACATGGAATTGGTTCTACCATTTCAGGGGACAAAACAGGGGAGATCAAATCTATAAGTGACTTTCTGTTCTGCATTTGGGGCTGTCCAACATCATAGTGTTGGCAGCTGCTTCACTACTGTGTGGGTCCCAGGAATATGACCACTGACTATCTTTAAATAAGTCCTCAGGCCCCAGATGACTTAGAAATCTCTCCCTGAGATGAGAACAAGATTTTGTGTGTGATTGGTTTTAAGAGTTGCAGAGCTTGGGCCTTAGGGACTCACACTCACCATCTGTGGACCTGTGCTTCTGTGAGCATCCAGGGCTTCCCTCAGCAAGGATGACCAGTGCCTTCTTGGAATTATTTCCCGATGTGCAGGATGACCCTAGGGGGCAGCATTTCTACATCTAAGTGTTAGTCTCTGCCAAGTTCACCTTCTGTCTTTTGTAGGCATCTCTTAGAAATCTTATTTTTAAAAGACTTTTCCTTGTCCCTTCCAAGGCTGTTTGTTGATCTTGGAATTCTATTTTCTGACGTTTTTCCTTCTCAGGATCAGTTTCTTTCTTGCATCGTTTAGTTCATCAGGTTCTATTTTCTTAATCCATAAAGTAAAAACAAAATATGAATAGATAAGAAAATAACATTTTGCTGTTAAAATATAAATCGAAAGTCTTTTTAAGGGGGGTTACACTATGTACAAAATAAGCACTGCTTTCTGCATCTCAGCAGTCCCTTGGGTAAGTTAGCTTTTGTGTATGTAACTACACTTTGTCCAACATTTTTGACAGTACTCTCTCTGGCACCACTGAACTCATTTAACGCCCCTGGAGCACTAGAAAAGTCTTGAGGTTCTTCGGGAAAAAATCAGAGATGTCTTAGTTCATTATACAAAACTCATGGTGATGCCCATCAGGCTCTAGTCTAAGGGGACAGACTTACCCCACCCCTGATGTGTTACTGCTGTACCGGTGGTCCCTTCAGATGCCCACTCTGCTCAGATTTGAAAAAAAAAAAAAAGGAAAAGAAAATCCAACTCAGACCATCAAAAGAAGCAACTTTCCATTTAATCATTCTACATGGATGTTGACTTTTAAAAAAAGTTTTGTCTGGCAAGAAAACCTAAACAGTCCCCATTGTCCAGACCCCTGGCCTGCCCCACTGAGGCTGCAGTGATGTCTCCCGGAACCCAGTGGCACCAGTAGAAAAATGCCTGCAGAATACAGAGGACAACAACAGCTCTCTTGTCTTCAACTAGCATTCCATCTGCTAGGTGACACTACTGCACTAATCAGTTATAGTAAAATAAATTATTTTTATTTGATACTTTCAAAATAATACACATCTATGAAAAATCAAAATTCAAAACCAAAAATTATCCTGCAAAATTGAAGGATGAGAAAGAGTTGCTGAGCCTTTCTTGAAAGAATCTCTGAAGAAAATGAGTTTTCCCAGTTTGTTTAGACAGGGCGTGAGCCTATCCCTTTTTTCTTCTGGGAAATAACCCTCCTAGGCTGCAGTGGACTTTGAGTCATGAAAGGAGGACTTGGTATATGTGCCGATGGTTCCGCGATGGGTCCCATTGCTGGGAATGGGTAGCCGGGCTCCTTGGTCCACCTGGCTAGTTATTGGGAGGAGTCATGCCTTCTCAGGTGTCAATGAGCAGGCTCACCACTGAGCGGATTTTGCAGGCAAACCATCGCCTGAGGGGACAAAAGTATTGATAGTGGAATTGTTCAAACTCGGGGGTCTGGCGGATATCGCGGAAAAAGGCAATGTCAAGGTCAGACTCGGTAAGGATGATCAGGAGGAGGAGCAAAACAAAGAGGAGTCCCATGGTCACAAGGAGCAAACGGAGGACACTTAAAACAAACTTATTCACCTGTTCCTCCTCTGGCCCGCTGTGCCCCTGACACAGGGCCCTCAGCTCTCCTCCCAGGGCCTCCACCTCTGCAGCAGTTGGGGTGCTGGCCTCAGACTCCTTTTCTTCCTCAATGCTGCAGGTGGCTCCATTGATCTGCCGGGAGAGCAGCATTAGCTCCAGGCTGTGCTCAGCCACAGGGGTGGGCAGCACGCTGTCTGCAGGGCTGTAGGCCTCATCCGCAATCACCGCTACTCGCTCATTGCTGTCTGCCCGGCTGCTTCTCACATGAGGCAGAAAGGTGTCCCCGTGGGAAGAAGAACGCACCGGGGTAGAGTGGGCACTGTCCCGTAGGGACTCCAGGCCTGGAAAGGCAACAAGAACACGAATAGGCTCTCTGGATCCCAAAGCATACTCTGCTGTCCAGTAGCACCCATTCTTGTTTGGGTGCTCCTCTGCATACCCCAGTAATAGTAGCAGTGGCAACTACATTGTTTTGATACAGCAAGAAGAGGACACAAGCAGCAGCAAAACAGTGGCCATTTTTGGAAGGTTTTTCTTTTTGTTCACAGATTTGACTAATTTGTTAAAGATTCTGCTTTTCCTGCCTTGGGTATCTTCAGCCTGGTTTTAGCCCCAATTAGAGGATCTGAATTACAGATTGCCCCTGATGCAGAGCTGGGGTCATGGTTCAATAATCTGAAGTCTGCCTCTTGGGTGGAGATCCCTGAGAAGCAGGAAAGAAGAAGGGAGGAGGCAAATGTATTTTGCCTACTTGGACTTCATCGAATACTGATTGTTAAGTACTGATTATCGGGCTAGGGATGTAGCTCAGTTGGTAGAGTGCTTGCCTAGCATTCACAATCCCCACCACCATCAGAAAAACAAAACAAAACCCAAAAAACCTATTATCCTTGTAATAACCCAGCATTCAAGGTCTTGAGCTCATGAGGCATTTGTTAGGAGTACTGATCTTCTGACCCCTAAAACTACTCATTATTTCTTCTTTCTCTGATGGAAAATTCCTCTCCTTCCAAGGGTCTCCCAGGGCTGCTTTTCTGGCAGGAAAAAAACAGGAACTGTTTATACCCTCAGTCAAGCAGCAGCCACGTATGAGTTACCACGTATGACCCACATCTCAGTGCTCCCCAAAAGTGCTTCTTGTTTCAGGCTCAATGGCTGCATTTTCTACTACTGGCCATCTTGGTGGTGCCAAAGTGACTCTCCTGGCTTTTGTAGCCCATGATAAGAAAAGCAAATTCCCTTTTGTTGCTCTGAATAGACCCTGATGCACCAAGTTTATAGACTGCACCAGGTTCCTAGCACATTAAAAGTTTGACCCAACCAGGGCTGATAAGGCAGTTGTCTGGTTTAGGACTAGCTCTAGAAATCCAAAGGTCTCACTTAAAAAGGTGTCGGTAACCTTTGCAGAGTGGCTCAGCTTCCTGGACTCCCTCCTAACTCAGCCACGTACACCTAGGCAGCCCCCCTGAGCAGCTTGGTGGAGCCCCGACTCAGCACAGGCACAGTTAAGGATTCTTCAGAGGAACGGGCCCTGGAATTGTTTCTGAGTGAGTAGGGGTGAAGGGTGAGGATTAAGGCAGGGCACCCACTATCCACTCTTCCTCCCAACCCCTCAAATTGGTACATTTGCCATGGCTCTCAACTTCTGCTTTCAGAAGCTCCTTATGTTCCCAGCTGTACATCATTTTGTACTTATGCTAAAATTTTAAATTTTTGTATGTTTTAAACTTTTTCAAGCACTTTGGTTTTCAGTCTTTCAAAAACTCCTTATGGGGCTGGGGAGATAGCTCAGTCGGTAGAGTGCTTGCCTTGTAAGCACAAGGCCCTGGGTTCGATCCCCAGCACCCCCCACCAAAAAAAAAAAAAAAAAACCAAAAAAAACCTCCTTGAATTAGTGAGGGTGAGAGGTTACAGAATTTGCCTGAAGCTGCTAATGGCAAAGCTAGGGGTGGAATCTAAGCCTGTCTTTCATGTTGCTACTGATCATATAGTCGGATTCCAAGGGATTAACTCCACAACCTGCACCTGCCCTAGATTTAGGTCTTAACTGCCCAAGAAACTTATGAAATGACATGAAATAAAGAGCCCCTGTCCCTTCTTCCAGAGCTCTCAATGCTCCTTTGACCTTCATTGTATTACCAAGTATTTCTCCCTGATGCCTCCATTGGCACATGTGACAACAGAAATACGTACCTTGGAGTATGTCATGGGTCACTGATAAAACAAACACCAAGGCTCTGGTAGTAGCATGTTGCTGGCTTGGCTTTTTTCCCAAGCACTCCTCTGTCCCCTTTCTCTGGAACCTCAGCACAGGGCACCCAACATCCTCTCAAAGGTCGCTCCCCTAACAAGGACAGCTCCAACTGCCAGATCTTCCAAAGCATGACCAGCATTGCTGCCAGTAGTCACTTCAATGCAAACTTAGCTTGGCCTACAATTAAGCCCTAAGCTGATTGGGTAAGGACAGGCAGACACTGTGACATCAGAGAACAAGTCAAGAGGGTCACCAGAAGCCCCATTATATTGAGTTACTGGTGCTCTCAGTAAACAAGATAACAGGTATGTATTTCCAGTAGCTAGCCTGACCACTCGATTGCTCAGGAAATATTTGTCTTCTCCCTTAACAGCAGATCTCACCTCTAAGTTTGTTATTCAATGTCAGGTTAGTCCTGAACAAGAAATTGTTTTCACTATTGTAGAAACCACCACCCACCCTGCCCTTCATCAAACCTATTGGTCTGGGATGGATGGGGTGAGTGCTGTGGGAAGGGTCGAGGCTAAGTGTGGCACAGCAAAACAGGAATACATCTTTTTACCTTGGAGTTGCTTCAGCTGACTCCCCTGCCCAGAAGTGGCTCCCAATGAGCCGGGGGTCACAGTCGACAGGACCCTACCCTGGAGCCGGGGCCCCATCCTCAGGATGCGCACGCTTAGGGGCCGAAGGCAATGATTAGTCAACCGGAGCTGAACGCTGACTCTGGTGTGAATCTTAATAAGACTTTTCCCCATGGTGGCCCAGGAAGGCGGATACTTCTTTAGTGGAAACCAGTTGATCTCTTCAGGGAAACCAGCCAGGCAGAGGAGATACAGAGAGGAAAAGGATGGAACGCCAACTAGGGACAAAGGATTTTCACTGATCTCATGCCACAGCAGCCCCTTAGCAGTGTGTCCTGTGCTGGAGAGAGAAGGTCAGTTCCCTGAGCATCAGGCTGAGCTGTGAGGAAGGAGCAGCTTGGAAAGGCCAATGTTATCTCGGCACTGGATTTAGTAGTCAGAAGTGCTTAGAGCCATAAAAAGTAATGCTTCTCCAGCCAGTAGTTCTTTCCCTGAGGCCCATTTAAGGGCCAGCCTCTCAGAGGATGAGGGACGGCAGAGGGCAGGGACCAATCCCAGAGGCTAGGCGAATCAAGATTGTGCCAGGAAATCTAGGATGTAAAGTCGCAAAGGCATTAGGCTTATCCAGGCTACTCAGGAACATGAAGTCATGCAGTCCACACTAGCTTTGGGTTGGGTGGCTCTGGGGCTGGAAATGGAATGTGCCCCATCTTCTCTTTGCCTCCTGCTGAGTGGTGCCCCATAGGGCACAAAAGAAGAAGGGAACCGGCATACTTGAGACTCATTTTAGTGTCAGTCCTGTGTTGATAAAGTGTTATGTTGGTATTTCCAAGAGCAGAGGGTAGCTACCCAATTCAGTCTTTTTTTTTTTTAAAGGGCCCTTGTTCATTGAGATTACAAAGTTTAATTTAAACTAATTTTATGTTAATGTTTTTGTAATTTTCTTCTATTGCTTTTGGAGATAGCAAGTGAAGCTTCTCTGGAAAAGTCAAATGGTTTCTGAAATACTAATGCATGTGCTCTGTGGACTCCAAGATCTCTGATGGCACATGCACCAGTTTCACATGTCCAAGAGTAAGTTCCCAGGGGTTTTGGTTGATTGTGCCCTTCTTCTGAGGCCTTCATAATAACCCTCAAGGCCTCTCCTTGCTCAGGCAGGGTGGACAATTAGGGTTAGTTGTGTTTGTTAGAACTTTTAAAGACAAGGCCTCTTTTTGAGAGAGAGTGCAAATGAATTCTTGCTTCACGGAAAATATTTTTTTATTTCCACAGGCTTGGTAGTCCTGCACTGATAAAGTCATTTAACTACTAAAGTCATATTTTTTTCCACATCCAAATGAGATGTCTACCTTCTTCTCCCTTGCCCCTCCCTCCACCCTATGAGGGTCATTCCTACCATAGCCGTTCCTACCTACCCCACCTAAGCCAATGAGTCCTGTGAGGGCCATGTCTGGGAACACAGGCTGTGCTTGTTTACAGGCACCCTTGGCATGGGGTGTGAGGAGCAGGTTGGTTTGGTGAGTAGCATGTGGGAGGCTGCTGAGCCATAATCTGCCAGCTGGGAAGTTCTATGAGGATGTAATTTTGAGGAAGTACTCTGGCCCTTCGGAGTCTGTCCTCCTTAGCAAGTCCTCCCCACAGCACCTCCCCTGGCGTTTCACAAGCAAGGGTGGAAAATTTGGAGAAGGAACCTGTAGCTGCAATAGGAGAAAATAGGTTCTGTTTCAAAAGTGAAGAAATTCACTTCCCAGAGATGTATGCCCCTGAGAAGAGGGACAGCAAGAGCTATGCTCCATCCTCCAGCTCAGCGAAAGATGGGGGAGACACAGGAGGCTATGTCTGATGATGGTCACATCTCTATACCTCCACAACACGCACAGTGATTATCCTTGGTAGTTTGCAAGGCACTCTCCCACACCCTGCTCCATTCCACAGTGTGGGTGACAGGCTGAGAAGCCACCTGCCTCGGAAAGTGCACCGCTGAGCTCCCATTCAAACCTCAATGTTCATTCCTGCTAGGGCTCTTGGCACTGTGCTTGCTGCCTGCCTTACTTAGGAAGTGCTTTATGGTGCTCTTTGAAGTACTTTGCATATATCAACTCCCTTGCCACCCAAGGGATAGGCAAGGGAAATGTTCCTGTTTTATAAATGGAGCAACTCAGATACTCAAATAATTAACTTGATGGTGGTTGTCTAGCCAGGCTTCTCAACTCTGGAAAGGAGTTACATACTCTATGCAGGAGATACATACTTAGGTGATATGATGACACATCCTGAAAAACTAAATACAAACCAGAGATCCTCCAAGGGAACAGCAGAGCAACACTTTTCCTAACCTGAGTAGTTCCTCATTTTCAGTAACAAGCAACATTCCCGCAGAAAGGGCAAAGGGCCTTCCCTCTCCAGCTTCCACCCCATTAATTCCAGGAGAGAGAGATTTCAAGCAGTCCTGCTATTTGCCGTCCTCTCGGTTCTTACAAAACATCATCTTTGAGAATGACATCAGTCAAATTTATACCCAGTCTGTGAACAGTGAACCAGGTCCATGGCAACAGCGAGTGGGCAGTACTCTCAGTACACCTCCTAACTGAACTGACTACCCAGCATAGAGACTCAGCTACCAGGGTGTCTAGTTCGGTAGATACACAGAATTTCTCTTCCTGCCTCCACCTCCCCGAAAGGGAGGGAAGGGTGGAGAGAGGTAGAGGGTGAGAGCCGTAAGTTCAGATAGCAACAGCACAGATGGCTACAAATGAAGGACAAGGTGGTGGCAGCTACTGGAAGACTTGGGAACAAAGTTTTCATTTCTTGATTAACTGTCTCATTCATCCTGATCATATAAGCTTGGAGACTGGTCAGATCTAGGAAATGAAGGGAAGGCCTCTTGACAGAAAGCCATTCTCAGAACTTCATGGCACCTGGCAGACCCCATCTCCTCAGATCTACATCCTATCCTGGACCACAGTATGGTGAGACGCCCCCTCATCCTGTATCCAGCTGGTGTTCCCATCCTATGGGTATCATCTTCCAATCTGCTGCTGGGCTCTTTCTTTTAAGAAACTTACTGTTGTCTCAAACGCAAATTAGCTTCTTTTCAAGGGCCCTGAATTTGGCCAGGTCACAACACGGAGGGACCCAGCATCATCTCCAGGAGCTCAGGCTCACCTTCCATGATGGAGATGTGTACAGCTCTTCTGCGGGTCCTGGGGACACTGCTCAGCCGTGGGCCATGGGTTATGGAAGGACAGCTCCGGCTGGGAACCATCCCTGCTCTGAGATGAAAGGAAAAGAGAAATCCTTTTCACTCATTGAACAGACAGATGTAGGTGTGGGCTTACAGAATTGCTTGTCTGTATTAAATTTGAGTCCTTTTTTTAAAAATATTTTTTTAGTTGTCAATGGACCTTTATTTTATTATATGTGGTGCTGAGAATTGAACCCAGTGTCTCATACATGCCAGGCAAGTGCTCTACCACTGAGCTGCAACCCCAGTCCTGGGGTCCTTTTTATTTTTATTTTTTATGTAATGCTAGGGATCAAACCCAGGGCTTCACACATGGCAGGCAAGCACTCTACCACTGAGCCACATCCTGAGCCCTTGGGTCCTTTAAAAACAACGAAAAATCTTTAGTACCTTCTCTTTGCCTTTGGCTCCTAGATCCTAATCAGAGATTCTGTTTCACATTCTATCTCCTCCTTATACCCCAGACTCACCTAAACTGTTCGTTAGTGGGATAAGAGTGCCATTGGGTCTTGGGGGACAGGAGTGTCAGGGAGTGGAGCCCTAGGATGAGCAGTACTCCTGAGAATGTGCCTGATGACCCATGTTGGCAGCCTCCCCGACTTCCCACAGAGGCTGCTGCATGGGGGCTCTGTGTACAGAGGCAGTCAGCAATGTTCCATTCTCAGAGGCTGGCCCCAGATCCTAGTCTTCTAGGCTAATCACATTCTTTCTGAGTCTTACCCATTTCTAGGAGATAGGCTACTGGAAATACATGAATTATGAATATATATGAGGCATGTATCCTGAAACTATTTTAGACCCAGTGTGGCAGGGCTGTGAGGCTATCTCTGGCTTCCTGTAATGGATGCATTCCAGAACCTATGAAATATTGCTGCTTTGTCACATGCTCTGTGGTCTGTGATCAATGTCAAGATTTGGGAGAACAGAAGGGAATCACAGGAGGCAGCACCTAGGTCTGTGTACTGTCTGCAAGTAGCCAACCCTCTCTTGTTTTCTGTCATGGGTTAAAGACTTTTCTTCATTCCTCCAGTTGGGACAAATTTCTTCACTCTTCTGCCCTATTGTCCTGCCTCTCTTGGTAGCCATTGAGACCAAGAGCTTCACGAACTTCAACTACTAGGTCTTTTGAGATTCTGGGATCTGAGCTGGAACTGGTTTTGGGGAAGCCCCTGGCAGCCTACCTGTGTATTTCCGGTGGCTCTCGTTTGATCTTGGCACTCGACTCCATCACTTCCTTTGCAACTCGGCCACTATAAGTAATATAATAAAAATAAGCAGAAAGAAATGAGAAGGTGTTCTAGGACTTGACTCCTTTCTAAGATCTCACGTACTTTGGTTGAATAAGGAAATGGCCTCTTTGGCCTACCCCTTCCCCAATGCTTTGGTCACTAAGAAAGGTTTGCTTGCCAGGGTGGAGTTCTATGTGTCATGACAGCCTATATTAAGGAGTTCTCTTCATCTCTGGAATCTTCCATTATCATTGAGAAATGATTTCTCATTGCCCAGCATTTCCAAGAACATTACCAAAAACAATCCTTTAGACAGGGAGACATTAAAAGAATCACTGTTATAATTCTTATGTGTCTGTTGTTGTAAGGGAAGAAGAGACACATTTAAGACCCTACAGACAAAACGACTGTAGGGAAGGAAAGAAAGGGTTAGAAGACAGGAAAATTGGATGGAAACCCCAGGCTATTCTGAGACTTCCTCACTTTCTTAGTTCTCAAGTATAAGGCCCAATGAATAACTGTTCTCCACAGAAGTTCAGAAAATAGATCCATAATGGTTACTTACTGTCACTATTTACCTGTATCGGAACCGGCTCCCTTTAAAGAATAAATTGCTGCTGGACACTGTGCGGACTTGGCTTGACTTCTCCAGCCTGCAGCAAGGCAAAGTCCAGTGTGACAGATGGCCTGAACCTACCTCATACAGACTAAGGCAGCATATTCCCAGCTCCTTCCAAAGGCCACATGAGAAAACTTGCTTCAAGAAAAAGCCCTATGTAGCCTGAGCTTGTCTAACTCTCATTTAGGATCAGAGGCTGTGCTCACAGCCAGCTGCCCTCCTGTCTCAGTGCTTGGCAGTCACAAGGAAGCCTATTTTAATGTCAGGAGAGTGCAAGCCCCTGAGAAGGTTCATGGAATTGACTAGGGGAACTGAAGAAACAGTGTTAGGGATGATGGTCTGGTGAAAAACAGAATGCCATCCTTCTAATCTCAGCCATGCCCAGCCATGCCATTTATTAGCAGTGTGACCTTAGACCAGTCTTTTTATTTTTTGTAGTACTGAGGTTGAACCCAGGGCTTCATGCATGCTAGGCAAGTACTCTACTACTGAACTACCTGTCCAACCCTTTTTAAATTTCATTTTTGAGACAGGATCTTGCTAAATTGCCCAAGCTACCCTTGAACTTATGATCCTCCTGCCTCAGCTTTCTGCTGGAATTACTTGCGCCACCACACCCAGCCTCAGTCTTCCTATGTACGAAATAATGGAATTGGGACTACTTGACCTCAGAAGTCCCTTCTAGCTCTAGTATTTGATGCGTTGTGTTCACCTCTGGGTAATTGTGGGTGGAGAAGAGGGTAGGGGCTGCCCTTCCTGTTCCATTTTCCTGATAGGGAGTCCTAAAATGCACTCTTTTAATAAAAACTCAAAGAAGTCCTGTAGTGAGGAAACCAGCAAAACTTTAATACAAATTCCATCATTTATTTGAATTTGGAGCCATCCTGCCTTCCCAGATTACCTATTTGACATCAGTGAAACTACAGGGAGCTAATGTGGAGATTTGGGAGGGCCGTGGGCAATGTAAAACATCCTCTTGGGTGACTTTGCTGATCCCATTAGTTCTCTGACCCTTAGAAATGGAAGCCCGGAAAGAGTTGCCCAGAGGTCTCCAAGACCTGACTGCCCTGCAACACTTCCGGGGTGCCCATAGTACTAATCCAGCCAGGAGCCCATCTGGGTCTGACATTTCTGCCATGAGTGGGCAGTGAGTATTTAGGGAACTGTCCCCATAATCCATGAACAGTTCCTAGAAGACACCACCCTTTCCACCCCCATCCCAGGGCTCCGTGAGGACTCAGCCTACTTGCCCTCCTGCCTCAGGAGGATTTTGAGTCTGACCCAGCTCCCTTCAAGGCAATAGGCCATGGGGGATGGAGACCTGTGTGTGAGAGATGTTGAAAATAGGCTGAAATGATTGGTTGTTACCAAAGGCTTGATGTAACTCAGATCTGACCCAGGCTGGAAGCTTTAAACAATTAGTACAATAAGGAGGCAATGGAAAACTGAAAAATGACCTCAGTTTCCAGTGTGGGCGGGGGTAGAGTTGTGTACCAAAGGAAAAACTCAGAAACTGAATTTGGTTACAGGTTTAGAAGCAAACTTCTGTTCTCATGACAGGTGGAAAACAAAGGCTTTAAGAACAGGTGCTGGAGACATGAGAAAACAGGAGACAAAGAGGTTGCTTCTTTTTGTATTAGACTATTTAGCAGAAAGAGAATGCTTCCAAATGTATCATCCCCAGGGCAATGATGGCTCAGTGTAGAGCTAACTCTGGCTTTTCTCTCTCTGTTGGGGAGACCCAGGGAACCCCGTCCTTCCTGGGCTTTTTCTCAGTCCCACAAACAAGAGTTTGCATCTCAAGTTGCTTCTCTCCAGGTTCATGTAACTGACCAACCCTAAGCTCTGTCATCAAAGGCAAAGGGAAGATGGTAGCAAAAGAAAAATGTTTTCTTGGCCTTCTCTTGACAGCAGGGACTGAGCAGGAGGGGAATTTGACCATGCTAAAGTCTCTTCTGAGTGTCCTCTTCACAAGATGAAAGAAGGCCCCTCAGGTTAGAATTCAGGCTGCCTATTTGGTTCATCCTGGTGCTGGTATCAAATGCACAGTATTTTTAGCAGTTCAGAAAGCCTATCCAAGAAATAACCTCTGGAGCAATGGCCCTGGAGCAGCCAGCAGGTAACAAAGTCTGCTCACTGGGGAGAAGGATGGTGCCCAGTCAGCCCCAGGTAAGTCTGGTCTCTCCAGGATCCTTCAGGGGCATTTGATGATAAGCAAGGCTCACCCCAAGTAGCATATACCAACTGTCTTGCCTTATCCTAATTAAAACACATCTTATTAAAGCATAAATTTCTATCTTTCCTCTTTCTTTCTGGCACAGGGGATTGAACCCAGGGATGCTCTACCACTGAGCTACATCCCCAGCCCTTTTTATTCTTTTTTTAAATTTTGAGATAGGGTTCCACTAAGTTGCCCAAACAGGCCTTTAACTTACAATCTTCCCATGTGGCTGGGATCACAGGTATATGACACCACCCACTGCTCCCTAATGCTTTTATAACTTGTTTTTGGTTTTTTTTTTTTTTTTTTAATTATGGTTGCTTGGAATTGCACACAGGGCCTTGTACATACCAGGTAAGCATTCTAGTACTGAGCTACATCACCAGCTCACCAGTTTTGTTTTTTTTTTTTTTTTTTTTTTCAGTACTGGGGACTAAATCCAGGAGTACTCCACCACTAAGCTACATTTCCTAGCCCCTTTTAAAATTCTTAAATTCTGAGACAGAGTCTCACTGAGTTGCCCAGGCTGGCCTTGAACTTGTGGTCCTCCTACTTCAGCCTCTTGAGCTGCTGGGATTATAGCTATGTGTCAATGCCCAGCTCCCACCACTTTCTTTATCAAAGAAAATGAACACAAATACCTCTCACACTTCACAAAATTATTTAGTAAGTACAGTTTGCCTCTGGCCCAAACCTGGCTTCCCAGTTCTGGTTAAGCCCTTGCCCCTCCAGTTACCCCACCCTAGGTACTTGGCCTGTCATGGTTATACCTTTGGTTGTGACACAACATGAGGGGCTGGTATCAATCCCAGCTCAGCACTGGGAAACCCACCAAGAGACAGACTTCAGAGTTTCTCCAAAGAGTGGGGCTGGGGCCTGGGACCAGGGGGCTGCTCAGGATTGCACCTGATCCTTTATCAAACTGTTGTGTTCTAGGCCTTCCAAGGCTCTGAATTACTCCACAATTATTCAAATTAGACACCCTTTGTCTGGTCCAGGCCTTACCCAAAAAGGTCCAGAATTACTCCACCACTGGGGACTGTCCAAGAATATCTCAAGGCAGACCCATGGGCAACTTAGCAGAAATATATTCCCCAACTTTGGCTCTGTACCTCCCAGGGGGCACAAAGACCCAGAAAAGGGTCTGAGTTTTACTAGGAAGGTAGCCTGGTTATCTCATGTCTCCATGTCTCCTATCTAAGTTTCTCATGGTTCACCTGCCCATCTTGTCTTGAAAAGCAACATTTGTGACTTTGCCTCTGATAAAGATGGTCCCCATCACATGTCCACTCACTTGTAGAAGGCTTGGTTCTCAATTCCGCATTTCCAGAGGTGCTTGCAGGCTTCTGGAGTTGGAGCAAAATATGTGAGAATAATTTTCTTTTCCTGCAAAAAATTTCACATAGAAATCACTAAGTGTGGATGGAGAAATGAAGGTGAAGTAGCCAGGAAACTGCCCTCTGCACTGCTGGAAGCCCCCAGCAGCTGGCTAGCTGGAAGAGAAGATCCAAAAGACGAAGTGGGGCAGAGCTCAGTTCAGTGCATCACCTAACACCTGGCAAGTCCAATCAGTGTAAGTCTCAGCTGTCATGAGTTGATCCAGGAGAGCCATTGGTGAGAAGTGGCATTTACATCTGGAATTTCCATATGTGGAAAAAGAATCTCATTTTGACTACATTTCCTAGAGGAAGGGATCTCTCGGTGAAACCTCTGAGTTTCATCAGCATACCTGAGGAAATCTGTGCTCCAGAACCTTTACACCCCTCATATCTCACCTCCAGGTCTTGACTTGATCTTGGCTGAGCATGTGGGTGGCTTAGCTCTACTTGGACCCCTTAGGCTTGGCTCTAGACTTCAGGAACCATTGAAGTGCCCCAGCCCTCCCTGAAGAGAAGGAACCAGCACTCACCTCTTTCTGACTTACATATAAATAGAAAGTCTTTCCTTCAAATTTCAGCTTGGTCACCTCATTCCTAGAAGCACAAAAAGAGTACCTGTCACCTTGACTGGGCTGCTAGTTCACAGCTAAGTCTGTAGATGCACAGCCCACCCCAACTGGAAGGGGTTCCAGGCACAGACACAATTTTAGCCAAAATTAGAACTGAAACAAGACAGCAGCGCAGTGGCCTTAGAGAACAGTTGTTGGAACAGTTCAATCCACAGTTCTGGTCAATCACACTATAGTAATAGGGTGATAGGAGGATTTCGGGCTCATCAACAGTGGCTGTAAAAGGGAAACATTTGCATGGAAAGTGAGTCTAGGTAGAGTGTCCGGGTCATTTCAGGATTTGGTTCATAACACAGGTGCATTATCTGGATGGGACTGTCAAATGTAAGATGCCACAGGTAGCTGATGAGGCCAAAGTTCAAGATACAGCAAATAATGAAATACAATGCAACCAGGTTCTGAGGGAGTTGAGTCTTTCAGGTGACTGTGCCACTGGATGGAAAATGCAGTTTAATGCAGACAAATGTCAAACAATCTCAGGGAGGGGGCGGGGCAACATACCAAAGAGAGAGAACAGATTACATGGAACAGTCATGCAGCGTACTGACCAGGAAAGGGGCTTAGGGGTTATTGTAGAAAAATCCTTGAAGCCACCAGCCCAGTGAATGGCTGCAGTAAAAGAGGCAAACAGGATACTGGGGTACGTCACCCGCAGGACAGACACAAATCAGAAGAAGTGACATGGTTACTGTACATGGCACGGCCTAGACCTCATCTCCACACACTGCTTTTAGCCTTGGTTACATTTACAAAGTGGAAAAATTACTAGGGCCTTAGGTGGATGTCCCTGAGAGCCAGAGAACTAGGCCTTGGCATCAGTTGCTGCTCACTTCACTTCTATCTGCCCAACACAGCTACCCTCAAGAGTCACAGGCCCTCTACCCCTCATTGGAGTTCCCGTTTTTCTGCCCATTTGAGACCCCAAAGGAGGTCTGATCATGCACATCTGTCTCCACTTTGCTTCTTCCTCTTGGTAATTTCTAGGGAGATTTCCTCAATTTCCTAGTAAGTAGAAGAAAGGTAGTAAGAACTACATACTCAATTTATAACTTCCGGGGACAGAGAAATTACATGTTCTTTGTGGTCCTGCAAATCATAGTTGGGCCAGGATGATAATCTACAACTTCTGACCAGCAGTTCTGAGCTAGAACCAGCCATGTGGCATTCCCTCCATGTTTGATTTCCTCTCATTCTCTCTCTTAGTCAATCGATCAATCTCACATACTCACATAGAATACAATACATATCCCATAGTTAATATACAGGCAAGCACACAGATCATTTAGGCTCTATCAAGCAAGATAGAAAGTAAGGGTTTTCTTTTGACGGTGAGGTTGGGTTTACATCTGTATTATAAAGTTGAGACATAGTGAAGGGACTTCTTGAAACGGTACAAGAAAGGAAGAATAAGGTCTGGGAGAACTAGGAAGAAGCAATGTGGCTTCTGGAGGGGAAGGGATAACTCAGAGACTGCAAGTATCTATCCCAGTGCTTCTTACTTGTTCCTAGCTAATTGTGTCCTGTAATAGGGCCCTCATGAGACAACTACCCTGGTCAGAACGTCACCCTCTAAGGAACATTGAATATCCCAGATATATCCAAGCAGTAAATGATGCACGCTAGGAGAAATGTGGCCTGATCCTGGTCATTGTCTTTTTCTGAAAAGTATTGTATTGGACAGATTTCAAATCCTCACATCTTCACCCAGAGAGCACAATGAAGCAAGCCCACTTGAGGAAGCCAAGGGAAGCTGGTATGTTGGATAACTTCAGGCAGTAGGCTGCTTTACAAATGGGACCTAATCCTGCATATCTGAAGAGCAGTTTCTCTAGCACTGTGGTTGATCATTATATTGCCATTCTTCACAAGTACAGTCTGAGTAAGAAAGATGACTGGTGTCTTCCCATCAGTTCTAAAGAGGGCAGAGGAGGGCAGAAACCTACAGCACTCCAGAAGAAAGCCTACTGGAAAGCAACTCTGTACACAGACCCTTCGTGTGCTCTTCTGGAGAAGGTAAAGGAATGAAGACAGGGAGCAGGCTTTGCTACTGAGCTCTACTGGACCCAGGGAAGCCATTTATCCAAACCCATTGGAGTAACCAGTTAGTTTAGACATGGCAGGCTGAGGCCTAAGCAGGCACAGAAATCACAGGGACTTAGTAGAATATGCAAAATGTCCTGGGGAGGCTGACAATGTTTGCAGGGGCCAGCCAGTCAAAAGGGTTCTAGTATAATTCAAATGGCAATCAACAAATTGAAGTCTTCCCAGCCATAAAGAACAGTTCCCAAACAAAATAAAGGCAGGAGGAAAAGCAGTTTCAAGAAGCTTCAGTTGAGGCAGAGGCTCTTGCCTGCCAGAAGTGTGAGAGGAAAGGGGAGAAAAGGAAGAAAGAGCGTGGACATGACTCCTACAGGTGAAAGACACTGAAGGGCTAAAGAGGAACAGAAGTGAGAGCAAGCAGCATCTAAGCTCTTGCAGACCAGTTGCCCACAGTGGAGGTTTGTCTGAGAAGGGTGTTTTGCAGAGTAATAGGATGACTTATCTGCCCTAGCAGTCATGGTCTGTGTTGTGAGCCCCTCCCTTGTTAGCAGAGTAGATAAGGGAGTTGGGCCATCTATGGAGATGCTCTCAATCAGCCTCAAGAGGGTTGGCAATGGTCCTTAGCAGGTAATGGCACCAAGGACTCAGTTCTCTTTGGATGCTTGCTTCCCTAATATTGGAGCCAGCCCCAGGCCTCCCCAGAAATCAAACATCCATAGCCTTGCTCTCTCTGGAGAGGCTGTTGGCTCTCAGGGACAACCTTGTGGAAGAATAGGATCCCTAGGAAGAGACCACTACCTTCATCAGTTACCATTCTCAACACAAGGCTTTGGAGAGGGCTCTGAACCATAATTGCCCAATCACAGACAAAGGACATGGGAACCACAGCCCCTCCCCAGTTAGTGAGATATAATGAGCCTATTTTGGAAATGAAGATACTCACCATTTAATGAAGTGGACCCTCTTGTTTCCTTGAAGAACAACAAACCCAAAAGGAGTAAAGGCCAGAAATGCAGCATTTCCTGACACATCCTGCAACATAGAAAGACTTCTCATTGGGGTATTGCAGGCATAGAGGTGAAAGGGTGAGAAACACAGTTCTTCATAGGGAGGCAGGGTTACTACCTCACAGTAGGTCACAAAGGGAAGAAGCAGGGAATTTGGAATCACTAGACTATGGTTCAAGTCCCCTTGCCACTCGCCAGCTTACTGAGCCTGTTGCCCTTACCTGGAGGCACCAACCTAAGAAAGTTATGAACTACCAAAGAGAAATCCCATGCATTGGTGGTAAGATTGTACAAGGGTGTACAATTATTAAACACAGACTTAAACATAGAGTTACCATATGATCCAACAATTCCACTCCTTGGCATGTGCCGGAGAGAAATGGAAACATGTCCATACAGAAACTAACACATGGATGTTAACAGTAGCACTATTCATTATTATCCAACCAGCAGTAACAGTCCAATCCATTTTGCAGTAGAAAATGTCCACCAACTGATAAATGAATAAACAAGTGAAATATTATTGTACAATGGAATATTCTTCAGCAGTAGAAAGGAATGAAAAACCAATATATGCTACAACATGGATGAACCTTGCAAATATCATGCCAAGTGAAAGAAGTCCACCTATAAGTGATCACGTGTTGAATGATTCCATTTATATGTACTGTCCAGAACAGGCAAATCCAGAGAGACAAAAAGAAGATTAATGGTTGCCAGGGGTTGGCGGGGAAAAGGTGGGATAGTGCCTGCTCATTGGTATGGGGGTTCTTTTGGAGGGGGATGGGTCATGAAAATGTTCTAAAATTAGATAGTGGTGATGGTTGCTTAAGTCTGTGAATATACTAAAAGCCACTAAATTACACACTTTAAATGAGTGGATCGTACATGAATTATATCTCAAAAAGTTATTATTAAAGAGAGAAGCAGGGCTGGGATTGTGGATCAGTGGTAGAGCACTTGCCTTGTATGTGTGAGGCACTGGGTTCAATCATCAGCACCACATAAAATGAATAAATAAAATAAAGGTATTGTGTCCATCTGCAACTAAAAAAAAATTTTTAAAAAGAGGGAGAAGCAGTTATCATCATCACGATGGCCCTATGACACTGGGTTCCCTCAGGAAAGTTTAGCTGAAGAGAAGATAAGCAGCAATTGACTGAGTAGAACAGTTGCCACCAGTCCTGAGGTGCCTGAACCAACAAACAGGGTCTCCTGATCACTGGTCATCAGTTTGTAAATATCAGGCTTGAGTTTCTGCTGAGCCAGTGGGAAGATGAACTCCATGAGGAGGGGACTGATTGAAAGATTATGGGCCTTCTTTCGTGATAAAGTTCAGGTGAGACTCTACTGTCAGGCTGTGTGGTAATAATGGAGATGGCCAGAAAATTAAGCCATGAAATTGGCCAATCATGTCTGCAGAAGAATTTTCTGGGTCACAGTTCAGCTGGTGCTATGGAGCTTGTGAGTGGAGGCTGTGGTTGCTAGACCAGATTGGGCTGAGGGTTGGCTCTCCTGGTCCCTTGCCTTCAGAGTCTGCTACCTGGCATAGATTTTCAGCCTGATCGGCACTAAGAAAATGGGGGTGGGGGAGGAGCTGGGGAGATAGCTCAGTAGGTAGAGTGCTTGCCTTGCAAGCACAAGGCCCTGGTTCAATTCCAAGCACCGCAAAAAAAAAAAAAAAAAAAAAAAAGAAAGAAAATGGGGGCCTCTGCAGGGCCTGATGAGCCTTGCCTCAAGGAAAATGCAGGTTTGCCTCTAGGAGTCATGCAGGTGTGAGTCTCTGGGCCTGGGGAGTAAACTAATTATATATTTTGCAAACATTTATGATTAATGTATTGTTATCATTGTCCTTCCCTTTGGGTCTCTCAAGATCCAGACACTTGGCTGCAAGCATGGTGTCATTTAACCCATGGGCAAAGCAGAAAGTTTTTTAAATAACTATAATGAGACACTGTGTGGCCACAGGGCTGGATTTCCTCCTGCCTGTCATCAGTGCTTGGTGGTGGTTATTGATATCAAAGAACCAGGCACTGCACACAGACACTATTCCTGCCAGGAGGCACTAAGGCTATCCTGGCTGACTTGGCAGAGATATGGACCAGAGCAGGGTGGCCTTTGCAGGGAGGATGCCTGGGAGGCAGCCTGCCTTGGATGGAAGGTGGGTGCCAGGCTTTCCACTCATTGTGTAAGCAGGACTCAGGGAAGTCCTAAAACTGTAGACTTAGAGACTCCAGGGTGGAGACCTCATTGTGAGGTTAAATTGTTCTTCCTTGTGGAAAGAGCTTCAGTCTTGGTGTATGATCCCAGCACTGCTTATTATTTGCTCTGTGATTTGCTTAACTTCTCCAAACCTCAGTTTTCCTCACTTCTAAAATAAGGACAATAATAACTAGAGAAACGCTACCTTCTGACATTAGGAAGAGGGCCGGAATGCCTCACTATTAGGGCATGGCCAGTGGTGTTCTTGGAGGAGGGATGAACTTGCATTCATCGTTCATGGTTGGGGTAGAACACACCATCAAACTTGACCTACATCAATTTGGCACCATTAAGGGTCACCAAGATGACCATAAAGGGAATGTTGAAAATCAAAGCACAGACTGGATATTAGAAATAGGAACATCAGTCCACCTTTGCCCAGTCCCCATAGGTTCTACTTCCAGTTATATGCGAAGCAGCCTTCTGCCAACTGCCAATGAAGAGGGTCTCCTGATGGAGTCAAGACCATGGCACTCTTGGTTGTAGGGCCCCTGGGGTTATCCTGTCCCTTCTCTGGAGAATGATTCAAACTAAGTGAGTCTTGGATGAAGCCTCTTATTCTTGAAAAACCCTAAGAAAGATGACTCCATGTGCTCTTCCAGACACTTACACTCATTTCTAAAAGAGCTTATGGTTGGGGACCTTAAGTCAGTCATGAAAAATCACCATTTCAAAATACTTAAACTTAGCCACAAGAAACTAGAATGGAAGGGAAGAGAAGGCAGTGGTACCCTCTAAGAGACTGGGTGGCACCTTAATGACAGCTTGGAAATGCAATTCTTCGTGGAAACTTGCCATCTGAGTGTCTTTGGTCAAGTTCTTCATTTCAGCAGTGAAATCTATCACCCTCTCTACAGCACAACCAAGAGGGGCCCACCCATGGGTGGGAGGATCACCTCACACCTTTCCTGTCCTGTTTCTCTGAAGTCAGGAGCAACTTGTCAAGATGGAGGAAGGGTTTCTTATTTAGAGAGGAGGGTAGGGGGCTGGATGATGAAAGTAATGATCCTATTTTAAGGTCAGAGAAACAGTGCAATTTTATTTTTTGTTATCTAATCTGGATCCTCCTATATTCAATTTTCTCCTAGTCTATACAGAGCAGATATAAACTAGTAAACTTAAAATTTTTTTAATGATGATTCCAGAAATTTTATAGGTCTGTGTCCTCTCTATATCAGAATTGCTGATGACTGGGAGGGGGTAAGGGAAGAATGGAGGAATGTTGGATTCTGTAGAGGGAAATGAGGGCAGAGGGGGAAGGAAAGATAGTGGAATGAGATAAAAACCATTACCCTGTGTGCATGTATGATTACATGAATGTTGTCACTCTACATCATGTACAACCAGAGAAATGAAAAGTTGTACCCCATTTGTGTACAATGAATCAAAATGCATTCTGCTGTTATGTATAACTAAATAGAACAAACAATAATTTTAAAAAAAAATTGCTGGTGACTGAAGCTTGGTTCCTAAATAAATGCCATACCTATAGAAGGAAGACCATGAACAGTAATTGAAAAAGCACAGTATTAAGACCAGACAATTCTAGGTTTGAGTCTCAGTACTGTCTTAACCAGTAACTAAGCAAAGTACCTTCAAAGACTCAGAGTGCTTATCTAAAATAAGGACATGTCCTTGATAATGACATTGGAAAGCTTGTGATAAGCCAGTGGCTTGGGAGGCTGAGGCAGGAGAATCACAAGTTCAGAGCTAGCCTCAGCAACTTAGCGAGGCCCAGTTTCAAAATAATAAAACGGGCTGGGAATGTGGCTCAGAGGTTAAGTACCCGTGGGTTCAATCACTGGTTTAAAAAAAAATAAAGATTGAGATTGTGTATGAAAGGGCCTAGCACATGCAGAGTTTCAGTAAGTGGCACTTTTGAGATATACATGATAAAAAGATCAGGTAGAGGCTGGGTATCTATGGTGGGTCTGACTACTTCATGAACCTTAGCCTTTACAGTGCTGTGCTACAGGAGACCCAAGGAAAACAACTAGCCTTGGGGCCAACTGGGATGGAACAAGATGGTAGTTAAGGCTGGAGAGGCATCAGGGCTAGGGAACATGTGCAACAATGGGTTTGGGCAGCTGGGGGCTTCCACCATGAGGGAGGGGACTGAAAGTTGAGGCAGAGCATTCAGGACAGGCTTGTGAAAGTTTGGAGTTAGGGTCTCACTGCAAACCAGCTAGCTAAAGGAATGCTCTGGCTGCTCTGGCCAGGGTTTATGGCTCCTCCTTCCGTCCTAGGACCAGACAAGGATACTCTGAACAGAAGGAAACCATCAGTGTGCACAGGACAAACAGCAGCTTCTTAATCTGTCCAGGAGAACAGAGCCCAGCTGAAGTGTTGTTCTGCTCTCATTTAATTATCAAAACGATTTTTCTTCTTCTGTCCTCCCTAGGGCTGCATGCCCCAGATTCCCTGGGCCCAGTAATTGCCTCTCTGTTAATAGAAATCATCAGTATTTATTACACCAAGTGCACCAGCTTGTTTCAGCTCTCCTTGTAGCAACATTAAGGGGAGTGCTTAGTAGCACATCATTGAAGTGACTCTACTTAATGGTAAGAGTAAAGACTCTGGAACTGCTCTCCTTGCTCAGGAGGGCTGAGGGAACCATGACCAGAACCTAATGAGGGAAGCCAAGGGACCTTGTGTGGGGTCTGCAGCAGGGACCTGACAAGCTCCCAATAAGCAGAGGCAAAGGGCCCAGGAACACGGAAGCCCAATGAGATGACCACTCCCACCTCTCCCAGAGTAAGTTTCCTGGGGGTTTCTGTTTTACATAGGGTATATAACAGTGGGAAGTGACCAGAGTATGAATTCTTCCTCTGCCACTCAGGTCTGGTGAACTTTGGTGTCACAGAACATCAGCTTTCTTGACTATAAAACAAGGAGAATAACATCCACTCCCTCCCCGCAAAGCTGGCTGAGGATTCAATTAGAGATGATACAAAAGGACTTCACTGGGCCTGTGGAAGAAGGTGAGCCACATTCTTCTCTTTCCCTCCTTCCCTTTGCCCCTCCTCCTCCCTCCTCCTTTCCAGGAATCCATGCTGTGGAGGTGATAGGATATACAGAACTGGGCTGGACATAGGGTATGAATGCTGGTTTTTCCCTGCAGCCTCTTTAGCCTCTCTATGCCTAATGATGGATAAATTTACCAAAGTCAAGGCTGAGCCAGGAGACCCACAGTTGTGGGGTGCATGTGTATTTGGGCTGGTAACCAGTCTGGCTGCCATTCTACATAGCTTCCAGACCCCTATGGGCAACAGTGAAGAATCCCACCCACCTCTATTTAGTTGCCGTGCTTGGGGGTCACTGCCTGCCCACCTCTATGCTGCAAGCCCAGCAGGGACTCCTTTCATGTGTGGCCTCAAGTGGACCAGGCAGGTTTGGGCTCAGATGCAGACATGACCTCCACACCTTCTACTAACTAACATCTTTAAGCATTTTTATGTTTTTAGGTCCTGGAGTGACTCAGCAGCTCAGGAAGCAGTTATTGAACATCTACCGTGTACTTAATCACAGATAAGAAAAGTGAGGCTCAGAAGCCTCCCTCCAAAAACCTCAGTGAGTAGGAGACAAGGACTGGAGGCTTGGGCCAGCTGCTCCCCACCAAACTCTCACTTCCATGGGATCTCTGCTGAAAGTGTCTGAGCAGCTGACAGAGGGGGTTTAAATCACTTCTGTTACATTACTTAGGAAGCTTTGCTTATTTGTAAATATTTGTATATCAATTCTTTGGTATAAACCAGCATGGATATGTTTTCTGACAGTATTGGCCCCAAGAACATAGGGGGGGCTGGATAGCAATAGGCTGTGCTAGTGGATAGGGAATGTGGGGTGTGGAAGACAAGCAGGATTTCAAAATGCCAGGATGTTTTAAGGTTCATATTAAATCCTAGGCAAGGATAATTCACCATCATTTCAGTAAGGAGCCAAGGGAAACACTGTTCTATCCCCATGTCACTGTGTCCCTTAGTTTTTATTCTATTTGTTATGTGAATTATGTCCTCCTTTCCCCCAAATTCATATGTTGAAATCTTAACCCCCAGTACCTTAGAATGTGACCTTATTTGAGGAGAGGATCTTCACAGAAGACCTCAGTTCAACTGAGGTCATTAGGGTAGGCCCTATTTAATTTAACTGGTCTCCTTATAGGACAGGAGATTTTGGACTCTTACAAACATAGGGCAGACAGTGTGGAGACACAGGGAGAAGACAGGCATCTATAAGCCACGGAAAGAGGCCTGGAACAGATCCTCTGAAGGATCCAAGCACATCTGTAGCTTGGATGTAGGTTCCAGGTTTCTCTATGATCTAGGAGTTCGCACTGTGTTCCCCACACTCCACAACAGCTCTGCCTGTCCATAGGGTGGCACTATGAAAAGGAAATAAGCCCTCCGAAGGAACCAACCCTGTCAGCACTGTGATGTCACGCTTCCAGCATCCAGAACAGAGACAATACGTTTGTGTTGTTCAACCTCCTGGTCTGATACTTAGTTATTATGGCCTAGGAAGGGAACAGCTGTTCTTTTAATTTTTGTTTGAAACTTAGTTTCCTCTCACCTACCAGAAAGGTTGATGTCTTCCAGTTCTCAGCTGGCACCATCTCCTTCAGACAAGTCGGAGAACTGGTTTGTTTGTTTTTGTTTTTTGGGATATTGGGGATTGAATCTAGGAGCATTCTATCACTGAGCTATATCCCAAGCCCTTTTTATTTTTTATTTTGAGATAGGGTCTTGCTAAGTTGCAGAGGCTGACCTCAAAATTGAGATCTTCCTGCCTCATCCTCCCAAGTGGCTGGGATTACTGGAAGCACTAACACACCCAGCCACAGAGCTGATTTTACTGGTAGTGCTGTAACTTTTTTGGTATTGAAAAGACAGGTAGAAATGTGCAGAAACTGAGGCAGAGATCAAGAGTTCAAAGCACCAGGGACAGGAGGATGCAGTGGAGGGAGACAGAGAGAGATGACAGGAAGAGGCCATGGGTCTCTGCTGCTCTCAGCAGTGACTGGGGCTGCCAGTGAACATCTCCAAAATGCCAGACAAGTGTGAGTAATTACAGAGGTTTCTCTGGGTGCAACTTCCCCAGCTGGTTCCCATCTCACACTTACAGGCACATAATGGAATTAAATGTGACTCCACTGCAGTTCCGCCTGGTGACTTACGCCACTGCAGTCAATAAAACCTGTTCTTGGAAAGAAACTAGATTATGGGTCAGGGAAGGGTGGGCAGTTGCTGAGCGCCTCTGATCACTCCCTGTGGGGGGCCTTCTACATTCCTCTTCTCTTCATTTCCACCAAATTACCCACTGCTGCCCAAGTAGGGCCCAGTTTTGGATTTGTTATTTAGATTGACTTCGTTTCTGATGCTCTGACATTTATGTGACACCACAGAATTATGCAGTATGGAATCCAGAGGAGTTTTCAACATTTTCTCTGGCATCTATCACTGGAAGAGCAACTCCTGCATACATTGAAGGGGGCTGTGAGCATAAGCATGTGGTCCTTTGCTCCTGTCACACTCCAGAGGAGGCACAGTCAGTGCAGTCTCCCACATGGGGACTCTTACCTTACATGGGTGAGGATCCACCCCGTAAGTCTCCAATGTCTGTGCTTTTCTTAAGAAGTTCAACTCTGATGTTGCTGGTGTTTGACCACTGGAATAAAGAAAATGAGATGATTTTAGGGCTTCCTGTTCTCAGAGTTTCCTCTGAGGTAAACTGTACTAAAAAGTGCTCTGGGTGAGCCACATACCTCCAGTTTTCCATAGAATATGATCCCTCCTTGGTCTTAGGAACAACTTCAGGGATTCAAGACTAGAGTCAAGACCTTCAGATGAGGCAGGCTACATAATGAATCACCTGGGCTGAATGTGAACAATAGGGAGTAGTGGGGACTATGCTCAATAGGGAATGTTCCCCCGCATCTAATGAATGCAGCTGTGCCTAAGCTCTCAGATTATAAGCACATGAGAGAGGTACTGATTTTGTGGTATTTCACAATTTTGAACATTGTGGGGACAAAGCACATCTGTAGCTTGGATGTAGGCTCTAGGTTTTTCTATAATCTAGGAGATCACACTGTGTTCCCCACACTCCATAACAGCTCTGCTTGTCCATAGGGTGGTACCATGAAAAGGAAATAAACTGGAAAAGGAAAAAATCAGCTCTGGATCCCAGCCATCTTCAAAGAGCCCTTAGCATCACTCTCTTCCCGGCGGCCTCTTTTGCAGCTGTGTTGATAAGCTCACCACAGAACCAGGGACAGGATCACCATCAGGCTCTCACATGGGTGCAGAGCCCTGGAAGAGCAGATGGGCTTCTGCAGATGTGGGCTTGGCTTTGGTGTGAGGAAGGGCAGGCAGCATGATGTCATTAACTCGGATGGCTGGTGGGCAGGACTGAAAGTTGCTCATTTCTAAGTTTATCATTGGCCAAGTAATATGGCAGGGAAGGAAGACAAGTTCACCCAAGTGAGAAAGAGGCCGGTGTCCCTCTGAACAGGCCTCGCTCAGCACCTTTATATGCCATCCTCTGTGTTACTTGCTGGAAAATCTACCAAGAAAAAAGGCACATGCCTGGGCTCTCAGGAATTCGTATCAGAGTTGGAGAAAGGAAGCACAGAAATGTTTTTTACACTATGAAGGTGAGGCTGGACCTGGGTCAGTACATATTAGTGTGAAGGCTGACTCCTGTCTGCCAGTGAACCCAAGATACAGGAAAAATACTTTTTGTGGCAGGCAAAGGGCTTGGCACCAGAGATGCCCAGAGCATCACTGTATCTTCCAGGGAGTATCCTCATTCCCTGTGTATAGGGTGGTGGGCATTGTGGGCTCCATTCACCCTGGATTGGCCAAAATCTTAGGGCCCCTGCCCCCAAAGCTGGCATCATTTCTTGGGGGAATCTCCTGCCTTGAACAAGGTTTCTGGAGGACTCTCCTCTCTACTACCCTCTGGGCAGTTCCTGCTCATCCCTAGTGTGTGAAGGAACTGTGAGACCTCACACAGGTCTGTTTAATCTGATCTTACCACAAGGGGTCACTATTTCTCCAACAGAGTGATGAGAGGAACCATGGGGCCCTGCACAGGGAGAGGTGGAAACACCCAAGATGATAACCTTTGATAGGTATCTCTGTTCCTCTAGAGTCTGGAACCTGGCTTGCCACCCACAACGGGCACAGGGACTGTTTACAAAGGCTCAGGAGGCTTTGGGTTACATTCATTGGTGAGACTTAGGAAGTGAAGGGGATTTGGATGGGGGAAGGGAAGGAACTAGTTTCTGTTTAATATTATTAGAAACACCCCTTCTCCCCAGTACAGCCCTTCTTCAGAACAGTGAACACACAGATATTTTAAAAGATTTTTAAAAATTGTATGTAATGTGTTAAAATGGTGACATAACATTTTGTTATTTTATGATGTTCTATTGCATATACTGTTTCTTTTCATAGTTGTCAGTTTGGGGGATCTGTGCTCCATTGTGACACACTGAATGGAGCCCAAACACCCTACTGTTGCTCTTTAAAATGAGTTTTTGTCGCAGATCCTATTTCATGTGGGTAAAAAGATGCATTAATGCTGCTTTATGGAATTCTACAATTCTGGGCAGACTAAGAGAAGCTGAGTAAGACAAGACTCCACATTTGAAGCCACTTCTCCCCTGTGTGGGGTCAGGGACTCCAGGCAGGATGGGTAGGGGTGTTAGGCAGTGTTAAAGACGCAGACCCCCAGATCAAAATGTCCTCAGGGCACCCCACTGCATCTGTGAGTCAGGGGCCGGCCCTGTGTGATCCATCTTCTGACTAGAAGCTACCTGCTACCTGTCACTGCTAGTCGGACATCAGAGGCCTACTTTTTAATTTATTTTTATATTATCTTTTTAATAACCCAAGTCAACACCTCATTCTCTACTTGGGATAGATCCCAGGGCCTCAGGCATGCTAGGCAGTTGTTCTACCACTAAACCACACCTTTAGCCCTATCTTCTTTTCTTTTGGTTGAGTTTCCCCTTACTAAACCCAGTTCATGCTTCTCTCTGTACCTTCATTTATCTTTTTTTTTTGTTTTTTATTTCTTTTTGTAGATGGACACTATACCTTTATTTTATATTTATATGGTGCTGAGGATCGAACCCAGGGCCTCACGCATGCTAGGTGAGCGCTCTACCACTGAGCTATAATCCCAGCCCCCTTCGTTTATCTAATGAAGCAAAACCTCCCAAAGCCTAAACCCTCTCTGTTTCCCCAACAACACATAAACAACTTTTTTCTTGCCTTTAAGCTTTGGCCTAAACCACTCTTCTTTGAGAGTGAGCCCACAGAGTTTGGGCTTATGTTGTCAGTAGATCACTGAAAATGGTACATCCCAGGGTCAGGAAGGCCAGGGAGCATCACACACCTGAGTTCTGTCTTGTGAATTTCAGCAATTTTCTTTTCCAGCTTCTCTGAATGTTTAGGAAAAAATTGGAACTTGGAGCTGTAGCCTTCAGGGTGTTTCCCTGGGTCGTAATCTCCAATCTCGGCTTTTAAAAGGAAGGTAGAAGAAAACAATCACGGAGACAGGCAAATCCTCACTGGCAAAGTAACAAGAAATTAACACACAGAGTAGCAGCCAAAGCACACATCAGATTTTACAAAGGGCAATGGATCTCAAGCACAGTTGGGCAGAGGGCAGGTGCCTTAGGAGCATGTCCACCTTTGTTTTCCCAGTTGTGCACACTGAGCTGACATTTAAGTCTAAGCAGAGAAAAAGTAGGGCTGACCCTGTGTTCTGAGGTCACCCACAAGTAAATTTGCAATAAAAGAGCAAAGGGCTGCACCATGGTCCTCAGCCACTCAGTCATGAGGTGTGGGGCCTGGGAGCAGTGCTCTATGGGACATCAGGAAATGATGAGCTTGATCAGGAAGACAGAGCTTCTGGGCCTGAGGCAGAAATCTAAATCTCATTTTGAGGATTTTAGTAGGGATGAAGCCAGTTGATGAGTGAGCCATGATCTACTTTCAGAACTTAACCCTTAGTCCAAATCAAATTTTTAAAAAAGCAAATTTCAATATTCACTGAGGGCTGACCGTGTGCCAGGCTATAAGAACCAGAGTGTCATCAAAAAGTTCAGGAGAACCAAGATTTCTGAGCTGATTTCTCAATGCCCTGCTTTCTAAGGCAGTAATAAGCAATTTATTTTGATTTTATTTAGTTCTAAGGTTTTTTCTCAAGGAGGGATTTTCTCTTCCAGCCATGCACAGAGCAGTTCAAAGCTCTTGAGATCTCAGATCACAGAACTCTGGGAGGGCTGTGGGCCCACGGTGCTTTCCACTGAGCTCCAGGTCAGAATCCAGCTTTCTCCATGTGAAGTGCTCTGCAGGGAGCCTTCTGGGTATGACAAAAGGAAGGAGGAGGTTCCAGTTGCTTTGTGGTTGTCCTCTCCTTCCCTGGGAAAGTCATGACTGCTTCAGACAAGAGGGGAGCAAATATCAGGAGGAAAACATGTCTTTCTTCCTACCACAGCTAATATTATTCTTGTGCTTGGGCTTTTTCACTGCAAATACTCATTTAACCATGGTCCACTTTAGGCTTTGAATATAGCCCTTGCTGCTCTGCCATAGTGACTATTTTTTAAATGGACATGTTTCTTTCTCTTCTTCTCTCCCTGTCCTCCCTAATCTCTCCCCCTCTAATCACAGGAGAAACAGGATTACCTTTCTTCTAGGCAGGGTTATGTCCTTGAGCACACACCCATGACAGGAGAGAAATAATCCAGATTTTGGGGAAGGCACCAGAAGATCTCAGAAATGATTATCTCCCAAATTAACAAGTGAGTTACAACTTCTCAGAACAGTGGAATATAGTCTTTGAATCACTTCTTTAAAAATCGCCAGCTCCCCTTGATGGGTAGAATCACAGCCTCTGGGACAGGAGTCCCTGTGCTTCTCCTTTGGTAGCAAAGCAATAAACTTTCTTTTTCCTTTTTCTCAAAACCGTGTTCTCATTATTGGATTGGCATTGGGGACAAGGACCGAGCTTTCAGTAACACTCACAGTGCTTTTCAAATTACTTGGGAATTTCTATTGCTTAGCAAGAGACCAACAGTTTTCCCTGGAGTCTGTAGTGACCTTGAACTTCGGAGTAATTTATTTTGATTTTATGTAGAAAGTACCAAATGGAAAATATTTATGTTGGACATCAAGTACTTCTTTAAAGAAAAGAAAGAAGTAGTAGCATTCAAGATGATTATCAGGGTAAAATTGAAGAAAACACTAGAGCTTAAAATTACATTAGATCAGGCCAGGCTTTCTCTTTATTTATTTATTTATTTTTGGGTGCTGGGGATCAAACCCAGGGCCTTGTGCTTACAAAGCAAGCACTCTACCGACTGAGCTATCTCCCCAGCCCCCAGGCTTTCTCTTTAAAAAGGAAAGGGTACCCTTTGGGTACCTTAAAATAAGCAAGCACCTGCTAGACTTTCCATTTAGCTGATTTTTAAAACATAGTCTCAGAAAGTCAAAATGGCAATAGGCTGACTTTTATATTCTTAACACAGTTGTGATATTTCTCCTGCCAGAAGGACTTTAGTTTCTTATTGGCAAGCACTTTTCAGTTTCTCTTTATAAAGTTGCTTCTGCGAGTTCACATTATTTCCAAGTAAGAGTTCAAATTCTTTGATGGAAACGTCATGATTTTAGTGCTATGATCCAAAAGATCCAGTTGTAATGAGTTTCATTCTAAGGACTAAGAAAAATCCAAGAAGTGGCACTTGGGTGTCCTCAGCATTTCGTGAAAGGATAAGGGGACATATGTGAAGAGTGCATGACTCTCCTACTGTTTTTGCAAAAAAAAAAAAAAAAAAAAAAAAAGGCCAATCTGGGCATTAGCTGTGTGAGGCTGAACTCTTTCTGATTAGCACATCTTGGAAACACTTTTAGTGTTGAGCACTCTGAGCTGAAAGGTCTCTAAAATAGATACTAGAATTCAAAGACACTTCACATCTTAAGAGATTTGCATGAGAGGATAGGAAAAAATTGATTTCAATTACTCTCCAGAGTCTCAGTAACATTACCAACCAAGGGCAAATCTCCTATAGAGTCAGAAGGACTTATGGGGCTGGCAGTAAGACCTTAGGAACGGGTGTAGGATTGAGTACTCTCTCTGTGCTTTCTGGCTCCAGGGAACCTGCACAAAATCCTCTAACTTGGACTCTGTTTCAAACTAGGTACTGTCTAGATCCAAGAAGTAGTCATCTGTGGTAACTGAAATAATGTAATCAGGACTTAGCATGAAAAGCAAATTTATCTTGTCAAAAGTCATTACCTTGAAGTATATAAGCTGCTAACAAGGCAGCATCAGATGTTTTACAGAGGAGGCGGCCATGGTAGAGATCCCTTTTGATCTGTAGGAAGACTAAATACCTGGAGGGAAAACAGAGAATGAACTAGAGAAAAGATTTCTTTGATTGCTTTAAAGACATAAATATGTAATATAAGCCCATCAAAATCTTTGTCAGGACACTTTTACTACGTTTTTAAAAAAATCTCAAAACATACCATAGAAAAAATGCATTTTCCATTTCCCTGGTGACTCTTTTCAACACTTCGCTCTGAACTGGTTTGAGGTTAAATTCAAAACAACCTGTTTATTTCCCTGGGTGGCTCAAAATAGAAATGGCACTTCCTGGTAAAAGCCCCGTTCCTGCCCCCAACCCACCCCTGCCCCCTGTGCTGGGATTTGGAAGGAGCCAGCCCCATCATCCAGTACTGAAAAAGAAAACCATGCCATTAGAGATGGACAAATTTGGCTTCCTTCTGCCCTGGTCAAGTGGATCAGAGGGTGAAGGAACTAACTCAAGAGTTGTACCTTGGCTTGTTGAGGGAATCTGTCCATTTGTGGAAACAACCTGTGATTATTGGCACAAGTCAACCAGACCTGTCCAAATATGAATAAAGTATAAGAGGAGGCACGGGTGAAGGAAGCATGAAAATCAAGCAGAAACCTGAGGCCAACATCTCTTCAAATAAGTAACCTGGCCTTAGAGGAGGCAGGATAAAAAGAACAGGAGCTAATACCCACATGGTGAGCAACTGAGGCCTTTTGCCAACAGCAAGTAAGGAACTGAGGCTTTCTGCCAACAGCCATGTGAGTGCACCCTCTTGGAAGGGGATCCTCCAGCCCCAGGCAACTAACATGCTGAGCACTTACTGTCTGCAGGTCCAGGTGTTACACACTTACTTAATTAATGTATTTTTTGGTACTGGGGATTGAACTCAGAGGTGCTTAACCACCAAGCCATATCCCCAGCCCTTTTTTCTATTTTATTTAGAGACAGGGTCTTGTTGAGTGCTTAGGGCCACACTAAGTTTCTGAGGCTGGCTTTGAACTCATGATCCTACTGCCTTAGCCTCCTGAGATGCTGGGATTATAGGCATGTGCCACCATGCCCAGCACATACTTTATGTTTAATATCTCATTTAATTTTCATATAACACTTTGAGACAGGCACTACTGCTAACCCCATTCTTCCAGATAATCTGAAGTGTCAGTGTTCCTCTCATCGACACACAACTAAGTAACAAAGCTGGAACTCAAATTCAGGATTGCTGGACTCCTGAATGTGGTTCTTTACCATCATGTTTTACTGCCCCCCTTGCACTGTAACTGCTTTGTAGTTTCACAAGTAGTGGAATGCACCCTGTCACAGTAGAATGGAATTGATGACTTTACATTTTGAAATGCCTTCACAAGGGATGTGATCTTGGATGATCATAATCTTCCTAAGAAGAGCAAACCTGTGAGATTGAGGTCCATCACTCTCAAATGGGTCATCTCCCATGGTGGCCCCTGGTCAGAGAGTCTCTGTTATACTTTAAAACTAGGTCCTCAAAGAATTTGATATTCCTAATTTCATATGGTAGAGCTTAATCCTCCCTCTTTTGAGTGTGGATTGACCTTTGTGACTCAATTCTAGTAATAGAATAAAACAGAAGGGAAAGGTCTGGCTTTTGAGACTGGTGCATGGACTCATTGTAGCTTCCTCCTCATACTTTTTCTTGGATCACTCACTCTGCTTGCATCTGCCTAAGTTGCTATATGGAAAGGCCCATGTGAGCAACTGAGGCCTTTTGCCAACAGCCAGTAAGGAACTGAGGCTTTTTGCCAACAGCCATGTGAGTGCACCCTCTTGGAAGGGGATCCTCCAGCCCCAGTCAAGTCTTCAGATGACTGCAGTCTCCGCCAACCTCATGACTGACCCTGAGCCAGAACCACCCAGCTAAGCTGCTCCTGAATTCTTGATCCACAGAAACTTGAAATGTAGCGAAAATCCCTTAAAATTCCACCAGTCAGAACCAAAAGAAAATGGGCCCTCCTTAGACTAGTGGAGGTTAGAGTTTTCAGATTGAAGAATATTTCCACATCCTTTATCACGTAAAATGGCTCCTCAGAGTATAGCTACATATCAGCGATGATATCAGCATCACCTGGGAGCTTGTGGAGACGCAGACTATTAGGTCCATTCTATACCTGCACTGTTTAACAAGATCCCCAGGTGATTTGTATGTAGATGAAACTTTAGGAAGCACTTTCCTGAGAAAATTCTAAAGCATCCTTCTTACCACATTGGGATGGACCATCTTCCTCAAACCAAAGGGAAGGTGAGTACTGTAGCCTGGAATCCTTCTCCCTCCTCCCACCAAACCCACTCTGCCCTAGTGTTTGCCAAGAAAAACCCCAAGGAATACAGACGTCATGCTGAGTGAATAATTAAGATAGATCTACCAAATCAAGCTTGTCTTCACTTTGCTTCCCACAGTGAAATGCCACACGGTGTGTGGGAGACAGAAAGCTAGCACTTCTCTGCCTCTCACTGTTCCAACTCCTACCTTCCCCAGGCTCTGGCAGGATGTGAATGCAAACCTTTTGCCCCTTACTCACTGAGCACTCCCCAGGCCTGGATTCAACCGCCACTCCTCCCATGCCACTCTGCTTGTCAGTGCCCAAAACCCAGGGACAGAACATACTGGACTAAAGGAGATATTTAAAAACAGACTGGGCAGGCAAAGGAACATCCATCCTCCTGTGGGAAGCTCGTCAGGAACTGTGTGAAGGGGTGCTGCTGTGGTTTGCAAAGGCCACACTAGAGTTTCCAATTGCCGCTTCCAGCACCACCCCCGGGGAGATGCTCCCTCACACTGAGAGCTACCGTCTAGATGGGTGCTTGGCAGGGCCTCAGCTGAGCCTAATGGAGACAAGGTTTTTCACAGCTGGGGCCAGGGGTGGTTCCTACTGACTTCTGGTGATAGAACAGCTGCAGGGAGATCAAAGATAAAGCCTTAGGGCATTCTTAAGCAAGGGTGGGGAGAATAGGAAGAGGGGAGAGGAGGAAGAGGAGGAGGGAGGGGCAAGTCCACATCCTAAAGAAACAAATCACCTTCTTTAGAGGACAAGAAGAAATGAGCTCCTGGAAAAAATCCACAGATGGCTTCAAGGGAGAGCATGGCACAAGCCCTTTCTTTTCTGCCAGTGGCTCCTGTTGTTTTGTTTACTGAGGAGGTAACAGCCACATGGGCTGTTAGTTATGAAAATATGTCCCCCCTAACTCAGCGTCCTCAAACCCATTCCCAAGGAACCCTACCATGCTGTTTCACCACACATGGCCTAAGGAAAACCATCTTGTTGCCAAGGCTCAGTCACCAGGGCCACTGTGTATTGCCAGGTGAGGGACTGGCCTGCTGGGGCAGCCTGCCCAGCCAAGCCAGCAGAAACTTGTAACAGGAGTGAAAGAGCCCACTTCCCTTCATATAGCTGAGGAGACAAGTCCAGGGATGTGGAGTTACTTTCTGAGGTCACGCAGCAGTCAGAATTCAGGCCCCTTGACTCTGGGGCCCAGTGCTTTTGCTCTCCTCCTGGCAATTCAGTTTTTTACCAGGTTAGAGAAAAGGGGTCCTAAATAAGCCAGAACACTTTGCCATCACAGAGGAATTCTTACAGGTCTGAAGAAGAAATCAGTTATAAAATAACAAGCTGGCTCCTGAGGAAACTTTTTTTTTTAACTTTGCTTATCTCTTCCTGACTTTAAAGAGTCTCCCTCCCTCCCTCCTTCCCTCCTTTCCTTCCTTCTTTCCTTCATACTGGGGATTGAACCCAGAGGTGTTTTACCACTGAGCCATAGCCTAGTTCTTTTTGAGGTAGAATTTCATTAACTTGCTGAGGTTGGTCTCAAACTTGCAATCGTACCACTTCAGCTTCCCCAGTAGCTGGGATTGCAAGCATGTGTTACCATGCTCAGCTCCAGTTTTGTTTTAATGCTAGTGTTGTTTTAAGTTCAAGGAGCATAAAATAGGACAGAATGAGTAAGAGCCTAAAAGACAAGCAATGAAAACCTGAGCTTTTCTCTAACATAGATATTGAACTTGGCATGGTACTTTCTCACATCAGACAGTGGGGATGAAGACACAGGTATTTCCAGAGTTACAGACTGTGAGTTCTGGCACTGGAGGCTCCTTAGAGTTTCTTTCAGAAGTTTCTTTTGTTCCACCTTCCCTTCAATGTTCTTTTTTTTTTTTTTTTTTTTTTTTGGTACCAGGGTTGCTTGGTTGCTTAATCACTGAGCCACATCCCCAGTCCTTTCATTTTTGAGACAGTGCTTTGCTAAATTGCTTAGGGCCTCACTAAATTGCTGAGGTTGACTTTGAACTTGTAATCCTCCTGCCTCAGCCTCCTGGGATTACAGGCATGCACCACCAGTCCCTTCAATGTTCTTTACCACTGGCTTCCTCTATTTCTTACTGTCCTTTTCCCTATCATTATGCTTAGGGTGTCTTCCCGTCTTATACTAGACGATAAGCTGCTTGGAGTCAGAGACTATGCTTTATTTATTTTTTAACATTCTTCTAGAAAGTCTGTGTATCTTGTACGTAGCTTATCCATCCTGCTTTACTTCTGTTCTTTCTTCCCTCTCTCCTTTCCTTCATCTATTCATTCACCCACCCATTCTTCTTTCCTTCTATCCATCCATCCATTCTGATGTGTTGTGTGTGCCAGGCACTGTCACAGGTACAGGGAATAATGCACAAGGGAACAGAACTGAGACCCTGCTCTTATGGAACTTACATTTCAGTGGGGGGAGACAGACAGCTACACGGTAAACCAAGATAATAAGGACGATGACCCACATTTACTGAGTGCATGCTGTGTGCCCCACACTGCACTGTTGCTCATGCACACCTCTATTTAAATCATTCTGTCCCATCGTCCCAGATGTGGGACACCTATAAAAACTTAAACTAAGCAACAAATACACTTATAGTAACTTCTGAAATAAATATGTGCTTTTAGAGTTTTATTGTTTTGAGAAAATAGGTGAATCATTAGTGTTTGAAAAAATACACATATTTACATATATACGAACATATATATAAAGGATATATAAGCCTTAGATTATCGTTTACAACTGATTTTAATGCACCTGTGTCAAGTTCACTGAAATATTCACAGAATTGAAAACTTGGGACTTAATGAGTTAATCCTCAAAACAATTCTGAGGTAACTATCATTTTTGTTCCTGTTTAATAGATGGGGAAGCTAAGTGCTCATGGATATTTTGCTTGTCTATGGCTAAAGAACAATCCAGGATTTGAACCCAGGTCTTTCTGATTTCTTAAAGTAGGAGTTAGCAAATTATAGCTCACTGCCAGACTTTCCAGGAAATAACATTTTTTTGGAATACAGCCTTGCACATTCATTTATGTATCGTCTATGGCTACTTTCACACTACAAGAATTGAGTAGTTGCGATAGAGACCATATGGCCCCCCAAAACTAAACTACTTACTATTGGGTCTTTATAGAAGAAGTTTGCCAATCCACCTTAGCCTAAGCTAGGCTCAAATGATGTTTACTGAAAGAATAAATAACCTAATGATTCCATTTGTTATGGTTTAGATATTAGGTATTCCCCAAAAGCTCATGTATGAGATAATGCAAGAAAGTTTAGAGGGAAAATGATTGGGTTATGAAAGTCTTAACCTAATCAAAGCATTAATCCCCTGGTAGAGATTAAATGATGGTAACTGAAGGTGGGTAGGATGTAACTGGAGGAGGTGGGTCATTGGCGGCAGGCCTCTGGGGTACGTATATTTTTCATCCCTGTGAGTGGAGTAGTTGCTCTCTGCTTCCTGGTGTGATGTCCTGAGCTGTTTTCCTCATCCATGCCTTTCTGCCATGATGTTCTGCCTTATCTAGGGCCTTGAGGAAAAAAGCCAGCTACCTATGGACTGAGACCTCTGAAACATGAGCACTAAATAAACGTTTTCTCCTCTAAAATTGTTCTTATTCATCACAGTGGTGGAAAAACTGACTCAAACACATTCATTAATGTACACACTCACTCTCTGTATTAAGTGTTTTGAGCACCTGGTGTGTGGCAGACACTTTGCTTCCCTATACGGTGAGGCTCCACTTGCACTCTGTTTCCTTCTATCACTTGATCTTTCCAAAGAGTTCATATACCTTCAGTCCTGCAAAAAGCTAAATCTGGTGTCTAATCCCACATTTTCTCAGTCTTCTCTCCAGCCTAGACAAGAAAATCTATTACTTTAGAAACAATGACAAAAGAAATTAATTAGGATTTGGAAACTAAATTTATCCTCTGGGAAGAATCCAAGACATGAATTGAAGCACAGTTCTTTACTCCCTACTTCATCCCCTTTTCTCAATCTGGCTTTATAGGAATGGCTGAGATGGCAGTGAAATTTAGGACCAACATTGCCAGGAAAAAAACCCACTGACAGCTAAATTAGTTTGGCAGGAAGGTGGGATAAAGGAATCTAAGCCAGGAATGAATTATGGGTATGGAGTGAGGCTGGGGAAGGTACCTACTCTCTTAAGAACAGTAGGGATGTGAATGAAAAAGACTGCTAATTCCATGGCCCAGCAGAATGCCCCAAGAAAGGGGAGGCACAAATCAGACCCAGGCACCCTGTGGCCCATGCCACTGACAATGCTGGGAAGGAAGACTGGTGAGATGAAGAGGGAGGGGAAATTACCCAAGATGATTATCACGAATGCATGCAGATGGGAGAGGAGCTCATAAACCTGCCAGTGTCCAGGAAGTTTGCTGACTTGGTGAGAGGCCTGGCCACAATCCCAATGACGCACTTACATGGAGCATGTAATCAATCTAGCAGCAAACACATTGAGCCGTTGCTCACAGCAAGGCTCACTGGGGGCGTTTCAAGAAGCGAAATAGACTAGTATAGTAGTTAATCCTCCCAACAACCCTAAGAGAATAGATATTACTACCTCCATTTTATAAATGAGGTACCCAAAGATCGGAGAGGTTAAATATCTTCTGTCCAAGCTCAATAGCCAAAAAATAACCTGTTGGTCCTTAACTCCCAGGTTTATTCTGCTTCTTGAGTAGGAAGGTCTGAACATTAATATAAGATAGTGACATTTGATTTGGAACACTGTATTAAAAGCTCCTTTTAAAACCAATATAACCACCTAATTTTGTCCTTCAATCAAATTAGAAAGCCATGTTTCTGGTTACTCACTGGTAGCTCACACATTTGTGTTACTTCTATCTGTTTAGCCCCGCTGTTGGTCCAGGGAAGTGGAGGCCAGGTAATCCTGATTTTGGTGTTATGATATGAGGAACTGTGCTTTCAGTAAAAAATGTGTTAAGTCTGCTCTGGTATGTGAACAGGCACACAGACTTGTGGGTCTCCTCTGGCACTTTCAACAGAGAGGGGCGGGGCTCAGAACTGAAGTGGACAGGCTAGCACTTTCATAACACTCCCCTCTGGTTAAGTTGTTAACAATAGTGGCTCTACCCCCATTTAGCCTGAAGCTGTAGGGTTACTCATTAATATGGATGGGGTTAGTTTTTAGACACAAGTGGGAGTCACCCCACTTCCCTGTGGATAAGCAGATTCTGTATTTTCTATGCCCTGTAAGGAACATGGTATTTGGTTCTAGTTAATACACACCCCACTATCCTCGGGGCTTCAAAGTAGGTGGGTGCACACTGCTCCGTGCAGGATCTTTCTGACTCCATCAGAAGATTCCCACAACCCATGCTGGTTCCCTGTGAAGAAGCCACTTTCCCTCCTTGTCCTACTTCCTTACTTCTTGTACTGCTTATTCCTGCTCTTCGCCCTTTTCTTTTCCATTTCCTGATTTCCCTTCTTAGAGAAATTTTGCTCTTTTCTCTCTCTCCTCTCTTCTGTTTTTTGTTTTTGTTTTTGGTTGTGTTTTTTGTTTTTCTGGTACTGGGGTTTGAACTCAGGGCCTTACACATGCTAGACAAGTGCTTAACCACTGAGTTGCATCCCCCCCAGCCCTTTTATTTTATGTTATTTTATTCTGAGATAGGTTCTTGCAAATTTCCCAGGCTGGCCTTGAACTTGGAATACTACTGCTTTGGTCTCCAGAGTACCTGGGGTGCCATGTGTGTGCCACCACACCTGGAACTTTTGCTCTTTTCACCTGATAGAAAGTATGCTCTTCAGAGTGGAAATGAAAGTAATTCTATATTCTTCCTTCCTTCTTCCCTCTTCTTTCTTTTCTTTGGGTTTTTCCTAAGTAGTTCAGGATCCAGAAATAGATCTTCAAATCTTACAGGATAAGCCATCAATTTGACAATAACAGTCTCATTCCTATCTTTGCCATCTCCAAGATTTCAGGGAGGGGATTTGAGCTGTTGGTGCCATCTCTTCTTCAGATCTACAACTCCCTGGCAGTACCTCTTCAATATGGCCCCCACCTGCTATAGATAGGTAACACCAAGATTTTGCTTACATGGAAATAAGGAATCCCTGTTATAGAGAGATTCTGAATCTTTGAGGTGAGACTTTCAGTGTGAATTTGGCTCCGATGTACAAAACCCTGGGGAAGCTCTGAAGTTCCTATTCACTGACCTTCTTTCAGAATGGTTGTGGTCACAGAGGCTTTCTCATCCTTGAGAGGTGCTGGATGAGACAGAATTCATGCTATGCAACTGTCTGTCTGCCTCAGAACATGATCCTCACAATAAAGAGTTTATCATGGACCTGGTCCAATGGCATACCAGAGTTTATGCAATTGAATTTAGAATCTTCAGTATTTTTCTAGCTTGTCTTTCAATATCAGGCCTTGCCATTTCCTAGGAACATCCACTAGACTGCTGGAGTCTATCTTCCACCCCCACAATAAGTAGCAACATAGCTCTCTCCAAAAATGTCTAAAGCAGCCACATCATAGGTACGAGAAAGATGCTTTTGATTAATTAGTTACTCTAGGTTCCCTCAGAGTGAGCACTCAAATGAAGTATTCACATTTGAAGTTCATGCTGCTCTAGTTCCACTGAGCGGGGAGCACAGAAAGAATGTGGCAATGAAATACAAAAGCAGGTTCTATTAGGAAGCATTCCTTCCTAAATATTTCCTTCGTAAAGAGTTAGGAGTGGCCACATCAGAGGATCTGAGGTCACAGTCCCCTTTCCAACAGGTCTCAGTAGCTGGGGGTAGCATGTGCAGCCTCACCTGGTTATTTCTTCTTTCAGAGCAGCAGGGTCTGCAGGGTAAAATTTCACACGGAAGCACATGGTGAATGGAGGCTGGGCTGCAGAGAAAAAGGTATCCATTAGGGGAGACCCTCTACCAGAAGATGTCCCCGAGATGCTGAGGCCTCTAAACCTCTAGAAGAAAATCCTCAGTTAGGGCCAGCTTATACTTAGAGGAAGGGAAAATTATATATGTAGACTTCTGACATTTGGGAGGTACGTCCACCCGCCCCAGGGGTGAGCCTTTAGTTTTTTCATACAGAATACTTACATCTCAGTTGCTTCACAACCGACTTTGTAAACTCCAACCAATGCTGAAACAGAGAATGCAGGACATGAAAACCCTAATGAGCAGCAGTGTCAAGTGTAACTTGTTTTATCCAATTGAAATAAGTAGACACATCATAGCCTAGGGTAAAAGCTGTCCAAAAGCTTGTGAAATAAAGGCTTGGAGAGTAAAGAGTGATATGATTTTCTGAAATAAGCTCCCCAAGGAGCCAGCTGTGAAGCGGGGAATAGCTCCAGTTTCACATGCCGTCTCTGGGCTTCCCTGGAAAGTCTGCCTTCTTTATACAGCAGGATGCCAATGTTCTGAGCCATGTTCCTGGCATGCCAGCAGGCATCAAGAACTCTACATCTGTGTGGTGGGGACAAAGGCCCACCTGCCCCAAGCAGGGAAATGCTGTGCTTACTGGGTGGTGTGTGTTGTGTACTAATGTTTTTTGGGTGGGGAGGTTGCAAAAAAGTGGGATAGAGGCCATTGGTAGCAACTTTAGAAGGTATTGACAAGAGGAAATTTCATAAATGGAGAGGAGGCAGAGATGGCTGGCATATATTTCCATTTTTGTTTGAGTAACATAGATTGCCAGCCCTTGTGTTAGAGAACACATACTCAGGATTCCTTGGCATACAGGGATGTTTAAAGTCTAAGTTTCATAAGATAATTAACTGCAACCAATGTGTAGAATTCTATCCTGTTTCTTGGGATGTTCACAGGATATAGTGGGATACATTTTCCCCTGTGGTACTTATGTTTGGGGGAAGGAAGCAATGAGATCATTTTATATCTGTTTCTTAATTCTACATGGGTACTTCATAAAATTCATGATTGATATTTGTTGCTTTTATGCTAAGCAGGTACCTTGCCAATTTGGAGAGGGCTAAAACCGCTGTTATTTGAGGTCTGATTACCCATAAGTAGCTTAAGTCCCCTCCATGTAAGCTTCAGGAGGGCAGGACACTGTCTTTATTTACGACAGTTATCACCTATGCCTAGCACAGTGCTCAACATGTAGCTGCTGAATGAACAAGGAGACTGGGTCCACACTTTCCTTTTTTCTGGCTACTTCCCTTTAGTGTAATGTCTTGGCAGAGTCCTCCCTCTGGCAGGAAAGCAGCCAAGGCCATGCAGACGGCATCCTGGTCTCCCTAGATTCCCCGCTCTCACCTTCTGGGCTGGGCTGTGGGTCATGCAGTTAATGGACCCACTAAGAGCCAGTTCGTCCATCAGCTCCACATGGATAATCTGGGCTGACATTCTGCTCTCTTGCTTCATCTGATCTGAGTTCCCACGAGGCTGGCAACTCATTATAGCCACTCAATGTGGTTAAGAGGTCCTTCTCACATTACATGGCCCACCGCGGCTCTGCTTCACAGGGAAGCAAAGGCAAGAGATGAAATTGCACAGAAACAACTGGGGTTCCAGGCTGTGCCTGTGAAGGCGGAGGAGGCCTGTCTGTTCAAAACACACCGGAATTGTGTACAGTGAGGGAACATAGCAAATGTCAGGGGCTCAGTAAACAGAACGCCCTCGCTATTAGGCTGACAGATTAAAAGAAATAAACAAGGGAAGATAGAAATTAAAAGGAAGGACTCTGAAATGGCATTATCAGCAGAGGGCAGATGGAACTGAATGACAAAAAGGCTACTCCCCTTGGCAATAACTGGAGAGACTTTAGCTTGTATTATAGTGAGAGCTCAAGAAAGGACTAAGGTTGGAGGAGGTTAGGAAGGGGCTGGGAAGGGAGTAGAAGGTGGTCACAGCTTGTTCAAGTGGGTATTAAGGGTCCAGTCATGAAATCTAGAGAGGATCCCAAGAGTATGATAATGGTCAGAGTTGCCTTTTGCAGTTGCCTGGCTAAATCTGGGTCCCAGAATCCCTAGCAAACTGATAATGTGGGCTCCTGGAGCAAGGTTCAGGAGAGGAGGAAAAGAAGATTCACAGAGCTGGGGTTTCCCACTGCATTTGAGAAAATGGGCCAAAGTGACACAGACTCCGGGGACTTTGGAAGGGTGCACTGGAGAGCCAAGGTGAGGCAGAGGCTCTGGGTCTGAGTCAGGAAACAGTGGGAAGGGGGCACGAGGGCAGCTCCTCCAGGAGCAACAAGGAGAGTTCCAGACACATGGAGACTCCTGCAGAGCAAGCAGTGATGTGGGAATGGACCCCCCTAGTGCTGGGTTGTGACTACCTTACATCCTGAGGAGCTGGGAGCTCACTTGCTTCACCTCCACCATGAATTAATGGGTCTAAGGCAACTTCTCTTTACAAGTCTGTTTGCCTACAACCCTCTGCTCTCATAGTCCCCCCACCCTCCAGGTGCAGAGGTGACACCCTCTTGCAGAAGCTATCAGGTGTAATTTCAGTGAGGCATCCTAGAAACTATACAGGCTCTGCATTCAGACAGGTCTGAGCTTGAGACTGGCGTTGCTACTTATCTTGATTGGGAGTTACTTAGCCTGTCAGAGACTTTATTTACTCACCTGAAGAATGGGTATCATAATTACAAATACTGGTCCCACTGATCTTAAGGATTACATGAAATGACGTAAGTGTGGCTCTTAGCTTGGGACCTGAGACAACTCAGTGCTCAATGTTCATCAGCTGAAAGGGCCTGGTGTGTGTTCACTGCAGAGCCTGGCATACAGTGGGCGTACAATAAAAGTTTATTTCTCCTCTTTCCCATTTCCTTCTCTCTCTATCTCTTTTTCCTTTTAATCTTTACCACTTCCATGTATGTTGTGATTCTCCTCAAGTACATTCTGTTCTAACTAAAAAAAAAAAAAATCTATTGGACACATTTTGCCCTTTTGGTTTCACACACCACAACCTCTAGGAGAGGAATAGATTTTAGGGTAATGGAACTTCCTTTTTAGGTGAGAAAGCTCAGACCAAACACACACTAGGTATAACAAAGCAGTTCACGATTTTATGGTGAATGGCGCCAACAGTAGGATGGGGACATGTAGCTTCCTGGCATCAATGCATTTTTTCTGGTCTTGTGCTTAGGTCTAGAGCTAAGAAGAGTATTTATGTCATCAGAGTGGAGCTTTTATAGAGTGAAGGGCTGACCTCATCACTTCTTCCCAAACACTGATGCTGCTCAAAGCTCTACTGGGCTTGGAGGAATAAAATATATCAGTGAGGAGTGGGGCATGGCTAGTCAAAGGAAAGGGACATGATTCTTTAGAGTAGTTCCTGAAGTTCATGTGTTTAGTACACAATCCTAGGTGTAACCTGGAACACAAAGTCATTCAGGGCATTAAAGAAAAATAGCACTTTGACTCTGACATGGTGAGGGGCATATCCATTCAGTGTCTGTGACCCCAGCAGTGCAGGGATATTGTGCCCTCTAGAGTTCCGGGTCCCAGATAATGGTGGAGACAAACCCCATGTTTGAAACTGAAGGAACTCCTGAACTCATAAAAGGAGGGCCCTCTGGGATTTGTAATACTGTTTTTTTGTTTTGGAAAGCGACAGGTGAACTTGGGTGGTGAGCTGGAATATAGAGGCTGGATGCTTCCGCATCTTTTCCCACTTTAATGTGGATGTGAAGAGCACATTCTCACAGACAGCAAGGGAGGATGAACAGAAATTATAGCAACTGCAGATGTGTGCAAGCTGGGCAGATGGCGGTGAGAAATAGGGCACTATAAACCATTAACTCACTCATTCCTTCCTTCCTTCAGCAAATGCTTCTAGGACATCAGCAACATTCTATGCTCTATGCTAGTTACATTGAAGTCAGTGATGAGTGAGATAAAATCTGTGCCCTCGGGGGACTCACACATTTGCAGGGAACACAGGTAATCGCAGCAAGGTATAACAAGCACTATGACAGGTGTAGTAGAGGGTACAGGTCTGAAGAGGACCCTTAATACAGAGCAGGGTTAGAGAAGACCTCCTGGAGGAAGTGAGAGTCTAAGGTAAGACCTTAAGTGTGAAAAGGAGGTAGCCAGAAGAAAAGTGTGGAGTGCGGAGAAGTGAGGAAAAGGAGAAGCATGTTCTGGCAGCGGAGCTGCAAAGGTGAAGGGTCTGAAAAGATGGGACAGTATTGTCTGGCTTCACTACAGCAGAGAGGAGAAGGTCAGGGGAGGTGAAGCTGGAGACGAAGTAGGGGCTAAGGATAATGGGCTTGTTCCTGTATCTGTCTGGAACATCATTGTCTTGTCAATGTCTATTGTCTGCAGAACTGTCTGTGTAACACAGAGCAGAGCAGAAACTGTAGGATGTGCAAGTTTCTGAAGGGTCTATGTCCGTTTGACTTGCTTTTCTGCCTAGACGGGGTTGGCATGGAACCCCAGTGAGGCCTGCATAACCAGAACACTGCACTGTGGTCCATTTACTAGAAAGGGGGCAGAGAAAGCTCACCCTGTGCACTTGACCCTGAGACCACAACACTAGCCCATCTGCTATGTCTCCAACCAGACAACTTTCGGCAAATCACTTAAGCTCTTTAGGCTGCCATTTCTGCATCTGTAAAACACCATGCTTCTCCAGGTGAGTCCAAGCTAAGATGCTTCCAGGTCTAATGCTATGATTTGAAGCAATGGCATTCAAGTGCCGGGTCTGGCTGGTCTCTGATTCCTGAGGCTAAACTCTGAATATGAGCAACAGTTTAAGAATTCAGGCTTATTATCTGAGCTTCTGCTCCCTTTGTGCTTTGAATTTTGACTTACCCGCTGCTTATCTGGGTCCACAAAGCGGATCCCAAAATAGTCTTTCTCAAGTAGGTTCAGGTGGTGGCAAAGAAGGTCAAACAGGTACTGGCCTTTGGCATCTCTCTGCAAAAAAAAGCAAGCTCCATTGAGAAATGAGTGGTCTTCTTCAGCGTGACTTTGTCTTTATAGTCATTAAAAACTGTTTATAGCTGTTGCATATAGAGATGAAGAGGGCACATGTCCATAACTGTGTCCTAAATCAGACATTCTCTGGAATTCTGAGGCTTTTAGCACTTGGAAGGAGCCCAACGACCCTCCCTGCCAATAAGATGTCAAAGAATTTGGCATAGAGTCAGCTAAGCCCAGTTCCAATATCTAATGCACAAATCTTTCTTAAACTGGTAGGAACAAGCAACTTCAGCTTGGAATACAGCAGGAATGATACCAAATCCAGCAGGCTCTGCCTCTAAAGGCTATCTTGAATTCATCCACTTTTCTTCATCTCCATAGGTCAAGCCACCACTATCTCCCAAATGGACCACTGCCAGTCTCTAAGGGATTCTCTGCTTCCACTATTTCCTTGCTCAGTGTATTTTCCACATAGAAATCACAATTTACATAAAATGTCTTTTTGTGTAAATTAAATAAGTAATAAGTAACACAGGCACATTGTACTCTATTCAAACGTACAAAAGAACATAGTATACTATGAAGACTTATTCTCCCTTCCATTTTAGTCTCCCTGAGTCCCAGTTACTAACCCCAGAAGCAATTTACTACCAGCTTTTTGTGTAACTTTTATGTAAAATTTTCTACATAGGCAAACCTATACACATTGACATCTCCTCTTTAAAATAAAATTTCACACTATTTTTTGCAGTGCTGAGGATTGGACCCAGGGCTTCACATATGCTAAGCACGAGATCTACCACTGAGTTATGTCCCTAGCCTCTCTTTGCAGCATATTATTATTATTATTATTATTATTATTATCATCATCTATGTTGGTACTGGGGATTGGACTCAGGGGCACTTAATCACTGAACTACACCCCCAGTCCTTTTTAAAAAATTTTGTTTTGCTCTTCAGAGATCTGCTTGGGTATCTAGGATGACTGGAAGGAGAATGACTTGCAGGGACCTGTCAGAACATCTGTAAAGCATCCATCTCTTGGCCTGTCCCCAGTGGCCTCTGAAGTTCAGGGTCAGATGACGATTAAAATTTGTTTTGAGTATCTTAGGGTCTTGCTAAGTTATTGAGGCTGTCCTGGGACTTGTGATCTTCCTGCCTCAGCCTCCTCAGTCACTGGGATTACAGGCATATGCCATTGTGCCTGGCTGCAGCACATTTTTATATTCTATTCTGTTTTTTTTTTTTTTTCTTCCACTTAGGATATCTTGCAAATCCTTCTATAGCAGGGAATACTAATATGTCTCAGAGTTTATCCAGTTCCACACTGATGGAATTTGTTTCTAGTTTATTACAAACAATGTGATAGTAAACATTCAGTGATCTTTAATTACACTCCTCACTTCTTCTTCACACTGCCATTGTCTTTCCATTGCTCTCAGAATAAATAAAGTCCTACCTCTGGTTATGACCTGTAATGCCCTATATAGCCCAGCTTCTGCCTTCTTTCTGAGCTCATCCCAAATCATTCTCCTCACTGCACCCTGGCTGTGGCCTGTTCCTGAATACACCAAGGCTTTTTTGCCCCCCACTGCCTGGAATGCTCTTCCTGTAGCTCTTCTTAGCCACTCTTATCCTTATGGTCTCAGTTCAAAAGCCCATTCTGCAGAGAGGTCTTCCTCTAAAGAATGGGGCCTCTCTAGCTTTCCATCTCATTATTCTGTTTATGATCTTCATCCACTTTTAACAATCTGTAATTACCTCTTTGACTTGTTTACTTATTTGTAGTCTGCTCCTTTTTTTTTTTTAATATTTTTTTAGATGTTGATAGACCTTTATTTTATTCATTTATTTATATGCGGTACTGAGAATTGAACCCTGTGCCTCGCACATGCTAGGCAAGTGCTCTACCACTGAGCCACAAGCCCAGACCCATCTGCTCCTTTTGAGACTGTAATTTTCTTGAAGATGGGGGTCTTCCCCAGAACAGCGCAGGGTCTGGTAGAAGGCAGGTAGGTCTGCAATAGTTATTTGTTGAATAAATTATTGAGAGAATAGCAGGTAGAAGTTTGGCTAAAAGGTTTGATAAAATGTTAAGATGTTAAGTTGTTTATAACCCATAACTTCTACTTCCGAGACCTGCCTGATTATCTAGGATGACTGGAAGGAGAATGACTTGCAGGAAACTGTCAGAACATCTGAAGGTCTACAAAGCATCGATCTCTTGGCCTGTCCCCAGTGGCCTCTGCAGTTCGACTCAGATGACCATCTCTGGTCTGTCCATGTCTAACTTTGTATACAAATTGAGGTTGTTTTATAAGATCCAAAGATCTCATCTGTGCCAAGGTGAGACCTGTACCTATACCAAGGTGTTGGCACAGAAGGACCTGTCCCTACTCTAAGAAACAGGTCTTAAAAACATGCTTGTTCATGGAAGATTTATACCTCACTTCTGCCTCTTCTGCTGGTTCACCCTACACCATTGAAGAAGAACTAGGGCAGGATATCAAACCTCTCACAAATATCTTAAGAAGCTTATCCTTGCAGGGATGGAATGATGAGTGGTGGACACTCAGAGGAGGAGGGACCATGTGGACACTCAGAGGAGGAGAGGCCCCTCTCTCTCCTCTTCTGCTGGCCTCACACTCCCTCTCCTTGTGTGTGTGTGTGTGTTACCAGGGATTGAACCAGGGACGCTTAACTACAGAGCCACAACCCTATCCTTTTTTTGTTTTTGTGGTGCTGGGGATTGAACCCAGGACCTTGTGCTTGCACTCTACCAACTGAGCTATATCCCCAGCCCCTGACCCTTTTTAATATTTATTTGGAGACAGGGTCTTGCTAAGTCCTGAGGCTGGCTTTGAACTTGTGATCCTCCTGCCTCAGCCTCCCAAGTAGCTGGGATTACAGGCATGTACCACACCCAGCTCCCTTCTCTACTTCTGAAGTAGTGGTCCCATTCCCACACTCTTTGGCTTCCAACCAGAAAGAGTTACTCTCAGGGCAGAGATTAGGAATCATATCAGGACTCCTGGGTGGTGGGTCACAAACTGGGTCTTTCAAAGGACTCCATCAGCAATCTTCTCTTTGGGCAGGGCCTAACCACTTCCTCACTGATGCCTCAGAGTTTAAACTCATGTTTAAGGTTCTCTGGGAGTAGAGGAAATATGTTCAACTCTATCCCACACAGCACATCCTACACTATTATCTCTTTCAGAAAAACGGAAATGGAATTGTACAAAATGCATATTGTGATTATTTTCCTCTACAAATTTTACTTTGCACCAAGCTGGCTACTACATTTGGGATCAGTTAGTATGAATTTTAATGGCTGAAGGAGCTTGCTTCCATACATACAGCAACCATATTATAGGAGCTTGGGAAATAGCCATGGGGAAACTGCTTCTGTCATGGAAATCACAAGGACTTTTAATAAGAACCCTGCCTTCCACAAAAACAACTCATTCTCATGGGCTGGCAGCTGAGATGTACTTGTAAGGCTCTCAGCTGCATGAATTAGGGAACAAGAAACTGTCCCATTTCATATTCCCTGTAGCTATAAAAATGATCTTCCTCTGGTTATCTCTCAGCATCTGGTGGGTTTCCCTGGTGTGCTCCCCACCATTAAGTCATAGTTCCCTCAGATTCCCATTTGCCTGTGGTAGATACATGGCTATGAGGCTGTTGCCACAGACTCATGGAAAGAAGCATCTTTCACCAGGGATAGGACTAGGTGAAAGGAGTGGAGAGAGAGGTAGAACAGATCTCCTCCTGGAAGCAGACCTCCATGAAGTTTAAATTTCCAGCAGATACTATAAGCTCATGGCCCACAAATGACGGAGGCAGAAGATGGGAAGCAAACTGTGGATTAACAAGCTTTCCTTTATTCTGCAGCGAAGTCAATCAATCAGGCACAGGAGGACTCATTTTCTGGGTATGGAGATGGCCCCAGGGTTACAGAAGGAAACTGGGTTTTATAGTTTCATTGGAGACTGTGGATGTGCAGTTTGGACAGTCAGGGACCTAGTTGTGCAGGTTAAAATTTTAACTCAGGAAGACAGTTGTAAAAAGTTTGAAACTTACTGTCACTGGGAAAAGCTCACAACTCAGTGTTCACTGCTTATCTTCCTTCCTCTGGGACCCATTGTTACCTAAAGCATTATTTGCTTTTCTCCTTCCAGGACTCATCTGCAATGGGGAAGGGTAAAAGTCCAGGGTCAAGCATTTCAGTATTTGCCTCCTTCCTTCAAGATGCACTGGGTTTGGGAAGGAGTAAATGTTTGCTTTTGGTGGAGATGCTGGGGATGAACCTGTTAAGTGATGAAAGTTTCCTTTTTCCCCTCAGGGCCCATTATTATTGGGAAAGGATGTACTAGGAGATTTTAATGTTCAGCTAATTTCTCTCTCTCCTCCCGAGCCACACTGTCCCTCCGTTTTTCTTGGGGAGCTGTCTTGTAGGAACATTATTTTCCATAACCCTTCAGATACAAAGGCGGAATGACTCAGCGCTGTGGAGGCACTTTCCACAACATGCCCCTCCCTTGGGGTACTCAAAGCCTGTAACTGAAGGGGTGGCCTGAGGTGGCCTCTGGGTGGAGTCACTTGCAGTTGGACCATCTACAGCAAGCCATTGGTGTGAATAATTTTAGGAATTCTAGGACTTCCTGACCTCAGGAGTCCCCTTACACTTATAAATGCCAGTTGTGTTCTAGGATACCCTCTCCACAGTCTCCTATCCCTAAGTCTAGGGGTTTCTGGAATATTCTGTGCAGTTAGTCTTCTCTTTTGGTGGGATGGCAAAGCCTAGAGACTTCTATCTTTTCTTCCCTTTGCCTGCAGTTACCCTGGCACTATGGATATACTGCACTGTGTGTGCTGAATGTTGTGCCATTGATTATACTGCAGAAACAGCCATTCTTGCTGACAGGTGATTACTGTTTAGTCACAAAGTCAGAGCTCCACTCCTGAGAAAGTTTATCTTTAGGACAAGTAAGCTGAGGCGGAGCACCCAAATCCTTATCCTCCAGCTAAACCTCAGAGGTCGTTCTCCTCCCAAGACATTACTAGGTCAAAATAACTTATATTAAGTACTCACTTAAAAATAAATTTGAATTTTATGAACCACAACAATACCTACACATATTCAAAAATATCAGGGCAGGTAAGAAAATCCATTTATTCTCTCCCCATGGTGCACAGAATAATCCATGAAGCTCTTAGAATCATTCTGCAACTGAGGCTGGTAGAATTTCTATTCTTGCTCCTCCCTGGAAAGTGTGATTCTGTTTCTCTATGTTTTGCCTATTCTTTAGTCAAGGGACTGAGGCAGGAAGCAGCAAGCAAGCCTGGGTCAGTGACCTAAACTCTTCAAGGTTAATTGCATTTTCTGCCTCATAATGAGTGCTTTTGAGACAGAGAAGCTTTATTTTAACCCATCATGGATGGAGTCGGCCCTGGCATGGTGCATCCTGATGAGGGTAGCCAGCATGAAGAGAGCCCCACTCATTAAGCTTCACTTTATCCAATCCTATCTACCTGCGAGGCACACATATTTTAATACCAACTAAGTGAGGCTTTGAATGGACAAGAAGGATCACAGCTTCCTTCAGCTTCTGCCACATGCAGTTAAATGGGAACTGACTGAGAAGGCAGAGATAAAGAGGGAAGGATTACAGAAAGTGGGTCCCTGTGAACCAAAAGTACAAGAGTCCAGGGGTTGAAGAAGACCGCACTAATATAAGGGGGCTTGGAGGAGAGGCAGGAGCTGAACAAGTTGCCCTCAGAGGTCTGACAGGGAAGGGATCGGCACTCAGTCTCCATTCCAGATTAAATTTATATTTAAATTTCTTGTAGGCAAAAGGCATTCTTGCCGTCCTCATCAGAGTTCTCTAAGGGCATGTGTGTGCTGATGTCTGCCAGGTTCAGGAGCAGATGCTGTGTAAAAGTTCTTTAATGTTACAGGGGAATGGACACATTAGCTCATCTTCTCAGGGCCCTGGCATGAGTGAGCAGAGCAGAAGGGTGACTGAATTACTGGGGTGGCTCCTACCTCCCCTGCTCCCACCCCACACACAGCCCAGCTATCTGAGGCGGAGGGAGGGTGAGGGGCACAAGTGCTAATAACAGGGCCCAGATTCCCCAACCTCAGCACCTTCCATGCTCATTTACATTTTCTTTGAAGGGAGGGAGCCCCTCTCTGGCTCCTGGCACAGGAGCTAACTTTTCTTGCTTAGTGGTAAACCAACAAAATCTGTCCAGAAGCTGCTGAGGCTGCAGCTAGGAGAACAGCCAGCTCACTCTGGGAGATGGATCAGGAATCTCATTCCAGGGGGAAATACAAAGATGCCCATTTGAAGCCACACCATCTTGTGTTACAGGCTGCCACAAATGCAGTGAGGACACAGCTCAGCCCTGCCCAGGTGTTCTCCTGGGTCCTGTCTCAGAACTCAGCAGTCAGGCTGGGGAGGATGGGGCCCAAGCAGGCAGTTGGTATCCAAACTGTAGCACGAAGAGGCTTCCATGGGGCCAGATGACCATGTGACTCCCAGGGGAGCAGCCAAGAGCAAAGGGTGGGAGAGCAGAATACAGAGGGAAACAGGATCTGTGTTCCTTGGCCATGGTTCTTACCTAACCCTTAATAAATGCAAGAGCTTCTTTGCCCCAACACCCCCCATTCCACATGCAAATTAAAAGAGCAGGGTCATTTTCATGATGCTGCACTGATGTCTGTAGGGTCACATGCCAGGTGCAATGCTGCAGGGAGCCCTCTTGGAAGTCCTCACTTGGGTCAGAGAACTGGCTTAGATCACTACCACATGGCATGGCACTCAAATGATGTGCACGTGGAGTAGGGAACTCACATTCAACATGGAACATGGAGGTCAATGTGTGCAAGCAAATGTCATGGGAAGGAGGGCTAAGTGTTCTGTCAGCACAGATGGCCCAAAACAGACTCAACAAGGGCAATTAAGACCTTCAGAGCAGAACCTCAAACATGCAGCTGTTACACAGTTTGTAAGAGCAGGGCTAATAAGAGGGCCAGACTTATGGAGATATCAATGATGATCCTTCTAGAGCTACATCATCTCATTCCTATGCGGGTTCCTTATACCTAGTAAAGTTCCTGGAAAAAAAGAAAAGAAAAACAGAGTTGGATCTGAAGAAAAGCAATTTGTCCATCTTTCCCATGGTAAGGCCATTTTTACAAGTAAGGTGACCGACTCAGAAGCATCACCACATCTTGCTATTGATCCAGTAATTTTGAGTTGTGTTTTTCTGGCCGGTGAGAATATCTCAGAGGACTAGTATTATCATATCTGCAGAATTACTGGAAACTCAATCAGGCTTGTTTGGGAAAACAAAACAAAACAAAACTCACTAGTCTGTGTGAAGCTCATATTCATATTCATTCCCTCTCTCTCTCTCTCTCTCTCTCACACACACACACACACACACACACACACACACACACACACACCCCTTCTCACACACCTATGCTTCTCATATAATACTGCTTCAGGTAGCTTTTAAAGAAAGTCCAGAATATCGGGACGAATGAACTTCACCTTGCCCTTAAACCTAAGGACAGTTTGACAACTAATTTTTTTTTTTTTTTTTTTTGCGGGGGTGGCAAAGGACAAATACTATGTTATCTGACAAATCCATGAATTTCTGGGGATGTAGGAAGAGGTCAGGGTGGTCAGGGCTAGGAGAAATATAAGCCCATCTGTTCTCATAACCCCATACCTATTCCCCCAACTTCCTCTTCCTCACAGAAAATTATTGACCAACATCAACATAAATTATAGATTCTGAGTGGACATACCCTATAAATAGAACAGGTTGGGATTTCTGAATCCTAGTACAGTCTCATTTTCAAGTATCCTTCAGGTCACTCATGTTCCCTAGAACTTGAGGTGGAGGTATGGGGAGCAGAGTGGAAGCGCGCTGGAAAGGCAAAGGCCTGAGAACAATGCTAGACTCGAACAAAACCCTGTTCAGTGACTTCTCCATTGTGATCTCAGACCTGTCCTGTAAGCTGTCTGAACATCAGTTTCCTTATCTATAAAACAGGGTTAAACTATACAAAGTAACACGGAGATACCTCAGAAAACTTGGAATGGAACCACAATTTGACCCAGTTATCCCACTCCTAGGTCTATACCCAAAGGACTTAAAATCAGCATACTATGGTGACACAGTCATATCAATGTTTATAGCATCTCAATTCACAATAGCTAAACTATGGAACCAACCTAGATGCCCTTCAACAGATGAATGCATAAAGAAAATGTGGTGCATGTACACAGTGGAATATTGCTCATCCTTAAAGAAGAATGAAAGTATGGCATTTGCCAGTAAATGGACAGAACTGGAGAATATCATGCTAAGTGAAATAAGGCAATCTGAAAGAACCAAAGGTCAAATGTTCTCTCTGATATGTGGGTGCTAATTCATAATATGGAGGGGAGGCTAGGGAAGAACAGAGGTACTTTGGATTAGACAGAGGGGAGTGAAGGGAAAGGAGGGGGCCTGGAGGTAGGAATGATAGTAGAATGAATTGTTATCCTATGAGCATATATGATTACATGACCTGTGTAACTCTGCATCAAGTACAACCAGAACAAGAAGTTACACTCTATTTATGTATGATGTGTCAAAATGTACTCTACTATCATGAATAACTAATTAGAACAAATAACAAAATAAAAATAAAAAATAAAATAGGGTTAATACCACATCTTTAAAAGGATTATTTTTGAGGTCCCAAATAAGAGACACAATGTACATAAGAACTGTGAATTTTTTCTACCAACTTCCCCTGCCTCCTATGACCTCCTCTTCCTTCAGAATGAATGGACTTAAAACTCTATGAGGCTTCAGCAATGAGACTATGCCTTCAAGGTACAGAAGCCTGGATCAGAATGCTGGGGTGGATCCTGGCCAGCTATTCACCTTGCAGTGTCCCCTCCTATAGGAATCTGACACCATTTTGGAAATCTACTCCAAGTGACTCTCAAAGCACAGATCTGCATCTTCTCTTCCCCAAGGCTATTTTTTCCAGACTTGGTCAGAGAAGAGTAGAAAATATCAAATATATACAATCAACCCAAACTCCTTGAGATGCCTGGCAGTTGCTACTCCTGCTAGAGACAAAGGCAGAACCTCTACTATGTTCCTGACATGCTCTCTGAGAAAGAGAAGTTGAATGAGGTTGAGGACCAGATACCATACAATTCCAACACACACTGTACTTTTTAATGCCTTGGTTCTGACTAAATTAAAAAGAAAAAAGTATCTGGCAAAATGTATTTCCATAAATTAATTCAGAGCCTCTTAAAGAATGTAGCAGGTTCTCTCTGTAGTTAAAGCTACAGGAGCTAACTGTAGCATCAACCCCCTGCTTCCACACTCCACATTCCCAGGTGAACGGATGTACAATAGGAAGAGGAAGGGTGAGTAGAGCCCATGGCTCCCTGATCAGAGTCTCAAGTTCCCCACAGCACATCCAGTCACACAAAGCTGCTGCCATCCTATGCTAGGACCAGATGGGTCAGGTCATTCTCCTTGCTTCTCTTGAGAAGGACAGCCAGTGCCTTCCTTGAAAGGCCCTCATCACAGCAGGCAGAACTCAGTTGGGCCCCAGGATTGTATATTCATTCACCTGGGGATGCTCAGGTTACACTACAGTTAGCTCCTGTAGCTTTGACTCTAGAGAGAATCTGTTAAGAGAAAGGGAAGTTCTGAGTTAATTTACTGAAATACATTTTGCCAGGTACTTTTTTCTTTTTATTCTAATCAAAGTTAAAACTTTGAAAGATGCAGTGACTATCGAATCATGTTGTGTTCCATTCTCTATTGTTACTTAATGGAACTGCTCCATATTCAGAACCAGTGGTTCTCAAACTTGAGCCTGCATCAGAATCACTTGGAAGACTAGTTAAAACACAGATCCCCTGCCCCCCACTGAGTATCAGGGCCAGTGGGTCTGGAGTGGAGTCTCAGAATTCTTGTTTCTAACAAATTCCCGGGTGATGCTGGTCTGGAGACCACTGGATTAGATCTACCATTCTCTAGCATCTGTTGGTGACTAGTAGCTCTTGAAGCCAAGACTACAGGGCTAAGGGGAAGAAGTAGATATTTGAACTCTACCACAATCCAACTCCGTCTGCACAATTCTCACTTTCATTTAGCTCCCATGTTTTCCCGTACCAAGGGAAACAACTTCAGAGCATAAGGCTGAGAGTTAAAAGCTATAGAGAAACTCTGCTCCTTCCTGCCAGGTTTTCAAATTCTGCCTTTCATGACAGTTGGCAGCTGCCCAATTCTGGATGCAAGGTTCAAGTCCCCAATTACCATTTATGTTCACTGGCTAACTAGCTCAAAACTCACTGCATGTTCACTATGAATGAGATCACCAGAAAGAAAGCTGGCAGTTATCATCAAAACTAATTCAGAGAAAGAGTCCCCTTCTCACCCTAGTTCTGCTGTCATTGCAGGGAATCTGTTCCAGAACGTTTTCTCTTCTGGTCTCTAAGGTCTGCTTGTCTAGGAGGGGAGGCTGAGGGCTGTCTCAGTCTCTCTGCCTGCTGCTGACTCCTGTCTGCATCTGCATTTCTTTTTTTTTTTTTTTTATTGTAAACAAATGGGATACATGTTGTTTCTCTGTTTGTACATGGCGTAAAGGCATACCATTTGTGTAATCATAAATTTACACAGAGTAATGTTGTTTGATTCATTCTGTTATTTTTTCCCTTCCCCCCACCCCTACCACCCCTCTTTACCCTCTATACAGTACTTCCTTCCTCCATACTTGCCCCCCTCCCTAACCCTAACTCTAACCCTAACAATAACCCCTCCCACCCCCCCATTGTGTGTCATCCTCCACTTATTAGCGATATCATTCGTCCTTTGGCTTTTTGAGATTGGCTTATCTCACTGAGCATGATATTCTCCAATTTCATCCATTTGCCTGCAAATGCCATAATTTTATCATTCTTTATGGCTGAGTAATATTCCATTGTATATATATACCACAGTTTCTTTATCCACTCATCAATTGAAGGGCATCTACGTTGGTTCCACAGTCTGGCTATTGTGAATTGAGCAGCTATGAACATTGATGTGGCTGTATCTCTGTAGTATGCTGATTTTAAGTCCTTTGGGTATAGGCCAAGGAGTGGGATAGCTGGGTCAAATGGAGGGTCCATTCCAAGTTTTCTAAGGAATCTCCACACTGCTTTCCAGAGTGGCTGCGCTAATTTGCAGCCCCACCAGCAATGTATGAGTGTACCTTTCTCCCCACATCCTCGCCAACACCTGTTGTTGCTCGTATTCTTGATAATCGCCATTCTAATTGGGGTGAGATGGAATCTTAGGGTGGTTTTGATTTGCATTTCTCTTATTACTAGAGATGTTGAACATTTTTCCATATGTTTGTTGATTGCTTGTAGATCTTCTTCTGTGAAGTGTCTATTCATTTCCTTAGCCCATTTGTCGACTGGATTATTTGACTTCTTGGAGTAGAGTTTTTTGAGTTCTTTATTGATTCTGGAGATTAGTGCTCTATCTGAAGTATGATTGGCAAAGATATTCTCCCACTCTGTAGGCTCTTTCTTCGCATTGCTGATAGTTTCCTTTGCTGAGAGAAAGCTTTTTAGTTTGAATCTATCCCAGTGGTTGATTCTAGCTTTGATTTCTTGTGCTATGGGAGTCCTGTTGAGGAAGTCTAGTCCTAAGCTGACATGTTGAAGATTTGGACCTACTTTTTCTTCTATAAGATGCAGGGTCTCTGGTCTGATTCTGAGGTCCTTAATCCATTTTGAGTTTAGTTTTGTGCATGGTGAGAGATATGGGTTTAGTTTCATTCTGTTGCATATGGATTTCCAATTCTCCCAGCACCATTTGTTGAAGAGGCTATCTTTTCTCCATTGCATATTTTTGGCACCTTTGTCTAGTATGAGAAAATTGTATTTATTTGGGTTTGTGTCCGTGTCCTCTATTCTGTACCATTGATCTACCTTTCTATTTTGGTACCAATACCATGCCGTTTTTGTTACTATTGCTTTGTAGTAGAGTTGAAGATCTGGTATTGCAATACCCCCTGTTTCACTCTTCCTGCTAAGGATTGCTTTAGCTATTCTGGGTTTCTTATTCTTCCAGATGAATTTCATAATTGCTTGCTCTATTTCTGTAAGGTACGTCATTGGGATTTTAATTGGAATTGCATTGAATTTGTATAGCACTTTAGGTAGTATGGCCATTTTGACAATATTAATTCTTCCTATCCAAGAACATGGAAGATCTTTCCATCTTCTAAGGTGTTCTTTAATTTCTTTCTTTAGTGTTGTATAGTTCTCATTGTAGAGGTCTTTCACCTCTTTTGTGAGATTGATTCCCAAGTATTTTATTTTTTTCGAGGCTATTGTGAATGGGGTAGTTTTCCTAATTTCTCTTTCTGAAGATTCATCACTTATGTATAAAAATGCGTTGGATTTATGGGCATTGATCTTGTAACCTGCTACTTTACTGAATTCACTTATGAGTTCTAAGAGTTTTCTGGTGGAATTTCCAGGTTCCTCTAAATATATAATCATGTCATTAGCGAACAGGGATAGTTTGAGTTCTTCTTTTCCAATTCGTATCCCTTTAATTTCTGTGGTTTGTCTAATTGCTCTGGCCAGAGTCTCAAGAACGATGTTGAATAGAAGTGGTGAAAGAGGGCATCCCTGCCTTGTTCCAGTTTTTAGGGGGAATGCTTTCAGTTTTTCACCATTTAGAATGATATTAGCCATGGGCTTAGCATAAATGGCCTTTACAATGTTAAGGAATGTTCCCACTATCCCTATTTTTTCTAGTGTTTTGAGCATGAAGGGGTGCTGTATTTTATCAAATGCTTTTTCTGCATCTATTGAAATAATCATGTGATTCTTGACTTTAAGTCTATTAATATGGTGAATTATGTTTATTGATTTCCTGATGTTGAACCAACCTTGCATCCCTGGGATGAAACCCACTTGATCATGGTGCACTATCTTTTTAATATGTTTTTGTATGCGATTTGCTAAAATTTTGTTGAGAATTTTTGCATCGATGTTCATTAAGGATATTGGTCTGAAATTTTCTTTCCTTGATGAGTCTCTGTCTGGTTTAGATATCAGTGTGATATTGGCTTCATAGAATGAGTTTGGGAGGGTTCCCTCCTCTTCTATTTCATGGAATACTTTGAGAAGTATTGGAATGAGCTCTTCTTTAAAGGTTTTGTAGAACTCGGCTGAGAACCCATCTGGTCCCGGACTTTTCTTTGTCGGTAGGCTTTTGATGACTTCTTCTATTTCAGTACTTGAAATTGGTCTATTTAAATTGTTTATGTCCTCCTCGTTCAGTTTAGGCAATTCATATGTCTCTAGAAACCTGTTGATGTCTTCGAAATTTTCTATTTTGTTGGAGTATAGATTTTCAAAATAGTTTCTAATTATGTTTTGTATTTCAATCCTGTCTGTTGTGATATTTCCTTGTTCATTCCGAATTTTAGTGATTTGGGTTTTCTCTCGTCTTCTCTTTGTTAGTGTGGCTAAAGGTTTATCAATTTTGTTTAATTTTTCGAAGAACCAACTATTTATTTTGTCAATTTTTTTGTATTGTTGCTTTTGTTTCAATTTCATTGATTTCAGCTCTGAGTTTAACTATTTCCTGTCTTCTACTACTTTTGGTGCTGGTCTGTTCTTCTTTTTCTAAGGCTTTGAGCTGTAGTGTTAGGTCGTTTATTTGTTGAGTTTTACTTCTTTTATTAAATACACTCCATGAAATAAATTTCCCTCTAAGTACTGCTTTCATAGTGTCCCAGAGATTTTGATATGATGTTTCTTTGTTCTCATTTACCTCTAAGAATTTTTTAATTTCCTTCCTAATATCTTTTGTTATCCATTCATCATATAATAGCATATTGTTTAATCTCCAGATGTTGGAATAGTTTCTGTGTTTTACTCTTTCATTTATTTCTAACTTCAATCCATTATGATCTGATAGAATACATGGTAGTGTCTCTATCTTCTTGTATTTGCTAACATTAGCTTTGTGGCATAATATATGGTCTATTTTAGAGAAGGATCCATGTGCTGCTGAGAAGAAAGTGTATTCGCTCTTGGTTGGATGGTATATTCTATAAATGTCCGTTAAATCTAAATTATTGATTGTGTTATTGAGATCTGTGGTTTCTTTGTTCAATTTTTGTCTGGAAGATCTGTCCAGTGGTGAGAGAGGCATGTTAAAATCACCTAGTATTATTGTGTTATGGTGTATTTGGTTTCTGAAATTGAGAAGGATTTGTTTGACATACATGGATGAGCCACTGTTTGGGGCATAGATGTTTATGATTGTTATATCTTGCTGATTTATGCTTCCCTTAAGCAGTATGAAATGACCTTCTTTATCCCTTCTGACTAACTTTGGCTTGAAGTTCACATTATCAGAAATGAGGATGGATACTCCAGCTTTTTTGCTGAGTCCATGTGCATGGTATGTTTTTACCCATCCTTTCACCTTTAGTCTATGGGTATCTTTTTCTATGAGGTGAGTCTCTTGCAGGCAACATATTGTTGGATCTTTCTTTTTAATCCAATCTGCCAGTCTATGTCTTTTGATTGATGAATTCAGTCCATTAACATTCAGGGTTATTATAAAGATATGATTTGGTTTCCCGGTCATTTGGTTCATTTTTTAAATTTTATTTATTTATTTGTTTGACACAACTTGTTTCCTCCTTTATTTGACAATTCCTTTAGGATAATTCCTCCCTTTGCTGATTTGCTTCTTTGTTTTTCATCTCTTCCTCATGGAATATTTTGTTGAGAATGTTCTTTAATGCTGGCTTTCTTTTTGTAAATTCTTTTAGCTTTTGTTTATCATGGAAGGATTTTATTTTATCGTCAAATTTGAAGGTAAGTTTTGCTGGGTATAAGATTCTTGGTTGGCATCCATTTTCTTTCAGGGCTTGAAAAATGTTGTTCCAGGCCCTTCTAGCTTTTAGGGTCTGGATTGAAAAATCTGCTGATATCCGTATTGGTTTCCCCCTGAATGAAATTTGGTTCTTTTCTCTCACAGCCTTTAAAATTCTGTCTTTATTTTGTATGTTAGGTATTTTCATTATAATGTGCCTTGGTGTGGGTCTGTTGTAATTTTGTGTATTTGGAGTCCTATAAGCCTCTTGAATTTGATTTTTCATTTCATTCTTCAGATTTGGGAAATTTTCTGATATTATTTCATTGAATAAATTGTTCATTCCTTTGGCTTGTTTCTCTAGGCCTTCCTCAATCCCAATAATTCTTAAATTTGGCCTTTTCATGATATCCCATAGTTCTTGTAGATTCTGTTCATGATTTCTTACCATCTTCTCTGTTTGTTCAACTTTGTTTTCAAGGTTAAATATTTTGTCTTCAATGTCTGAGGTTCTGTCTTCCAGGTGTTCTATCCTATAGGATATGCTTTCTATGGAGTTCTTAATTTGGTTTATTGTTTCCTTCATGTCAAGGATTTCTGTTTGGTTTTTTTTCAATATCTCTAACTCTTTATTGAAATGATCTTTTGCTTCCTGTATTTGCTCTTTTAACTGTCGATTGGTGCGATCATTCAATGCTTGCATTTGCTCTTTCATCTCATCATTCAGTGCATGCATTTGCTCTTTCATCTCATCGTTTGCTTCTCTGATCATTTTAATTATGTACATTCTGAACTCCTTTTCTGTCATTTCTTCTGCCATGCTGTCGTTGGGTTTTATTGATGTAACATCTAGATTTGTTTGCAGCATTTTCTTTCCTTGTTTTCTCATATTGTTCAGGTATCAGTGGACCGCTGAGATATTGCAGATTTCCTCTATTGACTTACAATGTCCCTGAAGATTTCTATATATATCCCCCCTTAGCCTTCAGTAGGCTGAAGTCTTGGAGGAAGTTGATAATGCGGTGCTCCACAAGGAAGCTGCCTCTCTAGGAGTGGTGGCCTTCAGGTGGGGTATAATCCCTGCTAGTGGGCAGAGGTGCCTCCACTTGTTGACCAATGGTCATCCAAAGGGGACCTAGGCTGCGGGCTGAGGCAAGGCCTTTTTGGGCCTGAGTCTCTGGTTTTACCGTCCTTGTGGGGAAACCTCACCCGGCAGGGAAGACTCACCCGGTGGGGAGGTCTCGCTGGTCAGTTCCCTCCTAGAGGTTCCCCTCAATTTACAGCTACCGCCTGGGCTGGGTTGCCTTCCTCTGCAAAGTTCCCAGGGGCCTGGCCCTACCTCTAGGGCCTGGGAGCCTCACCCTTCGCAGATGAATCTCCTTAGGCTGACCCTCCTCAGAGAATCTGCCCGCAGGCCTGGAACCTTCGCTCGGCCCTAAGCCTGTCTCTGTGCAGCTCTTCCACCCAGAAGCCTCCTAGATCCTGGGACCCTGCTCTGCACCTAATCGCCTGGCTATGCGGCCCCTCTGAGCAGCCACCTGGGGCTCCGTACAATCGCTCTGAGTCCCAGAGACCCGCCACACGCCTCTTCCTCCAGACTGCTGCCCAGTATTCCAGTGCGGTCACTAGGAGTCCAAGAAACTCACTGCGTGCCTCCACCTCCCACCAACCACCGGTAGCCCTGGGCAATCAATCACTCCAAGTCGAAGTGACCCTCCCCGTTCCACCTCCTTCTCCAGGTAACCCCCCGGGTGTTCAGGAGCGGTCGCTCTGAGTGGCTCTGAATCCACGTGACCCGCTGCACGCGTCCTCTGGGCAGCCGCCCGGAGCTCTGGTGCGGCCACTCAAGACCAAGCGACCCACCACGCTTCTCCTCCAGGCAGACCCCCTGTGTTCAGGAGCTGTCACTTTAAGTCCAAACAACTCACCACTCGCCTTCTCCTCTGAGCAGCCGCCTGGAGCACTAATGCAGTCACTGCGAGTCCAAACGACCCGCCGTGCTCCTCCTCCTCCTCCTCCTACTCCTCCGGGCAGGCCCCGGTGTTCAGAAGTGGTCTGAGTCCAAACAGCTTGCCACGCAGCCCCTCCTCTGGCAACCGCCTGTAGCTCTGGTATAGTCACTCCGAATCCATATGGCCGCGCTCCTCTTCCTCCTCCTCGTCTTCAGGGCAGGCCCCGGTGTTCAGAAGTAGTCGTTCTGAGTCCAAACAGCTTGCCGCGGAGCTTCTCCTCTGGCAACCGCCTGTAGCTCTGGTGCAGTCACTCCGAATCCAAGTGGCCACGTTCCTCCTCCTCCTCCTCAGGGCAGGCCCTGGTGTTCTGAGTCCACACAGCTCTCCTCGCCCCTCCTCCCCTGGGCAGCCGCCGGAGCCCCAGTGGTTGCTCCGAGTCCCAGCGCTGTGCTGAGCGGCCTCCTTTACGGCGCTCCCAGTTGTCCGAGTTCACTGCTCCAGCAGGGGGAGGGGTGTCTCGCTGGCAGTTCTACTTCACAAAGTTTCCTGCGTTCCGGGACCACCGTCCCATCCGGGATGCCTTCCCAACGGGTGAGAGTCACCCGGCTGCTTTGAGTTGGTCCCAAGTGTCTCAATATCACCTCTTTTGAATCCTGAGTCCTGGAGCAACATGAAATGCAGCCACCCTCTAGGCCGCCATCTTGAAACCTCCTGCATCTGCATTTCTTAAGAGTTCTCAGTCAGACTTTTTTCTCTGAGTGTCATAACCAGCCTTTCCCTTTCTCTTCCTTTTCCTGGAAGAGGATCCTGCTGCCCTCCACCGAGAGGTGGGGGCATATGCCCTGAATACATAGTTCTATGCCAGAAGAGAAGTCCTCCATGTTCAGCACTGAGCAGGGAGTTTGGGGCAGGAAGAAAGTGATGTAAGAAAGAAAGGTGATCTCTTGGGCAAGTCTTTTTTCCTCCTGTGCCTCAATTTCACACTTCCTAAATGGTCTTCTGTCCCTTTACATGCTCAAAATATGATTCTATTATTAGTTGACCAGAATAATCATATTCCAGGTTCATCTTTCCTAAACAAAATTGTTTTTGGTACCAGGGATTGAATCCGGGGGTATTCAACCCCTGAGCCACATCCTCATTTCTTTTTATTTTTTTATTTTAAAGCAGGGTTTTACTAGATTTTGTAGGGCCTCACTAAGTTGCTAAGGCTGGCTTTGAACTTATGCTCCTCCTGACTCAGCCTCCTGAGCAGCTAGGACCATAGGTATGTACCACTGTGCCCGGATTAAATGAAGATTTTTAAAAGTTTTTTTTTTTTTTTTTTTTTTTTTTTTTTAGTCATTTTTAAAAAGGACAATCAGGTAGCTCTAACAAGGTAGATGTTTAAGACATTAAACATATCATTAGTTTAATTAATTGAAAAAACTCAGGGCCATTGCTCAAAGTAAGTGGAAAGAGTAACTAAAGAGAATTCATTCAATTCTATAAACTGCATATAGTAGGCCCAAGACAATGAGCACTGTGTGTGAAACTATTCTGATGTGGAGTCTGGTCATTCCACTTTGCACTGTGAGTGATGGAAAAATCCTGTTAGATCCCCTCTGCATGTCTTCAGCCTCACAAGGTAAGGATCACTGCAGGAAATTTTCTGAGTAGATTCTGAGGCTACCACCCTCTGTCCTCTGAGCACTGCTTCCTAGACTACACACAGCCTAGGTGGCAGTGGGGCCCCTGAATTTCTATAGGGGAGGGCCTTTGGAGTGAAAATCTGTTTGGGGTGAGAGTAGGGAATAAAGTTTTATTTGTATGGCCCTGTATATAGGATAGGGAACTCTTCTACAGTCCAGATATGGAAGAAAGAAGGACTGACAGAGAAGGGATTGATGAAATGTCCCTTCTAATTTCATCATGGCACCACCCCAGACTTAACCAGAGGCAGAGTCTCTGATCCTGGGCTGAGGTAGAAGCTGAGGCTGTGCTTTGAGATGTGTGCCCTTGGTCCTTAAACTTGTTAGTTTCCTGCCATTCTCCCAGATGTGATATTTCAGTGGCTGAGGAGCAGCAGGTGTCTCTTGGTCTAAAAATAATTCCTGGGCTTGGAAACACATCTCTCATATACTGGGAGTGAGGTGGGAATGACCTGGTGTGGTCTGGCCTTTGCAGTTTGATAGAGTAGGTCAGACATCTGGCCTCCTCTGCAGGAGTGATTGCTCCCTCTGCATGTTTTGGCAATATTTGAGTGGAGGTCAGGCAGGAGCCTTGATCCAGCAGGTCCCTCAAGGTTCCTGGAACGTCCCTGTCATCTGGTTATCTCTACATATCAAGGCTACAACATGGAGTCCAAGATCTACAGAGGCACACACAACACTGGTTGAAACGTCACCACTGAAAAAACTTGTACATCTGCTGCCCACTGAATATTGTTATGGTTTAGAAATGAGGTATCCCCCAAAAGTTCATGTGTGAGACAATGCAAAAAGGTTTAGAGGTGGAATGATTGGGTTTTGAGAGCTTTAATGGCATCAAGTGGATTAATCCCCTGACAGGAGTAGTAACTATAGGCGGTAGGGTGTGGCTGAAAGAGGGAGGTCCCTGGGGGCGTGATTTTAGGGTTTATATTTTGTCCTTGTTGAGCACAGCTCTCTCTGCTTCCTGCGTGCCATGTTCCCAGCTGCCTTCCTCCACCATGCACTTCTGCCATGATGTTCTGCCTCACCTCCCACCCCAAGGAATGGAGCCCACCCACCGTCAATGGAGTGAGACCTCCAAAGAAACTGTGAGTCCCAAAATAAACTTTTTCTCCTAAAATTGTTCTTGTCTGGTCTTTTGGTCACAGCAGCAGAAAAGCTGACTAAACAATTGTGTTTTTTGAAGGTTAAAAAAAAAATGGATGAAAAATCATCGGGAAAAACATCCAGCTGTATTTACTAAGTGCTTTGGGCAAGGCACTACCTGAGTGACCTCAAGGTTCAGGAATACTGAAAAAATGACTTGGGGAAAAATCATCTTCTCTCTGATCTCATGGTACTGTCTGTACCACTTAACAATCTTATTGCCAATACTCCCCTGTTCATGTCCTCTTGAGATGAAAACTTGTGTGCAGTGTTTGCATTTGTGATCCACAAACCACTGCCTAGCACATGATCCTCAAGAAGTATTGGTTGATTAATTACTCAATAAATATGACCAGGCTAATTTTCAATAGCTAGTCTTATTTGATGAGCTCCTTCCTCCTGGGTCTTCAATTCCTATTATCCGGTGAAATCAGTGCAGGAAAGAATAGAGAAGAGCCAAGTTGGGGTAAGGCTGTTCCTGGAGATGGTGTTCCTGTACAAATTAAGAGTTCAACTTAACCCTAGAAATTAATTTCAGGATTGGTCTGGTGGGTATTACCTTTGTCTAATTTGCTGATTCTAACAACACAGGATGTGCTTGGGAGTGGAGGGGAAGAGGCTGAGTGAAACATGAGGCTCCATCCTAAACTCCACTGAGTTCCCAAAAAGATGTCTGCAGTGCTGCCCAGCTCCAAAATAACTGCTTACACCACCAACACACAGTCATGGGGAAGGAAAACCGTTCTGCTTCCAGGAAGGTCTCTAACTGGGCCCTTGCCATTGAGAAGGAATCAAAAGCTCAGTACTGGAAAAGACTAATCATTACATTTGCTTAATTATATTGATGTGAACCTCGTAGCCAAGTTCTTTTTAGGAAGTTAATGTTGAAGAACACTTCTGTGCATCTGGGCTAATGTGGAATAGAATTTAGGATGTTTTTAACTTGTGGAAATAATCAAATGCCTTTCTATGGACAAATTCCACACGTTTCTAGGGATTTCCTCTTTCCCTTACAGTTTTTCTGATGTATTACCTGCCTTTCTAAAATACATCCTGACATCTGGTCAAGGTGCCATGGTATCTTTGGGCTTTAGCATCTCAGGTCAATGTGTGATGAATTATAATACCTCCTCTAAGTTAATTGTTACAGGTTAGATTCCTTTGGAAGTGGACTCTGGGATAGAGGTTAGCATGCAGGATATTTTTTTAGAAGTGCTCTTGGCATCAATATCCTTAGAAGGGAGGGGAAGAAAAGTTGAGTGAGCTGACGGAGAGGTTGAGCTGCCACATAGGCTTATTGCTGACTTGGCTGAAGCATGGGGAGCTCTGGAGCTGGGATGCCCCTTCGGAGTTATTTCAAGTTTAGTCAAGAGAGCCAGGCATTTACACACTTGCCTGAGCAGTCACTGGATAGAAACCACTGCCAAGAGCACTCCTGAGGGGATCTGGGTATAACATCAGATTCCATCACATCAGAAACCCAAAATCGTAACTACCAGAGCCTAAAGCTTGCAAAGCATTCTGCAAACATTAACTCTAATGCCAACAATTTCACAAGGAAGGTTTCTATGAACCCCATTTTATAAAGTGGAAGCTAAGATATAGTGAAGTTAACAGACCTGCAGAAGACTACCCAACCAGTATGTGGGACTTAAATCCAGGCCTGCTTTGCTCCAAAGCACACATTCTTTCAAAATGCCAAACACCCATCCTTTAATTTCTCCCACAGCCTGCAGAAGAAACCCATAGCTCCATCCTCCTCTGCAATTTTTGGCTGGTTTTATAATTCTTTGACTATATCTCTAAATATTTAGCCATGCACATATAAAACCCTTTGGCTGAATTCTTTTCTGAACTCATTGGATCCCTTAGACCTAGGCACTACTGGTCTTGTTCAATTGGAATCCCACTCCTGTTGAAAATAGGACAAATGTTTGGTTTTTCCACGAGGACACACACAAGGGGAAATCTTAACAGGAGTTAAAAATCTAACAGAAGTTGTGCATAGGACACAGTCTATAAATCCAGAGACTTGGGAGGCTGAGACAAAAGGATTGCAAGTTCAAGGTCAGTCTCAGCAACTCAGCGAGAACCTGTCTCAAAATAAAAAATAAAAAGGATTGGGAATGGAGCTCATGGTAAAGCACCTGTGGGTTCAATCCCCAGTACAAAAACAAACAAAAAAATCTCAAGGAAAAACAAAAACCTAGCAGGAAACCAGTAATTTAGTCAACAATATTTGAAGATTATGAGGTAAGAAATGAGAAGCATTTAAAACCAGATTTCTTACATTTTTCTTTATATTTTTTTAAAAACTAGAACATTTTTATGTTTTAGAGATTAGATGTCAGCTGGTAACCAGTCCCAAATCCCTCACCTCCTCCTGTCCAGGGAGCTGATGAGGTAGGTGTACCATGAAGCTATATACACCCTTCCTATATCCCCCGAAGGCCATAATTAATCTTGTTCTTTCTTTGCATACTCCAGATCTCCCTAATCTTCAGCATGGCCTGTATGGGGTAAAGGAAGTCATAAGTTCAAGATAAGAAAGGCTGCTGCCTAAGCAAAACGATGCATCATTGAAAGATGCTCTGTGGACTTTCTCTTCTGAGATGGAGTATCTAATATGTTGTTCTCAATCTAATATGTTGTTCTCAGGAGGGGCTTTTTTTTTTTTTTTTTTTTGTACTTGGGATTGAACCCAGAATTACTTTGCCACTGAGTGACACCTGTGGCCCTTTTTATTTTTTTGATTTTGAGACAGGGTCTTGCTAAGTTCATTAGGGCCTCACTCAACTGCTGAGGCTGGCTTTGAATTTGTGATCTTCCTGTCTCAACCTCCTGAGACACTGGGATTGCAGGCATGCACCACTGTGTCTAGCTCTGGGGTGCTCTTTTTGTCAAAGATGCTTACTTAGAAAAGTATGTGGCATCAGTCATGTAAGATGCAGAGTCGACTGAATAGGTTCTGGAGCAGTCTCCTTAGTGTATTCAAGTCTTCTCCACATACCAAGGAAGAATTTCCTCGAGGAATGCCCTTACTTACACCCATTCTTCTAGCCTAGGGAAACTCTAGAGTTGAGGAATGATTAGTTAATTTTCCATTAACTGGAGGGTGAACCCTATTTTTGGATATGGGAAGAATCTCTCTCAAATTATAATGGGAGGATGTAACGGAGATAAATATACCTTATAAATACAAGGTACAGTGGTAGTCAGGGGAGAGTGAGACTACCAGAAAGACCTCATAAAGGAAGTGATTCACAAATTGAGTCTTGAGGGAGACACAGAAGCTCACTGGCCTGGGAGAGATGAGAAGTGGAAGGAACAGGATGTGCAGAGCAGGGAGCACTCTAGGAATTTCAACCAACTGTCCTGGCACAAGGGGGTCTATTGTAGGAGATCAGTACTGAGAGGGAGTCAAGGGTCAGATGGTGAATGCCTTGAGGAATTATTCTGTAGGTGATGGTAAAGGGTGAAAAGATTTTAAGAAGGAAAGATACATGCATGGATTTCTTGTTGGTGGAGGGAGACTGGCAGACAGTGAATAGAAACAGGAGAGCAGGTGAGAAATTACTGCCACAATCCAGGTGGGCTATGGGCAATAAGATAATGGCAATGAGGATAAAAATGTGTGAGATAAAGAAATACTTAAGGGGCAAAATAAAGAGTATTAAATGAACATCTGAAGAGAGAAGTAAAAGGAAATTAGGAATGGAGGACCGTTCCCATGATTTCAGGAAGGAGGCTGGGTAAATTGGTTGAAAAGCTCTTTAAATTGTGTGTTATCATGATGACTTTGTTGAGTGGGCCATTAATTCTTTTAAGACTTTGACTACAGAATAAATTAAGGAAATAATTAAGAAATAAATAAGATTTCTTAGATCAATCATTACATTGATTTATTTTTAGAGCACATTGTTTTGGCAAATCCTATCTTTTAAAAAAGTATTTGCTAAAAAACATTTGCTTCTTGGAGGTACCAAAATTGAAGTCAATTATCAAAGCATAAAATATGTTCGTATAAACAAGAGAATTGTACTTTTCTTTGAAGCAATTTTAGATGCTCTTTTCTGAGCTTCCATAGTATTCTGGGCATTCCTTCTCAATATGTTGTATCTGCCTCTCAAATGTTGCAATTTTATACTAACTTGCCATGGAGAGTAGGGTGGATGGGTCAGGGATCTTGTCTTATTCCCAATGGTACACTCAATACCCGAAACACAATACTCAAGAAACGAATCTTGCCTGATATGGTAGCATACACTTTTTTTTTTTTTGCGGTGCTGGGGATTGAACCCAGGGCCTTGTGCTTGCAAGGCAAGCACTCTACCAACTGAGCTATCTGCCCAGCCCAGTAGCATACACTTCTAATCCCAGTGGCTTGGGAGGCTGAGGCAGGAGGATCGCAAGTTCAAACCCAGCCTCAATAACTTAGTGAGATTCTATACAACTTCACTAAGACATAACAAAAAATAAAAAGGGCTGGGGATGTGGCTCAGTGGTTTGGTACTGGGTTCAATCCCTAGTACCAAAAAAGGACAAGAAAAAAAAAAGAAAGAAAGAAATGAATCTTAACTGAATAAAAGCTGCAAAAATAAAAGTAATAAATATGTCTAACAAATACAATTTGAAGTGCTCTTTTCCCAGAATGGCCAACAGAACTGAAACTAATTCCACACAGAAAACTAAGGGGCTGGCTGCTCCTGTTAACTCAGCTTAGTCTTAACAGTAACATTAAGTCTTATGTATTGGTGATCATTTTCACACCAAACAGAGTCAATTGCAGATCTGAAATACAATACACCAGGAGTTAGTCTATCAGCAGGAGCTTTGGAGGCAGTATTTTCTTACCTCTAAGATTCTTATTCAAGAAATATATGAAGAGAATTATTGGCATTCATATATATTGTCAAATTAGCCATGACGGCTATAAAATGTTTTCCCTTTTAAGTAGAATTCCAGCAGCTTCATTTGCATTTTCTCTAACTAAGGGATATTGTCAGAAAAAGCTGGGCTTGCAGGTATAGGGGTGGAGGGAGAGAATGTTTCATTTTTGGTTCTTCTGAGTTGAATTAAATATTTTAATAATCTTTGATCTGTTTTTAGAAAATGTGTTTGTATACTTTTTTTAATAGATTATGCTTGGAATTTATGATTTAAGAATTGTGAAGGTCAAGAATGTGAAATTTTAACTAATACCTGAAGGAGTAGCCTCAAAGATGAGTCCCTCAGACATCTGCCCTCTCCCTCTAGCAAGCTAGTGCAAGGGCTACTGCTGAGAGGCAGGCAGCTCCACTGTAGCAATGCTGGAACTCATTATGGATTTCAACAACTCGCTCTTCAGAGTCTACGGGGTTCTGGCAATCTAAATTTAGGTCTGCTTAATGGAATGGTTTTGCTTTAAAAAACATTTTGTTGAGAGATTTAAAATCCTCTTCTTCCCCAAAATGCATTTAATCTTACACATTTGGAACAATGAAACTATGTCCATGATCATTTTCACCAGAAAGAGACGGGAAGAAAGATGGAGTTACTTAGTGATGACTTAATTTTAAATGTTTTACAATGACATAAAATACTGTGACTTTCAATGACAACTTATACAAATCAAAATATGAATGAGTCATGAATAATTAGGTATTAATAATAATATAATATACTTTTGTGAACAACAATGTTTCATAAAAGAGAATACTTAAATATTAAGGATTAGGCAGATGCAGAACTTTAAGATCATGAATATTTCACATTATGTTTAATTTCCCTCTGTAGTGGGCAGATTAGTATCTCCACAAATTCATGTCTACTCAGAACCTAAGAATACAATTTTTTTCTTTCTTTCTTTCTTTCTTTTTTAAATACCAGGGATTGTACCCAGGGACGCTGAACCACTGAGCCACATCCCCAGCCCTTTTTATTTTTTATTTTGAGACAGTGTCTTGCTAAATTGCCTAGGGCCTGCTAGATTGCTGAGACTGGCTTTGAATTTGCAAGCCTTCTGCCACAGCCTCCTGAGTCACTGGGATTAGGCATGTGCCACCATGCCTGGCTAAGAATGTTTTCTTATGTGGAAATGAGGTCTGTGCATTGGTAAGTTGAAGTCATAATAGATGTGGACCCAAACACAGAAAGAGGAAACAGTCGTGTGAAGACAAAGGCAGAGACTGCAGGTGATGCAATCACAAGCCAAGGAATGCCATGGACCAGCAGGTGCTAGGGAGAAGCAAGGAAGCATTCGTCCCTAGAACCCTCAGAGGGAGCAGGGTCCTGCTGACACTTCGACTTCAAGTTCCCAGCCTCCTGTGCTGTGAGAAGGCAAATTTCTGTCATTTCAAGCCATGTAGTTTGTGATAATTTTTGTTATGGCAGCCCTAGAAAATGAATATACCTGGCTGGGTGGTGGCACACACCTGTGATCTCCGCTACTCGGAGGCCAAGGCAGAAAGATTCTAAGTTCAAGGCCAACCTGGGCAACTTAGTAAGTCCCTATCTCAAAATAAAAAAATATAAAGGGATGTAGGTTGGTGGTAGAGCATCCCTGGGTTCAATCCCCAGTACTGCAGGGGGTGAAGGGAGAAAAGAAGGAAGAAAGAAAATGAACACTCCCTCTCTTCTATTTCAGGGACTATACCCTCTACGAAATCTTTCCTCACCAAATCTGGTCATTGCAACCTCTTTTTCTACTCACAGCAAACAGACTTCTTTACGCTGCACTTGATTGATTGTTTCCTTATTTCTTTAATGCCATGTCCCATTGGCCACTTCCTTCCCACTCCCAAGCTGCCCTGAACTCACTGTTTCAGTCAACTCTGGCTTCTTGACATCCCCAATCTTCCTATTTTCCCACCTCTGTACCCTTGGTCATGCTGCTCCTGCCCGCAATATTCTCTTCTGTCTCTACCTGAAAAATTCTAGCCAGCTTTCAGCACTTAGACCAAATGGTACTGATTCCATGAAACAGTCTTTTATTTCCTATCAGAAGTATTTTTTCCTCATTTATTTATTGTTAAGAAATATTTTTTAGGGGGCTGGGGAGATAGCTCAGTCGGTAGAGTGCTTGCCTTATAAGACAAGGCCCTGGGTTCGAACCCCAGCACCCAAAAAAAAAAAAAAAAAAAAAAAGAAAGAAAGAAATATTTTTTAATTTTAGGTGGACACAATGCCTTTATTTAATTTATTTATTTTTATGTGGTGCTGAGGATGGAACCCAGTGCCTCATGCATGCTAGGCAGTGCGTTACCACAGAGCCACAACACCAGTCCCTATATATTGTTTTCTCAAAATATTTTTTTAGTTGCCAATGGACCTTTATTTTATTTAATTGTATGCAATGCTAAGAATCGAACCCAGTGCCTCACACATACTAGACAAGCACTCTACCACTGAGCTACAACCCCAGCCCTTATGTATTGTTTTATAATTTACAATATCACATTTTGTTACTATGCTACTATTTGAACTGATAAACTTTGGAAACTCCTTAAGGACAAGGGTTACCTTATCTATTTATCTCAGTAGTCTCCAAGCATACATGCTGAGTTTTCATAATTGCTATGGCATGAAGAAAAATCCTATGCCGAATATCCTTTTGACATCGAATGAGGCCTGTGCTACTGATTGGTTTCATATGTGCATGTGTTAACCTCCCAGTGACATTTAAGCTCCTCAGCACACAGCTTGCACTAAGAGAGCATTTGATGAGCTGGCTCTGAAATGACACCCTCAAAGACTCGAGCTCTTGAGGGCTTTTAGTCTACAAACACAAAAGTCCCAAGAACTTAATGAAAATAATATCTTTCTAAACTAAGTGTTCAACAAACCAAGAATTAATTTTCTTGATTTTTATAATGAGATGCTACTTGGAAAAATATAAATATTATTCCAAGTCTCCATTATTTTAGGTGTAGTTGGGAATCAATATCAAGAATGTATAGTTTAAAGGTCAGCAAGATAATTGGGCAGTTTGAGGTTCCTCTGTCTGTCTCTCCCCTTTCTAGAATTTTCTTCATTTTCTAGCTGCTATAGTTCTCCTGAACTCTGACCTCTGTGAATCTAACAGAAACTGTGATTTCTAAAAGTTTTAGCTGCCTTATATGTCACCAGATAGGACAAATCCTCAAGCTGAAAGCCACACGACTGGGAAACTCACCCACTGCCAGTTCCTTCTTCCAAGAGTAGAACCCTATTTCAATTATTTTTTTTAAACATTTTTAGTTGTAGATGGACACAATACCTCTCTTTGGTTTATGTGGTGCTGAGGATTGAACCCAATGCCTCACATTTGCTAGGCAAGCACTCTACCACTGAGCTACAACCCCATTCTCCAATTTTGCTTTTTATTATGCCTCAGTGGTGTCATATTTTGTCCAGTATTTACAGTTACCTGTGGAAAAGTTGGTTCAATAGAAAGTACGTGGTCATTACAAAGAGCAAAAATTGCCTTCTTTAAAAAAGTCTGTCATTTTAAAATAAAAATTGTTCCTGAATACAAAGAACTAGAAAGAGTATTAAAAGTCAAAGTCACAGTCAGCTGTAAACAGAGGGGAACTAATTTAAACTACTGTTCAGAAGGCTTCAATTTAATTTTTAGAAAAACACGACATTACTCTTACCTGTTACATTAGAATGTCATTACAGACATTCAGAAGTGGGCACTGGGTTCCCAAGCTCACACAAAAAAATGGGAAGCATCATGGACATACAACTAGAGGCCTCCCACTCTGAAGGTACTGAAGCCTAATGCAACCTGTGTGATGACTGTATAGCGACAGGGACACACTGCATAATAGAGCAAAACTTCCCCCAGATTCTTTTAAAATATCTTTCCCAAAGTCTTACTGCATCTGTCTGTCACCCCAATTTCTCCTCCTCTCAGGTCTCACTCTTCTAGTCCTTCCCAGCCCCCTTGCTCCCTTCTCTTTTCTTTTTTAAAAGCAAAGTTCATAACTGCTCCAAATCTACAGCTGTATCCACCTCTCTGCTCCTCACAACAAAGACAAACTAGCCAAATAGCACCAGCACAGGAGCCAGCAGTGGGGGTGCCCAGGCATGGAGCATGATTATAAATACTTATAATTCGATGGCTTTCTCCTGTCATATTTATATGTTCATACACATGTGGAAGTAATCTAGGAAGGGAAGGCATGTGTTTCAGTATGGCATTCTGAGTTCCATGTGCCAAGTACTTTATTTACAAACATGATTTCTAATAGTCTCCATTTTCCAGATGAAGAGCCACTGTTCGTTCTCTTTCCACCCTAAAAACACAGCCTCTGGGGTATCTCTAACATAGCAATGTAAACTGAAAACATGAAAAACATGTCTGGGGGTCTTAGGGGAGGGAGCCTGGGTTGTGTCGTTCCGGAGGGAAGGTCTGGGGTCTGCGCTGCTTGAGGGAAGAGATTTAAAGAGTCCTGCTCAATGGACAGGTGGGCTCTAGGAATAGAAGGGATCTTGGCCTTCACCTTGCTCTCTTCCATCCTTCTTCTCCCTTTGAGGTGGTCTCTTGGCTTCCCATCTGTTCCTCAAACACTCCAAGCTCATTTTTTTAAAGATAGACACACTCTGAATGATGGTTTGGTTAATTTATTTCCTAAAGTTAATTAAAGCAGACACTTTAGAAGTCTTATAGGCAATTTCAGTCTTAAAAACACTGGGCAACACCTTTTCAAATAGTAAACTACTTCTCTCAGTTTACCCATAAACTAAAAAAGTGCAAGCTTCTACATTATCAAACATCTTGTCAACATGGAGTGAATTGGTCCAAAAGGAAACATTTGTTTCCTACACATGAAAGTGACTACTTTTTAAAATTAAATAGAATTTAATAAATATTGGTACATAAATAAATTATTTCATTGTATGATAGTGTTTAAGATCTGAATTTCCCAGCATAAAAGTCCTGAATAGCTCACTTTTAGCCAGTATCATACGAGAATGGCTGTTGGCTATTTACCTTGGGTCTGACAGTATACATGAAGAATATTAGTTAGGAAACATACTTTTGGTAAATTACAAAAAGGCCATGCATGGCTGCAAAAATTTCCATTTAAACTGTGTTTCAAACTCCAAATAATTAGAAGCTATCATCACAATTTCATGTGGATAACTTTAAGTTAGGCAAAAATCGACAGTTAAAACTGTTTTTCTACATAGTTAGGTGTTTTAGAAAAACAATTCACAAAAGAAAATCCATTTGACATACTAAATTTGATTTTTAAAAGATGGATTTTATGAGCACAGTGTCCATCGTGGCACATGTATTCTCCCACCACTGTCCAGACTTAGAAGACAAGTACCATCATCATGCTCATTGGACAGATGGGAAAACCAAAGCACAGAGGCGGGCAACTTTCTCAGTAAGAGACTGAGCTGGGAATTGTACCCAAACAGTTTATGGAACTTGAATATATAATCATTGTGTCACTGGCATTTTCCAAAATAACCCAAAACAAACAAGTTGAGGGAATGAAAGTATAGTGTACTCTCACAACTGGCTGCTGCCTGAGAAATCAGTTAAGATACAGTGGTAGCCCAGAGTCCTGCTCAGTGTTTGTCTTCACAATTTACCATTATTTTCAAGCAACAGAAACAAACAATGACTCTACCTAAAGCCATCCTTTTTTCAAAATTCAAATATGAGGAAGTTAAAGAATTAAAAAATCTGTTCAGATGTTTTTACATATTCACTCCATTACATAAAATTTCTAATAAATGTCAAATACTCCTTGAGGGGAACATTTCAGAAATTTGTTGGTTGAATCATTCTGCAATTATAAGCCTAACTTCTAAAGCAGTTTCCATAAAGAAGGTATAATTTTTTTCAAAGTATATGTAAATACAATACCAATACTCTCTTTATAGAGATATATGTTTAAACCAAGTTCCCATTTTTTTCAAGGCTCTATCTATAAGCAACAGTTCTAAGAATTCTCAGAAACTGAGACAGGCTTGTACAGTCCTCTAACATTTCTCAAAGCAAGAGTCCTCATCCATTTTTCAGGCATGACTCATTTAAAAGTTTCAGATAATATGATGAATCACATGCACATCTTCTAAGGATCCTGAGGGGTTGCAAATGAGATGAAATGAAAATGACCAAAATGTTCAGAGCCAGTCACCTCGGTCTTTCTTTCCTATTTGTTACTTATCCTCAGCTCTTTAGGTTCAAATCGCATTTTTGTGAATCAAAATCTAGAACTTGGGGAATATTTTTAGGGGACACTTCTGTTTCATAGTCATGGAGGCCAAGAGAAGCAAGCAGGATAGAGGGTTCCTCCGGTATGTAGGCAAAACCAGCAGGGAACACAACAGGCTCACACACCACTCTGGTGGCCTTTGTGGATGGCTGGGAAAGGCCATGCCCAACCCCTGCAAGGCTCCCCAACCCCCACAGCAGTAACTAAGTCCTTACTCTGTCCTTTCCCCTCAGTCCCATCTACATCCATGGACACTCCCTGTCCATGTGAATCCTTTCCACAATGGAATGGACCTTCCCTCCCTTTTCTAAATCAATTTTAAGGCCCCCCCACTTTCTACCCAGGTATAAAGTTATTCATACATACATCTGTTTCCTACTAGACTGTAAGCACCCATCAAGTAGGACCCACAACCAGTCTCTCAGGAACTCATAGGACTTTGCTTAATAGATGCTAAAATAAAAAGCAAAAAATAACCTGACTTAAACAAATGGTTCTCCAATCCAGACTCTAAAAGTCATATGCAACTCAGTGGAAACTGCAGAACTGGACAGGCACCATCTGAGCTTGGGAATGTTCACTTTTTATACAACACTGGAGTTGTCAGATCATTCTGCGCATGTCGACATGGTTTTCTGTAAGTCTACTTTGTGTACTCACCAGTGTCCCTAAGGTGAAGCAGTCCGATTAGGCAATGACTGTTTAAACACACATTAATCATGCATTAGGAGTCCTAAATTGAATAGCACAATACTCAGGAAAACACCTTGGACACAAGGCATCCATTACAGACAGAAGTGATCTCTCACGTCCTTCTGTGTACATATTTGGAGAGTAAGTGCACTTCAGGGAGCTCTGCTTGCTTAAAAAAAAAAAAAAAAAAAGATGAAAGAGGAAAAGAAGGTATTTGCATGCTCCATGGCTTGAAAGGAGCATTTGTCAGGCAGCTAGGAGCTCTGGAACTTGTATTGACCATCATGATGGATGAGCTGCTCAATACAAGCATGCCTCAGTTTCTCCCAAGGTTTCTCTCTTCCTTCTTGGTATGCAAGAATGCTAGGGGGCTGTCCTATATATCTGAGCAGGCTGAGGGAGCTCAACTCTCCCAGGGTTGGGGCAGCCTTTGAAGAAACTCATTCTTATCTCTGATGGGAACATAAGAACTCATTGCTTATGATAGAGGTCATGTGTACTTGAAACATTTCTATAATGGAGAGCTTGGTGGGGAGGGAGGGAGCTGTATGTCACCAAAGAGGAACACATGCTTCCTTTAATAAATCCTAAGCACATTGCCATTCTCCTTAAGGAAAGGGGAGTAGAACCTAACCTGGGAAGGAACTTGGCTTCACATCTATTTAAAACATGCATTCACATAGATGAACACACATACATAAACCACATTAGAGTGAAAATTCTGACAGTTCCTTGAGGGAGATGATTCTGTACCCTCTCTGTTACCTCAGGCATGCTTAAACATATATACATACACACACAGCCACTCCTTTGGGCAGGGTCACATTAAGAGAGATACCAACTGCTATCTGATATCTACTCAGTTTCACCTGAGGCTCCTAAATGACACAGAGGTCATGCTCCTATTAGATTCAAGTCCCAAGTGTGAGCTCAGTTTGGGACTTGGCATCCTGAAATGATGATGATGATAACTTCAACCACAGGGCACAGCTGGGACATCCTTACCAGTGACAGCAATCTCCAGATTCTCAAATGGTTTACTCCAGCTGTCTTGTTCAGCTGTTTTAACAAGCAGAGAGAGAAGCTGGGCATTTAACAGTTGAATGCTTCTCCTACCATTGTTTGGGTCTACTGATTACAGGCAAAGTGACACTGACTTTCAACAACAGGGATACAGATTGTTGGATATAATGTCCTTCATATAAACAAAGGTTGGTTAATCTTGATTTCTGACCTTTATACACTGAATGACCTACATAGGAAAAGTACCTTACAAAAGTGTAGAGGCATGTGCCTTGTCCCAAATCCTTAGGAGGCTGAGATGGGAAAATTACTTGAGCCCAGGAGTTCAAGATCAGTCTGAACAACACAGCCAGATCCCATCTTGAAACAAAAAACAAATAAATAAAAAAATGTGTAGTGTTATGATTACATGTACCAGAATGCAGAAGACCCAGGTGCAGTGGCACAAGCCTATAATCCCAGCAACTCGGGAAGCTGAGTCAGGAGGATCATAAGTTGAAGGTTAGCCTCTGCAACTTAGTAAGGTCCTATCTCAAAATGGAAATTAAAAAAGGCTGGGGATGTAGCTCAGTGATAGAGTGCTCTTGTGATCAATTCCTAGTACTGTCCTCCCCATCCCCCCCCAAAAAAATAGAAAAAGAAAAAAAAAAAAAAAGAACTAGAAGAAAAGACAAAATGATAACATCAGTGTGCTAAGGTACTAAAGTTAGGTCAAGAAGGTTTTTCTCTTAGTTTCTAAAAGTTCCATAATGTAACATTTTTGTAATGAAAAATATTTCATAAATAATTTATGATGCTCTTAAACTTTAAATATTAAACAGTTTGTTCTCTGGATAATTAAAAACAGATTGAATCCTCCACAAATGAGATGTGATAGGGTCTGTGAAAATACCCCATCCACAGTAAAATGGTCAGGGTGTATCAGGTGTTTTTGTCCTCAGTGATTTTGAGTTTACAAGGTTGACAGATCAGCAAATTATTTAGAATGGCTCTTATCTGTTGTGAGGAGAGATATTCAGTATGGCTAAAGAGCCAATTTCTATGTCATCAACCAAAACATCCTTACAGTAGAAAAGGCTGTGCCTGCTATCTCTTTTAAAATAAAAGAATAACAAATTCTACTCTGGCCTGGCCTCTCACCACCTTGGGTGAAAGACTGTTAAACTGAAGTCCACAGGGGCACATTTTTCTGGGCTTGAGTCTGTGCATGTATCTGTATGTTTCAGAGTTGCCATGTGGTCAGACTGCCACAGAGTGTCCCATCCAAGCTGGTCAAGTGGCTCTCCCAGGAGGGGTAAAAATCAAACAGCAATCTGCTCTGCACAGCAAGCCACTTCCTCACCAGGTGGGAAAATCTGGATCTGCCCCATAATGATTTTTTATCATGCCCCAAATAAGCAAATCCTGCACTAAATATATATTCCAAATGCATTATATCAGGAAGCCAGAGCAACACCAGTATTTATGCTCAGGCTAATGTACTATTATATGGATTATAGTCAACTGGTTAAAATGAATATTCTCTACCACAACTCAATTGTTCCTTATACAGTTTTAATGAGATTCCACCCAGTGTCACAGCAGTACTTATGTAATTACTCTATATAACTTTGCCAGCAAGGAGGGAATAAAATCTCCTTATCAGGATACTGCAAACTACTAACACCTCAGCAGACTGTCTCCCTTGGTGCACTGCTGCATTTTGGATAGTCTGGGAGCCCAGCCATCATGCAGAGGGTACACTTGGGTGACTGAGGCTTTGGCACTGCAGACTTGCATCCAGAGATGAGCACTGCACTTTCTTGAGATTTCTCAAGAAAATGGTACCTGAAAAAGAAAGGGGGAGCCTGCAGCTTCTGAGCTGGGTCCTCCTTGGCAGAATGGACACGTGTGGGTAGTGTGCAGTCATGTGGGCAGCTTGCAGGCAGACTCAGTCAGAGGCTACTGAAGGCAGCTTTGCACAATTAATCCAGGAGGAGAAGTGCACAGGAGAAGAGGGGCATGGAGACAAAAATAGTTTGTTTGGTTCCTTGAGGAAAACTGTAGTTCAGCAGAAGGTAGAATAAAGGCAAAAAAAAAAAAAAAAAATCACAGCTGAGAAAGAGGTTAAATCTGGTCTTGAGTAGTCAGGAAGATGGGCCTCAGCCCTCCTGCTGGGGGACCAGTTCCACTGAGGCTTTGTCCCATGTTTCTCTAAGAATGACTTTCTTCTCTACTTGTAATGCTACTTTTGATTGTGGGTGGAAGAAACCCAGAGCTTCCCCAGAGATATGAATACCAAGACCAAAGACAGGGACTTCCCTACCAGGACTGTCCCATGAAGAAATTCAGTCAGGAGGACACGCAGCACATTCTCAGCATCTGTGGAAGAGCTCTGAGGAGCTTTGCACAGAACTGCCAAGGTGGAATGTGGAGGAGGGGGAAGGATCACGGCATTCAAAGTCCTTACTAGCCAGGCACAGTGATTCATGCCTATAATCCCAGTAGCTGGAGGCTAAGGCAGGAGAATCCAGAGATCAAGGCCAGCCTCAGCAACTTAGCATGACTCTGTCTCAAAATAAAATATAAAAAAAGGGCTGGGGATGTGGCTCAGTTGGCTCAGTGGTTAAGTGCCTCTGGGTTCAATCCCCAGTACAACAACAACAACAAAAAAAAAAAAAAAGGAAAAAAAAAAGTCCTTTCTGGGATTCCCTCTAATAGCATATTTATTTGCTATAGTCTAGACACAGTAGGGTCAGCTTCCACTCATGCCCACTTCTCTTCCACATATGCAGCATCAGGAGGATCTCACCAGAAACCAAAAGAATACTGGTGCTATGCTCTTGGACTTCTCAACTACGAGCTAAAATAAACTTCATTTGCTTATAAATCCCCAGTCTCAGGTATTCTGTCACAGCAACCAAAACCAGACTAAGATAAGATCCCTCACAGATGGCCCAATTCTTGGTGGTGGAGGAGAAAGGTAAGGGTAAGGGCAGAATTAGGGAGCAAGTGTCACTCCCATTCCACAACCAAAAGATCAGCAACGAGAAGAAGGTCTGGTCAGGCAGTAGTAGGAAAACAAAAAGAGAATTTCTACTCTTATGTTCTATTCAACTGAAACTATTCTATATGGTCAAGTTCGATAGGCTATATTGCTCAGTAAACCTTGTAGATCCTTCTTCTCACTTTACTGTACCTGCCCCTTAAAATCACTTCCCTTACAAAAGCAACCTCACGCCTTAGCTGTAATTTACACTCCTTGTGTAAACAGAAAGAACACTTAGCAAGTTTCCACATTGTACCTTTCACTGCTACTTCCATGGGTGGTATTATTTGCACTGAAGTGTGTTAACAGTTAAGATCCAGTAATGACAATACTTAGCACATCTTAACCCTTCAAAGAGTATTCTCAGCTCTATGCAATTTGACAGCCTCAGACACAAAATTCACAGGGACAGTAGGATGGGGACTCTGTCTTACAAATAGGCAAAAAATAACACACAGGTGTCAATTGACTTGCCTAAAGTTTATGGCACAGTAGGCACCAGTTCCCAGGTTTCTTGATACTTACAGAAGCACTTATTTTATGCAAAAGTTCTGTGCTACCTGGGTGGAATGATCATTATAGAAGAAATTTGGCAGAGCTAGGCTGCACGTGAGGGAAAGACAATTCCTTAGCCAAGTCTTCTTGGTGCCCAGACTCAATGCAGAATCATCAGGAAAAGGGCTATTCAGTTTGTGCACTTCTCATCCCTTCCTGCTCTCATGCTGTCACTGGGGACTGGCACAGAACTGCACAGACTGTGAGCCAGAGCTTTCGTCTGGGTCAGATGCCTCTGCCTACACTCACCCTGGAGATAGAGCCTGCTAAGAGGCCTGAGGCCTGAAGCAGATGGGTAAGTTCATCACTGCTCTGGGCACTGTCCCTGGCCCACTGCAGCATCATGGGATGGTGACTCAAAGGTTACCTTTATGGACTCCAAATTATTCAGTTGCCTCTAATACAGGAGCTGAGCGAGAGGACAAAGTTGGGGGGGCAAAGTCAGATGAGTAATATTGAAGAGTAGGCATAAGAATGACTCAACCAAGGTAAATGGGGTTGCTTTTCACTTGCCCCAACGTCATCCCAAAATTCGTGGGTGATAATGTGTGTAGGGGGCAGGGACTGACTGACTCATCCTGGCTTGCCATATCTGAACAACTACTATGACATTTTACTTCGAAACTATGACATTTCTGTAGCAACTCTTTCTACAGTTTGGCACTTGTAACATCCACCTTCTCGTGACTTTGAGAAATAGCCCTGTCTAACCGGATAAGAGAGATACTCCATGCCTTTTAACAGAACTGATCCCACCATCCTGCAAGGCCTAAGAAGAAACTGAAGTCTTCATAGAGTCTTTTTTTGTGTGTGCCAGGATTGAACCCAGGGGTGCTCTGCCACTGACCTACATTTTTATTTTGAGACAGGATCTCGCTAAGATCTTTGCCAAGGCTGACCTCAGACTTGGGATCCTCTTGCTTCAGCCTCCTGAGTAGCAGGGATTACAGGTGTACATCACCAGGTCAGACAGCTGCTTGCTTCATTTTTGAGAGGGTCTGACTATGTCGTCCAAGGTGGGCTACTATTTTTATTCCTTCCAAATAGCAATATTTCCTTCCTTTGAGTGCTCAAAGCATTCACCTCTAATCTCATGTCTGTTTTCACAAGAGATATTTGTGCAGTTGGCTCATTCCCTTACAACTCTTTTTGATTATGCTCCTTATGGGCAAGGACTGTTTCCCACTCATTGTTTAGCCATCCAAGCCCTGGCAATGATGCCCTGACCACAGTGAGTGCTCTGTAAACACTGATTAAATGGATGTGAGCTACTTTCCTCCTGCACTCTGTGCTGGGCCTCTCACAGTGCCTCTCTGATATTCTCCCCTGCAGTCTTGATCACAGTGAGTATCCATCACAACATCATAGAAAGTATTCATTGCAACTGCAGTGATAAAAACCTTCATCTCTCAAGGGTGTGGTCTAAGAAAGTTGGACAAACTGACTTCGAGGTCAGACTGCTGAGGTTTCACCTAGTTCTAAAACTCTATGATTTGAAAATCTCAACTAAACAAAAATAAGAGGTTAGTAAATTTGGAGAAGGAAGAATAAATTTTGAAATAATGAATAAATAAAAAGGCAGTTGGGCTTGAAGTCTCAGGAAAAATGCCAAATATTCGGGGAAGGCTTTCTGAGAATGATACAATTTAAGATGCTGAAGAATAATAGGAAGAAATTTCCTAAATAAGGTGGTGTATCTCTAGGACAAGAGAGATAGGCTTAGGAAATGCCCAGATCAATTGAACATACTGTTGAGTAAATCTGACAAGGGGAGTATAGTAAGGGCAATGGATAGTCTAAAACAAGTTAGCATTTGAGGAGATCGAGAGCACAAAGACTGTGTATGTAGGTGGCTGTGTACTCAATGTACAGGCTCTAAAATCAGATTAGTATGGAATCTGCCTTGCTCACTAGCTATGGAACCGTAGAACGAGCCAATTAATCTCTGTGAGTTTTAGTTTCATCATGTATATCATGAAGATACACATGCATCTTCATGTGAGATTAAATGAGACAAATGATATAAAGTGCCTACTATAGCACCCAGCACCCTTAACAGTGATTTATTGATTACTTCTATGTGCTAGATAACAAGATAAGTATGTTACATAGTAAATAATCAGAAAATGGAAGCTAGGGACCATGACTTCTATTTCTCCATCCTTCACCATAAATCAAGCCTCTTCTGATTCTGCAACTTAGAAGAAGAAATGATATTTTACTATATAAATAAATACATATTTTGCCTTTGGTATATTTTGCCAAAACAAAACAAAATTTGTCCTCAGCTTTAGGTGCACTGAAGATGCAAATTAAGAAAAAGAATTTTCTCAAAGACTCAATTTTTTTTTTTTTTTAAAGACTCAACTTTTTAACAGAGCCTCTCCTTTGTGCACATTTTGACTACTCAGTCAAAATGCCAGAGATCCCTCTCTACCCTTGGAAAGTCATTTCCTGACATGGTCCCAAAGAGACATCTTGAAAGAGACACGCACAGATTACATGTCCCCTCTCTAGGGATAGTCTTCTCCTGTGGATGTAAAACAGGCTTTGGCAGCTGCTCAGTATCATTAGACCAAGGGCAAGTCAACTGCTCTCTCAGGCTTAAAATAAAGTTATCATCTCAAACTAAAAATACTCAACATTTGACCAAGAAAAGAAAGCCAACGGAGATCCAGTTGTCATGAGGAATTTCTTGCTGATCATGTAAAATTTCTAAAATGAATACCTGAAAGTCTGAGGATGTAGGATATTATATAGAAATTGATGAAAGTCACCTGCTTTGTAAAAAGATTCGTTTTGTCTGTGTGTGTGTGTGTATCAAACCATCAAACCAGAATGAAGTTTGTTTTTGTTAAGCATATAACTTCTTAATAGACTTTATAAACAATCAACATCTGGGAAAATATATATTGTCCTCCAATAAATCTTCCCTATTGTACATTTTCCAGTGGGTTGTCTCTTAAGCATGTCACAAGAATGAAATATAAACTCAGAGATGTGTTTCCTGGGGACATGGTTTCCTTGGTGGTTTAAGAGAACCAAAGTATTTTCATAATTTCAGATGAATAACTGAGGATCTGTTTGGGGTTCATGTATTGGTGGGAAGTTTCCCACAGATAAGTCAAAGACATGAAGCTAAGTAACCAGTACATGCAAACAAGGACCATTTAGAAAATCACTCATAGCTAAAATTATCAAGCTCTGAATAAGAAGGATTAGTAGCGAGGCTCACACTCACTACTTCACCAAATAATTTGAATATGATTTCATCACACTTAGAGTAGATCCATTTCCAAAATAATGCTTGGTTTTCTCTAATCCTGTTTATTCTTAATTGACACAAGACTCTCTAGGCAGGATAAGGTATTATCTCTCATAAATTTATAAACCTTTACAAAGGAAATTACTTTGGGGAAATTACTTCAAATGTCAAGCAACTCAAGGGACTTAATCTTGGAATTTATGTTTCTATTTTTAATGTTTTAATCCAGACACAATTTTTTCCCTTAAGTCCCTTCAAGTATTGAAGGTGCTAAATCAGCTCTCATACAAACAGCTCATCAGAAATGAAATGAGAACTAACTTTCTTATTTACTTCTTTTAATCCAGCTATTTTGTGGAGAGATATAAAAATAAATAAATAAAATCAAACCAATTAGAATACATGTGATGTGAGTTGACATATTTTTTGCTCTGAAGTTCTCAACATCTTGCTTATTTAAAAATATCTGCTCAAAGAGGAAATAAATCGAATGGCGAAATCTCAAAAAAAAAAAAAAAAAAGTCAGTATGTGACCCTGCTCCTGGGTCACCTGTCAACTAAAACAATTCTAAAATGTACTTGTTTATGTTAGTGTTCTTTAGCTTTTGCTTTGTAACACTCTAAGGCATAAAACAAAATCAATTTACAATAATTTTCATTTGTTAAAGATGCTACATAACACTACTCATGTGTGTGTGTCTATCCCAAAAGGGTGAAAATTACGAATCTATGAACTTCAGAAGAGGTATGAGAAAGGTGGGGATACTAATGTCCATTAAGAGCTGATCATTGTTTAGACAACTTAAAGGGTAGGCGTTTTTTTCTTTCAACTCTGCAACATTTATTATCTGTAAAAGTGAAGACTTACCATCATGTGCATTTTATATATTCTTTTTCTATAATATCTTGAGGCAGTTAAGTCAGTTTTTTTGAAGGAAGTAAATATCTACTCCCATCATTTCCTTAAAAAGCTAATTTGTGTTCAACATATGCAAATCAATAAATATAATTCACCACATAAACAGAATTAAGGACAAAAATCACAGTCATCTCAATAGATGCAAAGTTAACTTTTGACAAAATTCAGCACCCATTTATGATAAAAACACTAAAGAAACTAGGGATAGAAGGAACTTACCTCAATATCACAAAGGTTATACACAACAAATCTAAAGCCAATATCACAGTGAATGGAGAAAAACAGAAAGCAGTTCTTTCTAAAATCTGGAACAAGACAAGGATGCCCACTCTTACCATCCCTATTCAATAGAGTACTTGAAATTCTAGCCAGATCAATTAGGCAAGGGAAGGAATAAAAGGAATAAAAATAGGAAACAAAATACCAATGATATCCTTTACAGAACTAGAAAAAACAGTCCTAAAATTCTGGAAGAATAAAAGACCCAGGATAGAGTAATTTTAAGTTAAAAAAAAATAATGCAGTAGGCATCACAATACCCAACTCAAATTATATTACAGAGCTACAGTAGCAAAAACTGCATGGCACAGATGCACAGACCAACGGAACAGAAAAGAAGACACAGACAAACCCCCATATCTACAGTCATCTGATCCTTCAAAAAGGTGCCAGAAACATTCACTGAAGAAAAGACAGCCTTTTAGGCAAATGGTGCTGGAAAAACTGGTTATCTACATGTAGAAGAATAACACTGGATCCCATCCTGCACAAAAGTCAACTCAAAATGGATCAGAGACCTAGGAATTAGACCAGAAACTTTGCAGCCACTCACTGGAAGGAAATGTAAGGTCAATACTCCAACACACAGGCACAGGTAATGATTTTCTCAACATGACCTGTAAAGCTCAGGAAATGCAAGAACTGATAAATAGGATGACATCTAATTATAAGCTTCTGCAGAGCAAATAAGAGCATGAAAAGGGAACCTACAGAATGGGAGAAAAATCTTTGCAAGCTACTCTTCTGATAGAGGATTAATATCCAAAATATATAAAGAACTAAAAAACTTAACACCAAAACAACAAATAACCCAATTAATAAATGGGCAAATGAACAGATACTTTTCAAAAGAGGGAATACAATAGCCAACAATACAAATGTTCAACATCTTTAGCAATTAGGCAAATATAAATCAAAACTACAGTGAGGGGGCTGGGGTTGTAGCTCACTGGTATAGTACTTGCCTAGCACATGTGAGGCCCTGGATTCGGATCCTTGGCACCACATTAAATTAAAAAAAAGAAAACTACACTGAGATTTCATTTCACTCCAGTTAGAATGACAGTCATCAAGAATACAAATAATAATAAATAATGGAGAGAATGTGGGGGAAAAAAGAACACTTTTACACTGTTAGTGGGACTGTAAATTAGAATAACCACTATGAAAATCAGTATGGAGATTCCTCAAAAGACTAGGAATGGAACCAACATATGACCCAGCTACACCACTCCTCAGTATTTATTCTACAGAATTAAAGTCAGTTTACTATAGTGATATATGCACACCCATGTTTATAACAGCACAGTCCACAATGGTCAAATTATGGACCAAGTCTAAGTGTCTGTCAATGGGATAAATGGATAAAGAAAATATGGTAGATATACACAATGGAATTTTATTCAGCCATAAAGAATGATATTATCTCATTTGCAGGAAAATGGATGGAACTTGAGAGCATTGTGTTAAGTGAAATAAACCACTCAGGAAGTCAAGGATTATGTTTCCTCTCATGTGTGGAATCTAGAGAGAACAACAAATAACAAAAAAGGTGTATATGTGGGATATCATGAACATAGAAGGGAGACCAGTAGAGAAGAAAGGGACCAAAGGGAGGGAGGAAGAGAGGGAAAGGGGAGTTACTAGGAAATGATATTAACCAAACTGTATTGTTATATTGTGTGCATGTATGAATATGTAACAATGAATCCCACTATTATGTATAATGTACCAATAAAAATGTAGGGAAAAAACTAGTCACGTTTTATAATTTGCAAAGTGCGTATTCACGAAAGCTCAGAAACCTAACAATTATTATTTTGTATTTTTTAACAAACATGAAAACTGAGTGAGGTCATGTGTCAGTTATTAAGATATCTGTGATAATTCCTACTTAGGTGACCAGATAATGTTAAACAGGGGCTCGAGTCTAGGTTCTCCACTCTAAACGCTTGATTCTCTGCACTGCCTCTCAAGAAGGTTTTTAGGCATTTGGATCACTTGATTTGGTTTTTCTTTCAGTGCATGCAGCCCAAAACTGAAGTAACATACCAGCGATGTGTGGTGAAAGCATTATTACTTTAATTTTGAATGATGTGCTCTTGACAAACAGTCATTTGAATCAGTCCCTTGCTGGGATGGCGCACACCTGTAATCCCAGTGACTCAAGAGGCTGAGGCAGGAGGATTGCAAGTTCAAAGTCAGCCTCAGAAACTTAGTGAGGTCCTAAGACCCCATCTCAAAAATAAAAAATAGGGGCTGCAGATATAGCTCAGTTAGTAGACTGCTTGCCTCCCATGGATAAGGTCCTAGATTCAATCCCCAGCACTACAAGGAAAAAAAAAAAAAAAAAAAAAGACTTTCAAAATGCATTCTGCTGTCATGTATAACTAAATAGAACAAACAATTTTTAAAAATCTTTAAAAAATATGAGAAGATAGTAAGCATTATTTGGCAATGACTCATAAATACATTGCAGCAAATACGTTTAAAAAAAAAAAATCAGGCTCTGATTGGGCAAGATGGCACAAACCTGTAATCCCAGCCACTTGGGACGCTGAGGCAGGAGGATCGTTGAGTTCAAAGCCAGCCTCAGCAAAAGCAAGGTGCTAAGTAACTCAGTGAGACCCTGTCTCTAAATAAAATGCAAAATAGGGCTGGGGATGTGGCTCAGTGGTCAAGTGCCTCTGAGTTCAATCCCTGGTACCCTACAAAAACAAAAACAAAAACAAAACAGGTTGGGGATATGGCTCAGTGGTTAAGTGTCCCTGGGTTCAATCCCCAGTACAACAGACAAATAGTGGCTTTTTATTGATTATTATTTCAACTAGTAGTTTGCTTTGATTCCTAATATTTTTTCCTGTGTTGGCTTCACCTAAGCAAGCAAGTCAGCAAATCCTTGTTTATGTACTTAATTTACTTTTCCTCCTAAACACATAGACACACTATGCTTATTTCATTTTATCTCATTCTCATATAACACCACAAAGTATATTGTATTTTACAGATGAAGAAACGGCCTCAGAGTGGTTAAGTAGGTACCTATCAAATAATTTGTGATTATTTCTAGAGTATATGTAAGAGAATTCAAATTTTGTTTTTCAGGTTTCTCTTGATTCCATTAATGGCACAATGTGTATTTCCTTTTTCTTAAGTAAATTAAAGAAGCACTAAATGCCGTACCAAAGAATGACTCACTTGTGCATACACTAGGACCCAGACTATTAGAAACACTGCTCATGTAGCTGGATTCATGACTAACAGAGAAACTGGCACAAAGGTGATGAAGGACATTGTCCTGGGTGTTCTCATGCCTTTGAGCACCACCAATGGACCTAGGTTTAAAGGTGAGGAAAAACAATCTAAGAAGGGAATAAAAAACAAAAAACAGGAAAGCTGAAAGAAATAGGAGAAAGAAGGGAGAGAGATTTCTGCTGCCTCTGGAAGACAAATCTTCTTTAAGAAAGCTTTATGTTAAGCTACTTTAGGTTCCCTGCTCAGTTCTTACTGGTAGCACTTCTGCTGGAGCTCCTGTTCCTTCCTGTGTGGTGGTCTGTGTCACTATAGTTACCAGACGACAGCCTCCTTAGAAACAGAGACATTCTGACATTTAACTTTGTGCCTCTGCTGGCCATTTGTATCACTCCCGCTCACACCTGGCACACCAGCAACACTAACATTAACTCCTCTGTCTATGCTCTGAACGAGTACAAAAAGAGGCTTCCCCTCGCCTCAGTACAGAGCCCAACCCTGCCCTGCCACCACCATTGTGCTTTCTCACAAAGTCAAACAACCTCTAGTGACTAATTATGTAATAAGTCTCCCTCCTCAGGCCTCATAGCTCACTGCCTCAGTTCCTCTACACAGAGCCATCTGTTAACCAAGGAATCAACATCAAAACATTCTTTGATGAGTCACAATTAATGACAAGTACAATGTGAGTACTGCCAGAATGATAAATTTAACACTACTCAAATATGCATCATGGGCTAAATAAAGAGCCTTTTAGGGTTTGAAAATGAAATATTTTAAGGTTTTAAAAAACTGCTTGGCTTTAAAAATAAACCAAAATACAGTCCTGGTAGATCCAAAGAAATCGAAAGGAATTGAGGTAGTGTTAACAAAGCTGACATTATGCGCCTGCAAATAATCACAATTGATTTTAATAGTTGATATAGAAAACTTTCAAATACAGGAGTGAACACAATGAGCAGCAAGATGAGACATGACAGCTCTGACTCCAGCTGGGACAGCAACTACTTTGTGCCCCTAGACCAGATCATCATCAGAGTCCTAGCTTTTTGGATTCTAAGAGGACTTAATTGACAGTAATGTTTTCTGTATTGAGATTCCTGGCATCTCTGAGACTTTTCCGGACGTTCTTTCTTGTTAAAAGATTAGAAAATGCAGTGAGTGGATTTTGTCTTCCATTTAATGGGTCAAGATTGCAAGGCCTATTGTGTGATACAACCAAAAGACCACTTCTCTGCATTCATGCGTGCTAAACTTCCTCAGTGAAATAAGGAATTGAATTTTTAAAATGAGATCTATATAATGGAAACCAACAGTCTCCTTAGGGTTTTGCAATCAATAAAAGATAAATAAGAAACAGCTCAGCAATAATGAGAAGTGGAAAAACAAATGTCATTTGGAATTTGAGTCCCTTGTATGACTTAACACTGAGTAGCAAAAGTAAACAAGGTGAATTCTAATCTCATGTTTGAACAAACCTATAAAGAAATGTAATTTTAAAACCATGTATGCGGGCTGGCAGAGCACTTGCCTAGTCCATGTGAGGCACTGGGTTGGTTCCTCAGCACCACATAAAAATAAATAAATAAAATAAAGGTATTGTGGCCATCTATCAAAAAAAAAATGCGTGAGTGAATGTAACTAAGGCTTTTGTGGCTATTGTTTGATTTTTTTTTTCTTTTTCAACCATAAAAAATAAAGCTTCACATATTGTAATAAATGACCATCATGACAGAATCCTGATACAGCCAGATTTTTTGACTTATACATTAGATTTTGCCTCTTTTACATGCTGATGCTTTTTCTTATGCATAATCAAGCACACCAGAAACCTTCCCACAGTGGAGAGGAGATATTGCCTAACAGCCAACTCAGGTAATGATGATTCTCTTTGGACCTTGGTTCCACCTAGGTTTATGTCCTCAAGTATTGACAACACAGTACTTTATGACTGAAGTCCTTTATATCATTGCTTTGGGCTTATTTAGAAGAGGTAACCTTGGGTCACTAAACAAATGACAACATGATGATTTATAGCACATGGTTCAGAAGACTCAGTGCTGGCAAACTCAACATGACTGTATGCAGAAGACTGCGGGAGAACTAAGCACAATTAGGGCTTCTGTGAAACAAGGAGCAAGAAAAGAAAGAGGATGTGACTGAGCTATAGTTTGGACTGAGGGGAGCTCCAAAGAAGTACCAAGTATAGAAAGGGTTGAATGGCCTGGGGACCCAATACTTTTTGAATTGACAATTAAGAATTCCAGCTATTTTTAGCTTATAATCCTTTTGGGCTGAGGGTACACAAGAGCAAACATACAGCATGGAGGCAGGGAGAAGTGGGGAAAAGACTTCCTGATGCTGTTCTGTATTTACTGCATTCTAACCCCCAAGAAGTAGATATAACTGTGGTCACTCACTCTGACAACCTGTGCACTAAGATAACATCTGCCTTTTATTGATGCCAGGCAGGCACTATGCATCCATTATGCCTAACTGTGCAAAACCAGTGTAACGATGACATTTCCATTTGATGACTGAGGAATCTAAGGCACAAAGAGGTCAAGTAAACTGCCAGCTCCATAGCTAATGTTCTAGGCTGAACTCTGAATCCAGATCTGTGTAGCACCCAAGGCTGAACTTCATTTCCCACTATGTAACTCTATGTGATACTGTGCAAAATTAATTTTTTAAAGAAGTTGTTCTTTAACATCTAAAGAAGTACAAATGAAGGTAGCATTAATGTACTAAATGAGGCTATCAGGGACCATACAATTCTAACTCAGTTTGGGTAATATTTCCCCATAAATGTTAATCAAAGTGCCTGCTGTGCACAAATCACTAGAGACAGAAAGACACACAAGTCACAATTCTTGCCTTTTATTTTTATTTTTTGGTACTGGGGATTTAACCCAGGAATGCTTTTTCACTGAGCTACATCCCCATTTTTTTTTAAAAATTTTTAATTTTTGAGATAGGGCCTCATTAAGTTGTTAAAGCTCGCCTTTAACTTCCAATCCTCCTGCCTCAGCCTCTGGAGTCACTGGATTACAGGTGTGTGCTACTGTGACCGGCTTACAATTATTGCCTTTTAATAATTTATCACCTTTTTGGACAGGCTAGGAAACAAGTAACAATGGAGACAATTGATTGTTTAATAGAGTAATAAAAGTAATATCACAAGAGTACATGACTGATTCCCAAATCAAACATACTTAAGACTGAGAAAAAGGAGATGTTAAATGGCCTATAAAGGTTTAGGAAGACTTCCTGGAGGAGGAGGAGGAATGAAGGTTGATTCTTAGAGATTGATAAAATCTTGACAGGAAGAAAAAGAGTACTGCATTCCAAGGGGAGAGACATGGGGAACAAAAACACCAGGGAGAAAGCCTGTGTCTTGAAGCAGAAGGTTTCTAAACATGAGCGGTTGTGAGGTAGCTAGAAAGGTATTACAGAAATAAACACTGGTGACTTTGAGGGTGGACTGAGTAAATTGGGTCCAATTCTAGGAATGTGTTTGAGCAAGGGAGTCACATGATCCAAGTGTAGTTCTAGGAAGATTTTCCAAGGGCTTAGGGTGTTGCTTAGTGGTAGAGCACTTGGTGGTGTGCAGAGGCCCTGGATTCAATGCCCAGCACACCCCCTCCCTCCTCTGTGTGCAAAAAAGATTTTTCCAATAGGGCTTAGCAAAGAGTTTGAAGAGGGGCAAAGGCAAGGGAGGAGGAACAGTCAGGATATGACTGTAGAAGCAGTTCAGTCATCCAACAGAAACAAAGGCAAAAACTATTTCAAAGGGAAAGAAAGCCATTTCAGTTTCATTCTGATGCTATAGAGTTGGAAAGATATGGACTTGCTTCTGGTTGCAACTGGTTTAAGTGTAAATGCAGGGAAAATAAAGTACATAGAAATCTGGATAGATTTATAGTTCAATTAAAATTATTTATCTTTATGGTCTTATGATCATTTTATAGTTTGCATAGTATCTACAGAAACAGTCATTCATTTATCCTCCCAATACCCCATGAGATACATAAGCCTGGCCTTGTTTTCAGTTTTCAGATGTTGAAAATGAAATTTAAAGACCTGTAGTAGCTAACACAAGGCCACACTGTTATTCCATTTTAAGACTGAGACCTATATATAATGGGTCTCTGATTCCATATTCCATGCATTTGCTATTTACCACACTAATCTCAGAAAGTAGAGGAATTTTTTTCTTTTTTTGTGGAGGTGGTGGGAAGGAAGGTATTACTTTTAGCTTTTCCACAGAAAATTTAAAACATATACAAAAGTAGAGAGAATATAATGAACTCCTATGTGCCTATCACTTGGCTTAAAAAAATGATAAACTCAGAACCAATCTTGTGTCAGACGTACCCCACCACCCCCAATTATTTGAAGTAAGCCCTCCAAACCACATTATGATTCTTTAAAGTTTAAAGCCTAGATAATATTTTACAAACTCAAAATCGGTTGTACTCCTTACGAATGGGTGTTTCCTATTTTTGGCTTTAATTGAAAAGCTGAGGAGGATGGATGCTGCCCTGCAGAGCACTCCTTTTCTTTACCAAGATGTGAGAAAGTGAGAAGCAAAACAATTGACCCCCTTTCTCAGAAGAATTTCCTGGGAATTTCTTTTTTCTTTTTTTTATTCTCAAGCTACCTCTGGTATGTGAAAAATGAAATACATTTCTTTTGTTCTCCTGACTCCTGTTTCTTCTTTCCAAGTTGACAGTCATTTTTGTATATGAGGTGTGTGTAGCTTTCCTGAAGGAGGTTTTAACAGAACACCTTGTGTCTGTTTATCTTATTCTACTGTGTACAAATGTGTATGGAATATGGAGGATACTACTACTGACTAAAGGACATTGTTTCTCTGTACTCTGAAGGGAAGCTATATTCTTGTGTTTAACAAGCTTTTCCTTCATTGCAAAAAGACTTCTTTTGCTAAGAATACTATCTTTTCACAATCACTTATTTTCACCTTGTTTAGGAAATAAACTATCTAGAATTTTCAAGTTTAATAACAGAAAAACACTGAAAAATTCTTTGTTTTCACCAAAATCCTATGTATTATCATTTTATTTTGAATTTATGCCAACTTCATGAAACATTAAATTTTATAGAGTGGGACAGGACTGTGGGTGAATGAGAAGTGATTACATCTAGAGACTTTAATATATATTTAAAGGGAGGGATACAGTTTGATACAGGCATCCTAAAGAGAGGTTTAAATTGCCTCAATTCTTTAATCATTGAAAATTTTATAGCAGATTCATTCATTCCTTTGATTATCCATTCAACAAATATTTACTCAACACTAACTATGCCCTGTTCTGTGTGTGACTCTGAGGACCCAGTAATGAACAACACAAATGTGGTCTCTTGCCCAAGAATGGAATTTCTCCATATAAATTTTTCAAATTCTAGATTCCTGGAAATTATTATATATACTGGAAAATACTGAAAGGTCTTTAAAAGAACTCATATCTAACATTGTAGCCAATAAATAATGTGCCCTGAGAGAAATATATGTCTATTATCAAACCCACCAGACTTCTTGGACAGAATATATGCCAATTGAGGGCCTTTAGTAGCAAACTGGATAGTTTCCTGGTTAAGAAGAGATTAATGATACTATCCCTCTGTCCAAAGATTTTTTGGGGGAGGTAATAACCATACGGTTACAGACATACATTTTTTCATTCTTTTTTTTCTTCTTCTTTTTTAAAGATGTAGTCTTGCTATGTTGCTTAACCTTAAAGGCTCAAGCAACCCTCTGCCTCAGCTTCCTGAATAGCTGGGACTACAGGCATGTATCACCATGCCTTGCTACAAATATACTTTTATTGGAGTGGTATAATTTTATTTCTTCTGTTTTCTAATATAAGCATCCTCTTCTTTCAACCTGTGTTTCAATATGAAATCTGCCAAGTGGCTTTAATTATTGCCAGTTTTTCTGCCCCTTCCCTGTAGGGGAGTCCTTTTTCAGTGTGAGCCTATAGGAACTTATGGCAAAATTCTGTACTGGCAGTATCTTAGCAATTGAAACATGCCCTTTAGCTGGTGAGGCACCTGGATAATACACAAAAGTGAAGTCAAAGCAGATTGCTGCATATGCAGAAAGTCACAAGAACATCCTGGCTGAGGCACAAACTGCACTGGACAAAATGCAAATCACAAAAGGAAAAGGAGGGAAATTGGATTCTCTGTTCAATTTTCTACAAATACTATATTGTATGTGATTGACAAATTAGATAGGATTCTAAAATTGAAACTAGAACTAGGTAGAGATTTCTTTCAAGATAAACTGTTCCCACAGAAATCAGAAGACAACCTGGATGCTGGCCTGGCCCTTGCGGCCTACCTCTTCTTGCCAGCACTTCTGACAAGTTACTCTGGCTAACTGTTTTGTGCCTCTATGTCTATGGAAGATTCCTCTCCCAGCATTCTTTGGAATGAAGACAGAAAATGACTTAGTTGCTGAAAGCCCTGCACCAGCTGCTTGTTTTCGGCCTCTGCCTTCTCCTGCTTCAACAGCAAAGGCATCTGGGGTAACTCACTTCTTATTTTACCCCATCTATTTCTGAAGCTCTTTTCCAGGAGCAGTTCTTCAGTAAATGAGGTAACTTTCCCTGTAAAAAGATTGTAGTGAAAGGATGAGATTTGGACTCCTTAGGAAGGACACCACTTTGCTTCAACCAGCAATGTGGACACACCCAGATTGAACTGTCTGAATCCATTAACAGTATTATAGACAAGTTTAGGCCATGCAAACTTTAAAAAGAAGAGAACATATTCTTCCTATGTTATATGTATAGTATGAAATGAAACTTTTTAAATGTATATTTTTCAATGTGAAAAGAAGATCATCTTAACCTATTTGTTTTGTTTTGTTTTTTTGGTACCATAGGTTGAACCCAGGGGTGCTTAAGCACTGAGCAATATTTCCAGCCCTTTTTTATATTTTATTTAGAGACAGGGTCTCAATGAGTTGCTTAGGGCCTCGCTAAGTTGCTGAGGCTGGCTTTGAACTTGGATCCTCCTGCCTCAGCCTCCTGAGCCACTGGAATTATAGGTGAGTGCAATCATGCCTGGCTTGTTTTCTATTTATTAAAAAGAAATGTAAAAATCACTCATAAGCCCATCTTTCAGAGAGTAGATCTCTTTTGTTATTTTATTGTCTTTTCTTCAAGAACATTTCTAGGTAATAGGATAGAAATTTTATATACAATTTTACATACTGCTTTTGAAACTTCATTGTGTGTGTGCATTGCTGGGAATTGGAGATGTCAGATTTTAAATATAAGGATTTTTAGTGGAAAAACCATTTTAATGGTGCTTTGTCTCCAAAGAAAGATGTGACAGACACTGGGTATTCCTCAAATGAACTCATATGTTGTTATTAACAGAGCTCATCAAGCATGGAAGACCGCTCAACCCCATCTTTCTTTCTGCTTCATCCCATTCTGCAGCTCATCTCAGAATATCACGGGGAAGGGAGTTTGAGGCCTTCCAGTGTGTCGCCACTTTGAAAAATACATATAAACTATTCTCCTTTGGATTAAATGGAATCTGTCTGCTTGGATTTTCTTCTTCATTTTATTTTCTTGAGTTTTAATTAAAGATAGCTGTGACCATAGACAAATGGACAATTACAGTTGTCAGGGGGTTAGAGGTTATTGATCTGATTTCTTACCTGATGAGGAAATCCTTTTACATCTACTAGTCCTGGGGCATCTTTGGATAAATTATCAAAAGTACCTCTTCTCTGAGTAACTAGTGCCAGAAAACATGCACTGTGGTTTGGATATAAAATGTCCCCCAAAGAGTCATGTGTTGAAAACTTGGTCCCCAATGCAGCAGTGTTCAGAGCTAAGAACTTGGGGAAGTGGTTGGATCATGAGGGTTCTGACCTCATCAGTGGATAAATCCATGGAGAGATTCATAATCTGATGGCATTATTGAGAGGTGACAGGAACTGCAGGGGCAGGGCCTACTTGGAAGAAGCAGGTCACTGGGAGTATGCCTTGGAAGGGTACATGTTGCCCCCAGCCCCTTCCTCACACTCATTCTGCTTCCTGACTGCAATGCTCTGAGAAGCTTTCTCCTTCATACCCTTCTGTCATGATGTTCTGCTTTACTTTAGGCCCAAAGCAATGGAGCCAGCCAACCATGGGGTGAAACCTCTGAAACTATGAATCAAAATAAATCTTTCCTCCTCTAAGCTATTTTTTTCAGGTATCTGGTCACAGCAACAAAAGGCTGACTAACGCAACATGACACACAGCTGTGCTGGCTGGATTTCAGCTCTGGCTGCCCCAATGGCCAGGTGACCCTGTGTAATAAATGACCTATGTAATTATACAGTCCTGATCTTAGGACATTGGCTTTCTGGGCTCCATATGAGTGACAGAAAGCTCACCATCACCTATAGGTAGTCCATTCTACCTCTTAATAAATATGTAGCAAGTTCTGTTTTATTTTTCTTTGATGCTAGGGATCTAACCCAGAAACTTCTGCATGCTAAGT